>NC_070629.1:4124221-5403832 GCF_947347685.1 Pleuronectes platessa
TGTTAAGAATATGACAACATGTACATTTTAATTATAGCTTTGAAATACATTGATATGAATCAGTTTGCTTGGTTTTTTTGGGGAGCCTAAAGTCAAAACTTTAGTAATGCATGATGTGACAGGGGGTGAAAGATTTCGATGAACTTTAAGGTTGCTATCTGCTTTGCAAATGCTGGCAGTTGGTGGCAAATTCATCGTTAATACACCTAACTGGTTGATAAAGTAACTGAATCCATGACCGGTTAGAGCATGGTTCTAATATCACAAAGGTCATGGGTTCAAGCCCCATACTGGCCAGTTGTTTGTAAGAGATGCAACGCCATCATTTACAAAAGCTTCTCTGAATTACAGAACATGGCAGAAAGATTGCTCACTTAGTGAAATATCCAGCATGGACTGACTTCTAATTGCACCAGTGAGTTTGTTTACTCACTGTTATGGCAAGTATCCCACCCAAGTTGTGAACGATCAGATGCTAGTTACAGCCACGAACGGTTTTGAACCCTCAGATATGGAAAAGCAATATCATGCACTCAGATTTGATTTGCTCTTGGTCAATTGTTGGTCTTGTTTGTTTTTCAGCGTGTGTGTACAGAGTAACTCAAAAAAGCATGGACTCACATTTTTACCAAGCTTACTGGGAATATCACATGGCTATTTAGAGCTTGCTCATATCACCAATGTTACGAGTTCAAGCCAACATTGGCCAATAGTTTGTAAGAAGAGCATTTCTAGAATTGAAGCATTGACCAAATACTGCTCAAAAAATCCAGTGAACACTTAATTGTCAGAATTTAACAGCAAGTTAGTTCAATTTCAGGGGTATCAATCTCTCCACTTAGGAATAACAAGTGTTAATGAATAAGTTTCACCTGCTTTGGTGCAAATTAAAGTGACAACAGGTGCAATGGAGAGGCAAAAGCAAGACAACCCCAAAAAGGGAATGGTTTTGCGTTTGGTGGCCACAGAAAGCTGCTCTCTCCTTATCCCTCCTGAATGATTCTTCTTTAGTTTTGTTTTCTGCTAGTGTCCTTGTCACTACTGGTAGCATGAGGCAGTACCTGCAGCCTGATCAGGTTGCACAGGTAGTCCAGCTCTTCCAGGATGGTACATCCATACTGGCAGTCGCAAGAAGGTTTGCTGAGTCTCCCAGAACTCTCTCAAGAACAAGGAGGAGCCACCAGGAGACTGGCAGTTAAAGAAGGAGAGCTGGACAGAGGCGTAGAAGGGCATCAACCAAGCAGCAGGACAAGTATCTGCTCCTTTGCCGAGGAGAAACAGGAGGAGCACGGCCAGAGCCCCACAAATTGACCACCAGCAGGCTACTGGTGAGCATGTTTCTGACCAAACTGACAGAAACAGACTCCTTGAGGGTGGCAGGCGGGCCCGGCGACCTCTAGTGGGACCTGTGCTCGCAGCCCAGCACAGTGCAGCTCAATTGGAATTGACAAGAGAACACCAGCATTTGCAGGTCCGCCCTTTGGTGCCCTGTTCTCTTCACAGATGAGAGCCGGTTTACACTGAGCACATGTGACAGGCGTGAAAGAGTCTGGAGACGCAGTTGTGAACGTTATGCTTCCTGTTACAACATTCAGCATGACTGGATTGGCAATGGGTCTCTGATGGTCTGGAAAGGCATATCCTTGGAGGGTCGCACAGACCTCCATATCATAGCCAACGGTACCTTGACTGCTGTTAGGTACCGGGAGGAAATTTTCAGAACGATTGTCAGACCTTACGCTGGTGCAGTGGGCCCTGGGTTCCTCCTGGTACAGGACAATGCGGCAAGAGTGTGTAAGCATGTCCTGTATGACGAAGGCATTGATTCCATTGACTGTCCCTTTTGTTCCCCTGACCTAAATCCAATGTAGCACCTACGAGACGTTACATATCAGCGTATCTTACGCTGTCAAATACTGCCACAGACTGTGAAGGAGCTCACTGATGCCCTGATCCAGGTCTGGCAGGAGATCCCCCAGGACACTATCCGCCGACTCATAAGGAGCATGGCAAGACGTTGTCAAGGGTGCAGACAGGCACGTGGGGGCCATACATGGTGCTGTCACATTATGAGTTGCTGTGATAAAAGTCACGCAAGTTAGATCAACCTGTGATTTCAGTTTTCCTTTTGGATTGGACTTTGAATCCAGCCCTCTATGGGTTAATGAATTTGGTTTCTATTGACCGTTTCAACCTCATTTTGAATTCATTCATCAAGATCTGATGTGTGATTTAAGAGCTTACCTTGATATTTTTAAGCAGTTTTTACTGTTGGCTCTACAGAGTGGACATTTGGTTCAATTAAAAGTTATTAGACCACGAAGGGACTCGAACCCTCAATCTTCTGATTCGAAGTCAGACGCCTTATCCATTAGGCCACGTGGTCCTAGAGGCCAAATACTATGTTCAGGTCAGAGTAACAAGAGAGCCATTCTTAATTTGTTGAGGCTGAATAATTTGTTAAGAATATGACAACATGTACATTTTAATTATAGCTTTGAAATACATTGATATGAATCAGTTTGCTTGGTTTTTTTGGGGAGCCTAAAGTCAAAACTTTAGTAATGCATGATGTGACAGGGGGTGAAAGATTTCGATGAACTTTAAGGTTGCTATCTGCTTTGCAAATGCTGGCAGTTGGTGGCAAATTCATCGTTAATACACCTAACTGGTTGATAAAGTAACTGAATCCATGACCGGTTAGAGCATGGTTCTAATATCACAAAGGTCATGGGTTCAAGCCCCATACTGGCCAGTTGTTTGTAAGAGATGCAACGCCATCATTTACAAAAGCTTCTCTGAATTACAGAACATGGCAGAAAGATTGCTCACTTAGTGAAATATCCAGCATGGACTGACTTCTAATTGCACCAGTGAGTTTGTTTACTCACTGTTATGGCAAGTATCCCACCCAAGTTGTGAACGATCAGATGCTAGTTACAGCCACGAACGGTTTTGAACCCTCAGATATGGAAAAGCAATATCATGCACTCAGATTTGATTTGCTCTTGGTCAATTGTTGGTCTTGTTTGTTTTTCAGCGTGTGTGTACAGAGTAACTCAAAAAAGCATGGACTCACATTTTTACCAAGCTTACTGGGAATATCACATGGCTATTTAGAGCTTGCTCATATCACCAATGTTACGAGTTCAAGCCAACATTGGCCAATAGTTTGTAAGAAGAGCATTTCTAGAATTGAAGCATTGACCAAATACTGCTCAAAAAATCCAGTGAACACTTAATTGTCAGAATTTAACAGCAAGTTAGTTCAATTTCAGGGGTATCAATCTCTCCACTTAGGAATAACAAGTGTTAATGAATAAGTTTCACCTGCTTTGGTGCAAATTAAAGTGACAACAGGTGCAATGGAGAGGCAAAAGCAAGACAACCCCAAAAAGGGAATGGTTTTGCATTTGGTGGCCACAGAAAGCTGCTCTCTCCTTATCCCTCCTGAATGATTCTTCTTTAGTTTTGTTTTCTGCTAGTGTCCTTGTCACTACTGGTAGCATGAGGCAGTACCTGCAGCCTGATCAGGTTGCACAGGTAGTCCAGCTCTTCCAGGATGGTACATCCATACTGGCAGTCGCAAGAAGGTTTGCTGAGTCTCCCAGAACTCTCTCAAGAACAAGGAGGAGCCACCAGGAGACTGGCAGTTAAAGAAGGAGAGCTGGACAGAGGCGTAGAAGGGCATCAACCAAGCAGCAGGACAAGTATCTGCTCCTTTGCCGAGGAGAAACAGGAGGAGCACGGCCAGAGCCCCACAAATTGACCACCAGCAGGCTACTGGTGAGCATGTTTCTGACCAAACTGACAGAAACAGACTCCTTGAGGGTGGCAGGCGGGCCCGGCGACCTCTAGTGGGACCTGTGCTCGCAGCCCAGCACAGTGCAGCTCAATTGGAATTGACAAGAGAACACCAGCATTTGCAGGTCCGCCCTTTGGTGCCCTGTTCTCTTCACAGATGAGAGCCGGTTTACACTGAGCACATGTGACAGGCGTGAAAGAGTCTGGAGACGCAGTTGTGAACGTTATGCTTCCTGTTACAACATTCAGCATGACTGGATTGGCAATGGGTCTCTGATGGTCTGGAAAGGCATATCCTTGGAGGGTCGCACAGACCTCCATATCATAGCCAACGGTACCTTGACTGCTGTTAGGTACCGGGAGGAAATTTTCAGAACGATTGTCAGACCTTACGCTGGTGCAGTGGGCCCTGGGTTCCTCCTGGTACAGGACAATGCGGCAAGAGTGTGTAAGCATGTCCTGTATGACGAAGGCATTGATTCCATTGACTGTCCCTTTTGTTCCCCTGACCTAAATCCAATGTAGCACCTACGAGACGTTACATATCAGCGTATCTTACGCTGTCAAGTACTGCCACAGACTGTGCAGGAGCTCACTGATGCCCTGATCCAGGTCTGGCAGGAGATCCCCCAGGACACTATCCGCCGACTCATAAGGAGCATGGCAAGACGTTGTCAAGGGTGCAGACAGGCACGTGGGGGCCATACATGGTGCTGTCACATTATGAGTTGCTGTGATAAAAGTCACGCAAGTTAGATCAACCTGTGATTTCAGTTTTCCTTTTGGATTGGACTTTGAATCCAGCCCTCTATGGGTTAATGAATTTGGTTTCTATTGACCGTTTCAACCTCATTTTGAATTCATTCATCAAGATCTGATGTGTGATTTAAGAGCTTACCTTGATATTTTTAAGCAGTTTTTACTGTTGGCTCTACAGAGTGGACATTTGGTTCAATTAAAAGTTATTAGACCACGAAGGGACTCGAACCCTCAATCTTCTGATTCGAAGTCAGACGCCTTATCCATTAGGCCACGTGGTCCTAGAGGCCAAATACTCATTTCAGGTCAGAGTAACAAGAGAGCCATTCTTAATTTGTTGAGGCTGAATAATTTGTTAAGAATATGACAACATGTACATTTTAATTATAGCTTTGAAATACATTGATATGAATCAGTTTGCTTGGTTTTTTTGGGGAGCCTAAAGTCAAAACTTTAGTAATGCATGATGTGACAGGGGGTGAAAGATTTCGATGAACTTTAAGGTTGCTATCTGCTTTGCAAATGCTGGCAGTTGGTGGCAAATTCATCGTTAATACACCTAACTGGTTGATAAAGTAACTGAATCCATGACCGGTTAGAGCATGGTTCTAATATCACAAAGGTCATGGGTTCAAGCCCCATACTGGCCAGTTGTTTGTAAGAGATGCAACGCCATCATTTACAAAAGCTTCTCTGAATTACAGAACATGGCAGAAAGATTGCTCACTTAGTGAAATATCCAGCATGGACTGACTTCTAATTGCACCAGTGAGTTTGTTTACTCACTGTTATGGCAAGTATCCCACCCAAGTTGTGAACGATCAGATGCTAGTTACAGCCACGAACGGTTTTGAACCCTCAGATATGGAAAAGCAATATCATGCACTCAGATTTGATTTGCTCTTGGTCAATTGTTGGTCTTGTTTGTTTTTCAGCGTGTGTGTACAGAGTAACTCAAAAAAGCATGGACTCACATTTTTACCAAGCTTACTGGGAATATCACATGGCTATTTAGAGCTTGCTCATATCACCAATGTTACGAGTTCAAGCCAACATTGGCCAATAGTTTGTAAGAAGAGCATTTCTAGAATTGAAGCATTGACCAAATACTGCTCAAAAAATCCAGTGAACACTTAATTGTCAGAATTTAACAGCAAGTTAGTTCAATTTCAGGGGTATCAATCTCTCCACTTAGGAATAACAAGTGTTAATGAATAAGTTTCACCTGCTTTGGTGCAAATTAAAGTGACAACAGGTGCAATGGAGAGGCAAAAGCAAGACAACCCCAAAAAGGGAATGGTTTTGCATTTGGTGGCCACAGAAAGCTGCTCTCTCCTTATCCCTCCTGAATGATTCTTCTTTAGTTTTGTTTTCTGCTAGTGTCCTTGTCACTACTGGTAGCATGAGGCAGTACCTGCAGCCTGATCAGGTTGCACAGGTAGTCCAGCTCTTCCAGGATGGTACATCCATACTGGCAGTCGCAAGAAGGTTTGCTGAGTCTCCCAGAACTCTCTCAAGAACAAGGAGGAGCCACCAGGAGACTGGCAGTTAAAGAAGGAGAGCTGGACAGAGGCGTAGAAGGGCATCAACCAAGCAGCAGGACAAGTATCTGCTCCTTTGCCGAGGAGAAACAGGAGGAGCACGGCCAGAGCCCCACAAATTGACCACCAGCAGGCTACTGGTGAGCATGTTTCTGACCAAACTGACAGAAACAGACTCCTTGAGGGTGGCAGGCGGGCCCGGCGACCTCTAGTGGGACCTGTGCTCGCAGCCCAGCACAGTGCAGCTCAATTGGAATTGACAAGAGAACACCAGCATTTGCAGGTCCGCCCTTTGGTGCCCTGTTCTCTTCACAGATGAGAGCCGGTTTACACTGAGCACATGTGACAGGCGTGAAAGAGTCTGGAGACGCAGTTGTGAACGTTATGCTTCCTGTTACAACATTCAGCATGACTGGATTGGCAATGGGTCTCTGATGGTCTGGAAAGGCATATCCTTGGAGGGTCGCACAGACCTCCATATCATAGCCAACGGTACCTTGACTGCTGTTAGGTACCGGGAGGAAATTTTCAGAACGATTGTCAGACCTTACGCTGGTGCAGTGGGCCCTGGGTTCCTCCTGGTACAGGACAATGCGGCAAGAGTGTGTAAGCATGTCCTGTATGACGAAGGCATTGATTCCATTGACTGTCCCTTTTGTTCCCCTGACCTAAATCCAATGTAGCACCTACGAGACGTTACATATCAGCGTATCTTACGCTGTCAAGTACTGCCACAGACTGTGCAGGAGCTCACTGATGCCCTGATCCAGGTCTGGCAGGAGATCCCCCAGGACACTATCCGCCGACTCATAAGGAGCATGGCAAGACGTTGTCAAGGGTGCAGACAGGCACGTGGGGGCCATACATGGTGCTGTCACATTATGAGTTGCTGTGATAAAAGTCACGCAAGTTAGATCAACCTGTGATTTCAGTTTTCCTTTTGGATTGGACTTTGAATCCAGCCCTCTATGGGTTAATGAATTTGGTTTCTATTGACCGTTTCAACCTCATTTTGAATTCATTCATCAAGATCTGATGTGTGATTTAAGAGCTTACCTTGATATTTTTAAGCAGTTTTTACTGTTGGCTCTACAGAGTGGACATTTGGTTCAATTAAAAGTTATTAGACCACGAAGGGACTCGAACCCTCAATCTTCTGATTCGAAGTCAGACGCCTTATCCATTAGGCCACGTGGTCCTAGAGGACAATGTTCAGGTCAGAGTAACAAGAGAGCCATTCTTAATTTGTTGAGGCTGAATAATTTGTTAAGAATATGACAACATGTACATTTTAATTATAGCTTTGAAATACATTGATATGAATCAGTTTGCTTGGTTTTTTTGGGGAGCCTAAAGTCAAAACTTTAGTAATGCATGATGTGACAGGGGGTGAAAGATTTCGATGAACTTTAAGGTTGCTATCTGCTTTGCAAATGCTGGCAGTTGGTGGCAAATTCATCGTTAATACACCTAACTGGTTGATAAAGTAACTGAATCCATGACCGGTTAGAGCATGGTTCTAATATCACAAAGGTCATGGGTTCAAGCCCCATACTGGCCAGTTGTTTGTAAGAGATGCAACGCCATCATTTACAAAAGCTTCTCTGAATTACAGAACATGGCAGAAAGATTGCTCACTTAGTGAAATATCCAGCATGGACTGACTTCTAATTGCACCAGTGAGTTTGTTTACTCACTGTTATGGCAAGTATCCCACCCAAGTTGTGAACGATCAGATGCTAGTTACAGCCACGAACGGTTTTGAACCCTCAGATATGGAAAAGCAATATCATGCACTCAGATTTGATTTGCTCTTGGTCAATTGTTGGTCTTGTTTGTTTTTCAGCGTGTGTGTACAGAGTAACTCAAAAAAGCATGGACTCACATTTTTACCAAGCTTACTGGGAATATCACATGGCTATTTAGAGCTTGCTCATATCACCAATGTTACGAGTTCAAGCCAACATTGGCCAATAGTTTGTAAGAAGAGCATTTCTAGAATTGAAGCATTGACCAAATACTGCTCAAAAAATCCAGTGAACACTTAATTGTCAGAATTTAACAGCAAGTTAGTTCAATTTCAGGGGTATCAATCTCTCCACTTAGGAATAACAAGTGTTAATGAATAAGTTTCACCTGCTTTGGTGCAAATTAAAGTGACAACAGGTGCAATGGAGAGGCAAAAGCAAGACAACCCCAAAAAGGGAATGGTTTTGCATTTGGTGGCCACAGAAAGCTGCTCTCTCCTTATCCCTCCTGAATGATTCTTCTTTAGTTTTGTTTTCTGCTAGTGTCCTTGTCACTACTGGTAGCATGAGGCAGTACCTGCAGCCTGATCAGGTTGCACAGGTAGTCCAGCTCTTCCAGGATGGTACATCCATACTGGCAGTCGCAAGAAGGTTTGCTGAGTCTCCCAGAACTCTCTCAAGAACAAGGAGGAGCCACCAGGAGACTGGCAGTTAAAGAAGGAGAGCTGGACAGAGGCGTAGAAGGGCATCAACCAAGCAGCAGGACAAGTATCTGCTCCTTTGCCGAGGAGAAACAGGAGGAGCACGGCCAGAGCCCCACAAATTGACCACCAGCAGGCTACTGGTGAGCATGTTTCTGACCAAACTGACAGAAACAGACTCCTTGAGGGTGGCAGGCGGGCCCGGCGACCTCTAGTGGGACCTGTGCTCGCAGCCCAGCACAGTGCAGCTCAATTGGAATTGACAAGAGAACACCAGCATTTGCAGGTCCGCCCTTTGGTGCCCTGTTCTCTTCACAGATGAGAGCCGGTTTACACTGAGCACATGTGACAGGCGTGAAAGAGTCTGGAGACGCAGTTGTGAACGTTATGCTTCCTGTTACAACATTCAGCATGACTGGATTGGCAATGGGTCTCTGATGGTCTGGAAAGGCATATCCTTGGAGGGTCGCACAGACCTCCATATCATAGCCAACGGTACCTTGACTGCTGTTAGGTACCGGGAGGAAATTTTCAGAACGATTGTCAGACCTTACGCTGGTGCAGTGGGCCCTGGGTTCCTCCTGGTACAGGACAATGCGGCAAGAGTGTGTAAGCATGTCCTGTATGACGAAGGCATTGATTCCATTGACTGTCCCTTTTGTTCCCCTGACCTAAATCCAATGTAGCACCTACGAGACGTTACATATCAGCGTATCTTACGCTGTCAAGTACTGCCACAGACTGTGCAGGAGCTCACTGATGCCCTGATCCAGGTCTGGCAGGAGATCCCCCAGGACACTATCCGCCGACTCATAAGGAGCATGGCAAGACGTTGTCAAGGGTGCAGACAGGCACGTGGGGGCCATACATGGTGCTGTCACATTATGAGTTGCTGTGATAAAAGTCACGCAAGTTAGATCAACCTGTGATTTCAGTTTTCCTTTTGGATTGGACTTTGAATCCAGCCCTCTATGGGTTAATGAATTTGGTTTCCATTGACCGTTTCAACCTCATTTTGAATTCATTCATCAAGATCTGATGTGTGATTTAAGAGCTTACCTTGATATTTTTAAGCAGTTTTTACTGTTGGCTCTACAGAGTGGACATTTGGTTCAATTAAAAGTTATTAGACCACGAAGGGACTCGAACCCTCAATCTTCTGATTCGAAGTCAGACGCCTTATCCATTAGGCCACGTGGTCCTAGAGGACAATGTTCAGGTCAGAGTAACAAGAGAGCCATTCTTAATTTGTTGAGGCTGAATAATTTGTTAAGAATATGACAACATGTACATTTTAATTATAGCTTTGAAATACATTGATATGAATCAGTTTGCTTGGTTTTTTTGGGGAGCCTAAAGTCAAAACTTTTGTAATGCATGATGTGACAGGGGGTGAAAGATTTCGATGAACTTTAAGGTTGCTATCTGCTTTGCAAATGCTGGCAGTTGGTGGCAAATTCATCGTTAATACACCTAACTGGTTGATAAAGTAACTGAATCCATGACCGGTTAGAGCATGGTTCTAATATCACAAAGGTCATGGGTTCAAGCCCCATACTGGCCAGTTGTTTGTAAGAGATGCAACGCCATCATTTACAAAAGCTTCTCTGAATTACAGAACATGGCAGAAAGATTGCTCACTTAGTGAAATATCCAGCATGGACTGACTTCTAATTGCACCAGTGAGTTTGTTTACTCACTGTTATGGCAAGTATCCCACCCAAGTTGTGAACGATCAGATGCTAGTTACAGCCACGAACGGTTTTGAACCCTCAGATATGGAAAAGCAATATCATGCACTCAGATTTGATTTGCTCTTGGTCAATTGTTGGTCTTGTTTGTTTTTCAGCGTGTGTGTACAGAGTAACTCAAAAAAGCATGGACTCACATTTTTACCAAGCTTACTGGGAATATCACATGGCTATTTAGAGCTTGCTCATATCACCAATGTTACGAGTTCAAGCCAACATTGGCCAATAGTTTGTAAGAAGAGCATTTCTAGAATTGAAGCATTGACCAAATACTGCTCAAAAAATCCAGTGAACACTTAATTGTCAGAATTTAACAGCAAGTTAGTTCAATTTCAGGGGTATCAATCTCTCCACTTAGGAATAACAAGTGTTAATGAATAAGTTTCACCTGCTTTGGTGCAAATTAAAGTGACAACAGGTGCAATGGAGAGGCAAAAGCAAGACAACCCCAAAAAGGGAATGGTTTTGCATTTGGTGGCCACAGAAAGCTGCTCTCTCCTTATCCCTCCTGAATGATTCTTCTTTAGTTTTGTTTTCTGCTAGTGTCCTTGTCACTACTGGTAGCATGAGGCAGTACCTGCAGCCTGATCAGGTTGCACAGGTAGTCCAGCTCTTCCAGGATGGTACATCCATACTGGCAGTCGCAAGAAGGTTTGCTGAGTCTCCCAGAACTCTCTCAAGAACAAGGAGGAGCCACCAGGAGACTGGCAGTTAAAGAAGGAGAGCTGGACAGAGGCGTAGAAGGGCATCAACCAAGCAGCAGGACAAGTATCTGCTCCTTTGCCGAGGAGAAACAGGAGGAGCACGGCCAGAGCCCCACAAATTGACCACCAGCAGGCTACTGGTGAGCATGTTTCTGACCAAACTGACAGAAACAGACTCCTTGAGGGTGGCAGGCGGGCCCGGCGACCTCTAGTGGGACCTGTGCTCGCAGCCCAGCACAGTGCAGCTCAATTGGAATTGACAAGAGAACACCAGCATTTGCAGGTCCGCCCTTTGGTGCCCTGTTCTCTTCACAGATGAGAGCCGGTTTACACTGAGCACATGTGACAGGCGTGAAAGAGTCTGGAGACGCAGTTGTGAACGTTATGCTTCCTGTTACAACATTCAGCATGACTGGATTGGCAATGGGTCTCTGATGGTCTGGAAAGGCATATCCTTGGAGGGTCGCACAGACCTCCATATCATAGCCAACGGTACCTTGACTGCTGTTAGGTACCGGGAGGAAATTTTCAGAACGATTGTCAGACCTTACGCTGGTGCAGTGGGCCCTGGGTTCCTCCTGGTACAGGACAATGCGGCAAGAGTGTGTAAGCATGTCCTGTATGACGAAGGCATTGATTCCATTGACTGTCCCTTTTGTTCCCCTGACCTAAATCCAATGTAGCACCTACGAGACGTTACATATCAGCGTATCTTACGCTGTCAAGTACTGCCACAGACTGTGCAGGAGCTCACTGATGCCCTGATCCAGGTCTGGCAGGAGATCCCCCAGGACACTATCCGCCGACTCATAAGGAGCATGGCAAGACGTTGTCAAGGGTGCAGACAGGCACGTGGGGGCCATACATGGTGCTGTCACATTATGAGTTGCTGTGATAAAAGTCACGCAAGTTAGATCAACCTGTGATTTCAGTTTTCCTTTTGGATTGGACTTTGAATCCAGCCCTCTATGGGTTAATGAATTTGGTTTCCATTGACCGTTTCAACCTCATTTTGAATTCATTCATCAAGATCTGATGTGTGATTTAAGAGCTTACCTTGATATTTTTAAGCAGTTTTTACTGTTGGCTCTACAGAGTGGACATTTGATTCAATTAAAAGTTATTAGACCACGAAGGGACTCGAACCCTCAATCTTCTGATTCGAAGTCAGACGCCTTATCCATTATGCCACTTGGTCCTAGAGGACAATGTTCAGGTCAGAGTAACAAGAGAGCCATTCTTAATTTGTTGAGGCTGAATAATTTGTTAAGAATATGACAACATGTACATTTTAATTATAGCTTTGAAATACATTGATATGAATCAGTTTGCTTGGTTTTTTTGGGGAGCCTAAAGTCAAAACTTTAGTAATGCATGATGTGACAGGGGGTGAAAGATTTCGATGAACTTTAAGGTTGCTATCTGCTTTGCAAATGCTGGCAGTTGGTGGCAAATTCATCGTTAATACACCTAACTGGTTGATAAAGTAACTGAATCCATGACCGGTTAGAGCATGGTTCTAATATCACAAAGGTCATGGGTTCAAGCCCCATACTGGCCAGTTGTTTGTAAGAGATGCAACGCCATCATTTACAAAAGCTTCTCTGAATTACAGAACATGGCAGAAAGATTGCTCACTTAGTGAAATATCCAGCATGGACTGACTTCTAATTGCACCAGTGAGTTTGTTTACTCACTGTTATGGCAAGTATCCCACCCAAGTTGTGAACGATCAGATGCTAGTTACAGCCACGAACGGTTTTGAACCCTCAGATATGGAAAAGCAATATCATGCACTCAGATTTGATTTGCTCTTGGTCAATTGTTGGTCTTGTTTGTTTTTCAGCGTGTGTGTACATAGTAACTCAAAAAAGCATGGACTCACATTTTTACCAAGCTTACTGGGAATATCACATGGCTATTTAGAGCTTGCTCATATCACCAATGTTACGAGTTCAAGCCAACATTGGCCAATAGTTTGTAAGAAGAGCATTTCTAGAATTGAAGCATTGACCAAATACTGCTCAAAAAATCCAGTGAACACTTAATTGTCAGAATTTAACAGCAAGTTAGTTCAATTTCAGGGGTATCAATCTCTCCACTTAGGAATAACAAGTGTTAATGAATAAGTTTCACCTGCTTTGGTGCAAATTAAAGTGACAACAGGTGCAATGGAGAGGCAAAAGCAAGACAACCCCAAAAAGGGAATGGTTTTGCATTTGGTGGCCACAGAAAGCTGCTCTCTCCTTATCCCTCCTGAATGATTCTTCTTTAGTTTTGTTTTCTGCTAGTGTCCTTGTCACTACTGGTAGCATGAGGCAGTACCTGCAGCCTGATCAGGTTGCACAGGTAGTCCAGCTCTTCCAGGATGGTACATCCATACTGGCAGTCGCAAGAAGGTTTGCTGAGTCTCCCAGAACTCTCTCAAGAACAAGGAGGAGCCACCAGGAGACTGGCAGTTAAAGAAGGAGAGCTGGACAGAGGCGTAGAAGGGCATCAACCAAGCAGCAGGACAAGTATCTGCTCCTTTGCCGAGGAGAAACAGGAGGAGCACGGCCAGAGCCCCACAAATTGACCACCAGCAGGCTACTGGTGAGCATGTTTCTGACCAAACTGACAGAAACAGACTCCTTGAGGGTGGCAGGCGGGCCCGGCGACCTCTAGTGGGACCTGTGCTCGCAGCCCAGCACAGTGCAGCTCAATTGGAATTGACAAGAGAACACCAGCATTTGCAGGTCCGCCCTTTGGTGCCCTGTTCTCTTCACAGATGAGAGCCGGTTTACACTGAGCACATGTGACAGGCGTGAAAGAGTCTGGAGACGCAGTTGTGAACGTTATGCTTCCTGTTACAACATTCAGCATGACTGGATTGGCAATGGGTCTCTGATGGTCTGGGAAGGCATATCCTTTGAGGGCCGCACAGACCTCCATATCATAGCCAACGGTACCTTGACTGCTGTTAGGTACCGGGAGGAAATTTTCAGAACGATTGTCAGATCTTACGCTGGTGCAGTGGGCCCTGGGTTCCTCCTGTTACAGGACAATGCGGCAAGAGTGTGTAAGCATGTCCTGGATGACGAAGGCATTGATGCCATTGACTGTCCCTTTGGTTCCCCTGATCTAAATCCAATGTAGCACCTAAGAGATGTTACATATCGGCGTATCTTACACTCCCTAGTATTGCCACAGACTGTGCAGGAGCTCACTGATGCCCTGATCAGAATCAGAATTATTTGTATTGCCATGTATATTTGCACATACAGGAAATTGCCTTGGTGTGGTTGGTGCACTTTACAAACAACAAATTAAAAAACACAATATCGAACAATATAACAATATAAAAAAAAATATATAATATATACAGTTAAAGAGTTACGTGCGGTTTTAAGGTGCAGAGATTGGTAATAGTGCCAGTAATATAGAGTTATAAATTATGCGCAAGGTTGGGTGGGGGCTGAGGGGGTCAGCAGAGTCAGTGTGATGCAGGGGGCTTGTTTGTGAGCCCCACTGCCATGGGGAAAAAACTGTTCAGGTGACGCGAGGTTTTAGTCCTGATGGCCCGGAACCTCTTTCCAGACGGGAGTCTCTGGAACAGGTGGTGAGCGGGATGGGAAGGATCAGCAATGATCTTGCCTGCTCTCTTACTGGTCCTGGAGTGGAACAGATCTATGAGAGCCGGCAGGTCACAGCCGATGACCTTCTCAGCTGACCGGATGATCCGCTGCAGTCTGCCCTTGTCCTTGGCAGTGGAGGCAGCGAACCAGACGGTGATGGATGAGGTGAGGATGGACTCAATGATGGCTGTGTAGAAGTCAACCATCAATTTCCGTGGCATGCTGAATTTCCTCAGTTGCCGCAGGAAGAACATCCTCTGCTGGGCCTTCTTGATGATGGAGGTGATGTTCTCCGCCCAACTCAGGTCCTGTGCGATGATCGTCCCCAGGAATCTGAATGACTCCACTGTTTTAACTGGGGAGTTGCACATGGTGAGAGGGACGGTTTGAGCTGGGCTCCTCCTGAAATCTGCTAGGTTTGGCAGGAGATCCCCCAGGACACTATCCGCCGACTCTAAGGAGAATGCCCAGACGTTGTCGGGGTGCATACAGGCACGTGGGGGCCATACATGGTGCTGAGTCACATTATGAGTTGCTGTGATAAAAGTTACGCAAGTTGGATCCACCTGTGATTTCAGTTTTCTCCTTGGATTTTGGATCCAGCCCTCTATGGGTTAATGAATTTGGTTTCTATTGACCGTTTCAACCTCATTTTGAATTCATTCATCAAGATCTGATGTGTGATTTAAGAGCTTACCTTGCTTTTTTGAAGCAGTTTTTACTGATGGCTATGCAGAGTGGACATTTGGTTCAATAAAAAGGTTGACCAAAAGGGACTTGAACCCTCAATCTTCTGATTCGAAGTCAGACGCCTTATCCATTAGGCCACGTGGTCCTATAGGAATCTGTTGAGCTCCCAAATTTAATACAGACATTCTATGTGTTTAGAAGATGACAACAGGCACATTTTACTGATTTTGTTGCCTGTTTGTTTCGGGGCTTTAATTGAAAATTTTGCTGATGCCTGATGTTACAGGGGGCGAATGATTTTTCGATGAAAACTACACTCAACAGAGTCAGATCCTGGAACCAACCTGAGCTAGCAGGTCATCAAACTAGTCAACTTCAGCTTGCTCTGGAAATGGCACTGCAGAGCTCTGTGCGCCTCTGTATGGTCTTGTGGACCCACGCACAACGGTGACAGGAGATGGGGTAGGATTGCTAACAATGCCAGACTCAAAATTGCCATTAACCTAATGGCTGACCTCAATGTAAAGTCAGAGTTGCTGAAAAGTCGTTTCTGTCGCGGTCCGCAGTCTTTCCCAGACCAGGGATAATCCACATGTGATGTGGCAGCGTTTAGACAATGTTCATAAATCACTTAAAAGAGTAAGTGACAGCTGTAAACTCCAGACATTTTTTAATTCTGGCAAGGAAATATTATTGTCTTGGTTTCTAGGACAATGAAACCCCAGTGGCAGACAGTTGCAGACAATAAGAAAGAAAATCTAAAAACAGCATGGCCCATTGCCCTTATGATGACAGGGGCGATCCTGCAGCAGAGCCATCTCAGCTGTGACCTCTACACTGCCGCCATGTTTCATATTGAAGTGTCCCTCAGCCAGCGACTGTGCCTTAACACAATCACTCATTTTATGTTCATGTGGATCAGAGTGTCAGAGAAGAGCCCAAAATAGGAGTGATACAAAAGGGAAATAAAAAAAAGTAAGCAGCTTTCATGTCTCAGAAGCTGCCAAATGTGTCCACTTGATGCAGGCGGAAATGTCCGCAATTGTTTTCAGATAAACATCACACTGACTAAAAATAGTGAAAAGACACATTCATCAGACCCTTTGTTTGTGAACTATGTTGTTCAGAAACATTTTGGAGACTCTGAAAAGCATTTGATGTCTGAATAAGACAGATTTAAATATGAAAACCAAAGTAATTAAAATGAATTATTTTTAATTAATTATTATATATCTCCTTTTCCTTTTTCAAAGAATTGAACACTGGAGAGGCCTTGGATGATCAGGCCATAGAAGGTCGGACTCGGACCCTCTTTTTTCTATATGTCCAAGTGTCTTTGTGAGTCACAGTCATAGTCAGCGCCATAGCCCCAAAGCCTCCACTAATTCTGTCCCTCTCTTCTTAAACAACTAAATGATGTGACAGCCGATGCACGAGGCAATAGCAGAGCTGAGAGGAGAACGAGATCACTCAAGGAGATAAGATGAGATGATGCAGTGATTCAACACCAGACAAAGGTGTACCTGTGCCAGCAGTCAGGGGGAATGGTGATTTACAGAGCCAGTGTTTACAATAATAGCCTGAGCACAAGTAACATTAAATAAGAGTCAGTTCTGGTGGAAAAAAGGGTGTTGGCAGAATATTGTGGGTTTAGATAATGTTTTGTCCTTGGCTGGACCAGCCCACAGTCCTACAAATTGTGTGATTTACATTTCAACATTTATGTCCATTGGCAATCCTGTCCCTCAGAAAATATGTTTATATATTAATCAGTTGTTCTCTAAATTGCATTGTGAGGACAAATGTAATTGCTGACTGAATTATGTTGGGTGTCAACACTCTTCTAATGCATGAAACTTTATTAATGCATTACATAAGAGTTGGTAGGAAGTGGTCGGGATGGATGTGTGTGTACAAAGAGCATTGCTGTGACACCAGATCCCAAGGTTTATATTCTGACTGTCATATTTTTTTTAGGCAATAAAAACACTTGGTTAAATTAAGGGATTAAATGTTCAGTTAATTAAAAGGACGAAGATTTCAAGAAAAGCCAGCGTTTATCTCCAATATTCAGCAAGGAATCTTTTAAAATATGGGTTAGGGTTTTAAACAGAGTTTGTTACAGCTGCAGCTATTCAGGTTCTGGATTACGACTGCACAGTCAGAGCTCTGGTCATGAGATTGATTGGCTTTGTTATATCTCCTCATGAAAACCACTTTATCGCTGAAACACAGAGCAGAATTAATCAACACGTGTGCCTGCAGAGGGCGCTGTTAATCAGTCAAAGTTACAGTGTTGCTTTAAAGCCTATTGTAGAAACAGTAACATGTGCTTACCTACATCCACTTATGCACATGGAAACCATCGATCTTAGTTACTGTGCCATTAATGCTCATTAGATGCTTGTTTATACCATCTGTTTTATGATAAGTAAGTTCTAGCTCTTACATGAATTCTTCTCTGTGACTTTTGTCTTGGTGGTGTCACAGCCCTGGCAGCTCTGATCATACCTGGCTGTTTTCAGTAGTAACCATAACCAACAACAATGTCACTGTCAGGTGTATGAGATCCTGTTATACACCACTGCAGCATGGTGAGAACTTAAACCACATGAGATCCGCTGAAATATCTGCCTTCGAAGATTTCATTGGTTGGTCATTATGTCTATTGGATGAAGCACTTTTAGAGCATCCACAGTCTCACCCTCCTCTCCTGATGTAGGTGCTGAAGGGATGCAAGCAGCTTGCGATGTCAGTGTGTTCTATGGGTCGGATTCCTGGAGGCTACATCACCAACCATGTTTACAGTTGGGTGGACCCTCAGGGCCGGAGTGTCTCCCCACCACCCGACAGCCACGAGATAAACCAGAGGCAAGGACCCGGTACGGAAGAGAGGACGGTAAGAAGGACTGGTGTGTGTGTGTACTGTGGTGCAGCCATAGAAACAAATTACAGCAGGCTGTTGTAGATGATGTGATGCATTGTAAAAATGAATAAAACATAAGAGACAATAATGCAGTGCAGACTTGAAAAGTCATTACTTTCTCCAAAAGGAGAGAAACAACTACGGGTTTTTAAAATAGCATCTTGCAGGTTCTGAAGAATGAATTATCCAGAATGATACAGAGGGTTTTGTGATCGTCCTTGCACTTGCCTGGCAGCACTTACTTCAGCACTGGAAAATGGCTCCCTGAACACAGTCATCATGACCTGTGGTGTCATGAGGTTTTGGATGACAGACTCAACCTACAGCAGTCGTCCGCCACAGGCCTGTGACGCAGACTGCTCATCCACCATTTCACACTGAGCTCTTTGTTCAAATTGAGATGCTTGCTAAAACTTGAACTAATCCTTTCTGATAAAGATCTGTTTAATGCATTTCTAACATGGGATATTAGAGTTGGGCATGTCATTCAGGAGATTGTGTCAAGGTCTTTTTCACTATGTTTCAAACAGTATTTAAATAGTTGTCAGTACCTGAATGTGAATATAAATAGATAAATATACAATTGAATAAAAGTAGAATTAACAAGGTAAACACAGATATAAAATGTCAGTTCAATAAACATTTAAAGTGATTAGGAACACCATTCTAATACTGGGGTATTAGTGTAGTGTAAGTAGTTCCTCCCTCAGTTATTTTTGTCATGGAGTCCACATTTTGTTGAAAACTTACCTCTGAGGTAGCATCACATAATGTCTGCAGATTTACCAGATGCACATTCAAGTGGCTGGTCTCATCTTCAACCAAATCCACTGGATTCACATCCGGTGGCTGTTTTGTTAATGAAAACAGTTTGAGACTTTAACTTTGTGACATGGAACATTGTCCTGCTGGAAGTAACCATTAGAAGATGGTGAACTGTGGCAATGAAGGGATGAACATTGTCAGTAATAATATCTAGATAAACTGTCTCTTTTAAACCATGATTGATGAGTTTTAAGGTCCCAAAGTTACTGAAGACAAAATTCCTCTTGACGCCTGATTGTAACTCTACCAGCATCAGCCTCAGCAGAAATCCAGATTCATCGGACCAGGCTATGTTTTTCAGTCTTCAACTGTCCAGTGTTGTTGACTATCCACCTCATGGTTTTACCTCTTGTTCATTCTTAAATGCTTCCTTGCACATCACAGTGGTAAAGAGAGGTTATCTGAGTGACTTTCAGTCTGACCTCTCTCATCAGCACAGAACTGCTGCTCACCAGATATATTTTTCACTAATCTCATACACCATGATTTTCCCCATTATTGCCTGAAATTACTTTTTATTGATAAATAGGTGTTCCTAATAAAGTGCTCAGTGTATGTATACGATTGTATTAAAAATGCTTCTTTAAAGCACAAACGTTATGATGATGACACTTTACACAAGAGGATTTTAATGAACTTGTTTTCTACATGGCTGAAGTTGGAAAACCTTTAACTGGCTCAGGAAAAGTGTCAGGCCAGCAACAATAACTTCAGTAAACTCGTATCTTCATGGTAATGACATTCACAATTAGATGATATCCCTGAGTCCACTCTTGTCATAGGATCGATGGTTTGCTCAGGCAGGACTGGAAATCTATGAGCACACTGCCGCTGTAGGGTTCCTCTAAACATCCTCTAGTGGCTAAAATGCTGCCTAAGCTTCTTCACTCAGCTGTTGCAAGTGCGTATGAATACAACTCTGTATATGAAAGGGGATCAGTTGATGGATGATCCCTCTAAAAGCTGCTCAGGAGCTGATTTACTCCTGCTCTATTAAATGTTGGTGTGGCAGGATACTTAAGAAAAGTGCTTATATTTGCTTATATTCATATGAGACTGGAGGACCTGGAGGAGAACTGATTAAAGGATGAGGAAGGAAGTGCAGGTTTGGACCGAGGCCTGAGAAGCTGTTACCACTACAGAGGCTTGCCATATACAGTAAAATTGGGAGCCATTATTTGTTGGCTCCTCATCTGGAGAATATATAAATCTTTGTTATTGAAAATATGCCTGTTGAAATACAATGTGCCACCTCTCTTTTATGAATGTTGTTTATTCGAACAAATTACTTATACCTTATAATATAAAGATGGACAACATGACAGCTCCCAAAAACGAAGCCAAAACATTTTAGTCACCCCTTGGTAGCAGGTTGCAGTATAGGTAGTTACATGCCTCCTCTGTATTAGGAGAGGGGACAAGGACCAATCCGAAAAGTCAAAGCACACAGCAAATCATTTTGCTAAGCCTGGTGTTAGTCAAATTAGTTTTCCAATGAAAGCCGCAGTATTGAGATCCCTCCAACCAATTGTGAGCAAGTCTTAACCTTTTTGCATCTTTAATAGCATCCAATAACTTATTAAAACCAAACTTATTAGAGACATGAACACTTGGACATACATCAGTGTGATAAGCAGTAAATAAAATGAAAGAAATAATTTTTTGAGAAAATCAATTAAACTTGTTGACTATGACTTATACTGCAGAAAACCACCAAGATTAATTGGCTTTACTTTTGGGGAGCTGTCATGTCATCCATCTCTCACATACAGATGTCTGCTTCATCCTCATACTCTAACATAAGCATGATAATAGTTAATAATTTTTAGGGTTCATTTGAATATGTATTACGCTACATATTACAGGACACATACCCTTAAATATAAGGTATTACAATTACTATTACAATTAATATATGGGCCATTCTACCGAATTGGTGCAAAGTACGGTTGGAAATATTTTGAAATTTTGTATGTTTTATTCCCAAAACTTTTCCCGTATATATATTGTACCATATCTAAAGTACACATATCTAGTAAAAGAACCCTCAATTTTTATGTTGTATTTTCAGACTGTGTTGGAATGTTTTCCTCTCCCAAAAATTGTCACTACCGAAACATAGTAATAAACTACGGTAAAAAAGTATTATTATTAACTTGTTAAGATTGTGTTTCCTTCCTTTCTCTGAAGAGTATTTAAAAAAATATTTCTTGAAGGTTTTCACAATTAAATCAATAAAAATGATTTTTTTACAAAATTTCAAAGTTCAATTTATACAATTCATCAAAATCTAAATGCAAGATTTCTTTGTAAAATGCATAATACTGATCATATTGATTCCAGAGTTGATGATTGATGAAATTGAACATACATTTAACCAATCAGTATCATAACATTTTAGTTGATAACTCAATATACTCTATTTTTTACAAAACATCCAGTGTTTCGGTAGTGACTGCACTGTTTTGGTAGTGACCACAGTATTTTGTTTGCAAGGTTGTATCATATTTCCTCAACCTTATTGCTTAATCTTAACTCATAACATGCTTTAGGTTGGGAATATTAAAAACACAAATGTTTTGGGGGTCAATAGAATAATTGTATTATTCATAACAACAACATAACAGAACATAACAATTGTTTGTCCAGAACCATTTAAAGTACAAACATTACCCAATGGGTTCAGTAAAGGAGAAGAAGAAAACATTGACAAATAACTGATATTTTGTTGTACTGTATGTTTAAGGGGGTTCAGTGTCAGACACCATCACAATGCATTCACAATTTTAACTTTTCCCATACTGCGGTGAACACTCTTGGGGTGATCTGGAAATGCCTCTGTGTGACGTTTTCTGGTGGAGGGATTAAGGTGACGACCTTGTCCACTGTGTACCAGATCTTGTCCTCTAGTCGCGGCCAATAAAAGCGGTTTCGCCCAATGTTGTGCATGACATTGACCTCAAGGGCACCTACAGACAGATAAGGGGTAAAATAAAATGACTTTAGGCGAGACATGATACTTATTGCTTGTATTGCAATCTTATTGCAAGACTATGAAATAAAGTTTGAGTCAAAGGCAATTGGAATATGAGAACGGAAGATGGCCAAGTGAGAATAAATGGAAAGAGAGAAATATCATGCAATGTAACTAAATGTTGAAATATGTGTGGAAAAAAAGAAAAGATGTACAAATCACCTTCTTCTATGTCTTCAATAATTCCAGGATTTGGGTCATCGTCATATGTGATGACACGCCACTTTCCAACAAGGTCTTCAGTGACGTCATCAACTGGACAGAGAGTCCCTTCACACCCAGAGCTTGAGGTGCCATGGCTTCCATCTTCTGGGCCTGTTGGTTCAGATGTTCTTACATCTCTTCCAGGTTGTACTTGTGGTGCAATGTTGGTGGACGATGGCAGGAAACAGGGACAGATGACCTCTCTGTTGCAGAAGCAGCTGAGTAATCTATAATGGATCGTGCCAGGCGTAGTGCAGACAACTACATGAATGCTCAGTGTACCTTTGATGGTGGTCAGCTCTTTTGGAAGGAGTGTGCTCACTCTGCTTATCTGGTCTTCCTCCACGTAGAGGAGCTTGACTTTGGTGAGAGGAAGGAGTGTGTCATAGAGGGCTTTCGGTGTGGGTATGTCAGTACCCCTGGCTACCTGTGAATCAGCTGTTCTCTTCATGGTGGCTCCAATGCCATCGGCCGGCCCTTTCCCATGACCAGCTTCCAGGAAACTCCAGTTTACAGCAGTAAATCCCATCTGGAAAGGAATGGTGCTCAAGAGATAGAAGTTCTTCTTTCCTCTATATTGCATGGTCGGACCATCGCTGATGAAGAAGAGCTTTTGGATCCTCGGATGGTTTTCCTTCAGGAACTGAAGAACGGGTTCAAGTTGAGCCCAAATGGCAGGAGGATCATGCTTCATGGAAGGTGACAAGGCACAGAATGTCAGTGTACAATCTGTGGTGTACACAACAACATTGTGCAGTGTAGTCTGCCTGTGAGATGCTCCAAAATGGACTTGCTGCACCTCCTTTGCATATTTGCACTGCCAGTTTTCTGCATAGTCAATGTGAAGAATAACTTCATCTTCTTTCAGAGATCTATGCAGGAATAGTGCTTGCACACTTTGGCTTTCATTTCTCTCTCAAAATCTTCCAAAAGGTGCTCTGGGCTGCCCTCACATCTCTGTTTAACCGTTTTTGTCACAGTGATCTTCTGTCTTTTTCCATCCTTTTCTTTTTCATAATCTTCTTTTTTCGTGAGCCACTGGTACCACCATGTGGCTTCTGTTCCTTCTATACCAGTACTTGTGGTTTGTGTGAGAGACTTGTTCTTACATGAGAGACATTCCCTGTACATGCAAGCTTTAGCCTGAGTGTCACAGCACAACTCCTCTGTGACTTTGCTCAAGCTCGGTGAGTTAAAAATACCAAGGTGCTTGAGCCTGTCTGCTTTCATTTGGGCATTGTCATGCAGTTTGCAGACACATGTTTCCCTGCTGTTGAGGTTTGGGGCAACAATCCAAAAAGGTTTTGTCCAGCAGAAAAGTGAATAGGACAGCTTCAGATGAGGCATCTCCAGCATCAACTTCTGATGCAAATTCAGCATTGTGTCAGAGAGGAACCTCTTTTGTTTATTTTTTTTGAATTTTGTGATTGTTTCTTTCTTCCCCGCTGATGCCCGACTATTGTCATCTCGACTTAAGAACATTTTAACTATGTCCATGGTATTTTTATTAACATTTCTCTTATAGGTGAACCTCGGCTGTGGCTTGTCTACAGTCTTGTTGTAGACTTTGTGGGAGATACCAACTGTATTTCTGAGCAAATTAACAAGTTTGTATTTTCTGAGCAACCTGTCTGAGACAGCTCTTCTGAATGCAATTTTTTCTTTATAGCTAAGAGACTTGTATTTTTTCTTAATTTGGTCCATGAGTGTATTGTGAAAAAGCAGGGTATTTCTGATATGAGCAGGAACTCTGTGCTTCTGTACATCATTCCGAGTTTTCGTTCTTGGAGAACTATTTGACTTTTCTGATGTTAACCTCAACCTCAACCTCTGACATCTTTTTTTTAATGTTGCTTCCCTCCGCTGCTTGTCTTTGACCTTCTGTTCTAGCTGTAATTTTCTGTAGTAGCACATTTTTGTCCTTCTCCTTTTCTTGTCTGCAGGTCTATGTTCTGGTGTCTGATCAGCCTCGCTAGAAGTGCTAGTTGCACATCTCGTCCTTTTCTGGTCTGCAGGCCTATGCTCTGGTGTCTGTTCAGCCTCACTAGAAGAGCGAGGTTGCGTGGAAGCTCTGCAAAATGTCTCCAACTCGCTCTGTCTTTTCACCAACACCCTGTGCTTTTGCTGTCTTTTCCTCCATGATTTTCTGACCTTTCTTTGCTCCCTGTTGGATAAATCACTGATACATTTAAACTTTCCTTCTTCCTTTCGTTTCGTATTTCTTTCTCTTTCCTTCCTTAAATATTCTTGCTGTTTCACTGGGTCATCCCTCACTCTTTGTCGGTATTTTCTCAACCTCTCTGCTCCAGTTTTTTTAATTCCTTTTGGCATTTTGGTGTCTTATGATTCTTTCTCCCTGAACAATTTCAGATAGAAAGGGTTAGCCTAACCTAGCATTATCTACATGTTTACCATTTAGTCCATATAACACATTCATTTCAAAATAATGGGATTGAACTACTCACCATTCCATTTTGTCACTACCGAAATGATCATGTCACTACCGAAACTTTACCATATGTTTCGGTAGTGACTGTTTCGGTAGTGACAATTCTAGCTAACTTTGAGCATAGCTAAAGAATGCTAGCTAGCACATGGCTAGCATATACATCTTTGAAGAGGTGTACACACATAAAAACATAATACTTTGCATAAAACCCCAAAAAGTTTAATTACTTGAAGAGAATATGTTCGGTAGTGACAATTCTTAAGGTTACACGCTGATTTTCAGACCTTGGAACACATTTATATCCAAATTATGGGATTTAGCTACTTACCATTCAGCTATGCGGGACAGGAATGCAGTGTCACTGCCTGGTCAAAAATGCAGGGGTGTGGCTAAAAACCAGACTCAGCCAATGGACTAAAACTCTTGTGTTTCAGTAGTGACATGAAAACTGGGGACATGGTTTTTTAATTTCAAAATTAAACCCACAATAAATCTTAATCGTCCAAGTTCTGTTTGAACTTAATCATAAAGATATTTGAAATAAGATCATTGAAAAAATTAAAAAAAATTAAAAAGTGTTATTTTCAGAAATTGAAATTTAGATGTCAGGGTTGGGGACAGCTACTTCCCAATAGAAAGTACCCTATAAATGATGATTTTGTATATATTTAGCTTATCCCTATCTCATTTAATGTCTTGGGTTTAAATAGACCTTAACACATTCTTAGTAAATATCTATGACATGAATACTTAATTGTTTTGTAAATAGTTTTTCTTGTTGGGGGACCTTACTTTGAACCAATTCGGTAGAATGGCCCATATATATATATATATTTGCAATTAGTGCTTCTCCTTCTCCCCATGAAAGGCAGGCAGCACTGTGAATGTTTGGTCGTGGTAGATAACACTTCACAGTGGCTATGCTATATAAGCTACCCTCAGGAGTAACCTGAGTACATCCCATATTTCAAGCTGCACAGGTGAAGATTATTTAAAATATGCAAAATAATTGCCGTAGTTAAACATTAGCATAATAAATTTTATATTATAGTGCAATCACTGGGTAATAATTGGTTTTCTCTGAGGGGCTGGTTTTTGTGTTTTATCCAGTCTTGAGTCATACAGTATATTGCAGTCCATAGTATCTCTCATTTTATCCCACATCTTGTAACAATCAATCAATCAGGGGTTGGTTTGACTCTGACCACAGAGGTGGTTTCGGGATTTCTTCTGTTAACAGATTTTTAATTCACATCTGTAAAATAGCTAGTATATCTTCAAACACACATTTTCCAATATTGAGGCATACAAGCATATGTCTAAGAGAACATAGAGTCAGACAAGCTTGTTCTGAAATAAAAAAAGGTTTTACCACCAAGGACAGCACATGTGCCCTATGTGCATCTAGTGACGAATGAGTCAATTGTGTTCCCTGCTCTGACAGCTGTAGTTAAGTCCATTTTTGTATTTCACAACCATTGGATAATATGGAATCAAACTTTTTACCTATTATTGTCCCTATTGAGACCAAACCATTTCTCCCCTTCTCCCCTTGTTTTCGAGGTTTATCTTGGCCCTTGAAACGGAGCCGCAAGTGGTAGTGATTGAAATCTTCCCCTACGAATTGGGACTGCACATCAAGAAGCCGTTACATCATCAGTTGTCTTAGTGAAAACCTGACACGTCATCAGTAGTCGTTGATGTAAACATCATTTGTCTGACCAATGATGTAACTTATTCCCTCAAGTGGTGTATACAAGTCAGATCCAGCCAAGAAGAGGCTCAGTAGGGGCCTCTGCTGGTCCCTTCTCCCAACATTCCTAATGATCTAATTCCTGCTTCCCCTCACTCATGGGCAGGAACTCAAGTTTCTGAGATTCAGCCAAAAACCTTCAAGCAATTAGCTGCTAACCTTTTGAGTGCGATGGCAGAACCTTATCATCTGTAGGCTCTGCTTTTTGTATCCGCTGTACCACACTGTCGTTAACCCCAGGCTGCATTTACAGATCCTGTCCATTAAATCACAGACAGATTCCATGGCTAAACATAACCGTTTAGACATGTTCTTTAATCCTCCTCAGCTAATACACATTTAGCAAGGCAAGGTATTAAAAACGTTTAGATTTTCAGATAAAATTTTAAACAAGAACATGCACACATTGAACAAAGATTAAAACATACAAGAAATAAAGTCCAAAATGTAAATGCAACCGTCTTTGATTACACTTTTCCTTCTTTCTGTGTAGTTGGTTTCCAATGCCTCTGGGAAATTCCTCCATCTCACTGAAAAACACTGAAAACATAATAACTGCTAGGTTAACATAAATACTGGTTACACTAAAAGAGGAGTACATTAATTAACATTACAATTTCTTGAGGCATTGAATAATATTGATTAAGATTTTATGCAAATGTATAAAAGAAAATACGCTATGTACTCTAACCTGATATATTTGGCCAGTAAGGTAGACCTGTTCAGCCTCCTACTGGGACACATTCTTCAACAGAGCAAGGCCAAAATGATATCTAACGAAAATAGATTATCTTTAGACAATATCATTTAAATATGTCATTACATTGATATAGAATAGCAAGCCATTATACACGGGTCTGAACACAAATAACTTAGAATTTTTTTAACTGATAGAAAGCAAACTGTTGAAAATGCTTTTACTATCAACGATACCTACTCCTACTTTAACTAGCTAACATTAACTTTGCTATTAATTCAAGACAGCGGAATTGTCTTTTAACATTAAACAAATAACAAGTCATTCAGACCCGGTACTCACACTTTTACTGTCATCCATCATGCAGGCGGTTGTCATCCAAATTGCAAGGTGGTACTGTCGGGAAAAACACAGGACCCTAGACCTGCGGTCCTGAAGCTGCAAACTCTGGTTTTGCAGGAACATGCTACTCGAACCTCTGAGTAACAGCCGTATCGATCTTCAATTTTCACTGAAAATAATGTCAAATAGTAATGAGAGTAATGTCCTGCAGTCAAAACTGTTAAATGTAACAGTGAAATTAAAATACAATGGAATGCTACTCAAAGTCAGACTTTGCTAATCTACGAGTCCATCTACTCTGACTTAAGTAAAAAAAAAAAGGATTTCTGACTACTGACTTGTTTTGAACACAATAGGGGAAATTTAAAGTCGGCCGTTTCCGACTTCTGATCAGTACGAACCCCAGCATATGGGAGCGAAATGGTTCAAGTCGGCATTAGTGGTGAAACGATTGTTGCATACTGTGTCTTGGACAATACCACATTTTCAGTAGTGTTTATTTTTCAAGCCCTAAAATATTATATTTAAATCTATGTATATTTATAAACATTTAAACTTAACATTTATATTTAAAGAGACCAGGAACAGTTGTGTAACCATCATATTGAAGCTCTGTAAGACTGGTAACACCAGTATCTGTACTTGTAAGTAAAGAATGTGTGTACTTCTGGCACCTTTGGTTCTGACCAGTCAGTTCAGTGTATCCAAATGCAGAGAAAATCACAGTGAGAGGTAGATTGGAGTGTGACAGAGTACATGCAGTAGTGGTGAAGGGTTATGGTAGGACTGGCAAGTGATGCTGCGTACAGACAAGTTAGAACCATGTAACAAGTATGCAGGCAAGCAGAGCCTGGCAGCAGAACAGAAACCCCTGAAAGATAAAGAAAACACAGCAAACGCCCATATACCTCACACACATTGAGACACTACAATACAGTATTTCATGATGTCCCATTTCTGAATTGCATAGTTTGGTTAAAAGTCACCACTTAGGGATCTGAATGTTATTCTCCCCTACAGGTAAACCTGAATATGGATGACGGTCGCTCTTTGGGCCTTATGATCAGGGGCGGTGCTGAGTATGGCTTGGGGATCTACATCACTGGAGTGGACCCTGGATCTGCTGCGGACGTTGGTGCACTAAAGGTACCCACATTTAACCTTTCCTAATAGCATTGCAAGATTACACGACAAAACTTGTGTAAAATTTTCGTCTTATGAGAATTGAAATCTTTGAGGTTGTGCCAGAGTATCAGCATGAATGTCATTCAAGACTCCACCACTATAATTTGGCAGTTCTTACATCGGCTAAATCTGACTGGTGCATGGGGTTAATTCAGTAGAATATTCCCTTTATTTATTTAATCTTTAATCTGAATTCATCAGTCTCGGCTGCATTCGTAGACCGATTGCGTCACATGGGCGTGACTAGACCGTCCCAATTCAAAGGGCCCTCCAAATGCGGCAGAGAATGTGTCCATCTGGGGGGATCATTCCCGGCCCAATACATCCCTTGAGTTATTGCACTTCAGTAACAAACTATTTTCAAAGATGGAATCTGTAGCTTTGTTGCTAGGTGATGGCTGTAACGGCAGGACAAACCAGTGAAGTGACATCGACTGCTCAGACCAGGTCCTCTACAGGATGCTAAATTGAGACTAAGCTACTGTGTCAGCTGTTATCACAAACATCTGCTGCTGGATTCTGACGAACCTGCCACCTGCTCCCTATTAGACTGCTAAACCTGTTAGCACCGCTATCATCTGCCAGCTGCCTTACAGCCTCACGGCAGGCCTGCAGAAACTGCTTCATTAGCCATGCGAACACTCTGCTGTGTGCTTTCAGGTCAGCTTCCTGCCTCCGTAAACAAGCAGGCTGCTCTCATTCTGTGCTATTTAGCCACTTGCCTGAGGGAAGAACATAAGCCAGTGTTTCCTACTTGTAAACAATATGCCTGAAAACTGAATATGGCTTTCATGATAATACCTCACTGTGGCCTACTTGAGGATAAAAACAAAACCCTCAGGTTTATCCTTTGACATCTTACTGTTCCAAATTCATGAGGACACCTGAAAAAACAATGACATAAAGGAGATTTTTTTTCCAGAAATTCAAATTGTCCCTTGAAAGAGTGTGTGTGACACTTCTCATTTTCTTTGCCGGAGAGAGATGAAGAGGTACTTTTTTTTTTACCATAGAGGATTGGCTGGTCATGCTGCAGAACTGGAGCCTTTGACACACTATAAAAGAAAATGTGAAAGGAGTAAGGAAGGAGGGAGAGAGCAGAGAGTGTGAAAGAGAACAGACATAAAAATAAATATGGTGGATTTTTTCTCTTCACATCACAGATGAGTCTCTGTTTACTGGTCCGCAGCCATTCATTGTTTGTGGAAGTGAGCTGCTGTCCATCCTTACTCTGTGTGTGTGTGTGTGTGTGTGTGTGTGTGTGTGTGTGTGTGTGTGTGTGTGTGAGAGTGGGTGTGTGTATGTGTGCGTGTGTGTGTGTGAGAGTGATCCTGCCGTTAGAGTGGGTGGTGCAGGCGGATAAAAGAGGCTCTATTTCTTTTCCTGGAAAACCTTGCACTTCCCATGTTTGCATCCATCCCTCCTTCCCTGTTGGCCATGTGCTGTAAATAAGTGTAAGGCTGGATAGATACTGAAGCAGATAAATCAAAGGTATTTTTACTACAAATGAGTGCTGGCCAAATATAAACATATCATAATGATATGAATCAAGCTGACACTGGTGTATGCTGCCTCCAGTAAATACCCATATATACCCATATTCCCAAGTCTGACTGACAAAAGCACCAACATTCATCTGCTAATTCACCTTTAATGTGTGACAAACTGACTGTCAGCTTCACACATGAAAGCATGTCAACCTTAAATATTGTTCAAATCCAAGCAGTGCAGGTGGTGACTGACAGACACATGTGCAACCCTCCCACAGAAGACTTGACTTAACTGCAGCTACTCAGAGTAGCTGCCCTCAGCACTTCCTATACTTGGGAGCTCCAGGTCTCCCCGGATAAATTTAAGTACCAAAGTCAGGAGCCAGCTAGTTAAAATACACATTATCAAGGCTGATTTCATACATTCGCAACCTATCAATATGTTCTATGGGCAAAGAATTAAATAGTTTAACTTTCACTCAATAATGTCCGAGAGCCGTCCTCTCCTCTTGAAATTACCGTTTAATAAGGTTTTACTTCCAGAATAAGGGGAAATAACACCTGAACAGGATGGTGAAATAACTTAAATTTGAGGAATATATGTTTATCATATGTCGTACTACACAATTGTTGGGAACTATAATCAATAATGCATTTTTTTTCATTTTGTTTGTAGGAACAGTTGGGGGCTGTGGCTCATAATAATACATTTTATTTTTTACAGCCCCTTTAATACATAAAATTCTAAAAGTGCTTTACAATCAAATCAAAGACATGAAAAAAGATAGATCTTTAAGAAAAATAATAACAATGCTGTTAAAAAAAGAATATAAAATGTATCAAAAGCACAATCATAGAAATAGCTCTTGATTTGTTTTATAAAACTATCAACAGAAGAATATTGTCTGATGTGTGGTGGAGAAGTAGAGAAGGCTGCGACCCGAAACTTTTTATAGCTTGTTTATGGGATATCGAGCAAGACCGCGGTAGAAGAATTGAGGGATCGGTTTGGAACATAGTACGAAAAAAAAAATCTGAGATGTATGAGGGTGCTTTACCATTAAGAGATATAAAAAACAAGTAAAATAATTTAAAATCAATCATCAGTGATACTGCAAGCCAGTGTAAAGATGCTTAAACCAGAGTAATATGATCTCTTTTCCTATTTCTCGTTAAAATAGTTAAGCGGATTGATCTCCCTCATTCCACCTGCCAAAAAGTCCTTGTGCAAAATACCCAACCCCAAATTGCTCCCGGACAGCTGTTCTGGCAGTGTGTGAATGATATGTGAAAGAGAAAGTGCTGCAAATCAGAATGTTTGTGTGAATGGATGGATGACAAAATTGTACTGTAAAGTGCTTTGAGTGGTCATCAAAGAAGAAGAGCTCTATATCAAGAGAGACCATTTAATTGTTTTGTTTTTAAAAGAAAATCAATCACCTTACAATGCCCTGCCGTATCAGTAACCTTCAGGGACAAACACTGAGAACATCCACTTTAAGGGCGGCTGTGAAACAGGAGATAAACTAGTTTGCTTGAATTTATATATCATGGTTATATTAAGGCTCAATCCCATTTCACCTCTACTCACTATATCCCTTAGCCTTGGGATGGAGGGGTAATGGCAAGTGTTAGGGCTATACAGCCCTCAAAACTTTGAACAGAGGGCTGTGAAAATTTCCCAGATTGCCTTGTGAATCACCGGCAACATAGCTGCAAAAGGGTTGCCACAATTGGAGTATTTTCTCCATTAATAAGGATTTAAAAATTACGATAATAATCTTAATATCTTGGATTATTATCATTTCAATGTATTACCACTGAACTAAACTGCTCTTCTAATAACAATGCATCCTGGCAGGGTTGCTTACAGACCACTGCTAGCAGCCTGAAGCAGTGTGCTTTTGATTTATACATGAAATAATGCAGAGCATCCAAGGTTTTCGATTTCCAATGGATGAATGGCATAAAGTCATTGTACTATGCCATCATTGCCATAGTACAGAGGTAATGCAGGACAAAATGGGCTGTGCAATTACCTGTTAATTTGATTGACCTGCATTAGCACAGATGTTATTTGGATATTATAGGGTTGCCCCTTTAGTACCTTCAAGCAATAACATTGGTTTATGTAAGATCTCAACAATGTTAATATATTGACATCCCTAGCAAAACTTTTTGAAGAGTCTATTTACTTTGATGACTCATGATGACTTAATGGCTTCTTGAAGTGTTGTCTTGAACAACTCTGTTTCCAGAGGCAAGATAACCCTTGAAAACAAGGGGTAGTGGTAAGGCTAGGGAGAAGGGGTAAAATTGGGATTATGCCAATTCAGTCAATGCTGTACTGGCCAGTTACCATAGAAAATGGAAATGCATGGGTGCTTTTTTTAGTTTAGAGGATGAATGTCTTTGGTGACCATCCCTGACCTCTTGTTCTAGAGCAAAACATCATTGTGTAAATGGCTTTAATGGCTTTGTATCGAAGTCTAATTGTCTGATAGATACAATTTACTGAGCATGGTCATGTTTCCCAGAGACAAATCTTTTTATTCTGGAAAGTCTGCATCATCTAGCAAAACACCCAACACTACTTGCTAGACTAATAATAAATAAAGCTACCGTTGCATGGAGTCTCAAAATGCATGAATTAGTGTTTTAAATACAATACAGTGCTGAAAGCAGCAGTTTATGCTTGTATACAATTTGAGTTGTTGATGTCAAATATTCCTGAACTCAGCATTGCTAGGAAGCTGGTGGATCTATCATCACAACGCCGCATGAATAGACCCGGCTGAAAGCTGAAAAGCTGATATATATTTGTGCACCATCGTGACAGTTGGCACCCATTCACTACTTAAAGAGAGTAAGACATCAAGCTATATCCATTAGAAAGTGATATAAATCTGCTCAAAATCTGAGAGGCTGTTTTCTTACCTTGGAAGGGTCCCTTTGGCTTGCAACTGAGCTGAGTGGCCTTCTCTCTGCAAACAGCAAAATGCACATCATTGCAGGAACTCAGACTGCTGGTGTCAACTCAAACAGATATAGGAGCTGGAACACTGGCCCAGTGGATTATGGCCAGGATGTGAATCTGCATATAGGAGAATACAACTAACACAGGTCCCAAGATGCTTTTTCCCCTCGACAAGAATCCATCATCAGCTTGTATTTGAGCATTTGGATAACAGTTTGTTTCACTCCATAGTACAATTTGAGTAGAGGCATCAGCCAGCAAAAAATGGCTGCTATCAATTCCACATCCTTCAGATAAGCAGATTACACATGTAAGCATCTTTGGGACTGTTGTTGTTGCTGTTTTTGGACATTAACATATTGATTTAGATACATCAACGTGTTTACTGTATCAAAATACAAATGACCTACAATGAACAGATGTCGTTAAAGTTGCATTTATTGATTTTTGTTTTGTCTTGAGGGCAGTAGAATTAGCTAATAACACAATATTGACAATTTTACTTCAAGCTGAACAAATTATGATCAAACTGTAGCACTTTCTCAGTCTTATTTTAATTAACTTAATTCATCCGGTTAAGTGTATGGAATTTAGTGGCATTTAGTTGTGAAGTTGCATTTTATAACCAACTGAAAACCTCTCCAATCCTTAAGATGTTATTTTTTTATTTTTATTTAACCTTTTAGCTGCTGACTGTCTGTCTCCTGCTTGGCACTGGACAGTGAGTTTATCTGAGATATTTCACTGCAAACAGCTGTATGCAGCTGGAAACAGGAGGGTGTGTTACTATGAATTTGATCAAGTGTTAATATGAAAATGTATTTATTGGTGCGTCTTTAAATGAAGGGCATTTTCCAACTGCAGCTGCTGTTTAAGTTGAGGAAAATAAAAACCACTAGTCGGGTCAAATTAAAGATGGTAAAAGGTGAAAGTTGTTTTCCAATTAGTTGTTTATGATTGTCAATATTTGAACATTATTATATAGTTATTGCTAATTGTTTGTTTTGGTTAAATGGTTACACTACTTCCATGTTTGTCTTGTGAAGTATTTTGAGGTTTCAGTCTCATGTGTATAACAGAGCATATACACAGTTTATATTTAGTTTAATCAATGTCATTTTCTTATAGGGTGCATAAAGACCCACATTTTATTTACTCTATAAACACAACCTAAGGTATACCTTTGGGCTTCATGTCCATTTTATTCGGTTTTATGACCATAACTTCAGTACACTGAGTAGAGGATAGAACCTGCTGCTGGTGCTCTGCTTTTGTAAAACGCTACACCTACCTGTTACAGAAGACATTCATATATGCATAGTATGGTGCAGTGCACAGTTCCGACCCGATGCTGGGATACAGTGGAGGGAGTAATGTGCGAAAAGGCAAAAAGTGCCCAAAGACTAATCCTGATCATGGTATATGCCGGCTGTAACACAGTGTTTTAGATGGTCCTTTTGTCATTAACGAAACAGCCCCCGCCCCCGGGCCCCTGTCCCTGTCAGCAAACTGCTCCTGTGGATGAAAATAGCAGTTTGTCCTTCCTAAAGGACAAATACACTGCACTTTCAGCACCCTGCACATGCACTCTTTCTTTTACTCATTATCACGAATGATCAGTGAAACACAACTTATTACAGCAAGGGGGAAGGCGAGGGTGATCCTTGTGATTTATGTGGATATAGTGTACAACAGTTAAATATAATTTGACTGTAATAACTGTTTATGATATTGTTAGTAAAGAAGCTAATTTCAGCCAAAGACAAAGCAGACAGTGGCCTGTGCCCCTTTAGCCAGTATTTTATCTCCATGTCCCTGTTTGAGAGTGGTCATTCTCAAAATAAGTAAATCAGGGGTTCCTGTTATCCTCAGAGGGCTCAGTCATAGAGTTTGACCAATGTTGTTCTCTTTTACATTATCATGTTGTTGCAGGGAGGTGAGAAGGAGAGAACTCAATAACAAATTTCTCACTCAACTTATCCTGCCAAATTAAGTTGCTTTTCAACAATCCAACAATTAGTTTGAAGCTAAACTGAGTCCTCATCTTTGTCCCTTGGATTTGTCCTTGTCTTTTTAAGATAAGGGTTTATCTCCATAAAAACGTCAATGCAATCAAAAAAGTCAATCACAGCTGCATTTTAGATTAGAAGATATCTTCCACATTAGGCAGACATATTTTCCCTTTTGCTCTGAGGTTGGCACCCGATAATATCGGATGAATTGAATTGAACTGAAGAAACATGAATGTGATTAGTAAAATTTCAAAACAGTGTATTTGATTTTGATATTGCAGCCATAATGAGGTTTCAAATATTCATGGTCACAAAAATGAATTGTAACAATTTTGGATGTCCCCTGACTTTACTTTTAATAATAATAATAAACTTTATTTTTATTGCGTTACCTAGAAATGCAGCTCAAAAAGCTTTGCATACAATATAGATAAAAATAAAAATATGTAATTTCATATTACATTACATTACATTACAAATTGTCATTTGACGCTTTTATCAAAAGCGACTTACAGTTAGTGTATTGAACACCTATGAGGGGCCATTGAGGGGTTCAGCATCTTGCCCAAGGACACTTCAGCATGCAGATGGGGAAGACTGAGGATTGAACCACCGACCTTATGTTAAGAATTTATCTTAACATGAGATCATGTTAAAATAACATTAAAAATAAACAGAAATAAAACAGAAAAATAAAATCACCCATTCACCCAGTGCATCTTGCAATATGTGCTGCACTTTTCCTATGAGGGGCATTTGGGGTTCAGTATCTTGCCAAAGGACACTTTGGCATGCAGATTGGGAGACTGGGATCAAACCCCCAATCTTCTGGTTAGAGGATGACCGTGGCTCTGCCACCTTAAAAATAATTCCTCCCACTATCAACAAATAAATTGAAAATATCCTGGATACAAACACGGCCATCTTGCGCTGATGATGTAAATTGGAGTCAGAGTCTTCACTGTAGTAATCAGGGATGGAACCACCCCTGTATCAATGTCCTGCTGATACACACTCCACCAAGTGTGTGGTTGTAAAAACAGACTTACTGAAAACATTTTTATTTTACTTAATTTATAGTCAATGCTTAATACCTGTTTACTTGGATTTTGCACTCACTTGCTTTGAATCTGTGGCCTAAGTGTGCAACCGTGAAAATAATATTGTCTGAATCATGGATTGAATGCAATGCATATAGTATTGGTTCATAGACCTCAGAGAGAAGTGGTTTGTGTTTACCCAATGATTTTCTAGTCTTGAAAGCACGTTACAGAACAGTTTTGCAATTCACACCTTCACACAAACATTTACAAAGTGCATGTTTTTATCATACATCACTCACACTCTAGTGGCAAAGCAGCTTGTCAGGGACAATTTGGGGTATAGTAATGTAAAACAATTAAAGTTCAAGAAAATCATGGCATCATGGTTGTAAAAATACTAAATGGTCAAGGTTGTGGAACTCAACAAATAGTGGTCGTCTGTGTGGACAATATGTTTATACTCACTCCTGGTCACTTGACCTACATCCTTACTCCTGTTATAATTACTATGCCCACTAAAGGTTGCAGAACAATGAGTGCAACTGTGGGTTATAATAAGATGCAAGAATAAACGACTGGAACAACCATGTGCCAAAGTAATCTGTGTAAAAGCGAAAGTGTTTCTTAAAAGAGATGTCATATTTTCATTGCTGTGATCACCACAAATTTAATTCTGTTCCCCTCCAATTTGTTGTGGGGAAATAAAACTCTCAAAGAAAACCTTAGATGATTTATTTTCTTGTTTGGCTGTGGCTAGGATGGAGCAATGACAATTTTAAGAAGTGAGATTTTCTTCTTTCTTTCTTTTCATTAAAGAAAAACATTGATCCAATGACAAAAATACAATTTAACAGAGTATTTTTTTTTCTATGAATGATCTTACATATTGATGTTTACTGATAAGCATTACAACAGTGTAGAAATTAATAAACACCCAACGAGACTGTTATAAGACATATATAACCTAAACTCGATTGGCACAATATAGGAACATGTTCGTAGGGTAGAGTCTGGAGGAGGGGGTCTCTCTTTCAGTTCTTTGCTGGCAAGCACAGAGCTTATGGCACTGTTAATTATAGCTTCTGCATCCTTTTTTGTCTTAATGGCTATGTTCATGTTTTGATTGTTATGGTTGTGTGATATTGGTTTTTCAGTAGCCAAGACAGCATTAGGTCTAAAAAGCATGGGCCACCATGACCAAGACTCGTCTATAAGGGTTAACACAGAGGTGGGCTAAATTCTACTGCAAAAGAAATGAACAGTACTGAGGGGTGTTAACGAGGCTTAGGTATAGCCCCTCAAATCTGTGCCTCATAAGTATGCCCTGGTTAATTTATGTGCGTTTACTTACATGAGCCTTCCAAGTCAGATTTATCAAAGTGAGCAGACTTTTGTTGTAAATCCGTCACCTCGAACTAATGACCGCCATTTGTTCAGGAGGTGCACATTCATGAGATTTCATCATTCGCATAGTTGGTCCCTTATGATTGCCAAGTAAGGCTGCTGGTTCCACTCTTCCCCTTTTGTACGATTTTTGTATAAACAATTTGTTCAGAAACAACAAAACAAAAAGAGCTACATGGACATTATCAATATGGATTATATGTAGCCCTGCCCTTGATCATCATTAAGAAATCATAGAAACAAACTCCATGCTGACTTTTCATTACCACCTGCCCCGACTTCTGCAGTTGGTCTTGTCTTTAATCAAACTGGCCTGTTGCAGGTGGGTGACCAGATTCTGGAAGTGAACGGACAGAGCTTTGTCACCATCTGCCACGATGAGGCCGTTCACATCCTCAAAACAGGACGCCACCTGCTGATGAAGGTGAGGGATGTTGGTCGTCTGCCCCACGCGCGCACAGTGGTGGACGAGACCAAGTGGATCTGTAGCCAGGGCATAGCTGAGACCAACGCCACGGCTAACCCGAGTCCTGTCGCCAACCCCACTGTCAATGATGGCGTCCACACCAGTGTCAGTGCCACTACCAGCAGCTCAAGGTTTGTACATTATACCAAATTAAATTGAACTACTTGCCAAGTCAATCTAGAGCTAGAACTGACAGCGCAATGGAGCAGAGACATTGTAATAGCTACCTGAGCTGTGTTGTGAAAACACAATATTTCCAGTGACTGAAATGTGTATTCAGAAATTATTAAGTATTAGGATATTGACAGGAAAACAGCTTCACATTTAATTGTATACCCTGCAACTAAAAACATATACTTACATCCAGACTATTCATAATATATAAATATATAATTTAATAATAATTATTTTACAACTAAAAGAGCAGGTACACGCGCGTCTTTTCCCAGTTGTTTTTCCTTGGTGAGTCAATTTCATGCTAGGGTGTTTGTGGGTTTGTTGACCAGTAGAAAATGGTTTTAAGTTTAAGCTGCACACACACACATGTTTTCCATCCAGTACTGAGACAAGGAGAAATAGAGATTTTCTAAATGTGACAAAACTGAAGTGAATAACTAAACCAAGTCTTAAGTATGTCAAATCATCTTTTGTTTTTACACAGGAGATAAACCTCAGTCTCCATCACAGACCCATTCCTTCATCACATCCTCTTCCATACACAGACTTCACTGCTCTTTATATTATTCTACCTCACCTGACTCCTAAAGCTTCTCTGGGAGAAAATGGAGCCTGCATTTTGAATGCCACCCTGCCCACAAAGATTATTCAATGACAGGGCAATTTGGGACCCACTGGTCATTCCATATGGGTTTAAATAGCTGAACAGCTGCTGTGTGACTATTTGCACCTGAGCGCAGACAACTTTGTATAATTAAAAGACTATTTGGTTTAACTGTTTAAGATTCATCTGTCTAGTTTTGCAGAGTTGTATAATCACAGTGTTTAGTTAAAAAAGAACACATGACATAGTCCGCGATGACTCTCATAAATGAATCAGAGTAATCACTTACCCAAAGTGTGTGGGTTTGGTAAAGTCACCTGTTATGTTAGCAACTGCTCACATTGACCCTTCGTTGTAAGTTCCATTCTCAAGGTCCATTCATACATATAAGGGCATTTTTCATCACTCTATTGTTATTCTAATTCTCAGTTTGATTCAATATGTCGAAGTGAAAATAAATCACAATGAATCTATTCAGGCAGTCCTTCAGTTCATTGAAAACTAAATCAGTAACAACAGAAACGTTGTCGTTCTGTGAACAAAATCTCACAGAGTGGGCAGTCTATCAATGAGAGTGGCTCTGATTGGAGAGGACAAAAAAGAACCTTCCCTGCAGCGGGGGATGGTGTTTGACAGCTCCATTGTGTCTGACAGAACAGCAGTGTGAGGACTCTGCTCTCTCTCCCTTCTCCATCCGTCTCCCGCCCCTAATGGAGCTGGCCCTGATTGAGAGTTTGGGGAGGTATACATTTCTTTCCCTGCTGCTGCCCTGGAAATCGTTCAAGATGTCTCTCAGCTCCACACTCGATTAAACTGACATAGCCAGGGCCCTGCCTCAGGCTCAGCGCATCTGTGATGTTGTAATGTTTCTTATGTTATACATGTATAAGAACTGGTGAGGCGTTTTGATAATTAATGTATGTGTTGCTCTTAACTTGCATGTAGGATGACTATACACTAACTGGAGATGAGGGGTTCTTTAAATATGCTCTGCATTGTTTTCTTCTCTGCTACAGACCATCATCAGCTGCATCTTCACATCTAATAGCAAAGGTAAGAATGGCAGCCATGCATTATTGCCCTCTGTGTACATATTAACACACTTTAAAGTGCATGTATGCTACTGACTTGACTTGAAGATTCCTCTAGATTTGTTTCTGACTTCTGAACTGCGGTGAGACTGAAATAATCTCTGCATCACAGATCCTCCCAAATAAATTAAAACTCTTAATTTTCCAGTTAACAGCCGACTTTAACTTAATATTGTTGCAACATTATACCTGACATTTACACATGTAGATGTTGAAGATTCATGCAGCAGGCTTGTCACAGAGACATTCACCAGTTTCAGTAACAAAATCCTGGAGGTCAGCGTTTTTACTCAGGCAAAGATCATTTGTGTGCTAAAGGAAGCCCCACTTAACATCAGTCTAATATTTAGAGTAGACTGTGTCTTTATGAGGTTTAACAAGACCTATAGTCAGTCTTAGTTGAGACAACCTAGCTGAATCATATTTTTATTATCAGTTTCAGTCTTGCAACAAGTCTAGATCTTGACTTAATCTTTGAGCTTTCGTCTTTTTTGAAATTTCTTTCATCTTACAGATGTTGAGAGATGACTCTAAATGGTTTGATAATAGTTCAAAACTGGATTTAGATCTGATTAAATGCTATCAACCCCAAGTGAAGCCAGTGTGGAAGGACCTTAAATGCAACACCACTGAAGTAGTGGTGAAGTCATATTAATTTGGATGGGACTGTATAAAAGGAACTTTTATTTTATAGAAAAAACAGAGACTTAAAAGTAGAAGTAGTAAAAAGAGTAAACATAAACACACTTTGGAGAAACTGATTATTTTACTTTGCACCCCCTGATCCCTGCTCTCCCTTGCAATGCAAAACTGTACAACTTTTGTATTTAAATGTAATGTACGGAGCTCGGGGAGGGACATAGATAAAAAAAAATTATAAAAACAAGTACCTTTGCAAGATCTCACAAGGACTTTGCAATGTTTATCATTTAGTACTTCAATGTACTTCCATGTTTTTCAATACACTTTTTGTTCAGTTCACTAACATGGAAACAGCAACAATGGAGCGGTTTATAGATTTTAACTATTAGCTTAGCCTCATATATAAAGATATTGAATCAGTGCAGTTCTTGGAATTTTATTATATACATTAATAATATAACATTCACATAAATGTTTGGTATTACTTTATACCTTTACTTTAGGAGCAAATATTGTCCTCAACTATATTTATTTGTCCTATTTCTCTCACTACGTTCTTCATAGATTCATATTTTATACACAAAGTAAGTTTGGTGATAAAATGTGATGCCACTATAGATAACGCTGCTCAACAGTATATGAAATAATTAGTACTTCTTCCGACATGACCACAAACTTCAGTAAAATTCTAAATAAACATTTATGTTGTATTTCAATAACAATAACTTCAAATTACAGAATTAACATTCCGTTTGTCTTTTTATTTGATAAGAAGATTGTTACCACAATGTATTTTCAATGCACAAATGTTACTGGAGTATTTTCATGTTCCCATTCTACAACTTTCAGGATGTAAAAATGTCGTCCAGTGCTGATCACTCCATTCCTCCTGTGGTGCCACAGTGCAACATTGCTATCTAACGCCATGCTCGTCTCATGGTCATCCCTCTGGAGATGCTTCTCCTTCCAGATGCTGACTTTCATTGTTGTTGTCAACAAAGGGCCAGTCATTTGTTTTCAGGGTTCATCCTTCAGGCATTGATTCTCTCCAGGCTCGGGGCAGATTGAACTGGATACTTAGTGTATGTGGCCTTTGGCACTGCAGTAAAGGCTACAGGCAGGGAGCAGACATGGCTGTAGTCTGTTACATATGCACTGAGATAGGTATACACCTTAACTGTGTATGTACTATATGTACTGCACTTTTGAGTCAGGCCATCTAATAAATGAGCATGTGGTTCCTTTCAGCTGTGATTGACATTTCTATCACCAGCGGCTCTCTCCAGCTCATGGTTCTGAAATATGGAACCTATGTCCAATCAATAAACTGTAATCTTTGGTTAGACTTGTATGCTGTCACTTTATATTTTGTTAAGCTTATTGTTACTTGATCAGAGCACCTACCCTGTTAGGGGCGGCTGTGGCTGAGGGGTAGAGTGGTCGTCCTCCAACCTGAAGGTCGGCAGTTCGATCCCCAGTCTGACCCATCTGCATGCCGAAGTGTCGTTGGGCAAGATGCTGAACCCCGAATGGCCCCCCATAGAATAACAAAGTGCTGCGAATAGATGCACTGTATGAATGTGTGTGTGAATGGGTGAATGTAAAACTGTACTGTAAAGTGCTTTGAGTGGTCATCAAGACTAGAAAAGCTCTATATAAATACAAAACCATTTACCAAAACCATTTAGCACTGTTCATCTTTGTTTATGATAGATTGTATCAGTTTCTGGTTTGTATATAGAATACATTATCCTCGTTGTGATCAACCAGTGAGCCTGGTAGCTATAGAGGGTTGATTCTTTCACTGGCATATATTAATTATCTGGTGCATTAAGTTAAGAGGCCATTGCACAAAATTATCTCCTCATTTTAAGCCAATACCTTTTATCTTTGGCTCCATCTGACAAGTACTAATTCCTAAGCAGTTTGTTTTACTGCTCTGTAGTGCTGTGATTTACAGATTTAGAGTAGAAATAAAACTATTACATTATTATGGTCATATTCACGGTTTTATGAACATTGTTTATTTCATCCATTATTGTACAAGTTGAATAAAACACCTCACCCTCCTGCTGCAGCTTAGTATTGCTGCTCTGCACCATTCACCCAATAGTATGATTTCCTCGAGACGGCTTTATTCATATGTTGAGCTGTTGTTGTCACATGTCACTGTGATTGGCTCAGCTGTTTCAAACACCAGTGATCTCCGACGGCTCAGAGTGAATCGATTGAATGTACATTCCACCTCTGCCAGCTCTCTTGCTCTGTGTACTGTGGCACATAAATGAACCAACACAGGAAGTGCACTTCAAGATGCCCACACAGTTGGTGCACCTAAGGCCGACTATTCTGTGCCTGCTGTTGTGCTTGTGTAGTTAGAAAAAGGGCCCTATAAAGCTGAGCAAGACAACAGTACCAAATCTTAAATCTCATAAGCCATGGCGGCAAGCAGAGTTGGCAAAGGGAATCAGCAAAGAAGAGTGAGTAAACTAAGTTCCTAGACTGCTACACAGCCACATCTTGGAGTCCTAAACATCACTGTTCCTGTGTCAGTTCACATTCAGGGATGTGATCAACCAGTGAGCCTGAAATCATCGAAGTCATCGATTTCAGACAACGCGCCCACACATGAAGACACTTTCATCAAAGGTCGAACTGTGCAATGTGTGGAATCGTATAAATACCTTCGGACTATTGTTGAGTCCAAACTCAACTTTGAAGCTAACAGTGAAGCTATGTTTAAATAGGGGCACCAGCGTTTGTGCTGTTTAAGGAAAATGTCCTATTTTTAAAATGTAATATTATTATCATGCTTTTATTGAGTCTGTTTTGTCATTTTCTTTGATGTCATGGTTTGGTACCATGTCTTTAAATGACAGAAACAGACTGAGTCAGATAGTGAAATGGTCCAGTCGGCTGATTGGTGAGCCTCAGATGAGCCTAGAGGCCCTGCACACCAGACAGCTACAGAGGATAGCCAGCTCCTTTACTAATGATGACTTGCATCCTCTACATGGGGAATTTCAACTTCTACCCTCTGGTTGAGGGTTTACAGTTCCAAGGGGTGAAACAAATCACTATTGGAATAGTTTTTTTCCATCTGCAATTGTTCATTTGAACGGGTTATAGCCAAATTTGCACTTTTCTCCCTATCCAGTTTTCTATTGATATCAATGCACTTTTATCAATGGTTTTTGTGTTCTTGTCTTCTGTCTGTGTTTTTATAATTCTGTACTGTTTTGGATGGATGCCTTCTCTTTTTGTTACTGCAAAACAAATCTACCTAGGGGAACAAATAAACCTCAACAAAACAAAACGAACCAATCATCATCATGAGTAATAGGAAAGTTTATTCCTACTAGTTACTTGTAGGTTTATAATAAATCATATTCTTAATTTTCAGTATTGATATTTTTGAGGTGTGTTAGGGAAATGATAAAACACCACCTGCTTCGGCTATGGCATAGTATACAATTTAATACATTTAGAGGCATATAGGGGAGAAACACGGAAAAAGTATTCATTATTGACTTTAAGTACAGAATTTATTGGTGAAAAACCCAGTACAGTGACTGGTCCCTTAATTTTTTATATTTTCATTTGTGTGCAGATTAAACAAACAGGACGGGGCATGTTAATTAGAGAGCTTTGAGCTGGTGTTGTGCTTTGAACTATGCGAAGAGCGAGGCTACTCTGTTTCCCTCTGCTCTCAGCCTACGAAGCAGAGCTTATTGCTTATTGGCTCGGGCTCCATACCCACATGACAGTGGTGTTAAGCACAGGAACTCCAGGATTTATATTATAAGTACTGAGATGGACACCAACTGTTTTGCTTCACCAAGTGATATATTTTCCGTTGCTATTAGTGTTTGTCGATGTCTATTGACTCGGTTCACTTTGCCAAGCGTACAAGCGAGCAGTGAGGCTGCTGACCCTGCTGACTCAAACTGCTGCAGGTAGAGGATTTACTCATGGTACTGCTGCCAAGTTTTACTGTTAATATATAATCTGGCCTTGCACATATATTTGCATTATTCGTTGTGACTTAATTTGATGTGGTTGACTGAGCTCATTCTGTTCTGGATGTTTGTAATTGGGTTTATGTAAAATGATGCTGAATGCTGTGAATTATCGCATATTATTATTATCCAACCTTGATAGCCACCTGAGACTAAACACTATCAATGGAGTCATTCAAAGTTGAGGTCAAGTCACTGATTTGCTGTAGCAGGTAAATGTCTAAGTATAGATCTAAGAGGAGACATGCAAGCATCAACCATTCTGGCTGACTGGGACATGTTTTAGATGTAACATCAGTACAACAATGATTCCCCAGATGTATAGTGTTTATCTCATTAGAGGTAAACTCACTGTGATTTACATGAGAATGCATTTGCAAACAACCACCCTCACATAGACAGTGAGGGACCCACACCCACTCCACAGATACGCACCAACACACATACAATATTGTAGGCCTGAGGAATAAGAAAAACATTGAGGTTACTATTGTTAGTTGGCTAATCTCAGGTCAATGAGCAGTTTATTCCACAGAAGTGTCACACCTGCCATTCTGACCAAAGACAAAAATAATCAATGTTTCTTTGTAGCTAATGATATTCTGTAAATAATCTGGTCCCTCTTATATACAGTGCCTTGCATAGGTATTCACCCCCCTTGGACTTTTTCCCATTATGTACTGTTACTAACTGGAATTCAAATAGACTTAAATAAACTTTTTCCCGTTTGATCAACAAAACATGCATAGTACTTTGGAGGTGCAAAATAAATTTTATTGTGACACAAACAATAATGAGAACAAAAAAGTTGACATCTGTTGGGTGAATAAGTATTCACCCCCCTGTGTCAATACTTGGTAGAACCCCCTTTCGCTGCAATTACAGCTGCAAGTCTTTTGGGGTATGTCTCTACCAGCTTTGCACATCTAGAGATGGAAAGGTTTGTCCATTCTTCTTGGCAAAAAAGATGAAGCTCAGTCAGATTGGATAGAGACCGTCTGTGAACTGCAATCTTCAAGTCTTGCCATAGATTCTCTATTGGATTGAGGTCTGGGCTTTGACTGGGCCATTTTAAGACATTAACATTCTTTAATCCAAACCATTCCTTTGTAGCTCTGGCTGTATGTTTAGGGTCATTGTCCTGCTGGAAGATGAACCTCCGCCCCAGTCTCAAGTCTTTTGCAGACTACATCAGATTTTCTTCAAGGATTTCCCTGTATTTGGCTCCATCCATCTTTCCCTCTATTCTGACCAGTTTCCCTGTACCTGCTGAAGAGAAGCATCCCCACAGCATGATGCTACCACCACCATGTTTCACTGTTGGGATGGTGTGCTCAGGGTGATGGGCAGTGTTGGGTTTTCGCCACACATAGCGTTTTGCATTGAGGCCAAAAAGTTCAATTTTGGTCTCATCTGACCAGAGCACCTTCTTCCACATGTTTGCTGTGTCTCCCACATGGCTTCTGGCAAACTCCAAACCTGATTTTTTATGGATCCCTTTCAACAATGGCTTTCTTCTTGCCACTCTTCCCTAAAGGCCAGATTTGTGGAGTAGACGACTAATAGTTGTCCTGTGGACAGATTCTCCCACCTCAGCTGTGGATCTCTGCAACTCCTCCAGAGTAACCATGGGCCTCCTGGTTGCTTCTCTGATTAATTTTCTCCTTGTCCGACTCTTCAGTTTGGGTGGACGGCCTCCTCTTGGTAGGTTTGCGGTTGTGCCATATTCTTTCCATTTTCTTATGATGGATTTTATGGTGCTCAGAGAGATGTTGAAAGCTTTGGATATTTTTTTATAACCTAACCCTGCTTCATATTTCTCCACAACTTTATCCCTGACCTGTTTGGTGAGCTCCTTGGTCTTCATGATGCTGTTTGTTCAGTAATGATCTCCAACAAACTCTGAGTCCGTCACAGAACAGGTGTATTTATACTGAGATTAAATTGCAGACAGGTGGACCCTATTTACTAATTATGTGACTTGCAAATGTGACTTGTGAATGCAATTGGTCGCACCAGATCTTTGTTAGGGGTTTCACAGTAAAGGGGGTGAATACATATGCACTCAACACTTTTCAGATTTTTATTTGTAAATAATTGTGAAATCCATGTAATATTTCCCCCCACTTCCAAATGATGCACTATTTTTTGTTGGTCCATTACATAAACTCACGATGAAATACATTTTAATCTGTGGTTATACCATGACAAAATGTAGAAAAGTCCAAAGGGGGTGAATACTTATGCAAGGCACTGTAATTTGCACTTCTTTCTAGTGTGTTGTTAATGTCAACCCCTCCTCTCACTGTGCTCTTTATTGAATTATCTCTTGATGCTGTAAACATCTAAGCTACACGCTAATAAGTGCAGGAAATCAACACTGTCTGGATCAAAGGCTCTGTTCTAATTAAGCAGCTATTCCCCAGAAATGGATCGACTTTCTGTGCCCCATGCTGGCAAGTCCTAATGAGTTTTATAAAATTAAGATCTGATGGGTGGTCTTGTTGATTTAATGCACGTTCAACAAGCATCACAACAGACGCTTGGTATCTATTAATAAATTACAATGGATAAAGGATGCTGCTCTGAAAGTTGAATGGGTTCTGAGCGACAACACGTGTAGTATTTAGTGCATTTATGAAATATAAAGACATGTAGCACACACGTAAAATACACTACAGACACCAACCCGAACCACCAGTCAAAAGATTAAGTTCATATACCTGCCCCAGGAACCATAACGAAAATATAACAAGAAAACATTTGTATTGAAAAGATCGGAGGGGCAATGCATATTTATACCCTGCATGCACTGTATATACCCCAGCCAGACAAAAGTGTTTTGTATGGTTAAAATGCCAATAACAGTTAAAAATCTCTATCTTAATAATTTTCTTATAAGCTTCGGATTGTTTTGACTTTTTAGCTATTTCTTGCTGAGGTGTGTTTAAAAATGTGTTTTCAAACCATACGTTTGTTGACCTTGACCTTTGACTGATCTTCTATAAAAGTTAATAATCTGGAGATAATCTCCCAAGTAATAGTCCCACCAAGTTTTGTGGAATTCCCTCCATGCATATTTATTTAGTACAAACACAAACATACACAAGATATAACCATGTCGAGATTACAAAAAACGTTATTAAAAGAATGAACACATCCCAGCAGTTGTAGCGATTTCAGCCAGTATTTGCACTGGCTTCCTCCGGTGTTTCCCCGACATGAACATCACAGCTACTGTACTCGCTTTAGCCAGTAGTCCTCCTCGCTTCGCAAGGAGAATACGCACCAGTTGTGATTATTTGTGCATAACAAAAGACTAACACGATTGAGTGCAATTTATCCTGCGTTCTGAATGCAGCCTAGCAGACACAAGTCGTTTTCAGTCTTCTAATGAACTCCTTATTTGTTTTGCATTATAAACAGCTAAACATTTGTGGGAAGATGAGTCTTTCCCTGCAGCTTTTTCTAAAATTCAGAATGAAGTTATTTACATGTAAAGCCAGAGGAGCACACTGAGGCTGTCTACCAACAGTGCGAAGTGCTAGATCGAGCTACTTATGAAGAGTGACTCAACCTGCAGCTTTGAAGTGTTTTTTTTTTTCTGAGCATGATAATCTCATCTGCTGTCATGTAAAGGATGAGAGGAGGAAATGGAAACAGCACAATTCTGAAGACTTTCCATTAGCTTGCCACTGGACGTGTTGAGCTAGATAACTCTTCCTATTCTATCTGTATTCGAACCTCATTTCTCCTTTGTGATGCCTCTTATTGCTCTCTTCATGCATTGTGTCTGTGTCAATCCAGCCTGCAGTATACAGAGGTGTGGGTCCGCCAGGTGTTCAGGTGTCTTTGGAGCAGCAGGCCTACATGCTTCTGACAGAACCAGAGAGGAAGACCATGGTCTACTACTTGCAGGAGTACCAGGAGGGACACATAGGAGTGGAGCCACTGACCATGGCTCTGTTTGAGCTCTTCAACACACATGCAAAGGTAAAGCAGCCTGGCAGCTACAGGACAGGAGTATATCTAAGTGTGGGAATGTAAAGTTGGATAACCAGACTGCAGTCTAGCTCGCCTATAAACTGTATGTGGGACAATAGACTACAACACAAATGTTTCCAGGAGTTAAAGAAAAATGATGAATACAGCCAGGACAGGGACATGCTTGGTGTTGCCATGGTGACTGTTGAAATTATAAAGTTATTCCAGTGCAGGACAATCAGGTTCAACCAAAAGATGGAAACTTTCAATTTTCTGAGATTGTATTTTGCATTTGTCAGAAGTATGAGTCATATTTTTTACTTCTTTTCATTTTCAATCAGTGTTGGAAATGTTCAATTTTTGGAAAGAAAATTATAATTATATTTAATATTAGTAGAAATAAGCAGAATCTTAACTTACATCTGATTCTGCAACCCAGAACACAGATCATCATCATGCCTGTTTCAAGGATCAGATCTACTCCCCTGACAGTCATGGCTGCTTACTGGCCATGATGTAGGCAAGTTAACAGTTTTTTCCTCTAAATGCACTTTGGTCAGATTCACGAGAGGAATTGTGTGTGCTAATGCAAATGCAGAAATAAACTGTAACATAGAGTGTGGCATGAGAGCTTCGTATGGTCATATGGTTGGAGCATTAACATTGGCTAGTCTGTGTTTTGACATGGGGTAGATGCATCTGCAATGCACATCTAGATTATTGACTTCAGTCTGACTGGCTGCCTCAGGTACGGCTGGACCCCTATCTGAACTGTTGATTCTATTCTCTCCACTGTTGCAAAGTGTTTGCTCGTTGTAGAAATTGTTGGGTTTCTCTTTTGTAAGGTCTTGGCCTTACTATATAAAGAGCCTTGACAAAATCTATCTTGAGATACTGTGTTTTACAAATCGAATTGAATTGAACTGAATTCCACATTCAGGGAGCTGTAATGTGGTCCATCTTTGTAAACTCTCATTGTCAAGGTTATTGTTGCATTATTGGTTTATACATAATTAAATTAAATTCAACTAGATATGCTGAACACATTCATTTGACCTGGTCTGAGACTTCAGAAGTATAATTTACTGTACATACAAGATTTCTATGCCCTTCATTCACAACCCAGGTAGAACTTGATGACCTAATTCAGTTGTAATGTTCTCATATCTCAGAGTAGCATCCCCCTCCTCAGGCACTAATTCCCACCTTACTACAAGCAATTTCAAATTCAGCTACTCTACAAGAGCATTGCAAGTTCAAAACAGAATTCATAGTAATAGTCTCATGTCAATAACCTCAGAGAGAAGAATAAAAAAACTCCAGCAAACAGGTTTACATATCTTTCAGTGGTTTAACTGAACCTGGAGACCTCCACTTTGCTAATTAATGTGTGGGTTTATTCAACATAAGTAACAATCGATGGGAATTGAAAAGTCTACAAAATCCTAAAACTTTAAGTCTCGACTTCTCTTAACTGTTCCCTGATCTTTCTCTCTCGTGTGGTCCAATCTCAACTAGTTTTTTCTGCTTCTTCCCTGCAGCTGTCCATGCTGTCTGAGGTGAGGAGCCTGGTGTCTCCCCAGGATCTGGAGTTGTATGACAGACTGGTGCTGCACCGCGAGAGGGAAGCCCACCAGGCCTGGCACGGAGGCCTGGGGGTGCTGCACCCGTCGGGCCACTGCAACCACGCAGCTCCTGTAACGCATGATGCAGTGCACACTGTCCCAGCTACGGTAGATCCCTTATCTATTACAAAAAAAAATCTGTTGTAATATTGTGTGGTATGTTGCCTACTTTGCCATTTATTTTTGCATTTTCGAAAAAGGCTGTAACACTTCTAGACATTTGCGGTAGTGCTATAGGAACCTTTGCAGGTACCAGCAGTGTTCTGAGGAAATATTTTAATCCCAAAAAGTCTACACATAAAATAGTTTTTTGGAAGCATTTCAAGTGAAAACTTTGACACTTGTGTTTGTCCCAGTTTGTCTATTTTTATAATCAACAGCAGTAGAATCGGAATCTCTCCCACTGTTATGTATCCCTCTGCGTTACTGCTGCCTGGTGCACTGGAGTGGAACCTGCTTGTTGTAGTTGTCGGTTAATTTACCTCATCTCCCCTGGTCTTTATACGATAGTGAAAACAAAAACCATTTGGTCGAATCTGACACAGAGCAGTACGGTTTGTGGCAGGTCAACGAGTATCAATGCTTACTGTGGTCCCTGTCAGTCCTCAGAGACTTGAATCTGACAGGAGTCAATCTCCTGCCGACCCACTTTCTCCAGCAGTCTGGGCCCTATAGAGAAGCAACGGAGCAACTTGATCTGACAACCCTCTTTTTTTCAGCTTGAACAAAGTGTGGATGGTGTCCCTCTGCTCCAGAGTTCTGGCCTACTGCCTGACCAAACTCTTTGTGCCTTCAGGAGCTTCTAGTGCATTTGTCTTGTCATTGCTGTCTGTTTGATGCTGTTACTAAAAGAGGGCTGATGTCAGTGTTTGCCACAGCGCAGCACGTGTCTGTGAAATTGCCCATGCTGCAAATCATTATTGTGGTTGTTTAAATTACAACCCCCAATTAAAAGCTAATTGCATTTGATTGATAGCCACTTAGTTTCATCATGGCAACACTGTGTTGACACACCATTTTCTCATTACAAAGATAGTTCCATGAAGGCTGGCGGCAAGACAGTCATTAAGAATAGCCAATAACTGTAATTAACATAGCTAGAGATAGTGGAGCAGTCCAAGAAAAGGGGTTGGGGGTATTTAGAAAGTACATGCTGAGCTACAGTAAAGCCCTTATACACAAGCTTTAAAACGTATAATATATCACTGACTAAATAGATGAAATATAAAAACAATGGTAAATTGTCTGTATCTATATATAGCGCTTTTGTAGTCTTGATGATGACTCAATGCACTTTACAGTACAGTTTTTGCCATTTACAAATGAACCTGGTGAGTAGGCATTAATAATGTAATAAAGTTGAGTTTTAATTTAAACAAAGTTTCTATTAACCTCACCCAAACTGTGTTTCATCTTACCAATTGCTTTTCATCATTGGCTTGCAGGTGTAAAAATGAAAGAGGCCATTATGAAAAAGTATCATGGAAGAGACTGTTCCATTTTGATTGTTTAGAAATGATCAACCAAGTCCTAATACAAAATTCTTTTTTTCTATATTTCATTGGCAATTTAATTTTCTGTCAAATTCAAAATATGTCCACATCCCATTCAATTTCACAGGCCTTTTCACAGCAGACATTTTGACATGTCATTAGTGATACTGATAAAATAAATGTCTCAGTGAAGCAGAAAAACCAGGACCCTGAAACTCAAGCACTTACAATTAAGTCATCAATCAAATTATTATTTACAACTGTGCTTTTCCTGCTGTGACATGTCCACGTGTCTCCTTGGTCCGAAGCACTGAGGAAGGGAAACGCAACTATGTTTCCTTTGTTGACGATTACTTGTTACAAAATAATGATGACAACAAGATTTACACAATTTCTACACAGCTTGTGCGGCGATAGAGGGCTGTTAGCAGAGAAGCGCCTTTAGTCTGCAGGATGACTACAGAGCCCACTTAAAAGCATAAAAAAATGTCTGGGGTTTTGTTTTTGGGGGCATTGCAGGAGTAAAATGTAAGCTTCTGCATTCGACAGATGGCTGAATTAAGATTACGTCCAAACTACACTGATTGACTTAGTTTCTCTAAAGCCCCTTTTCAACAGGTCAAAAAACTTCTAAATGAGAAAGACCCTTTGTTTTCTGTGTTTGTGATGTTGAACATGACAGGGGGAAAAAACAGAAAAGGAGAACTCCTTTAGAGATTCTCTATGAGATTTAAAAATGACTAAATTTCCCGAGTTGTTTCTCAAATTCAGCGGGTGAACTCTGACATGTAAATGTTGTCAGAATACATGAAAGGCCTCCTCCAAAGACGAGCCCATTCCAGTTGCTGAACAGACTTGGCAGACACTGCAGTGCAGATGGGTGCAGCAGCAACAGTTGATGCCAGCCCAGAGGCAGAACAACAATCCTCTGCAGCATTGAAACAATATAGACCCTCAAGCCTCAAACGGCCTCTAATGATTCAGCTGTTACTGGTAAAATCCCTTTGCTCTAACCGTCTAAACTTTCTTGCGCTCATTATATTGTCCCACTGGGCAAATCACATCCATCTGGCATCTTCATGAAGTAGGCTAAAGTAAATCATACAAAGTTTTTATTTGAGATTGAGCCTTATAGTACCACAACGCTTCACACTGTTTCTGCAGGCTTATGGCTCTGTTGATGGCGAGAGGAGAACACAATGGCCTGGTCTCATTTTGGGGTTTATCTGCTATAAAAATGGATTGTGTGTGAATGATCTTCCGTGTTTGTCAATTTTTTACAGACCACAGAGTTACAGTATTTCCAGAGGACAAATTCAATTAATATAACAAGGCTTAGAGTTGTTAGCCCCAATAGGAGTCCCATTCAAACAGTAATGATCATTACATCTACAGCAGGACAGTGTCGGGTTTATTAACACTGCACTGGGGTGAAGTTGTAAAGCCAACCCTGAGGGTAACACCAAGAAAGTCATTCAAATCAAGACGTTGTTCCCTTGGGAGCATGGCTCTGCTAAGCACATTTCACGGCAAGCTGACCATGAATTCATTAAATCTCTCATTAGCATTTGTGACTCCTTTTAGCCAGAGGAAGGCAGGGGATAAAGGCTCATGGAGCTCAAAACTCATAGAGTTCATTGGAGGAGGACTACAGTCGGTTAACTTTCATTGCAATCTTATATGTAGTATATAGAGGCATAAATATAGAGTGTACAGATGATGATATTGCTAAATGAAAGGTCAGAGGGTGACCTTAAATATCCACAACAGATTACCCTGAAATCTGGCTTGTGGATTTGGAGAATTTGCTTCCGAATCCTGGGCGCCTGAGAACACTGCAGTGAGTAGCAACTGGGCATAATGAAATGTCTTGCTTTCCATTTCGAAGCCCATGTTGTCAAGTTAGAGCGTTCAAACTTTCTGCGTGAGCTGCATGTCTCTGGGGCGTCTCCTGTGTGTGAGCCCCACTGCTGTTCAAGAGTCAGGGTCTCACCTATTTCCTCAGTGTACACAGGGTTAGTGAAAACAATAGTGATTAAATTCTATCTTTCATATACAGTTGCAATCAGAAATATTCAACCCCCTCACCTCAATAGACATTATAGCGATGTGGATGACAGATAATGACAATAAATGACAAAAAAAAATCATCAAACAACAAAGGATATTTATTGATGCGTATTTTAGTTATTTTGACAACAGAAGTTGAGTTAACTTTGAAGTTCAAATGAAAAATGTAACTCTTTCAACACATGTGCATGTGCAGTATTATTCAACCCCCCAGCTTCAGTACTTTGTGGCGCATCCTCTAGCTTTTATAACTTCTAAAAAATGTTTTCGGTAAGTGCGGACAAGCTTCCTACACCTCTCGATTGGAATCTTTGCCCATTTTTCAAGTGCAAAAGCCTCTATATCAGTGATGTTTGATGGCTTCCATGCTGCAACTGCCTTCTTTAAATCCCACCAAAGATTTTCACTCAAATTTGAATCTGGTGACTGTGAAAGCCATTCCCGGACTTTCCAGGATCTTTTTCTCAACCAAGCTTTGGTGGACTTGGAGGTTTTGCTTTGGATCATTGTCTTGCTGGAAAGTCCAATGATCACCAAGGTTTAATTTGTCCAAACAGTTCCAGTTTGGTTTCATCAGTCCATAGAACTGTCACCCAAAACTCAGTAGTCTTATCCAAATTCCTCCTGGCATATTCTAGTCGACTTTTGATGTTCCTCTTGGTCAAGAGCTGAGTGTGTCTTGAAGCCGGCCATGAAGTCCTTTTTTATTCAGTGCACATCTTATAGTTGCCACTGAAGCACTTGTACCAGCCTTCATCAGGTCATCCTGTAGGTGTCTTGCAGTCACACAGGGGTTTATCTGAGTTGTTCTGACTAAGTTGCTGAGGGTCCTTGATGAAATGCTGGGCTTTCTTCCATGGCCAGGCAGGTTTGAAGCTGCTCCATCAGTTTTAAACTTCCTTATAATGTTCCCAATTGTGTATCTTGGAATATCATTTTTTGGGGAAATCTTCTTCTACCCAAGGCCTTTCAGGGGTGATGAAATAATCTCCTCTCTCAGCTTTTGTGGAAGCCTCTTTGTCTTTCCCATGATTGCAACTCACCTTGAATACCTTCATGGGTGGGGTTTATATATGCATCACAGCTGAAGCAAATGAAGGATCAGTATAGATTTCCCAAAGGCTTAATAATGTTTCAACTCAAATTTAGGACAAAAAAACTGTCAGACAGCTTTAAAAACAACAATATTATATAGGGGTTGAATAATTGTGACATGCCTATCTTAACAAAATATACTGCTACACACAAATACTACATCATGCATTTTCCGTGTTGATTTTCTGTATCACTCAACTCATTAAGAAGTAATCCGAAGCAGAATCTTTTTTTTGTGGTGCGCACAACACTAGAAAATTGCATTTAAGAAATTATAGCTGCGAGTTGGCCATTAAAGGGTTCTAAACTATAAGTGCTCATCAGAGGGAGCAGCTCACCCTCAAAAATGAAAGCTCTGAGCAGCAGGGACTATTTGAGGCTTGAGAAAGTTAAACAAAGTTATTCCAGCCACATGTCAAAGCATTAATATTATTTTTAAACATAACCATGGTTAGCGTTTCAATAAGAATACTCAATGTCTGTGAATCCTAAGGATTACAATTAAAAGTTTTTTTTTTCATTTGATACTTATCAGTGAGAGGAGCTCCACCAATCCTGTTTGATTCATGAGTTCTGTCTTCCTACTTTCACTGACAGGATGAGGTGCAGGTTACAAGTCGATCTCCCTCACCCTTCCGAGTTGCTCCTCTTCAGGCCCAGAGCAGGTCCCCTAGGGCGATGGATCTTGGCCGGAAGCCTTCGGCCCGGCTGATGCAGCCTGGCTCCAGCCTGCTCTTCTCTGGCCCCACCCAGTTGCAGGGCTGCCTCCATAAGTCCCTCAAATCCCTCCCCACCACCCACCAGTCCTCCCCAACCTTGGCAGACCACATAGGCACAGGAGCCAGCCACCACACCTCTCTCAATGCCCTCCATCATACCTGCCAGACTTTCTTCCAGCTCTCTGACTCAGAACACCTCAACCACCCGCACTTCGCTCATCACTTCCACCAACATCCTGTCCAACACAATAGGCCTAGTTCTGGACACCACACCTGCCCAGGCTTCCTCAACCACCAGGGCTCCTCCGGCTCTAAACCACAGGGATCTGTCAAGTTCCCCTCCAGATCCAGCTCCTACGAGAAGTCCTGCATCTTTTCAAAGTCGGCTTCTTCTTCAAAAGCAGCCTCTCCCATGCCATCTCCTCATCTGTCGCCCCATCCATCGCCGTGTCCCTCCCCCTGCCCTTCTCTCATCACACCTGCTCCTCCTCCCTGTAGTCCAGACCTGCACTGTTCACCTGCCCTCACTCATAAAGTCATCGTTACAGACACAAACCGGCTGTCTGCAGACTGCAGACCACAGCAAAGAGGTACGCAAGTGTCACTGTGTCGTCTTCAAGTGCAGAAATACAAATATTACCCCCAAATATTGGGTACAGCTCCATATGTTAGTGATATGGAGATACTGTATTTTGTCATACATCTGAGGACTTGTCTGTCAGCATCTGAGTCATTTATATCTGGTGTAAAATCTCAAATTATAACTATATTTAATTGTAACAAGCACAGCATATTATATCTTCACACTCATATAGTAAGATTGAGAACTTACAATATTGTAGTGAAACCCAACAGTTGCTAAATGATGATGCATTAAAATCCTCAATTGTTAAGCCTCAACAAATTACAATTTAAAATACTAATGAAATGTTAATACATGATAATGACCGTAATGGTCGAGTAATATAATAATATAGCAGGGACTGTACAGAACAAATTTTTTTAAGTTTTATACTTTAAGTATACTTTGCTGCTAATAGTTATTGGTAGTGAATGAACTAATGTGTTTTTTTAAGTAACCTATATTCATCACCTTCAATATTGATGCATTGAGTTTCATAAACCCTTTAAGATAAAATCAACATTAAGATTAAGACAAATACATTTTGAATGAAATAAGCAAAAACAAACAAAGAAATTAAAGACCATTTAAAAGCCGACGTAATACACCAATATACTACAATATGTGCATTACAATATTACAAACCTTATAAAAGAACCCTGCAAATATTTGTGCGAAGATGATTCACAAATCAAGCAGTCTGTGGCTATATTGTACAACATCGATTATATACAATATTTGAATTATATACTAGTTAGAAATGTATTTTTTCAAAATCAACAGAGTAGCCTATACTGATAAGATAAGAGGTTAACATGTTGAATAAATAAATATATTATAGAATTGTGATGAGATTAATGAAGACAGTAATGCCTGTTTGCATACTAACATTATGGTGTCGGATCCAGGGGCGACTCTGTCCCAGCTATCAGACAGTGGCCAGACTCTGAGTGAGGACAGCGGGGTGGATATTGCTGAAGCAGGAGGTCTCAGTAAAGATGGAAGCCCTCGACCCAGCAAGAACCAGAAAAACCATCTGGAACAGCCAGGGGCCCATGTACCACCTCCAGGGGCCACGAGACAAGTGAGAGCACCACTTCAGCAAGTCGTTCGATCATTCCGATTTTCCCGTCTCACTGTGACCTTCTGTGTAAAACCCACATATTTACTGTGATTTCAACTTCAACTTCTTCTGTTACTGAAATTAAAGGTTCAGTGTGTAAGATTTGGGTGAAAGGGATCTATTTGAAGAAATTAAATATAAAATAATCTTAGTGATGATTTCACTAGTATTTAATCATCTCAATTGTACAAATTGTTTTTTTCTTTACCCTAGAATGGGCCCAATATATTTAAATTGTGTATATTCACGTTGGTAGTGAGTCCTCTCTACGGAGCCCGCCATGTTTTTAACAGTAGCCCAGACTGGACAAACTAAACACCTTTTTAGTTTTTATGACAACTAAAGGCTACCACAGGTTCTCATTCAAGTTTGGAAGGGGAGGGTGAGTTGAGGGGTCTTCAGCTGCAACATGCAACTTCACCACTACATGTCACTAAATAGTTCACACTGAACCTTTAAGTAAGCAAATACCACTAACATATAGCAGACACACAAAAGCAATGTGATTAATCCTGCAGCAGATCATACTACCTCATATGACACAGGCATAGACTGTATATAAAAATGGACAATGCATTTCCACTTCCTCCCACTGTAAGAAAATAAACTTTAAATATCCCGGACATATAGGCTGCCATCTTATGCTTTTGATGTAGTTTAGAGCCAGAGTCTTATATTTTCTAACAAATAGCTAATTAAAACTAAACATATCATGAAGTTTAACACTAGAATATACATCAGGGTGATAGAGGCCTAAAGTTACAGAAGCCATCTTTAAAAAAATATTTTACGTGTACTTTAACTTTCCCACCAAACCGCCAGACTCTACAGCCTCCATTAAGCTTCAGTAATTCTCTCTCTCCAATGCAACAGTCATCTCCCACCTCCCAAGCAGATGTCCCCACAGTGTTTCTGATCCTTCTGGTCACCTGATCTTCACATACTGCACATTTCAAGCCTACAACACTGAGGCAGAACCTGAGGCAGAACCTGGTTTATCCCAAGGACAAAACACCCAGACAGAAGCAGAGCAACGCAGTATATGCAGTTCAATGTAGTGAGGAATGCACGGACCTGTACATTGGGGAAACGTAACAACCCCTTCATAAACTGATGGCACAGCAAAGGAGAGCCAGCTCCTCCGGTCAGTCTACCCACATCTAAAGGACAAGGGACATTCATATGAAGACAACAATGTCCACATTTTGGCCAGGGGAGACAAATGGTTTGAAAGAGGAGTGAAGCCATCTCTGAACAGAGGAGGAGGTTTATGACACTCCCTATCAGCCACATGCAACACAGTCCTGACTTCCATCCCCACAGAGTTTCATTGCGATTCACACCTTATGACACATGAGGGGGCAGGTGGTTCAAAGACCTAAAAAAGACTCCCAGTGAAACCAGGTGGGTCCAGCCTCTCAGACAATATCAACGACATCTTCAAGAAACTCAACCAACCAGTTGACCAGTTTTTAGTACTCGGATATACAGTGAGCTGTGTGAAGTGGGCTTGCATGTTTGATTTCCATGAAATGATGTGGAATATTTGGGCAGAAACGAAAAATAGCCTATTGCATTTTGTAGCAAATCTGGATAAACAGGCAGATACAGGAATTTTTGTCACTTTCTTTAACAAGCCTTTAGTACGGTATCTCTGAGAGCTCAACTAACAGCAACTTCAGAAAACACTTGCAAGTTAAGAAAACACATGCAAGTTGACTATCTGCAGCGCTTTTGTCTATTTGCTGTGCGTTTCTGTAATGTGTTATGTTGTGTTGTGAACTTAATGAAGATGTTTTCTTACTTTGCTTGTGTTTTGTCAACTTGCATGTGTTTTCTTAACTTGCATGTGTTTTCTTAAGTTGCTGTTCGTTGAGCTCTCAGGGCCACCGTACTTTAGCCTGTGCAGAGGTAGGAATTCTCAGAGAGCCCTTCTTCTTACTGTACTGTAAAGCGCTCTGATTGGTAGAAAGTGCTTTATATATACAAACCATTAACATCCTTTTTTTGACACAGAAGGTATTTCGGGTTGGGTTGTATTGCAAAGATAAAATAAAGCTCTCGATCTGACACCTCTTCACCTTGTGTCCCAGCTGACTGGCTCACCGCTCCCAGCAGCCACCGCTACCCTTGTGCGAGTGGTGAAAAATAGCAACACCCTTGGCATCGCTATTGAGGGGGGAGCCAATACACGCCAACCTTTGCCACGTATAGTCACCATTCAGGTGAGACAACAATACAAAAGTGTTTTGCTGATGTTTGGTTTGAAGCTATTGTTTTGCCCGTATGCAAATAATAATTTTCTTTTAAAATTACTGTGTGTGACTTGAATTGAGGATTATGCAGAAAATGCATTAACGTTCCCCTTTCTGCTTTAATAGAAACTCTGTCTTCCTCCAACATCTGATGATTAGCCTTTTGCCCAGACAGCACTCTAAAGCAATTTGCAAAGACAAATCTTCCTGATGATATTTCTAATTTGGCACCTTTCACATTTTGTTCAGTCCAACAAGTACAAAGAGAGCAAAGCAGTAAATTCCCGTAACATATGTGGTTTATATGGGCTGAGGGGGAGAGGGGATAACATCAGCATGAACATCAGAGTCTTGGTCAGAACTACCCCCATCCTTGAGGGGTTTTCGTGACTGTGCAGTGATTTCCATAACAAGGACTGCTTTGAGCCGTGTCTGTGAATCTCAGCACAGTGGATGACAGTGAATGTCAGTACGCTGATGTCCTTCACAGTCACTGATCAGCTCGTCAAACACAGTGTCCCCTCTAATCAGTGTGACGTTGTACATGAATACAAGCCAATTATATTCCTATCATATCAGGGGAATGTAATCTAATAATGCTAATGTTGGCCTCTTCTGATTGGCTGCACACACTCTCTTGGATTCCTGTTGGTATAAAACAGATTGAAAGTGTGTGATTAAATCTTTCTTTAAAGCCTGCTGTGTTGACAGACAGGCTGAATTCATTTCAGATGAGTTATTATGTATACAGTGACTCAGACAGCCACTCTTATTATTGAGATTATTATTCTACATATTTTGGGATCATGACAGTATGGAGCTACCCAATAGAATAATGTTTCTGCAACAATTTTTCTCTTGTGCACCAGAAAGTATTGCATGCAAATATCATATCTGTCAGACCATTTAGTCAGACAGAGCATTTTTGATTGCTATGTGTTAAAATGACAGTACAGGAGTTGGTCGACTGCGGTGATGTAATAAAGATATTCACTGATTTGGACTTTACGGATCAATAACTAATAAAAGAAACTTACCTCAGAGTAATGTTCACAACAGGCTAAAGCTTGATTTTCATCAAAACGAGCAGGAAGAAAAAACGTTGGTCTACAAAGTGCAACACCGAAAACACATACAGCTAAAATATTCAATAGCATAGCTGCTGTACAGAGTAGAGTCACCTAAATCAATACACACATAGATGGTCTCCTCCTGGATACTATACGACCCTAACTTTAGAACGGTACATTCAGGCATCATTTTGAGGATTTTTTTCAATTATTACCTCTAATGAATAACTCCATCCTTGTAGATTTGTGGGGTCCCAAAAATTATGCCAAAGCATTTTTTTCCAAAGTGAAAGATGTATCTGACCAGGAGGAGATCATTTATGTGTGTATTGATTTTGTTGACCCTATGATCCACACGGATGATCCAAAATTATGCCTGATTATATTTTCTAAAACCCTAACAAAGGGCCACTTAATATAACCTCATCATTGTACTCTTAACAACTAGGTTTAATAAGTGGAAGCGGCTTGATGCCTTGCTCAAAGCCATATTAGCAACGATTACAGAAGAAGCTAAGAGTGTGTCCAAAGTGTTTCAGACATGCACTGGACCTCCGCTGTTCCTCCGTATATTCTCGAGAGGATGTGTAATCGCTGACCTCCTAGTATAAAGTCCATCAAAATCCAGGAGAGGTTGATGTGTGGACACCGCTGGGGATCTCCCACTGGATTCACTGCAAGCGTGTGGGGAGTTTGATGATTCTACTAAAATGTGACGGACACAAAAATAAAAAAAACTCTAGGTGAAAAAAACAGCATTAAACACATAGAAGACACCAACAAATATGTCAAGAGAGATTGCGGTGATAAGATGATGGTTTTGGGGGCTGTAAACAAATCACACGACCTACATCTACTTGATGCTGTTGTTAAACAGAAAAACTCTGGGTAAACTCTGGGTAAAGACTTAATTCATTACCTCCTCAGTTTTTCTCAACCAGTCAGCAGAATTGAAAGACTTTACTAATGGCCTGTTGGCCCTGCAGTCATGTTTACAGCAGCTACTTTGTAATAAATGTCACAGCAAATGAACATGTTCAGAATAGTGCATGTTCATGACAACTGTTGTGATTGTCTTGAGAAGAAGAAGGATCTTTGAATGGCTAAACACATATACCCTGTGGCTCTGTTAGGCTGCCTAGAAAAAAAGCAAATTGTTGTGATACTGTGTGCACAGCGGTAAAGACCATTTAACACTGTTCACACATGCAAACAGAGATATTATTCATCTCAGTCATAAAATCACATCTTTTATTTTCTTCACAGCTGACCTATCTTACTGATATCAAATATGAAGGCAGTTCAAAGGTTAAACTAGATGGCTTTCTACATTTATCTAAAGTACTTAAATGGAGCAAACTGTATTTTTTTTAAGTTGGAACATGCCCATGTTCTCCTCTCCCATCATTAATGATGTTGATATTGTACATCCTGCCTCCTTCTTGATATTGATTGGTCGGTGAGAAAAAGTGACACTGAGAAGTTTGATGGAGTTGCACCATTTTCCATTGAAAGCACCATAATTGCTGAGGTGGGTATCACTGTGAATTTAGGAATTTGATTGAGTGCAATCAATGCTGAACTTCACAGGCTATGAGGAGAAAAACAGCAGATGTCTTAAATGAAGTCTGACCTCAATTTAGATTATTACATTAATACAGACCTAACAGGATCTTTTGAGCTGCTGTGGTCTCTTGAACTATATGCAAGATGTTTTAGAATAAATTTGAACTTTGTCCTCTACTGAGGCTGACATGTTTGTTCCAGTTTTCGTCCAAACTGGACAAACTATATTGTGACAACTGCTGGTATTCAGCTGCAATTTGCAACTTCACCACTAGGTGTCACTAAATGCAACACACTGGACCTTTAAATATACAAATATTATAAACACCAGGGAAGGGACTGAACAATTCGATGTTACTTACAACCGAAGTAAATATTCAAATGAGTTGTTTTAAAATCCATGGAAAATCTTCAAGCCTATAGTAAAAAATTACATTATTATCTACCTTCTCTCCTTCATTGTCTCCATGTCTCCGCTGACAGAAAGGAGGCTCCGCTCATACCTGCGACCAGCTGAAGGTGGGTCAGGTGATCCTGGAGGTCAACGGAATATCCCTGAGAGGTCGGGAGCACAAAGAGGCTGCCCGCATCATCGCAGAGGCCTTCAAGACCAAAGACATGGATCACATTGACTTCCTGGTGGTTGAGCCGGGACTCTAATATGAAGACTTTGCACTTTATGCATCTTGATTTAAGAAGACACTGTTTTACCACTTTGAGGGAGACACATGAACTCCACATGATGTTGTCCTGCACCCATGGCCCTTTAATTTCAGGGAAAGGTGTGTCGGGTATGCTGCTGATTGCACTCAAAAGAGATTTGCACAATTTAAATTCAGAAAAAGACATTATACTAGTATTTAACATAAATGTCATAACTGGGTCATAAGCATTCAAATCTTGAATGTTATTGTATGTGTCCTGAGGAGGACACTTAGTATTCATAGGTGGCTTGCCATAACAAATAATATTTAAAACAGCCAAACACATTTAGCCAGTAAATTAGTCGTAAGTTGGTATTTTTGATTCTTCATACCTTATCTCTGGAGGCAGAGCTGCTGTGGAGGCAGCTAAGAACTCTGAAAGGATTATTTGTTAATTACAGCAAGATTCTTGACTCTGTTGTTTACATAAATATAACATTGTAGTTCCAAGTTAAACATTGATATTTAAACATTAAGTGACACGCTGAAACAAAACCAGGCAGGTTTAAAACAAGCGGTGTAGCCAGATGAACTACTACTTAACCTGGAGGTGAAATCAAAAGTCAACGCATTCACAAATAGAAAAGAAACAAGAGAGCTTTAGATTCTCAGTGACAGCAGCTGCGCTGTCAATGTGGGGACCTTCTAACATTAATACATTGATATATTATTACATGAATATACAGGGCTTGTACCACCTTTGAGCTAGGCCTTCAATTTGAACTCACAAATGTTTGTGACTGGTTGTGTTGACAAAATTGTCCACAGAAAAACAAAGACACAGATACCTGCCTAAGTTCTTAAAACTGCCACTTCAGTATCATCCCATAACAGCAGTCTGATCAAATGTTGTCCTGATCACACAGACGAACACTCAATGTTAATACGGTACAAGCCCCGCTGTCACCTCTGGTAATATTCCCACATTGCATTGAAACAGGATTGTACAAGCAACCACTATCAGACAATCAGATTGTGAACAAACACCCTCCATAGTTAAGTAAATCTATTTGGCAAAGAAAACAAAGACAATGAAAGTGAAATAATTTTCCCAAATGTCTCCAAAAGTTAAGAGACCCCACCCCCCCCCCGAATTAAACGTTAATCCTACTTTATCTACTATACATGCCAGCTATATTCACGTCCACAACTTTTTTCCAGTAACAAATTATTAGTGACTGTTTTACGTTTACAGCCAAATCCGAATAATCTGTAGATAATCAAGCTAAACTGTTGCCTTGTTTACAACCTCACGACTCCTTATTCTTTGGAACCCAGTCTCATAAGCCATTTTTGGGTCTGGAATTTTATCCGCAGTTTGTCTTTCACATATGCACCAAGCAGCGGGAGATTCCCCCCACACACACAAACACACACGCTCGCTTGTGGCAAATCCTGCGGAGGATCTCCTGCTGTGTAATATTGACTTTCTGCAGACTTTATAACAAGGGGCCAGGTGAAAAAGTCTGCAGAAACTCCGGAGTCTCTCACTTGGACACCTCCTCCGGAGAAAATGCGGAAGAGATCAGTGCATGTCCGAAAGCAGCCATAGAAACTGCCACTGGCAGGCTTAACTTAACAGACATTTCTTAATGACAGCTGAATCATCTGAAGATGGTTGTGGTAAAAAGAAAAATTACTGAGATTCCCGTCTACACTCCTGTAATTTTATGTGTGATATACTTTGTTATGCAAAATAATTATAGGGAACAGGGTTGCTCTGGACCTGTTGCATGTACTATTAATAATACTACCAGATTATGAGCAATCCTCCACAAAGTCCCAGCAGTCCCCTCAAGAAACTACTTTTAAATTCACTAGATCCACATTTTTTGGGGGATCTGCACCAAATTGTTCACACTCATCACACACACGCGCAATGTTAAAGAAAGTGAAAAAGAAACCCTGGATCTGCCCCCTGCTCCCGATCTGCACCACAAATTGAATGGGTTCTTTCCTGACTCATACCACATCCTATCACCTAGTTTCAAGGTGATCTGTCTAGTAGTTTTTGTATAATCTTGCTTATACCTAAACACACCAACCAACAATTCAGCTGTGACTGTGGGAGGTGAGCAGCTTTACCTGCTAGTGTGGCCTGACGATTGACCAATGAACACTTAAAACATCCGCTACCCAGATCAAAGTGTGCCGACTGTCTGTAGTTGCTTAGTTACTGACCGAATCAGACTTCATAATGTCCACGCCTCTCTGTCACTGCTGGCAGTTTCATGAAGCTCTTGTCAGATACTGGTTAGACGCTGATGAGCTCACTTTATGCTGCATCGTTCAGCCTTGGAAAACGAATTTACCAAATGGATTCACTGAACTAACGCCTTTAATCCTTGAATCGACTAGTCATTACATACAAAGATATACTGTATATAACTTAAACACATCATATTAACTTTCAATATGTATATTGTTCAACATCTGTTCAGCAGCATTGCCAAATGCATTAAGCAGCGATTTTACGAACATTAATGGTATGACAATAATGTAGATTAGGTCTTGATGAGATGACTCTGTATAACTTTTTATATAATGAAATAGTTTAGAGTAGAAGAGCATTTAACATTATTTTAGATAATTATTTACATCAATTTTGTTTTCTTTTAGCTTGAAGTGTAGGATGTGTCATGTTCTTAAACAACCCTGTCTCCTCAAAATGATTTATCTACAACTAAAATGCAAATATGTTGTATGGAAAAATGTAATTGTGACTGGATTACATTCTCTATCAATATAATGAGGATATATTAATCATTTATGTGTTTGGAAAAGTTGCAATTACCTTGAACATATCAGACAAATATATTTGTTTTCTGCTTGAATAACATATTTTAAAGTACAATATAACTTTTTTTAATCTATTTTACGATTCTGTTTAGACTCGCTTGGCTGATGTGAGTTAAGATCCTTGTCTGGTTTAAAATAGAAAACCATATATTTACAACCTGATAATTTATATTTAGGGCCCGAGCACCGAACAGTGGAGGGCCCTTCTGGGCCTTTTCAGGACCTAGACATGCTCAAATTCTTATGATCAGATCCATGTGTAAATATTGGCTCGTCGTCAAAGCCCCCCCTGCTGGCTACAGGAAGTGACATGTTTTATACTTTGATGAACTGCTCCTGGCTGCTAAACAATGTACAGCTCAAAAGAGCTCAGTAAAGTAATTGGATCATGGTCAGAATTGGGACATTTCCTCATACAGTGTAAACATTGAGGTGAAGGATCTACCTTCGCCAAAGGAGAGGATGTTGTCATAACTCCAGTATGTATTATCGTATCACCACCAAAATTCTGTCTCCTGATCAGAGTCCAAGCCTGAGCAGCTCTATGTGTTAATATTTCCTCAGTGTCATAGCGCCACCTATTGATTCGACATGAAACAGGAAGTACTTTGTAAATCCACTCTGCATTATCCAACTGGCTCCGAACTACTGACCTACGATCACAATCCTGACCTGATCAGCTCCATATATCAATATTAGTGCTGGGTCATAGCGCCACCTACTGATCAGTGTAAAAATTAAGTTGTTTTAACATTGTCCAATTGACAAAAAATTGCTCATGATACATCAGAGCCCGTACTTGAACAGATCTATTAGTCTGCATGTAATAATGATTATGGCGCCACCTACTGGCAACAGGAAATAAGTTTTGTTTTACAACTATCATTCAATTTACATACAATTTTCACAGTGGGATGTGCAATTGATAGGGTGGACCTTAATGAGCAATTAGCAGGCAAGGATCGACAATGCGTGACGGACGCAGGAAGTGAAGCGTTTATCCTTGGCGTAGTGCACAAAACGCATGCAATTGGTGCATCAATCGCTCTCTCCACCGACTGCAACAGGCTTCAAACTGTGTGTGCTCGGGCCCGTTAGTGCTACAACGTAGCCCTACTCATATTTATATTTGGTCTGGTGTAATAGTTGTGTGTTTCACAGTTGCTGTCTACCCTGACCACCTCTTAATGACTGCTGCTGTTAATAAATGTAGCCCTTGGTTCATTCAGTCATTACCTGGATTAGAACGTGTAACTTCTAATAGACCGGGTTGTCAAATGAAACCTCATTCACACCCCTACTCAACAAAGATCAATGGACATTCTGTTGGAATTAGCCTCATTATCCTGCTCTCTGTGGGGAGCTGATGAGGGACGATACTCCACAGCAAAGCAGTGAGCTGCAGATGCGCTGCACAGGAATTGCTGATCATGTTGGAATAACCTGTTTTTATCAATGAGGTGTGTTCACAGTGTGATAAACAGAGGCCGGAGGACTGGTCCTTATTCAGGTTTGTAGAGTATGAACAAACCAGGAAGCCATAGATTTATATTCATGGCCAGGGGCAAGTGGTACTGTACGGAGATGTCTCCATCATGGTCATGATACAAATGTCTTAAACTCCTAAGTTCAGGTTTAGTTGTAGCCAAGTTCAACAAGTTACAACTGAAGTACACTGCTGTAATATAAGTTAAATGCACTGCAGTAAATCTTACCTTCATTTTTCACCAGACTTCATTTGCAACAGTTTCAGATTCATTAAGACAAAGATGGTACAGACACCTTTTAAACTCATACCAGGAGAGGCCACATAAAACAAATCAGATCATCAGACTAAGAAATGTTCAATTAATCAAATCAAAATAACACAAAACAATATACGGAATATCAGCATATGCACAATCTGTTAAAACAGCAAAACATTGTTATAAATCTGTAATTTATAATCATGCAGGTTTAGTATTTTTACTTGATTTGCAGATTTCAGTCCAACAATGATTGGTGACTGACTGTTATTGGGGCAGATATTGGGTGTCTGCAGTGTTCAGTTAGAGGGGTATTCAACTGATTTAGAACAACATACAGGATATTTGTGTGAAGTTCCCTGTAGAACCATGAAAACAGTTGGATAATGTCTTCTGCTGCTCTGGAGAGTGTTTCTTCAAAGATAATCTCAGTTTGGGTTTGTAGATCAAATGTACAAACAGAAACAAGGAGGAACTCAGTAAAACAAATATCTCCTCCAAGGCCCAACAATCCCCTTGAGTTCAATCAAGCTGCTTAAAATTTCACACACTCATTGAAATCAGTTCCCTAAATGTGTCTGATTATTATGGCTCCACGTGTCTTGAGGCATTAAGGTTTTGGGTTGTCCGTCCGTCCATTTCATTCTTGTGTAAACTTTTCAAGAACGCCTTGAAGGTATTTGTTCTAATTCACTAAAAACATTCACTTGAACTCCAGGATTAACTGATTGGATTTTGTTAGGTCACTTACAGGGTGGTCTCAGAAAGTATATGCTTATGTTATTCTTGAACGTGATATCTTAAGATCAGCTTGAAGGAATGTCTTCAAATTAGTTACAAACATTCACTTGGACTTAAAGATTAACACATTTTGGTGCCTGGGGGTCAAAGTTCAAGGTCAGAGTGGCCTCATGTTACTTGGAATTTGATATATCACGACGGCCTGTAAGGAATTTTATTACATCTGGCACAATCCACTTGGACTCATGAAAAACCTGATTAGACTTTGGTGGTCAAAGGTGACTGTGACTCAGTAACATATATCTCAGGAACATCTCAAGGGAATGCTATCAAATTTGGCACACATGTTTACTTGACTCACTGATTAACTGATTCGATTTTCGAGGTCAAAGTTCACAATTACCTCAGTATCATGTTTTTGGCCTCTTTTTCTTTGATTATTGATCCGTTTTTGATTGGAAGAGTAAAAAGATAAACTGATCATATTTCAGTGGTCAAAGTAAATTGTGACCTCATATGATTCAGGAAAAAATGTTATGCAGACAGATACTGCACTGGTTGGACAAGGTAGACAACCATACTGCAGTTATTCATTTTAATCAAGATTCATGAATCATTCCCTTAAGAATCTGGGGAAATTTTGAAAAACCACACCAAAATGTCGTTCTTCCCTGAGCGATTCCAAATCATTAGGTTTCCTTGAAATGTGTTCAGTTGTTTTTGTGTAACCTTGCTTACAAATAAACAAATAAACAGAAAAACACACAACCAGTGTTCCCAGTTACCCTGGCAGAGGTAACTAGTGGAGAGGTGGAATTTACCAGCAAAAAGATGCCAGTGGTTGCATCATCGGAAATGTAGGCTCTAGTGGTGCTACCACTTCTGCTGCTGCTGCAATTGTTTTTGATTCACTCTTAAAAGTCCCCCAATCTTCCGACAATACAACACTAAATGCTGGAGTGGCCCTTTAAAACATTTGCAGTGTACTTTGTTTTATAGGATCTCTGTCTCAATCAAGGTCGAGGTGATTGTTTCTACATTATATGAGCTATAGCGCAAGTTTATTTTATTCTCCATTTTTAACCCGGCCTCAGGATAACTGAAAAAATGCCCTATACCTGATTTAGCAGAATCATGTTGTTGCAGAATTTGTTGTAAAAACTCTGCAGTAGAAAGAAGCAGAGCAGTCAATCATGGTTGTTGCTTGTATTTGGTGTGTCTTTCAAAAGCATTTACCCATTTCACAAGCCTGAGATTTATTTTAGTGTCTACTGTTTTCATAACTGTAACTACAATCCAAATAAATACAGCAGAGCAAAGCAATCCAAACCAAGATAATAGATGTATGCTACTGGCTTTCAAAAATGTATTTCTGGCTAATTATATTTATTATATTTTTATACAATCTAATGACATAATCCCACTAGAGATGATAGTGGTTACTAGAGAAATGTAGGAGTTTATATGAAATGATGTATGAGTAATTCAACACTGAAGTGTCACTGGTGAGAATACTGTGCTGTTTTAAAAATGTGTAAATGAGATAATGGTATTTTTGTTTTTTTTGTGAATGCAAACTAGTTCTAAAATGATAAAGCTTGTACAGAAAAGGCTGCTCACATATTCTTATAGAGCTATATGTACAGTACATTGTGAAAGGCTAGAGAATTTTCTTAAACACATTACGTTACCCCTTGATGTAACTGCTAACATCTCTTGTGCGTTTTCCCTCCTCATGTCCTATCACAGCTGTGTCGGCACAGAAGAATCCTTCAGAGCAGGTCACCCGTTCTTGAATTGGTTTTCACGATATTTATTTTTCAAATATTTACTAATATTCCCCAAAGAGATTTCCCATGGACACAATAAAAGTCTGATCAAACTAATGTTTGCATATTATGTTGCTTATTTTGTGTGAAGAAATAAGCATTTTAAAACTTTCATCTGACCCTACCAGTGTACCCTACGATTCTTTTGAGCTTTTTAGCCAAGTCTGGCTCATAGTTTTTCATGTTTTTTAAATTTCTGACAACCAATCCCATGTAGGTTGCCAACCAACAATGAATGCTACTCTATTTATTTAATCTACTTATTTAAATACATAAATAAGAATAATTATGCTATTTTACAGTTCATGTAAAATAGAAGTAATGATTAGGGATTGAAGTATAAGTGATTATTTTTTTTACTAATTTCTTGTAACTTATCAGCATGGTTTAGTAAAAGGTGTTATATTCATGTTTTTGTGTAATTTCCCATCAGTACATGTAAACCACGAGATGCTACCTGACCTCCATAACATCTGTCTTGTTCTGTTCCCAGGGTTAGGGTTAGGGTTAACCACAATAAGTTTAAGTATTTTTGTATGAAAGGCTGAAAAGGGCAGTTTCTCAGTAAAGTTTCAAAGTGCAGCATGATGAAAATGATAAATTTAGATTACATTCACATAGAACGGCACATGAAACAGAAAAGCATTTTTTTTACAGTAGCCTGTAATACAGCAGATATGTATCTGCATACCCAGCTCCTCCTCCTGGATGCCTTTCATTTTGTGGTCCGCAAAATCAGACACGATTGCATCAGGGTCTGTGCAAGAGTTTATGAAGATTCAGAAATAGTTATAATATGAATAGTGGGAAAAAGGACTATAGGAAAGTGTAGTAGTGGTGACTGGGGAAGTCAGGATACTTTTTTTAAAGCAGGAAGTTCAGCAAAGTATAAATACCATGTGTCATAAACATGTCAGACTGCTCTTGGATATTTTGTGCACCCAAAGATGGGCCAGTAGTTTTGGGCCATTGCTACTTAGTTTCTGCTTCAGAGGTAGATTTTGCATCAACACCTGCCCACAGACTAAAGGGTGACACAACTACATTATTACATTTTGAGTCAGCTATTCCTTATTCCATAGCTTAGGTCCTTTCTGATAAAAAAAAATGTTTTGGGTAGTTTATATCATGTTTGAATTTCATTACAGGCCGTATTTAGTTGTGTTTTTTAATGTGTTCAATTAATCAGGAGGTCAGTTAAAGGTAAGGTGATGTTACTTTCCCAGGAGGCAAACACAGGCATGACCTGCCCAACTCTGACTCAACACTCCTCATACCAACCCCAACCAACAAAGACAATGAGGACTAGCCAAATTGAGGCAGAGTACGGTGGGTCATGCTACTATAATGGTATAGTGTTAATCACTCTCTCTGAACCGAGGCTTTTACTACTAGGCAATGGGATCGCTGGCTCCCAGGCGCCCTGGCACCCCAAGGCTAGTCAATCACTCAAATTGTATTTATATAGCTCATACACAATTAACCTCCTAGGGCTTAACAAGGTGCGACATCCTCTTTTCTTAGATATCGGAGATTTCTTAGATAGAGTGAGGAAAAACCTCCAAAAAAAACACAGCAGGTGAGAGATCTCTCTCCCAGGATGAGCAGAAGTGTGATAGATGTCAGCAAAACAACAATATTTACAACACTGATGAGAAAAGCTGTGTCTAACATAAATGGAGAGTTGTATCATTATTTAAGGGGAAAAATAAAATGTTTGACAAGGATGAAGTGAGCAGCTACGACAATTGTAATGAAGAGTTATTGGCAAGCATGAGTTGGCATATTTTATATCTAAGCAATCTAGTTGTGATAATAATTCATGATAAACTGCCATCACGATCCACAATCAGCACAACTCCTTTCTTTCAGGGCCCCCAACAGGTAAATCCTGCCTGCTTCTGACCGTGTAACTTGGGTTGTACATCTTATTCGGGCGGCTGTGGCTGAGGGGTAGAGTGGTCGTCCTCCAATCTGAAGGTTGGCAGTTCGATCCCCAGTCTGACCCATTTGCATGCCGAAGTGTCCTTGGGCAAGATGCTGAACCCTGAATGGCCCCCCATAGAATAACTAAGTGCTGTGATTAGATACACTGTATGAATGTGTGTGTGAATGGGTGAATGTAGAACTGTACTGTAAAGCGCTTTGAGTGGTCATCAATACTAGAAAAGTGCTATGTAAATACAAAACCATTTACCAAAACCATTAGTCTGTTTTACAACCTGACGAGTGATTTATTTCTCCGTCTTTTGTGATCTGATCAATGTGCGGGTTTCTTTGATAAACAGTTGGCCACCATCAACACCACCTGATTAAGCTATAATGTGACTGACTTTGATTTCTGCAGAGAAGTCGGCGTAAGGATGATCACTCCGTGTTCATTCGCTCTGGAGCAGTCATGGGGAAAGAGAATTGGCGAGCTAATACTTTCTCTCTTCTGTCTGCTGCTGCTCGACAACTCTTTTAAAATGCATCACACACACTGAGCTGTTGCTCTGTTTTAAATCAGGAAGACAATCTAATTTATATCGAGCTGGCCTCCATTCCATTTTTCCATTAACAGCTTGCTGACTCGACCAAATGCGGCGAGAAGGATTTCTGCAGATTTTTTTCATCAGTGCTAACTCAATGGAAGAAGATGCGAGGGATATTCACTGTATTCTGGAAAACCGATTACAAGGTTTTATAAACAAATATGTATAATCCGCATATTCTGACCATACGATACCACAGTTACATGTGCAGAGATTATTTCTATGATTGAGCTGAAATTAAAAAAATTCTTATTTTGATATTTGAAAATGTTTGTGGCTATAATAAAGTATACACACAAATTATATAAACTGTGAGATTACAGAAAGTCTGAGGTCATCTCACTGTAATTTCACGATCACACAATCTCATGTCTTTATGTTCACAAACTAACACCAGTTTGTGTTACACATTTGTTGTTGTCTCTGGATGAGACTTTTATAAATATTTTTTTCTGAATGGACCCTGTTGTCTGACATTAAGATGTCTGTGAGAATTGGGTCTAGACTTTCTGCAGAGTTACACACATGCAAAACTCAGCAGGAGATTCTCTGCTCAGACACAACAAGCCGCAACAAATCCACCGCAGGATCCAAGTGAGTGGTAGTGCAGCATAAAGAGGGAGGATGTAATGTATTCAATCTGCTGTAGAGGTCACCTATTTTTTTTACAGCACATCTTAACCAGTGTCTGCCCTTATTACCAACATTTTTGTCGGTGTCTACTACTTGTATGATACCACTTTTCCCTACGATTGTTTGTTTTGCTTCTATTGCGTGATCAACAACTTGCAGTCGGTGAATCCTGCATATGATCTCCCTCTGTGTTCTCACGTCTCCCGACTTTCTGCAGACTTTATACCAGGGGCTGGACAGAGGGGGTCCACAGAAACTCACTTGGCCATTTGCAATAACACATGTAGCCTCTACGGAGAATGTCCAGTGCATGTCTGAAAGCAGCTTTAGATACACAATCACAAGTGAAGATATGATCTTGATGTTGAATTGGTTTCTACAGACTCACAGAGCTGCCCCATTTTTCCGATTCTACAGAGACTCTCTCGGATATGCTAAACAAATTGCATCTTTGAATTGAAGGAGCTTGGGCAGTAAGTGAGGGTGGGACTGGGAAGTAAATACTGAAACCGAAGCATAGAGGAATTCCCTCTGCACAGACCCGACGAGATGTTCTGGTTATATAAGCTTGTGTGCTGTATTCCACATAACAGAGGTGGACATGTGCTCAGCTGTTCTCACCTTTGTCTCTAGAAAATACTGGTTTCCATAGCACTGAAATGATTCACAACATCTTACGCTGCCTCCCTCTCCGCCTGCGGCCTTGAGAGAACTAAAACGATTATAAATAAATAAATGGAGCTTGTGCCAGACTGATGGCACGGCATCATTTCCACAGGATTTCTGAAAGGAAATGTAGTGTCTAGCTGCTTATACCTCGGGCAGAGTGCCAGCCTATTCACAGAGCAGGTACAATACATGTTGGTGAGGGTTTGTAGTGTTGCGAACTGACCCTGGTTTACTGATGAGTTGCGTCCAGATCAGCTCATTGCCTTTTCAACTCACTTTTTCACCTGAACAAAAGCATCGATCAAAACAGCAATCCAATTCTCTTAAATGAGAAATAAGTAATTGTCCATCACGGCTGTGTTCACACGGCTCAGTGTCTCATCTGTCCCACTCTTTAAACAGCTTTTATCAGCGCTGGACAAAAGCTCCCTCCAGTGGATTTATAAAGAAATACAGCTCCATGTTCGTAATAGATTACATAACCAGGTTAATCACATTAAAATGCAGGAAGGACGGTACTAGGTCAAGGTAAACTAATGTTTTACGTGGAAAAAACTGTGATGAAACCAATATTTCTGAGTAGAAATGAAAAGAAACCATAAGATGAATGTACTTTTAAGTTTAGTGAAGAAGTGGAAGAAGAAGTCTAGATCTAGACCTTTGCCTGAGTATACAGTTAGTGAGGAATATTGTCCATGTAAACTTATACACTAAATGGAAGCAATGAAGGTTAAAAAAACAGATTTTGACAAAAACAAAGCCAAGCAGCACCCACTTTGATGCCCTCATCCATTATGTTATATTATGCTTTAATGTCTTAAATTGAATTAATTATAAAGAATCACCACACCCAACATTCTGACACTTGGATCAAGTTGTTTTCTTTCAGTCAGTGCCGATGTTTCATGAACAGTGGTTGGACATTCAGAGGTTGTTGCAGGAAATTCGTTTTTAGGGTTTTAATTTCTTAACCCATATTAATAGAATATCCCGAAGCAAAAAGTTGTTCCTGAGTTAGGAGAGACACTCTAATTGTAACAGACTCAGGACCTACTTTTTTCACTAAACTTTTTTCACTGGGGCGGCTGAGAGGAAGGGTAGTTGTCCTCCAACCTGAAGGTCAGCAGTTCGATCCCCAGTCTTCCCCATCTGCATGCCGAAGTGTCCTTGGGCAAGATGCTGAACCCTGAATTTCCCCACATAGAACAACAAAGTGATGCAAATAGATGCACTGTATGAATGTGTTTGTGAATGGGGGAATGTAAAACTGTGCTGTAAAGAGCTTTGAGTGGTCATCAAGACTAGAAAAGCTCCTTCAATTCCTCTGTGTGCAGGCTTTTATATTTTGTTCTCAAGTTGAATGATGATCTTGGCTCTAAAATGAATAGATAAATAAATATATAGATTAACATAACTGACTTGACTGTTATTTGAGAAGAAAGATTAATGTTGTCATCCCTACAAGTTTCTATTTAGATGACCTGGGCTCACACTTTGTACTTTCAAGAGCTCTTGGATATTTCAGGATCATTTTGACGACTGCTGCAGAGTTAAACAAAAACTTATGAAGAGTTTAATAGAAGCCGCTTTATTAGCTCAAGACATATCCTGCAGCAAGCATTGCTCATGCATGTGGACATACAAACACAGACTTGTGATTATACTGACCTCTCTCCTCATACACAGTTACAGAAAATCACTACAACAAAGAAAACAAGACAACAATGTGGTCACACATGGGGGAGCAAAATGTAGCTCAATCTCTACAGGAAATAATATAAAGTCATAAACACTGCTTAGTCATGAGACAATGCACAAAACAACTAAGGTGTATATTTATCTTTGAGATGCCTAATCTACAGTTAGATATAACTTCAGAGTACATTGGCATTTCCAAGGTCAGACACATCACAGTCAATCTGTCTATTTATACAGTATTGTTTGGTTGCTACTGTAAGGGAAGCACTACATTAAAACTGGCATGCTCCAACAAAATAAAAGAAGGAAGCTGTGTACTGGTGGGGGATGGGTTATAGTAGAAGTGAATATTCTGTGTTATAATTTTCCATCATAACTGAGAAGCAGTGGACCATTGTTGGAGCATATACTCAATACCCTTGATTATTATACAGTTTTCATTTATATCCCATTACCTCCATATCTCATCCAGTCATCTAAACATGACTTTTCCAAATGATCATCACACAGAGCACAATGGACCACACAGAACATAAACTCAGTCTCTCCCAATACATTTTGATCAACATCAACACGCTCAATTTAAAACACAGTTTGGTTTGTGAGTCAGCAGCCATTGAATCCTGCACTGTATTGAGTGTATGTTTGATGTGTCATGCTGGGGGTGGGGGCTGTTATTCATGAATGAGGCTGAGGGGGGCGAACTAGAGGAACTTCTTAACTGGTCTGTGTTTCTCTCGCTAGGTCTTTGAGGGTTTTCAGAAGGCGAGCAGGGGTGAGGATTTCCAATGATCCTGAAAGACACAAGAGGAACACATGGTCACAGTTCAATGCGATCTTAAATACCAAAAAAAGGCACTCAAAGTCCATCTGGACTTTGTTTTTCCTTTTGTCAATCAGTTCAGATCAGTCTAATATCCCAAATACTCCAAGGTCTTCATTTCAAGTCATTCCTGCACCATTGTGGTAAGCAAGTTATTTATAGAAATCACAGAAATCTAAACGCACAGACAGACGACCAGGCAGACATCCGTCCTAGTATCTGTATATTACACAATTTACTCCTTGTAACTTACACCTTATAATTTATATTAACTGGTATAAAACAGCATATTGTTCAACTAATGTATGGTTCGATTTGGTGTCAGTTTGGTTCCAGCTGATTGGGCAATGCAACTTACATTATCCTTATTATTGGTCCATATGACACCACATATGCTATTGCAAGTATTGTCCTCCCTTCATATCAGAACTACCAACCACCAACCATTTTCCTTCGCCCCCATCTATCCCTAACCTTCACCAGTCCCGCTGCCATGTGCAGATGTAAAGGAAGTAAAACAACAAATCTTTTCTTCTTTTCTATTTCTTCCGATATCATTTACCAATGGCCTTGTCTGGTGATACAGTTGGTTTTCAAGTATTAAAATAAAGTCAAAACTATGGTCTTATATTTTTCAGATAACCATGGATGCATTATAAGAGTTGGATATCATATTGCAAGATGGCAGCTCCCAATAATTCCGGTGAAATAAGTTAATCGTGCACATCCATCGAAAGGTTCTGATAATGGTGCTTGAGGTCAAATTATCTTGATAATAACAAAGCTGTTTCTATGAGTTTACAAACTGACTTCCTGCTCTTAACCACTGTACCAAAAAACTGATGATCTGGATAACCTTTGATTTTATTTTAAATCCCTCATTATCGCTAATCTTACTTTGATGAGTATAATTTTACCTATACTGATACAGATGAATAAAGACCAAATGAAACAAATACCATATTGTTATTAACTGGAATCATCCTTCAGCATTCTTTTCTGAAATGATTCCAAATATGAAACTGTCAGTACATGTTGATCATCTGTCATTTTGGAATTTAAGGAACCTATAGCCGGAGGAACAGGTTTTGTAAAACTACAGATGAAGCCGGATTAATTTTTGAACTACTTCAACATAATTAATTCCTCCATTACCTTGAAGGATTATTTACATTAAATATATTTGCTGCAACTTCTCCTCTTAGCAACATTATGTATATAAACAGTGTGAGTGGGAAATAGTGAAGCCAGGGATGTTAAAGGAAAGCACAGATGATAAAAGGTTAGAAAGCCAACAAGATAATGTAGTGGTAAATGAGTCAGTAAAAAACAACTGCAGGGAGCAGTGGGTCAGGGTGAGTCACTGGTCACACAGGTAACATTGGGATTCACAAATCACATCAAATCCTTTGTATTTACTTCCAAAGTTCTTTTCATTCTGCAGGCGTCTCCTCTGTGCCCTCTGGTGCGGCATTGGGGTCCAAGAAGTCTGGGTGCTGAAGTTCCTTTAAGTATTTAGGTGGGGTGAGAATATGGGTGGAACCTAAAGGGAACAAAAACCTGAATTCTCAGCACGGACTGAATCCTGGGTGGAACTTTGTGTGTTAGTCTTATAACAATGAAATAGATGAATTCACTGAGGTCTTGATAAAAAGTTGCAAAATGTTGCCAAATACAGCCTGTCCTTAGAGGTCAGGGTGAAGGTACAGGCAAGTGGGACAAAGGAGTCTGACCGAAGGCCTGATGATATCTGAACTGCAGAGGATTTAGCTGTTTTTTCTCAGATTTGATAAAGTTCCTTCAGAGCGACAGACATTATGAGGACATTATGACCTGCATGTGTAAAACTGGCAGAGTGCCTCTTTAAGCGTGGCTGAATACCCTTGTCAGCAATTTCTCTGTTCAGTGAACTCACCGATCAGGGCCTCCCACTTGCCATTGGCCTGGGTGACCTCATACACGCAACGCATCTCGCTGTACGTCATCCCTCCGATAATGAAGATGATGATCCTCGGCCCCGTCTTAATCTCTGTGGGGCCTCTGTTCTTGTGCCAGTTACCATAGCGAGCACTGAATGGCGAGAAAAATTTAAATAGATACAGTATATATAACTGTTTATACAAGTTATGTGTTCAATTAAATATAAGCACACAAAAGACTTCACACCTGGATGGAGCACTGGCTTTGGAGGACACTTGTCGCTGGGAAATATATGGGTACAGTTTGGGGTCAAGTTTGTCCTCAATGGCATCCTGTGGGAAAATATACAATGGTTAGCATCATCTATGTTACAGTTCCCAACTAAAATACTATCTAAAGCCTCATTCAACAAGATGGACGAGTTACCAGCGCTGACTCGCCATCAAATGGAATACCGTGAGTGTAGCCTCATGTTGTTTACGGAGACATGGCTAACGGAGCTAACCCCGGACACACATGCTACACTGGACGGGTTCCGCATCATACGGGCGGACAGGACAACGGAGAGCGGGAAGAGAAAGGGAGGAGGTCTGGCAGTGTTTGTTAATGACAGATGGTGTAACCCTGGGCACATCACTGTTAAGGAGCAGACCTGTACCAAGGACATTGAGCTGTTAGCCGTTAGCATGAGGCCAAGCTACCTACCACGGGAATTCTCGCATGTTATTGTGATGGCTGCATATGTTCCCCCCTCTGCTAATGCTGAGGCGGCCTGTGACGTCATCCACTCGGCGACAAGCAGGCTGTTGACCCAACACCCCAATGCACTCCTCCTTCTCTCTGGTGACTTTAATCATGCCTCTCCGTCCTCCACTCTACCCACATTCACCCAGTATGTCACCTGCCACACCAGAGAAAATAAGACACTGGACCTCTTATATGCCAACACCAAGGAGGCCTACTCTTCATCACCTCTTCCTCCCCTGGGAAGATCTGACCACAACCTGGTGCACCTCCTGCCTGTGTATAAACCTCTTGTGCAAAGGCAGCCAGCTGTGACTCGCACAGTAACAAGATGGTCCGAGGAAGCAGAGGAGGCTCTGAAGGACTGCTTTGACTCTACTGTTTGGGAAGTATTCAGTGATGACCATGGGGAGGACATCGACAGTCTCACTACCTGCATAACGGACTATATCAACTTCTGTATGGAGAACACCGTCCCTACCAAGACTGTACGGTGTTTCTCCAACAGCAAACCATGGATCACCCCTGAAATAAAGGCCCTCCTCAATGAAAAGAAGAGGGTCTTTAGATCAGGTAACAGGGATGAGCTAAAGACTGTGCAGAGGGAGCTGAGGAGGAAGATAAGGGATGGGAAGAAAGTCTACAGGATGAAGATGGAGGACCAGCTGCAGCAGAACAACATCAGCGGGGTCTGGAAGGGCCTGAAGACCATGTCTGGTTTCAAGGGGCCAAACCAACAGCCTACGGGGGACCAGAAGTGGGTGAATGACCTGAACTTGTTCTTCAACAGATTCGATCAGCCACTCACCCCTCCCCCCATCCAGTCCTCTCTGCTGCTGCAACCCCCTGTGGACTGCCCCCCCCCCCCCCCCCCCCCCCCCCCCCCCCCCCAATAACCCATGGCACTCAGCCCCCATCCCCCAACTTGTCCCTCACAACTGCCCAGGTGAGGAAAGAACTGAGCAGGATGAAGGTGAGGAAGGCCACGGGTCCAGACGGGATCAGCTCAAGGCTCCTCAGGTCCAGCGCAGTCCAGCTGTGTGGGATAGTGACGCACGTCTTCAACCTGAGCTTGAGGCTGGGGAGAGTACCACAGCTGTGGAAAACTTCCTGCGTGGTGCCAGTCCCAAAGACCCCGCGACCCAAGGACTTCAGCAGCTTCAGACCGGTGGCATTAACATCCCACCTGATGAAGACGCTAGAGAGGCTGGTCCTTGTACATCCCCGCCCCCTGGTGAGCTCATCTTTGGACCCGCTCCAGTTCGCCTACCAGTCTGGCATCGGGGTGGATGACGCTGTCATCTACTTGCTACACAGATGCCTTTCTCACCTGGAAAAGGCTGGAAGCCCTGTGAGGATAATGTTCTTTGATTTCTCCAGTGCCTTCAACAGCATCCAGCCTCTACTTCTGAGGGACAAGCTGGAGCAGACCGGAGTGGACCACCACCTCACCGCATGGATCCTGGACTATCTCACCAACCGTCCACAGTATGTGCGGATACGCGGGTGTGAGTCTGACCTGGTGTCCTGCAGCACGGGGGCCCCACAAGGAACCGTTCTAGCTCCATTCCTCTTCACCATCTACACCTCGGACTTCTCATACAACTCCACTAACTGCCAGCTGCAAAAATACTCTGATGACTCTGCAATCGTCGGCCTCATTTCTGCCGGTGATGACAGGGAGTACAGAGAACTGAACGAGGACTTCATAACATGGTGCCAGCGGAACTGCCTCCAGATCAACTCTGGAAAAACCAAGGAGCTGGTGGTGGACTTCCACCGGAGTAAACACTCTCCTCCGACACCAGTGAACATCCAGGGAACGGACATTGACATTGTGAGATCTTATAAGTACCTGGGTGTTCACCTGAACAATAATCTGGACTGGACTGATCACACACAGGCTATCTACAAGAAGGGAAAGAGCAGACTCTATCTGCTGAGGAGTCTGAGGTCTTTTGGTGTGCAGGGAGCACTCCTGAGGACCTTCTTCGACTCGGTGGTGGCATCAGCCATCTTCTTTGGAGTGGTCTGCTGGGGCAGCAGCATCTCGACAGCTGACAGGAAGAGACTTAACAAGCTCATCAGGAAGGCCAGCAGTGTGCTGGGGTGTCCACTGGATACGGTGGAGGTGGTAGGAGACAGGAGGATGGTTGCTAAACTATCCTCCCTGATGGACAACTCCTCCCACCCCATGCGGGATACCCTGGCAGCTCTTAACAGCTCCTTCAGCCACCGCCTGATTCACCCCCGGTGTGTGAGGGAGAGGTACCGCAGGTCCTTCCTTCCTGCTGCTGTCAGACTGTACAACCAGCTGTGATCCCATTTAACATTTAACACACAACACAATTTGTGGAATTTATTTAATTATTTAATTTAATTATTTAATTGTTCTATTATTTACAATTTATTTACTATTTACTTTTTGTTGCTCATTGTTGTTTTTGTTTCTTACTATGTTTTTTTTGCTCTTTCTTTTTCTCTTGTTGCACTGTACCTGCGCTGCTGTTGTAAACCCTCAAATTTCCCCACTGTGGGACTATTAAAGGATTATATCTATCTATTCGCCCTTTCTAGTCACCAAGGCCACCTCCTCTGAAGTTAAGCTCACTAACATTGACAGTATATAAAAATGAACAACACATCTCCACTTCTTCCCAGTATCCAGAAATGTTGTCATTTGCACCAATGATGTTATTGGGAGCCATATTCTGTGCAGCAGTTATCGCGCTATCGTGGTCACTGTACACATGTCAATAATGACATTTCACTTCGTTTTGATAGCGTCAAAATTAATTAAAATCAAACTTAAGGAGCCAAAAAGGAGCACTTGGACCTATATCAGTGTGATATGAACTAACTTAAATGACAGAAACAATCTTTGAGAAAAAATTACCTGATGGGTACTTTTTCGTTTGGCCCATGTTTCATATGCTAACCTGGAGGAGGCAGGGTTTATTGCCTATACTACAGCCAGCAAACAGATGGCGATTGAGATGATTTTTCCATACTCAGCTGTTATCCCTGACAGTTTTTTACTTCTTTTTAACTTTTCCTTTTGCCTGTCCCTTTTACAAGATAAATAACATTTAGTGACAAAATATGTTTTTTTATTAAACTAATTTAAAAAAGTACTTTTTAAAGTGAAAAAGTAATATAATTAACATCACATGAGTGTGCAAGACCGAAAAAATTGGTAATTTCTTTTAAACTAATTGATTTCACACATTATTTAACTATAGTAATCAAGACAATGGTTTACTTTAAACTAATAGGCTTCAAATGAATACGGTTTATAGGCACGTGCAAAAGCTTCACTATCTCTTCCCCCAAACCTATCCTGCTTTGGGCCCCCAAATTTATAGGGCTGGCCCGGCCTCCCATAGAGAAATTAAACAAGTCTGAATGGGGCCTTAGTCCTTCCTTCAAAAGAACACGTTGCCCTGTCAAATTAACTGGTGGAAGATTTATCATTACATTTTGAAAATCAGAACTATTAATAAAACATTGTTAAGATGCATGTGTGTAGTAAACATTAGTATATCGTCATTCTGCCACATGTCAGGTACCTCAATGAGGTCCTTGACGTGAGGAGTCCACCTGGACAGCTGGTAGGTCTGCTCACTGATTCGCTCTTTACGATCCGGTTTCTTGGTTTTCTTTGCGATGCCCTGTGAAAAAACCACACTCAACTCTCATGTACTTTCTCCACTCACATCATCAGATCAGCTCACTGAGGAAGATGAAGAGCGTGCCATTTATCAGACTACATGCCAGCTGATCATCTTGATCCTGATGAGTTTGAGTTATTTTGGTTCATTTCGGCCTCAAAATATTTTTCTATACTCATTTTAATGTTTTTTTCTTATTGTGCTACTGGGTTTAGGAAATTGTGGTCATCTCAATGACTGTGACACAAGGTTTAGAAAACAGAAATAATACAAATTCTTTCCAACCCTCTTATTATATTTCATTATTATATATCATCTACAGTATCAGTGGTCCTGAATAACAGTTTTAATGGAGGTAATAAGGAGATAGTGGACAGGTTAAAGTTTATAATGAGACACTGAGCCAGGACAGCTCACCTCAGTGATAATAGGAACACCCATGTGTGCCATGTTGGAAATGATGTCACTGTCCTCTGGTGGGATGCTGGCATGCTGAAGGAGCTTACACAGGTTCTCCTCAGTCACCCCTAACATCCACATGCAGACACACAAAACCCATGCAGCGCAGATTTTCAGTCAACACATGCAACACACACATGCATGAGAGCAGGCACATTTACAAAAATTGTGCAATGCATGCCAATACAAAGGTAAACTGAAAATTGATTAGCACAAAAAAAAAGAAAAAAAAAGAAACATGAAGGCAAAAACACTAAGATTAAATGAAATCTGTTGAAATACAGGAATAATGTCACATTCTTATTTTCTCTCGCTCCTTCTAAAGATGATACTGATATGAAAAACAACAGGAGGACAGTGGGGATCTGACCGTTCTTGAGGAAGATGTAGAGCAGGATGATGCGGATCTTGTCAGTGACACCGACATTGGGGTCTAGTAGAACGGGTACAATGAGCCTCATGGGATCCTTGATCTTCTCTCCCTCTGCATCTGTGCCCATTGCCAGATCCTTAAAGGACAGAGGACAGAAGTAACCAAAGCTCAACATGACGTCCACATAAGCTCCATTTTGACCATACATGGTATGTGTATAGTTGATATCCTCTGTACCAGGTAACGACATCCTCAAAATGACCTAGATACTTAATCCACAGGCATGAGACTGAAATATCTGAAAGTAAAGCACACAAGTATATTGCACACAGTCTACTAAATAATCAATGGAGATTTACCTGTTCTACACGACAGAGTTTGTCCACAGTACCCTGGTAGCGGTTCATACAGTCCTCAGCCAGGTGGAGATGAGTTGAATACTGAGGTCAGAGAGGACAGATGCTTAGTGTCACTGAGTGATTTTGCAGAGAGGAAATAATCGACTGCACACAGTATTAAAAAAGCATGTTGTTTACACTTTGGTCAATTTCAGCATAATGTAGAGCAGCATTGTAATATTATGGGGCAGAAGGTAAAGGTCTGTCAGGAGGTTGTGCGGATTCCATGATGTGCCATATATTATGAAAACAGTACAAGTAAAAAATAGTACAAGTTAAAAGTTAAATCAAAAGTTGCACCTGATGCTCATCTTCTGTTCAGATGCTTTACATTGGTGGGGTCAGGCTATTATCAGGCTTATATTGTGCAGCCCGAACCCAACACAATACAGGGAGTGATAGAGTGGCCACTTTACCTCCCACATGAAGAGATACAATACCTCATGGTGATGAGTTTCAGACTCACACCTACCTGCATTTCCTGCTAGTAGAATGACAAGCTCACCAGTAGAAATACTCGTCTCCATTCCTCTGCTCTCCTTTTCTACATTCCCTTATCAGCTCTATGGTATGGGCGATTTATTGCTTTATTTCCACTCTCTCTCTAAGCTCTCCAGCACCTGATCATGTTTGGGATTTCACCTCAGTCCTTTGTCCCTCGTTTTCCTGCTTCCCTTTTTGTATCCTATATGTTTTTTTTTAACAAATTCACATGTCTCCTGTGACGTGCCCGTGGGTCCCCTCTCTGAGAGCCATGAGCATGCTGTACCTACACATGTACACTAGTAACACTTGAATTCCTACCTTACTAAGCTCCTTCTGATACTGGGGCATCTTCTTCAGCATCTGAGCCAGTTCCTTCATGGTGGTCTGAAACACACAGATGATTGAGGCACTTATTAAAAGAGAAAATAGTTAATTACAGTTTTCCTCTGATATATTACTACAGTTATATGTTTTGTATACCATTTAGGAACTTTTACGTCACTTCTATTAGAAGCAGATAAGGTAATTTTTATTACGTAATATTTATGTGACGTCTACAATTATTATTTATTATAATTCTTTATATTTATCACACTAAAGCTTGTGCATTAACCAAAACCACAATTGATGATGAATGTGGTGATAAGTGAGGACAGGCCAGGATAATTACAAATTAAAGTTACTTTATATTTAGGTCATGCAGACCATTGACAATCAGAACACGAGAGGAACTGCACCCTCTAGTGCAGAGGCGGGTGTATTTTCTTGAAAGCTGACCCAAATCTGCCAGACAACATGAGCCTGTGAATGATGAGTTTGACCAGTGCCATACATCACTAAGTTGGCTGTGTCCATGTTCTACATGTGAGTATAAAATTGACGCATATCATTAGAGACATAGAATTATACTTGTGCCAGGAAGCAGCTGGGCTGGGGGGGGGGGGGGGGGGGGGGGGGGGGGGGGGGGGGCTTCCATAACCAGAGTGAATGGAAGCGTTTTTGCTTCAAAATCATGTTTGGCATATGGCAACAAGCAGAACTATGCGACGTCAAACTAAATTCAGGATGTCTATCACTAGGACAACTGATTGTATTCTTTTAGTTAACTGAGGTACTTTTAATGGAATTATTCTTCTGTTGACTTGGTGTCTTCAACCATAATATAGGATTTGAAGTTGAAGAAATACTAAAAATCACAGTAAAGTACAAGACTTCTGCGTTGTTCTCTGAATCTGCTTCTTTTTTTTTTTAACGTGAAGGACAGTAAAGAGCAGCGACACGGTCACAGATCCTGAAACTATAGCAGATAGAGTCCAGTTTGTCCTTTACCTTTTCTCCAGTGTTCACTTTTTTGTCGGCAGAGAATTCTTTCAGAGAACGGGTCACAGCCCTGTGCAAAGGATTGAAAAAGAGATGGTCAGAAATGACAAACTTGGGTGTTCTGTATCATATTCCCTGAGATGAATAAGTGTTCTGTGCTGGCTTTCTTCCACAGATTTAGGTGTGTGATGGAAAAGGAAGCATCTCTTAACATTAAAGAGACATAATGTGTTCAAGTTCCTGTCAGTGAATTGCAGTTGTCAAAATCTGTCCCATGCCATGAAGAAAAAAATCGAACACCTGCTTTTACACTGTCAGTGGTCCCAAGATGTTTGGCACCATTGATTCATAACCAAACACATGACCGGACGTTTTTCACCTAAATCATCTTAGTAAAAATTAACTATGAACGTGAACTAGTTCATTTTCATCTGCATGAACTGAACTTGGAACTCGTTCTTTTTAAGTGTGAACTGGCTCAACACTGCTTCTATAGATGAACTCCGATTCAGATTTCACATTCACATATAATTGTGTAAAGGTTTTTCAAAGGTTTGTTTGATTTAAAAGAGCAAAGGCTAAGTTGCCCCAATTGATTAGTATAAAGGTTCTTTGAGTCTGATAAAAAAGAAATGTTCTAAATAACATCATCCTATGTTTGCTCAGAGACATAGTAAAGAGACAGCCACATTTAATTATGGTGTGTTATGTTTTAGTTTGGTTTTATTATATTTTTCAATCTTAATAACTCTTTCATTTGGACTTGTCATCAATAAAAAACAAATGTTAAATGTATATATCCGCCTTTTCCATTCCCACAACAATATACTGAGATTGTGAATAATCTGATAAAAAATGTTCAACATTTGACAGCCCTGATTTTATATAAATATATTGATATAATACGAAAGACTTTCATTCCCTGGCACCCTAATTTAGATGTAATAATGTGTAAAATGTAACCAAATATATCTGTTCACTTTTTGGTCTTTGATTGATCATGAGGAGATTCTATCATGGTTCCTTGTTGTTTCCATGTTACCCTCCTTTTGACTATGTTGGCCTCTGTAGTATTTGTCTGTGACAAAATATTTTTCAATTTAGTCTATTTTAAAACGCGAGAAGGAAGTTGCTATTGTGTTTTGGAATACCCTGCTGTGAATCTGTATATGTGTAAGGAGAGGGTCAACTTCACTCACGTTGACACCTCTGCGATGTGTTTGTGTCTCAGAGTCAGCCACAGGTCGTCGTCCTCATCCAGCAGCACCTCCTTCATTCTCGTCTCTCCCATCCCACTGGTCTCAAAACTAACAGAGAGGGTGTGAGAGGTTACAGGTTATGTTTCTTCCTTGAACTGAGGCAGGGTTTTGTTTAACCATATAGACTGAGACATTTGTGTTGTGCTAAACTTAAAGAGCCGTCTGGTCACAACTGAAGAATTAGCCACAAAGTGACAGTGACAATAATAACAAAATAAAAGACAAATACTTAAATGACAGCTCCGGCTCAGTGACTCCTGGAAGCTGTCCTTCTATAGTGTCTTTACCTGTACACATCGTTCTCGACTCCCAGCAGGTCGTAGGCCATGGCCTGCAGCGTGAGCTCATGCAGGACAGGTGTCACAGGGTCGAAGCCACGATCCAGAATGAGGAGCTGAGTACGAGACTTGTCTGGACCCTGGAGGAGACATGAAACTCTGTGGAGGCCTGACAGATATGGTTTCTTACAGCTCACCATTCCACTTTATAATGCTGCATTTCACAGTATCTGGTCAACCAGATGTTGACTTTGGTCATTAACACTTTCCAAAGAATACGACTGCTAGAGCTGGTGATTAAACATAACGTCTAAATTTACTAACTTTGGACTTTTTAATAAACTATTTATAATTGTTTCTAAACTAAAAGAGAAGCATATCATTCTTCAGCTGGATTCAAATCATGAAGATCAACCACATTGGAGTTGTTATCACCAGGGGAGGAGTTGCTCTCCCACTGAAATTCACAGGCAGAGACAAACGTCAGCTACACAGTGCTCTTAACTACATGAACAAATTACAATGGCGGAGAGAAGTAAGCATTCAAAAGTGTGGTTACACTTACACCGAGGTTATATATGTGTCCACCAATCAAATTCAATCTTTTGCCTCCGCTGCTGAAAAAAACTCCTGGAGGAATTGTCCTTAATATTTATTTGGTTTTTGTGTTTGAAAAATCTGAATATATTCATTGTCTTAATAAGGCATGCATTTATCAACAATCAGGTCAAAAAATGTATGAGGAAATTAGCAAATTATCCATATACGATACGTGCTGTGTCAAGTGAGTGTCGGGTTATATATCTTTGTACATATTGACTTTTCCATGATGCATCTGGTGCTCATCGTTAGTAATTTCATCATTTAGCTCCAAATCCCTACCTCTCCCATGGTGGGGTCATCAGCCTTGTAGCCATCCAGCTTTTCCTGAAGCATCTGGGCCAGAACTGCACAGTCTTTGTACTCCCTGAACCCACAAACACATACACACATACAGCAACTCACAAAAACAGTTTTCTAACCAGGAAACACTGATGATAACTGTAAGCAATTACAACTAAAAACTCAGTCAAACCTGAAGTTGAGAAATCCTAAAAAAAAATAGCTGAAGTGAAAAGTCCAGTGTCTAATCTTGGTTTGTGTCACAGAGTTCTTTGTCCAACAGTAATGACTTTAATATCCTGATAGTTAGAATAAAACCCTGAAAACTCCATTCAGTTCTGATAAATGTATTGTAGGTGGTCATTTGTAGAGGTGTTGAACTGCTATGGATTATTCCGTGAGTGGTTCCTAATATTTTTACAACATTTATTCCTATAAGGGGTGGCTGTGGCTCAGGGAGAGAGTTGTCCATTCTGAATTGTCATTGGGCAAGATACTGAACCTCAGATTGTCTCGGATGGCTGGGCCGACAGTGAATGAATGGTGTGACAGAAAAAGTGCTGCATGTAGAAGTGCTGTATGAATGTATGTGTGAATGGGGTAAATTTGATTTGTACTGTAAACTGCTTTGAGTGGTTGATAAGACTGGAAAACCGCCATATGAATGCAGTGTATTTACCATTTTATGATAAATGCATTTTAAGATTTGCACAGAAAAAAAGACTATTGAAATGTGCTGGCTGTTCTTACACTCTGTATCGGACTCCAGGATACTCTTTGAGTGTGGCACAGAAGGTAGCGATCTGCTCAGCACAACGCTCCAGCATGTTATTCTTTACATCAGCCTTAAAGGGGCTGTAGAAGTCCTGAAAGGCATCCACTTTGTCCAGGGAGAAGACCTAGGCACATATGACACAACAAAGTGACAACTTGAGGTTCAATGTCAACTTTATTTCTGTTTCCAACATTTAAACTCATCAATGCTATGCTGGTTTTCTACATGAAGATATTAACCTATAGGCTGCATTTGACACAGGTATGCATACCATTCTTCATTATATATAATGCCCTATGACGATCTGAATGGGATTTGGGATGTTGTCATCTATTACATAACATTATAACAGATTACATTATGTACAGAAATCGAACACTTGAGTCAATTAGAATTATTTTAGCTGGAAATTTCAATGATAAAGTAATAAATGTAAATGTATTGGTCAATAGAAGCTTTTATCTATAGACTGGCCCTAATTAAACCCTTTACCACACCCCCTTACAAACACAAGTACACATGCACCCATCTGTTACTGACAAAAATCACGTGATAACACTCCCTGCGCTGTCTCCTGTCACACGTCTCATCTGTGATCAGCCAATGAGGCAACAGGAGAAAGAGGGCAGGGATGTGGGGCTGGTTTAATATGTTCCTTCCACTGCAGGATTAAAATGACCCGACAACAGCAGAGGATTGACGGCTAAAGCTGACCCAACACAAAGCAGTTTCAGTCTAGTCCTCACTGTGTCTCCCTCTGTTGAAGAACTGTGTCAATGTCACAGGAAGAGGGGGGGTTTAGGATGTATCATCCTATTCTCATAGGAAGGGGTACTCTGACTGATCCTACACCACATAAATGGGACTTACTTCCTACCACCATTACATTTTTATCCATATAAAAATGTAATATTCATATTCCATATTCATATTTATCCATTATATATAGCCTGATTCTCTCATCTGGATCTCGCTAACCCTTTCTTAAACTTGAATCATAGACAACTATGTTGTTTAGTAATATTTTACATTCAAATCACATTTTAATGATAAATTCAATTAATTTATCTTTATAAACAGGAGATATACTGCAGGCCTTTATGGTTGAAGCAATTAAACATCTGCTTGAAAGGGCTACTCTTGACCCAGATGTTTGAGCCACCAATATACCTATATCAAGGTTTTCTTTCATTAAAAAACAATGACGTGATACTTTGCAGAGGAAAGGCCTTTGTTCAGTCAGTAAACATGCTTTTGGGACGAACAAGGCTGGTTTAAGTCGTACTAATCATATTTAAATTTGTAAATTTTTCAAAATGACTCCACATGCACTCAAAAGTTAGTATTGGAGTTCCACAAGGTTCTGTTCTTGAACCAACACTATCGCTTTGTATGTTCTTCCTTTAGGCAATATATAGAAATATCAGAAAGCAGCACACACATTTTCATTGTTATGTAGATGACACCTGGCTGTTCTTATCTAAGAAGCCTGACCTTTAAGGTGAGTTTACTTTTGTAGAGATAATCAAACTCTGGTCACCATGTTTTCTTTATCATTCGTCACACCCATCCAAATCTTCTTACAGATCCTGAGCAATGATGCACAGTATACACACAAAAAGAGTTAAAATAATGTAAAAAGAGAAACCCCCTATACACTGCATCTCAACACTGTTTCTCTACAGTTTTCTCTGCAGGTTTTACACACTGTTGACTGAAATTCAGCCAAATCTTATTTATCCCACCTGAAGTAGATGGTTACGAGATGCCGTGGTCTAATTCCAGTCTGGACAGAGTCTTACCTGTGATTCATAGGTCAGAAAGGCGAGATGGATCTCAGTCAAGGCCTTCATGGCTTTGGAGGCGCGGGATTTGGTCAACAGTCCAAACAAGGTTTCTGGAATCGCTGCAGAAAACCAAAGAAAAATAGAATTACTGCACTATGGGTTTTATCCCTCTGCACACCAGTGCAGTTTCCGTGTTCAGATGTGAGTTTTGAAATGTTACATGTATGCCGTGTTTGGGTAGAAAATAATTACTCACTGTCGGTGAAGAAGACGTGAGCTGCCCGGTACCTTGGATTCTGTGGGTCTCTGAAGTCATCGATCAGACTCTCAACAGACTTGGACAACAGAGAACATGTTTTGACTAAGCAACTGATGCTTCTTGTGTGTGTTTGTGTGTATGACTGCTGGTGTTTGTGAGTGTATGCCGATGATTGTGTTACTTACTTGAGCATAATCTAATGTGTAAAATGCTTGGGTTGCCACTGCCATCCAAGCTAACTATATCTGTTTTACAATTAAGGGGCCACATCCTTTTAATTTGAAGACCAATTGTTTCAAAGTGGCAATCTTTAGGAACCTTCAAATGACAAAGCAACAAAGGATTCATTGTGCCTTGGTGACTTATTGGATTTCATAAATATGGTAGCAGATGACAAAGACCAAACAGAAATACATTTTCAAATGTTAGTATCAGACTCAAAAAGTGCTGGGCGATAAGGCCAATAATTATATTACGATGAGCAATTTCTTATCAGTTAATTTTGATAGTTATCGTGATAAATATCACATTATAGTTTCTGTAAAGTTTAAAGACAGATTTTTGCTACTGATGGAAGCAGAGATTTAAACACTTGATGAACAGAAAAACGTTTTAAATCCGAGGTAGATTAATTATATATTACACCTCCTCACTGTGCCTACACAGTGTATGAGCAATATATTGATATACATTATAATACACTTTTATTATATTGCTTATGATGAAAATTATATCGTGTCAATTATTGATAGTGTTTGACTTCACAGTCCTAGACTCAATCAAATAGCTAAAGTTACAAATGCTAAATAAACAATGGACCCTTAAAAAAACATTTTCTTGTTATGTGCCATTAGTGAATCAAGCAATAATCTCCTCCTTCAAACATACCATCTCATTTCAGTTCGGCCTCTGAAGGATGTGGCCCCTGAATTGGGACTCTAACTATAACTGTTACACCTATTGTATTCATAGAATGAAGGCAGCCAATAAGACATTAGTGAGTAACTGTGAAACATTTTTTTCTCTACCATAGAAATCTAAACGCTTGTAGAGGAGCTGTATGATTTACCTCATCCGAAGGTGTGATCAGGTAGATGGCTTCCATGCTGGGTAGAGGCTCACGCCGCTTCGTTATGTCTTCTACAACTGAGGAGTAGAAGAAAACAGCAATAAATCAATACCTGTCCATCCAGCTCCATTTACTGTGATTGTGTAGTTTGTCGGACCCTCAGAGCCCTCACATTAGTCAATGTTTAATGATTGGGCAAAGTATTTACTCTTTGCCTTACTCACAGTTTTTATTTCTCAAAACACTTATGTATGCTGGATAACTTTTTGAAATATTTCTTTGTTTAGTCCTTTGAAAGAGCAGGAAGCAAAGCCATTTTTTACACTTTAGGATATTTGGGCTATATATGATGGTTGAAGAACGACTGTTGGTAATAAGGAGTGAAGAGATAAGTTGGTAGAAGGTCTTCACTCTCTTAAAGCTACTCTCCCATATTATTGACTAACATTAAATTATATTCTGCAGTGACATCCTCAAATGAAATCAATATCCTTTGCTTCTATAACAATTGGGGGGAATTAATCTTTGGCACATTTATTTGAATATCACCATAAATACAAGTTTTTTAAATGGTAAGGAACCAATGGTGTGTATGTGTGTGTGTGTGTGTGTGTGTGTGTGTGTGTGGAAGACAGAGAGCACTCTGACCTTAGCTCCACTGTAAAGACAGGCTTAATATTAATATCACGTATAGAATGCTGTAATATCACTAGTATATCTCTAGTGCGAATAAACAGATGATGAGCCTGATGAAAAACCACCGATCCAGCACCTGTAATGATGACCAGTTAAAAAACTATACATACTGTGCAATAAAACACTAATATAAGGACCCTGTGCTGTTTCATAGTTATTGTATATGCTGGAACTATTTCTTGAACAACCACAGTGGTAACTGTGTGTAGCTTCCTGAAATATTGTCAACCAGTGACGTTGTGAGGTTCAAGCTCATGCCACCTACAAAGCCCCTGTACATCCACATGACAATAGGTGTTATTAGATCCTCCTAGCTGAACTAAATGAAATGAAATTGCACCACATTGGGTCTAACTGACTTCAGATCTACAGCTGAAGTGACCTGAGGTGACCTTGGCGGTTGTACTTACTGGTGATTCCCTCTGACATGATGTCTGTCATCTTACAGCAGGAGGAAATCATCCTCATACTCAGCTTGTCCACCACCAGCACCTAGAACATAAGTATACACAGCAGCAGCTTATTTATAGGTTTTTATTTATAATATTTTGAGTGATTCTATTTAGATTCAATTTGATGAGATGAGATAGGAAAGACTGATTAGAATAACAGGGCCATTACCTTCCACTTCCCTTTTTCTCTTGCCTTCTTGATGACATTGTTCATAATCTCTGTAAAGAAAGAAAAGGTTAATACCACATTATTAAAACTAAAAACGTGCATCTAAGAAAATGATAATAAAAAATACGAAAATAGACTTGATTGTAGCGAGCTATCTTTACTAAAGATACTTGGATGTAAACTTTAAATTGGATTTTTGTGCAAGTATTTCTGCCAGTACTTCTGCACCTCTTTTTCAATATCCTAATGTAGTCATTAAAGGAAAGGCATGAGGCTGGTTTAAGTCATATTTATCAGATCGATTTCAATCTGTTAATGTTAACACCGACTCCTCCATTTCTATATTAAATTCAATGAAGTTTTATTGCACACACAAGTTATTTATGGAGTTCCACAAGGTTCTTTCCTTGGACCGATACTCTTTACCTTATTATGCTCCCTTGAGGCAACATCTTCAGAAAGCACCACGTAAACTTCCATTGTTATGCAGATGAAACCCAGCTGTATATATCTATGAAGCCTGTTGAAACTAATCACTTAGTTCATCATCAGGAATGTCTCAAGAACATCAAGGCCTGGATGACCCAGAACATATTACTTCTTAATTCATACAAAACTGAGGTCAGTGTAATTGGCCCTAAACATCGAAACACTGTCAGACCAGATAGTCACCTTGGATGGTGTTAGTTTGGATCCCAGCTCCACTATGAGGAACCTTGGAGTTATGTTTGACCAGGCCATAAAATACAAGTTTCTATGACAGCTTTCTTCTGCCTGCATAATATTATGAAAATTATTAACATCCTGTTCAATGTGAGTTTTTCACATCCTGTTTCCTTGCAGCAGGTATGACAAGTATCAAACTTTTCTCCTTCCTCACAGCATTATAAACCCCAAAACCTAGTGAACCACGTGGTTTTAAACATGATTTGCAAATAAATATAATATGTAAATTTGTAATGCTGACATCAACAAAGTTGGAATAACCCAGTTCAACCTAGAGAAGACTAATCAGCGGGCTACTATCGAACTCCCAGTTCACCCACTGTCTATAAGGACAGGCATGTGTTGGTAATAATTAATGATAATAATAATAGTTTATAAAGCATTCTTCTTCAAAAAGTTAAAAAATTATTTACAAAAGGATAAAAATAACAATAAACCAATTCAAGAAAATTACATTTTTGGAAACCTATGGGGAAGATGCGCCATGCAAATACAATATATCCACTCAGTTTATAATTTTACACTATCTTTGATAATGTAAAAACTATTTCCCTTAAACAAACCCAAATAAAACTCCTGCGCTGCTGCAGTAGAACTGGAGAGCAGGAAAACCAAGGCACAGATAATAGTTGTGACCCTCTCATGGAGAAACTGTACACCACCATGATGTATGTTGTAATATAATCAATAAAAGAGGACTGAATTGATTACTGACAGAATAACATAGCTAGAAGAATCAGTTCAAGAGATGTGAATCATACTGATGTTTGAGAGACAGGACCCGGCGTTTCATGACATCCTATCACTTGTTTTGATGAGCAGCTTCCCAATTTTCCTCAGTGGGGGTTTAAGTCCCGTCCGGTCTGTCAAACTGAACATGAAGGGCCCACTGCAATCACTGCCTCTAATCTGCTCCCAATCCTCTTACCCCATCCACCACTCCCCACCACTATTTCTGGGCCGTTTCTGTGTCAGCGGACATGACATCACAGGGGAAGCAGCATCATCCGCTCTCGCACACACACACACACACACACACACACACAAACACACACACACACAAACACACACAAACACACACGCACACAGAGAGAGACACACACGCACACAGAGAGAGACTTCCATAATAAGTCAACATGTCCTGTTTATACAAAGAGCCAGGGTGTCGTTTCAATTAAAGAGGTGCTTCAAAAATGTAATAAGGACATGTCTGAGATACTGTGATAGATCTGAGCCAACAGCACAGCTCATGAAAATAACTGGGACAATGTTAAACTGAAGATAATTCTTTAATATTTGTCTCAGATTAAATGAAAATTGTTTTATGATTTATCACGAAACATTTCTTGCACGCTGGACCAGCTCTCTGAAATCCTCCAGTTTCCAGTCGGCCAGCCCCTGCTGTCTGAGGAAAGCTGGTAATGACAGTAAATGATGTATGCAACAGTGAATGGTCCCGTTTATCCTATTAGTCAACAGGATTAAGTGGTGAGGTGTTGTGAAAGAATGGGACACACCGGCAAGCGGCAAGCAGCTTTCACAGGCAGGATAAACAACAACAGGCTGCTGCAGTAGATAGATCTGTGTAATAGTTTGTATATTTGATCACAGTAAGTAGCTGTAACTAGCAACATGCGTAAGAGAAGCAAATGTAATGGAAGAGGAAACGGCTGTGTTCATTAGTAACATTAATGTCTGACTTTCTTCCATCTCTACAACCCTTCTACAAGCAGTGCTGTGCCCATGCTGCATTGGAAAACACCATTATAGGTCAAATAAAAATGTAATGATAAAAAAATAAGAAGGTTTTGATCAAGGTACTATAGATACTATACTGTAAAATTCTCCATATTTTGATTAAATGCTAAATGCCCAGTTTTCAAATCCTACATCCAATTACAACATATAGGCTGTAGTCTTTTGTTAATTTGGCCTCTGATGAAGACGGAGCATGTCAATTCTATTTTGTGAAGCGTCGGCCCTCCTAACGTATAGAAAGTGGAATGGTACCACCTCTCTAATCAGTGGAAATGCAAACATGACAACTGAGTGGACTAACTTTAAATATTTGAATTCTGGGTTAGGGCTTTAGCGTTTCCACAAGCTTTGGATGATTAAGAGTTCCCAGACCGACCCTTTGTGCCAGGACCCAGTGCTTGTTAACTCTGCCTCATCCTCAAGCCGGTGTGGAAGTACTCAATACCAACTATAAACTATAAACTTACTAAAAGGTGTAATAAAAAAATTAAAAAAGCATGACGTCTCTGTTTGGTAAATATTGCTCTAATTATCTGCTTAATGTGTGACACAATTTTGGATTGTTTTTTGAATCACAAGTAAACAGAATTTCTATAAATATATGCTCCTGTTGATAGGTGCTCGTGTGCTGTAAAGAAATAGCAAAGAGACAAACACTGTTAAACGAACCTGTCACACACACTATACAGTGCTGGTACACTACACATAATGCTGCTACACTTACGTTTTATAAAGTCTATGTACTTCACACTGCAGAGCTTTGCAGCTGTTTCTTTTGAAGGGATGGGACTTCTAACAGACAAGATTTAAATTATTTCCCTTGTGAAAAGATTTTATATTTTTTAGGGTGTTGTTTTTCATTAGACAGGTAACTTGTCTTCTTTTGGGCACTTGAAGTGGATCCTGCTTTACCTATATAGTGTCCCTGTGTTAAAATGCATATAATGCATACTCCTAAATGCTCTTGTGATTAACCCTGTCAACCCACACATGGGTCATTAGAGCTGGTCTGGTTAATCTGACTAAGTATCTGCAATTATGCCCCAACAATTACTTAAGAAGATCTCCGGTCACAGTTTTTTATCAAAGTGGCATTAGGACATATTGGTAGTCAATACCGTTAATAGTAGTCATTACCACTGTCATTAATATCACTGTATCTTTACTGTAGTATACGTCCAGGATTGAGTTTACAGAAAAAAGTTGTTCCTGTTTGTTTTTAACATTATTTTAAATGATGCCATAATAATAGATATTTTTTACGGTGATCCTGAATTACTTTCACTCCTGGAAAACGGATGATGATATAGCTCTGCATACGCCCGAGCTGAGCGAGTCACTGTTTCCTCAACAGCATGTGTCTCCTCGGTGAAGATGACAAGCTGAATATTTCATGCGTCCCGTTTCTGGGACACCTGCTGGGTGCTAACTTGATCTGTTGAATAAATGTAATTACTCAGCAAAACGTGTTCATCCTTAAACAGAAAATACATGTATTCATTTCGTGAATGATCACTGAGATAAAAAAGTGTCACATGAGTGACATAAATATGAATTTATTTAACAGTCTAGCAACAAAGAATTATGAAATCAGAAATACCTTTGACCAGTATAAAGAGATCAGTTGGTATTTTAGCATGAATTAAGTTCAAATCTATAGATCTAGATTGTAGATGAGTACAGTAGAGTATGCTAGTATTTTGTAATTTCTTGCAATGTATTGTCTATCATCTAAAAGGCACAGTTGTGGTCTTGTTAAAGGTATAAATCGTCAGTGATTCAAATCCTATGCACTTTTTTGTTCAATTCAGTGAAAGTCTCAGCACAGTACTCCAGCTGTCTGTTTTATGTGGGTCATTGACGTGAAGCCTATATTTTCTGTCCGACTGCATTTCTTCTGCATTTTCTTCTATTAAAAAAAGGTTTGAATACATAAAGAAATACCATATAAATGTAGTACCTGTACACACTTTAAATTTCCAAAAACCATTAGTTATTTAAATGTTTTTGTTTTTTAAAGTGTCAGAATATCATGTGGTGCAACCTTTTGTGAACATTTCTTAGAAATTACTCAAACCCTAATCAAATTTAGTTTCTGCCATATTTGGCATGATTTCCAAAGTCTTTTGTAATCCTGTACAAAACTGCAAAGCATTTGCATTTATATTTCTAGCGTAGTATAAAAACAAACTTTTTTCCGATGATGTCCATTAGCTGTCCATTGCAGAGGGTTTTACATGATAGATATTTGTCCTAGATTGGGAATTTGGGGGCTTTTTTCAATCCAATTAAGGATTTATATACATAAAGTACTTTATTTTAGTATTATTTGGAAAATATTTCTATGCAATTAGAGAATTTCTTTCTAATATTTCAGAAGCATCGGTTTATTTAAAAATGTTGTATAATATGATGAATAAATACCACCCCAAAAATGTAACATGTAATTTTATCACGGTTATGAATTTATTAGTAATTTATTATAAATATCTGTTTATTTATTTATAACTGTATACATTTATTTTACCAGGTGCCACTTCCAAGCAAAATAAAAAACGCTCGCCATATGCAGCGGGTTAATTCTGACTCTGTAGCAAGAGCGGAGAACCTTGCTAAGAGAATAGAAAGGTATGTTAAAACATTTTTTTAATGAAAACTAAAAATAAAGCAACATGAAGTACATATTGCTCCTATGTGTTTTTGATTCCTGGATGAAATGCATATTTGCATTAAAATTCATCTATCATTAGTTCAAAATAACGTATTGATTTATTGCATGACATTACATCTCTTTTTCAGCTATGAGAGAATTAAACAGCAGGGAGAGATTCCATATGCCAAGTCAAGTGAGTTGACAGAGCGAGAGAAAAAGATTCAGAGAGAGAACTGGAGGGCTGCATCCAGAGCTTACAGAGAAAATAAAAATATGTCAAAAGGTTTGTTAGACCTTACGCCGCCATCTAAGGAGAACATTCCACCAGTTCTGGTTGATGTAGATGTAGCACAAGAGCAGCCAGTTTAATGAAATGTTTGTTCACAATGTGTGCTGCACCTAAATGTTCTTGATGAGATTTTTATTAAAATCTCATCAATGTTGCACTTGAATACTATTATCTACAACTCAAAGAATGTTAGATATTATATGATATTGCAACAGCGTTTGATTATATTTTGTCATTCATTATCTGTCACAGAGAAGTCTCCACTCATGAATGTCCACAGTAAACTACATTAAATTGTGTTTACTATCTATCTGCTAACAATTACATTATAACAGTTAGAATACATTTATTAAGTGATGTTGTTATCATACCATATGGTTTTCAGACCATAAATTGTCAGTAAATATCAAAACAATTTTAGCGTGCGCATCTTTGGTCCGGTGAGATCGCAATTGCTTGCGTGCGAAAGCAAATCTCTACGATATAATAACTAAGTTTGAATGATGGTCAATGATGGGCTACTGGACAGCTGACAGCACAAATACACGCTTGTTAGTTGTTCGTGTCATTCATCCCTATCCTCTCCTCTTCCTCTGAGGATGATGTCACAGCTCTTAATCCGCACAGGCAAAGATTAACGAAGCAGGATTTACGCAGAACCAGGACTCTGCTCCTCTTTTCCAGACAAACGCCAAAAGCGGATCATTAAACATAGAAAATGACACTAAAGTCCAACCGAACATCACCAAACACTGACGGTGATATCTGGAGAAGCATCCATCTGGTGAGCTGCGTGCCTCGGATGTGTCTAACCGCTTCTTTTGCGCATCGAATTTCCCAGAATGATTAAACGTGTCAGCAGGAGCTGCTTCATCTATATCACCATTAATAATAACTAAATTTACATCATGGAAGAAAAGCGTCGATACTCTCACTGACTATCTCCCACTGAATGTGGATAACCCTTCATCCCTATACAATACTCCAGACTCTTTGGAATAATACTCTACAGACATCTACGAACTATGTGAACATGTTGGGTTATAACATTAAAACTATTTTTATAAATCATATAAACACATCTTACTTTCTCCAGCAATGGCTTTTAGTCCAAGTGGTGACATGATGAGACCTCTGCCGCGCGTCCAGCTCTCCACACACAACTGAGTAAGCGGGGCCACACTCGTGACAAGCCCACATCAATAACACACGCACTTCCGTTCCAATTAAAGCGAAAATAAAAGCCTTTGTGTCACTTCTACTCGAAGTCAACGTTTTCAAAACTCTTGGCACAGTCAGCACAAACTCTGTCACACTTGGACTACAAACTGTGGATCACTTCTCATGGCTCTGTTACAAAAATGATACCAAAACTGCATATTTACAGCGTCACTACTTGTACATCCTGATGCCATTTATTATTCAATTTTATTTTATTTACATAGCAGCAAGGGAGGAAGAGGGACAGAAAGAGGAGAGTAATAACTATAGACGTAAAGATGTTATTAGCGGCACCAGTAAATATAGCAATAATAACCATAGTACTGATGATGATAAATAATAATGAGAGAGAGAGAGAGAGAGAGAGAGAGAGAGAGAGAGAGAGAGAGAGAGAGAGAGAGAGAGAGAGAGAGAGAGAGAGAGAGAGAGAGAGAGAGACCTATAGTCTGGTAGCGGAAGGATCTACCTCCCATTCTACTCTATAGGAACCACAAGTTAGCCTGTGTTTTGGGAGTGAATTGACCTATTGAAAAATATTGTGTTATTAAAAAGATACAAATTTGATTCCAATTTTAGCTAGCATCCATCTCCTGATTATGCTTTCCAATTTCATGGTAGGCTATCTATGTTGAGTGGCATCTCTAATTGATTTGATCAAATAACATTGTTTAGAGCAGAGATTCTTAACTGGTTGGTCGCGACCAAAAGCGGGCCGCCGACCCGTTTTCAGTGGGTCACGGGCCTTTGCCTGGGCAAAAGAAAATGTTAAGGAAAAAAATCCTGTGCTTTTATTTTGAAGGGGATTTTTTGCAGCGGAGAGCCATCTTTTCACACTCCTTAACAGTATTTGTTCAGGAGTGTGAATAGGATCAGTTTTGTTGTCATAAATTCAGTGAGTGAGAAGTCTTTTTGAAACTACTTCTCAGTAGTTGGACTTTTTTATTTCACGTTTTTGCATTAAAGCACTGTTGAGTCTGTTAAAAAAAGGCTGAAGTTACTGAATTGTTATCTAAGTTGTATTGACATGTGTCCTTAAGATGCACTTTTTAGTTTTTAATTAAAATACAGCTAATTTAGTGTGGCATCGCCACCTGATGTTCGTTGTGGCATTCTGTGATACTCTGTACCATCTCAGGTTCAAACTGCACCATCTTTTCATAAAATACATTTGAGAAGTACAATATTTTCCTCAATTTGGGTCGCGGTTTGTCATTAAGGGGTGATGGTGGGTCCCAAAGCCAGACCAGTTGAGAACCACTGGTTTATAGGAGCTTTTAGCAACATTAAACCAGGCAACGTGTATTATCCAAGATCATCTGATTGAACTCCATATATATTTTATTGAAATGAACAATACATATAGACAACCAACCCCAAATTATCTTGAATAATCAAATTGCCTATTATTCTTATTTTGTCAATTTTCTTTGTTTTATACATCCAGTGACAGAGTCAAAAGGGAGACACTGAAAAAGGAGACTATAGTAAGAGTAAATAAATTTAAGTTCATATATACATACACATGTACACATACAGAGAACAACTCCGACCCCCGACGTATGCAAGCAGGGCCATCCAGGCTTTAACTGACTATAAACCCACCAACACCACCCCCCAAAACAGCAATGCCTCATTCCCTGACGAGCTTATCAGTTTTTATGCTCGCTTCGACAGGGACCACCAGGAGGCGGCTATCAAGGCTGTGCTCACTACAGACCACCAGCCCCCACACTCTCCTCCATCGTCGTGTGGGCTGCACTGAGCAGGATCAATGCGGGCCCTGATGGCATCGCCGGACGCGTGCTCAGGGCCTGTGCTGGGCAGCTAGCTGAGGTCTTGACTGACATATTCAACCTGTCACTGGCCCAAGCAGCTGTCCCCACATGCTTTAAAGGGGACATATTATGAAAAATCCACTTTTGTAGTGCTTCTACACGTTAGTGTGGGTATCTGGCATGTCTACCGTCCCAAAAACTCTGGAAAAAAACAATTCCCGCGATTTGTTGTTGTTCCTCTATGTAAGAAACTATACGATAGAGTGCGTCGAATGGGAATACTACCAGAATTGACGTCACAGTCGGTCTACATGGCATAGTCCCCCCCCCCCCCCCCCCCCCCGGAGGCGGAGATGTGTTGGAGGAGGAGACCGGGTTACGTTACGAGCCACAGCACCCTCCTCAGCTCGAGGCGTCGGGTGTTGGCTGGGAAGCTAGCCTAGGGGGGACGCTAACCAGCCGGTGAGCGGGGTGAGAGGCGGAGACCCGGCCGAGAAGCAGAGCCTGCGTCGTGCTAAGTCTCGAGCCCAAGCCACCTCCTCAGCTCGGGCTCGCTGGGTGATGTCGTCGGGATGCTGGCTCCATGTCAGCGGCTCGCTTCTGGTGGACCTGTCGGTGTTTACGGTTAGCAGCAGGGAGCTAACGCTAGCTTGCTGTTAGTTTGTGTTTAAAGTTGCAGCACTTTCTGGAATGGCTGCTTGTGAACGTATTTACAGCAGTATTGCATGTAGAGCCCCGGCCGGGAAGCATCGGGCTGGGAGGTGGGGGGAGAGATCCCATTTCAGGTCCGGAGTGGAGGAACAATGCTCTCGGAGTCGTAGCTTGTGTGTGTGTGTGTGAAAACAATGCACTCGGAGGCTAACCCGAGTCGTTGCTTCTGTGTGTGTCACCCGGTTGAAACAGCAGGTATAACTTAAAACAGCTTTTTGTGGAGCTTTGTTAGAAAATAGCACCAGAACGTGTTCCAGCAGTCCATATTTTAAGTGTAGATATGTGTGTATACACACATATCTAATGCATGTATTTAAATAATGTACATCTTTATCAGAAGATGTAGTAGTTTGAAAATTGTAGCTTCAATGAAGAAACACAACGAACGGATACAGAAATATATGTGTAGGACAGTGACTTAAAAATGATTTTAACAACCTTAAATATGCTAAGGGGGGATTTAAGATGTGTGTGCGTGTGTGTCTGTGTCTGTCTGTGTGTGTGTGTGTGTGTGTGTGTGTGTTTTGGGCGGGGCGGTGAGAGGGGGGATGGGTTGTTGGTGAGAGGGGGGGCGGGGCACTCAAAACAGGTCAATCTGAGGAAGGTTGTTTTAGACAGGGTAAAAAGGGTGCTGTTTTAAATGATCCTTGTGGTATTTTGACCAAAAAATGTTACAGACATTTCATTAAGACCCCAAGGAACCATATCAACTGTGGTGAAATGGGCATAATATGTCCCCTTTAAAACCACCTCCATCGTGCCGGTGCCTCCACTGCAGCGAGCCTCAACGACTTCCGCCCTGTTGCACTCACCCCCACAATTATGAAGTGCTTCAAGAGGATGGTCCTGGCTCACCTCAAAACCTGTTTACCACCCAAACTGGACCCCTTCCAATTCGCCTACCGCCAGAACAGGAGTACGGAGGATGCCATCTCCACGGCACTTCACTCTGCACTTTCTCACCTGGACAATAACAACTCCTATGTAAGAATGCTGTTCATAGACTTCAGTTCAGCTTTCAACATCATCATCCCCTCCAAAATGATCAAGAAACTCGGTGACCTAGGCATCAACACTTCCCTCTGCAACTGGATACTGGACTTCCTATCCAACAGACCCCAGTCTGTTAGGTTAGAGAACCACACCTCCTCAACCCTCATCCTGAACACCGGCGTGCCACAGGGCTGTGTGCTAAGTCCTCTCCTCTACTCCCTCTTCACCTTGACTGCACACCTGTACATGTATCTAAAACCTTTGTCAAGTTTGCAGACGATACAACGGTGATTGGCCACATCAGCAACAACGATTTGTCGGCCTACAGAGAAGAGGTCCAGCATCTGGCGGCATGGTGCGCCGACAACAACCTGGCTCTCAACACCAGAAGACCAACGAGCTCATTGTGGCACATCCCCCCCCCATCCATATCAATGGGACGGAGGTTGAGTGTGTCACCAGCTTCAAGTTCCTGGGTGTCCACATCTCTGAGGACCTCTCTTGGACCCTCAACACCTCAACCCTGGTCAAGAAATCACACCAGCGACTCTTCTTTCTGAGGAGACTGAAGAAGGCCCATCTGTCTCCTCAGATTCTGGTGAATTTCTACCGCTGCACCATCGAGAGCATCCTCACTAACTGCATCTCAGTGTGGTATGGCAGCTGCGCTGTTGCGGACCAGAAATCACAGGTTCCTCACTCCCCACCATTGCAGCTTTCCAGAGCAAGAGATGTCTGCGGAGAGCGCGCAGCATTGTCAAGGACAGCTCACACCCCAGCCACAGACTGTTTGCCCTCCTCCCTTCTAGGAGGCGCTATAGGGTCCTTCGTTCCCAGACCAGCAGGTTCAGGAACAGCTTCATCCCTTTTTGTGTTTTATCACCCAGTATTTATTTTCCATTCGAGCTAGAGGAATGCTTTTCACTGATGAACACAAAACTGTGGTTGTTGATGTTATCATAACTAATACGACTAAAAAGCTCACAGCGAAAAGACAGATAATATTTGGACATGTTGAAAGTGGAATTGGGTAGGGTACTACAAATCAAACCATCACTTCAAAATAACTTTTGTCAATATTTTCTAATTTCGACTGACGATTGTGCATGGGCTTTTATTTTGAAGATTATGTGTCAGAAACAAAAACAGAATAAATGCAGCTCAGATCTGAGCTATATGTCCGATTTATTGTATTTATTAAAATGAAAAACAATAAAAGAAGAACAAATAAATGTAAATAAATGCAGTTTAAAACAACATTGATCCATATTTTAATATTTAAGGATTATATTAAGATTCAACCTGTTGGAATACAATTAAATGTTTTATTAAAATGCAGATTGTTGGTTAGGAATGTATGAAGGAGCGGTCCAGAGGAGAGGTGGATATGACTTAACTCCTCGGCTCTGTAACGCGTTACTGTAATTCCACTACTTTTAGCGGTAACGAGCATGTAACGAAGTGTTTTTTTTAAATCAAGTAACGCAGTTACAATTACTGAAATATAAATTAGTTCGTTACTCGCGTTACTCTCTTTTGCAGGGGTGCCCAATACGTCGATCGCGAATGTAGTGTGGGTCGATCTTTTTCTTTTTTTCGCCGCTGGAGCCGCAAACCATATTTTATAACACAGGTTATAAAGTTATATATATAGATATACATATATATAAAAACTATAGTTTGTTACATTTAATAAATTATAGAACGAAAATAACAAATACTGTTGACATTTAACTGCTATTTTTATCTGTTACCAAAAAGGAAAACACCAAACTCTTATGAAGAGGAGAACATAATAAATTTGTAGGCCTACTTTGAAATAAATGAAACACAGAACTATGCTATTTTTGCTCATCTCCAGCTTGATACTTTTCAGCAGATGCTGTGTGCTTGCTCTGGAAATGTCTTTAAACATTAATTTTTTTTTGTATTTTCTAATTCCTCGCCACATATCAAGCATACAGGTAAACCTGCATCGTTGGCAGTGAAAGCAAATTAATCTGTCCACGCAGAATTAACTGGTTTGAGAGCTAGCAATGTTGTGGCTACTGGTCAGAGGTGAGAGATAATGAACTACTGCCTGATTTGAAGGCCTGTTGCCCTGTTGATTACAAAAAAATTGTTTATTGTGTTTAACTGGTCAGTACTATTCATATTCATTACATTTAAAAAGCAGACATAAAAGTAACTTAAAAGTTACTTTCCCTAGTAACTAATAACTTTTGATATACAGTAACTGGTGAAGTAATTCAATTACTTTTAAAATAAGTAACTAGTAACTGTAACTAATTACTAGTTTTCAGTAACCTGCCCAACACTGGTGTTCACAGAGCCAATGTCAGCAGCCAATAATGGCAGTTAGCTTTGGTATCCATGAGAGGGCAGCAGAGGAGAGGTGAACAAAGAAGAGGGGAAAAGCACCAAAACATGCATTGATCACAAACATTTAATTTTCCCCTTATAATTCAATAGTACAGTTAAAGAATAATTAATAACAATATCACATTAATAATAATAATGTCCAGAAATACATGGTTATATTTCCGTTGTAAAACACAAGTATTTACACATATCATATAAATAATGTTCTGATACATCTCGAGTTTTCAGAGAGACCGTAGGAATGTATTGATGCACTTGCTTCATATTAAAGAAAAATACACCATTTGAATTTGCAGCAGGGCCACATTACTGTGTGTAGATAGATGCACTTGGGGATAAATGTGAACAACACAAATCCTCTTTTTTGCAGCGTTTGTTTTGTAATTGAAATTTTGCTTTTTCCTTTCACTTAACTCAACCACTGTTACGTATGTGCCACAGACTGATTCATTCATTTAATATAATTTAATACACGAAGGACAACTTTTCTACTTTCTTTCGTTTATAAGGATTGAGATTGATTTGATTAATATCATAGACGTTTAATTCATGTTTTGGGCCCAGATTACAGTTCTACGTATTTCTAGTCTATTTACTGACTGATCCCTGAATCCAGATACTGCCGACTGAATATTGTAAATAATCTTATTTCGTTGATGTGCTTTGTTACACGCGAGATGAAGTGCACTTCTTGTTGTAGTCTGAAGCTTTTGAATGTAGCCTTCCTCTAGAACCTGGCTTTGTAGCACTATTCAAACCTTCATGTTAACAGAAAATGAGCTCTCCTTGCTTATTGAGCTCGAGCTGAAATGGGTAAAAATCCACACAGACAATACAATTTTGACTTTTTCCATCTCTACCATGTACACAGGTATCTTCTTTTTGGAAGTTGTGGGGATTTTCCCCACATACCATGAACGCAGCACAAGTGTAAAGTGGGAGTAGCTGTTCACTTGGAGGGAGGGTGTGTCTGTCCGAGAAACAGGCCGAGCACTTTTCCTTCTGTCCGCCACCGCCCGTCTCCTCCGTGCGCTTCAGTCACTCAGTGAAACAGTGGAGAGGAGCTGAGGAGGTGTCTACAAGTGTCTGCTCCTCTCTCAACGGATTCCACGGCGTGTGTCCTGCGAGAAGACCCGCTTCCGACCTGCAGACGCGTCAGTCTGGCACTGTGACTTTCATCCAGCATGGGGGACGTCATTTCCAGTCACCTGGATGAGGCCAAGCGGGAGATTATCTCAGGTGAGGGGCTCCCGACGGTTGTTTGGTGCGTGCTGCTTTGGGCACACGTGCGTTTTTACGCAGCGTCCACTGTCTGAAAGAGTCAACTTAGTGGGTGAGAATGAGTCATTTTTTTGTTTTACCAGGATGTTGGTGGGACTCTGGTTCTTCTTTCTGTCTTTAACAGACTTAATGTGTTGCTAATGGACTGTTAGATTCGCTTGTGCTATCACTATTGATGTGCTTTAGCAATAAACGCGAGATTCTAGGCGTGTGGGTGTGAGCAGGGCAGTTGACAGGATTTTTAAAACCCAGGATCATTAGTTTGGTCAGGCCCCCTCCCCACCCCTGTAGCTACATGACTCATACTGACGATGGCAAGGTTTTAGAACTGTTTACTCTATCATGTTGTTTACAAGCTTTTTATTTGACCAGATAATTTTAAGCCTTGAGCCTAAAACTGGTCAGACTGTATATAGATATTATCATCAAATTATCTGCTTATAAGTTTCATGAGTGTCAGGTCTACATGCCATGTCAGAAAGAGAAGAGACAATGCTCATCACAGTATCCCTGAAACCCGAGGTCACATCAGTGATGTCAAACAGAAACTGTCTAAAATCCTAAATTGTTCAGTTTGTAATAAAAAAGGTAGAAAAACGGTAATGATAATTAATTGATTAACAGAAGGTCTGTCACACTACAACGCTACAAGTGTTTCTTTTAACCATTAGTACAGATATTTATGATATCAAGCTTCCTCTTAAATATGGTGAAGAAAAACTGATTTTCCCAATTAGGGGACTGAAAATGAGGCAATAAAGGATTTGTTGAAAAATATTTCCTGTCAAAAAACTAATTTAATCACGGAGGGGTCATTTGTGCTCTGTTGGGCTTGGACTATTTCAAAATCGGCTCAAGTTTCAGTGCGGGTGATCTCTGGGAAAAGTCTGCAGATAGCTGTCAGGCTGCTTGATTTCTGGAGCATGGGTGGAGCTGCCCCACCTTCTCTATTGACTCTATCAGCCTATTACTTCACATAGTCATTCAGACTTTGATCTCACTTTAAATACAGACATGAATATTGCTGAAAAGCTCCAGCCCGCTAATCTGATCTGCCGAGGTGTTTAACAACAGCATTTTCATTCATCCAACTAAGATATGAAAAGATAGACTGCTACTCCTCTATCAGCTGCAGCTCTTATAAATAAGATCTGATCTTGTTATTTGGTCTTGTGGAACTTGTTCAGTTTAAGTGTTGGACATGTCTGATCTTGAGTAGAGTGGAGTGTGGCAGATAAGGTACAGGGTGTACAGGAAGGAGCATGACATGTTAATCTCACTGGGTATCAAGGGGAGTGGTTCAGCATCTGATGTGTCACAGCACGAGAATATCTTTGTCATTCTGACTCCTTAATATTGATGAGTATGGAACAGATGGCGTGAAAGCTGCCTGGCCCTTATTTATTCTATAATCAAGCACTTTATTTTAAGATAGCTTTTTCAAAACCTTTTTTTATTTTTGATAAATTAATTGTTATAGTCATTCATATGTATAGTTAGATTAATCAAGGCAAATTATCGTTACATTAATCGATTAAAAAAAAGTATCAGTCCATAGTACTTTCCAAGTAGTTTCAAACACAGTGTGTTTATGATACATTTTCAAAATGGAAAAGTTTGGAAATGTTGCTGGCCCAGTTAAAGGGGCCTAGATTTGTCCCATTGTTTCAAAACTTGTGACTTCTGACGGGTAGAAACAGAGACATGTGGAAACAATGATGTAGACACAACCGCTTGCTGATTAGCTCTTTTTTTTGGCTACGACATTACCTGATTCGTGGCTCCTGTCACATGACCCTTTCGTTAAGGAAACAACCAGCATCAGACACAGCTACTAGTGTAGAACGCAACATGGAGAATATATTACAAATAGCATATTGTCCTTGCTAACCGCTGTTGTGCAGTTAAATGCTGCATGTTAAAATGATACAACTGCATACATTTTTGGAGAAACGCTACTATTCAAGCAATGTCAAAAAATTCTACAACTAACAAGGAAAAATTCCTCTTTAACTGCGTGTCCAGTGCTCATTGTTCACTTGATTTTCAGCCATTTGTTTAGGGGTTAAAACTTATATTTAGCCAAAACGCTTATGTGGACAGATAATTTTATTTGAAAACGGTAGAAGTATAGATAAGGCCCGAGTTATCCTACTCTTTTTAGATGATGTGCCATGCCAGCTACCTCATGTATCGATGTAAAACCGGCTTGGACCCTCCAGATCTACTGACCCCTCTGTGTTAACAGACTTCTCTTGATCTTAGTTTTCGATGCAGGTCATCCGGCTGACAACAGTACCTCTTAGGAGGAAATGCAGAGGGAAAGCTGTGTAACAGATCAAGTCGTCATATTTTTTCTTTAATGTCTAAAGTGGCCAATTCAGAGTGATGCTCACACACACAGACTTATGCATCAGATGTGGAATCTGAGGAATGCATGAAAAAGCATGTGTGTGTGTGTGGCTGGAAGGAAACCTCCTCCAGGCCTTGAGCCACATAGCCAGCGCCACGCAGTCTCTGCAACCAGGACAGACCCAGAGCCAGGTTGGCTTCAAGGGAAGTGCCTGGATTTATCATTAAAGCTGTCCACATACACATTACACACACACATATCCCACACAGCCACAAATTTTGTTCTTGATGCACTGGGAAGTTGATAAACTTCTTTGCCAGAGTTAAGAAAATCCTTTTGTGGAAATGGAAACTTATCAGGTAATCTCATTAATGGATATTTTCATCCCTCAGTGCCATTGTATTCAATCATATCAATGATTTATGAGCAGCTGATAAAACGGTTCACACCTATCTTGTTGTCATCTGACGGGTATAAAAGCCTTGCCTTGATTGTTGATAAGAATAACCATGTGAGTCCCGTAGCAGAGTCGTATTAAACCAGCTATCAGCATGTCTGACTTCCCTCATATAACCTCCAGTATGAAGTCAGTTTAAAAGGGAGATATGGTGGTGGGGAGAGGGGGGAAATGACCAAGATCACATGGCTAGCCTCTCATTTCCTCTTTAGAAACTGTCAAAAGTGTACCCACCTGGGTGTCTTGCTTATGCTTTTATACTAATTTCAATCAAAAAAAATCAAACATCACCCAACATTTAATGTCACATTGTAACATTTTAACTTTCAATTTCCCTCTAGCAGTGAAACTAAATGAAACCTTGAAAGTACAAATGCCTCAGTTAATGACTTACAAACCCTCTGTCTGTACAAAGGCAATGCCGGAACAAACTGTAGACAATATTGCCACTGAATCCAAGAGACAAATAAGAAAAAAAATTATCAGCAGATTTTCTCCTTATACTTAACTTGTATGTTAAATATGAATGTCGGGGCTTGCAGACACTTGGATGGCACCACACAAGCAGTATGGAGGCATGTTGTGTTTTTTCTGCGGTTTTATTACGTCTGAAAAAGAGGTCGCCTTGGCTCAACACTTCACCCACCCCTCCATCGGCATTGTTGTGAGTAGATAATGAGGGTTTTTCATTTTTTTGTGAGCTATCTTTTTAAATTACACATCACATTCTCTTACAGGCCACAAAGTAACAAATCATTAAACCACATAGATACAGAAATGGGTTTACTTTTATCCCAGCAAAGAGCAAAACACTTCCTGGCTGTCAGTACAACCCTCCAAAAAGAACACTAATATTGTAGTGTTAATTATTCTAGTCAAGGCTTCACAGTTTTTCCTCATAGAGATCCCCAAAACACACATCTTAGCTCACATTGACAAAGTGTTCCCTTATGTATTCACACACAGAGCAGAGTCAGCAGTGTCAGTGGGCGAGGGGCAAAAAAACAGGAAATCCGAACATGGAGTGTTTTTCCCTGTCGGTGTTAAATCTTCAGGCCCTGGAGGAAGTGTTAGGTGGATAACAGGCCTGTCGAGGTGGGGCACTCTCACTTTCAACACACACGCCCTTCTAAGCACAGAGAGACCTGTTTTAGAAAGGTATACCTGCTGCCGGGTCCCCACCATATACATGTGTTAAGTGTTGGAGGCTGAGCAGGTCTGAAGGTATGATAGCATGAGGCAAACCCAATGAACAGGTGAGGTGACAGTACAATAACAACTTTAGAGAAAAAGTAGAAGAGGAGGCCATTCTTGAAACTGAGCCCACTACTTCAAACTAAGTTAAGTTAGTTTAACGAATCGCTGATGCTCAAGATAACCAATCTAGCCTACTACTATGATGTTAGATCAGCCTGCCTTCTCATCTTGCAACATCATGAATTAAAAATAGAATAGTACTCCATAAATCTGCCAAAGTCCCACATTAAAACCACATTGAAATTCACAAGATCCAGATTTTTATTTAGAAGAATTGTGGGTCTGTACCCTGATCAGGATGTACACAAAAATGCAATGGCTTCATCCCATATGTCATCCTTCCACTAAGTTTCATGATAATCTGTCCAGACGTTTTTTGAATGATCCTCCTGACTAACATAATATCAAAAAAAAAAAAACAGACAACAGAAACAACCCCCTGGTTATGAGGTCATTATTTTTCATAATGTATTGTGGTTCATTATCCAACCCTACTGTCCAGATTATTATGAGACTGCACAGTGAACCAAATTTGTATCCCTAGAAATGATAAACGTTGTGTTATTGTAGCTACTGCTGAGTCAATGGTGCAGGGTTTCTTCCTTATTAATATCCCTACTGTGTTGCGTATTTACACATCCAGTAGACATAAACTATCATTAGCATTCATCTGAAGTCCAATAATTCATCTTTCAGTTCTGTCTTGGTTTCAATTAATCCAGAGATCAATCAGGTTCATTACTGGCTAAATGCTCAACTGTGTTCACTACAAGCAAACTGTCTGTTTTCTGTGTCGGATTGTTTAGTTTCACAGAAAAGAAGGCTGTTTGCTCCTGCTGGAAAACCGGTTAATGAGGGTTGGATTTGTGGGCAGGAAAGAACAAATGTATTAGTTATATGAGGAAAAAGTGCTGCAGAGGCAGGGCCACACAGGGATAATGATGCATGCTGGGGATCGAATGTAAGTCCGGTAAAATCTCCATGGATGCTCCACAGTTCTGAGTGATGCTTGCTGCCCCACGTTGTTTTCACTTAGATTTATTTGTTTCATTCTGAATTTATACACTGGCACTGGGAGAGCCAGTTAATAACTGTCTGTGGGTTTCACACAACAAGCACCCATATATCACAGTATCCTCTGTCATATTGTGTTGCATATCTTTCAGCGGAAAACACTTTTTATTATACAACATCAAACAGATCTGAGCGTGTGCATAGTCATGTTACTTTAATGAGCCATAGAGGTCAGTTCACTCTCATTATCCTGTCTGTTGAGTGCATCTTTCCATATCTCTTGTGTTCATGAGAGCCCTGCTTCCACATTGTACTTTTATCTGTCTTGGAGTTAGATTTATTTGACTCCTAGCTAGGGCAACTTGTTTGTATGGATCATGAAAGAGTTAGACTGACGTGACTCTCTATCAGGTTTGGGGCAGTTTTGCATCACAAAGATCAGCACTGGTGGTCCACGTATCTAGTAAAAACCCTTAAAGCAGATACTGAACTTCCCCTCTTGGCTGACGTGTGCAAACAAAAACTAGCTTTTTTTGAAACGTTTGAACTAATACTCCTGCTCTGCCTCTAATTACCTCAGTAAACTTGTTTACATCCAACTAAATTTGCTCTCCGGTCGACACTCTAGAGCCTTACACAAGCACTGCTGGCTGCCGCTCCCGCCTCAGCTGCGATGGGAACCCAGTCTGAATTTATGAGTCAGCCCATGGGTCTATCTCAGTGGAATGTTTTTGTTAAGACACTGTGGAGAAAGGAGGAGGGGGTAAAGTTGGGGGGGTGGTTTCTCTTGAGGGTCTATTAAATAGTACTCTGGTTTTAGCTTTGACCTCCATGATCAAGACGTGCTGAACCTGTTGGACTGATGTCAGTGATTAAAGCTGCCGTGTAAACAAAAAGCGCTGTTGCTTGGATTAGATTACCACGGCGGTGGAAGACGGCACTGTAGTATCATTAGAGCTGATAGCTGGTCTCAGCACTGCAGAAGGCCCCTGGACAATTAGTCTGGTAGCCAGCTGTAACACAACAAAGAGTCAGCGAGACTCACAGCAGCAGATCCCTGATATGTTCTCCTAACTTCCAAATCTGAAGCACTTACCCAGGTAAAAGATCAATATATTTGAGGAAAGATTTGATAAATAAAAATGTGTCAGAACTATCCTTCTTTTGTCTTTCAGTGATCATCTCCTCTTAGGTTTATCCGGTGGCCATTAGAAGGGGCCTGACCCCTAGGTCTGAAAATACGGGACCAAACTAGAACAACAGTATATAAACTACTAAAATCTTGCTCGACCTTGAACAGTGGTAGTGTAGTGGTAGTGTTACTAACCAGTTACAGGATAGACTCGTGGATGAGGCTGCTGTTGTGACCTATTTTCCTCCTCTAAAAAAGGAGTCTTGTCCTCTGTAGTTCTCACAGTCCTCTTTAAATGGTAAATGGTTTTGTATTTATATAGCGCTTTTCTAGTCTTGATCTAGCTCTTTACAGTACAGTTTTATCTTCACCCATTCACACACACACATTCATACAGTGCATCTATTCGCAGCACTTTGTTATTCTATGGGGGGCCATTCGGGGTTCAGCATCTTGCCCAAGGACACTTCGGCATGCAGATGGGTCAGACTGGGGATTGAACTGCCAACCTTCGGGTTGGAGGACGACCACTCAACCCCTCAGCCACAGCCGCCCCTTTAGTCATTTTAGATACATCAGATTGCATTTGTAGTGTAGTATATTCAGTTTAAGTCTCTGTAACTTTTACAGTGTAAACAGTTGCTCAAATGGATGAAGTTTAATGTGAAGTTACATGATTTTTTGTGTTATGCCAAAAAAGACTGACCTGACAACCTCTGCAGTGCTAATAAAACTGCCCACTCCAAAAGATTAAAGCGGATTACAGACGCAGGCAGAAATAATGGGTACATTACTCTTGTCAGATGTGTGCTCTATAGCACTGGAGATGAATGTTGTGATTATGCCAGGCACAGTCCAGGTATTTATCAAAGCTAAGAACAGAATGTTCTTCTTTGTATGTCTTGGTAGGTGATGCAGGCAGTCTCATTTATTTTTCTTATTAACTTTAGGCAGCGAGAAATTATATGATCTAGTTAATCATCCGTCTCACTTTGTCCCTCTCACTCCTTTAGTATTCCACAGGAACAGTTCACATAATGTTGTTTGTGAGTGAAAGTACATCCATATATCAGCTCAGTCCTCGGATGAATAGGGTTAAAGACAAGCGTGGCAGAATCAGTCTGTAGCCCTTAACTAATGGTGGATAAAGACACCTTCACACTATGAAAGGAACCTTACATACGGCCGTTCACACACTAGTGTCTTGAAAAAGGATAAAAAAAAAACTCAGTGAGAAATACCTCAAATAGTCACAACACATCAGGCACTTTGTTGGATCCTCTTAGTTTTGGCAATGAAATGTCCTGAATTGAGGAATGTTTCAGGGCAAACACTGCAAGGTTTGCCAACTTGTTAATGTAGATATCACAGTCAAATAGCAGCAACATTATCTGTGAGTTTATCTCCCGCTGTTGTCTCTTGCTTGTAATGAATGAGGTCTTTGATTCCCCTCAGCTTTTTGACACAGTCTGGTTGTCATGTGATGACGCTGAGTGACTCTTCAAAAAGAAGTGTGTCAGCCCTGGTGTGTTTCAAAGAAACCACTGTGAAGCAGGTGCTGTCACTCTTGCCAGATGAATGAAACTACAGATTGGACTTTGAGTTTTTTTTATTGCTGTTTTTTTCCTGATATAAATATCTGTGAAGTGAATCTACTTCATGGATTATGATGACAACTACATTGCTTTGATGGACAATGTGCCTATTTACATATAATGCCTCTATCATTGCAATTGCCATTCCATCTCCCTTCGTCTCTATCAGACTTTTTGTTTTGTATAAATACCTTTCTCATGAATGCTGCATTTGCAAATATTATTAATTTGTTGATGTGCCATGTTACATTTGACATATATTACAACTACTTTGCATCTCAGGGGAGGGATCCCTCACATGTGGCTCTCTCTGAGGACTTGGTTAAGAGCAGATAATGTAATGAGGCAAATTGTGATTTGGGAATATGACAAAACATTTTAATTGAGTTAAGATATTCTAACACCTCTTTAAAGTAGCATTGTAAAGGACAGTGGTCACCAGGGTTTATTCTCTGATTTACACCAGTCCTACATAGGCTTGGGTTTTTCCCCTTTCAGGAACTTTCTCATGTGTAGTCATGGTCATGTGGAGCTTAGTGCTGTATGACTAAGATGAATGTGAAGCAGTTGTAATGTTGCTGTCTGCATTAAAAATTAACTGAGTCAGCCCTGACTTGTTTTCCGATCCCCCGCCTATGATGCATTCATCCTGCACTGCTCCAGCCCCTCCCACCCAAAAAGAGGAAGTTTATCTCATGTGCACTTATCTACTCACCAAGTTCTTCTATAACATTCTCTGACTGGAAGTAGTACTGACATCTGGCATTATTACTATACAAATAGACTTGGTTCCCCAAGATATTGAAAATGTTAATTCTGCTCCTGTTCTACTGCATTCCTAAATTCTACTTGATTCACATCTGGTGACTGAAGAGGTTACTGAAGTTCCCTGAACTTCATGAAATATCAAGAAGTAAATGAAACCATTTTGAGATTTTAAATTTGTGACATGGAGCACATCCTGCTGGATGTAGCTTTTAGAAGATGAAAAACTGGCCATAAAGAGATGAACATGGTCAGTAACAATACTCGGATAAACTGACATTCAAACCATGGCTGATTGGTATTAAGGGTCCAAATTGTGTAAAGAAAACATTCTCCACATCATCACAACACCAAAAGCAGTCTGGACTGTCAACTAGAATTTGAGAAAAGTATATGTCTCCAGGCTTTAATATATTTGCTTAATAAGCACATGACAGAGTAATTAAAAATGGCAAATAACATAAAAAAAACTGGACTTAACTTTCTCTTGGCATGTCTCCCCTTCCTCCATCTCTTGTTTTCCTAGCTAAAGGTCACATTCCTCTTGGGACTTCCTGTCCAAAGGGCCAGTTAGTCAGAAAACAGCATGTGCCTGTTCAGGAGCAAAGTTATTTGAATTAATCACAGCGATTATCAGGCAATAAAATGAGTGTGGCCAGAGAGAGGGATACAGATATAAGTTAGCATCAGCAAGCATCGCTCTAATTCATCGATGGTTAGCTTATTCTCTTTGTGTTAACACCTGTGACACTCAAGCAGCTCTGTGTGATACATTCTTTGTGGGAGGGAACTGGAGGTCGACTGAGGTGACTCATATCAACCAAATGTGGAAGAGAAACAATTCACTCTCTTTGGGAGCCAGGATGTTTATTCAAGAAAGTTTGCTTTTATTAACACACTTTAAACAGTGATGTAAAGCCCATTTCACCTGTATCCATCTAGCGTGATACAACATTTTGATACAAGGTCGACATCGCAGCTGTGTGTTAGAATTTCTAATGAAACAGTTGTTGGTGAAAGAAAATTACACATTCTCCAGCTCACCTCCATCTTCATTGCCAGCCACGCTCATTATGAGTGTGGCGGCCTTCCAGAAAGTTTGATTGTGGGCTCCCTACATCCACATTTCATCAACATTTCATAACCACAATGTGGAACAGATGGGACCAAACGCATCATCCTCCTCCCGACTGCAGTTTCAACTGCTGAACATATTTCCCACCAGCTGAATTCCATTTGAACAATATGATGCAGGTTATCTACTGGATGCAAATGTTATTATAGATCTAAAATGCTTCTCCACTTTATATATTAGACTTATTTAGGATCACACCATCTCTCAAAAATGAACGCTCAGTAACACTCAGCTCTGCTCAGTTCACTGCAGTCGTACTTTGTGCTTGAGTGTGAATCATGTGAATAAACCAGCTCTTTAATTATCTTGTAAAGTGGAAATGTTATTATCAAGGGACTGTATTTCTTCATGTTTCTGAATCTCTTTGGTAAGACACAGAGGAAAATACATGTTGACAAAGTACTACCACACCCTGATGCTGCAATGCTCCTTGTGCTTATTGTTTGATGAGCATGGCAGTCATTGCAAGCACATTCACAACAACGCAGAACGTTTCTTGAACTATTCGCCACTACGTTCCTAACTCACTCTCCTTGTGTCTGTGTTGCAGCTCGGACTGGGGCGGTTATAGGGGACTTTGGGCGTCTGTATGAGCAGCAGTATGGAGTGGCTCTCTTCAACAAAGTTCGTTTTGACATAGAAGGAGGAGGTGGCCCGCAACCCCAGCTGTTGCATCGCAAGGTAAAACCTCTGAAAGTTCTGCCTGGAAAAACAGGACAGCAGATAAAATGTGAAGAAGGATGGAAGTAAAAAATGCTCATGTTAAAGGTTCAGTGTGAAGAAGTTAGTGACATCTAGTGGGGAAGTTGAATTTTGCAGCTGAATACCCCTCACCTCACCCTGCCCTTCCTAACATAATGGAAAACCTGTGGTAGCCTTCAGTTGTCATAAGATCTTAAAAGGTGTTTAGTTTGTCCAGACTGGGCTACTGTAAAAAACATGGCGGCCTCCGTAGAGAGGACCCTCTCCAGACGTAAATATCAAGTATTTAACTATAAAGGGTCCATTCTAAGCTGAAGAAAACAATTCATACAATTTAGTAGATTACACAATAGTGAAAACATCACTAGGATTATTTTGTATTCACTTTCTGCTAATTGATCCCTTTCACCTAAATCTTACACACTGAACCCTTAGGATATCCCAAGACTTACCTAGTCAGAACTATGAGATCGTTTAAATCTAAATTTCAACTTAAGTCAGAATTATTAAATTGTTATCTCATACCTTTTAACAGGTCATGACATGTCTGCCAAATGGAAACAAGTTATGATACAGATTAGGAATGTACAAACACAATTCATTGACAATACTACTGTCCCGAAGTCAAACCCCAGCAGGGCAGATCTGTTATTGTTCTCAGACAATCCAGTTCTAAATAGGTTGTAAATGGACTCCAGACTTTATAAAACTGTAAAAGTTCCTCTCCAAAGATAAGAGCCCCAAGAGGCATGAACTCCAACCGATACTTATCCACTGTAACGGGTTCCTCTGCCACCCACATTAATAATGATAGGATAACCCTTTATTTGTCCCACAATGGGGACATTTACTAAGTTGTAGCAGCAAGAGGCCAATCCAAAAATACTAATCAGTCAAAGTGAAAAAACATTGATAAAATAAACGGTATTTGCATTAGTGGAGGAATAAAAAGCATAGGACTGGTAAGAGTCCTTTTATTTAGGTACTGGCTTAAAATGAGTCTGTAACATTCACAATCAAAAGCAGTGAAATACTGTCCGCAGGTTTGTTTTGTTTATTTATTCTTTGATCAGATTCAAATCATAACACTGGCTATTTTATCAAGAAAAATGCTTATGCAGTTAATTTATTTTACAGTAAGGCATCAAATATGTCTAGGTACCCAAAATCTGCATGTAGCCTATAGCACAGAACCAAGAAGAGCTAGGGCATTATTCTCACAGTTACTAATCAGAATCAGAAGTATTTTATTGCCAAGTAGGTTTACACCTACAAGGAATTTGCTTTGGTAATTGGTGCATACAATTAACATAGGAACATAAAAACGCAATAAATACACCATACATAGGAAAAGCAATAAAAAATACGGTTCATCCTCTTCCTGACGGCAAATTCTAGAAGAAATACATTTTATTGGGTTTCGTTTTAGATTTGGGTTTTTTGACAAAAGCTTTATGTGCTTTTAAAGATAATTGACACAGGTAATAAACCATCATTCCCACTGAGGTTGATTCTACAGTCTCATAATGACCTGGTTCAAGTATACTGAGAAAAATGCTGTCTGCTTTGCTTAGGAAAATAATACTATCTAGGATTAAAATGCATCAGTGGCTTATTGATTTGAGATGCAAGTTTCTATATCATGCAACTACCTGTAGAGTGTATGAACATGTCTTTGCGGTGTTTAAGGTTTGAGCTGAATGTGTTGCGTTCCACAGATTCCTCTGGAGAACAAGTCCATCTTCTCTGGCTCACTCTTTCAGTACCTGGAGGAGAACAAGAAATGGAGGAACCGCTTCTTCTTCATTCCGGACTCCTATAACATCAACTTCTATGACAACAAAGTGGTGAGTTGAAAATACGGTCTGTTTTATAGGATACAAGTTTGATTCACTGCTAGATGTGTTAACTCTGCCCCCGGTCTTATCTACCAGTCCCATGACAGAGGCCTCACTCCCAAAGGAACCATCAACTGTGCTGGCTACAAAGTGCTGACATCCATGGAGCAGTACCTCGACCTGATCAGCAACAGCCTGCCTGGTAAGGACGAGGAGGAGGATGGGGGGAGGGGAGGTGAGGTGGGAGTCAGAGACGGTAGCAGTAACATGCTGATAATCATATGCAACATTATTTAATTTAACTTTTTTCATGACCAGGTTTCCAAAACAATTAAATATAATTGTATTTTTTCCATATAATATTAGCAGCCAAAAACAGGACAGCTAAAACTCTGGACTGGAAGTAACATTAGCATGTTTTCATGATGAGGTTGATAAGGGTTTCTGCTGATTTCCTGTCTAGTAATTTGTTTACACGTATAAATGAAGAAGTTTGGGTTGAAATATCATCCGGGATGATGGAAGTATGATTAGAGCTATAAAGTTTGAGAAGCCAGCTTCATATTCTTTGCCTTAATCAAGTCAACTTTACTTGACTAGTAAGGGAAATATAATATTTCATTATCTGGTCTGTATTTGGTTTAGGTCAGGGGAGGAAAACCTTTTTCTTATCAAAGGTCATTTCATTTTTATAAAATGCTTAGAGATCTAAATAAAAGAACTGAACACACTTAGCACATTAACCTCTCTACTGTGATGGCTGGAATGGTTTCTCTAAACTGAGTCTTTGTGAACAGTCAGTATTGAAAACAACTGTAGAGCTGTAGGTTGTGCAAACTTCAGTTCATGCCTTGGACAGAGGGAGGTTGTTGTACCTCCTGTAGCTTTGAGCTTACTGTCTCTTTGCACCTCAATCAATCAAATTTTATTTGTATAGCCCATATTCACAAATCACAATGCGTCTCATAGGGCTTTAACATAGTGTGACATCCTCTGTCCTTAACCCTCAATGATTTCGTTTTGTAGATTGTCAGGCACATCAGCTGGTTCCACAGTAACACAGTTTAACTGAGTTAGTGTGGAACTCAGTTAAACTGTTAGTTTCCTCTGTTTACTCCTCATGTCCCAAAGGCTTTGCCAAATGCCTGAAGGAGTTAAGCAAACACACCAGCATATTGAGACATCATAGCAGGCACCTGGTTGTGCAGAGTAGGAAAATGCAGTGTTACCCTTTTCCAGTTGCACTTGCCACAGCATGCACAGCTTGCAAAGACAGTAATACCGCCTTCGTATCAAACTAGGCAGTGAGCCCATGCACAATAATACAGTGGAACTTGCCTGTTCATCACAGGTCAGAGTTTCAATGTTTTTTTCACTGTCATGAAATATATCAGTGATCTGCTCTGTGACAATTCTTAAAGATAAACTTGGAACTATTTTGTCTGGTTTCAAACAGCCGCGGCAACAAGACTCCTTCACAAATTTCCCCCAAGGAAGTTTCAGCTTCTAAGCTTTCAGTTAATTTATTTGAAAAACTTATCTGTGTAACATGGTCAGGCAAAATGTAGAGGTTGATGCACCTTAGAATCGATACCGAAATGGACGACTCCGCATCGATGCAGTGACAGATAATGATCGAATCGAGTTTCCACCACCAGAAATCGGATCAGAGCAGACAAACATTAGGGCCAGTTGTCTTGTACCCTGTCGGAGTATCCTGTCTGATTGTCCTCACTTTACTCTTCAATAACCATAAACATTATAAATGTTAAATCGATGTGGAGAGTATCAACATAACTGCATGACATAAAGAATCACTGTGCATGCCTTTGGCAGGTGAATCGTAATTGAAGAGTCATTGACAGGTGATGCATTATCGAATCGTGATGGAAGGGAAGATTATCACCTCTGTCAAAATGTGATCTTATGAAAGCTGCTTGTTAGGCACCCAAACTCTGAAGAGAATTAACTTTATCAAAAAGCTGTTGTTCTTGCAAGTCTTCCAGTTCAGGGAAACCTTTGCTGCCTTTGTCACAAACCCCATGTTCCATATTGCACATTGTAGAGGATGGTTTTTTCCGAAAAGATTGGGACTTTAATATAATTATTTTAATTTGTGCTTGATTGCACAGCATGCATTGGTCATGCTCTACCTGCTGACGACTACACAAACATATTAAAATGCATTAAGATATTCATTATTGTATTATGCCTGTTTTCCCCCAGATGTGAAAGCCAAGGTGGGAAGTTCTCCCTTCCTAAAGTGTGCCAGTCAGTTCCCGCTGATCCTCTGGCATCCCTATGCCCGTCACTACTACTTCTGTGTGGAGACAGAGAAAGAGCAACAGAAGTGGCAAGCTGTTCTACAGGACTGTGTCCGTCACGCCAATGATGGTGAGGCCTTCTACTTACTCCTGAACCAAACTTCTGACATGGGGATTGGCAATTGGACCATATTTTGGTATTTATGTCAATTGGCAGTTTATTGATGTAATGCACGATTAACAAAGCTATACTGTTGTAAATTAAAGAGTTATAGGGACCCATGACCTATTATAATGCTCTGAAGCATCAAGGGAGAGTTTGTGGCTGCCCAGGGCTTCAAGTGGGAGGGAGTGGCTCAAAGTTTCCCCACAAGTGGTTTGAGACTGAAAAGCTGTCGCTCAAACACGTTGGGTAATTTGCTTTGTTCATTTACCCTGTTGCTATTACCTTCACTACCTTCAGAGTTCTGTATTTATTCCCCAAAAATGTGGGTGTTGATAACAGTTTTAGATTATCCTGATGGAAATGAAATTATCATCTTTCAAAAATGTTCAAGAAACCATTTTAGTGTCAGCTCTGTAAAATAACACCGGGTGATGTAGCAGCTGTCAATTCGTCTGCCCCAGTATCATTCCACTTTTAAATGTATCATTATTTCATGTTAGATTCGCATTTTTTCTGAAGTGAGCAACAGTAGTGTTTTCTGCCCCTCTCCACTATGAAGCCTGTAAGCAGTGTTTAGGATATGCTTTAGTGTATTGACCAAGTTACTTGATTTTAAGTACACTGAGTTCAGGTAATATTTGTCCAGTGACACAATTTTCATTATTTAGGCCCTGTCAATAGCATAACAATTATTTGACGGGCACAGTCTACATTTACACATATATGCACTTATACATAAAGGCGTTTTCTTCAGGGCTAGTGGACAATTCTTTCGCTCACTTTTCAACCCACATCTAGCAGCCTTCCTGTTGCACGGTAGTTAACAATGGAAGGAAATCCCATTTTCACCAACATGGACTGGGTATTATTTTGGTTAACGCACCAAAAATATATTGACCACAATTAAATTTGCAAGGCTCCTGAAAATGAATTTCCCAGTGGTAAGCAAAACATAGCAGGTGCGACCTGTAATTGCATCGGAGGGCTGGTCATATTCTAATGGTTGGAAAAGGGGGATCAGGAGGACAACATGACGAAAGGCGTGTGAAAAATGATTGGGTATCAATCTCCTATTTTTTCTGCATCTTTATCATTTCATATCATTAGAGTTCTCACTTGACCTGCAATTTTAACTGTCTGCAACAGGCTAATGTTGCCTAGTTTCCACTGTCTTTAAAATGAAGTTGGATTCTTAATGTTATCTCTGTAATAACCAAGCCCACAGCTGTCTGCACTGACTGAGGTGAATTTCAAAATGGCATTGGTCTGAAAGTAGTAAAAATAAACACCTCCTGGCATTGATCCACGATGTGTTTAAGCTCAGATTAGCAAGAGGCAGGTCCAGGAGGAACCTGCCACTTCAACCTGAGCTTAACTCCGCCACTGCTGCTTTGCTTTAACTGTTCATTAACTGACAGGTGCTACATTTATCCAGCGGACCTGCAGGTACATTCTCAGACGTAGTTATAAACACAGACTGCACCAGTGGTATTCTGCTGTTTTCCATAATTCAACATCTGGTTACTTGTATGCAATAGAGTTAATCTAAGACTGTCATATGATAGTCATTTGTAAGTTGCTAGTGCAGCTGTAATGTTCTGTGTTCATCTTCTTATGAAGAAGTCAGAATGTGGTAAAAACTTAGTTAGCGTACATATTCATTAATTAAACCTCTGATTTGTTTTCTTTTTGTTCATTAAAAGCATGTTTCCTGGGACACACAGCCCGCTGGCCCCTGCTTTGTCTTCCTCTGCTCACTGAAACTAAAGCTGGGGATTTCAGTGCTGTTACACTCGATGTTTAAAGCAGCTTAGTGCTTTGGACACCCCTGAAACAAGACTGTCATTTTCATAATGAATCATTGTTTACACAAAATGTGGTGCAGCTATGGTTGTGAGTCAGAGTTACACAATGATGTCTCTAACTTCCCTTCTCATTGAGGTGACTGAAATGATGAATATGTACTGTAGTTCCTGAGGCAGTTTTTACAGTGCTACTCACTAACAGCACATTGTTTAGACTAAGTCTGCTCCTCATCAGTGTGTAATTTCTTTAAATACCTTGAAGCTCTGGCTTTATTTCACTGTGTTTCTCCTCAGGTTTTTTCAACATAATGATTCTGGGATCTTTTTGGAGCACTGAAGGGACAAAAAGCCTCAGACTTTAGACTTACTCAGTTTTCGTTAGCTGTAATTTTCAGTCATAAAACTTGAATATGAAAACCAGGAAAACGTATAAGGTTGTGCAGCTACGTAACCTCACAAGTAGATTTCCATTTGCTCCTTAATGTCTGAGCAGAGCATTGATTGGATGCCTGTACGAGTTGTGAGGGCAAGGGCTGTGAAGAACCTGAAAGAGGAAACGGCACCAATAGTTAACATGCCTGAGCTGTGACACAGACCAGCTGTATGACGTGGAAGCGGATGAATGCTTCCATATGTTCTCTGTGTACCACTCAGAGCTTTGGGACCTGTGCTGGCTTTTTAACAACTCTTTTAAACAAGGTGTGGGTGCACCAATCTCAACCCCGGTCAAAAAGTCATTCTTCTCCACACAGGAGGTTCTGTCAGTGGTGTAAAACAGGGCAGGGTTAACCCACATGGAGACCCTGGGGCCTGTGCTCTCTGTGTATGATGTACTCTTCAAAAACGCTATTTTTTAGTAATGTGTTTTGAGGTGAATTGAAAATTACCCTAACATACGCTTACCTTTTTATTCATTTGTTTTTATTGCCATGTATTTTGTGAAGCACTCTGTCACCTTGTTTAGATAAGTGCTATACAAATAAAGTTATTTCAGCTATGAAGAATGGATATTGACAAGAATCCCCTCAACACACAGTCTTAAGATGAGGATATAATGTGGGATCCTTTAAAAGGGTTTGGTCTTTATAGTTGAGGTATTTTATTGTTTTTTTATGTTCTCAAACCAAACGATACATGTCAACTGTTCAGAGGCCTTGGGAGTTCAGTGCCCTGTGGCAACCGTCCTGCTTGGTCTATTTGATTAAGTGTGATGCGTTGGTCACTTTAACCTAGTGGGGAAGGAGAGGGAGCTCAGTGATGTAATATAGTTTCCCCTGACGGCCATGTTTCCTGCTGGAGTTGAAGTAATGTGGTTGTGTTAACTGGTACAGTTTGGTCCAGAACAAGTTCAGAACTCTTGCCCAGAAGTTGAGATTCCAGTCTTGTGTTGTTGTGTTGTGTATTCAGAAACATAAATTCTCACCACCAGCGAAAGTCAACAGTCAGCAACAGACGACTATGCTGAGGGACATGAGGGGCACAGGCCTTTTTAAAGTCTGTGTCTCATGTGAAGTTGACTGTAGCTATTAAAGAGCAACGAATGGATATTAAGCCTCCTTCGCTGTAAAGCTAGCAAGAGCAGCCTATATTTACAGATACAGTCCACCCCCTCATATTGGCCCATCAAAAGTTACGCCCCAAAAACACATGGACACCTTCTGCCTGACAACTGCTCACTAACTGCTGTTGTCTATCTACACAGTGCTATCGACTGTGCTTCAGCAGTGTACGTTTCCCTGCCTGAAGACTCTGGTCATGTGCAGTGAGTGCACAGGCAGGATGTGCATTGTTAGTAGGATTAGTTACTGACAGGTATGCCGGCCAGTCTTTTATTTCGGACCGAATTAAATTATTGGTCTTTTTTACCACTTCGGGGACATGGAGAGCATTCTAACAAATAAGATAAAAAGCTAAACAACTTATCAACCCCACCCCTCCAGGCTGGATGTAGCACTCTGCCAGTCTAGGGATTGACACACAACTGATTAAAACTTAATCACAACAAGCCCCACTTCCACCCTGTTGATAGGAGAACTTTGAATGATATCACTTAAGAAAAGTTGTAGCATGTTATTTCATAAGAAGATAGATTTAAGATGCATCATCTGATCACTAGTTTCACAATCTCCATGAGTCTCAAATTATAGTCCCCTCCTAGTATAGGTACTGGCTGTTCATAATGGTGAATATAACTCTCAGACCACTAGTGGCTCCACAGGGTTTGATTGTTATTTGAAAGACATTTAGCAGTTTCTCAATGGTTTGTTTAGGTGTGCATCGCTGTTGGCAAACACACTCTTCTTTCAACCCCTCTCAGTAGATAAAGGCACGTTGAACAGACAGGCTGTTCATTACCTCATTTATGAAGATTTGGATGTCCTCCATGTAATCTTTTAAAAGTGTTCTTTAGAAAACAGTTGCATGTTAGAGTGTGTCTGCACAGGGCAGGGCTTTGCCTCTGGTGTGGGAGATGGATTAAGTCTCCCTCATGAGTCACAAACACTGGATCCCATGAAGCTCGATTGTTGTTTACCGACCTTATGAACTAATAAATTGCTTTAGATTCTCATCAACCAAATGTTCATCCTTGCAAACTCACACTTTTCAAGTGCCTGAGATGGAAAGCAATGTTCCAACCGAGCCAAAGTGTTGTCTGTCTGATGTATTTATATGGTTGTGCTTCAATAGTGTAGTATCTGACCCCAGCAAAGGGAATATGAAACACTGCTTGTTGTTTGGCAATTGTCAGACATTTGGACTCCAAATATTCTGTCCAGCACCTGGCAAATGTCAAACATACCGTGAAATATAGTGGAAACAGCATCATGCTATGAGGGGTCTTTTCAGGGACAGGGATGTCACTGAGTATCCCAAAATGTTGAATGTTTTACATGAAGGATTCTAATGAGTTTTTCTTGCCCTGTGATGTAAAGGGTTAAGATCACAGAAGAGCCTGGAAATCAGAATTTTGGGTTTGTTTGAAATCCTATGAAAATAATAACCTCCTCATTGAAAGGGTCTTGGAACTTCCTGTCACAGTTCATACTAGGCACTTTGGTCTTGTCACTGCCCTTCCCCCTACATACGCACACACATCCTGGCTTTGTCATAGTGGGGAGTTTTCACCCACTGTCCAATAAGGCTGTACAGCATTTCAAAATCAGCGTGTATATTTTATCACAGTGTGAGCATGCTTTACTGCTTCTAAGCAGATTGTAATTTACTTTGGAAGGCAGCCAACATGAGGAATGTAGAAACATTTATCAAAAGCTACGTCTTTCTCATGCACTATTTGACTCCAGTGTTTACTACTGATAGTGAAGCTGAAACAGCACTCACCAACACGCTAGTCAGTTTTTGATTTAAGCTACTTCAATAAACCATATTATATTAGATAAAAGATTTAAATTCCATTTGTTTCCTTTTGTCTCATCGTACAACATAAAAGCCATTACCACTTGTTTCCTTTTCATTTAAAATAAAGAGGAATGGCTCTGTACATATACAGTACTTAATAAAGTGTGTTGCTGCAGATCGAGGAAAGATACAATAGAGCAGGGCTGGTAGCGAACATGATCATTGACCTTAGCAGAGGCGAGCGAGGCCTGCAGTTGTTTAGATCTGGTCTGCGTTTTCAAAGTGCTCTTGGAGGAACTTTGGTATACCGGCCAATCCTGGGAAAGTTCACCACTGTTCCAAGTTTTCTCCATTTGTATATAATGGCTCTCGATGTTTCACTGGAGTCCCAGAGTCTTAACAGGGGCTTTGTTACCACTCCCAGGCGGATGGATTTCATTGACTTTGTTTCTCATTTGTTCTTTAATTCGTTTAACTCTTGGTATCATGTGTCGTTGTAGTCTAATTCACATTGTCAGACAGGTTCTATTGAAATGTACTTAATTGGTTGACTTTGAAATTGAGTGGGCAATTAGTTTTTCCCATAGGGCCAGGTAGGTTTGGATAGCTTTTTTGAATTAATCATTTAATGATCTGAAGGAAGATGTGAGAAAATATACAAAAGTAAAGATATAAGCATACACCTTTTCAGAGCACTGTAGATCTATAAGCGCAGAAACAAACTGCTTGCGAAATGCACTGGAAAGCTCTGTTTCCATAAGGGTCATTAGCATACAGGCTCTCGGAAGTATTGGCTCAGACTTCTTGTCTGTCATACAACAGACAAAGACACAATGATGACTCCAGGCACAGACACCAGCCAACAATCAGACTCATTGTAATGAATACATATGCTGCTGTCTCGCTGTTTTCAGGTCAAAGGATGTTTTCTTCTGTGATGGTTCTGCAGCCGCTATGCTGCTGTGGAAGGCCATCACAGTTTTTGAATATTTTTGAGAAGCATTTTAATTGGTTTCAAAAAGTCACATAATTTTGATGATCATGAGCTGGAGTTCAGAGAGAAATTGCCATTCTCAGGATCCCAATGTATCTCCCTATGTATCTAGCTGTATTCATTGGGAATTAATGTTAATAGTGCAAAGCGTAAATGCCTTCGGATCTTCATGACCATGTAATTGATTACGTTGACATGCCATTACTTAAGTGGGAAACCCCAGATATAGTTTATAACATTACCTCCTTTCTATTCGACTGTCACCACATGGCAGTGTGAAGGTAAACCCCCAGAACCCTCAAACTGAAGCAGCTACATGGAATTTAACCATTTTTCATGTTATTCTTAGCCCCTCGGATTTTTCCATTATCATACGTCAATAGGGATGCACCGATCTATCGGCCGAACATCGGTAGCGGCCGATATTCGCCTCGTTTACTGATATCGGCTTATCGGTAATAAACTTGACTTTCACCGATATCATTGGCCGATGTTCATATTTGTTGGAAAACCGCTGGGCACGTGCCGCAGCTGGGGGAGCAGTCGCTCCGTCGCCCTCCTCTCCGCGCCGCCGGAGGCTCAGTGTGCGGCACCGGGAGGTCCTCATCCGGTGCCGCCTAACGGCGTCGCTGGTGCGGGGGCTTTCTTTCTCCTGGACCGCGGGGCGGTGTCCATCGCCGGCGCGGAAGGCGGGCCGTTGGAGGGGACTGGGTACGGCGGTCGGCGGCCGGCGGCGGCGACTCTGGACGCGTGTCGGGCCCTTCTCGCGGATCACCTCAGCTACGGCGACCGCTGGGGGGACCCTCCGTTCGCGCGGGGGGGGGGGGGGGGGGCACCCTGCGGTGCGCCTCGGCTGGCGCCTAGCAGCTGACTGAGAACTGGTGCGGACCAGGGGAATCCGACTGTTTAATTAAAACAAGCATCGCGAAGGGCCACGGTGGGTGTTGACGCGATGTGATTTCTGCCCGACACTAAAAACAGGTCAAACTGAGGAGGGCTTGTTAAGTTATCTTCACTCACGCAGTGTAACTTGGCGTAAAAAGTATGAGCGTAGCGTCTGTTTAAGTACTTTATTCTCATGTGCATCGGCTCTACTCATCCGTCTCATGCACAGGTAACAAGGGAATTGACAACATACGTCATACACACAGAAGCCGTAACACCTCTAATAAACGGGCAATACTGCTACCGTAAAACAATGAGAAGAGCGTTCTCTATAATGATACTTTAACAGGGCTGTTTTAGACAGGGTAAAAAGGTGCTGTTTTAAATAATCCTTGTGGTATTTTGACCAAAATATGTTACAGTCATTTCATTAAGATCCCAAGGAACCATTTCAACTTCCGGAAAAATGGTCATTATATGTCTCTGTTAAATAAAGTTTAGTTAAATCAAAGATTGTTTCATAAATCTGATTCAATTTGTGTCATTAAAAGATAAGAGTGATGAAGGGCTGAACATTTTTTAAATAGTGCTTTTTAAATAATGATTTAATTATTTTTCTGGCACAAAAGGGTGAATGAATAACAACAAAAAGAAAATAAACAAATATCGGTATCGGCTATCGGCCAGATTGTTATTTTAAATATCGGTATCGGTATCGGCCAAGAATTTCCATATCGGTGCATCCCTATACGTCAATAATATTCTCTTTCTAAAACCTCACTGGCACTGTTTTTATTTTGTTGAGGAATTTCTTCTTGTACTTGAATGCTAACCGCTACTATTGTTTTCATCCCAGGTTTATCAGAGGAGAAAAAAGTCCAAACACCAGCCTTTACTGATGCAGTACGACACTACCGCCAAGCTCAAGGGCACTATGGCACTTGGGAAATGATGTGTGGTGTACCATCACAGGTAAGCATGTTGCCTCTTAGGATCTGCCTTTACGTGAAAACAGTATATCACTGATGAGCTTTAACCAGGCTTGGTTCCACATTTTAGTGCTTGAATCATAAATCTGACTCCCAGAATGCTTCATTCTAAGCGTGGGTCACATTAATCAGGTCACATCAGCATATATAGACACATTCTCCACATTCTTGTCTGAACTTGAGTTCTCGTTCTGTGATTGTTAACGTTCTGTCTTGTATATACACATGGTGAGACTGCTACAGTGTTTCAGGCTGTGAAGAGCAACTTTACTGTAAATGCTGTCCTGCAGCTTAGGTCTGGTCAGGTTTTTTTTACTTCCATCACTGGACAGTATTTTGTGAATGATGCAAACACATGGAGACCTCACATTATAGACATGTTTCATATCATTCTAGAAATTTGTCTGACTCGTAAATGGCTATTTGTAGGATAACTCTTAAAGTAGCTGACACGCTAATTAGTAACATCTAAGCATTTACTGGCTATTGGCCAGTGCAAGCTCCCCCCCTTTAAAATTCCTCTCACAACGCTAAGTGAATTGATTTTTGAACATAAATGGTGTTCTCCAGTTATTTACAATGGTAAAATAGCTTATTTTCTATGGCTCTTAACTTATTGGAGAGGCAGTCTGAAAAGCTGCAAGGACAGCGTTTATATGTGTGGATATTCTATACAGTATTATAGTTGGCAATTCATTAATTCATCTATTTCTTTTCTTTGTCTGTAATTTTGAAGTATCCCTGAGATGTTGTAAGGTTAATAATACAATGAAAAAAACTTTAATTTGTGTCTTACACAATTTACTTCTGAACTGCCAATAATAACAATTTCTTTTGAAATATTGCAGTATTAACAGGAATATTATTGTATATGTTAGTTCTATAATACATTTTTGCGTGCGTTTGTACATCCAGTGTAATGTATGTAACCGTTCTTCCTGATAAATTAGATGCACTGTATTTGATCAAAAATACAAGTTATATTTAGTAGATGAACACAGATTGGAGTTGTTGTCTTGGAGGGAAAGGAAATCTCTCAATTCTAAGACCAGTCAATCAGTCATACAGAACAGTCAGTCATACGGACCAAAATATAGTGAACCGGAGCCCTGGTGCTCCAACTGCTCGTTGGATAAATACAGTCTAGCTTTACCAGTATGTTTAGTTGAACATGTGCATGTGGTGAGTGGGATGATTGTGATCTTATGAGGTGTTTGTGTCATGTTTTCCTTAAAGATCCTGTCTAACCTGGTGATGGAGAATCTCCTTCCTGAGCTGAGGGAGCTCATCTCCCCCCGCCTGAAGGGCAAACTGCACGAGAGGCAGAGGAACTGGATGCTGGTGAGAAACTGCTTCACACACATTACGCTGCACAGCTTTTGGTAAATACGTGGAAACGTATACGTACATTTTTATTCAGATCACAGATTATGAACTGTGAATAATAAAAGAAAGATAAATACAGTATGTCATACTCGTGCACACAGTCTTATTAAAAGAACAGTTTGAAAGTGGTATTGATGTGAATAAAAACTGAATTAATTGCTTTATCTCTTAGTAGAGGGACTTCACTGATTGGCTCATGTCTGTTTTTAAGAAATTCTTCTTTAATTATTGATAGTATAATTTGCTGACCTCTTATGCACAGCTCGAAAGAAAAAATATTGGACTGTAGACATATGCATTTCATCATCTTGAATTAAGCAGCTGAATAGACCCCGACTCTCTGCCTGTGTTTGTGTCTGTGTGTAGATCAGTGATGCAGTGTACAGCCTGGTGCAGGGCCAGTGTCAAACCCAGTATGATGCAGTGGTGCAGAAGTGTGAGGCAGCCCGTTCCTCTCTGGAGGCTTCAATACGAAAAGACATGGACCAGATCATCACATCCAAGGAGCACGTCACCAACAAGATCAAGGGTTAGTGAGAGACCCTGCATCTTAACCAACAGACCAACTTTCTGTTTCAGTGATCTGAGTTACTAAATAAATTCAAATGTGTTGTCTGAAGTGGGTCACAAGAGGGATCATAGAATGACTGAGCTCTTGTAAATCATCAAGTACTGTCTTATTAAAAAAAAGCACACAAATTATACTGTAAATATAAATCAGGAGACAGATGCAGTGGAATGTGTTAGGCAGACATACAGTATGTAAATGCAATAAGAAAAGGTCAAATTGGTTCCATTTAGATTAAGTATTAATGATAATATATGTATTGATTCAAGTGTATTATTGAAAATAAATTTACAATTTCTTCTTTAGATATATCATAATATTATTTATTAGTAATTGATTGCAATGTCGCACCTCAGACTCGTGGCCTGTATTTTGAGAAGCACTTCATGAAGGACTGTGACAACTGTTATATTCCTGCAACTTTGAAATAATCCAGTTTCTTCTGACAGCATTACAGCATCAGATGGTATTACTTATTGTTTTTTTATTTAACATTTAGTTCTTCCGTGACTGGAATGTTCATAGTAGCTCCACAATGAAGGAGATGTTTGGTGGAAACCATGACCTGATCAGTAAATTCCTATCCCCTTTCCCATGTTCCTCCCCCCTCCACACAGCCGCGGTTCTCCCCAAATCTGAGAAGCTGTTGAAGGTGAGCATTCAGCCCTACATCAGCTCCATCCTGGATGCCCTGATGGAGCCGACCAGCCGAGGCTTCTCAGAGGTCCGCGACGTCTTCTTCAGAGAGCTGGTGGACATGAGCAAGAACACCCTCAATGAGGGCAGTAAAGAGACCATGGCACAGGTGAGGAGGAAGAGGACGTGGCGCATAAACTCTTAGTGTGGGCTGAGAGTCTTTGCTCAAACCACAAGGGATGTAAGCGTGATCCAAAATACGATTTACATTAACTAGTATCAGCATCAACTGTCTAGTAAGAAATTGAAGTCTGTGTTACAATGACATGAAGCCATTTCAATAGTCTAGCATGGTTTGAAAAACACACTGTTTCTGTTGGAAACCTTGTCCTCAGCATATGGAGAAGATCTCCATGCTGGCCTTCCATCCAGTGAAAATGAACAGCTGCTATGAAAAGGTGGAGCACCTGAGTTTGGATGGTCTGCAGCAGAGGTTTGATGTGTCCAGCCCCTCAGTGTTCGTCCAGAGAGCCCAGATCCTCATGAGAGAGGTGAGAGAAACCACAACTGCCTGCCTCACTTTGCTTTTCAATTGAGTGTAGTCTGGGTTACCTATAGGTTAGATATTGGGCACTGGGTTGAACTACATTTCCCAGTGTTAATTTATTGCCATATTATTTTCATTGTTTCTTCGGGGGTTAGGGAAAGTTTGTTGTTGTTGTTTTTATCAATTATGATTAACATATATCTCAGATCTGACCAGTCAGACAGTGAAGGCTTTAAAGAAGTCAACAGGAATTTGTCTAATGATTTCTTGGAAATATCCCAGTGTAGTAAGGCATTTTAAGCTTCAGGTATCAACACATGCTACAACAAGTGAGTTCAATACTTGTTATGGGATCCTGGATAATAAAAATCACCATATTGTAACATAGTGGATCTGTCCTGCTCCACATTAGATATAGTTGAACTCAATGAAGACGACTTTGCTTAACAAGTCAATGAGTTCAAGGGCTGACAGGACAAACTCAATTCCTCCATTGTGCTAGAGTCAGTGCAGAAATCTTATGAGACACTTCACAATCATGACCAATAAAACCAATACTGTGTGTACAACTATACACTAGAGGGAGTAAAGCTAGGTGAACCAACCATTCAGAACATTCCATTCATCCACTGTCTGCACCGGTATCCTTTGAGGGTCGTGGGTGGGGCTAGAGCCAATCACAGCTCAGACTGGGCGAGAGGCGACGATCAGTTTAGATTCTCAGACACGTGGAGAACATGCCAACTCCCCAGAGTAAGACCTCGGCTGAACCGGGATACAGACCAAGGAGCAGTTTACTATGAGGCAACAGTGCTGAACCTTGTACCAATATGCCACCCACCCTTAACACAGTTTTTTTTATTATTTAAGTCTGAGTTAGGCATACAGTTTATTGTTTATTTCATCTAAACCAGGGTGTTGATATGGTGTTAAATAAGACAGTTGAGTAGAAAAACTTTATTCAAGTTACAACATTCATAGTTATTGTATTACCTGGCTTAGTTCTTTTGAGGGGTAAATACTGAAAAATGCAATGACATAAAATGTCAAATGTTAAAAAGCCCATGGCCTGTATTCATCGTCCATGTCCAGACGTGTGCACAGCAAGCACTCTGGCATCCAGAACCCCATTGGAGAAATCACTTTTCCTGATCTCCAGAGTGGGTCATAGGGCCAGTCGGGGGAGGGATGTCTGAACTTTAATTCAAGGTCATTCAGAGTTCAAGTGCGGTGAAGAAAACTGGCCTGGTTCCGACCTGGTAAATCTGTCCCACAGATACGATCACAGGTTGTCAGCTCAAAGTTCAAGTGTGAATTCACCCAGGATGCATTGAGGACACATTCAGAGGAGGACTGCAACACATGTGGCCACATTCTTTTAGCAGCTGGAAATGTGTCCTGGGCCACACTGAAGGACCGCCTGCTCCTCTTACCCCCTCTACAGTTCATAATCAACTCCATGTATTGTCACACTTTTGAGTGTTACACGTGGTTTGATCTATTTTACACAATATCAACACTAACTGACACATTGATTTAATCTTTTTTTTACAATTTCACATAAGTACAATCTTATTTCATTGTAGTCAGCTCCCCCTCTCACTCTCTCTCACTCTCAAGGATAACCGCTTCTATAGTCAGACTGGCTAAAAAAAGTTATTGATTAAAAATCGAGGAAGTGAGACCTGGGGCCTGTACTGCAAAGCAACTTCAATATACCCAGGATATATTTTCATCATCCGGCTTCACTTTACCTAACATTGGTCGGTTCGGGCGAAAGCAACATTCAAGAGGGACTTTCAACAAAGTGAGATGTACAGTTGCAATCAGAAATATTCAACCCCCCAAAGATTTTAAGGATTTATCAATTCAAGTTGACAGAATCTTGCTCAAAGAACAAGATTCTGCTTCGGATGACTTCGGATGACTTCCTTATGAGTTGAGTGATACAGAAAATCAACAAGGAAAATGCATGATGTAGTATTTGTGTGTAGCAGTATATTTTGTTAAGATAGCCATGTCACAATTATTCAACCCCTATATAATATTGTTGTTTTTAAAGCTGTCTGACAGTTATTTTGTCCTAAAGTTGAGTTGAAACATTATTAAGCCTTTGGGAACTCTATACTGATCCTTCATTTGCTTCAGCTGTGATGCATATATAAACCCCACCCATGAAGGTATTCAAGATGAGTAGCAATCATGGGAAAGACAAAGAGGCTTCCACAAAAGCTGAGAGAGGAGATTATTTCATCACACCTGAAGGGCCTTGGGTAGAAGAAGATTTCCCCAAAAAATTATATTCCAAGATACACAATTGGGAACATTATAAGGAAGTTTCAAACTGATGGAGCAGCTTCAAACCTGCCTGGCCATGGAAGAAAGCCACAACATTTCATCAAGGACCCTCAGCAACTTAGTCAGAACAACTCATATAAACCCCTGTGTGACTGCAAGACACCTACAGGATGACCTGATGAAGGCTGGTACAAGTGCTTCAGTGGCAACTATAAGATGTGCACTGAATAAAAAAGGACTTCATGGCCAGACTCCAAGACGCACTCAGCTCTTGACCACAAGGAACATCAAAAGTCTACTAGAATATGCCAGGAGGAATTTGGATAAGACTACTGAGTTTTGGGTGACAGTTCTATGGACTGATGAAACCAAACTGGAACTGTTTGGAAATATGGACCAGCGGTATGTCTGGCGTGCGAAAGGCCAGGCTTAGGACCAGAAGAATACCATCCCCACAGTCCAGCATGGAGGTTGGTCAAAGATGATGTTGGGCTGTTTTTCTGCGGCAGGAACTAGCAATCTTTATTGTGTACATGGCATCATGGATTCACAGAAATACCAGGCCATTTTAAAGAGGAATGTGATGCCTTCTGTTGACAAATTAAACCTTGGTGATCATTGGACTTTCCAGCAAGACAATGATCCAAAGCAAAACCTCCAAGTCCACCAAAGCTTGGTTGAGAAAAAGATCCTGGAACGTCCTGGAGTGGCTTTCACAGTCACCAGATTCAAATTTGATTGAAAATCTTTGGTGGGATTTAAAGAAGGCAGTTGCAGCATGGAAGCCATCAAACATCACTGATCTAGAGGCTTTTGCACTTGAAAAATGGGCAAAGATTCCAATCGAGAGGTGTAGGAAGCTTGTCCGCACTTACCGAAAACATTTTTTAGAAGTTATAAAAGCTAGAGGATGCGCCACAAAGTACTGAAGCTGGGGATTGAATAATACTGGACATGCACATGTGTTGAAAGAGTTACATTTTTCATTTGAACTTCAAAGTTAAGTCAACTTCTGTTGTCAAAATAACTAAAATACGCATCAAAAAATATCTTTTGTTGTTTGATGAGGTTTTTTTGTCATTTATTGTCATTATCTGTCATCCACATCACTATAATGTATATTGAGGTGAGGGGGTTGACTATTTCTGATTGCAACTGTAGATGATGAGCTAGAAATGAAAAAAACTTGAATTATTTGAAATTAAACTATAAGGCTAAAGATAAAACTCTATATTTGTTTGACACCTGATGCAAATATAAAATATCTTGTTTCTGTTGAGTTGAGTTTAGTTTGTTAAAAACTAGATTAATATATGTAATAATGTTTTTTTTAAATAACTACACCATAAATTTGTTTCTATTTCTCCTCATGTTATTCTGCTCATTATTGACATAATTAGAAAGTTATCAGGTATCATGTAACAATCAAATAATATTTTTTAATTGAAAGTAGGTCGCAGGATACAGTAGAGTGAAAAATCTGCTTTCCAGTGATCTGATTGGTCAGTATTTGGGCTGTAAACCGGTTTTGATCTGTTATCCTGAGCTAAACCTGTTCTGAAAATGGCTGAGGGGTTCAATATAAGTTACCATGGTGATTTGTCCCTGTGAGACATGAACCAGCTTTGTCAGACTGAAAACCTGAACAGCAGGATTTGTGAAAACCGAGTTGTCGTACAGGCCCCTGATCAGTGTTCACCAGGGACACATTCTAATATCAGCCATGAGCTGACAAACTCTATATATTATATTATATTATAATATTGTCAATAATTTCCTCACATCATTCACTAAAAAAGTAAAAGTTAAATATTTGGCTTCAAACTCAATTTAGAAGCTGATCTGAAGTAGACGTTAACATTTCCATTTTCTAATCTTTACTTGCATAGCCTTTGATGTTTAGGGTTGAAAATTCACCTGTACACCTTTTAATATAGAGTAAAAGACGTTTCCATGAACAAATCATAAATATTACAATATATTATTGCATTCTAGAACAAAAAGCTCCTCATGGATCCGGCTTAAGTATATTTGACTAAAATACATGACATGTTTGATACTTGTTGTTTTCTGGATTCTTGGATAGGGAGCTCATAATGCAGCTCCTGATAACTGTAGGTGAATCAGGCCAATATTTGAGTTTTGTTGCCACAGGGAATCATTTAGTTCACATTAGATTATCAAGCCTTGATGATACTTGAAGAGCTTGGAGTCATTTGTGTTCATTTGTTGTCCCTGTTTGAACTCAGTAGAACACGTTGCCATCCTTGTGTTCTAATAGTTCATAATAAATTAATGATATATCATTAATAATGTATTATACTTACAAATGATTCGATGATCTATGCAGTACTTTGAGTCCAATTCTAAGTTTTCAGAAACAATTGAACATGCACTGTATCTGAGATCTGAGGTTTTTCCAGTTTGTGGTGATGTAGTTTCAATCTGCTCGGAGTTAAGAGGAGGCTCAGGTTGTTTTGACCATATATATATATATATAAAGGTTAGATGTCTCGGCCAACCGCGTTGAATGTCCGCACATGGCGGCCATCTTGCCACAGTCAGCTCGCTCACCCATAACATTGTGTTGTAGTTGTACGTACTTTTTAAATAACCATAACTTTCTAAATTTTCAACAGATTTTTAAACTGTTTGGTTTGTTATAAACGTCAGAGATGTAGTTATGACACTGCATACTTATGAATAATTATGTTATTTTTTATTTTATTTAAAAAGTACATGTTCCACTACTAACACAATGTTATGGCTGGGCGAGCCGCCTGTGGTAAGATGACGTTCGACTCCGTTGGCCTGCAACGCGGACGAGACGTCTAGCCTTTATATATATATATATCTATGGTGTCGACAGCTGCAGAAGCAGTAGAACTGCAGAAAGGTGAACGCCCTCTACCGGTGGTTCAGAGAACACATAGGCGGGTGATTTAGTCCAAAGTAGCATTTGTTAAAAGGTTTGAGCTACAAACTGTATTATAACTCTTAAACTTTCAGTATATGTTTGTGTAAAAAAACAAATCTTTTATTTACCATTGTTAACATGATCAATAATAATAAATCCTACTGATATTTTATGACTCACTCTCTCCTTGTGTGTGTGTGTCTCCACAGCAAATGGACGATGCTGTTTATACGTTTGAACAGATCCTTCACCAGAGTTTGGAGTCACAGGGCACAGAGGAGCTCTGTAAGACCATCCAGCGCTGCCAGGACAGAGTCATCAAGGTAAAACACCCACAAACAGGACAAGGCTAGTAGATCCAAGCTTTGGCAGCATCCACACTAATAAGTTTTATTGTTATTTTGTTATGTTTATAACGTGCGTCCACATTACTCAAGAGTTTTCAAGCCTCCAAAGCAGAGACTCTGGAGCCTCAGTCCTGGGATCGAGTTTTAGTCTGGATGGACAGAAACTTTGATGATGACACTGTCACACATGTTCTTTCCTGATTGGAACTTAACAGTCACCATGTATCTGTGCTCCTATCACTTGACCCTTTCCCTGAAGTAAACAGAAAATTGAATGGAGTAAGTATAATGAATTGATAAGAACAATCCCTGATCTCTCTTTTTACCAACTTCTTTTGCAACTGTTTGAGTCGCCCTCTGCTGGTCATTTGAGGGAGTACAGGTTACGGGCACTTCCTCATCGGCTTCATCTTTCAAACCCATTTTAAGTCTTTGTTCCCAACACTGGTTACACAGCTTGCTTGTGCCTAATCAAACACTTTGAAGGAGGAAATTTCTCCTCAGAAATTCAGAAAGAATCAGGTGACAAGTAAACATTCAATGTCAGACAACACTCCTGTGTGTGTTAATCATGCGTTTCTTTGGTTTTTCAGAAGTTTGACTATGACAGCAGCACGGTGAGGAAGCGTTTCTTCCGCGAGGCTCTCCTCCAGATCTTCATCCCTTACATGCTGAAGCAGCTTGGCCCCTCCTGTGGCTCGGTGAGTGCTTGAGTACAAACAGTGTTTCGTGTAAAAGTGCAGTGTCAGCAGAGCTCTTCTGATACAGAAATGTACAGACCGGTGTTGAGTTGGATATTAGATGGTTTAAGAACAACCACACAAAGATTTGGGAGGATCTCTTACATTAATTTATTAAGGAAGTTTTTTAATCAGCTCTCGCTGTCATGTACATGCCTCGCTTAATTCACAGTGACAATAATCCCGTTCTAGATGTAGCCAGAGGCTTTTTGTGGTCAGAATTGTAGTTTTTATATTTCTGTTAGAGGAGCTATGTGCTGTCTACTCTAAGGTAGTTACCTTTATGACGTTTAGGTAGAATAACTTTATTGCTTTACCGTAACTGATCATTAACTGTCTTCCATTGACAAGACTTGTTGTTAGCAAGCTAACAGATAACCTACAAGCATGTGTTTTAAAACAGCAATGCTTTACTGACAAGTGAGAAAATAACAGGACTGATACTGATTTAGTTGCATCAGCATTTGTGTGAAGACTACATTTGTGTGGAGTGCCAGTGCTCTCTGGCGGACAAACTATGCAACAACAACACTGTTACTAAAACAACTCTTGCACTGGGGGCTCTTTGCCTTTGAACTGAGGGCAGGAGTTGGAAGTACTAATTTAGGGGTTGACTGTGGTCGTCAGGATTTTGCTACTTAAGCGTTGTACTGCTTTGCTATGGTGACAGGACAATAGGGCCAGTAATTGTACTACCCAGTGTTAGTACTGTGGAAAGCTTTTTCTGACATTTGCCACTTAAGTATTCAAACCCGGACTCCTTGTTAAAATTGAGTATACTTTCAATGAATTATTGGTTTACTGTAAATGCATTGGCTGACCTTAAAAGTCTTTGCTGGGCTTTTTTCTATAGATGCATTCCACATGATCAGTGAAGGTGAAAGGATTGGTCTAACACAATCTGCCGCTCCACCTCATGACCCTTCACTGTAATGGGTTTAAATAGAGGGTTGGACTTATGTGATGTGGCCACCTAGACACGTTTCTTTCGATTAGGTTACATTGAACAAAAGACGACTGTCATCAAACCGTTTAATGAGTTCTGTAACATAGTTAGAATACGCATTTAATTACTCAGCATTTCTAAAGCGAGCCACTGGTGCCATATTATCTGCGTACTTGACTAGGGTGAGATTATCTGATTTATATGACACTGCTCACCATGTTGTGAACTATCATTGTTCTGCTGATGACTCTGATGCTCCAAACCAAATTATAAATTGCCTGTCAAGTGTTGAACAATGGATTAGCAACAAGTTTCTCAAACTAAACGAAGATAAAACCGATATTCTTATAATTGGTACTGATTATCAGAGACAAGAGATTATTAGAAAACTTGCAAGTCTGGGGCGTCACTACGAATCAACAGTAAAGGGCCTGGGCGTTACACTTGTCTCTGATTTTTAATCCACACATAAACAGTGTCACAAAGATTGCGTTTTATCATTTAAGAAACATTGCAATAGTAAAACCGTACCTCACTCTGGAATATGATAGACTCATACTTGACATGAACATACATCTTTAAATGTTTATAGGAATATGTTCAGAAGTGTTACCTCAGGTCGTCTACGATGATCATTGCTCGAGATCCCCCAAAAAATCTATAAAAAGTTTTGGGCATTAGCTTTCTGTTGCTAAGCACCAAAGGTTTGGAACAAACTCGCACCACACATCAGACAAGCTTCTTCTGTTGATAGTTTTAAGAAAAAATTCAAGACCCATTTCCATGATCTTGCTTTTAATTCAATACATTTATTTATTTTTTATCCTAAGTCTTTGTTTTACTGATAATGTGTTCTCATCAATCTCTTATGTCATGTCTATGATTTCATTGTAAAGCACTTTGAGTTGCATTTTATGTAGGTAAGGGACTGTTTATAAAATGCCTTATTATTAATATTATCTGTATTACACATAATTTCATTCCTATAAACTGAGAATAATATTGGGGATAAAACGCAACCCTAGGGCACTCCATTATTCAAAACAACACTGTCTGACCTGAAATCATTGACCTTATCTCTGTCACTTGCATAACAATTGTTTTATCCAGACAGCAGCTGCTGAGATTAAATGGAAGTTAGAGAGGGTTTCTGTATAGACAGTGTTAAAAACAGAGGGAAACCCCATTTGTCAGATCTGTGCGCAGGCTTTTCGTTTCAGGCTGAGGCCTCTCCATGCCTCCATATATTTACCTTGGAAAAACTTCTCCTCCACCTTTCTCCGGAAATCATGTTTTCAAGACCTTATTTAGTACCGTAGTTGAGATAAGGGAAAATCCTGAAACTTGACGAAGATTTTGAAAGATTCTGAATGTTTTTGTTGTTGTCAAACCCCAGGAGCTGCCGCGCTTCCAAGAGCTGATCTTTGAGGACTTTTCCCGTTTCATCCTGGTGGAGAACATCTTTGAGGAGGTGGTGCTGCTCTCGGTCATGAAGGACATCATGATGGGTGAGTCTTAAACAGTGCAATTCATCCTATCCCTTTTTAAACTCACACTGTTCATTATGTTTCCTTATTTTCGATATTGCTTTTAATGACTACCTAAGTAGATTAGAAATAGATCAGTCTCCAACATCTCACCATGAATAAATTAAGTCAGTATAAAATATATATGTTGTAAAAAAATACATATACCAAACATATGAGACTCTGTTTTATCCTCTTCTCTCTGCCTGTAGCTGTGAAGGAGGCGGCAGTCCAGAGGAGACACAACCTTTACAGGGACAGCATTGTCATCAGCAACAGCGACCCCAGTCTGCACCTGCTGGGAGAGAACCCCTCCATCGACTGGGCCAAGGAACACGGGGGAGTTCAGGGAGAGGCGGATGGAGCAGAGGAGGACGCTGAGGGCCACTGTGAGAGTGAAGGTGGGGAGCCCCAGAAGACAAAGAGGATGAAGCAGGTTGTGTCCATGATCCAAGTGGAAGAGTCCTCAGGTATGCACAACGAGTTGTGCATTGAGGTGCCCGGCAAAGAAGACATCCAAGAGGGGGATGAGGAGGAGGTGGAGAAGGAGCAAGATAGGGAGGAAAACTCGGACTGTAAAGCTTCTCCTGACCAGATTAAATCTGCAAGTCCGAAAGCTTCAGAAAACCCTCTGACCTTGTCTAATGGATCTGCTCTGACGGAGGAGGAAGCCAAACCAGAGGAGCAGGTTAAACAAATCCCTTGCATGGTTGAATCTGCCACAGAAAGTGTTTCGGCCTCAAAGGAGAAGGAGGTGGGAGAGGACAGTCAGCCGGAGCTGGATGAACTACCACCCTCCAACCAGGAGGTGTCAGAGGAGATATTGCCCCCGGCACCTTCTCTCAATGAAATCCCATCAGAGGCTACAGAAACAACCGCACCAGAGGTGGCCGCTGAATTTCCCCCACCTCTGCATGATGACAGCGGTCTCCAGTCTCCCAGTACTGATGGGGCAGCGGCAGAAGAGGCAGCGGCCTTGCCGCCAGCAGCGGAGCCTGCCGGGGAGCAGCCAGAGGGGCAGCCAGAGGGGCAGCCAGAGGGGCAGCCAGAGGGGCAGCCAGAGGGGCAGCCAGAGGGGCAGCCAGAGGGGCAGGCAGACTTTCCCCCACCTCCGCATGATGACAGTGGTTTCCAGTCTCCCACTACTGATGGGGCGGCGGCAGAAGAGGCAGTGGCCTCGCTGCCAGCAGCGGAGCATGCCGGGAAGCAGCAACATGGTCAAGCAGGGGAGCAGGCAGGGGAGCAGGCAGGGGAGCAGGCAGGGGAGCAGGCAGGGGAGCAGGCAGGGGAGCAGGCAGGGGAGCAGGCAGGGGAGCAGGCGGAAGGGCAAGCAGGGGCGCAGGCAGAGGGGCAAGCAGAGGGGCAGGCAGGGGGCCAGGCAGGGCCGCAGGCAGAGGAGACGAGTACCGCTGCCCCACCAGAAGCCAAAACCAATGACTCTGAGAATAAAGCGCAGTGACGATATTTTGTCCAATTCTCTGACCTGAACTTAATCCTGCCCTGTCATTGTCCCTGTCTTTGACAAACCTTAAAACACACTTCATGCTGTTTGAACCACATCAGTTTCCACAGGAGTTTCAGTCATTACTTCACTCAGCAGATTGTTTTCACCGAGCAGGGCTCAGGTGCTGTCGTCATCTACTTTTTTTAATGTTTTTTTGAGATCTCTATCCTCATAAATTCCACACTTTTCTTTTCACGTATATGTAGAAATCTGAGCACAGTGGGCGACCTTCAGTCCTTAATTGTTCTAAACACGACAAGTGAAGAACATCTGAACACAGGCGCTGTTAGAGAAACATGTGTAATCTGATGCGGCTTGTGAGTTGTTTCCCCTCTGAGTGGCCTTCAGTAACATTAGGAGTATTGTGTGCCATGTGTGGGTGCGAGTACAGACTGTACCATTGGCAATTCACTATGGTGATGGTCATCTCAAACCAAGTGACTTAAAAACATCCACAATTCTTATTTGCGCAATAAATCTCATTTATCAACAGAAAATAATTTCCAGAATGAGGAAACTTCTCAGAGGTGGTTTTCATTAACTGTCCTCATGTGCATGTGTTGGGAGTAACACTATCTTACATGAGTTTGTGCTTTAAGAAAGCTTATGTGTATGTCTATGTATATATATGCGTCTATGACCAATCTGTCTTTTTACAAATTTTATATAATTTCATCAGTGCCTATACTGACTACTCAGTCCCTGTTTTATTTATTATTCTGCACCCCTTCTCTTTTGTGACCAATTTCCTTTTAGATAAATTTTACTCTTGTTTTCAAATGAATGTTATTGATAATAAATCATTATCGATTAAATATTATCACTTGTATTCGGTTCATTTGTTGTTACAACTTCACGGACAGTAGGTGAGGGACAGTTTCCGCTGGCAAAAGCCATTTTGGAATATTTTGACATAAAAAATGGCTGCAATCCTTTTACATGTGGGTCAAATGATGCAGAAGTTGCTGAAAAATGTATTATTTAAATATCCCTAATTTATAGATTAAGAGTTGTGTCCTCTGTGGGCCATGTACACACATTTCAGAGTTTCAAACCAATATGTCACATGACATGGAAGCTACTAATCATGTTTACTTAAAATCATTATTCATAGAATAACAATATAGTTCTGGTCCTTTGTCAGCTATGCAGTCATAAAGTTAACTAAATTTGGGTCACATGACACAATATATTGAGATTGATATATTGGTGTTCAAGTTTTTTCATGTTTGAGGTGTTTCTGGATTTTTGAGTGAATTTAACTTAATATTTGTGCTTTTACTGGGTGTGTTGTTTTCAGGAGCCACAGTAAATATCAGGCTTAAATTAAATTAAGGCTTAAATTAGGGCAGTGTAAGAATAAGGTGAGCTAGTCTAATTCGATTGGGATCAATTTAAACATTGTTCGTCTTTGAAATGGTTGGAGACTTTTATTATTTAATGCCATTTTATCCCTTGATACAAGTCCACTTCCAGTTTATCATCTTCACCAAGTCACAAGTAACCACAGAGGAACCAATCTTGAATTGGCAACCAATATATTTATCAACAAAGTATTTTTTTTTCTTCAGGGTGGACAAAGACCAAAATAACAAACAAACAAAAAAGTAATTACAATAACGAAACTTCTTCACTAACAAAAAAGGGAAAAATCAATTGCAGTCGTCCCCGACTGACTCCTGAACCAGAAGCCAGACGCATGGCACACAAAGAGCACAGTTGTGATGTGGCTGCTACAAAGCAGCAGGCCAATCAGCTGAAAGATCTGCTTTGATCGACCGGCAAAACATCACCATGTCCTGGAACGGACTTATTCGAATACAATCACTCTCCAATACTTCAGGCAAGCTTCCTGTCAACCTGTCAGGGGTGAGGTGATTCACACACCATCCTAAAACACATCCCATAGGATATCTTAGCGGGTCGGCTAAAAAAAAAACACTGACCCCACACAACGGATCATCATCATACATTAACAAATCATTGGGCATCTAAGAAGCTGCTTTCTCTACTGCTTCCTAATTGCCCCTTGAGTCTTGAGAGGGACAATGAGGGGGGGGGGAGCACTCCCGTGCCACACCAACACAACCCCAGCCTCGGGATACACGCTGGCCCTGGGGTGCAGCGCGAGACCCTAAGCACCTCGTGAACACAGCATCACTGTACGTACTGGGACAGTAAGTATCTAGGATATTCTGAATAGATTCATTCAGCTTTTCATATTGTCCAGAGGTGTGAATGTGAGCGTGGACTGTTGTTTATGTTTTGTTTCTAACCTCTTTATTTAGTTTGTCTTTGGTGCAATTTCTCTTTTAGTAATGGATAATAAAATAGTTTTAGTCTAAACCAGGGCCCCTCAACCTTCTGCAAGCTGGGCCCCCCCAAAGCTGGTTAGCACCCGCCACCGCCGCCCTCAACTACACCACCATAGATAGATAGATAGATAGATAGCATATTGGTACGACTTTGACGGAAGTTTTCTCCCGTTAGTACAAAACTTTTGTGTCGCTTGTACTGTATGCAGTGTAATTCATTTTCACCCTGACACAGTATGCTTGTTGCAGACAGAGTACCAAAGGAGATGTGTTGATATAACATTTAAACCAGGATGCTGTGCTCTCAACGCATACTGCATGTGACTATGCAGTATTCTTTCATTAGCAAAGCTCATTCAGGACAACAGCTGGGGTGCAGCTGTTTGGTCACAGCCATGGAAAACTAAGTAATGATACTGATGTGTTATGTATTCTCGTTTCTCATGTTCGTGCTGCAGAAAGATGGCAATATAGTATGTTGGGCATGGACTGTCTGATAAACCCCTGTAGTGTCCATGTTTAATTAATTTTCATTGCCAGTGTTTTGTGTCAAAATGCTAAAAGTGTTTTTGGAAATATGGAAGGGACACGTACTTGAATTTCAGGGACGCAGGTTGAGTAAAACTTAAGGAGGACTAATTTGTGTTGGTTTTGAATTCTCTTGCATTTGAATTAACACCAGTTCTTATATCCCTTTGTGTGTCTAACTGAACAGAGCTTTATTAGTAACTGTAGAGATAGTTACCTTCATCGTATGACAGGAAAAATCCAGTAGGTTGTCCTGCTGCTAAAGGTGAAATGAAACTCTCTGATTTTTTTTCTGTTCATGCTAAAATAAAGTGGATTCACTTGGTCTGACGTTTTCGATCACATCTTTATAAAACACCTCATTAGCTTCACACCTCAAACCCCTTGGGGGGGAAAGGTTTTTTGAGAGAAGATTCCCGATTCATTTACTAGACTGGCACTCAGTGGAGATCAACAGAGCCGTATAGGTTCATCTCTGATCCATTCAACTTACTTCTAGCAAGTTTTGTGGTTATTGGTCCAGTAGTTTATTACATAAACCTGTTGACTGACAAATCAGAGATGAAAACAGAAACTCCTTAGCAGAGGTAATAAAACCTCCACACATTTATAAAGGAAATGTCACTAACATTAATAATAATTAGAAACACAACAGGAAACTAGGGCTACGTTGTAGCACTTGCGGGCCCGAGCACCCGCACGTTGAAGCCTGTTGCGGTCGGTGGAGAGAGCGATCGATGACCAAGCGCACATCATCGATCGAGCATGCACTTCTCCACGTTGCATGCGTTTTGCGCTCTGCGGCAGTAGGTTTGCTAGTAGGTGGCGCCATCACTATTATTACGCACAGTCATATATATCTGTTCATGTAGGCGCTCTGATGTAGCGTGAGCAGTTTCGTGTCAATTGGAAAATTTTACCACAATGTAATTTTCACACTGATCAGTAGGTGGCGCTATGACCCTGAACTAATGTTTATATATGGAGCTGTTCAGATCAGGATTGTGATCATAGGTCAGAAGTTTGGAGCCGGTTGGATAAGGCAGTGTGGATTAACAAAGTACTTCCTGTTTCATGGATAATCAGTAGGTGGCGCTATGACACTGAGGAAATATTGACACATAGAGCTGTTCAGGCTTGTACTCTTATCATGTGACAGAAGTTTGGTAGTGATAGGACAATGCACAGTGGACTTATGAAAACATCGTGTCCTTTGGCGAAGGATGATCCTTCGCCGCACCTCAATGTTTACACGGTTTGAGGAAACGTCACAATTCTGACCATGATCTAATGACTTGACTGATCTGATTTGAGCTGTATATTGTAAATCAGCCAGGAGCAGTTCATCAAAGTATAAAACATGTCACTTCCTGTAGCCACCAGGGGGCGCTGTAATTTCAAGTCATAATTTCTGTGTAGATGTCATCAGGATGGCACCCTTGTCTTACATGTCTAGTTTGGACTCGATTGGACAATGTATGTCCGAGATACAGAACCTCGTGTTTTGATGGCGTTTAATCAAACTCAAGACGCCACGCCACGGTCACACGGTGTGACGAAAGGTCAATCTCTTAATCACTTTTTATCTCCATCTTGTTGTGATGGCACTGATCTTAATTTGAAGTTAATCTGATGAAAGCCCTGGGACAAGTGCATCAAGTAAAAATGTGGAATATGGAAAAAAAATGGCCACTTAATCCAAAATGGCGGCCTCCCTGTTTGGTCAAGCATACCTATCCAAGATATTTTTTTGTTTGTTATGAAACGACACATGTCCCGATAGATTTGTATAAATGTCGGCCATCGTAGTGCCGGGGTTGCCCTATAGGGGGCACTGGTCAGTTTTTTTGCCACGCCCATTTCTTAAAACCATATGAATATCTTCAGGGGGGGGCTGTTGTTACACACATGTAGTTTGAGAGAGATAGAATCATGAACACTGAAGTTACAGCAATTTCGTGTTTCACGGCGAGTTGATGAACTTTAATGCCACGCCATTCATATGGCGTTTGACGAAAAGTCACGGTAATCTTATGTCTTCATTGTCAATGTCTTGGGACCCATTTGATACAGTTTGACATGGTTGAGGTCAGTGGATGAGGAGAAATTCATCCAAGTGTAAGACAAGCAAAAAACAAGACATTTCCTGTTGCCACCAGGGGGCGCTGCGGTTTTAAGTCATCATTTATGCATAGATGTCATCAGGCGGGGACTATTGTCTTACATGTCTAGTTTGGACTTGATTGGAACATGTATGTCCGAGATACAGATGCCCGTGTTTTGATGGCGTGTAACCAATTTTTAACGCCATGCCACGGTCACACGGTGTGATAAAAAAAAAATCCCTCAATCATTTTTTATCTCCATCTTGTTGTGATGACACTCATCTGAATTTGAAGTTGATCTGATGAAAGCCCTGGGACAAGTACGTAAAAGTAAAAATGTGGGATATTGCCAAAATGGCCACTAAAAGCAAAATGGCGGACTTCCTGTTGCGTTTTTCATAATGCTCCATGAGACTTTTTTTCATGACTGGTCACGATACACCTATATCCAGATTTTGATGAAAATCCGTTATGTGGAAACCTAGGGGCTGGTTCCAGGGGGCGCTGTAGAGCCATTTTGCCACGCCCAATTCCAATTACTCCAGAATACTAAAATATCCGCAGACCTTGAATTTCCTGCAAAGTTTCATAACTTTTTGAGCATGTCTAGACCCTGAAAAAGCCCCCCAAAGGGAAATAATAATAACTAGGGCTACGTTGTAGCACTTGCGGGCCCGAGCACCCGCACGTTGAAGCCTGTTGCGGTCGGTGGAGAGAGCGATCGATGACCAAGCGCACATCATCGATCGAGCATGCACTTCTCCACGTTAAATGCGTTTTGCGCTCTGCGGCAGTAGGTTTGCCAGTAGGTGGCGCCATCACTATTATTACGCACAGACATATATATCTGTTCATGTAGGCGCTCTGATGTAGCGTGAGCAATTTTGTGTCAATTGGACAATGTTAACACAACTTAATTTTCACACTGATCAGTAGGTGGCGCTATGACCCTGAACTAATATTTATATGTGGAGCTGTTCAGAATAGTATTGTGATCATAGGTCAGTAGTTTGGAGCCGGTTGGATAATGCAGAGTGGATTAACAAAGTACTTCCTGTTTCCTGGCGAATCAGTAGGTGGCGCTATGACACTGAGGAAATATTGACACATAGAGCTGTTCAGGCTTGGACTCTGACCATGTGACAGAAGTTTTGTAGTGATAGGACAATGCACAGTGGAGTTATGATAACATCGTGTCCTTTGGCGAAGGAAAATCCTTCGCCGCACATCAATGTTTACACGGTTTGAGGAAACGTCACAATTCTGACCATGATCTAATGACTTGACTGATCTGATTTGAGCTGTATATCTTAAAGCAGCCAGGAGCAGTTCATCAAAGTATAAAACATGTCACTTCCTGTAGCCACCAGGGGGCGCTGTAATTTCAAGTCATAATTTCTGTGTAGATGTCATCAGGATGGCACCCTTGTCTTACATGTCTAGTTTGGACTCGATTGGACAATGTATGTCCGAGATACAGAACCTCGTGTTTTGATGGCGTTTAATCAAACTCAAGACGCCACGCCACGGTCACACGGTGTGACGAAAGGTCAATCTCTTAATCACTTTTTATCTCCATCTTGTTGTGATGGCACTGATCTTAATTTGAAGTTAATCTGATGAAAGCCCTGGGACAAGTGCATCAAGTAAAAATGTGGAATATGGAAAAAAAATGGCCACTTAATCCAAAATGGCGGCCTCCCTGTTTGGTCAAGCATACCTATCCAAGATATTTTTTTGTTTGTTATGAAACGACACATGTCCCGATAGATTTGTATAAATGTCGGCCATCGTAGTGCCGGGGTTGCCCTATAGGGGGCGCTGGTCAGTTTTTTTGCCACGCCCATTTCTTAAAACCATATGAATATCTTCAGGGGGGGGCTGTTGTTACACACATGTAGTTTGAGAGAGATAGAATCATGAACACTGAAGTTACAGCAATTTCGTGTTTCACGGCGAGTTGATGAACTTTAATGCCACGCCATTCATATGGCGTTTGACGAAAAGTCACGGTAATCTTATGTCTTCATTGTCAATGTCTTGGGACCCATTTGATACAGTTTGACATGGTTGAGGTCAGTGGATGAGGAGAAATTCATCCAAGTGTAAGACAAGCAAAAAACAAGACATTTCCTGTTGCCACCAGGGGGCGCTGCGGTTTTAAGTCATCATTTATGCATAGATGTCATCAGGCGGGGACTATTGTCTTACATGTCTAGTTTGGACTTGATTGGAACATGTATGTCCGAGATACAGATGCCCGTGTTTTGATGGCGTGTAACCAATTTTTAACGCCATGCCACGGTCACACGGTGTGATAAAAAAAAAATCCCTCAATCACTTTTTATCTCCATCTTGTTGTGATGACACTCATCTGAATTTGAAGTTGATCTGATGAAAGCCCTGGGACAAGTACGTAAAAGTAAAAATGTGGGATATTGCCAAAATGGCCACTAAAAGCAAAATGGCGGACTTCCTGTTGCGTTTTTCATAATGCTCCATGAGACTTTTTTTCATGACTGGTCACGATACACCTATATCCAGATTTTGATGAAAATCCGTTATGTGGAAACCTAGGGGCTGGTTCCAGGGGGCGCTGTAGAGCCATTTTGCCACGCCCAATTCCAATTACTCCAGAATACTAAAATATCCGCAGACCTTGAATTTCCTGCAAAGTTTCATAACTTTTTGAGCATGTCTAGACCCTGAAAAAGCCCCCCAAAGGGAAATAATAATAATAATAATAATAATAATAATAATAATAATAATAATAATAAAAATCCTTACAGATTCAATAGGGCCTCTCACCATTCGGTGCTCGGGCCCTAATAATAATAACTAGGGCTACGTTGTAGCACTTGCGGGCCCGAGCACCCGCACGTTGAAGCCTGTTGCGGTCGGTGGAGAGAGCGATCGATGACCAAGCGCACATCATCGATCGAGCATGCACTTCTCCACGTTGCATGCGTTTTGCGCTCTGCGGCAGTAGGTTTGCCAGTAGGTGGCGCCATCACTATTATTACGCACACACATATATATCTGTTCATGTAGGCGCTCTGATGTAGCGTGAGCAATTTTGTGTCAATTGGACAATGTTAACACAACTTAATTTTCACACTGATCAGTAGGTGGCGCTATGACCCTGAACTAATATTTATATGTGGAGCTGTTCAGATCAGTATTGTGATCATAGGTCAGTAGTTTGGAGCCGGTTGGATAATGCAGAGTGGATTAACAAAGTACTTCCTGTTTCCTGGCGAATCAGTAGGTGGCGCTATGACACTGAGGAAATATTGACACATAGAGCTGTTCAGGCTTGGACTCTGACCATGTGACAGAAGTTTTGTAGTGATAGGACAATGCACAGTGGAGTTATGATAACATCGTGTCCTTTGGCGAAGGAAAATCCTTCGCCGCACATCAATGTTTACACGGTTTGAGGAAACGTCACAATTCTGACCATGATCTAATGACTTGACTGATCTGATTTGAGCTGTATATTGTAAATCAGCCAGGAGCAGTTCATCAAAGTATAGAACATGTCACTTCCTGTAGCCACCAGGGGGCGCTGTAATTTCAAGTCATAATTTCTGTGTAGATGTCATCAGGATGGCACCCTTGTCTTACATGTCTAGTTTGGACTCGATTGGACAATGTATGTCCGAGATACAGAACCTCGTGTTTTGATGGCGTTTAATCAAACTCAAGACGCCACGCCACGGTCACACGGTGTGACGAAAGGTCAATCTCTTAATCACTTTTTATCTCCATCTTGTTGTGATGGCACTGATCTTAATTTGAAGTTAATCTGATGAAAGCCCTGGGACAAGTGCATCAAGTAAAAATGTGGAATATGGAAAAAAAATGGCCACTTAATCCAAAATGGCGGCCTCCCTGTTTGGTCAAGCATACCTATCCAAGATATTTTTTTGTTTGTTATGAAACGACACATGTCCCGATAGATTTGTATAAATGTCGGCCATCGTAGTGCCGGGGTTGCCCTATAGGGGGCGCTGGTCAGTTTTTTTGCCACGCCCATTTCTTAAAACCATATGAATATCTTCAGGGGGGGGCTGTTGTTACACACATGTAGTTTGAGAGAGATAGAATCATGAACACTGAAGTTACAGCAATTTCGTGTTTCACGGCGAGTTGATGAACTTTAATGCCACGCCATTCATATGGCGTTTGACGAAAAGTCACGGTAATCTTATGTCTTCATTGTCAATGTCTTGGGACCCATTTGATACAGTTTGACATGGTTGAGGTCAGTGGATGAGGAGAAATTCATCCAAGTGTAAGACAAGCAAAAAACAAGACATTTCCTGTTGCCACCAGGGGGCGCTGCGGTTTTAAGTCATCATTTATGCATAGATGTCATCAGGCGGGGACTATTGTCTTACATGTCTAGTTTGGACTTGATTGGAACATGTATGTCCGAGATACAGATGCCCGTGTTTTGATGGCGTGTAACCAATTTTTAACGCCATGCCACGGTCACACGGTGTGATAAAAAAAAAATCCCTCAATCATTTTTTATCTCCATCTTGTTGTGATGACACTCATCTGAATTTGAAGTTAATCTGATGAAAGCCCTGGGACAAGTACGTAAAAGTAAAAATGTGGGATATTGCCAAAATGGCCACTAAAAGCAAAATGGCGGACTTCCTGTTGCGTTTTTCATAATGCTCCATGAGACTTTTTTTCATGACTGGTCACGATACACCTATATCCAGATTTTGATGAAAATCCGTTATGTGGAAACCTAGGGGCTGGTTCCAGGGGGCGCTGTAGAGCCATTTTGCCACGCCCAATTCCAATTACTCCAGAATACTAAAATATCCGCAGACCTTGAATTTCCTGCAAAGTTTCATAACTTTTTGAGCATGTCTAGACCCTGAAAAAGCCCCCCAAAGGGAAATAATAATAATAACTAGGGCTACGTTGTAGCACTTGCGGGCCCGAGCACCCGCACGTTGAAGCCTGTTGCGGTCGGTGGAGAGAGCGATCGATGACCAAGCGCACATCATCGATCGAGCATGCACTTCTCCACGTTGCATGCGTTTTGCGCTCTGCGGCAGTAGGTTTGCCAGTAGGTGGCGCCATCACTATTATTACGCACAGACATATATATCTGTTCATGTAGGCGCTCTGATGTAGCGTGAGCAATTTTGTGTCAATCGGACAATGTTAACACAACTTAATTTTCACACTGATCAGTAGGTGGCGCTATGACCCTGAACTAATATTTATATGTGGAGCTGTTCAGATCAGTATTGTGATCATAGGTCAGTAGTTTGGAGCCGGTTGGATAATGCAGAGTGGATTAACAAAGTACTTCCTGTTTCCTGGCGAATCAGTAGGTGGCGCTATGACACTGAGGAAATATTGACACATAGAGCTGTTCAGGCTTGGACTCTGACCATGTGACAGAAGTTTTGTAGTGATAGGACAATGCACAGTGGAGTTATGATAACATCGTGTCCTTTGGCGAAGGAAAATCCTTCGCCGCACATCAATGTTTACACGGTTTGAGGAAACGTCACAATTCTGACCATGATCTAATGACTTGACTGATCTGATTTGAGCTGTATATTGTAAATCAGCCAGGAGCAGTTCATCAAAGTATAAAACATGTCACTTCCTGTAGCCACCAGGGGGCGCTGTAATTTCAAGTCATAATTTCTGTGTAGATGTCATCAGGATGGCACCCTTGTCTTACATGTCTAGTTTGGACTCGATTGGACAATGTATGTCCGAGATACAGAACCTCGTGTTTTGATGGCGTTTAATCAAACTCAAGACGCCACGCCACGGTCACACGGTGTGACGAAAGGTCAATCTCTTAATCACTTTTTATCTCCATCTTGTTGTGATGGCACTGATCTTAATTTGAAGTTAATCTGATGAAAGCCCTGGGACAAGTGCATCAAGTAAAAATGTGGAATATGGAAAAAAAATGGCCACTTAATCCAAAATGGCGGCCTCCCTGTTTGGTCAAGCATACCTATCCAAGATATTTTTTTGTTTGTTATGAAACGACACATGTCCCGATAGATTTGTATAAATGTCGGCCATCGTAGTGCCGGGGTTGCCCTATAGGGGGCGCTGGTCAGTTTTTTTGCCACGCCCATTTCTTAAAACCATATGAATATCTTCAGGGGGGGGCTGTTGTTACACACATGTAGTTTGAGAGAGATAGAATCATGAACACTGAAGTTACAGCAATTTCGTGTTTCACGGCGAGTTGATGAACTTTAATGCCACGCCATTCATATGGCGTTTGACGAAAAGTCACGGTAATCTTATGTCTTCATTGTCAATGTCTTGGGACCCATTTGATACAGTTTGACATGGTTGAGGTCAGTGGATGAGGAGAAATTCATCCAAGTGTAAGACAAGCAAAAAACAAGACATTTCCTGTTGCCACCAGGGGGCGCTGCGGTTTTAAGTCATCATTTATGCATAGATGTCATCAGGCGGGGACTATTGTCTTACATGTCTAGTTTGGACTTGATTGGAACATGTATGTCCGAGATACAGATGCCCGTGTTTTGATGGCGTGTAACCAATTTTTAACGCCATGCCACGGTCACACGGTGTGATAAAAAAAAAATCCCTCAATCATTTTTTATCTCCATCTTGTTGTGATGACACTCATCTGAATTTGAAGTTGATCTGATGAAAGCCCTGGGACAAGTACGTAAAAGTAAAAATGTGGGATATTGCCAAAATGGCCACTAAAAGCAAAATGGCGGACTTCCTGTTGCGTTTTTCATAATGCTCCATGAGACTTTTTTTCATGATTAGTCATGTTACACCAGTGTCTAGATTTTGGGGAAAATCGCTTATGTGGAAACCTAGGGGCTGGTTCCAGGGGGCGCTGTTGAGTCATTTTGCCACGCCCAATTCAAATTACTCCAGAATACTAAATTGTCCGCAGACCTTGAATTTCCTGCAAAGTTTCACAACTTTTTGAGCATGTCTAGACCCTGAAAAAGCCCCCCGAAGGGAAATAATAATAATAATAAAAATCCTTACAATTTCAATAGGGCCTCTCACCTTTCGGTGCTCGGGCCCTAATAATAATAATAATAAAAATCCTTACAGATTCAATAGGGCCTCTCACCATTCGGTGCTCGGGCCCTAATAATAATAATAATAATAATAAAAATCCTTACAGATTCAATAGGGCCTCTCACCATTCGGTGCTCGGGCCCTAATAATAATAATAATAACTAGGGCTACGTTGTAGCACTAACGGGCCCGAGCACAGGCAATTTCAAGTCTGTTGCGGTCGGTGAAGAGAGAACGTTCAATGAGAAGCGCTCGTCTCTGCGTTGCATGCGTTTGGGCACTGCGGCAAGGACTATCGCTTCACTTACTGTAGCCAGCAGGAGGCTCTATGAACTAGAGGTAAGTAACCTTGAAACTATACTACAACAAAACCTATTGCTTTATCTATCATCATATGCTTACATGCCGCAAGGCTTTTTTAATATAAAACTGTTATAAAAGTTACCGTTTATTTAACACGTCTAATGAACAGATTGAAGTAAGTTAGCTGCAGGGTCGTATGTTTGGTTGAGACTTTATGTTTTATTATAATAAGTTAATATCAATATGCTACACGTGTAAGTTGCATGTGATAGTAACTATGTTTCACCATTATTCTGTTGAAGGCTGGTATATCCACCATTACTATTCCCACCGCGTTTATTTAGCCTGTCATGGAGTTTTAAAGTGAATATGACAGTTTAGATATGATTATAATCTCCACACATCAGTGTTGTAAACAGTTCTCAAATTAATTATATAATTATGTTTTCAAACCGAGGGAAGTGGAGAGACTTGATGTGGACTGTTATCAATAGCTCTGTGGGAGATTATCACCTTGAATATTACAGATGAGGTAGAAAGACATATCTATTTTTACAATGTTGTATTTCTTTCAGTACTTTTATCAAAAGCGACTTAAAATATGTGCATTTAACCATTAGGATACAAACCCAGACCACAGTACAACGGTTCTATCTGAAATCTGTTGTGCTTCATACACAACTCAAAACATTCTTTAACAGTGCGTTTCTTCTCTTTATAGATGAGGAACTGCAGCACCTGACGTCGTCAGCAGCAACATGGTGGTCAACACGTGGACGACTGCATCATCATCAGAAGCTACACAACACTTCTAAATTCCTCCCTTAAATAAAGATGGCCTGCAACTGTTTAGTGGTAACAGTCATTGCTCATTGTCATGGATAACAATTCATTTCTATCTTTATTATGGTTGGTTAAAATAATAAAAACTTATTACAACAATGTGTACCTTTTGCTTTCTGATTTGATACACTTTAGATAAGAACCCAGTGTTTAATATTTCTGCTTTGCCATAAGAGACAAAACATGGTCAATTGGTCATCACAGCTGTGTCCTTCAGGCTCGTCCGTCCCTAATAAAATGAGAGGAAACATAAAAATAATCAGATCATACTCATTTCATCTTAGGAAATAGGTAGTGTACATCATTTTCAAATTCTCTATGAACACTGTCTGTTCTAGTAAAGTTACAATATATTATATCCACCATTACTATTCCCACCGCGTTTATTTAGCCTGTCATGGAGTTTTACAGTGAATATGACAGTTTAGATATGATTATAATCTCCACACATCAGTGTTGTAAACAGTTCTCAAATTAATTATATAATTATGTTTTCACACCGAGGGAAGTGGAGAGACTTGATGTGGACTGTTATCAATAGCTCTGTGGGAGATTATCACCTTGAATATTACAGATGAGGTAGAAAGACATTTTATCTATTTTTACAATGTTGTATTTCTTTCAGTACTTTTATCAAAAGCGACTTAAAATATGTGCATTTAACCATTAGGATACAAACCCAGACCACAGTACAACGGTTCTATCTGAAATCTGTTGTGCTTCATACACAACACAAAACATTCTTTAACAGTGAGTTTTTTCATCTTCATAGATGAAGAACTGCAGCACCTGATGTCCTCAGCAGCAACATGGTGGAGATCTGATTTGATACACTTTAGATAAGAACCCAGTGTTTTATATTTCTGCTTTGTCATAAGAGACAGAACATGGTCATCACAGCTGTGTCCTTCAGGCTCGTCCGTCCCTAATAAAATGATAGGAAACATGAAAGTATGTCATAATTATAGAGAAAGAGTTACATATGAACAAAGTGTGTATTCTTATTTTCGGTGGATATTCAACTATGTATTTGAATTTGCTTTTGGATTAAAACGTGCACTACCATGACAATGAATGTTTAGTATGGAGCTATTTCACATTAAAAGTATTGCATTATAATTTAACACATTATGTATTATGTGCAATACTTTGTAAGTAATGAAAACAGGTCTGTACCTGGAGTCAGTGTTCAGTCTGGTTGGATTCAAGTTGTGTCTCACGCTGGACATCCTAGAGGAACATTGAACACAAATACACAGATATGTTAAGTCATACATGTGCCATGTTATCTGCTTAACAGACTTTTACATGGCAATAATAAAATATTAATTCAAAGTTAATCAGATCATAATCATTTCAGCTTAGGAAATAGGTAGTGCATATTAGCCTACAATTCTGTATGACACTGTCTGTTCTAGTAAAGTTACAAGGCTATGATTTACTCATATTTAACAAAAGAATTCAGTGAAGTCTGTCTGAGATTAACGATTTAAATACTGAAGGTGGGAGACACGGTTACTTTTCACTGTAACACGTTACAACACTACTCTGAAGAAAGAGCTTTAGGACACGTAATGCTCCTTTGAACAGCTGCTCTTGCAATGCAGATGTGACTTTAAACACTCAGGTTTCTCAGGTTTCAGTTAGCATCGCTAGCCCGCTAGCGAAACTAACTTACAAGCCGACACACAGTCTCCTGTCTCAGAGTCATCCGCATAAAGTAACGCTTATATCTGCTGGGTGGACCCGCTCATGTCGTTTCATGTCGGTGTTTGTCGGTAATAACCCCAATCGAATCGAAGAACAGTTACTGCACCCATGCGAAGATATTGTTAGCTTGCTTGTTAGCGAGCTAGTTAGCCTCCGGCGCTAGCGGAAAAGAAGCCGACACACAGTCTCCTGTCTCAGATTCATCCTTATAAACGAACGCTTATCTCTGCTTGGTGGACCTGGGTTCATGGCGGTTGTTTCGGTAACAGCTGGCATTCGCATCGAACCCGTTGATATACACTGAGCTGGTATGTAGCTCCCGGATTAGCGTCCCTTAGCTATCACGGCTGATTCAAAGGCACCCTGCGAATCACATCGAAATAAAATACTTAACGTGACTTACCACAGAGCGCAGACGTCTTTGACGTGTCCCTCAGGAGAACAAGCAGAACTTCAAACCGTGTTTCTCATACGATATGGGAGTGGAAGCCGCGGACAGTCTGATGAGGCGTGTGCTGCTCACTCTATTGAGCTGAAACCGCAGCATGGCACCAGGAAGTGGGCGCGCGTCCCTGTGACGTCACGTGAATTTCAAACATCTATATCGCTTAAACGAGGGAGTTAAAATAAAATACACCCCCCTCAGAGTTGTCATGAAGGAAGAACTTAGCGATTGAGACTAAAACCAAAGTTTGAGCAATGCTGTAAAAGGTTTAATTCTCCTCTAAAGTTGGCCACCCTGTAAACACAGTCTGTTAATGCATAGATAACACAAAGCATGGTCTGACACTGCCATCTAGTGACTAAATATTGCAGCACATCTGCCAGATATAGATGTTTTCATTCCTCAAACTGGAAGCCACACCACGGTCACACAGTATTATGAAAAGTTGCAATTTCGTTAACTTTAGATCTTCATCTTGTTTTGAACACATGCATCAACTTTTTACGTTGATTTAATGAAGGCCCTACGAGTAGTGAATCAAACTGTAACACATAGAAAAACAAGACATTTGCTGTTGCCACCAGGGGACGCTGTGATTTTAAGTCACGATTTCTGTACCGATGTCTTCAGGTCGCGACTCTTGTCTTATGTGTATAGTTTGGACTCGATTGGACAAAATATGTCCAAGATACAGGAGCCCGTGTTTTGATGGCGTTTAATCAAACTTTGAGGCCACACCACGGTCAGACGGTTTTGCTAAAACTTAATCCTTCAATAACTTTAGATCTCCATTTTGTTGTGACGACGATCGTCTAAATTGTAAGTTGATTTGATGAAAGCTGTAGGAGGAGTACTTAAAAGAAAAAATATCGAATATGACCAAAATGGCCACTAAAGTCAAACTGGCGGGCTTCCTGTTGCGTTATTCATAATGCACTGATGGACTTTTTTGTGCATCTAGTCATGATACACAATAGTCTTTGTTTTTTTTGAAGATCGGTGAATGCTAAATGAGGGGCTTTTCCGTAGGTGGCGCTCTTGAGCCATTTTGCCACGCCCTTTTCAAAATACTCCAGAATACGTAAATTTTTGCCGCCTTCGAATTTACTGCAAACTCCTACAACTTTTTGAGCACATTTAAGCCCTCAAAAAGCCAATTCATTTAAGCTAAGAAAAATAATAATAATAATAATAATAATAATCATTTCAATTTCAATAGGGCCTCCCACCGATTTCGGTGCTCGGGCCCTAATAATAAAAATCCTTACAGATTCAATAGGGCCTCTCACCATTCGGTGCTCGGGCCCTAACTAGGGCTACGTTGTAGCACTAACGGGCCCGAGCACAGGCAATTTCAAGTCTGTTGCGGTCGGGGAAGAGAGAGCGATCGATGACCAAGCGCACGTCTCTGCCTTGCGTGCATTTTAAGCTCTGCAGCAAGAATAAACGCTTCACTTCCTGTAGCCAGCAGGTGGCGCTATGATTTTAAGTCTTGGTGTCTTTGTAGATGTCATCAGGTCGCGACTCTTGTCTTACATGTCTAGTTTGGAGTCGATGGGACCAAATATGTCCAAGATACAGAGGCTCGTGTTTTGATGGCGTGTGATCAGACTTTGACTCCACGCCATCGTCAGACGGTGTGACGAAATGTTGATTTTTTTTGATAACTTGATGACTTCTACTAAATCATGCTCTTGTTGGCATCTGTTCCTTGTTCCAAGTGGTTGGGGGCAATCAGTTTAATTTGCAGGCAGCTAATTTTCGTCTGCAATAGACAAATGACAGTAACTTTTAAAGCTGAATTTGTGTGACAAGATGTATCATGTGATTTTTTTTAATCGTTCAATAAATGCAGTGTTTTAAGCAGTGATGTATTACAGCAGTGTTGTTGCGCTCATATTCATCATATGGCATCGTTCGTGATGGTGAGTCCTAATGTTGTCAATAGATGTAACATAGGCTACGGAGCCGCATGCAGCTCTTCAGCCCCTCTGCAGTGGCTCCCTGTACAGTGCATGTTGCGCATATTGTTCTCGAATGGTGAACTTAACGAATCAGTTCTTTCACATGAGGAACGTGAGTGAATGTAGCATTCACGTTCATTTTTTAAATAATCATCGTATCAGGCCATCATGAAATACCAGGAGCGGGTGAATGTGTGTGTGTGGGTGCGCGCTCCCAGATAGTGGACACACACACAGATCCGGGGCTCCGCCCCCCGCCCTGAGCTCACTCGCTCAGAGAGACACAGTGAGATCGGAGCTCGTTCACGTGGAGCAGCCTCTCAGTGACTGACCGGCTGCTTCTCAACAGTGGAAACAGTGAAAACAACGAGTTTCTCTGGTCTCAGCTGATCAGAGATCATCGCCTAAGCTTCTTGATCAGAGCAGAAGCTGCAGGTGGTTTGTACCGATCTGCAGTTTCTGTGTCGGCCTCCAGTCTGACCTGCTCTCACGCTTTGTTTTAATATTTCAGCAACTAAAATATGCGTCACATCCTATTACGTCCCAGCGCTCTTCCCTGCAGGTCGCTAATCTATAGTTCCGACCCCCGGCCTCGGTAAACTAATCATGGATAAATCCCAGAAAAGAAAAGTCTTGGAGGAAAATAGAGTTTAATTCTGCGTGGACAGATTAATTTGCTTTCACTGCCACCGATGCTGTCTTACATGTATGCTTGATATGTGGCGAGGAATTAGCAAACAATAAGAAATGTAACGTTGAAAGATATTTCCAGAGCAAGCTCACAGCATCTGCTGAAAAGTACCAAGCTGGAGATGAGGAAAAAAAGCTGAGTTCTGTGTTTAGTTTAATCCAAACTAGGCCCACACATGTATTTTGTTCTCCAATTCATGAGAGTTTGGTGTTTTCCTATTTTGTAACAGGTAAAAATAGCAGTTAAATGTCAACAGTTTTTTATATTGTCGTTCTATTATTTAATAAATGCAACAAACTATAGTTTTTATATATATTGTATATCTATATCTATATCTATATATATATATGTATATATATAACTTTATAACCTGTGTTATCAAATATGTTGTGCGGCTCCAGACAGATTTAAATTGGGGGAAGAGGGGACAAAATGGGTCTGTCAGGAGTCACAATTTGAGCCTTGATCAAACTATGGTCTTAGGATGCCCTCTGGTGCCTTAATATTGGCGCTGCAGGTGAAATTCAATATTAAGTCACTAGAGAGCAGTGTAGGACCATGAACTACAGACATGGTGTTTTCATTTTGTTTATCAAATTTATAAGCCTCACCACGGTCACACAGATTGATGAAAAGTTTAAATTTGGATAACTTTAGATCTTCATCTTGTTTTGTACACATGCATCAAATTTTTACGTTGATTTGATGAAGGCCCTACGAGAAGTGAGTCAAACTGTAAGACATAGAAAAACAAGACATTTGCTGTTGCCACCAGGGGACGCTGTGATTTTAAGTCACGATTTCTGTACCGATGTCTTCAGGTCGCGACTCTTGTCTTATGTGTATAGTTTGGACTCGATTGGACAAAATATGTCCAAGATACAGGAGCCTGTGTTTTGATGGCGTTTAATCAAACTTTGAGGCCACACCACGGTCAGACGGTTTTGCGGAAACTTAATCCTTCAATAACTTTAGATCTCCATTTTGTTGTGATGACGATCGTCTAAATTGTAAATTGATTTGATGAAAGCTGTAGGAGGAGTACTTAAAAGAAAAAATATCGAATATGACCAAAATGGCCACTAAAGTCAAACTGGCGGGCTTCCTGTTGCGTTATTCATAATGCACTGATGGACTTTTTTGTGCATCTAGTCAAGATACACAATAGTCTTTGTTTTTTTTGAGGATCGGTGAATGCGAAATGAGGGGCTTTTCCGTAGGTGGCGCTATTGAGCGGTTTTGACACACCCGTTCCCAAATACTTCAGAATACGTAAACTTGCGCACATTTCTAATTTACTGTACACTTTAGAAACTTTTTGAGCACGTTAAAGCCCTCAAAAAGCCAATTCACTGAGCGAAGAAAAATAATAATAATAACTAGGGCTACGTTGTAGCACTTGCGGGCCCGAGCACCCGCACGTTGAAGCCTGTTGCGGTTGGTGGAGAGAGCGATCGATGACCAAGCGCACATCATCGATCGAGCATGCACTTCTCCACGTTAAATGCGTTTTGCGCTCTGCGGCAGTAGGTTTGCCAGTAGGTGGCGCCATCACTATTATTACGCACAGACATATATATCTGTTCATGTAGGCGCTCTGATGTAGCGTGAGAAATTTTGTGTCAATTGGACAATGTTTCCGCAACTTAATTTTCACACTGATCAATAGGTGGCGCTATGATCCTGAACTAATATTCATATATGGAGCTGTTCTGATCAGTATTGTGATCATAGGTCAGTAGTTTGGAGCCGGTTGGATAATGCAGAGTGGATTAACAAAGTACTTCCTGTTTCCTGGCGAATCAGTAGGTGGCGCTATGACACTGAGGAAATATTGACACATAGAGCTGTTCAGGCTTGGACTCTGACCATGTGACAGAAGTTTTGTAGTGATAGGACAATGCACAGTGGAGTTATGATAACATCGTGTCCTTTGGCGAAGGAAAATCCTTCGCCGCACATCAATGTTTACACGGTTTGAGGAAACGTCACAATTCTGACCATGATCTAATGACTTGACTGATCTGATTTGAGCTGTATATTGTAAATCAGCCAGGAGCAGTTCATCAAAGTATAAAACATGTCACTTCCTGTAGCCACCAGGGGGCGCTGTAATTTCAAGTCATAATTTCTGTGTAGATGTCATCAGGATGGCACCCTTGTCTTACATGTCTAGTTTGGACTCGATTGGACAATGTATGTCCGAGATACAGAACCTCGTGTTTTGATGGCGTTTAATCAAACTCAAGACGCCACGCCACGGTCACACGGTGTGACGAAAGGTCAATCTCTTAATCACTTTTTATCTCCATCTTGTTGTGATGGCACTGATCTTAATTTGAAGTTAATCTGATGAAAGCCCTGGGACAAGTGCATCAAGTAAAAATGTGGAATATGGAAAAAAAATGGCCACTTAATCCAAGATGGCGGCCTCCCTGTTTGGTCAAGCATACCTATCCAAGATATTTTTTTGTTTGTTATGAAACGACACATGTCCCGATAGATTTGTATAAATGTCGGCCATCGTAGTGCCGGGGTTGCCCTATAGGGGGCGCTGGTCAGTTTTTTTGCCACGCCCATTTCTTAAAACCATATGAATATCTTCAGGGGGGGGCTGTTGTTACACACATGTAGTTTGAGAGAGATAGAATCATGAACACTGAAGTTACAGCAATTTCGTGTTTCACGGCGAGTTGATGAACTTTAATGCCACGCCATTCATATGGCGTTTGACGAAAAGTCACGGTAATCTTATGTCTTCATTGTCAATGTCTTGGGACCCATTTGATACAGTTTGACATGGTTGAGGTCAGTGGATGAGGAGAAATTCATCCAAGTGTAAGACAAGCAAAAAACAAGACATTTCCTGTTGCCACCAGGGGGCGCTGCGGTTTTAAGTCATCATTTATGCATAGATGTCATCAGGCGGGGACTATTGTCTTACATGTCTAGTTTGGACTTGATTGGAACATGTATGTCCGAGATACAGATGCCCGTGTTTTGATGGCGTGTAACCAATTTTTAACGCCATGCCACGGTCACACGGTGTGATAAAAAAAAAATCCCTCAATCATTTTTTATCTCCATCTTGTTGTGATGACACTCATCTGAATTTGAAGTTGATCTGATGAAAGCCCTGGGACAAGTACGTAAAAGTAAAAATGTGGGATATTGCCAAAATGGCCACTAAAAGCAAAATGGCGGACTTCCTGTTGCGTTTTTCATAATGCTCCATGAGACTTTTTTTCATGACTGGTCACGATACACCTATATCCAGATTTTGATGAAAATCCGTTATGTGGAAACCTAGGGGCTGGTTCCAGGGGGCGCTGTAGAGCCATTTTGCCACGCCCAATTCCAATTACTCCAGAATACTAAAATATCCGCAGACCTTGAATTTCCTGCAAAGTTTCATAACTTTTTGAGCATGTCTAGACCCTGAAAAAGCCCCCCAAAGGGAAATAATAATAATAATAATAATAATAATAATAATAATAATAATAATAATAAAAATCCTTACAGATTCAATAGGGCCTCTCACCATTCGGTGCTCGGGCCCTAATAATAACTAGGGCTACGTTGTAGCACTTGCGGGCCCGAGCACCCGCACGTTGAAGCCTGTTGCGGTCGGTGGAGAGAGCGATCGATGACCAAGCGCACATCATCGATCGAGCATGCACTTCTCCACAATAAATGCGTTTTGCGCTCTGCGGCAGTAGGATTGCCAGTAGGTGGCGCCATCACTATTATTACGCACAGACATCTATTTATCTGTTCATGTAGGCGCTCTGATGTAGCGTGAGCAATTTTGTGTCAATCGGACAATGTTAACACAACTTAATATTCACACTGATCAGTAGGTGGCGCTATGACCCTGAACTAATATTTATATGTGGAGCTGTTCAGATTAGTATTGTGATCATAGGTCAGTAGTTTGGAGCCGGTTGGATAATGCAGAGTGGATTAACAAAGTACTTCCTGTTTCCTGGCGAATCAGTAGGTGGCGCTATGACACTGAGGAAATATTGACACATAGAGCTGTTCAGGCTTGTACTCTTATCATGTGACAGAAGTTTGGTAGTGATAGGACAATGCACAGTGGACTTATGAAAACATCGTGTCCTTTGGCGAAGGATGATCCTTCGCCAAACATCAATGTTTACATGGTTTGAGGAAATGTCACAATTCTGACCTTGATTCAATGACTTGACTGAGCTCATTTGAGCTGTATATCTTAAAGCAGCCAGGAGCAGTTCATCAAAGTATAAAACATGTCACTTCCTGTAGCCACCAGGGGGCGCTGTAATTTCAAGTCATAATTTCTGTGTAGATGTCATCAGGATGGCACCCTTGTCTTACATGTCTAGTTTGGACTCGATTGGACAATGTATGTCCGAGATACAGAACCTCGTGTTTTGATGGCGTTTAATCAAACTCAAGACGCCACGCCACGGTCACACGGTGTGACGAAAGGTCAATCTCTTAATCACTTTTTATCTCCATCTTGTTGTGATGGCACTGATCTTAATTTGAAGTTAATCTGATGAAAGCCCTGGGACAAGTGCATCAAGTAAAAATGTGGAATATGGAAAAAAAATGGCCACTTAATCCAAAATGGCGGCCTCCCTGTTTGGTCAAGCATACCTATCCAAGATATTTTTTTGTTTGTTATGAAACGACACATGTCCCGATAGATTTGTATAAATGTCGGCCATCGTAGTGCCGGGGTTGCCCTATAGGGGGCGCTGGTCAGTTTTTTTGCCACGCCCATTTCTTAAAACCATATGAATATCTTCAAGGGGGGGCTGTTGTTACACACATGTAGTTTGAGAGAGATAGAATCATGAACACTGAAGTTACAGCAATTTCGTGTTTCACGGCGAGTTGATGAACTTTAATGCCACGCCATTCATATGGCGTTTGACGAAAAGTCACGGTAATCTTATGTCTTCATTGTCAATGTCTTGGGACCCATTTGATACAGTTTGACATGGTTGAGGTCAGTGGATGAGGAGAAATTCATCCAAGTGTAAGACAAGCAAAAAACAAGACATTTCCTGTTGCCACCAGGGGGCGCTGCGGTTTTAAGTCATCATTTATGCATAGATGTCATCAGGCGGGGACTATTGTCTTACATGTCTAGTTTGGACTTGATTGGAACATGTATGTCCGAGATACAGATGCCCGTGTTTTGATGGCGTGTAACCAATTTTTAACGCCATGCCACGGTCACACGGTGTGATAAAAAAAAAATCCCTCAATCACTTTTTATCTCCATCTTGTTGTGATGACACTCATCTGAATTTGAAGTTGATCTGATGAAAGCCCTGGGACAAGTACGTAAAAGTAAAAATGTGGGATATTGCCAAAATGGCCACTAAAAGCAAAATGGCGGACTTCCTGTTGCATTTTTCATAATGCTCCAATAGACTTTTTTCTATGATTAGTCACCTTACACCAGTGTCTAGATTTTGGGGAAAATCGCTTATGTGGAAACCTAGGGGCTGGTTCCAGGGGGCGCTGTTGAGCCATTTTGCCACGCCCAATTCAAATTACTCCAGAATACTAAATTGTCCGCAGACCTTGAATTTCCTGCAAAGTTTCACAACTTTTTGAGCATGTCTAGACCCTGAAAAAGCCCCCCGAAGGGAAATAATAATAATAATAAAAATCCTTACAATTTCAATAGGGCCTCTCACCTTTCGGTGCTCGGGCCCTAATAATAAGAATAATGCCTACAATTTCAATAGGGCCTCTCACCATTCGGTGCTCGGGCCCTAATAAGAATAATGCCTACAATTTCAATAGGGCCTCTCACCATTCGGTGCTCGGGCCCTAACTAGGGCTACGTTGTAGCACTTGCGGGCCCGAGCACCCGCACGTTGAAGCCTGTTGCGGTCGGTGGAGAGAGCGATCGATGACCAAGCGCACATCATCGATCGAGCATGCACTTCTCCACGTTGCATGCGTTTTGCGCTCTGCGGCAGTAGGTTTGCCAGTAGGTGGCGCCATCACTATTATTACGCACAGTCATATATATCTGTTCATGTAGGCGCTCTGATGTAGCGTGAGCAGTTTCGTGTCAATTGGAAAATTTTACCACAATGTAATTTTCACACTGATCAGTAGGTGGCGCTATGACCCTGAACTAATGTTTATATATGGAGCTGTTCAGATCAGGATTGTGATCATAGGTCAGAAGTTTGGAGCCGGTTGGATAAGGCAGTGTGGATTAACAAAGTACTTCCTGTTTCATGGATAATCAGTAGGTGGCGCTATGACACTGAGGAAATATTGACACATAGAGCTGTTCAGGCTTGTACTCTTATCATGTGACAGAAGTTTGGTAGTGATAGGACAATGCACAGTGGACTTATGAAAACATCGTGTCCTTTGGCGAAGGATGATCCTTCGCCGCACCTCAATGTTTACACGGTTTGAGGAAACGTCACAATTCTGACCATGATCTAATGACTTGACTGATCTGATTTGAGCTGTATATTGTAAATCAGCCAGGAGCAGTTCATCAAAGTATAAAACATGTCACTTCCTGTAGCCACCAGGGGGCGCTGTAATTTCAAGTCATAATTTCTGTGTAGATGTCATCAGGATGGCACCCTTGTCTTACATGTGTAGTTTGGACTCGATTGGACAATGTATGTCCGAGATACAGAACCTCGTGTTTTGATGGCGTTTAATCAAACTCAAGACGCCACGCCACGGTCACACGGTGTGACGAAAGGTCAATCTCTTAATCACTTTTTATCTCCATCTTGTTGTGATGGCACTGATCTTAATTTGAAGTTAATCTGATGAAAGCCCTGGGACAAGTGCATCAAGTAAAAATGTGGAATATGGAAAAAAAATGGCCACTTAATCCAAAATGGCGGCCTCCCTGTTTGGTCAAGCATACCTATCCAAGATATTTTTTTGTTTGTTATGAAACGACACATGTCCCGATAGATTTGTATAAATGTCGGCCATCGTAGTGCCGGGGTTGCCCTATAGGGGGCGCTGGTCAGTTTTTTTGCCACGCCCATTTCTTAAAACCATATGAATATCTTCAGGGGGGGGCTGTTGTTACACACATGTAGTTTGAGAGCGATAGAATCATGAACACTGAAGTTACAGCAATTTCGTGTTTCACGGCGAGTTGATGAACTTTAATGCCACGCCATTCATATGGCGTTTGACGAAAAGTCACGGTAATCTTATGTCTTCATTGTCAATGTCTTGGGACCCATTTGATACAGTTTGACATGGTTGAGGTCAGTGGATGAGGAGAAATTCATCCAAGTGTAAGACAAGCAAAAAACAAGACATTTCCTGTTGCCACCAGGGGGCGCTGCGGTTTTAAGTCATCATTTATGCATAGATGTCATCAGGCGGGGACTATTGTCTTACATGTCTAGTTTGGACTTGATTGGAACATGTATGTCCGAGATACAGATGCCCGTGTTTTGATGGCGTGTAACCAATTTTTAACGCCATGCCACGGTCACACGGTGTGATAAAAAAAAAATCCCTCAATCATTTTTTATCTCCATCTTGTTGTGATGACACTCATCTGAATTTGAAGTTGATCTGATGAAAGCCCTGGGACAAGTACGTAAAAGTAAAAATGTGGGATATTGCCAAAATGGCCACTAAAAGCAAAATGGCGGACTTCCTGTTGCGTTTTTCATAATGCTCCATGAGACTTTTTTTCATGACTGGTCACGATACACCTATATCCAGATTTTGATGAAAATCCGTTATGTGGAAACCTAGGGGCTGGTTCCAGGGGGCGCTGTAGAGCCATTTTGCCACGCCCAATTCCAATTACTCCAGAATACTAAAATATCCGCAGACCTTGAATTTCCTGCAAAGTTTCATAACTTTTTGAGCATGTCTAGACCCTGAAAAAGCCCCCCAAAGGGAAATAATAATAATAATAATAATTAAATGCGCTCTGCGGCAGTAGGTTTGCCAGTAGGTGGCGCCATCACTATTATTACGCACAGACATATATATCTGTTCATGTAGGTGCTCTGATACAGCGTGAGCAATTTTGTGTCAATCGGACAATGTTAACACAACTTAATTTTCACACTGATCAGTAGGTGGCGCTCTGACCCTGAACTAATATTTATATGTGGAGCTGTTCAGATCAGTATTGTGATCATAGGTCAGTAGTTTGGAGCCGGTTGGATAATGCAGAGTGGATTAACAAAGTACTTCCTGTTTCCTGGTGAATCAGTAGGTGGCGCTATGACACTGAGGAAATATTGACACATAGAGCTGTTCAGGCTTGTACTCTTATCATGTGACAGAAGTTTGGTAGTGATAGGACAATGCACAGTGGACTTATGAAAACATCGTGTCCTTTGGCGAAGGATGATCCTTCGCCAAACATCAATGTTTACATGGTTTGAGGAAATGTCACAATTCTGACCTTGATTCAATGACTTGACTGAGCTCATTTGAGCTGTATATCTTAAAGCAGCCAGGAGCAGTTCATCAAAGTATAAAACATGTCACTTCCTGTAGCCACCAGGGGGCGCTGTAATTTCAAGTCATAATTTCTGTGTAGATGTCATCAGGATGGCACCCTTGTCTTACATGTCTAGTTTGGACTCGATTGGACAATGTATGTCCGAGATACAGAACCTCGTGTTTTGATGGCGTTTAATCAAACTCAAGACGCCATGCCACGGTCACACGGTGTGACGAAAGGTCAATCTCTTAATCACTTTTTATCTCCATCTTGTTGTGATGGCACTGATCTTAATTTGAAGTTAATCTGATGAAAGCCCTGGGACAAGTGCATCAAGTAAAAATGTGGAATATGGAAAAAAAATGGCCACTTAATCCAAAATGGCGGCCTCCCTGTTTGGTCAAGCATACCTATCCAAGATATTTTTTTGTTTGTTATGAAACGACACATGTCCCGATAGATTTGTATAAATGTCGGCCATCGTAGTGCCGGGGTTGCCCTATAGGGGGCGCTGGTCAGTTTTTTTGCCACGCCCATTTCTTAAAACCATATGAATATCTTCAGGGGGGGGCTGTTGTTACACACATGTAGTTTGAGAGAGATAGAATCATGAACACTGAAGTTACAGCAATTTCGTGTTTCACGGCGAGTTGATGAACTTTAATGCCACGCCATTCATATGGCGTTTGACGAAAAGTCACGGTAATCTTATGTCTTCATTGTCAATGTCTTGGGACCCATTTGATACAGTTTGACATGGTTGAGGTCAGTGGATGAGGAGAAATTCATCCAAGTGTAAGACAAGCAAAAAACAAGACATTTCCTGTTGCCACCAGGGGGCGCTGCGGTTCTAAGTCATCATTTATGCATAGATGTCATCAGGCGGGGACTATTGTCTTACATGTCTAGTTTGGACTTGATTGGAACATGTATGTCCGAGATACAGATGCCCGTGTTTTGATGGCGTGTAACCAATTTTTAACGCCATGCCACGGTCACACGGTGTGATAAAAAAAAAATCCCTCAATCATTTTTTATCTCCATCTTGTTGTGATGACACTCATCTGAATTTGAAGTTGATCTGATGAAAGCCCTGGGACAAGTACGTAAAAGTAAAAATGTGGGATATTGCCAAAATGGCCACTAAAAGCAAAATGGCGGACTTCCTGTTGCGTTTTTCATAATGCTCCATGAGACTTTTTTTCATGACTGGTCACGATACACCTATATCCAGATTTTGATGAAAATCCGTTATGTGGAAACCTAGGGGCTGGTTCCAGGGGGCGCTGTAGAGCCATTTTGCCACGCCCAATTCCAATTACTCCAGAATACTAAAATATCCGCAGACCTTGAATTTCCTGCAAAGTTTCATAACTTTTTGAGCATGTCTAGACCCTGAAAAAGCCCCCCAAAGGGAAATAATAATAATAATAATAATAATAATAATAATAATAATAATAAAAATCCTTACAGATTCAATAGGGCCTCTCACCATTCGGTGCTCGGGCCCTAATAATAAAAATCCTTACAGATTCAATAGGGCCTCTCACCATTCGGTGCTCGGGCCCTAAATATATCTGTTCATGTAGGCGCTCTGATGTAGCGTGAGCAATTTTGTGTCAATTGGACAATGTTAACACAACTTAATTTTCACACTGATCAGTAGGTGGCGCTATGACCCTGATCTAATATTTATATGTGGAGCTGTTCAGATCAGTATTGTGATCATAGGTCAGTAGTTTGGAGCCGGTTGGATAATGCAGAGTGGATTAACAAAGTACTTCCTGTTTCCTGGCGAATCAGTAGGTGGCGCTATGACACTGAGGAAATATTGACACATAGAGCTGTTCAGGCTTGGACTCTGACCATGTGACAGAAGTTTTGTAGTGATAGGACAATGCACAGTGGAGTTATGATAACATCGTGTCCTTTGGCGAAGGAAAATCCTTCGCCGCACATCAATGTTTACACGGTTTGAGGAAACGTCACAATTCTGACCATGATCTAATGACTTGACTGATCTGATTTGAGCTGTATATTGTAAATCAGCCAGGAGCAGTTCATCAAAGTATAAAACATGTCACTTCCTGTAGCCACCAGGGGGCGCTGTAATTTCAAGTCATAATTTCTGTGTAGATGTCATCAGGATGGCACCCTTGTCTTACATGTCTAGTTTGGACTCGATTGGACAATGTATGTCCGAGATACAGAACCTCGTGTTTTGATGGCGTTTAATCAAACTCAAGACGCCACGCCACGGTCACACGGTGTGACGAAAGGTCAATCTCTTAATCACTTTTTATCTCCATCTTGTTGTGATGGCACTGATCTTAATTTGAAGTTAATCTGATGAAAGCCCTGGGACAAGTGCATCAAGTAAAAATGTGGAATATGGAAAAAAAATGGCCACTTAATCCAAAATGGCGGCCTCCCTGTTTGGTCAAGCATACCTATCCAAGATATTTTTTTGTTTGTTATGAAACGACACATGTCCCGATAGATTTGTATAAATGTCGGCCATCGTAGTGCCGGGGTTGCCCTATAGGGGGCGCTGGTCAGTTTTTTTGCCACGCCCATTTCTTAAAACCATATGAATATCTTCAGGGGGGGGCTGTTGTTACACACATGTAGTTTGAGAGAGATAGAATCATGAACACTGAAGTTACAGCAATTTCGTGTTTCACGGCGAGTTGATGAACTTTAATGCCACGCCATTCATATGGCGTTTGACGAAAAGTCACGGTAATCTTATGTCTTCATTGTCAATGTCTTGGGACCCACTTGATACAGTTTGACATGGTTGAGGTCAGTGGATGAGGAGAAATTCATCCAAGTGTAAGACAAGCAAAAAACAAGACATTTCCTGTTGCCACCAGGGGGCGCTGCGGTTTTAAGTCATCATTTATGCATAGATGTCATCAGGCGGGGACTATTGTCTTACATGTCTAGTTTGGACTTGATTGGAACATGTATGTCCGAGATACAGATGCCCGTGTTTTGATGGCGTGTAACCAATTTTTAACGCCATGCCACGGTCACACGGTGTGATAAAAAAAAAATCCCTCAATCATTTTTTATCTCCATCTTGTTGTGATGACACTCATCTGAATTTGAAGTTGATCTGATGAAAGCCCTGGGACAAGTACGTAAAAGTAAAAATGTGGGATATTGCCAAAATGGCCACTAAAAGCAAAATGGCGGACTTCCTGTTGCGTTTTTCATAATGCTCCATGAGACTTTTTTTCATGACTGGTCACGATACACCTATATCCAGATTTTGATGAAAATCCGTTATGTGGAAACCTAGGGGCTGGTTCCAGGGGGCGCTGTAGAGCCATTTTGCCACGCCCAATTCCAATTACTCCAGAATACTAAAATATCCGCAGACCTTGAATTTCCTGCAAAGTTTCATAACTTTTTGAGCATGTCTAGACCCTGAAAAAGCCCCCCAAAGGGAAATAATAATAATAATAATAATAATAATAATAATAATAAAAATCCTTACAGATTCAATAGGGCCTCTCACCATTCGGTGCTCGGGCCCTAATAAATATATCTGTTCATGTAGGCGCTCTGATGTAGCGTGAGCAATTTTGTGTCAATTGGACAATGTTAACACAACTTAATTTTCACACTGATCAGTAGGTGGCGCTATGACCCTGAAATAATATTTATATGTGGAGCTGTTCAGAATAGTATTGTGATCATAGGTCAGTAGTTTGGAGCCGGTTGGATAATGCAGAGTGGATTAACAAAGTACTTCCTGTTTCCTGGCGAATCAGTAGGTGGCGCTATGACACTGAGGAAATATTGACACATAGAGCTGTTCAGGCTTGGACTCTGACCATGTGACAGAAGTTTTGTAGTGATAGGACAATGCACAGTGGAGTTATGATAACATCGTGTCCTTTGGCGAAGGAAAATCCTTTGCCGCACATCAATGTTTACACGGTTTGAGGAAACGTCACAATTCTGACCATGATCTAATGACTTGACTGATCTGATTTGAGCTGTATATTGTAAATCAGCCAGGAGCAGTTCATCAAAGTATAAAACATGTCACTTCCTGTAGCCACCAGGGGGCGCTGTAATTTCAAGTCATAATTTCTGTGTAGATGTCATCAGGATGGCACCCTTGTCTTACATGTCTAGTTTGGACTCGATTGGACAATGTATGTCCGAGATACAGAACCTCGTGTTTTGATGGCGTTTAATCAAACTCAAGACGCCACGCCACGGTCACACGGTGTGACGAAAGGTCAATCTCTTAATCACTTTTTATCTCCATCTTGTTGTGATGGCACTGATCTTAATTTGAAGTTAATCTGATGAAAGCCCTGGGACAAGTGCATCAAGTAAAAATGTGGAATATGGAAAAAAAATGGCCACTTAATCCAAAATGGCGGCCTCCCTGTTTGGTCAAGCATACCTATCCAAGATATTTTTTTGTTTGTTATGAAACGACACATGTCCCGATAGATTTGTATAAATGTCGGCCATCGTAGTGCCGGGGTTGCCCTATAGGGGGCGCTGGTCAGTTTTTTTGCCACGCCCATTTCTTAAAACCATATGAATATCTTCAGGGGGGGGCTGTTGTTACACACATGTAGTTTGAGAGAGATAGAATCATGAACACTGAAGTTACAGCAATTTCGTGTTTCACGGCGAGTTGATGAACTTTAATGCCACGCCATTCATATGGCGTTTGACGAAAAGTCACGGTAATCTTATGTCTTCAGGGTCAATGTCTTGGGACCCATTTGATACAGTTTGACATGGTTGAGGTCAGTGGATGAGGAGAAATTCATCCAAGTGTAAGACAAGCAAAAAACCAGACATTTCCTGTTGCCACCAGGGGGCGCTGCGGTTTTAAGTCATCATTTATGCATAGATGTCATCAGGCGGGGACTATTGTCTTACATGTCTAGTTTGGACTTGATTGGAACATGTATGTCCGAGATACAGATGCCCGTGTTTTGATGGCGTGTAACCAATTTTTAACGCCATGCCACGGTCACACGGTGTGATAAAAAAAAAATCCCTCAATCATTTTTTATCTCCATCTTGTTGTGATGACACTCATCTGAATTTGAAGTTGATCTGATGAAAGCCCTGGGACAAGTACGTAAAAGTAAAAATGTGGGATATTGCCAAAATGGCCACTAAAAGCAAAATGGCGGACTTCCTGTTGCGTTTTTCATAATGCTCCATGAGACTTTTTTTCATGACTGGTCACGATACACCTATATCCAGATTTTGATGAAAATCCGTTATGTGGAAACCTAGGGGCTGGTTCCAGGGGGCGCTGTAGAGCCATTTTGCCACGCCCAATTCCAATTACTCCAGAATACTAAAATATCCGCAGACCTTGAATTTCCTGCAAAGTTTCATAACTTTTTGAGCATGTCTAGACCCTGAAAAAGCCCCCCAAAGGGAAATAATAATAATAATAATAATAAAAATCCTTACAGATTCAATAGGGCCTCTCACCATTCGGTGCTCGGGCCCTAACTAGGGCTACGTTGTAGCACTAACGGGCCCGAGCACAGGCAATTTCAAGTCTGTTGCGGTCGGGGAAGAGAGAGCGATCGATGACCAAGCGCACGTCTCTGCCTTGCGTGCATTTTAAGCTCTGCAGCAAGAATAAACGCTTCACTTCCTGTAGCCAGCAGGTGGCGCTAGGATTTTAAGTCATGGTGTCCTTGTAGATGTCATCAGATCGCGACTCTTGTCTTACATGTCTAGTTTGGAGTTGATTGGACCAAATATGTCCAAGATACAGACGCTCGTGTTTTGATGGCATGTGATCAGACTTTGACTCCACGCCATGGTCAGAGTATGGTGTTTTCCTATTTTGTAGCAGGTAAAAATACCAGTTAAATGTCAACAGTTGTCTTTATTGTCGTTCTGTTATTTAATAAATGCAACAAACTATAGTTTTTATATATATTGTATAACTATATATATATATATCTATATATATAACTTTATAACCTGTGTTATCAAATATGTTGTGCGGCTCCAGACAGATTTAAATTGGGGGAAGAGGGGACGAAATGGCTTTTTCAATAGTTACATTTTGTGTCTTGATCAAACCATGGTGTTACACTGACCTCTGGTGCCTTAATATTGGCACTACAGGTGTAATTCAATATTAAGTCACTAGAGAGCAGTGTTGGACCATTAACTACAGACATGGTGTTTTCATTTTGTTTATCAAATTTATAAGCCTCACCACGGTCACACAGATTGATGAAAAGTTTAAATTTTGATAACTTTAGATCTTCATCTTGTTTTGTACACATGTATCAAATTTTTACGTTGATTTGATGAAGGCCCTACGAGAAGTGAGTCAAACTGTAAGACATAGAAAAACAAGACATTTGCTGTTGCCACCAGGGGACGCTGTGATTTTAAGTCACGATTTCTGTACCGATGTCTTCAGGTCGCGACTCTTGTCTTATGTGTATAGTTTGGACTCGATTGGACAAAATATGTCCAAGATACAGGAGCCTGTGTTTTGATGGCGTTTAATCAAACTTTGAGGCCACACCACGGTCAGACGGTTTTGCTAAAACTTAATCCTTCAATAACTTTAGATCTCCATTTTGTTGTGATGACGATCGTCTAAATTGTAAGTTGATTTGATGAAAGCTGTAGGAGGAGTACTTAAAAGAAAAAATATCGAATATGACCAAAATGGCCACTAAAGTCAAACTGGCGGGCTTCCTGTTGCGTTATTCATAATGCACTGATGGACTTTTTTGTGCATCTAGTCATGATACACAATAGTCTTTGTTTTTTTTGATGATCGGTGAATGCTAAATGAGGGGCTTTTCCGTAGGTGGCGCTATTGAGCGGTTTTGACACACCCGTTCCCAAATACTTCAGAATACGTAAACTTGCGCACATTTCTAATTTACTGTACACTTTAGAAACTTTTTGAGCACGTTAAAGCCCTCAAAAAGCCAATTCACTGAGCGAAGAAAAATAATAATAATAATAATCTTTTCAATTTCAATAGGTCCTCTCACCGATTTCGGTGCTCGGGCCCTAATAATAATAATAATAATAATAATAATAATAATAAAAATCCTTACAGATTCAATAGGGCCTCTCACCATTCGGTGCTCGGGCCCTAATAATAATAATAATAATAATAATAATAATAATAATAAAAATCCTTACAGATTCAATAGGGCCTCTCACCATTCGGTGCTCGGGCCCTAAAAATCCTTACAGATTCAATAGGGCCTCTCACCATTCGGTGCTCGGGCCCTAATAATAATAAAAATCCTTACAGATTCAATAGGGCCTCTCACCATTCGGTGCTCGGGCCCTAATAATCTTTTCAATTTCAATAGGTCCTCTCACCGATTTCGGTGCTCGGGCCCTAATAATAATAATAATAATAATAATAATAATAATAATAATAAAAATCCTTACAGATTCAATAGGGCCTCTCACCATTCGGTGCTCGGGCCCTAATAATAATAAAAATCCTTACAGATTCAATAGGGCCTCTCACCATTCGGTGCTCGGGCCCTAATAATAATAATAAGAATAATGCCTACAATTTCAATAGGGCCTCTCACCATTCGGTGCTCGGGCCCTAATAATAATAATAATAAAAATCCTTACAGATTCAATAGGGCCTCTCACCATTCGGTGCTCGGGCCCTAATAATAAGAATAATGCCTACAATTTCAATAGGGCCTCTCACCATTCGGTGCTCGGGCCCTAACTAGGGCTACGTTGTAGCACTTAAGGGCCCGAGCACCCGCACGTTGAAGCCTGTTGCGGTCGGTGGAGAGAGCGATCGATGACCAAGCGCACATCATCGATCGAGCATGCACTTCTCCACGTTAAATGCGTTTTGCGCTCTGCGGCAGTAGGTTTGCCAGTAGGTGGCACCATCACTATTATTACGCACAGACATATAGATCTGTTCAAGTAGGCGCTCTGATGTAGCGTGAGAAATTTTGTGTCAATTGGACAATGTTTCCGCAACTTAATTTTCACACTGATCAATAGGTGGCGCTATGATCCTGAACTAATATTCATATATGGAGCTGTTCTATTCAGGATTGTGATCATAGGTCAGTAGTTTGGAGCCGGTTGGATAATGCAGAGTGGATTAACAAAGTAATCCTGTTTCCTGGCGAATCAGTAGGTGGCGCTATGACACTGAGGAAATATTGACACATAGAGCTGTTCAGGCTTGGACTCTGACCATGTGACAGAAGTTTTGTAGTGATAGGACAATGCACAGTGGAGTTATGATAACATCGTGTCCTTTGGCGAAGGAAAATCCTTCGACGCACATCAATGTTTACACGGTTTGAGGAAACGTCACAATTCTGACCATGATCTAATGACTTGACTGATCTGATTTGAGCTGTATATTGTAAATCAGCCAGGAGCAGTTCATCAAAGTATAAAACATGTCACTTCCTGTAGCCACCAGGGGGCGCTGTAATTTCAAGTCATAATTTCTGTGTAGATGTCATCAGGATGGCACCCTTGTCTTACATGTCTAGTTTGGACTCGATTGGACAATGTATGTCCGAGATACAGAACCTCGTGTTTTGATGGCGTTTAATCAAACTCAAGACGCCACGCCACGGTCACACGGTGTGACGAAAGGTCAATCTCTTAATCACTTTTTATCTCCATCTTGTTGTGATGGCACTGATCTTAATTTGAAGTTAATCTGATGAAAGCCCTGGGACAAGTGCATCAAGTAAAAATGTGGAATATGGAAAAAAAAAGGCCACTTAATCCAAAATGGCGGCCTCCCTGTTTGGTCAAGCATACCTATCCAAGATATTTTTTTGTTTGTTATGAAACGACACATGTCCCGATAGATTTGTATAAATGTCGGCCATCGTAGTGCCGGGGTTGCCCTATAGGGGGCGCTGGTCAGTTTTTTTGCCACGCCCATTTCTTAAAACCATATGAATATCTTCAGGGGGGGGCTGTTGTTACACACATGTAGTTTGAGAGAGATAGAATCATGAACACTGAAGTTACAGCAATTTCGTGTTTCACGGCGAGTTGATGAACTTTAATGCCACGCCATTCATATGGCGTTTGACGAAAAGTCACGGTAATCTTATGTCTTCATTGTCAATGTCTTGGGACCCATTTGATACAGTTTGACATGGTTGAGGTCAGTGGATGAGGAGAAATTCATCCAAGTGTAAGACAAGCAAAAAACAAGACATTTCCTGTTGCCACCAGGGGGCGCTGCGGTTTTAAGTCATCATTTATGCATAGATGTCATCAGGCGGGGACTATTGTCTTACATGTCTAGTTTGGACTTGATTGGAACATGTATGTCCGAGATACAGATGCCCGTGTTTTGATGGCGTGTAACCAATTTTTAACGCCATGCCACGGTCACACGGTGTGATAAAAAAAAAATCCCTCAATCATTTTTTATCTCCATCTTGTTGTGATGACACTCATCTGAATTTGAAGTTGATCTGATGAAAGCCCTGGGACAAGTACGTAAAAGTAAAAATGTGGGATATTGCCAAAATGGCCACTAAAAGCAAAATGGCGGACTTCCTGTTGCGTTTTTCATAATGCTCCATGAGACTTTTTTTCATGACTGGTCACGATACACCTATATCCAGATTTTGATGAAAATCCGTTATGTGGAAACCTAGGGGCTGGTTCCAGGGGGCGCTGTAGAGCCATTTTGCCACGCCCAATTCCAATTACTCCAGAATACTAAAATATCCGCAGACCTTGAATTTCCTGCAAAGTTTCATAACTTTTTGAGCATGTCTAGACCCTGAAAAAGCCCCCCAAAGGGAAATAATAATAATAATAATAATAATAATAATAATAAAAATCCTTACAGATTCAATAGGGCCTCTCACCATTCGGTGCTCGGGCCCTAATAATAACTAGGGCTACGTTGTAGCACTTGCGGGCCCGAGCACCCGCACGTTGAAGCCTGTTGCGGTCGGTGGAGAGAGCGATCGATGACCAAGCGCACATCATCGATCGAGCATGCACTTCTCCACGTTGCATGCGTTTTGCGCTTTGCGGCAGTAGGTTTGCCAGTAGGTGGCGCCATCACTATTATTACACACAGACTTATAGATCTGTTCAAGTAGCCGCTCTGATGTAGCGTGAGCAGTTTCGTGTCAATTGGACAATGTTTCCGCAACTTAATTTTCACACTGATCAATAGGTGGCGCTATGATCCTGAACTAATATTCATATATGGAGCTGTTCTATTCAGGATTGTGATCATAGGTCAGTAGTTTGGAGCCGGTTGGATAATGCAGAGTGGATTAACAAAGTACTTCCTGTTTCCTGGCGAATCAGTAGGTGGCGCTATGACACTGAGGAAATATTGACACATAGAGCTGTTCAGGCTTGGACTCTGACCATGTGACAGAAGTTTTGTAGTGATAGGACAATGCACAGTGGAGTTATGATAACATCGTGTCCTTTGGCGAAGGAAAATCCTTCGCCGCACATCAATGTTTACACGGTTTGAGGAAACGTCACAATTCTGACCATGATCTAATGACTTGACTGATCTGATTTGCGCTGTATATCGTAAATCAGCCAGGAGCAGTTCATCAAAGTATAAAACATGTCACTTCCTGTAGCCACCAGGGGGCGCTGTAATTTCAAGTCATAATTTCTGTGTAGATGTCATCAGGATGGCACCCTTGTCTTACATGTCTAGTTTGGACTCGATTGGACAATGTATGTCCGAGATACAGAACCTCGTGTTTTGATGGCGTTTAATCAAACTCAAGACGCCACGCCACGGTCACACGGTGTGACGAAAGGTCAATCTCTTAATCACTTTTTATCTCCATCTTGTTGTGATGGCACTGATCTTAATTTGAAGTTAATCTGATGAAAGCCCTGGGACAAGTGCATCAAGTAAAAATGTGGAATATGGAAAAAAAATGGCCACTTAATCCAAAATGGCGGCCTCCCTGTTTGGTCAAGCATACCTATCCAAGATATTTTTTTGTTTGTTATGAAACGACACATGTCCCGATAGATTTGTATAAATGTCTGCCATCGTAGTGCCGGGGTTGCCCTATAGGGGGCGCTGGTCAGTTTTTTTGCCACGCCCATTTCTTAAAACCATATGAATATCTTCAGGGGGGGGCTGTTGTTACACACATGTAGTTTGAGAGAGATAGAATCATGAACACTGAAGTTACAGCAATTTCGTGTTTCACGGCGAGTTGATGAACTTTAATGCCACGCCATTCATATGGCGTTTGACGAAAAGTCACGGTAATCTTATGTCTTCATTGTCAATGTCTTGGGACCCATTTGATACAGTTTGACATGGTTGAGGTCAGTGGATGAGGAGAAATTCATCCAAGTGTAAGACAAGCAAAAAACAAGACATTTCCTGTTGCCACCAGGGGGCGCTGCGGTTTTAAGTAATCATTTATGCATAGATGTCATCAGGCGGGGACTATTGTCTTACATGTCAAGTTTGGACTTGATTGGAACATGTATGTCCGAGATACAGATGCCCGTGTTTTGATGGCGTGTAACCAATTTTTAACGCCATGCCACGGTCACACGGTGTGATAAAAAAAAAATCCCTCAATCATTTTTTATCTCCATCTTGTTGTGATGACACTCATCTGAATTTGAAGTTGATCTGATGAAAGCCCTGGGACAAGTACGTAAAAGTAAAAATGTGGGATATTGCCAAAATGGCCACTAAAAGCAAAATGGCGGACTTCCTGTTGCGTTTTTCATAATGCTCCATGAGACTTTTTTTCATGACTGGTCACGATACACCTATATCCAGATTTTGATGAAAATCCGTTATGTGGAAACCTAGGGGCTGGTTCCAGGGGGCGCTGTAGAGCCATTTTGCCACGCCCAATTCCAATTACTCCAGAATACTAAAATATCCGCAGACCTTGAATTTCCTGCAAAGTTTCATAACTTTTTGAGCATGTCTAGACCCTGAAAAAGCCTCCCAAAGGGAAATAATAATAATAATAATAATAATAATAATAATAATAATAATAATAATAAAAATCCTTACAGATTCAATAGGGCCTCTCACCATTCGGTGCTCGGGCCCTAATAATAATAAAAATCCTTACAGATTCAATAGGGCCTCTCACCATTCGGTGCTCGGGCCCTAATAACTAGGGCTACGTTGTAGCACTTGCGGGCCCGAGCACCCGCACGTTGAAGCCTGTTGCGGTCGGTGGAGAGAGCGATCGATGACCAAGCGCACATCATCGATCGAGCATGCACTTCTCCACGTTAAATGCGTTTTGCGCTCTGCGGCAGTAGGTTTGCCAGTAGGTGGCGCCATCACTATTATTACGCACAGACATATATATCTGTTCATGTAGGCGCTCTGATGTAGCGTGAGCAATTTTGTGTCAATTGGACAATGTTAACACAACTTAATTTTCACACTGATCAGTAGGTGGCGCTATGACCCTGAACTAATATTTATATGTGGAGCTGTTCAGAATAGTATTGTGATCATAGGTCAGTAGTTTGGAGCCGGTTGGATAATGCAGAGTGGATTAACAAAGTACTTCCTGTTTCCTGGCGAATCAGTAGGTGGCGCTATGACACTGAGGAAATATTGACACATAGAGCTGTTCAGGCTTGGACTCTGACCATGTGACAGAAGTTTTGTAGTGATAGGACAATGCACAGTGGAGTTATGATAACATCGTGTCTTTTGGCGAAGGAAAATCCTTCGCCGCACATCAATGTTTACACGGTTTGAGGAAACGTCACAATTCTGACCATGATCTAATGACTTGACTGATCTGATTTGAGCTGTATATTGTAAATCAGCCAGGAGCAGTTCATCAAAGTATAAAACATGTCACTTCCTGTAGCCACCAGGGGGCGCTGTAATTTCAAGTCATAATTTCTGTGTAGATGTCATCAGGATGGCACCCTTGTCTTACATGTCTAGTTTGGACTCGATTGGACAATGTATGTCCGAGATACAGAACCTCGTGTTTTGATGGCGTTTAATCAAACTCAAGACGCCACGCCACGGTCACACGGTGTGACGAAAGGTCAATCTCTTAATCACTTTTTATCTCCATCTTGTTGTGATGGCACTGATCTTAATTTGAAGTTAATCTGATGAAAGCCCTGGGACAAGTGCATCAAGTAAAAATGTGGAATATGGAAAAAAAAAGGCCACTTAATCCAAAATGGCGGCCTCCCTGTTTGGTCAAGCATACCTATCCAAGATATTTTTTTGTTTGTTATGAAACGACACATGTCCCGATAGATTTGTATAAATGTCGGCCATCGTAGTGCCGGGGTTGCCCTATAGGGGGCGCTGGTCAGTTTTTTTGCCACGCCCATTTCTTAAAACCATATGAATATCTTCAGGGGGGGGCTGTTGTTACACACATGTAGTTTGAGAGAGATAGAATCATGAACACTGAAGTTACAGCAATTTCGTGTTTCACGGCGAGTTGATGAACTTTAATGCCACGCCATTCATATGGCGTTTGACGAAAAGTCACGGTAATCTTATGTCTTCATTGTCAATGTCTTGGGACCCATTTGATACAGTTTGACATGGTTGAGGTCAGTGGATGAGGAGAAATTCATCCAAGTGTAAGACAAGCAAAAAACAAGACATTTCCTGTTGCCACCAGGGGGCGCTGCGGTTTTAAGTCATCATTTATGCATAGATGTCATCAGGCGGGGACTATTGTCTTACATGTCTAGTTTGGACTTGATTGGAACATGTATGTCCGAGATACAGATGCCCGTGTTTTGATGGCGTGTAACCAATTTTTAACGCCATGCCACGGTCACACGGTGTGATAAAAAAAAAATCCCTCAATCATTTTTTATCTCCATCTTGTTGTGATGACACTCATCTGAATTTGAAGTTGATCTGATGAAAGCCCTGGGACAAGTACGTAAAAGTAAAAATGTGGGATATTGCCAAAATGGCCACTAAAAGCAAAATGGCGGACTTCCTGTTGCGTTTTTCATAATGCTCCATGAGACTTTTTTTCATGACTGGTCACGATACACCTATATCCAGATTTTGATGAAAATCCGTTATGTGGAAACCTAGGGGCTGGTTCCAGGGGGCGCTGTAGAGCCATTTTGCCACGCCCAATTCCAATTACTCCAGAATACTAAAATATCCGCAGACCTTGAATTTCCTGCAACGTTTCATAACTTTTTGAGCATGTCTAGACCCTGAAAAAGCCCCCCAAAGGGAAATAATAATAATAATAATAATAATAATAATAATAATAAAAATCCTTACAGATTCAATAGGGCCTCTCACCATTCGGTGCTCGGGCCCTAACTAGGGCTACGTTGTAGCACTTGCGGGCCCGAGCACCCGCACGTTGAAGCCTGTTGCGGTCGGTGGAGAGAGCGATCGATGACCAAGCGCACATCATCGATCGAGCATGCACTTCTCCACGTTGCATGCGTTTTGCGCTCTGCGGCAGTAGGTTTGCCAGTAGGTGGCGCCATCACTATTATTACGCACAGACATATAGATCTGTTCAAGTAGGCGCTCTGATGTAGCGTGAGAAATTTTGTGTCAATTGGACAATGTTTCCGCAACTTAATTTTCACACTGATCAATAGGTGGCGCTATGATCCTGAACTAATATTCATATATGGAGCTGTTCTATTCAGGATTGTGATCATAGGTCAGTAGTTTGGAGCCGGTTGGATAATGCAGAGTGGATTAACAAAGTACTTCCTGTTTCCTGGCGAATCAGTAGGTGGCGCTATGACACTGAGGAAATATTGACACATAGAGCTGTTCAGGCTTGGACTCTGACCATGTGACAGAAGTTTTGTAGTGATAGGACAATGCACAGTGGAGTTATGATAACATCGTGTCCTTTGGCGAAGGAAAATCCTTCGCCGCACATCAATGTTTACACGGTTTGAGGAAACGTCACAATTCTGACCATGATCTAATGACTTGACTGATCTGATTTGAGCTGTATATTGTAAATCAGCCAGGAGCAGTTCATCAAAGTATAAAACATGTCACTTCCTGTAGCCACCTGGGGGCGCTGTAATTTCAAGTCATAATTTCTGTGTAGATGTCATCAGGATGGCACCCTTGTCTTACATGTCTAGTTTGGACTCGATTGGACAATGTATGTCCGAGATACAGAACCTCGTGTTTTGATGGCGTTTAATCAAACTCAAGACGCCACGCCACGGTCACACGGTGTGACGAAAGGTCAATCTCTTAATCACTTTTTATCTCCATCTTGTTGTGATGGCACTGATCTTAATTTGAAGTTAATCTGATGAAAGCCCTGGGACAAGTGCATCAAGTAAAAATGTGGAATATGGAAAAAAAATGGCCACTTAATCCAAAATGGCGGCCTCCCTGTTTGGTCAAGCATACCTATCCAAGATATTTTTTTGTTTGTTATGAAACGACACATGTCCCGATAGATTTGTATAAATGTCGGCCATCGTAGTGCCGGGGTTGCCCTATAGGGGGCGCTGGTCAGTGTTTTTGCCACGCCCATTTCTTAAAACCATATGAATATCTTCAGGGGGGGGCTGTTGTTACACACATGTAGTTTGAGAGAGATAGAATCATGAACACTGAAGTTACAGCAATTTCGTGTTTCACGGCGAGTTGATGAACTTTAATGCCACGCCATTCATATGGCGTTTGACGAAAAGTCACGGTAATCTTATGTCTTCATTGTCAATGTCTTGGGACCCATTTGATACAGTTTGACATGGTTGAGGTCAGTGGATGAGGAGAAATTCATCCAAGTGTAAGACAAGCAAAAAACAAGACATTTCCTGTTGCCACCAGGGGGCGCTGCGGTTTTAAGTCATCATTTATGCATAGATGTCATCAGGCGGGGACTATTGTCTTACATGTCTAGTTTGGACTTGATTGGAACATGTATGTCCGAGATACAGATGCCCGTGTTTTGATGGCGTGTAACCAATTTTTAACGCCATGCCACGGTCACACGGTGTGATAAAAAAAAAATCCCTCAATCATTTTTTATCTCCATCTTGTTGTGATGACACTCATCTGAATTTGAAGTTGATCTGATGAAAACCCTGGGACAAGTACGTAAAAGTAAAAATGTGGGATATTGCCAAAATGGCCACTAAAAGCAAAATGGCGGACTTCCTGTTGCATTTTTCATAATGCTCCAATAGACTTTTTTCTATGATTAGTCACGTTACACCAGTGTCTAGATTTTGGGGAAAATCGCTTATGTGGAAACCTAGGGGCTGGTTCCAGGGGGCGCTGTTGAGCCATTTTGCCACGCCCAATTCAAATTACTCCAGAATACTAAATTGTCCGCAGACCTTGAATTTCCTGCAAAGTTTCACAACTTTTTGAGCATGTCTAGACCCTGAAAAAGCCCCCCGAAGGGAAATAATAATAACTAGGGCTACGTTGTAGCACTTGCGGGCCCGAGCACCCGCACGTTGAAGCCTGTTGCGGTCGGTGGAGAGAGCGATCGATGACCAAGCGCACATCATCGATCGAGCATGCACTTCTCCACGTTGCATGCGTTTTGCGCTCTGCGGCAGTAGGTTTGCCAGTAGGTGGCGCCATCACTATTATTACGCACAGACATATATATCTGTTCATGTAGGCGCTCTGATGTAGCGTGAGCAATTTTGTGTCAATTGGACAATGTTAACACAACTTAATTTTCACACTGATCAGTAGGTGGCGCTATGACCCTGAACTAATATTTATATGTGGAGCTGTTCAGATCAGTATTGTGATCATAGGTCAGTAGTTTGGAGCCGGTTGGATAATGCAGAGTGGATTAACAAAGTACTTCCTGTTTCCTGGCGAATCAGTAGGTGGCGCTATGACACTGAGGAAATATTGACACATAGAGCTGTTCAGGGTTGTACTCTTATCATGTGACAGAAGTTTGGTAGTGATAGGACAATGCACAGTGGAATTATGAAAACATCGTGTCCTTTGGCGAAGGATGATCCTTCGCCAAACATCAATGTTTACATGGTTTGAGGAAATGTCACAATTCTGACCTTGATTCAATGACTTGACTGAGCTCATTTGAGCTGTATATCTTAAAGCAGCCAGGAGCAGTTCATCAAAGTATAAAACATGTCACTTCCTGTAGCCACCAGGGGGCGCTGTAATTTCAAGTCATAATTTCTGTGTAGATGTCATCAGGGTGGCACCCTTGTCTTACATGTCTAGTTTGGACTCGATTGGACAATGTATGTCCGAGATACAGAACATCGTGTTTTGATGGCGTTTAATCAAACTCAAGACGCCACGCCACGGTCACACGGTGTGACGAAAGGTCAATCTCTTAATCACTTTTTATCTCCATCTTGTTGTGATGGCACTGATCTTAATTTGAAGTTAATCTGATGAAAGCCCTGGGACAAGTGCATCAAGTAAAAATGTGGAATATGGAAAAAAAATGGCCACTTAATCCAAAATGGCGGCCTCCCTGTTTGGTCAAGCATACCTATCCAAGATATTTTTTTGTTTGTTATGAAACGACACATGTCCCGATAGATTTGTATAAATGTCGGCCATCGTAGTGCCGGGGTTGCCCTATAGGGGGCGCTGGTCAGTTTTTTTGCCACGCCCATTTCTTAAAACCATATGAATATCTTCAGGGGGGGGCTGTTGTTACACACATGTAGTTTGAGAGAGATAGAACCATGAACACTGAAGTTACAGCAATTTCGTGTTTCACGGCGAGTTGATGAACTTTAATGCCACGCCATTCATATGGCGTTTGACGAAAAGTCACGGTAATCTTATGTCTTCATTGTCAATGTCTTGGGACCCATTTGATACAGTTTGACATGGTTGAGGTCAGTGGATGAGGAGAAATTCATCCAAGTGTAAGACAAGCAAAAAACAAGACATTTCCTGTTGCCACCAGGGGGCGCTGCGGTTTTAAGTCATCAGTTATGCATAGATGTCATCAGGCGGGGACTATTGTCTTACATGTCTAGTTTGGACTTGATTGGAACATGTATGTCCGAGATACAGATGCCCGTGTTTTGATGGCGTGTAACCAATTTTTAACGCCATGCCACGGTCACACGGTGTGATAAAAAAAAAATCCCTCAATCAATTTTTATCTCCATCTTGTTGTGATGACACTCATCTGAATTTGAAGTTGATCTGATGAAAGCCCTGGGACAAGTACGGAAAAGTAAAAATGTGGGATATTGCCAAAATGGCCACTAAAAGCAAAATGGCGGACTTCCTGTTGCGTTTTTCATAATGCTCCATGAGACTTTTTTTCATGACTGGTCACGATACACCTATATCCAGATTTTGATGAAAATCCGTTATGTGGAAACCTAGGGGCTGGTTCCAGGGGGCGCTGTAGAGCCATTTTGCCACGCCCAATTCCAATTACTCCAGAATACTAAAATATCCGCAGACCTTGAATTTCCTGCAAAGTTTCATAACTTTTTGAGCATGTCTAGACCCTGAAAAAGCCCCCCAAAGGGAAATAATAATAATAATAATAAAAATCCTTACAGATTCAATAGGGCCTCTCACCATTCGGTGCTCGGGCCCTAATAATAAAAATCCTTACAGATTCAATAGGGCCTCTCACCATTCGGTGCTCGGGCCCTAACTAGGGCTACGTTGTAGCACTTGCGGGCCCGAGCACCCGCACGTTGAAGCCTGTTGCGGTCGGTGGAGAGAGCGATCGATGACCAAGCGCACATCATCGATCGAGCATGCACTTCTCCACGTTAAATGCGTTTTGCGCTCTGCGGCAGTAGGTTTGCCAGTAGGTGGCGCCATCACTATTATTACGCACAGACATATAGATCTGTTCAAGTAGGCGCTCTGATGTAGCGTGAGAAATTTTGTGTCAATTGGACAATGTTTCCGCAACTTAATTTTCACACTGATCAATAGGTGGCGCTATGATCCTGAACTAATATTCATATATGGAGCTGTTCTATTCAGGATTGTGATCATAGGTCAGTAGTTTGGAGCCGGTTGGATAATGCAGAGTGGATTAACAAAGTACTTCCTGTTTCCTGGCGAATCAGTAGGTGGCGCTATGACACTGAGGAAATATTGACACATAGAGCTGTTCAGGCTTGGATTCTGACCATGTGACAGAAGTTTTGTAGTGATAGGACAATGCACAGTGGAGTTATGATAACATCGTGTCCTTTGGCGAAGGAAAATCCTTCGCCGCACATCAATGTTTACACGGTTTGAGGAAACGTCACAATTCTGACCATGATCTAATGACTTGACTGATCTGATTTGAGCTGTATATTGTAAATCAGCCAGGAGCAGTTCATCAAAGTATAAAACATGTCACTTCCTGTAGCCACCAGGGGGCGCTGTAATTTCAAGTCATAATTTCTGTGTAGATGTCATCAGGATGGCACCCTTGTCTTACATGTCTAGTTTGGACTCGATTGGACAATGTATGTCCGAGATACAGAACCTCGTGTTTTGATGGCGTTTAATCAAACTCAAGACGCCACGCCACGGTCACACGGTGTGACGAAAGGTCAATCTCTTAATCACTTTTTATCTCCATCTTGTTGTGATGGCACTGATCTTAATTTGAAGTTAATCTGATGAAAGCCCTGGGACAAGTGCATCAAGTAAAAATGTGGAATATGGAAAAAAAATGGCCACTTAATCCAAAATGGCGGCCTCCCTGTTTGGTCAAGCATACCTATCCAAGATATTTTTTTGTTTGTTATGAAACGACACATGTCCCGATAGATTTGTATAAATGTCGGCCATCGTAGTGCCGGGGTTGCCCTATAGGGGGCGCTGGTCAGTTTTTTTGCCACGCCCATTTCTTAAAACCATATGAATATCTTCAGGGGGGGGCTGTTGTTACAAACATGTAGTTTGAGAGAGATAGAATCATGAACACTGAAGTTACAGCAATTTCGTGTTTCACGGCGAGTTGATGAACTTTAATGCCACGCCATTCATATGGCGTTTGACGAAAAGTCACGGTAATCTTATGTCTTCATTGTCAATGTCTTGGGACCCATTTGATACAGTTTGACATGGTTGAGGTCAGTGGATGAAGAGAAATTCATCCAAGTGTAAGACAAGCAAAAAACAAGACATTTCCTGTTGCCACCAGGGGGCGCTGCGGTTTTAAGTCATCATTTATGCATAGATGTCATCAGGCGGGGACTATTGTCTTACATGTCTAGTTTGGACTTGATTGGAACATGTATGTCCGAGATACAGATGCCCGTGTTTTGATGGCGTGTAACCAATTTTTAACGCCATGCCACGGTCACACGGTGTGATAAAAAAAAAATCCCTCAATCACTTTTTATCTCCATCTTGTTGTGATGACGCTCATCTGAATTTGAAGTTGATCTGATGAAAGCTCTACGACAAGTACATTAAAGTAAAAATGTGGAATTTGGCCAAAATGGCCACTAAATCCAAAATGGCGGGCTTCCTGTTGCATTTTTCATAATGCTCCAATAGACTTTTTTCTATGATTAGTCACGTTACACCAGTGTCTAGATTTTGGGGAAAATCGTTTATGTGGAAACCTAGGGGCTTGTTCCAGGGGGCGCTGTTGAGCCATTTTGCCACGCCCAATTCAAATTACTCCAGAATACTAAATTGTCCGCAGACCTTGAATTTCCTGCAAAGTTTCACAACTTTTTGAGCATGTCTAGACCCTGAAAAAGCCCCCCGAAGGGAAATAATAATAACTAGGGCTACGTTGTAGCACTTGCGGGCCCGAGCACCCGCACGTTGAAGCCTGTTGCGGTCGGTGGAGAGAGCGATCGATGACCAAGCGCACATCATCGATCGAGCATGCACTTCTCCACGTTGCATGCGTTTTGCGCTCTGCGGCAGTAGGTTTGCCAGTAGGTGGCGCCATCACTATTATTACACACAGACTTATAGATCTGTTCAAGTAGCCGCTCTGATGTAGCGTGAGCAGTTTCGTGTCAATTGGAAAATTTTACCACAATGTAATTTTCACACTGATCAGTAGGTGGCGCTATGACCCTGAACTAATGTTTATATATGGAGCTGTTCAGATCAGGATTGTGATCATAGGTCAGAAGTTTGGAGCCGGTTGGATAAGGCAGTGTGGATTAACAAAGTACTTCCTGTTTCATGGATAATCAGTAGGTGGCGCTATGACACTGAGGAAATATTGACACATAGAGCTGTTCAGGCTTGTACTCTTATCATGTGACAGAAGTTTTGTAGTGATAGGACAATGCACAGTGGACTTATGAAAACATCGTGTCCTTTGGCGAAGGATGATCCTTCGCCGCACCTCAATGTTTAAATGGTTTGAGGAAACGTCACAATTCTGACCTTGATTCAATGACTTGACTGAGCTCATTTGAGCTGTATATTGTAAATCAGCCAGGAGCAGTTCATCAAAGTATAAAACATGTCACTTCCTGTAGCCACCAGGGGGCGCTGTAATTTCAAGTCATAATTTCTGTGTAGATGTCATCAGGATGGCACCCTTGTCTTACATGTCTAGTTTGGACTCGATTGGACAATGTATGTCCGAGATACAGAACCTCGTGTTTTGATGGCGTTTAATCAAACTCAAGACGCCACGCCACGGTCACAAGGTGTGACGAAAGGTCAATCTCTTAATCACTTTTTATCTCCATCTTGTTGTGATGGCACTGATCTTAATTTGAAGTTAATCTGATGAAAGGCCTGGGACAAGTGCATCAAGTAAAAATGTGGAATATGGAAAAAAAATGGCCACTTAATCCAAAATGGCGGCCTCCCTGTTTGGTCAAGCATACCTATCCAAGATATTTTTTTGTTTGTTATGAAACGACACATGTCCCGATAGATTTGTATAAATGTCGGCCATCGTAGTGCCGGGGTTGCCCTATAGGGGGCGCTGGTCAGTTTTTTTGCCACGCCCATTTCTTAAAACCATATGAATATCTTCAGGGGGGGGCTGTTGTTACACACATGTAGTTTGAGAGAGATAGAATCATGAACACTGAAGTTACAGCAATTTCGTGTTTCACGGCGAGTTGATGAACTTTAATGCCACGCCATTCATATGGCGTTTGACGAAAAGTCACGGTAATCTTATGTCTTCATTGTCAATGTCTTGGGACCCATTTGATACAGTTTGACATGGTTGAGGTCAGTGGATGAGGAGAAATTCATCCAAGTGTAAGACAAGCAAAAAACAAGACATTTCCTGTTGCCACCAGGGGGCGCTGCGGTTTTAAGTCATCATTTATGCATAGATGTCATCAGGCGGGGACTATTGTCTTACATGTCTAGTTTGGACTTGATTGGAACATGTATGTCCGAGATACAGATGCCCGTGTTTTGATGGCGTGTAACCAATTTTTAACGCCATGCCACGGTCACACGGTGTGATAAAAAAAAAATCCCTCAATCATTTTTTATCTCCATCTTGTTGTGATGACACTCATCTGAATTTGAAGTTGATCTGATGAAAGCCCTGGGACAAGTACGTAAAAGTAAAAATGTGGGATATTGCCAAAATGGCCACTAAAAGCAAAATGGCGGACTTCCTGTTGCGTTTTTCATAATGCTCCATGAGACTTTTTTTCATGACTGGTCACGATACACCTATATCCAGATTTTGATGAAAATCCGTTATGTGGAAACCTAGGGGCTGGTTCCAGGGGGCGCTGTAGAGCCATTTTGCCACGCCCAATTCCAATTACTCCAGAATACTAAAATATCCGCAGACCTTGAATTTCCTGCAAAGTTTCATAACTTTTTGAGCATGTCTAGACCCTGAAAAAGCCCCCCAAAGGGAAATAATAATAATAATAATAATAATAATAATAATAATAATAATAATAATAACTAGGGCTACGTTGTAGCACTTGCGGGCCCGAGCACCCGCACGTTGAAGCCTGTTGCGGTCGGTGGAGAGAGCGATCGATGACCAAGCGCACATCATCGATCGAGCATGCACTTCTCCACAATAAATGCGTTTTGCGCTCTGCGGCAGTAGGATTGCCAGTAGGTGGCGCCATCACTATTATTACGCACAGACATCTATTTATCTGTTCATGTAGGCGCTCTGATGTAGCGTGAGCAATTTTGTGTCAATCGGACAATGTTAACACAACTTAATATTCACACTGATCAGTAGGTGGCGCTATGACCCTGAACTAATATTTATATGTGGAGCTGTTCAGATTAGTATTGTGATCATAGGTCAGTAGTTTGGAGCCGGTTGGATAATGCAGAGTGGATTAACAAAGTACTTCCTGTTTCCTGGCGAATCAGTAGGTGGCGCTATGACACTGAGGAAATATTGACACATAGAGCTGTTCAGGCTTGTACTCTTATCATGTGACAGAAGTTTGGTAGTGATAGGACAATGCACAGTGGACTTATGAAAACATCGTGTCCTTTGGCGAAGGATGATCCTTCGCCAAACATCAATGTTTACATGGTTTGAGGAAATGTCACAATTCTGACCTTGATTCAATGACTTGACTGAGCTCATTTGAGCTGTATATCTTAAAGCAGCCAGGAGCAGTTCATCAAAGTATAAAACATGTCAATTCCTGTAGCCACCAGGGGGCGCTGTAATTTCAAGTCATAATTTCTGTGTAGATGTCATCAGGATGGCACCCTTGTCTTACATGTCTAGTTTGGACTCGATTGGACAATGTATGTCCGAGATACAGAACCTCGTGTTTTGATGGCGTTTAATCAAACTCAAGACGCCACGCCACGGTCACACGGTGTGACGAAAGGTCAATCTCTTAATCACTTTTTATCTCCATCTTGTTGTGATGGCACTGATCTTAATTTGAAGTTAATCTGATGAAAGCCCTGGGACAAGTGCATCAAGTAAAAATGTGGAATATGGAAAAAAAATGGCCACTTAATCCAAAATGGCGGCCTCCCTGTTTGGTCAAGCATACCTATCCAAGATATTTTTTTGTTTGTTATGAAACGACACATGTCCCGATAGATTTGTATAAATGTCGGCCATCGTAGTGCCGGGGTTGCCCTATAGGGGGCGCTGGTCAGTTTTTTTGCCACGCCCATTTCTTAAAACCATATGAATATCTTCAGGGGGGGGCTGTTGTTACACACATGTAGTTTGAGAGAGATAGAATCATGAACACTGAAGTTACAGCAATTTCGTGTTTCACGGCGAGTTGATGAACTTTAATGCCACGCCATTCATATGGCGTTTGACGAAAAGTCACGGTAATCTTATGTCTTCATTGTCAATGTCTTGGGACCCATTTGATACAGTTTGACATGGTTGAGGTCAGTGGATGAGGAGAAATTCATCCAAGTGTAAGACAAGCAAAAAACAAGACATTTCCTGTTGCCACCAGGGGGCGCTGCGGTTTTAAGTCATCATTTATGCATAGATGTCATCAGGCGGGGACTATTGTCTTACATGTCTAGTTTGGACTTGATTGGAACATGTATGTCCGAGATACAGATGCCCGTGTTTTGATGGCGTGTAACCAATTTTTAACGCCATGCCACGGTCACACGGTGTGATAAAAAAAAAATCCCTCAATCATTTTTTATCTCCATCTTGTTGTGATGACACTCATCTGAATTTGAAGTTGATCTGATGAAAGCCCTGGGACAAGTACGTAAAAGTAAAAATGTGGGATATTGCCAAAATGGCCACTAAAAGCAAAATGGCGGACTTCCTGTTGCGTTTTTCATAATGCTCCATGAGACTTTTTTTCATGACTGGTCACGATACACCTATATCCAGATTTTGATGAAAATCCGTTATGTGGAAACCTAGGGGCTGGTTCCAGGGGGCGCTGTAGAGCCATTTTGCCACGCCCAATTCCAATTACTCCAGAATACTAAAATATCCGCAGACCTTGAATTTCCTGCAAAGTTTCATAACTTTTTGAGCATGTCTAGACCCTGAAAAAGCCCCCCAAAGGGAAATAATAATAATAATAATAATAAAAATCCTTACAGATTCAATAGGGCCTCTCACCATTCGGTGCTCGGGCCCTAATAATAAAAATCCTTACAGATTCAATAGGGCCTCTCACCATTCGGTGCTCGGGCCCTAACTAGGGCTACGTTGTAGCACTAACGGGCCCGAGCACAGGCAATTTCAAGTCTGTTGCGGTCGGTGAAGAGAGAACGTTCAATGAGAAGCGCTCGTCTCTGCGTTGCATGCGTTTGGGCACTGCGGCAAGGACTATCGCTTCACTTACTGTAGCCAGCAGGAGGCTCTATGAACTAGAGGTAAGTAACCTTGAAACTATACTACAACAAAACCTATTGCTTTATCTATCATCATATGCTTACATGCCGCAAGGCTTTTTTAATATAAAACTGTTATAAAAGTTACCGTTTATTTAACACGTCTAATGAACAGATTGAAGCAAGTTAGCTGCAGGGTCGTATTTTGGTTGAGACTTTATGTTTTATTATAATAAGTTAATATCAATATGCTACACGTGTAAGTTGCATGTGATAGTAACTATGTTTCACCATTATTCTGTTGAAGGCTGGTATATCCACCATTACTATTCCCACCGCGTTTATTTAGCCTGTCATGGAGTTTTAAAGTGAATATGACAGTTTAGATATGATTATAATCTCCACACATCAGTGTTGTAAACAGTTCTCAAATTAATTATATAATTATGTTTTCAAACCGAGGGAAGTGGAGAGACTTGATGTGGACTGTTATCAATAGCTCTGTGGGAGATTATCACCTTGAATATTACAGATGAGGTAGAAAGACATTTTATCTATTTTTACAATGTTGTATTTCTTTCAGTACTTTTATCAAAAGCGACTTAAAATATGTGCATTTAACCATTAGGATACAAACCCAGACCACAGTACAACGGTTCTATCTGAAATCTGTTGTGCTTCATACACAACTCAAAACATTCTTTAACAGTGCGTTTCTTCTCTTTATAGATGAGGAACTGCAGCACCTGACGTCGTCAGCAGCAACATGGTGATCAACACGTGGACGACTGCATCATCATCAGAAGCTACACAACACTTCTAAATTCCTCCCTTAAATAAAGATGGCCTGCAACTGTTTAGTGGTAACAGTCATTGCTCATTGTCATGGATAACAATTCATTTCTATCTTTATTATGGTTGGTTAAAATAATAAAAACTTATTACAACAATGTGTATCTTTTGCTTTCTGATTTGATACACTTTAGATAAGAACCCAGTGTTTAATATTTCTGCTTTGCCATAAGAGACAAAACATGGTCAATTGGTCATCACAGCTGTGTCCTTCAGGCTCGTCCGTCCCTAATAAAATGAGAGGAAACATAAAAATAATCAGATCATAATCATTTCATCTTAGGAAATAGGTAGTGTACATCATTTTCAAATTCTCTATGAACACTGTCTGTTCTAGTAAAGTTACAATATATTATATCCACCATTACTATTCCCACCGCGTTTATTTAGCCTGTCATGGAGTTTTACAGTGAATATGACAGTTTAGATATGATTATAATCTCCACACATCAGTGTTGTAAACAGTTCTCAAATTAATTATATAATTATGTTTTCACACCGAGGGAAGTGGAGAGACTTGATGTGGACTGTTATCAATAGCTCTGTGGGAGATTATCACCTTGAATATTACAGATGAGGTAGAAAGACATTTTATCTATTTTTACAATGTTGTATTTCTTTCAGTACTTTTATCAAAAGCGACTTAAAATATGTGCATTTAACCATTAGGATACAAACCCAGACCACAGTACAACGGTTCTATCTGAAATCTGTTGTGCTTCATACACAACACAAAACATTCTTTAACAGTGAGTTTTTTCATCTTCATAGATGAAGAACTGCAGCACCTAATGTCCTCAGCAGCAACATGGTGGAGATCTGATTTGATACACTTTAGATAAGAACCCAGTGTTTTATATTTCTGCTTTGTCATAAGAGACAGAACATGGTCATCACAGCTGTGTCCTTCAGGCTCGTCCGTCCCTAATAAAATGATAGGAAACATGAAATTATGTCATAATTATAGAGAAAGAGTTACATATGAACAAAGTGTGTATTCTTATTTTCGATGGATATTCAACTATGTATTTGAATATGCTTTTGGAATAAAACGTGCACTACCATGACAATGAATGTTTAGTATGGAGCTATTTCACATTAAAAGTATTGCATTATAATTTAACACATTATGTATTATGTGCAATACTTTGTAAGTAATGAAAACAGGTCTGTACCTGGAGTCAGTGTTCAGTCTGGTTGGATTCAAGTTGTGTCTCACGCTGGACATCCTAGAGGAACATTGAACACAAATACACAGATATGTTAAGTCATACATGTGCCATGTTATCTGCTTAACAGACTTTTACATGGTAATAATAAAATATTAATTCAAAGTTAATCAGATCATAATCATTTCAGCTTAGGAAATAGGTAGTGCATATTAGCCTACAATTCTGTATGACACTGTCTGTTCTAGTAAAGTTACAAGGCTATGATTTACTCATATTTAACAAAAGAATTCAGTGAAGTCTGTCTGAGATTAACGATTTAAATACTGAAGGTGGGAGACACGGTTACTTTTCACTGTAACACGTTACAACACTACTCTGAAGAAAGAGCTTTAGGACACGTAATGCTCCTTTGAACAGCTGCTCTTGCAATGCAGATGTGACTTTAAACACTCAGGTTTCTCAGGTTTCAGTTAGCATCGCTAGCCCGCTAGCGAAACTAACTTACAAGCCGACACACAGTCTCCTGTCTCAGAGTCATCCGCATAAAGTAACGCTTATATCTGCTGGGTGGACCCGCTCATGTCGTTTCATGTCGGTGTTTGTCGGTAATAACCCCAATCGAATCGAAGAACAGTTACTGCACCCATTCGAAGATATCGTTAGCTTGCTTGTTAGCGAGCTAGTTAGCCTCCGGCGCTAGCGAAAATGAAGCCGACACACAGTCTCCTGTCTCAGATGCATCCTTATAAACGAAAGCTTATCTCTGCTTGGTGGACCTGGGTTCATGGCGGTTGTTTCTGTAACAGCTGGCATTCGCATCGAACCCGTTGATATACACTGAGCTGGTATGTAGCTCCCGGATTAGCGTCCCTTAGCTATCACGGCTGATTCAAAGGCACCCTGCGAATCACATCGAAATAAAATACTTAACGTGACTTACCACAGCAACGGAGGCGCAGACATCGTTACCGTGACCGTCAGGAGAAAGAGCAGAACATCAAAGTGTGTAATTTACCGGGTATGTGGGTGTAAGCCATTTCATGAGGCGTTCACGTGTAACTGGTGAAAGCCGAACTCACAACACACAGCACAGCTTACACTGTGACGTCACGTGAATTTCAAACATCTATATCGCTTAAACGAGGGAGTTAAAATAAAATACACCCCCCTCAGAGTTGTCATGAAGGAAGAACTTAGCGATTGAGACTAAAACCAAAGTTTGAGCAATGCTGTAAAAGGTTTAATTCTCCTCTAAAGTTGGCCACCCTGTAAACACAGTCTGTTAATGCATAGATAACACAAAGCATGGTCTGACACTGCCATCTAGTGACTAAATATTGCAGCACATCTGCCAGATATAGATGTTTTCATTCCTCAAACTGGAAGCCACACCACGGTCACACAGTATTATGAAAAGTTGCAATTTCGTTAACTTTAGATCTTCATCTTGTTTTGAACACATGCATCAAATTTTTACGTTGATTTAATGAAGGCCCTACGAGTAGTGAATCAAACTGTAACACATCGAAAAACAAGACATTTGCTGTTGCCACCAGGGGACGCTGTGATTTTAAGTCACGATTTCTGTACCGATGTCTTCAGGTCGCGACTCTTGTCTTATGTGTATAGTTTGGACTCGATTGGACAAAATATGTCCAAGATACAGGAGCCCGTGTTTTGATGGCGTTTAATCAAACTTTGAGGCCACACCACGGTCAGACGGTTTTGCTAAAACTTAATCCTTCAATAACTTTAGATCTCCATTTGTTGTGATGACGATCGTCTAAATTGTAAGTTGATTTGATGAAAGCTGTAGGAGGAGTACTTAAAACAAAAAATATCGAATATGACCAAAATGGCCACTAAAGTCAAACTGGCGGGCTTCCTGTTGCGTTATTCATAATGCACTGATGGACTTTTTTGTGCATCTAGTCATGATACACAATAGTCTTTGTTTTTTTTGAGGATCGGTGAATGCTAAATGAGGGGCTTTTCCGTAGGTGGCGCTCTTGAGCCATTTTGCCACGCCCTTTTCAAAATACTCCAGAATACGTAAATTTTCGCCGCCTTCGAATTTACTGCAAACTCCTACAACTTTTTGAGCACATTAAAGCCCTCAAAAAGCCAATTCATTTAAGCTAAGAAAAATAATAATAATAATAATAATAATAATCATTTCAATTTCAATAGGGCCTCCCACCGATTTCGGTGCTCGGGCCCTAACTAGGGCTACGTTGTAGCACTTGCGGGCCCGAGCACTCGCACGTTGAAGCCTGTTGCGGTCGGTGGAGAGAGCGATCGATGACCAAGCGCACATCATCGATCGAACATGCACTTCTCCACGTTAAATGCGTTTTGCGCTCTGCGGCAGTAGGTTTGCCAGTAGGTGGCGCCATCACTATTATTACGCACAGACATATATATCTGTTCATGTAGGCGCTCTGATGTAGCGTGAGCAATTTTGTGTCAATCGGACAATGTTAACACAACTTAATTTTCACACTGATCAGTAGGTGGCGCTATGTCCCTGAACTAATATTTATATGTGGAGCTGTTCAGATCAGTTTTGTGATCATAGGTCAGTAGTTTGGAGCCGGTTGGATAATGCAGAGTGGATTAACAAAGTACTTCCTGTTTCCTGGCGAATCAGTAGGTGGCGCTATGACACTGAGGATATATTGACACATAGAGCTGTTCAGGCTTGGACTCTGACCATGTGACAGAAGTTTTGTAGTGATAGGACAATGCACAGTGGAGTTATGATAACATCGTGTCCTTTGGCGAAGGAAAATCCTTCGCCGCACATCAATGTTTACACGGTTTGAGGAAACGTCACAATTCTGACCATGATCTAATGACTTGACTGATCTGATTTGAGCTGTATATTGTAAATCAGCCAGGAGCAGTTCATCAAAGTATAAAACATGTCACTTCCTGTAGCCACCAGGGGGCGCTGTAATTTCAAGTCATAATTTCTGTGTAGATGTCATCAGGATGGCACCCTTGTCTTACATGTCTAGTTTGGACTCGATTGGACAATGTATGTCCGAGATACAGAACCTCGTGTTTTGATGGCGTTTAATCAAACTCAAGACGCCACGCCACGGTCACACGGTGTGACGAAAGGTCAATCTCTTAATCACTTTTTATCTCCACCTTGTTGTGATGGCACTGATCTTAATTTGAAGTTAATCTGATAAAAGCCCTGGGACAAGTGCATCAAGTAAAAATGTGGAATATGGAAAAAAAATGGCCACTTAATCCAAAATGGCGGCCTCCCTGTTTGGTCAAGCATACCTATCCAAGATATTTTTTTGTTTGTTATGAAACGACACATGTCCCGATAGATTTGTATAAATGTCGGCCATCGTAGTGCCGGGGTTGCCCTATAGGGGGCGCTGGTCAGTTTTTTTGCCACGCCCATTTCTTAAAACCATATGAATATCTTCAGGGGGGGGCTGTTGTTACACACATGTAGTTTGAGAGAGATAGAATCATGAACACTGAAGTTACAGCAATTTCGTGTTTCACGGCGAGTTGATGAACTTTAATGCCACGCCATTCATATGGCGTTTGACGAAAAGTCACGGTAATCTTATGTCTTCATTGTCAATGTCTTGGGACCCATTTGATACAGTTTGACATGGTTGAGGTCAGTGGATGAGGAGAAATTCATCCAAGTGTAAGACAAGCAAAAAACAAGACATTTCCTGTTGCCACCAGGGGGCGCTGCGGTTTTAAGTCATCATTTATGCATAGATGTCATCAGGCGGGGACTATTGTCTTACATGTCTAGTTTGGACTTGATTGGAACATGTATGTCCGAGATACAGATGCCCGTGTTTTGATGGCGTGTAACCAATTTTTAACGCCATGCCACGGTCACACGGTGTGATAAAAAAAAAATCCCTCAATCATTTTTTATCTCCATCTTGTTGTGATGACACTCATCTGAATTTGAAGTTGATCTGATGAAAGCCCTGGGACAAGTACGTAAAAGTAAAAATGTGGGATATTGCCAAAATGGCCACTAAAAGCAAAATGGCGGACATCCTGTTGCGTTTTTCATAATGCTCCATGAGACTTTTTTTCATGACTGGTCACGATACACCTATATCCAGATTTTGATGAAAATCCGTTATGTGGAAACCTAGGGGCTGGTTCCAGGGGGCGCTGTAGAGCCATTTTGCCACGCCCAATTCCAATTACTCCAGAATACTAAAATATCCGCAGACCTTGAATTTCCTGCAAAGTTTCATAACTTTTTGAGCATGTCTAGACCCTGAAAAAGCCCCCCAAAGGGAAATAATAATAATAACTAGGGCTACGTTGTAGCACTAACGGGCCCGAGCACAGGCAATTTCAAGTCTGTTGCGGTCGGGGAAGAGAGAACGATCGATGACCAAGCACATGTCTCTGCCTTGCGCGCGTTTTAAGCTCTGCAGCAACAATAAACGCTTCACTTCCTGTAGCCAGCAGGTGGCGCTAGGATTTTAAGTCATGGTGTCCTTGTAGATGTCATCAGATCGCAACTCTTGTCTTACATGTCTAGTTTGGAGTTGATTGGACCAAATATGTCCAAGATACAGACGCTCGTGTTTTGATGGCGTGTGATCAGACTTTGACTCCACGCCATGGTCAGAGTATGGTGTTTTCCTATTTTGTAGCAGGTAAAAATACCAGTTAAATGTCAACAGTTGTCTTTATTGTCGGTCTGTTATTTAATAAATGCAACAAACTATAGTTTTTATATATATTGTATAACTATATATATATATATATATATGTATATATATAACTTTATAACCTGTGTTATCAAATATGTTGTGCGGCTCCAGCCAGATTTAAATTGGGGGAAGAGGGGACGAAATGGCTTTTTCAATAGTTACATTTTGTGTCTTGATCAAACCATGGTGTTTCACTGACCTCTGGTGCCTTAATATTGGCACTACAGGTGTAATTCAATATTGAGTCACTAGAGAGCAGTGTTGGACCATTAACTACAGACATGGTGTTTTCATTTTGTTTATCAAATTTATAAGCCTCACCACGGTCACACAGATTGATGAAAAGTTTAAATTTTGATAACTTTAGATCTTCATCTTGTTTTGTACACATGCATCAAATTTTTACGTTGATTTGATGAAGGCCCTACGAGAAGTGAGTCAAACTGTAAGACATAGAAAAACAAGACATTTGCTGTTGCCACCAGGGCACGCTGTGATTTTAAGTCACGATTTCTGTACCGATGTCTTCAGGTCGCGACTCTTGTCTTATGTGTATAGTTTGGACTCGATTGGACAAAATATGTCCAAGATAGAGGAGCCTGTGTTTTGATGGCGTTTAATCAAACTTTGAGGCCACACCACGGTCAGACGGTTTTGCTAAAACTTAATCCTTCAATAACTTTAGATCTCCATTTTGTTGTGATGACGATCGTCTAAATTGTAAGTTGATTTGATGAAAGCTGTAGGAGGAGTACTTAAAAGAAAAAATATCGAATATGACCAAAATGGCCACTAAAGTCAAACTGGCGGGCTTCCTGTTGCGTTATTCATAATGCACTGATGGACTTTTTTGTGCATCTAGTCATGATACACAATAGTCTTTGTTTTTTTTGATGATCGGTGAATGCTAAATGAGGGGCTTTTCCGTAGGTGGCGCTATTGAGCGGTTTTGACACACCCGTTCCCAAATACTTCAGAATACGTAAACTTGCGCACATTTCTAATTTACTGTACACTTTAGAAACTTTTTGAGCACGTTAAAGCCCTCAAAAAGCCAATTCACTGAGCGAAGAAAAATAATAATAATAATAATCTTTTCAATTTCAATAGGTCCTCTCACCGATTTCGGTGCTCGGGCCCTAATAATAATCTTTTCAATTTCAATAGGTCCTCTCACCGATTTCGGTGCTCGGGCCCTAACTAGGGCTACGTTGTAGCACTAACGGGCCCGAGCACAGGCAATTTCTATTCTGTTGCGGTCGGTGAAGAGAGAACGTTCAATGACCAAGCGCTCGTCTCTGCGTTGCATGCGTTTGTGCACTGCGGCAAGGATTATTGCTTCACTTCCTGTAGCCAGCAGGAGGCTCTATGAACTAGAGGTAAGTAACCTTGAAACCATACAACCAAACCTATTGCTTTAACTATCACCATATACTTACATGCCTCAAGGCTTTTTTAATATAAAATTGTTATAAAAGTTAGTTTATTTAACACGTCTAATGAACACATTGAAGCAAGTTAACTGCAGAGTCGTATGTTTGGCTGTGACTTTGTTTTATTTTAATAAGTTAATATCAATACGCTACATGTGTAAGTTGCATGTGATAATAACTATGTTTCACCATTATTCTGATACAGGCTGATATATCCACCATTACTATTTTCACATCGTTAATTTAGTCTGTCATGGAGTTGTAGAGTCAATTAGACAGTATAGATAAGATTATAATGTCCACACATCAGTGTTGTAAACACTTCTCCAGTTAATTATATAATTATGTTTTCACACTGAGGGAAGTGGAGAGACTTGATGTGGACTGTTATCAACAGCTCTGTGGGAGATCATCACCTTGAATATTACAGATGAGGTAGAAAGACATTTTATCTGTGTACAATGTTGTATTTCTTTCTCACGTTTTATCAAAAGCGATTTAAAGTATGTGCATTTAACCATTAGTATACAAACCCAGAGCCCAGTACATCGGTTCTATCTGAAATATGTGGTGCTTCATACACAACACAAAACATTCATAACAGTGTGCTTCTGCTCCTCATTAATGCAGCTCCTGATGTCCTCAGCAGCAACATGGTGGAGATTTGCAGCTTCATGCTGGTCAACTGGAAGACAACTGATCAAGATTAAAAGATTAAGATTAAGATCCATTTATTCGTCCCAAACACATGCACAGACATGCAAAGGCACACTCATGCAGGTAGGGAAATTTAATCTCTGCTTTTTACCCATCTGGTGCAGGACACACAGAGCAGTGAGCGACCATGTACGGCGCTCACGGAGCAGATGTTGGGGGAGTGAGGTGCCTTGCTCAGGGGCACTAGAGAGGGTAGGGAGACTCTTGGATTTTTGGACAGATCAATCCAGGTTTGTCTTTTGTTGTCTCTCCGTGGAGTCGAACCGGAGACGAACCAGAGACCTTCTCTGCCCATAGTCCAAGTTTCTGCCCTCTACACATCACTCCATACGTTGCTCCCTTAACTACAGATGGCCTGCGAATGTCATGGAGTTTTACAGTGAATTAGACAGTTTAGATATGATTTTAATCTCCACACATCAGTGTTGTAAACAGTTCTCAAATTAATTATATAATTATGTTTTCACACTGAGGGAAGTGGAGAGACTTGATGTGGACTGTTATCAATAGCTCTGTGGGAGATTATCACCTTGAATATTACAGATGAGGTAGAAAGACATTTTATCTATTTTTACAATGTTGTATTTCTTTCAGTACTTTTATCAAAAGCGACTTAAAATATGTGCATTTAACCATTAGGATACAAACCCAGACCACAGTACAACGGTTCTATCTGAAATCTGTTGTGCTTCATACACAACTCAAAACATTCTTTAACAGTGCGTTTCTTCTCTTTATAGATGAGGAACTGCAGCACCTGACGTCGTCAGCAGCAACATGGTGGTCAACAAGTGGACGACTGCATCATCATCAGAAGCTACACAACACTTCTAAATTCCTCCCTTAAATAAAGATGGCCTGCAACTGTTTGGTGGTGGCAGTCATTGCTAAGTGGCATGGATAAGAATTCATTTCTATCTTCATTATGGTTGGTTAAAATAATAAAAACTTATAACAACAATGTGTATCTTTTGCTTTCTGATTTGGTACACTTTAGATAAGAACCCAGTGTTTAATATTTCTGCTTTGCCATAAGAGACAAAACATGGTCAATTGGTCATCACAGCTGTGTCCTTCAGGCTCGTCCGTCCCTAATAAAATGAGAGGAAACATAAAAATAATCAGATCATAATCATTTCATCTTAGGAAATAGGTAGTGTACATCATTTTCAAATTCTCTATGAACACTGTCTGTTCTAGTAAAGTTCACGGCTATAATGTATTTATATTTAACAAAATAATTCAGGGAAGTCTGCCTGAGATTAACGATGTAAACACTAGTAGACACGGTTATTTTTCACTGTAACACGTGACAGGACATCAACACTGTGACTCTGAATAAAGAGCCTTAGGATACGTAGTGCTCCTTTGCACAGCTGCTCTTACAATGTGTAGCAAGTGCTAAATCTCCATTAGTATAATAGTAATGAAAATCACCCTTCACATAATTGAACATATATTTTCATGTAACTTATACAGTATTTATTAGAGTTACATATGAACAAAGTGTGTATTCTTATTTTCGGTGGATATTCAACTATGTATTTGAATATGCTTTTGGATTAAAACGTGCACTACCATGACAATGAATGTTTAGTATGGAGCTATTTCACATTAAAAGTATTGCATTATAATTTAACACATTATGTATTATGTGCAATACTTTGTAAGTAATGAAAACAGGTCTGTACCTGGAGTCAGTGTTCAGTCTGGTTGGATTCAAGTTGTGTCTCACGCTGGACATCCTAGAGGAACATTGAACACAAATACACAGATATGTTAAGTCATACATGTGCCATGTTATCTGCTTAACAGACTTTTACATGGTAATAATAAAATATTAATTCAAAGTTAATCAGATCATAATCATTTCAGCTTAGGAAATAGGTAGTGCATAGTAGCCTACAATTCTGTATGACACTGTCTGTTCTAGTAAAGTTACAAGGCTATGATTTACTCATATTTAACAAAAGAATTCAGTGAAGTCTGTCTGAGATTAACGATTTAAATACTGAAGGTGGGAGACACGGTTACTTTTCACTGTAACACGTTACAACACTACTCTGAAGAAAGAGCTTTAGGACACGTAATGCTCCTTTGAACAGCTGCTCTTGCAATGCAGATGTGACTTTAAACACTCAGGTTTCTCAGGTTTCAGTTAGCATCGCTAGCCCGCTAGCGAAACTAACTTACAAGCCGACACACAGTCTCCTGTCTCAGAGTCATCCGCATAAAGTAACGCTTATATCTGCTGGGTGGACCCGCTCATGTCGTTTCATGTCGGTGTTTGTCGGTAATAACCCCAATCGAATCGAAGAACAGTTACTGCACCCATTCGAAGATATCGTTAGCTTGCTTGTTAGCGAGCTAGTTAGCCTCCGGCGCTAGCGAAAATGAAGCCGACACACAGTCTCCTGTCTCAGAGTCATCCTTATAAACGAACGCTTATCTCTGCTTGGTGGACCTGCGTTCATGGCGGTTGTTTCGGTAACAGCTGGCATTCGCATCGAACCCGTTGATATACACTGAGCTGGTATGTAGCTCCCGGATTAGCGTCCCGTAGCTATCACGGCTGATTCAAAGGCACCCTGCGAATCACATCGAAATAAAATACTTAACGTGACTTACCACAGAAACGGAGGCGCAGACATCGTTACCGTGACCGTCAGGAGAAGGAGCAGAACATCAAAGTGTGTAATTTACCGGGTATGTGGGTGTAAGCCATTTCATGAGGCGTTCACGTGTAACTGGTGAAAGCCGAACTCACAACACACAGCACAGCTTACACTGTGACGTCACGTGAATTTCAAACATCTATATCGCTTAAACAAGGGAGTTAAAATAAAATACACCCCCCTCAGAGTTGTCATGAAGGAAGAACTTAGCGATTGAGACTAAAACCAAAGTTTGAGCAATGCTGTAAAAGGTTTAATTCTCCTCTAAAGTTGGCCACCCTGTAAACACAGTCTGTTAATGCATAGATAACACAAAGCATGGTCTGACACTGCCATCTAGTGACTAAATATTGCAGCACATCTGCCAGATATAGATGTTTTCATTCCTCAAACTGGAAGCCACACCACGGTCACACAGTATTATGAAAAGTTGCAATTTCGTTAACTTTAGATCTTCATCTTGTTTTGAACACATGCATCAAATTTTTACGTTGATTTAATGAAGGCCCTACGAGTAGTGAATCAAACTATAACACATAGAAAAACAAGACATTTGCTGTTGCCACCAGGGGACGCTGTGATTTTAAGTCACGATTTCGGTACCGATGTCTTCAGGTCGCGACTCTTGTCTTATGTGTATAGTTTGGACTCGATTGGACAAAATATGTCCAAGATACAGGAGCCCGTGTTTTGATGGCGTTTAATCAAACTTTGAGGCCACACCACGGTCAGACGGTTTTGCTAAAACTTAATCCTTCAATAACTTTAGATCTCCATTTTGTTGTGATGACGATCGTCTAAATTGTAAGTTGATTTGATGAAAGCTGTAGGAGGAGTACTTAAAACAAAAAATATCGAATATGACCAAAATGGCCACTAAAGTCAAACTGGCGGGCTTCCTGTTGCGTTATTCATAATGCACTGATGGACTTTTTTGTGCATCTAGTCATGATACACAATAGTCTTTGTTTTTTTTGAAGATCGGTGAATGCTAAATGAGGGGCTTTTCCGTAGGTGGCGCTCTTGAGCCATTTTGCCACGCCCTTTTCAAAATACTCCAGAATACGTAAATTTTCGCCGCCTTCGAATTTACTGCAAACTCCTACAACTTTTTGAGCACATTAAAGCCCTCAAAAAGCCAAGTCATTTAAGCTAAGAAAAATAATAATAATAATAATAATAATAATCATTTCAATTTCAATAGGGCCTCCCACCGATTTCGGTGCTCGGGCCCTAATAACTAGGGCTACGTTGTAGCACTTGCGGGCCCGAGCACCCGCACGTTGAAGCCTGTTGCGGTCCTTGGAGAGAGCGATCGATGACCAAGCGCACATCATCGATCGAGCATGCACTTCTCCACGTTGCATGCGTTTTGCGCTCTGCGGCAGTAGGTTTGCCAGTAGGTGGCGCCATCACTATTATTACGCACAGACATATATATCTGTTCATGTAGGCGCTCTGATGTAGCGTGAGCAATTTTGTGTCAATTGGACAATGTTAACACAACTTACTTTACACACTGATCAGTAGGTGGCGCTATGACCCTGAACTAATATTTATATGTGGAGCTGTTCAGATCAGTATTGTGATCATAGGTCAGTAGTTTGGAGCCGGTTGGATAATGCAGAGTGGATTAACAAAGTACTTCCTGTTTCCTGGTGAATCAGTAGGTGGCGCTATGACACTGAGGAAATATTGACACATAGAGCTGTTCAGGCTTGTACTCTTATCATGTGACAGAAGTTTGGTAGTGATAGGACAATGCACAGTGGAATTATGAAAACATCGTGTCCTTTGGCGAAGGATGATCCTTCGCCAAACATCAATGTTTACATGGTTTGAGGAAATGTCACAATTCTGACCTTGATTCAATGACTTGACTGAGCTCATTTGAGCTGTATATCTTAAAGCAGCCAGGAGCAGTTCATCAAAGTATAAAACATGTCACTTCATGTTGCCACCAGGGGGCGCTGTGATTTCAAGTCATAATTTCTGTGTAGATGTCATCAAGCCGGAACTCTTGTCTTGCATGTGTAGTTTGGACTTGATTGGACCATGTATGTTCGAGATACAGATGCTCGTGTTTTGATGGCGTTTAACCAAACTTTAACGCCACGCCACGGTCACACGGTGTGAAGGGGAAAAAATCCCTTAATCAGTTTTTATCTCAATCTTGTTGTGATGACACTCATCTGAATTTGAAGTTGATCTGATGAAAGCTCTACGACAAGTAAATCAAAGTAAAAATGTTGAATAGGGCCAAAATGGCCACTAAATCCAAAATGGCGGGCTTACTGTTTAGTCTAGCATATCTATCCAAGAGACTTATTTGTTTGTTATGAAAAGACACATGCCCAAATCGATTTTTGTACATGTCGTCCAAGCGTAGTGCCGGGCTGCCCGTTAGGGGGCGCTAGTCAGTTATTTTGCCACGCCCATTCCTTAAAACCATATGAAAATCTTCAGGGGGGGGATGTTGTTGCACACATGTAGTTTGAGTGAGATAGAACCATGAACACTGAAGTTAAAGCAATTTCGTGTTTCACGGCGAGGTGATGAACTTTGATGCCACGCTATTAATATGGCGTTTGACGAAAAGTCACAGTTATCTTATGCCTTCATTATCAATGTCTTGAGACCCATTTGGTACAGTTTGACATGGTTGAGGTCAGTGGATGAGGAGGAATACATCCAAGTGTAAGACAAGCAAAAAACAAGACATTTCCTGGTGCCACCAGGGGGCGCTGTGATTTTAAGTCATTATTTCTGTGTAGATGTCATCAGGCCGGGACTCTTGTCTTACATGTCTAGTTTGGACTTGATTGGACCATGTATGTTCGAGATACAGATGCACGTGTTTTGATGGCGTGGAACCAAATTTTGACTTCACGCCACGGTCACACAAAGTGACGGAAAAAAATTCCGTTGATCATTTTTTTTCTCAATCTTGTTGTGATGACACCCGTCTAATTTTTAAGTTGATCTGATGAAAGCTCTACGACAAGTACATTAAAGTAAAAATGTGGAATTTGGCCAAAATGGCCACTAAATCCAAAATGGCGGGCTTCCTGTTGCATTTTTCATAATGCTCCAATAGAGTTTTTTCTATGATTAGTCACGTTACACCAGTGTCTAGATTTTGGGGGAAATCGCTTATGTGGAAACCTAGGGGCTGGTTCCAGGGGGCGCTGTTGAGCCATTTTGCCACGCCCAATTCAAATTACTCCAGAATACTAAATTGTCCGCAGACCTTGAATTTCCTGCAAAGTTTCACAACTTTTTGAGCATGTCTAGACCCTGAAAAAGCCCCCCGAAGGGAAATAATAATAACTAGGGCTACGTTGTAGCACTTGCGGGCCCGAGCACCCGCACGTTGAAGCCTGTTGCGGTCGGTGGAGAGAGCGATCGATGACCAAGCGCACATCATCGATCGAGCATGCACTTCTCCACAATAAATGCGTTTTGCGCTCTGCGGCAGTAGGATTGCCAGTAGGTGGCGCCATCACTATTATTACGCACAGACATCTATTTATCTGTTCATGTAGGCGCTCTGATGTAGCGTGAGCAATTTTGTGTCAATCGGACAATGTTAACACAACTTAATATTCACACTGATCAGTAGGTGGCGCTATGACCCTGAACTAATATTTATATGTGGAGCTGTTCAGATTAGTATTGTGATCATAGGTCAGTAGTTTGGAGCCGGTTGGATAATGCAGAGTGGATTAACAAAGTACTTCCTGTTTCCTGGCGAATCAGTAGGTGGCGCTATGACACTGAGGAAATATTGACACATAGAGCTGTTCAGGCTTGTACTCTTATCATGTGACAGAAGTTTGGTAGTGATAGGACAATGCACAGTGGACTTATGAAAACATCGTGTCCTTTGGCGAAGGATGATCCTTCGCCAAACATCAATGTTTACATGGTTTGAGGAAATGTCACAATTCTGACCTTGATTCAATGACTTGACTGAGCTCATTTGAGCTGTATATCTTAAAGCAGCCAGGAGCAGTTCATCAAAGTATAAAACATGTCACTTCCTGTAGCCACCAGGGGGCGCTGTAATTTCAAGTCATAATTTCTGTGTAGATGTCATCAGGATGGCACCCTTGTCTTACATGTCTAGTTTGGACTCGATTGGACAATGTATGTCCGAGATACAGAACCTCGTGTTTTGATGGCGTTTAATCAAACTCAAGACGCCACGCCACGGTCACACGGTGTGACGAAAGGTCAATCTCTTAATCACTTTTTATCTCCATCTTGTTGTGATGGCACTGATCTTAATTTGAAGTTAATCTGATGAAAGCCCTGGGACAAGTGCATCAAGTAAAAATGTGGAATATGGAAAAAAAATGGCCACTTAATCCAAAATGGCGGCCTCCCTGTTTGGTCAAGCATACCTATCCAAGATATTTTTTTGTTTGTTATGAAACGACACATGTCCCGATAGATTTGTATAAATGTCAGCCATCATAGTGCCGGGGTTGCCCTATAGGGGGCGCTGGTCAGTTTTTTTGCCACGCCCATTTCTTAAAACCATATGAATATCTTCAGGGGGGGGCTGTTGTTACACACATGTAGTTTGAGAGAGATAGAATCATGAACACTGAAGTTACAGCAATTTCGTGTTTCACGGCGAGTTGATGAACTTTAATGCCACGCCATTCATATGGCGTTTGACGAAAAGTCACGGTAATCTTATGTCTTCATTGTCAATGTCTTGGGACCCATTTGATACAGTTTGACATGGTTGAGGTCAGTGGATGAGGAGAAATTCATCCAAGTGTAAGACAAGCAAAAAACAAGACATTTCCTGTTGCCACCAGGGGGCGCTGCGGTTTTAAGTCATCATTTATGCATAGATGTCATCAGGCGGGGACTATTGTCTTACATGTCTAGTTTGGACTTGATTGGAACATGTATGTCCGAGATACAGATGCCCGTGTTTTGATGGCGTGTAACCAATTTTTAACGCCATGCCACGGTCACACGGTGTGATAAAAAAAAATCCCTCAATCATTTTTTATCTCCATCTTGTTGTGATGACACTCATCTGAATTTGAAGTTGATCTGATGAAAGCCCTGGGACAAGTACGTAAAAGTAAAAATGTGGGATATTGCCAAAATGGCCACTAAAAGCAAAATGGCGGACTTCCTGTTGCGTTTTTCATAATGCTCCATGAGACTTTTTTTCATGACTGGTCACGATACACCTATATCCAGATTTTGATGAAAATCCGTTATGTGGAAACCTAGGGGCTGGTTCCAGGGGGCGCTGTAGAGCCATTTTGCCACGCCCAATTCCAATTACTCCAGAATACTAAAATATCCGCAGACCTTGAATTTCCTGCAAAGTTTCATAACTTTTTGAGCATGTCTAGACCCTGAAAAAGCCCCCCAAAGGGAAATAATAATAATAATAATAATAATAATAATAATAATAATAATAATAATAAAAATAAACAGATTCAATAGGGCCTCTCACCATTCGGTGCTCGGGCCCTAACTAGGGCTACGTTGTAGCACTTGCGGGCCCGAGCACCCGCACGTTGAAGCCTGTTGCGGTCGGTGGAGAGAGCGATCGATGACTAAGCGCACATCATCGATCGAGCATGCAGTTCTCCACGTTGCATGCGTTTTGCGCTCTGCGGCAGTAGGTTTGCCAGTAGGTGGCGCCATCACTATTATTACACACAGACTTATAGATCTGTTCAAGTAGCCGCTCTGATGTAGCGTGAGCAATTTTGTGTCAATTGGACAATGTTAACACAACTTAATTTTCACACTGATCAGTAGGTGGCGCTATGACCCTGAACTAATATTTATATGTGGAGCTGTTCAGATCAGTATTGTGATCATAGGTCAGTAGTTTGGAGCCGGTTGGATAATGCAGAGTGGATTAACAAAGTACTTCCTGTTTCCTGGTGAATCAGTAGGTGGCGCTATGACACTGAGGAAATATTGACACATAGAGCTGTTCAGGCTTGTACTCTTATCATGTGACAGAAGTTTGGTAGTGATAGGACAATGCACAGTGGAATTATGAAAACATCGTGTCCTTTGGCGAAGGATGATCCTTCGCCAAACATCAATGTTTACATGGTTTGAGGAAACGTCACAATTCTGACCATGATCTAATGAATTGACTGATCTGATTTGAGCTGTATATTGTAAATCAGCCAGGAGCAGTTCATCAAAGTATAAAACATGTCACTTCCTGTAGCCACCAGGGGGCGCTGTAATTTCAAGTCATAATTTCTGTGTAGATGTCATCAGGATGGCACCCTTGTCTTACATGTCTAGTTTGGACTCGATTGGACAATGTATGTCCGAGATACAGAACCTCGTGTTTTGATGGCGTTTAATCAAACTCAAGACGCCACGCCACGGTCACACGGTGTGACGAAAGGTCAATCTCTTAATCACTTTTTATCTCCATCTTGTTGTGATGGCACTGATCTTAATTTGAAGTTAATCTGATGAAAGCCCTGGGACAAGTGCATCAAGTAAAAATGTGGAATATGGAAAAAAAATGGCCACTTAATCCAAAATGGCGGCCTCCCTGTTTGGTCAAGCATACCTATCCAAGATATTTTTTTGTTTGTTATGAAACGACACATGTCCCGATAGATTTGTATAAATGTCGGCCATCGTAGTGCCGGGGTTGCCCTATAGGGGGCGCTGGTCAGTTTTTTTGCCACGCCCATTTCTTAAAACCATATGAATATCTTCAGGGGGGGGCTGTTGTTACACACATGTAGTTTGAGAGAGATAGAATCATGAACACTGAAGTTACAGCAATTTCGTGTTTCACGGCGAGTTGATGAACTTTAATGCCACGCCATTCATATGGCGTTTGACGAAAAGTCACGGTAATCTTATGTCTTCATTGTCAATGTCTTGGGACCCATTTGATACAGTTTGACATGGTTGAGGTCAGTGGATGAGGAGAAATTCATCCAAGTGTAAGACAAGCAAAAAACAAGACATTTCCTGTTGCCACCAGGGGGCGCTGCGGTTTTAAGTCATCATTTATGCATAGATGTCATCAGGCGGGGACTATTGTCTTACATGTCTAGTTTGGACTTGATTGGAACATGTATGTCCGAGATACAGATGCCCGTGTTTTGATGGCGTGTAACCAATTTTTAACGCCATGCCACGGTCACACGGTGTGATAAAAAAAAAATCCCTCAATCATTTTTTATCTCCATCTTGTTGTGATGACACTCATCTGAATTTGAAGTTGATCTGATGAAAGCCCTGGGACAAGTACGTAAAAGTAAAAATGTGGGATATTGCCAAAATGGCCACTAAAAGCAAAATGGCGGACTTCCTGTTGCGTTTTTCATAATGCTCCATGAGACTTTTTTTCATGACTGGTCACGATACACCTATATCCAGATTTTGATGAAAATCCGTTATGTGGAAACCTAGGGGCTGGTTCCAGGGGGCGCTGTAGAGCCATTTTGCCACGCCCAATTCCAATTACTCCAGAATACTAAAATATCCGCAGACCTTGAATTTCCTGCAAAGTTTCATAACTTTTTGAGCATGTCTAGACCCTGAAAAAGCCCCCCAAAGGGAAATAATAATAATAATAATAATAATAATAATAATAATAATAATAATAATAATAATAATAAAAATCCTTACAGATTCAATAGGGCCTCTCACCATTCGGTGCTCGGGCCCTAACTAGGGCTACGTTGTAGCACTTGCGGGCCCGAGCACCCGCACGTTGAAGCCTGTTGCGGTCGGTGGAGAGAGCGATCGATGACTAAGCGCACATCATCGATCGAGCATGCAGTTCTCCACGTTGCATGCGTTTTGCGCTCTGCGGCAGTAGGTTTGCCAGTAGGTGGCGCCATCACTATTATTACACACAGACTTATAGATCTGTTCAAGTAGCCGCTCTGATGTAGCGTGAGCAATTTTGTGTCAATTGGACAATGTTAACACAACTTAATTTTCACACTGATCAGTAGGTGGCGCTATGACCCTGAACTAATATTTATATGTGGAGCTGTTCAGATCAGTATTGTGATCATAGGTCAGTAGTTTGGAGCCGGTTGGATAATGCAGAGTGGATTAACAAAGTACTTCCTGTTTCCTGGTGAATCAGTAGGTGGCGCTATGACACTGAGGAAATATTGACACATAGAGCTGTTCAGGCTTGTACTCTTATCATGTGACAGAAGTTTGGTAGTGATAGGACAATGCACAGTGGAATTATGAAAACATCGTGTCCTTTGGCGAAGGATGATCCTTCGCCAAACATCAATGTTTACATGGTTTGAGGAAACGTCACAATTCTGACCATGATCTAATGAATTGACTGATCTGATTTGAGCTGTATATTGTAAATCAGCCAGGAGCAGTTCATCAAAGTATAAAACATGTCACTTCCTGTAGCCACCAGGGGGCGCTGTAATTTCAAGTCATAATTTCTGTGTAGATGTCATCAGGATGGCACCCTTGTCTTACATGTCTAGTTTGGACTCGATTGGACAATGTATGTCCGAGATACAGAACCTCGTGTTTTGATGGCGTTTAATCAAACTCAAGACGCCACGCCACGGTCACACGGTGTGACGAAAGGTCAATCTCTTAATCACTTTTTATCTCCATCTTGTTGTGATGGCACTGATCTTAATTTGAAGTTAATCTGATGAAAGCCCTGGGACAAGTGCATCAAGTAAAAATGTGGAATATGGAAAAAAAATGGCCACTTAATCCAAAATGGCGGCCTCCCTGTTTGGTCAAGCATACCTATCCAAGATATTTTTTTGTTTGTTATGAAACGACACATGTCCCGATAGATTTGTATAAATGTCGGCCATCGTAGTGCCGGGGTTGCCCTATAGGGGGCGCTGGTCAGTTTTTTTGCCACGCCCATTTCTTAAAACCATATGAATATCTTCAGGGGGGGGCTGTTGTTACACACATGTAGTTTGAGAGAGATAGAATCATGAACACTGAAGTTACAGCAATTTCGTGTTTCACGGCGAGTTGATGAACTTTAATGCCACGCCATTCATATGGCGTTTGACGAAAAGTCACGGTAATCTTATGTCTTCATTGTCAATGTCTTGGGACCCATTTGATACAGTTTGACATGGTTGAGGTCAGTGGATGAGGAGAAATTCATCCAAGTGTAAGACAAGCAAAAAACAAGACATTTCCGGTTGCCACCAGGGGGCGCTGCGGTTTTAAGTCATCATTTATGCATAGATGTCATCAGGCGGGGACTATTGTCTTACATGTCTAGTTTGGACTTGATTGGAACATGTATGTCCGAGATACAGATGCCCGTGTTTTGATGGCGTGTAACCAATTTTTAACGCCATGCCACGGTCACACGGTGTGATAAAAAAAAATCCCTCAATCATTTTTTATCTCCATCTTGTTGTGATGACACTCATCTGAATTTGAAGTTGATCTGATGAAAGCCCTGGGACAAGTACGTAAAAGTAAAAATGTGGGATATTGCCAAAATGGCCACTAAAAGCAAAATGGCGGACTTCCTGTTGCGTTTTTCATAATGCTCCATGAGACTTTTTTTCATGACTGGTCACGATACACCTATATCCAGATTTTGATGAAAATCCGTTATGTGGAAACCTAGGGGCTGGTTCCAGGGGGCGCTGTAGAGCCATTTTGCCACGCCCAATTCCAATTACTCCAGAATACTAAAATATCCGCAGACCTTGAATTTCCTGCAAAGTTTCATAACTTTTTGAGCATGTCTAGACCCTGAAAAAGCCCCCCAAAGGGAAATAATAATAATAATAATAATAATAATAATAATAATAATAATAATAATAAAAATCCTTACAGATTCAATAGGGCCTCTCACCATTCGGTGCTCGGGCCCTAACTAGGGCTACGTTGTAGCACTTGCGGGCCCGAGCACCCGCACGTTGAAGCCTGTTGCGGTCGGTGGAGAGAGCGATCGATGACTAAGCGCACATCATCGATCGAGCATGCAGTTCTCCACGTTGCATGCGTTTTGCGCTCTGCGGCAGTAGGTTTGCCAGTAGGTGGCGCCATCACTATTATTACACACAGACTTATAGATCTGTTCAAGTAGCCGCTCTGATGTAGCGTGAGCAATTTTGTGTCAATTGGACAATGTTAACACAACTTAATTTTCACACTGATCAGTAGGTGGCGCTATGACCCTGAACTAATATTTATATGTGGAGCTGTTCAGATCAGTATTGTGATCATAGGTCAGTAGTTTGGAGCCGGTTGGATAATGCAGAGTGGATTAACAAAGTACTTCCTGTTTCCTGGTGAATCAGTAGGTGGCGCTATGACACTGAGGAAATATTGACACATAGAGCTGTTCAGGCTTGTACTCTTATCATGTGACAGAAGTTTGGTAGTGATAGGACAATGCACAGTGGAATTATGAAAACATCGTGTCCTTTGGCGAAGGATGATCCTTCGCCAAACATCAATGTTTACATGGTTTGAGGAAACGTCACAATTCTGACCATGATCTAATGAATTGACTGATCTGATTTGAGCTGTATATTGTAAATCAGCCAGGAGCAGTTCATCAAAGTATAAAACATGTCACTTCCTGTAGCCACCAGGGGGCGCTGTAATTTCAAGTCATAATTTCTGTGTAGATGTCATCAGGATGGCACCCTTGTCTTACATGTCTAGTTTGGACTCGATTGGACAATGTATGTCCGAGATACAGAACCTCGTGTTTTGATGGCGTTTAATCAAACTCAAGACGCCACGCCACGGTCACACGGTGTGACGAAAGGTCAATCTCTTAATCACTTTTTATCTCCATCTTGTTGTGATGGCACTGATCTTAATTTGAAGTTAATCTGATGAAAGCCCTGGGACAAGTGCATCAAGTAAAAATGTGGAATATGGAAAAAAAATGGCCACTTAATCCAAAATGGCGGCCTCCCTGTTTGGTCAAGCATACCTATCCAAGATATTTTTTTGTTTGTTATGAAACGACACATGTCCCGATAGATTTGTATAAATGTCGGCCATCGTAGTGCCGGGGTTGCCCTATAGGGGGCGCTGGTCAGTTTTTTTGCCACGCCCATTTCTTAAAACCATATGAATATCTTCAGGGGGGGGCTGTTGTTACACACATGTAGTTTGAGAGAGATAGAATCATGAACACTGAAGTTACAGCAATTTCGTGTTTCACGGCGAGTTGATGAACTTTAATGCCACGCCATTCATATGGCGTTTGACGAAAAGTCACGGTAATCTTATGTCTTCATTGTCAATGTCTTGGGACCCATTTGATACAGTTTGACATGGTTGAGGTCAGTGGATGAGGAGAAATTCATCCAAGTGTAAGACAAGCAAAAAACAAGACATTTCCTGTTGCCACCAGGGGGCGCTGCGGTTTTAAGTCATCATTTATGCATAGATGTCATCAGGCGGGGACTATTGTCTTACATGTCTAGTTTGGACTTGATTGGAACATGTATGTCCGAGATACAGATGCCCGTGTTTTGATGGCGTGTAACCAATTTTTAACGCCATGCCACGGTCACACGGTGTGATAAAAAAAAAATCCCTCAATCATTTTTTATCTCCATCTTGTTGTGATGACACTCATCTGAATTTGAAGTTGATCTGATGAAAGCCCTGGGACAAGTACGTAAAAGTAAAAATGTGGGATATTGCCAAAATGGCCACTAAAAGCAAAATGGCGGACTTCCTGTTGCGTTTTTCATAATGCTCCATGAGACTTTTTTTCATGACTGGTCACGATACACCTATATCCAGATTTTGATGAAAATCCGTTATGTGGAAACCTAGGGGCTGGTTCCAGGGGGCGCTGTAGAGCCATTTTGCCACGCCTAATTCCAATTACTCCAGAATACTAAAATATCCGCAGACCTTGAATTTCCTGCAAAGTTTCATAACTTTTTGAGCATGTCTAGACCCTGAAAAAGCCCCCCAAAGGGAAATAATAATAATTAACAAAGTACTTCCTGTTTCCTGGCGAATCAGTAGGTGGCGCTATGACACTGAGGAAATATTGACACATAGAGCTGTTCAGGCTTGGACTCTGACCATGTGACAGAAGTTTTGTAGTGATAGGACAATGCACAGTGGAGTTATGATAACATCGTGTCCTTTGGCGAAGGAAAATCCTTCGCCGCACATCAATGTTTACACGGTTTGAGGAAACGTCACAATTCTGACCATGATCTAATGACTTGACTGATCTGATTTGAGCTGTATATTGTAAATCAGCCAGGAGCAGTTCATCAAAGTATAAAACATGTCACTTCCTGTAGCCACCAGGGGGCGCTGTAATTTCAAGTCATAATTTCTGTGTAGATGTCATCAGGATGGCACCCTTGTCTTACATGTCTAGTTTGGACTCGATTGGACAATGTATGTCCGAGATACAGAACCTCGTGTTTTGATGGCGTTTAATCAAACTCAAGACGCCACGCCACGGTCACACGGTGTGACGAAAGGTCAATCTCTTAATCACTTTTTATCTCCATCTTGTTGTGATGGCACTGATCTTAATTTGAAGTTAATCTGATGAAAGCCCTGGGACAAGTGCATCAGGTAAAAATGTGGAATATGGAAAAAAAATGGCCACTTAATCCAAAATGGCGGCCTCCCTGTTTGGTCAAGCATACCTATCCAAGATATTTTTTTGTTTGTTATGAAACGACACATGTCCCGATAGATTTGTATAAATGTCGGCCATCGTAGTGCCGGGGTTGCCCTATAGGGGGCGCTGGTCAGTTTTTTTGCCACGCCCATTTCTTAAAACCATATGAATATCTTCAGGGGGGGGCTGTTGTTACACACATGTAGTTTGAGAGAGATAGAATCATGAACACTGAAGTTACAGCAATTTCGTGTTTCACGGCGAGTTGATGAACTTTAATGCCACGCCATTCATATGGCGTTTGACGAAAAGTCACGGTAATCTTATGTCTTCATTGTCAATGTCTTGGGACCCATTTGATACAGTTTGACATGGTTGAGGTCAGTGGATGAGGAGAAATTCATCCAAGTGTAAGACAAGCAAAAAACAAGACATTTCCTGTTGCCACCAGGGGGCGCTGCGGTTTTAAGTCATCATTTATGCATAGATGTCATCAGGCGGGGACTATTGTCTTACATGTCTAGTTTGGACTTGATTGGAACATGTATGTCCGAGATACAGATGCCCGTGTTTTGATGGCGTGTAACCAATTTTTAACGCCATGCCACGGTCACACGGTGTGATAAAAAAAAAATCCCTCAATCATTTTTTATCTCCATCTTGTTGTGATGACACTCATCTGAATTTGAAGTTGATCTGATGAAAGCCCTGGGACAAGTACGTAAAAGTAAAAATGTGGGATATTGCCAAAATGGCCACTAAAAGCAAAATGGCGGACTTCCTGTTGCGTTTTTCATAATGCTCCATGAGACTTTTTTTCATGACTGGTCACGATACACCTATATCCAGATTTTGATGAAAATCCGTTATGTGGAAACCTAGGGGCTGGTTCCAGGGGGCGCTGTAGAGCCATTTTGCCACGCCCAATTCCAATTACTCCAGAATACTAAAATATCCGCAGACCTTGAATTTCCTGCAAAGTTTCATAACTTTTTGAGCATGTCTAGACCCTGAAAAAGCCCCCCAAAGGGAAATAATAATAATAATAATAATAATAAAAATCCTTACAGATTCAATAGGGCCTCTCACCATTCGGTGCTCGGGCCCTAACTAGGGCTACGTTGTAGCACTTGCGGGCCCGAGCACCCGCACGTTGAAGCCTGTTGCGGTCGGTGGAGAGAGCGATCGATGACCAAGCGCACATCATCGATCGAGCATGCACTTCTCCACGTTGCATGCGTTTTGCGCTCTGCGGCAGTAGGTTTGCCAGTAGGTGGCGCCATCACTATTATTACGCACAGACATATATATCTGTTCATGTAGGCGCTCTGATGTAGCGTGAGCAATTTTGTGTCAATTGGACAATGTTAACACAACTTAATTTTCACACTGATCAGTAGGTGGCGCTATGACCCTGATCTAATATTTATATGTGGAGCTGTTCAGATCAGTATTGTGATCATAGGTCAGTAGTTTGGAGCCGGTTGGATAATGCAGAGTGGATTAACAAAGTACTTCCTGTTTCCTGGCAAATCAGTAGGTGGCGCTATGACACTGAGGAAATATTGACACATAGAGCTGTTCAGGCTTGTACTCTTATCATGTGACAGAAGTTTGGTAGTGATAGGACAATGCACAGTGGACTTATGAAAACATCGTGTCCTTTGGCGAAGGATGATCCTTCGCCGCACCTCAACGTTTAAATGGTTTGAGGAAATGTCACAATTCTGACCTTGATTCAATGACTTGACTGAGCTCATTTGAGCTGTATATCTTAAAGCAGCAAGGAGCAGTTCATCAAAGTATAAAACATGTCACTTCCTGTAGCCACCAGGGGGCGCTGTAATTTCAAGTCATAATTTCTGTGTAGATGTCATCAGGATGGCACCCTTGTCTTACATGTCTAGTTTGGACTCGATTGGACAATGTATGTCCGAGATACAGAACCTCGTGTTTTGATGGCGTTTAATCAAACTCAAGACGCCACGCCACGGTCACACGGTGTGACGAAAGGTCAATCTCTTAATCACTTTTTATCTCCATCTTGTTGTGATGGCACTGATCTTAATTTGAAGTTAATCTGATGAAAGCCCTGGGACAGGTGCATCAAGTAAAAATGTGGAATATGGAAAAAAAATGGCCACTTAATCCAAAATGGCGGCCTCCCTGTTTGGTCAAGCATACCTATCCAAGATATTTTTTTGTTTGCTATGAAACGACACATGTCCCGATAGATTTGTATAAATGTCGGCCATCGTAGTGCCGGGGTTGCCCTATAGGGGGCGCTGGTCAGTTTTTTTGCCACGCCCATTTCTTAAAACCATATGAATATCTTCAGGGGGGGGCTGTTGTTACACACATGTAGTTTGAGAGAGATAGAATCATGAACACTGAAGTTACAGCAATTTCGTGTTTCACGGCGAGTTGATGAACTTTAATGCCACGCCATTCATATGGCGTTTGACGAAAAGTCACGGTAATCTTATGTCTTCATTGTCAATGTCTTGGGACCCATTTGATACAGTTTGACATGGTTGAGGTCAGTGGATGAGGAGAAATTCATCCAAGTGTAAGACAAGCAAAAAACAAGACATTTCCTGTTGCCACCAGGGGGCGCTGCGGTTTTAAGTCATCATTTATGCATAGATGTCATCAGGCGGGGACTATTGTCTTACATGTCTAGTTTGGACTTGATTGGAACATGTATGTCCGAGATACAGATGCCCGTGTTTTGATGGCGTGTAACCAATTTTTAACGCCATGCCACGGTCACACGGTGTGATAAAAAAAAAATCCCTCAATCATTTTTCATCTCCATCTTGTTGTGATGACACTCATCTGAATTTGAAGTTGATCTGATGAAAGCCCTGGGACAAGTACGTAAAAGTAAAAATGTGGGATATTGCCAAAATGGCCACTAAAAGCAAAATGGCGGACTTCCTGTTGCGTTTTTCATAATGCTCCATGAGACTTTTTTTCATGACTGGTCACGATACACCTATATCCAGATTTTGATGAAAATCCGTTATGTGGAAACCTAGGGGCTGGTTCCAGGGGGCGCTGTAGAGCCATTTTGCCACACCCAATTCCAATTACTCCAGAATACTAAAATATCCGCAGACCTTGAATTTCCTGCAAAGTTTCATAACTTTTTGAGCATGTCTAGACCCTGAAAAAGCCCCCCAAAGGGAAATAATAATAACTAGGGCTACGTTGTAGCACTTGCGGGCCCGAGCACCCGCACGTTGAAGCCTGTTGCGGTCGGTGGAGAGAGCGATCGATGACCAAGCGCACATCATCGATCGAGCATGCACTTCTCCACGTTAAATGCGTTTTGCGCTCTGCGGCAGTAGGTTTGCCAGTAGGTGGCGCCATCACTATTATTACGCACAGACATATATATCTGTTCATGTAGGCGCTCTGATGTAGCGTGAGCAATTTTGTGTCAATCGGACAATGTTAACACAACTTAATTTTCACACTGATCAGTAGGTGGCGCTCTGACCCTGAACTAATATTTATATGTGGAGCTGTTCAGATCAGTATTGTGATCATAGGTCAGTAGTTTGGAGCCGGTTGGATAATGCAGAGTGGATTAACAAAGTACTTCCTGTTTCCTGGCGAATCAGTAGGTGGCGCTATGACAATGAGGAAATATTGACACATAGAGCTGTTCAGGCTTGTACTCTTATCATGTGACAGAAGTTTGGTAGTGATAGGACAATGCACAGTGGACTTATGATAACATCGTGTCCTTTGGCGAAGGAAAATCCTTCGCCGCACATCAATGTTTACACGGTTTGAGGAAACGTCACAATTCTGACCATGATCTAATGACTTGACTGATCTGATTTGAGCTGTATATTGTAAGTCAGCCAGGAGCAGTTCATCAAAGTATAAAACATGTCACTTCCTGTAGCCACCAGGGGGCGCTGTAATTTCAAGTCATAATTTCTGTGTAGATGTCATCAGGATGGCACCCTTGTCTTACATGTCTAGTTTGGACTCGATTGGACAATGTATGTCCGAGATACAGAACCTCGTGTTTTGATGGCGTTTAATCAAACTCAAGACGCCACGCCACGGTCACACGGTGTGACGAAAGGTCAATCTCTTAATCACTTTTTATCTCCATCTTGTTGTGATGGCACTGATCTTAATTTGAAGTTAATCTGATGAAAGCCCTGGGACAAGTGCATCAAGTAAAAATGTGGAATATGGAAAAAAAATGGCCACTTAATCCAAAATGGCGGCCTCCCTGTTTGGTCAAGCATACCTATCCAAGATATTTTTTTGTTTGTTATGAAACGACACATGTCCCGATAGATTTGTATAAATGTCGGCCATCGTAGTGCCGGGGTTGCCCTATAGGGGGCGCTGGTCAGTTTTTTTGCCACGCCCATTTCTTAAAACCATATGAATATCTTCAGGGGGGGGCTGTTGTTACACACATGTAGTTTGAGAGAGATAGAATCATGAACACTGAAGTTACAGCAATTTCGTGTTTCACGGCGAGTTGATGAACTTTAATGCAACGCCATTCTAATGGCGTTTGACGAAAAGTCACGGTAATCTTATGTCTTCATTGTCAATGTCTTGGGACCCATTTGATACAGTTTGACATGGTTGAGGTCAGTGGATGAGGAGAAATTCATCCAAGTGTAAGACAAGCAAAAAACAAGACATTTCCGGTTGCCACCAGGGGGCGCTGCGGTTTTAAGTCATCATTTATGCATAGATGTCATCAGGCGGGGACTATTGTCTTACATGTCTAGTTTGGACTTGATTGGAACATGTATGTCCGAGATACAGATGCCCGTGTTTTGATGGCGTGTAACCAATTTTTAACGCCATGCCACGGTCACACGGTGTGATAAAAAAAAAATCCCTCAATCATTTTTTATCTCCATCTTGTTGTGATGACACTCATCTGAATTTGAAGTTGATCTGATGAAAGCCCTGGGACAAGTACGTAAAAGTAAAAATGTGGGATATTGCCAAAATGGCCACTAAAAGCAAAATGGCGGACTTCCTGTTGCGTTTTTCATAATGCTCCATGAGACTTTTTTTCATGACTGGTCACGATACACCTATATCCAGATTTTGATGAAAATCCGTTATGTGGAAACCTAGGGGCTGGTTCCAGGGGGCGCTGTAGAGCCATTTTGCCACGCCCAATTCCAATTACTCCAGAATACTAAAATATCCGCAGACCTTGAATTTCCTGCAAAGTTTCATAACTTTTTGAGCATGTCTAGACCCTGAAAAAGCCCCCCAAAGGGAAATAATAATAATAATAATAATAATAATAATAATAATAATAATAAAAATCCTTACAGATTCAATAGGGCCTCTCACCATTCGGTGCTCGGGCCCTAATAATAAAAATCCTTACAGATTCAATAGGGCCTCTCACCATTCGGTGCTCGGGCCCTAAATATATCTGTTCATGTAGGCGCTCTGATGTAGCGTGAGCAATTTTGTGTCAATTGGACAATGTTAACACAACTTAATTTTCACACTGATCAGTAGGTGGCGCTATGACCCTGATCTAATATTTATATGTGGAGCTGTTCAGATCAGTATTGTGATCATAGGTCAGTAGTTTGGAGCCGGTTGGATAATGCAGAGTGGATTAACAAAGTACTTCCTGTTTCCTGGCGAATCAGTAGGTGGCGCTATGACACTGAGGAAATATTGACACATAGAGCTGTTCAGGCTTGGACTCTGACCATGTGACAGAAGTTTTGTAGTGATAGGACAATGCACAGTGGAGTTATGATAACATCGTGTCCTTTGGCGAAGGAAAATCCTTCGCCGCACATCAATGTTTACACGGTTTGAGGAAACGTCACAATTCTGACCATGATCTAATGACTTGACTGATCTGATTTGAGCTGTATATTGTAAATCAGCCAGGAGCAGTTCATCAAAGTATAAAACATGTCACTTCCTGTAGCCACCAGGGGGCGCTGTAATTTCAAGTCATAATTTCTGTGTAGATGTCATCAGGATGGCACCCTTGTCTTACATGTCTAGTTTGGACTCGATTGGACAATGTATGTCCGAGATACAGAACCTCGTGTTTTGATGGCGTTTAATCAAACTCAAGACGCCACGCCACGGTCACACGGTGTGACGAAAGGTCAATCTCTTAATCACTTTTTATCTCCATCTTGTTGTGATGGCACTGATCTTAATTTGAAGTTAATCTGATGAAAGCCCTGGGACAAGTGCATCAAGTAAAAATGTGGAATATGGAAAAAAAATGGCCACTTAATCCAAAATGGCGGCCTCCCTGTTTGGTCAAGCATACCTATCCAAGATATTTTTTTGTTTGTTATGAAACGACACATGTCCCGATAGATTTGTATAAATGTCGGCCATCGTAGTGCCGGGGTTGCCCTATAGGGGGCGCTGGTCAGTTTTTTTGCCACGCCCATTTCTTAAAACCATATGAATATCTTCAGGGGGGGGCTGTTGTTACACACATGTAGTTTGAGAGAGATAGAATCATGAACACTGAAGTTACAGCAATTTCGTGTTTCACGGCGAGTTGATGAACTTTAATGCAACGCCATTCTAATGGCGTTTGACGAAAAGTCACGGTAATCTTATGTCTTCATTGTCAATGTCTTGGGACCCATTTGATACAGTTTGACATGGTTGAGGTCAGTGGATGAGGAGAAATTCATCCAAGTGTAAGACAAGCAAAAAACAAGACATTTCCGGTTGCCACCAGGGGGCGCTGCGGTTTTAAGTCATCATTTATGCATAGATGTCATCAGGCGGGGACTATTGTCTTACATGTCTAGTTTGGACTTGATTGGAACATGTATGTCCGAGATACAGATGCCCGTGTTTTGATGGCGTGTAACCAATTTTTAACGCCATGCCACGGTCACACGGTGTGATAAAAAAAAAATCCCTCAATCATTTTTTATCTCCATCTTGTTGTGATGACACTCATCTGAATTTGAAGTTGATCTGATGAAAGCCCTGGGACAAGTACGTAAAAGTAAAAATGTGGGATATTGCCAAAATGGCCACTAAAAGCAAAATGGCGGACTTCCTGTTGCGTTTTTCATAATGCTCCATGAGACTTTTTTTCATGACTGGTCACGATACACCTATATCCAGATTTTGATGAAAATCCGTTATGTGGAAACCTAGGGGCTGGTTCCAGGGGGCGCTGTAGAGCCATTTTGCCACGCCCAATTCCAATTACTCCAGAATACTAAAATATCCGCAGACCTTGAATTTCCTGCAAAGTTTCATAACTTTTTGAGCATGTCTAGACCCTGAAAAAGCCCCCCAAAGGGAAATAATAATAATAATAATAATAATAATAATAATAATAATAATAAAAATCCTTACAGATTCAATAGGGCCTCTCACCATTCGGTGCTCGGGCCCTAATAATAAAAATCCTTACAGATTCAATAGGGCCTCTCACCATTCGGTGCTCGGGCCCTAAATATATCTGTTCATGTAGGCGCTCTGATGTAGCGTGAGCAATTTTGTGTCAATTGGACAATGTTAACACAACTTAATTTTCACACTGATCAGTAGGTGGCGCTATGACCCTGATCTAATATTTATATGTGGAGCTGTTCAGATCAGTATTGTGATCATAGGTCAGTAGTTTGGAGCCGGTTGGATAATGCAGAGTGGATTAACAAAGTACTTCCTGTTTCCTGGCGAATCAGTAGGTGGCGCTATGACACTGAGGAAATATTGACACATAGAGCTGTTCAGGCTTGGACTCTGACCATGTGACAGAAGTTTTGTAGTGATAGGACAATGCACAGTGGAGTTATGATAACATCGTGTCCTTTGGCGAAGGAAAATCCTTCGCCGCACATCAATGTTTACACGGTTTGAGGAAACGTCACAATTCTGACCATGATCTAATGACTTGACTGATCTGATTTGAGCTGTATATTGTAAATCAGCCAGGAGCAGTTCATCAAAGTATAAAACATGTCACTTCCTGTAGCCACCAGGGGGCGCTGTAATTTCAAGTCATAATTTCTGTGTAGATGTCATCAGGATGGCACCCTTGTCTTACATGTCTAGTTTGGACTCGATTGGACAATGTATGTCCGAGATACAGAACCTCGTGTTTTGATGGCGTTTAATCAAACTCAAGACGCCACGCCACGGTCACACGGTGTGACGAAAGGTCAATCTCTTAATCACTTTTTATCTCCATCTTGTTGTGATGGCACTGATCTTAATTTGAAGTTAATCTGATGAAAGCCCTGGGACAAGTGCATCAAGTAAAAATGTGGAATATGGAAAAAAAATGGCCACTTAATCCAAAATGGCGGCCTCCCTGTTTGGTCAAGCATACCTATCCAAGATATTTTTTTGTTTGTTATGAAACGACACATGTCCCGATAGATTTGTATAAATGTCGGCCATCGTAGTGCCGGGGTTGCCCTATAGGGGGCGCTGGTCAGTTTTTTTGCCACGCCCATTTCTTAAAACCATATGAATATCTTCAGGGGGGGGCTGTTGTTACACACATGTAGTTTGAGAGAGATAGAATCATGAACACTGAAGTTACAGCAATTTCGTGTTTCACGGCGAGTTGATGAACTTTAATGCCACGCCATTCATATGGCGTTTGACGAAAAGTCACGGTAATCTTATGTCTTCATTGTCAATGTCTTGGGACCCATTTGATACAGTTTGACATGGTTGAGGTCAGTGGATGAGGAGAAATTCATCCAAGTGTAAGACAAGCAAAAAACAAGACATTTCCTGTTGCCACCAGGGGGCGCTGCGGTTTTAAGTCATCATTTATGCATAGATGTCATCAGGCGGGGACTATTGTCTTACATGTCTAGTTTGGACTTGATTGGAACATGTATGTCCGAGATACAGATGCCCGTGTTTTGATGGCGTGTAACCCATTTTTAACGCCATGCCACGGTCACACGGTGTGATAAAAAAAAAATCCCTCAATCATTTTTTATCTCCATCTTGTTGTGATGACACTCATCTGAATTTGAAGTTGATCTGATGAAAGCCCTGGGACAAGTACGTAAAAGTAAAAATGTGGGATATTGCCAAAATGGCCACTAAAAGCAAAATGGCGGACTTCCTGTTGCGTTTTTCATAATGCTCCATGAGACTTTTTTTCATGACTGGTCACGATACACCTATATCCAGATTTTGATGAAAATCCGTTATGTGGAAACCTAGGGGCTGGTTCCAGGGGGCGCTGTAGAGCCATTTTGCCACGCCCAATTCCAATTACTCCAGAATACTAAAATATCCGCAGACCTTGAATTTCCTGCAAAGTTTCATAACTTTTTGAGCATGTCTAGACCCTGAAAAAGCCCCCCGAAGGGAAATAATAATAACTAGGGCTACGTTGTAGCACTTGCGGGCCCGAGCACCCGCACGTTGAAGCCTGTTGCGGTCGGTGGAGAGAGCGATCGATGACCAAGCGCACATCATCGATCGAGCATGCACTTCTCCACGTTGCATGCGTTTTACGCTCTGCGGCAGTAGGTTTGCCAGTAGGTGGCACCATCACTATTATTACGCACAGACATATATATCTGTTTATGTAGGCGCTCTGATGTAGCGTGAGCAATTTTGTGTCAATTGGACAATGTTAACACAACTTAATTTTCACACTGATCAGTAGGTGGCGCTATGACCCTGAACTAATATTTATATGTGGAGCTGTTCAGATCAGTATTGTGATCATAGGTCAGTAGTTTGGAGCCGGTTGGATAATGCAGAGTGGATTAACAAAGTACTTCCTGTTTCCTGGCGAATCAGTAGGTGGCGCTATGACACTGAGGAAATATTGACACATAGAGCTGTTCAGGCTTGTACTCTTATCATGTGACAGAAGTTTGGTAGTGATAGGACAATGCACAGTGGAATTATGAAAACATCGTGTCCTTTGGCGTAGGATGATCCTTCGCCAAACATCAATGTTTACATGGTTTGAGGAAATGTCACAATTCTGACTTTGATTCAATGACTTGACTGAGCTCATTTGAGCTGTATATCTTAAAGCAGCCAGGAGCAGTTCATCAAAGTATAAAACATGTCACTTCATGTTGCCACCAGGGGGCGCTGTGATTTCAAGTCATAATTTCTGTGTAGATGTCATCAAGCCGGAACTCTTGTCTTGCATGTCTACTTTAGACTTGATTGGACCATGTATGTTCGAGATACAGATGCTCGTGTTTTGATGGCGTGTAACCAAACTTTAACGCCACGCCACGGTCACACGGTGTGAAGGGGAAAAAATCCCTTAATCAGTTTTTATCTCAATCTTGTTGTGATGACACTCATCTGAATTTGAAGTTGATCTGATGAAAGCTCTACGACAAGTAAATCAAAGTAAAAATGTTGAATAGGGCCAAAATGGCCACTAAATCCAAAATGGCGGGCTTCCTGTTTAGTCTAGCATATCTATCCAAGAGACTTATTTGTTTGTTATGAAAAGACACATGCCCAAATCGATTTTTGTACATGTCGGCCAAGCGTAGTGCCGGGCTGCCCGTTAGGGGGCGCTAGTCAGTTATTTTGCCACGCCCATTCCTTAAAACCATATGAAAATCTTCAGGGGGGGGATGTTGTTGCACACATGTAGTTTGAGTGAGATAAAACCATGAACACTGAAGTTAAAGCAATTTCGTGTTTCACGGCGAGGTGATGAACTTTGATGCCACGCTATTAATATGGCGTTTGACGAAAAGTCACAGTTATCTTATGCCTTCATTATCAATGTCTTGAGACCCATTTGGTACAGTTTGACATGGTTGAGATCAGTGGATGAGGAGGAATACATCCAAGTGTAAGACAAGCAAAAAGCAAGACATTTCCTAGTGCCACCAGGGGGCGCTGTGATTTTAAGTCATTATTTCTGTGTAGATGTCATCAGGCCGGGACTCTTCTCTTAAATGTCTAGTTTGGACTTGATTGGACCATGTATGTTTGAGATACAGATGCCCGTGTTTTGATGGCGTGGAACCAAACTTTGACGACACGCCACGGTCACACGAAGTGCCGGAAAAAAATTCCGTTGATCATTTTTTTTCTCAATCTTGTTGTGATGACACGCGTCTAATTTTTAAGTTGATCTGATGAAAGCTCTACGACAAGTACATTAAAGTAAAAATGTGGAATTTGGCCAAAATGGCCACTAAATCCAAAATGGCGGGCTTCCTGTTGCGTTTTTTATAATGCTCCAAGAGACTTTTTTCTATGATTATTCACGTTACACCAGTGTCTAGATTTTGGTGAAAATCGCTTATGTGGAAACCTAAGGGCTGGTTCCAGGGGGCGCTGTTGAGCCGTTTTGCCACGCCCATTTCCAAATACTCCAGATTACGTAAATTTTCACCACTCTCTAATTTACTGGAAAGTTTAAAAACTTTTTGAGCACGTTGAAGCCCTCAAAAAGCCAATTCATTGTTCGGAGAATAATAAGAACTAGGGCTACGTTGTAGCACTAACGGGCCCGAGCACAGGCAATTTCAAGTCTGTTGCGGTCGGGGAAGAGAGAGCGATCGATGACCAAGCGCACGTCTCTGCCTTGCTTGCGTTTTAAGCTCTGCAGCAAGAATAAACGCTTCACTTCCTGTAGCCAGCAGGTGGCGCTAGGATTTTAAGTCATGGTGTCTTTGTAGATGTCATCAGGTCGCGACTCTTGTCTTACATGTCTAGTTTGGAGTTGATTGGACCAAATATGTCCAAGATACAGACGCTCGTGTTTTGATGGCGTGTGATCAGACTTTGACTCCACGCCATGGTAAGAGTTTAGTGTTTTCCTATTTTGTAACAGGTAAAAATAGCAGTTAAATGTCAACAGTTGTCTTTATTGTCGTTCTATTATTTAATAAATGCAACAAACTATAGTTTTTATATATATTGTATGTCTATATATATATATATAACTTTATAACCTGTGTTATCAAATATGTTGTGCGGCACCAGACAGCTTTAAATTGGGGGAAGAGTGGTCGAGCACAGGCAATTTCAAGTCTGTTGCGGTCGGGGGAGAGAGAACGATCGATGACCAAGCGCATGTCTCTGCCTTGCGTGCGTTTTAAGCTCTGCAGCAACAATGAACGCTTCACTTCCTGTAGCCAGTGGCGCTAGGATTTTAAGTCATGATGTCTGTGTAGATGTCATCAGGTCGCGACCCTTGTCTTACATGTCTAGTTTGGAGTTGATTGGACCAAATATGTCCAAGATACAGACACTCGTGTTTTGATGGCGTGTGATCAGACTTTGACTCCACGCCATGGTCAGAGTTTGGTGTTTTCCTATTTTGTAACAGGTAAAAATAGCAGTTAAATGTCAACAGTTGTCTTTATTGTCGTTCTATTATTTAATAAATGCAACAAACTATAGTTTTTATATATATATATATAACTTTATAACCTGTGTTATCAATAATGTTGTGCGGCACCAGACAGCTTTAAATTGGGGGAAGAGTGGTCAAGCACAGGCAATTTCAAGTCTGTTGCGGTCGGGGAAGAGAGAACGATCGATGACCAAGCGCATGTCTCTGCCTTGCGTGCGTTTTAAGCTCTGCAGCAACAATAAACGCTTCACTTCCTGTAGCCAGCAGGTGGCGCTAGGATTTTAAGTCATGATGTCTTTGTAGATGTCATCAGGTCGCGACCCTTGTCTTACATGTCTAGTTTGGAGTTGATTGGACCAAATATGTCCAAGATACAGACACTCGTGTTTTGATGGCGTGTGATCAGACTTTGACTCCACGCCATGGTTAGAGTTTGGTGTTTTCCTATTTTGTAACAGGTAAAAATAGCAGTTAAATGTCAACAGTTGTCTTTATTGTCGTTCTATTATTTAATAAATGCAACAAACTATAGTTTTTATATATATTGTATGACTATATATATATATATATATATAACTTTATAACCTGTGTTATCAAATATGTTGTGTGGCACCAGACAGCTTTAAATTGGGGGAAGAGTGGTCGAGCACAGGCAATTTCAAGTCTGTTGCGGTCGGGGGAGAGAGAACGATCGATGACCAAGCGCATGTCTCTGCCTTGCGTGCGTTGTAAGCTCTGCAGCAACAATAAACGCTTCACTTCCTGTAGCCAGTGGCGCTAGGATTTTAAGTCATGATGTCTTTGTAGATGTCATCAGGTCGCGACCCTTGTCTTACATGTCTAGTTTGGAGTTGATTGGACCAAATATGTCCAAGATACAGACACTCGTGTTTTGATGGCGTGTGATCAGACTTTGACTCCACGCCATGGTCAGAGTTTGGTGTTTTCCTATTTTGTAACAGGTAAAAATAGCAGTTAAATGTCAACAGTTGTCTTTATTGTCGTTCTATTATTTAATAAATGCAACAAACTATAGTTTTTATATATATTGCATGACTATATATATATATATATATATATATAACTTTATAACCTGTGTTATCAAATATGTTGTGCGGCAACAGACAGCTTTAAATTGGGGGAAGAGTGGAGGAAATAGTAAAGGTTGCCTACCCCTGCCTTAGGTGACACAATTTGTGCCTTGGTCAAACCATGATCCTACACTGCCCTCTAGTGACTTAATATTGCGGTACAAGTAGGTTGTGCCGGCAATATAAAGCCACTAGAGGTCAGTATAAGACCATGAAACACATACATGGTTGAAATGAAAACAGGTCTTTTCATTTTGCACATCAAGATTTTAAGCCTCACCACGGTCACACGGATTGATGAAAAGTTTAAATTTTGATAACTTTAGATCTTCATCTTGTTTTGTAGAGTCTCATCTAATTTTTAAGTTGATCTGATGAAAGCTCTCCGAGTAGTACATAAAAACATAACACGTCTTAAAAACAAGACATTTCCTGTTGCCACCAGGGGGCGCTGTGATTGTAAGTCACAATTTCTGCAGTGATGTCTTCTGGTCGCGACTCTTGTCGTATGTGTCTAGTTTGGACTCAATTGGACAAACTATGTCTGAAATATGGAAGCTTGTGTTTTGATGGCGTTTCATCAAACTTTAACGCCACACCACGGTCAGACGGTTTTGCTAAAACGTAATCCTTCAATAACTTTAGATCTCCAATTTGTTGTGATGACGATCGTCTAAATTTGAAGTTGATCTGATGAAAGCTGTACGACAAGTACATCAAAGAAAAAATATGGAATATGACCAAAATGGCCACTAAAGTCAAACTGGCGGGCTTCCTGTTGCGTTATTCATAATGCACTGATGGACTTTTTTGTGCATCTAGTCATGATACACAATAGTCTTTGTTTTTTTTGAAGATCGGTGAATGCTAAATGAGGGGCTTTTCCGTAGGTGGCGCTCTTGAGCCATTTTGCCACGCCCTTTTCAAAATACTCCAGAATACGTAAATTTTCGCCGCCTTCGAATTTACTGCAAACTCCTACAACTTTTTGAGCACATTAAAGCCCTCAAAAAGCCAATTCATTTAAGCTAAGAAAAATAATAATAATAATAATAATAATAATCATTTCAATTTCAATAGGGCCTCCCACCGATTTCGGTGCTCGGGCCCTAATAACTAGGGCTACGTTGTAGCACTTGCGGGCCCGAGCACCCGCACGTTGAAGCCTGTTGCGGTCGGTGGAGAGAGCGATCGATGACCAAGCGCACATCATCGATCGAGCATGCACTTCTCCACAATAAATGCGTTTTGCGCTCTGCGGCAGTAGGATTGCCAGTAGGTGGCGCCATCACTATTATTACGCACAGACATCTATTTATCTGTTCATGTAGGCGCTCTGATGTAGCGTGAGCAATTTTGTGTCAATCGGACAATGTTAACACAACTTAATATTCACACTGATCAGTAGGTGGCGCTATGACCCTGAACTAATATTTATATGTGGAGCTGTTCAGATTAGTATTGTGATCATAGGTCAGTAGTTTGGAGCCGGTTGGATAATGCAGAGTGGATTAACAAAGTACTTCCTGTTTCCTGGCGAATCAGTAGGTGGCGCTATGACACTGAGGAAATATTGACACATAGAGCTGTTCAGGCTTGTACTCTTATCATGTGACAGAAGTTTGGTAGTGATAGGACAATGCACAGTGGACTTATGAAAACATCGTGTCCTTTGGCGAAGGATGATCCTTCGCCAAACATCAATGTTTACATGGTTTGAGGAAATGTCACAATTCTGACCTTGATTCAATGACTTGACTGAGCTCATTTGAGCTGTATATCTTAAAGCAGCCAGGAGCAGTTCATCAAAGTATAAAACATGTCACTTCCTGTAGCCACCAGGGGGCGCTGTAATTTCAAGTCATAATTTCTGTGTAGATGTCATCAGGATGGCACCCTTGTCTTACATGTCTAGTTTGGACTCGATTGGACAATGTATGTCCGAGATACAGAACCTCGTGTTTTGATGGCGTTTAATCAAACTCAAGACGCCACGCCACGGTCACACGGTGTGACGAAAGGTCAATCTCTTAATCACTTTTTATCTCCATCTTGTTGTGATGGCACTGATCTTAATTTGAAGTTAATCTGATGAAAGCCCTGGGACAAGTGCATCAAGTAAAAATGTGGAATATGGAAAAAAAATGGCCACTTAATCCAAAATGGCGGCCTCCCTGTTTGGTCAAGCATACCTATCCAAGATATTTTTTTGTTTGTTATGAAACGACACATGTCCCGATAGATTTGTATAAATGTCGGCCATCGTAGTGCCGGGGTTGCCCTATAGGGGGCGCTGGTCAGTTTTTTTGCCACGCCCATTTCTTAAAACCATATGAATATCTTCAGGGGGGGGCTGTTGTTACACACATGTAGTTTGAGAGAGATAGAATCATGAACACTGAAGTTACAGCAATTTCGTGTTTCACAGCGAGTTGATGAACTTTAATGCCACGCCATTCATATGGCGTTTGACGAAAAGTCACGGTAATCTTATGTCTTCATTGTCAATGTCTTGGGACCCATTTGATACAGTTTGACATGGTTGAGGTCAGTGGATGAGGAGAAATTCATCCAAGTGTAAGACAAGCAAAAAACAAGACATTTCCTGTTGCCACCAGGGGGCGCTGCGGTTTCAAGTCATCATTTATGCATAGATGTCATCAGGCGGGGACTATTGTCTTACATGTCTAGTTTGGACTTGATTGGAACATGTATGTCCGAGATACAGATGCCCGTGTTTTGATGGCGTGTAACCAATTTTTAACGCCATGCCACGGTCACACGGTGTGATAAAAAAAAAATCCCTCAATCATTTTTTATCTCCATCTTGTTGTGATGACACTCATCTGAATTTGAAGTTGATCTGATGAAAGCCCTGGGACAAGTACGTAAAAGTAAAAATGTGGGATATTGCCAAAATGGCCACTAAAAGCAAAATGGCGGACTTCCTGTTGCATTTTTCATAATGCTCCAATAGACTTTTTTCTATGATTAGTCACGTTACACCAGTGTCTAGATTTTGGGGAAAATCGCTTATGTGGAAACCTAGGGGCTGGTTCCAGGGGGCGCTGTTGAGCCATTTTGCCACGCCCAATTCAAATTACTCCAGAATACTAAATTGTCCGCAGACCTTGAATTTCCTGCAAAGTTTCACAACTTTTTGAGCATGTCTAGACCCTGAAAAAGCCCCCCGAAGGGAAATAATAATAATAACTAGGGCTACGTTGTAGCACTTGCGGGCCCGAGCACCCGCACGTTGAAGCCTGTTGCGGTCGGTGGAGAGAGCGATCGATGACCAAGCGCACATCATCGATCGAGCATGCACTTCTCCACAATAAATGCGTTTTGCGCTCTGCGGCAGTAGGATTGCCAGTAGGTGGCGCCATCACTATTATTACGCACAGACATCTATTTATCTGTTCATGTAGGCGCTCTGATGTAGCGTGAGCAATTTTGTGTCAATCGGACAATGTTAACACAACTTAATATTCACACTGATCAGTAGGTGGCGCTATGACCCTGAACTAATATTTATATGTGGAGCTGTTCAGATTAGTATTGTGATCATAGGTCAGTAGTTTGGAGCCGGTTGGATAATGCAGAGTGGATTAACAAAGTACTTCCTGTTTCCTGGCGAATCAGTAGGTGGCGCTATGACACTGAGGAAATATTGACACATAGAGCTGTTCAGGCTTGTACTCTTATCATGTGACAGAAGTTTGGTAGTGATAGGACAATGCACAGTGGACTTATGAAAACATCGTGTCCTTTGGCGAAGGATGATCCTTCGCCAAACATCAATGTTTACATGGTTTGAGGAAATGTCACAATTCTGACCTTGATTCAATGACTTGACTGAGCTCATTTGAGCTGTATATCTTAAAGCAGCCAGGAGCAGTTCATCAAAGTATAAAACATGTCACTTCCTGTAGCCACCAGGGGGCGCTGTAATTTCAAGTCATAATTTCTGTGTAGATGTCATCAGGATGGCACCCTTGTCTTACATGTCTAGTTTGGACTCGATTGGACAATGTATGTCCGAGATACAGAACCTCGTGTTTTGATGGCGTTTAATCAAACTCAAGACGCCACGCCACGGTCACACGGTGTGACGAAAGGTCAATCTCTTAATCACTTTTTATCTCCATCTTGTTGTGATGGCACTGATCTTAATTTGAAGTTAATCTGATGAAAGCCCTGGGACAAGTGCATCAAGTAAAAATGTGGAATATGGAAAAAAAATGGCCACTTAATCCAAAATGGCGGCCTCCCTGTTTGGTCAAGCATACCTATCCAAGATATTTTTTTGTTTGTTATGAAACGACACATGTCCCGATAGATTTGTATAAATGTCGGCCATCGTAGTGCCGGGGTTGCCCTATAGGGGGCGCTGGTCAGTTTTTTTGCCACGCCCATTTCTTAAAACCATATGAATATCTTCAGGGGGGGGCTGTTGTTACACACATGTAGTTTGAGAGAGATAGAATCATGAACACTGAAGTTACAGCAATTTCGTGTTTCACGGCGAGTTGATGAACTTTAATGCCACGCCATTCATATGGCGTTTGACGAAAAGTCACGGTAATCTTATGTCTTCATTGTCAATGTCTTGGGACCCATTTGATACAGTTTGACATGGTTGAGGTCAGTGGATGAGGAGAAATTCATCCAAGTGTAAGACAAGCAAAAAACAAGACATTTCCTGTTGCCACCAGGGGGCGCTGCGGTTTTAAGTCATCATTTATGCATAGATGTCATCAGGCGGGGACTATTGTCTTACATGTCTAGTTTGGACTTGATTGGAACATGTATGTCCGAGATACAGATGCCCGTGTTTTGATGGCGTGTAACCAATTTTTAACGCCATGCCACGGTCACACGGTGTGATAAAAAAAAAATCCCTCAATCATTTTTTATCTCCATCTTGTTGTGATGACACTCATCTGAATTTGAAGTTGATCTGATGAAAGCCCTGGGACAAGTACGTAAAAGTAAAAATGTGGGATATTGCCAAAATGGCCACTAAAAGCAAAATGGCGGACTTCCTGTTGCGTTTTTCATAATGCTCCATGAGACTTTTTTTCATGACTGGTCACGATACACCTATATCCAGATTTTGATGAAAATCCGTTATGTGGAAACCTAGGGGCTGGTTCCAGGGGGCGCTGTAGAGCCATTTTGCCACGCCCAATTCCAATTACTCCAGAATACTAAAATATCCGCAGACCTTGAATTTCCTGCAAAGTTTCATAACTTTTTGAGCATGTCTAGACCCTGAAAAAGCCCCCCAAAGGGAAATAATAATAACTAGGGCTACGTTGTAGCACTTGCGGGCCCGAGCACCCGCACGTTGAAGCCTGTTGCGGTCGGTGGAGAGAGCGATCGATGACTAAGCGCACATCATCGATCGAGCATGCACTTCTCCACGTTGCATGCGTTTCGCGCTCTGCGGCAGTAGGTTTGCCAGTAGGTGGCGCCATCACTATTATTACACACAGACTTATAGATCTGTTCAAGTAGGCGCTCTGATGTAGCGTGAGAAATTTTGTGTCAATTGGACAATGTTTCCGCAACTTAATTTTCACACTGATCAATAGGTGGCGCTATGATCCTGAACTAATTTTCATATATGGAGCTGTTCTATTCAGGATTGTGATCATAGGTCAGTAGTTTGGAGCCGGTTGGATAATGCAGAGTGGATTAACAAAGTACTTCCTGTTTCCTGGCGAATCAGTAGGTGGCGCTATGACACTGAGGAAATATTGACACATAGAGCTGTTCAGGCTTGGACTCTGACCATGTGACAGAAGTTTTGTAGTAATAGGACAATGCACAGTGGACTTATGATAACATCGTGTCCTTTGGCGAAGGAAAATCCTTCGCCGCACATCAATGTTTACACGGTTTGAGGAAACGTCACAATTCTGACCATGATCTAATGACTTGACTGATCTGATTTGAGCTGTATATTGTAAATCAGCCAGGAGCAGTTCATCAAAGTATAAAACATGTCACTTCCTGTAGCCACCAGGGGGCGCTGTAATTTCAAGTCATAATTTCTGTGTAGATGTCATCAGGATGGCACCCTTGTCTTACATGTCTAGTTTGGACTCGATTGGACAATGAATGTCCGAGATACAGAACCTCGTGTTTTGATGGCGTTTAATCAAACTCAAGACGCCACGCCACGGTCACACGGTGTGACGAAAGGTCAATCTCTTAATCACTTTTTATCTCCATCTTGTTGTGATGGCACTGATCTTAATTTGAAGTTAATCTGATGAAAGCCCTGGGACAAGTGCATCAAGTAAAAATGTGGAATATGGAAAAAAAATGGCCACTTAATCCAAAATGGCGGCCTCCCTGTTTGGTCAAGCATACCTATCCAAGATATTTTTTGTTTGTTATGAAACGACACATGTCCCGATAGATTTGTATAAATGTCGGCCATCGTAGTGCCGGGGTTGCCCTATAGGGGGCGCTGGTCAGTTTTTTTGCCACGCCCATTTCTTAAAACCATATGAATATCTTCAGGGGGGGGCTGTTGTTACACACATGTAGTTTGAGAGAGATAGAATCATGAACACTGAAGTTACAGCAATTTCGTGTTTCACGGCGAGTTGATGAACTTTAATGCCACGCCATTCATATGGCGTTTGACGAAAAGTCACGGTAATCTTATGTCTTCATTGTCAATGTCTTGGGACCCATTTGATACAGTTTGACATGGTTGAGGTCAGTGGATGAGGAGAAATTCATCCAAGTGTAAGACAAGCAAAAAACAAGACATTTCCTGTTGCCACCAGGGGGCGCTGCGGTTTTAAGTCATCATTTATGCATAGATGTCATCAGGCGGGGACTATTGTCTTACATGTCTAGTTTGGACTTGATTGGAACATGTATGTCCGAGATACAGATGCCCGTGTTTTGATGGCGTGTATTCAATTTTTAACGCCATGCCACGGTCACACGGTGTGATAAAAAAAAAATCCCTCAATCATTTTTTATCTCCATCTTGTTGTGATGACACTCATCTGAATTTGAAGTTGATCTGATGAAAGCCCTGGGACAAGTACGTAAAAGTAAAAATGTGGGATATTGCCAAAATGGCCACTAAAAGCAAAATGGCGGACTTCCTGTTGCGTTTTTCATAATGCTCCATGAGACTTTTTTTCATGACTGGTCACGATACACCTATATCCAGATTTTGATGAAAATCCGTTATGTGGAAACCTAGGGGCTGGTTCCAGGGGGCGCTGTAGAGCCATTTTGCCACGCCCAATTCCAATTACTCCAGAATACTAAAATATCCGCAGACCTTGAATTTCCTGCAAAGTTTCATAACTTTTTGAGCATGTCTAGACCCTGAAAAAGCCCCCCAAAGGGAAATAATAATAATAATAATAATAATAATAATAATAATAATAAAAATCCTTACAGATTCAATAGGGCCTCTCACCATTCGGTGCTCGGGCCCTAATAATAATAATAAAAATCCTTACAGATTCAATAGGGCCTCTCACCATTCGGTGCTCGGGCCCTAACTAGGGCTACGTTGTAGCACTTGCGGGCCCGAGCACCCGCACGTTGAAGCCTGTTGCGGTCGGTGGAGAGAGCGATCGATGACCAAGCGCACATCATCGATCGAGCATGCACTTCTCCACGTTGCATGCGTTTTGCGCTCTGCGGCAGTAGGTTTGCCAGTAGGTGGCGCCATCACTATTATTACGCACAGACATATAGATCTGTTCAAGTAGGCGCTCTGCTGTAGCGTGAGAAATTTTGTCTCAATTGGACAATGTTTCCGCAACTTAATTTTCACACTGATCAATAGGTGGCGCTATGATCCTGAACTAATATTCATATATGGAGCTGTTCTATTCAGGATTGTGATCATAGGTCAGTAGTTTGGAGCCGGTTGGATAATGCAGAGTGGATTAACAAAGTACTTCCTGTTTCCTGGCGAATCAGTAGGTGGCGCCATGACACTGAGGAAATATTGACACATAGAGCTGTTCAGGCTTGGACTCTGACCATGTGACAGAAGTTTTGTAGTGATAGGACAATGCACAGTGGAGTTATGATAACATCGTGTCCTTTGGCGAAGGAAAATCCTTCGCCGCACATCAATGTTTACACGGTTTGAGGAAACGTCACAATTCTGACCATGATCTAATGACTTGACTGAGCTGATTTGAGCTGTATATTGTAAATCAGCCAGGAGCAGTTCATCAAAGTATAAAACATGTCACTTCCTGTAGCCACCAGGGGGCGCTGTAATTTCAAGTCATAATTTCTGTGTAGATGTCATCAGGCTGGCACCCTTGTCTTACATGTCTAGTTTGGACTCGATTGGACAATGTATGTCCGAGATACAGAACCTCGTGTTTTGATGGCGTTTAATCAAACTCAAGACGCCACGCCACGGTCACACGGTGTGACGAAAGGTCAATCTCTTAATCACTTTTTATCTCCATCTTGTTGTGATGGCACTGATCTTAATTTGAAGTTAATCTGATGAAAGCCCTGGGACAAGTGCATCAAGTAAAAATGTGGAATATGGAAAAAAAATGGCCACTTAATCCAAAATGGCGGCCTCCCTGTTTGGTCAAGCATACCTATCCAAGATATTTCTTTGTTTGTTATGAAACGACACATGTCCCGATAGATTTGTATAAATGTCGGCCATCGTAGTGCCGGGGTTGCCCTATAGGGGGCGCTGGTCAGTTTTTTTGCCACGCCCATTTCTTAAAACCATATGAATATCTTCAGGGGGGGGCTGTTGTTACACACATGTAGTTTGAGAGAGATAGAACCATGAACACTGAAGTTACAGCAATTTCGTGTTTCACAGCGAGGTGATGAACTTTGATGCCACGCCATTAATATGGCGTTTGACGAAAAGTCACAGTTAGCTTATGCCTTCATTATCAATGTCTTGAGACCCATTTGGTACAGTTTGACATGGTTGAGGTCAGTGGATGAGGAGGAATACATCCAAGTGTAAGACAAGCAAAAAACAAGACATTTCCTGGTTCCACCAGGGGGCGCTGTGATTTTGAGTCATTATTTCTGTGTAGATGTCCTCAGGCCGGGACTCTTGTCCTACATGTCTAGTTTGGACTTGATTGGACCATGTATGTTCGAGATACAGATGCTCGTGTTTTGATGGCGTGGAACCAAATTTTGACTTCACGCCACGGTCACACGAAGTGACGGAAAAAAATTCCGTTGATCATTTTTTTTCTCAATCTTGTTGTGATGACACCCATCTAATTTTTAAGTTGATCTGATGAAAGCTCTACGACAAGTACATTAAAGTAAAAATGTGGAATTTGGCCAAAATGGCCACTAAATCCAAAATGGCGGGCTTCCTGTTGCATTTTTCATAATGCTCCAATAGACTTTTTTCTATGATTAGTCACGTTACACCAGTGTCTAGATTTTGGTGAAAATCGCTTATGTGGAAACCTAGGGGCTGGTTCCAGGGGGCGCTGTTGAGCCATTTTGCCACGCCCATTTCCGAATACTCCAGAATACGTAAATTTTCACCACTCTCTAATTTACTGGAAAGTTTAAAAACTTTTTGAGCACGTTGAAGCCCTCAAAAAGCCAATTCATTGTTCGGAGAATAATAAGAATAATAATAAGAACTAGGGCTACGTTGTAGCACTTGCGGGCCCGAGCACCCGCACGTTGAAGCCTGTTGCGGTCGGTGGAGAGAGCGATCGATGACCAAGCGCACATCATCGATCGAGCATGCACTTCTCCACGTTGCATGCGTTTTGCGCTCTGCGGCAATAGGTTTGCCAGTAGGTGGCGCCATCACTATTATTACGCACAGACATATATATCTGTTCATGTAGGCGCTCTGATGTAGCGTGAGCAATTTTGTGTCAATTGGACAATGTTAACACAACTTAATTTTCACACTGATCAGTAGGTGGCGCTATGACCCTGATCTAATATTTATATGTGGAGCTGTTCAGATCAGTATTGTGATCATAGGTCAGTAGTTTGGAGCCGGTTGGATAATGCAGAGTGGATTAACAAAGTACTTCCTGTTTCCTGGCGAATCAGTAGGTGGCGCTATGACACTGAGGAAATATTGACACATAGAGCTGTTCAGGCTTGTACTCTTATCATGTGACAGAAGTTTGGTAGTGATAGGACAATGCACAGTGGACTTATGAAAACATCGTGTCCTTTGGCGAAGGATGATCCTTCGCCGCACCTCAACGTTTAAATGGTTTGAGGAAATGTCACAATTCTGACCTTGATTCAATGACTTGACTGAGCTCATTTGAGCTGTATATCTTAAAGCAGCAAGGAGCAGTTCATCAAAGTATAAAACATGTCACTTCCTGTAGCCACCAGGGGGCGCTGTAATTTCAAGTCATAATTTCTGTGTAGATGTCATCAGGATGGCACCCTTGTCTTACATGTCTAGTTTGGACTCGATTGGACAATGTATGTCCGAGATACAGAACCTCGTGTTTTGATGGCGTTTAATCAAACTCAAGACGCCACGCCACGGTCACACGGTGTGACGAAAGGTCAATCTCTTAATCACTTTTTATCTCCATCTTGTTGTGATGGCACTGATCTTAATTTGAAGTTAATCTGATGAAAGCCCTGGGACAAGTGCATCAAGTAAAAATGTGGAATATGGAAAAAAAATGGCCACTTAATCCAAAATGGCGGCCTCCCTGTTTGGTCAAGCATACCTATCCAAGATATGTTTTTGTTTGTTATGAAACGACACATGTCCCGATAGATTTGTATAAATGTCGGCCATCGTAGTGCCGGGGTTGCCCTATAGGGGGCGCTGGTCAGTTTTTTTGCCACGCCCATTTCTTAAAACCATATGAATATCTTCAGGGGGGGGCTGTTGTTACACACATGTAGTTTGAGAGAGATAGAATCATGAACACTGAAGTTACAGCAATTTCGTGTTTCACGGCGAGTTGATGAACTTTAATGCCACGCCATTCATATGGCGTTTGACGAAAAGTCACGGTAATCTTATGTCTTCATTGTCAATGTCTTGGGACCCATTTGATACAGTTTGACATGGTTGAGGTCAGTGGATGAGGAGAAATTCATCCAAGTGTAAGACAAGCAAAAAACAAGACATTTCCTTTTGCCACCAGGGGGCGCTGCGGTTTTAAGTCATCATTTATGCATAGATGTCATCAGGCGGGGACTATTGTCTTACATGTCTAGTTTGGACTTGATTGGAACATGTATGTCCGAGATACAGATGCCCGTGTTTTGATGGCGTGTAACCAATTTTTAACGCCATGCCACGGTCACACGGTGTGATAAAAAAAAAATCCCTCAATCATTTTTTATCTCCATCTTGTTGTGATGACACTCATCTGAATTTGAAGTTGATCTGATGAAAGCCCTGGGACAAGTACGTAAAAGTAAAAATGTGGGATATTGCCAAAATGGCCACTAAAAGCAAAATGGCGGACTTCCTGTTGCGTTTTTCATAATGCTCCATGAGACTTTTTTTCATGACTGGTCACGATACACCTATATCCAGATTTTGATGAAAATCCGTTATGTGGAAACCTAGGGGCTGGTTCCAGGGGGCGCTGTAGAGCCATTTTGCCACGCCCAATTCCAATTACTCCAGAATACTAAAATATCCGCAGACCTTGAATTTCCTGCAAAGTTTCATAACTTTTTGAGCATGTCTAGACCCTGAAAAAGCCCCCCAAAGGGAAATAATAATAATAACTAGGGCTACGTTGTAGCACTTGCGGGCCCGAGCACCCGCACGTTGAAGCCTGTTGCGGTCGGTGGAGAGAGCGATCGATGACCAAGCGCACATCATCGATCGAGCATGCACTTCTCCACGTTGCATGCGTTTTGCGCTCTGCGGCAGTAGGTTTGCCAGTAGGTGGCGCCATCACTATTATTACGCACAGACATATAGATCTCTTCATGTAGGCGCTCTGATGTAGCGTGAGCAATTTTGTGTCAATTGGACAATGTTAACACAACTTAATTTTCACACTGATCAGTAGGTGGCGCTATGACCCTGAACTAATATTTATATGTGGAGCTGTTCAGATCAGTATTGTGATCATAGGTCAGTAGTTTGGAGCCGGTTGGATAATGCAGAGTGGATTAACAAAGTACTTCCTGTTTCCTGGCGAATCAGTAGGTGGCGCTATGACACTGAGGAAATATTGACACATAGAGCTGTTCAGGCTTGTACTCTTATCATGTGACAGAAGTTTGGTAGTGATAAGACAATGCACAGTGGACTTATGAAAACATCGTGTCCTTTGGCGAAGGATGATCCTTCGCCACACCTCAATGTTTACATGGTTTGAGGAAATGTCACAATTCTGAACTTGATTCAATGACTTGACTGATCTGATTTGAGCTGTATATTGTAAATCAGCCAGGAGCAGTTCATCAAAGTATAAAACATGTCACTTCCTGTAGCCACCAGGGGGCGCTGTAATTTCAAGTCATAATTTCTGTGTAGATGTCATCAGGATGGCACCCTTGTCTTACTTGTCTAGTTTGGACTCGATTGGACAATGTATGTCCGAGATACAGAACCTCGTGTTTTGATGGCGTTTAATCAAACTCAAGACGCCACGCCACGGTCACACGGTGTGACGAAAGGTCAATCTCTTAATCACTTTTTATCTCCATCTTGTTGTGATGGCACTGATCTTAATTTGAAGTTAATCTGATGAAAGCCCTGGGACAAGTGCATCAAGTAAAAATGTGGAATATGGAAAAAAAATGGCCACTTAATCCAAAATGGCGGCCTCCCTGTTTGGTCAAGCATACCTATCCAAGATATTTTTTTGTTTGTTATGAAACGACACATGTCCCGATAGATTTGTATAAATGTCGGCCATCGTAGTGCCGGGGTTGCCCTATAGGGGGCGCTGGTCAGTTTTTTTGCCACGCCCATTTCTTAAAACCATATGAATATCTTCAGGGGGGGGCTGTTGTTACACACATGTAGTTTGAGAGAGATAGAATCATGAACACTGAAGTTACAGCAATTTCGTGTTTCACGGCGAGTTGATGAACTTTAATGCCACGCTATTCATATGGCGTTTGACGAAAAGTCACGGTAATCTTATGTCTTCATTGTCAATGTCTTGGGACCCATTTGATACAGTTTGACATGGTTGAGGTCAGTGGATGAGGAGAAATTCATCCAAGTGTAAGACAAGCAAAAAACAAGACATTTCCTGTTGCCACCAGGGGGCGCTGCGGTTTTAAGTCATCATTTATGCATAGATGTCATCAGGCGGGGACTATTGTCTTACATGTCTAGTTTGGACTTGATTGGAACATGTATGTCCGAGATACAGATGCCCGTGTTTTGATGGCGTGTAACCAATTTTTAACGCCATGCCACGGTCACACGGTGTGATAAAAAAAAAATCCCTCCATCATTTTTTATCTCCATCTTGTTGTGATGACACTCATCTGAATTTGAAGTTGATCTGATGAAAGCTCTACGACAAGTACATTAAAGTAAAAATGTGGAATTTGGCCAAAATGGCCACTAAATCCAAAATGGCGGGCTTCCTGTTGCATTTTTCAAAATGCTCCAATAGACTTTTTTCTATGATTAGTCACGTTACACCAGTGTCTAGATTTTGGTGAAAATCGCTTATGTGGAAACCTAGGGGCTGGTTCCAGGGGGCGCTGTTGAGCCATTTTGCCACGCCCATTTCCAAATACTCCAGAATACGTAAATTTTCACCACTCTCTAATTTACTGGAAAGTTTAAAAACTTTTTGAGCACGTTGAAGCCCTCAAAAAGCCAATTCATTGTTCGGAGAATAATAAGAATAATAATAAGAATAATGCCTACAATTTCAATAGGGCCTCTCACCATTCGGTGCTCGGGCCCTAACTAGGGCTACGTTGTAGCACTTGCGGGCCCGAGCACCCGCACGTTGAAGCCTGTTGCGGTCGGTGGAGAGAGCGATCGATGACCAAGCGCACATCATCGATCGAGCATGCACTTCTCCACGTTAAATGCGCTCTGCGGCAGTAGGTTTGCCAGTAGGTGGCGCCATCACTATTATTACGCACAGACATATATATCTGTTCATGTAGGCGCTCTGATACAGCGTGAGCAATTTTGTGTCAATCGGACAATGTTAACACAACTTAATTTTCACACTGATCAGTAGGTGGCGCTCTGACCCTGAACTAATATTTATATGTGGAGCTGTTCAGATCAGTATTGTGATCATAGGTCAGTAGTTTGGAGCCGGTTGGATAATGCAGAGTGGATTAACAAAGTACTTCCTGTTTCCTGGCGAATCAGTAGGTGGCGCTATGACACTGAGGAAATATTGACACATAGAGCTGTTCAGGCTTGTACTCTTATCATGTGACAGAAGTTTGGTAGTGATAGGACAATGCACAGTGGAGTTATGATAACATCGTGTCCTTTGGCGAAGGAAAATCCTTCGCCGCACATCAATGTTTACACGGTTTGAGGAAACGTCACAATTCTGACCATGATCTAATGACTTGACTGATCTGATTTGAGCTGTATATTGTAAATCAGCCAGGAGCAGTTCATCAAAGTATAAAACATGTCACTTCCTGTAGCCACCAGGGGGCGCTGTAATTTCAAGTCATAATTTCTGTGTAGATGTCATCAGGATGGCACCCTTGTCTTACATGTCTAGTTTGGACTCGATTGGACAATGTATGTCCGAGATACAGAACCTCGTGTTTTGATGGCGTTTAATCAAACTCAAGACGCCACGCCACGGTCACACGGTGTGACGAAAGGTCAATCTCTTAATCACTTTTTATCTCCATCTTGTTGTGATGGCACTGATCTTAATTTGAAGTTAATCTGATGAAAGCCCTGGGACAAGTGCATCAAGTAAAAATGTGGAATATGGAAAAAAAATGGCCACTTAATCCAAAATGGCGGCCTCCCTGTTTGGTCAAGCATACCTATCCAAGATATTTTTTTGTTTGTTATGAAACGACACATGTCCCGATAGATTTGTATAAATGTCGGCCATCGTAGTGCCGGGGTTGCCCTATAGGGGGCGCTGGTCAGTTTTTTTGCCACGCCCATTTCTTAAAACCATATGAATATCTTCAGGGGGGGGCTGTTGTTACACACATGTAGTTTGAGAGAGATAGAATCATGAACACTGAAGTTACAGCAATTTCGTGTTTCACGGCGAGTTGATGAACTTTAATGCCACGCCATTCATATGGCGTTTGACGAAAAGTCACGGTAATCTTATGTCTTCATTGTCAATGTCTTGGGACCCATTTGATACAGTTTGACATGGTTGAGGTCAGTGGATGAGGAGAAATTCATCCAAGTGTAAGACAAGCAAAAAACAAGACATTTCCTGTTGCCACCAGGGGGCGCTTCGGTTTTAAGTCATCATTTATGCATAGATGTCATCAGGCGGGGACTATTGTCTTACATGTCTAGTTTGGACTTGATTGGAACATGTATGTTCGAGATACAGATGCCCGTGTTTTGATGGCGTGTAACCAATTTTTAACGCCATGCCACGGTCACACGGTGTGATAAAAAAAAAATCCCTCAATCATTTTTTATCTCCATCTTGTTGTGATGACACTCATCTGAATTTGAAGTTGATCTGATGAAAGCCCTGGGACAAGTACGTAAAAGTAAAAATGTGGGATATTGCCAAAATGGCCACTAAAAGCAAAATGGCGGACTTCCTGTTGCATTTTTCATAATGCTCCAATAGACTTTTTTCTATGATTAGTCACGTTACACCAGTGTCTAGATTTTGGGGAAAATCGCTTATGTGGAAACCTAGGGGCTGGTTCCAGGGGGCGCTGTTGAGCCATTTTGCCACGCCCAATTCAAATTACTCCAGAATACTAAATTGTCCGCAGACCTTGAATTTCCTGCAAAGTTTCACAACTTTTTGAGCATGTCTAGACCCTGAAAAAGCCCCCCGAAGGGAAATAATAATAACTAGGGCTACGTTGTAGCACTTGCGGGCCCGAGCACCCGCACGTTGAAGCCTGTTGCGGTCGGTGGAGAGAGCGATCGATGACCAAGCGCACATCATCGATCGAGCATGCACTTCTCCACGTTGCATGCGTTTTGCGCTCTGCGGCAGTAGGTTTGCCAGTAGGTGGCGCCATCACTATTATTACGCACAGACATATAGATCTGTTCGAGTAGGCGCTCTGATGTAGCGTGAGAAATTTTGTGTCAATTGGACAATGTTTCCGCAACTTAATTTTCACACTGATCAATAGGTGGCGCTATGATCCTGAACTAATATTCATATATGGAGCTGTTCTATTCAGGATTGTGATCATAGGTCAGTAGTTTGGAGCCGGTTGGATAATGCAGAGTGGATTAACAAAGTACTTCCTGTTTCCTGGCGAATCAGTAGGTGGCGCTATGACACTGAGGAAATATTGACACATAGAGCTGTTCAAGCTTGGACTCTGACCATGTGACAGAAGTTTTGTAGTGATAGGACAATGCACAGTGGAGTTATGATAACATCGTGTCCTTTGGCGAAGGAAAATCCTTCGCCGCACATCAATGTTTACACGGTTTGAGGAAACGTCACAATTCTGACCATGATCTAATGACTTGACTGATCTGATTTGAGCTGTATATTGTAAATCAGCCAGGAGCAGTTCATCAAAGTATAAAACATGTCACTTCCTGTAGCCACCAGGGGGCGCTGTAATTTCAAGTCATAATTTCTGTGTAGATGTCATCAGGATGGCACCCTTGTCTTACATGTCTAGTTTGGACTCGATTGGACAATGTATGTCCGAGATACAGAACCTCGTGTTTTGATGGCGTTTAATCAAACTCAAGACGCCACGCCACGGTCACACGGTGTGACGAAAGGTCAATCTCTTAATCACTTTTTATCTCCATCTTGTTGTGATGGCACTGATCTTAATTTGAAGTTAATCTGATGAAAGCCCTGGGACAAGTGCATCAAGTAAAAATGTGGAATATGGAAAAAAAATGGCCACTTAATCCAAAATGGCGGCCTCCCTGTTTGGTCAAGCATACCTATCCAAGATATTTTTTTGTTTGTTATGAAACGACACATGTCCCGATAGATTTGTATAAATGTCGGCCATCGTAGTGCCGGGGTTGCCCTATAGGGGGCGCTGGTCAGTTTTTTTGCCACGCCCATTTCTTAAAACCATATGAATATCTTCAGGGGGGGGCTGTTGTTACACACATGTAGTTTGAGAGAGATAGAACCATGAACACTGAAGTTACAGCAATTTCGTGTTTCACGGCGAGTTGATGAACTTTAAAGCCACGCCATTCATATGGCGTTTGACGAAAAGTCACGGTAATCTTATGTCTTCATTGTCAATGTCTTGGGACCCATTTGATACAGTTTGACATGGTTGAGGTCAGTGGATGAGGAGAAATTCATCCAAGTGTAAGACAAGCAAAAAACAAGACATTTCCTGTTGCCACCAGGGGGCGCTGCGGTTTTAAGTCATCATTTATGCATAGATGTCATCAGGCGGGGACTATTGTCTTACATGTCTAGTTTGGACTTGATTGGAACATGTATGTCCGAGATACAGATGCCCGTGTTTTGATGGCGTGTAACCAATTTTTAACGCCATGCCACGGTCACACGGTGTGATAAAAAAAAAATCCCTCAATCATTTTTTATCTCCATCTTGTTGTGATGACACTCATCTGAATTTGAAGTTGATCTGATGAAAGCCCTGGGACAAGTACGTAAAAGTAAAAATGTGGGATATTGCCAAAATGGCCACTAAAAGCAAAATGGCGGACTTCCTGTTGCGTTTTTCATAATGCTCCATGAGACTTTTTTTCATGACTGGTCACGATACACCTATATCCAGATTTTGATGAAAATCCGTTATGTGGAAACCTAGGGGCTGGTTCCAGGGGGCGCTGTAGAGCCATTTTGCCACGCCCAATTCCAATTACTCCAGAATACTAAAATATCCGCAGACCTTGAATTTCCTGCAAAGTTTCATAACTTTTTGAGCATGTCTAGACCCTGAAAAAGCCCCCCAAAGGGAAATAATAATAATAATAATAATAATAATAATAATAAAAATCCTTACAGATTCAATAGGGCCTCTCACCATTCGGTGCTCGGGCCCTAACTAGGGCTACGTTGTAGCACTTGCGGGCCCGAGCACCCGCACGTTGAAGCCTGTTGCGGTCGGTGGAGAGAGCGATCGATGACCAAGCGCACATCATCGATCGAGCATGCACTTCTCCACGTTGCATGCGTTTTGCGCTCTGCGGCAGTAGGTTTGCCAGTAGGTGGCGCCATCACTATTATTACGCACAGACATATAGATCTGTTCAAGTAGGCGCTCTGATGTAGCGTGAGAAATTTTGTGTCAATTGGACAATGTTTCCGCAACTTAATTTTCACACTGATCAATAGGTGGCGCTATGATCCTGAACTAATATTCATATATGGAGCTGTTCTATTCAGGATTGTGATCATAGGTCAGTAGTTTGGAGCCGGTTGGATAATGCAGAGTGGATTAACAAAGTACTTCCTGTTTCCTGGCGAATCAGTAGGTGGCGCTATGACACTGAGGAAATATTGACACATAGAGCTGTTCAGGCTTGGACTCTGACCATGTGACAGAAGTTTTGTAGTGATAGGACAATGCACAGTGGAGTTATGATAACATCGTGTCCTTTGGCGAAGGAAAATCCTTCGCCGCACATCAATGTTTACACGGTTTGAGGAAACGTCACAATTCTGACCATGATCTAATGACTTGACTGATCTGATTTGAGCTGTATATTGTAAATCAGCCAGGAGCAGTTCATCAAAGTATAAAACATGTCACTTCCTGTAGCCACCAGGGGGCGCTGTAATTTCAAGTCATAATTTCTGTGTAGATGTCATCAGGATGGCACCCTTGTCTTACATGTCTAGTTTGGACTCGATTGGACAATGTATGTCCGAGATACAGAACCTCGTGTTTTGATGGCGTTTAATCAAACTCAAGACGCCACGCCACGGTCACACGGTGTGACGAAAGGTCAATCTCTTAATCACTTTTTATCTCCATCTTGTTGTGATGGCACTGATCTTAATTTGAAGTTAATCTGATGAAAGCCCTGGGACAAGTGCATCAAGTAAAAATGTGGAATATGGAAAAAAAATGGCCACTTAATCCAAAATGGCGGCCTCCCTGTTTGGTCAAGCATACCTATCCAAGATATTTTTTTGTTTGTTATGAAACGACACATGTCCCGATAGATTTGTATAAATGTCGGCCATCGTAGTGCCGGGGTTGCCCTATAGGGGGCGCTGGTCAGTTTTTTTGCCACGCCCATTTCTTAAAACCATATGAATATCTTCAGGGGGGGGCTGTTGTTACACACATGTAGTTTGAGAGAGATAGAATCATGAACACTGAAGTTACAGCAATTTCGTGTTTCACGGCGAGTTGATGAACTTTAATGCCACGCCATTCATATGGCGTTTGACGAAAAGTCACGGTAATCTTATGTCTTCATTGTCAATGTCTTGGGACCCATTTGATACAGTTTGACATGGTTGAGGTCAGTGGATGAGGAGAAATTCATCCAAGTGTAAGACAAGCAAAAAACAAGACATTTCCTGTTGCCACCAGGGGGCACTGCGGTTTTAAGTCATCATTTATGCATAGATGTCATCAGGCGGGGACTATTGTCTTACATGTCTAGTTTGGACTTGATTGGAACATGTATGTCCGAGATACAGATGCCCGTGTTTTGATGGCGTGTAACCAATTTTTAACGCCATGCCACGGTCACACGGTGTGATAAAAAAAAAATCCCTCAATCATTTTTTATCTCCATCTTGTTGTGATGACACTCATCTGAATTTGAAGTTGATCTGATGAAAGCCCTGGGACAAGTACGTAAAAGTAAAAATGTGGGATATTGCCAAAATGGCCACTAAAAGCAAAATGGCGGACTTCCTGTTGCGTTTTTCATAATGCTCCATGAGACTTTTTTTCATGACTGGTCACGATACACCTATATCCAGATTTTGATGAAAATCCGTTATGTGGAAACCTAGGGGCTGGTTCCAGGGGGCGCTGTAGAGCCATTTTGCCACGCCCAATTCCAATTACTCCAGAATACTAAAATATCCGCAGACCTTGAATTTCCTGCAAAGTTTCATAACTTTTTGAGCATGTCTAGACCCTGAAAAAGCCCCCCAAAGGGAAATAATAATAATAACTAGGGCTACGTTGTAGCACTTGCGGGCCCGAGCACCCGCACGTTGAAGCCTGTTGCGGTCGGTGGAGAGAGCGATCGATGACCAAGCGCACATCATCGATCGAGCATGCACTTCTCCACGTTGCATGCGTTTTGCGCTCTGCGGCAGTAGGTTTGCCAGTAGGTGGCGCCATCACTATTATTACGCACAGACATATAGATCTGTTCAAGTAGGCGCTCTGATGTAGCGTGAGAAATTTTGTGTCAATTGGACAATGTTTCCGCAACTTAATTTTCACACTGATCAATAGGTGGCGCTATGATCCTGAACTAATATTCATATATGGAGCTGTTCTATTCAGGATTGTGATCATAGGTCAGTAGTTTGGAGCCGGTTGGATAATGCAGAGTGGATTAACAAAGTACTTCCTGTTTCCTGGCGAATCAGTAGGTGGCGCTATGACACTGAGGAAATATTGACACATAGAGCTGTTCAGGCTTGGACTCTGACCATGTGACAGAAGTTTTGTAGTGATAGGACAATGCACAGTGGAGTTATGATAACATCGTGTCCTTTGGCGAAGGAAAATCCTTCGCCGCACATCAATGTTTACACGGTTTGAGGAAACGTCACAATTCTGACCATGATCTAATGACTTGACTGATCTGATTTGAGCTGTATATTGTAAATCAGCCAGGAGCAGTTCATCAAAGTATAAAACATGTCACTTCCTGTAGCCACCAGGGGGCGCTGTAATTTCAAGTCATAATTTCTGTGTAGATGTCATCAGGATGGCACCCTTGTCTTACATGTCTAGTTTGGACTCGATTGGACAATGTATGTCCGAGATACAGAACCTCGTGTTTTGATGGCGTTTAATCAAACTCAAGACGCCACGCCACGGTCACACGGTGTGACGAAAGGTCAATCTCTTAATCACTTTTTATCTCCATCTTGTTGTGATGGCACTGATCTTAATTTGAAGTTAATCTGATGAAAGCCCTGGGACAAGTGCATCAAGTAAAAATGTGGAATATGGAAAAAAAATGGCCACTTAATCCAAAATGGCGGCCTCCCTGTTTGGTCAAGCATACCTATCCAAGATATTTTTTTGTTTGTTATGAAACGACACATGTCCCGATAGATTTGTATAAATGTCGGCCATCGTAGTGCCGGGGTTGCCCTATAGGGGGCGCTGGTCAGTTTTTTTGCCACGCCCATTTCTTAAAACCATATGAATATCTTCAGGGGGGGGCTGTTGTTACACACATGTAGTTTGAGAGAGATAGAATCATGAACACTGAAGTTACAGCAATTTCGTGTTTCACGGCGAGTTGATGAACTTTAATGCCACGCCATTCATATGGCGTTTGACGAAAAGTCACGGTAATCTTATGTCTTCATTGTCAATGTCTTGGGACCCATTTGATACAGTTTGACATGGTTGAGGTCAGTGGATGAGGAGAAATTCATCCAAGTGTAAGACAAGCAAAAAACAAGACATTTCCTGTTGCCACCAGGGGGCACTGCGGTTTTAAGTCATCATTTATGCATAGATGTCATCAGGCGGGGACTATTGTCTTACATGTCTAGTTTGGACTTGATTGGAACATGTATGTCCGAGATACAGATGCCCGTGTTTTGATGGCGTGTAACCAATTTTTAACGCCATGCCACGGTCACACGGTGTGATAAAAAAAAAATCCCTCAATCATTTTTTATCTCCATCTTGTTGTGATGACACTCATCTGAATTTGAAGTTGATCTGATGAAAGCCCTGGGACAAGTACGTAAAAGTAAAAATGTGGGATATTGCCAAAATGGCCACTAAAAGCAAAATGGCGGACTTCCTGTTGCGTTTTTCATAATGCTCCATGAGACTTTTTTTCATGACTGGTCACGATACACCTATATCCAGATTTTGATGAAAATCCGTTATGTGGAAACCTAGGGGCTGGTTCCAGGGGGCGCTGTAGAGCCATTTTGCCACGCCCAATTCCAATTACTCCAGAATACTAAAATATCCGCAGACCTTGAATTTCCTGCAAAGTTTCATAACTTTTTGAGCATGTCTAGACCCTGAAAAAGCCCCCCAAAGGGAAATAATAATAACTAGGGCTACGTTGTAGCACTTGCGGGCCCGAGCACCCGCACGTTGAAGCCTGTTGCGGTCGGTGGAGAGAGCGATCGATGACCAAGCGCACATCATCGATCGAGCATGCACTTCTCCACGTTGCATGCGTTTTGCGCTCTGCGGCAGTAGGTTTGCCAGTAGGTGGCGCCATCACTATTATTACGCACAGACATATATATCTGTTCATGTAGGCGCTCTGATGTAGCGTGAGCAATTTTGTGTCAATTGGACAATGTTTCCGCAACTTAATTTTCACACTGATCAATAGGTGGCGCTATGATCCTGAACTAATATTCATATATGGAGCTGTTCTATTCAGGATTGTGATCATAGGTCAGTAGTTTGGAGCCGGTTGGATAATGCAGAGTGGATTAACAAAGTACTTCCTGTTTCCTGGCGAATCAGTAGGTGGCGCTATGACACTGAGGAAATATTGACACATAGAGCTGTTCAGGCTTGGACTCTGACCATGTGACAGAAGTTTTGTAGTGATAGGACAATGCACAGTGGAGTTATGATAACATCGTGTCCTTTGGCGAAGGAAAATCCTTCGCCGCACATCAATGTTTACACGGTTTGAGGAAACGTCACAATTCTGACCATGATCTAATGACTTGACTGATCTGATTTGAGCTGTATATTGTAAATCAGCCAGGAGGAGTTCATCAAAGTATAAAACATGTCACTTCCTGTAGCCACCAGGGGGCGCTGTAATTTCAAGTCATAATTTCTGTGTAGATGTCATCAGGATGGCACCCTTGTCTTACATGTCTAGTTTGGACTCGATTGGACAATTTATGTCCGAGATACAGAACCTCGTGTTTTGATGGCGTTTAATCAAACTCAAGACGCCACGCCACGGTCACACGGTGTGACGAAAGGTCAATCTCTTAATCACTTTTTATCTCCATCTTGTTGTGATGGCACTGATCTTAATTTGAAGTTAATCTGATGAAAGCCCTGGGACAAGTGCATCAAGTAAAAATGTGGAATATGGAAAAAAAATGGCCACTTAATCCAAAATGGCGGCCTCCCTGTTTGGTCAAGCATACCTATCCAAGATATTTTTTTGTTTGTTATGAAACGACACATGTCCCGATAGATTTGTATAAATGTCGGCCATCGTAGTGCCGGGGTTGCCCTATAGGGGGCGCTGGTCAGTTTTTTTGCCACGCCCATTTCTTAAAACCATATGAATATCTTCAGGGGGGGGCTGTTGTTACACACATGTAGTTTGAGAGAGATAGAATCATGAACACTGAAGTTACAGCAATTTCGTGTTTCACGGCGAGTTGATGAACTTTAATGCCACGCCATTCATATGGCGTTTGACGAAAAGTCACGGTAATCTTATGTCTTCATTGTCAATGTCTTGGGACCCATTTGATACAGTTTGACATGGTTGAGGTCAGTGGATGAGGAGAAATTCATCCAAGTGTAAGACAAGCAAAAAACAAGACATTTCCTGTTGCCACCAGGGGGCGCTGCGGTTTTAAGTCATCATTTATGCATAGATGTCATCAGGCGGGGACTATTGTCTTACATGTCTAGTTTGGACTTGATTGGAACATGTATGTCCGAGATACAGATGCCCGTGTTTTGATGGCGTGTAACCAATTTTTAACGCCATGCCACGGTCACACGGTGTGATAAAAAAAAAATCCCTCAATCATTTTTTATCTCCATCTTGTTGTGATGACACTCATCTGAATTTGAAGTTGATCTGATGAAAGCCCTGGGACAAGTACGTAAAAGTAAAAATGTGGGATATTGCCAAAATGGCCACTAAAAGCAAAATGGCGGACTTCCTGTTGCGTTTTTCATAATGCTCCATGAGACTTTTTTTCATGACTGGTCACGATACACCAGTGTCTAGATTTTGGTGAAAATCGCTTATGTGGAAACCTAAGGGCTGGTTCCAGGGGGCGCTGTTGAGCCGTTTTGCCACGCCCATTTCCAAATACTCCAGATTACGTAAATTTTCACCACTCTCTAATTTACTGGAAAGTTTAAAAACTTTTTGAGCACGTTGAAGCCCTCAAAAAGCCAATTCATTGTTCGGAGAATAATAAGAATAATAATAAGAATAATGCCTACAATTTCAATAGGGCCTCTCACCATTCGGTGCTCGGGCCCTAATAACTAGGGCTACGTTGTAGCACTTGCGGGCCCGAGCACCCGCACGTTGAAGCCTGTTGCGGTCGGTGGAGAGAGCGATCGATGACCAAGCGCACATCATCGATCGAGCATGCACTTCTCCACGTTAAATGCGTTTTGCGCTCTGCGGCAGTAGGTTTGCCAGTAGGTGGCGCCATCACTATTATTACGCACAGACATATAGATCTGTTCAAGTAGGCGCTCTGATGTAGCGTGAGAAATTTTGTGTCAATTGGACAATGTTTCCGCAACTTAATTTTCTCACTGATCAATAGGTGGCGCTATGATCCTGAACTAATATTCATATATGGAGCTGTTCTATTCAGGATTGTGATCATAGGTCAGTAGTTTGGAGCCGGTTTGATAATGCAGAGTGGATTAACAAAGTACTTCCTGTTTCCTGGCGAATCAGTAGGTGGCGCTATGACACTGAGGAAATATTGACACATAGAGCTGTTCAGGCTTGGACTCTGACCATGTGACAGAAGTTTTGTAGTGATAGGACAATGCACAGTGGAGTTATGATAACATCGTGTCCTTTGGCGAAGGAAAATCCTTCGCCGCACATCAATGTTTACACGGTTTGAGGAAACGTCACAATTCTGACCATGATCTAATGACTTGACTGATCTGATTTGAGCTGTATATTGTAAATCAGCCAGGAGCAGTTCATCAAAGTATAAAACATGTCACTTCCTGTAGCCACCAGGGGGCGCTGTAATTTCAAGTCATAATTTCTGTGTAGATGTCATCAGGATGGCAACCTTGTTTTACATGTCTAGTTTGGACTCGATTGGACAATGTATGTCCGAGATACAGAACCTCGTGTTTTGATGGCGTTTAATCAAACTCAAGACGCCACGCCACGGTCACACGGTGTGACGAAAGGTCAATCTCTTAATCACTTTTTATCTCCATCTTGTTGTGATGGCACTGATCTTAATTTGAAGTTAATCTGATGAAAGCCCTGGGACAAGTGCATCAAGTAAAAATGTGGAATATGGAAAAAAAATGGCCACTTAATCCAAAATGGCGGCCTCCCTGTTTGGTCAAGCATACCTATCCAAGATATTTTTTTGTTTGTTATGAAACGACACATGTCCCGATAGATTTGTATAAATGTCGGCCATCGTAGTGCCGGGGTTGCCCTATAGGGGGCGCTGGTCAGTTTTTTTGCCACGCCCATTTCTTAAAACCATATGAATATCTTCAGGGGGGGGCTGTTGTTACACACATGTAGTTTGAGAGAGATAGAATCATGAACACTGAAGTTACAGCAATTTCGTGTTTCACGGCGAGTTGATGAACTTTAATGCCACGCCATTCATATGGCGTTTGACGAAAAGTCACGGTAATCTTATGTCTTCATTGTCAATGTCTTGGGACCCATTTGATACAGTTTGACATGGTTGAGGTCAGTGGATGAGGAGAAATTCATCCAAGTGTAAGACAAGCAAAAAACAAGACATTTCCTGTTGCCACCAGGGGGCGCTGCGGTTTTAAGTCATCATTTATGCATAGATGTCATCAGGCGGGGACTATTGTCTTACATGTCTAGTTTGGACTTGATTGGAACATGTATGTCCGAGATACAGATGCCCGTGTTTTGATGGCGTGTAACCAATTTTTAACGCCATGCCACGGTCACACGGTGTGATAAAAAAAAAATCCCTCAATCATTTCATTATCTCCATCTTGTTGTGATGACACTCATCTGAATTTGAAGTTGATCTGATGAAAGCCCTGGGACAAGTACGTAAAAGTAAAAATGTGGGATATTGCCAAAATGGCCACTAAAAGCAAAATGGCGGACTTCCTGTTGCGTTTTTCATAATGCTCCATGAGACTTTTTTTCATGACTGGTCACGATACACCTATATCCAGATTTTGATGAAAATCCGTTATGTGGAAACCTAGGGGCTGGTTCCAGGGGGCGCTGTAGAGCCATTTTGCCACGCCCAATTCCAATTACTCCAGAATACTAAAATATCCGCAGACCTTGAATTTCCTGCAAAGTTTCATAACTTTTTGAGCATGTCTAGACCCTGAAAAAGCCCCCCAAAGGGAAATAATAATAATAATAATAATAATAATAATAATAATAATAATAAAAATCCTTACAGATTCAATAGGGCCTCTCACCATTCGGTGCTCGGGCCCTAATAAAAATCCTTACAGATTCAATAGGGCCTCTCACCATTCGGTGCTCGGGCCCTAATAATAATAATAATAATAAAAATCCTTACAGATTCAATAGGGCCTCTCACCATTCGGTGCTCGGGCCCTAATAATAAAAATCCTTACAGATTCAATAGGGCCTCTCACCATTCGGTGCTCGGGCCCTAATAATAAAAATCCTTACAATTTCAATAGGGCCTCTCACCTTTCGGTGCTCGGGCCCTAATAATAAAAATCCTTACAGATTCAATAGGGCCTCTCACCATTCGGTGCTCGGGCCCTAATAATAAAAATCCTTACAGATTCAATAGGGCCTCTCACCATTCGGTGCTCGGGCCCTAATTAAAAGTAGAAATGCAGGATGATGTGCGCTGCAGGAGATGGGCGCCGCAGTTTTTTTAAAAATTTGATTTAAATCTTTTTTTTTTATTTGAAATATTTTTTTATTTATGTGCGCCGCAGGATGTGTGCGCGCAGTTTTTTTATTAATTTGATTTAATAAAAAAATGTTTTTGTAAATAAATTTTTTATTTATGTGCGCTGCAGGATATGCCCACATCTGCGCCGCAGGAGATGGGCGCCGCAGTTTTTTTTTTATTTGATTCAAATAATTTTGTTTAATTTGAAATATATTTTTTATTTATTAGCGCCGCAGGATGTGAGCACATCAGAGATGAAAACATAAACTCCTTAGCAGAGGTAATAAAACCTCCACACATTTATAAAGGAAATGTCACTAACATTAATAATAATTAGAAACACAACAGGAAATTAAAAGTGGAAATGCAGGATGATCTGCACCGCAGGATGTGCGCTGCAGGATGTGCGCGCAGTTTTTTTATTAGTTTGATTTTAAATGTATTTTTTTCATTTTAAATATATTTGTTATTCATGTGCGTTATAGGATGTGCGCCGCAGGATCGTGCAGTTTTTTATTAATTTGATTTAAATATTTTTTTTTAATTTTAAATATTTTTTTATTTATGTGCGCCGCAGTATATGCGATGCAGGATGTGCGCCGCAGGAGATGTGGGCCGCAGGATGTGCGCGATGTGAGGGGGGGGATCTACCGACCATTATTTGTTCGGTAGATCTTGCTGACCTGGTCATTTCATGAGTGGCTCACAGGCCTATAAAGTGTGGGCACCACTGGTCTGTGCTGTAGTAAAGTGTGGCAGATAATGTAATACACTTCTATTCCAGTGGGTGGAAAGTATTTCTGACAATTGAGAGGTTCCGATTACTCAAAGCTCCTTGCAACTAATAAGTGGTGTGAAAAAGCAATTTAACTGAAGTAGGCTGTTCATCAGCTGATCAAAAGTTTAAGACCACAGCTAAAAAAAAAAAAAAAAACTCCTAAAACAGAAATTAAAGTGTCAAAAACTGACTCAGTAATGAGTAGCTCCACCATTATTGTTGATCACTTCAAAAATTCGTTTTGGCATGCTTGATGCAAGTGTTTCCATAAGGCTAGTGCGAATGTTGCGCCAAGTGGTGAAGATGGCTTCACGAAGGGCATCCACTGTCTGGAACTGAAGTCCATTTTTGTAAACTTCCCTTGCCATCCATCCCCAAATGTTCTCAATTGGATTAAGATCAGGGGAACACGCAGGATGGTCCAAAAGAGTGATGTTATTCTCCTGGAAAAAAGTCTTGGTCAGACGGGCATTGTGAATTGGAGCGTTGTCCTGCTGAAAAACCCAGTCGTTACCACACAGACGAGGGCCCTCAGTCATGAGGGATGCCCGCTGCAACATCTCCACATAGCCAGCTGCTGTTTGACGCCCCTGCACAACCTGGAGCTCCATTGTTCCATTGAAGGAAAAAGCACCCCAGATCATTATGGCGCCCCCTCCATTGTGCCGTGTAGAAAACATCTCAGGTGGCATCTCCTTGTCATGCCAGTAACGTTGGAAGCCATCAGGACCATCAAGGTTAAATTTTTTCTCGTCGGAGAATAAAACTTTCTTCCAACTTTGAATGTCCCATGTTTGGTGCTCCCTTGCAAAGTCTAAACTGGCAATTTTGTGGAGTTGAAGGAGACGTGGCCTTTGAAGGCGTTTCTTGTTTTTGAAGCCCTTCCTTCGCAGATGCCGTCTGATGGTTATTGGGCTGCAGTCAGCACCAGTAATGGCCTTAATTTGGGACGAGGATCGTCCCGTGTCTTGACGGAAAGCCATTCGGATCCTCTGGCTCAGCGCCGGTGAGATTTTTTTGGGTCTACCACTTGATTTTTATGTTCCATAACCCTGAGGATCTTTTAAGAAATGCAAAATGACTGTCTTACTGCGTCCAACCTCAGCAGCGATGGCACGTTGTGAGAGGCCTTGTTTATGCAGTTCAACAATCCTACCACGTTCAAAGACGGTGAGCTTTTTTGCCTTTGCCATCAAGAGATCTTCACAGTGTGATTACTTGACAGGAATAACATGGAATCCAATTTTTTCTTTTTGCATTTTGAAGCTCTACTTAGAACCTTCCTAAGATCCAACAGTGCAAAATGCAAATTCATCCAATTTTTTAACTGGTCTTAAGATTTTGATCAGGAGTGTATTTCATCATCTGAGTGAACTGAACACACGGATGCAAGGCCGAAATGAAAACCTGCTTACAGGCACTGATCAAATAAATGGATTCCGTTTAAAGGTGCAGCTCTGGCAACAACATGTGCAGCGTGGCAAACTTAAGATGTTCCCACTGACTGAGAAAAGGCATGATGTCAACACTGCTGCAATGTGCGAGGTGATAGGCACACATTTGAAACTCTTGAGGAGAAGTTTTCATTTTATTTCTCTTGAGCCTTCACAGAATGTCTTGACTGGGTTAGGGACCCATACAGCTCAGCATCAGTTGCTGGAAAGGACATGACTTTACAGGAGCAAGAGGAACTCATTGAACTGAAACAAGATCGTGGTTTAAAGCTAAACTTTGCTGATCTTCCTTTGGACAGTTTTTGGTTATCTGCTGCCAAGGAGTTCCCCAATCTGGCCAACAAAGCTATTTGGACATGGCTCCTGTTTTCCACAACATATGTGTGAGCTGTTGAGGAAGAGCTTTGTGTGTCTTTCTTCCGTTCCTGCAGGATATCAGTTTTGTGTTCATCTAAACAGGCACAACAGGCCCAGGTTACACACTCAGTGAGTGTAAATATATTTAGAAACTATATTACTGACTATATGTATTATATGTACTGTGTTAGGCCATAGAGTGTCATTTTGTGTGGTAGTGTAAATTTAAAAAATGTGCCTTGGCTCAAAAAAGGTTGAAAATCACTGCTCTACAGAACAGAGAGATTGCTATTTAGGAAAGCAATGGAGGAAGGAGACAGGAGGATGTGGAACACATGATGGTGTCTCATCATCGGTTCGTTTAATGTCTTATCCACAGGCTCAGCTTATTTAAATCCACGTGGATCATTGCCGGGTTGTGCTGCCGTTGTAGGCAGAGGGTTGCGTTTGTCTTCACTCTGTGTGAAGAGGATTCCCAGTGTTATGTTCAGATCAAACTAAACAGATTCTGTGAAAATGGCTTTTGAAATATTTAACATTTATTAGCTTTGTCAAACTTGTTAATTTGCACTCAGACGTCCCTGTTGCATCTAAAGCATTATAAACGATTTGTTAAACGCCTAACTGATAAATATTATTGTGTTATATCCGTATTCTTCTGTTGATTATTGTTTTAGTTTTTTTACCTTGCCATTGAAATAGACCATTTCTTCTCATAAATCCAGTTTGTCCTGTATTGTTAAATGTTAGAATATCAAATTTAATCAAAAGGCTGTTAAGTGGGGCGGCATTGCTAGCTCTACGTCCAACCCTCGTCCTTTATCCGGGCTTGGGACCAGCAAAATGATCCAAAAGAGCAAGTTTTGTTTTTTATAAGTTTTTTTTTTTTCAGGTCCTGAAAGGGTTCAGTTTCACCACGTCCCACACTAGAGGTCTGGAAATGTCTCGATTCTTAGATGCATCACGATGTGAACTCTGCATCGATGAAGAGACTGAACTCATTGACACATCCTCATTGCCAGATCAGCGCACGCACGATTCATTTGCAGTCTGGAGGACGCGGAGCGTGGGTCTTCTCTCTGCTCTGACTGCAGCTGGGACCAGAGGTGTTAAAAGTATTCCCATTGATTACTCAAGAGAAAGTATAGATACTAGGGTTTAAAAATACTTCTGGAAGTTGGAGTATCAACTCAAGCTTTTTACTTAAGTAAAAGTGTAAAAGTACTGGTTTCAAAACTACTTAAAGTATAAAAGTAAAAGTAATGTAAGGGGAATTTTTTTATGTAAATACATTAAAGTACCATATTTGTAATACTGACTATTAACATGCATTTCATGGAGCGGAAGACATAATAACTAGTTGGCAATAAGTATTGTAATAGTGCAAAAAGTCAAAGTTCAGTGGAATGTTATCAATAACCTTTATTGGAAGAGACCTTGAGACCTTTGGACTAAATCCTGTATGTACAACAACACTACTGATAGGCTTTGTTCAGCCGCAAAAGCAGCAGGTTCTCAAAGTTATTTGAGCCTATGCATGCTCTACCTGGTCTGAAGATGAGCTCTGCAACACTAAACAGTCTTTCACAGGCTGCTGAGGCCCTGCCCTTTGTACACACCACCCGTCGCTACTACTGATTGGATGGTTTAGTGAGCCAAGCGGAGTACCGAGAAGATGATCAAACTTGACTATCTAGAGGAAGTAAAAGTCGTAACAAGGTTTCCGTAGGTGAACCTGCGGAAGGATCATTACTGGTACAGCCGGATTCGACTGCATGGCACCCAAAACCCCCCCACAGGTGCTTAGGGATGGGCAAAAATACATCAAAATGTATTTTGATACAAAATACAAATTACCCCTCAAATAAATGGATTAAAATAAAATACAAAATACTGGTGCCAGAAAATGTAACAAAATACAATACATGTATTTTGTATTTTGAAATATAGGAAATACTTTTTCTGGATTTTCCGTTTTCTCACAATTTGGTATAGCAGAGCATTCAGGTTTGGGCTATATAATGTACACAAAGCTCTGGTGAACCCCACAAAAAGGAAGAACAGTCACAGAATGTCAGTGTAATTATACAAAACTATTCAAAGACAACAACTTGATTGATTATGTACATACATTTTTTTTTTAATGGGACTTAACAGCCCATAAACTTTGGCTTTGTATCAACACGAAAATATTTATCACACAACAATAGCATCACACATTAGGCCTATGTATACTATAAAAGCAAAATATAGAATTAAAACCAGTTTTACACAGGTAAAGAGCCTAAATAAATTACTGTACATCAGGTTCTGCACTGAAAAATAAATAATAATAAAAGGTAAATAATAGTAAATCAAATCAAAAGTGAACAGGTAACTTAACAAGTCAGTAGCCTACTTACTTCTCTTTTACTGAACCTTGGCCAGTGGCATGGTAGCCTACTTATTTCTCTCTTACATTGGCCAGTGGCATTGCAGGCCACATAGTTCTATATTAAATGGTAAATGGCTTTGTATTTATTTAGAGCTTTTCTAGTCTTGATGACCACTCAAAGCTCTTTACAGTACAGTTTTACATTCACCCATTCACACACACATTCATACAGTGCATCTATTCACAGCACTTAGTTATTCTATGGGGGGCCATTTGGGGTTCAGCATCTTGCCCAAGGACACTTCGGCATGCAGATGGGTCAGACTGGGACTCGAACTGTCAGGTTGGAGGACGACCACTCTACCCCTCAGCCACAGCCGCCCATGTATTACAGTGTTAAGTGTCTCATACAGGTTCACACTGACATCTTTATGACATAATAATCCTTCCAATTTGGTTCTTGAGACCCAACCACTGAGTAGCCAATTTAGTTGCCTTTAAGAACAACTAACTTTTCAAATATTTCTGTTGTTACCCGCCTCCAGTGCGGATGGAATATTATCCTTCAAACGAGAACAGCCTCTCAACCGGAGCTGAAGAGGGGAGGGTTATGTTAAATGGAACAAAAAGGAGCTTGATGAGTGGTTACTGCTGAAAAGAAAGCAGGTCTTTTCTGGTGTCCTCCAGAAAACGAAGGGTCTCTATCTTCGCTTTGCTCTGGCGTGTGATCTCCTGTCTTTCCTGGACTTAAGTTTCTTCAGCAGAGAAAGCAAAGAAGTCATCTTCCTCATCATCTTGGAGGTTGGAGGAAGCCGTTTCACTCTCTGCCACCAGGCCAAGATCTTCAGCTGAGTGGAGCATAAGGTGGTGGATTCGTCTCTAACCCTAACCCTAACTGTTTTTTGATTTGTGGAGAAAGTATTTTGAGTATTTTAAATACAAAATTACTACACTCTATAGTATTTTGTTATAAATTACATTCGATTTTTGATCGGCCCTATCAAATTCAAATTACAAAATATTCTCAAAAGTAATGAAATACGTATGTCAAATACAAGTAATAAAAATACTGCCTTACACCTTAAAAACACAAAGCAAATAATTAAATAATTTCAACCTGCATCAGTAGACATTCAATTATCTGAAATAGTTTTAATAAAACATGCACTTGTCAAAGTGTAGGTGTGCTATGTCTTGAAAAATAGCTTCGGATTCCTATCACTTGTCTGTGCATATGTACAAACTTTCTGGAGGCCAAGTATGAATTACAAATGTGAGAATGGATTTTAAAAAAAATAACTGAACGGGATGCATGACAGTTTGCGTGTGTATGTTGGGGGGCGCCAATTTGAAATCTCGCCTAGGGCGCCAACATTGCCCTGTGTGTGTGTGTGTGTGTGTGTGTGTGTGTGTGTGTGTGTGTGTGTGTGCGTGTGCGTGTGCGCGTGTGTGTCTGTGTGTGTGTGTGTGTGTGTGATGTTGGGGAGCTGTGCTAGCTCAGGAGGTCAGGCTGCAGGCCGACTCTCGGCACTGGATTCAACAGCTTTATCTACTCGTCTCCGAGGAGGGAGAGACCCCTGACTCCGAACAAAGTGTGGAAGGGATCCATCTGCAGAGAGGAGGACGCTTGATGAGAAAAAAGGGACGATGTCTTTGGGCGTTATTACAGAATGTAAGAAAAGATTGTGACAGAGATTTGAAAGATGCAAAAAATTGATGTTGTGCATAATGGAGGCAGAAACAAGAGATTTAATTTAAGCGATGACAACAAAATAAAAGATTTGATATGAAATCTTGTACTTAAGAGCTTCCTGGTTTCACATTCATGAATGTGAATGTGAGCTGTACTATGATAGTAAACTGAATACAGGTCGACACAAAGTTGTATGTAAAATAAAATTCCTCCTATATCAATACGCGACAAATCTAGCGACTTTTTCTGGTGATATTGGAGACTTTCTGGTGTTTTGGAGACTGATGTGAGAGCACGTATCGTTCTGCAGTGACTGACATGGGGAGAGGCGGTGGAGTAGTGGCAGAAACTTGGACTATGGGCAGAAAAGGTCTCTGGTTCGTCTCTGGTTTGACTCCACGGAGAAAAAACAAAAAGACGAACCTGGATTGATCTGTCCAAAAATCCAAGAGGATTCTCCCTACCCTGTCTAGTGCCCCTGAGCAAGGCACCTTACTCCCCCAACATCTGCTCCCCGTGCGCAGTACATGGCTGCTCACTGCTCTGTGTGTCCTGCACCAGATGGGTTAAAAGCAGAGGTTAAATTACCCTACATTGCATGAGTGTGCCTGTGCATGTCTGTGCATGTGTTTGGGACAAATAAATCTTCTTAATCTTAATCCTCAACGAGCAGAAGGTGCTGCCGTGAGCCCCTTCGCCGTCCCAACGCACTCACAGGCGGTCAGTCTCCCAGTAGCCTTGCGCAGCAGTCCCATAAGTAAGCAACATATAAGTACCAACATGAAAGTACACAAGCAACATGTAAGTATACAACAGATAGATGAATACCCAGTCAAAAAGGCACAGGGTAGATATGAACTGCAGTGTATAACTATAGTGGAAACAAGTGATGTTCATCCACATGATGAGGGAAATAGCAGCATTTACACTAAGTAGCAGAGACTGTAGTTGCTCAAACAGTGACTGGTTCATGTTTGCATAGGAAAAAAATCTCAACCAAGTCAACCATCCACTTTTCGTTTTAAGCAAAAGTATTATTTGGACATTTTAGAACATGTATAAAGTGCTTTGATAATAGTGCAGTCTTCTCCACATTTTTGTGTAGGAGCCAAAATATGTCGGGGTCATTCTATATCTGTGCTATTGTGTAATGCTGAGAGTGTAGCATGTTTTATGGGAGGGTTTTATATCGAACTGAGCTGCGCTGGTCTTTAAAACACGGGACTGATGACAGAGAGGTGAGAAACCAAGGTATCAAGATGACAGGTAAGACTTGTAATATCCTTCTGGAGGCCAAATGAGAGTTTCTTTTCTTTTCTCTTCTTGTGTCTTGAATTTACAATGTTTCCTGTGTCTCATGGCTCCTATTTATAATTGAACAGCTGTAGTACACCAATACTGTTGCAGGAGCTAAGTCATTACTTCAACCAGTTCTTCTAGTGAAGCAGCACTATTACTACTACAACTACAACTACTACTAGTACTACTTATACTACTGCTACAGCTACTGCTACTTTTAAAGGTCACACAGCGTTAGAAACTAAAAATACAGAAAAATTACAGATGATTAAAAAAAGATAAAATAAAAGATTGTAAATCTATAAAAAAATGAAGATTGCCCGGTCACCTTTGGTCCTGTCGGATGGTGATTAGGGCCTGGACAGGAAAGCTGTGAAACCACTGGGTGCTGCCAATTTGCATCAAATGACGGACAGAAACTGTTAGAAACTCACTGGTGAACCTAATAGAACATGTAGCTATATAACAGGATGTTGTAGAGACAAAACACAGCTTAAACAAGTTAAAATTAGAAAGGTGAGTGTAAAAAAAGTCGCTTCATAAGTGTCGATGTGCATCTATTTGACAACTTATTCACATTTTGTTTCTTCTGACCACAGGTTGCCAAACAACGTCTTGTCAAGTGTTTATTGACAAAACAATTATTAGATTATTATACGTTCACTTTTAATAGGATGACTAGTAAAGCAAAATAGCTTTTTACAATTGCAGAAAATAAAAGTGAATAATTCCTATAAGTGTCTAAAATGTCTAAAGGATATTGTAAATGTAGGTAGAGATGTGAAAGGAGCAAACAAATCCAGCTGTTGTGGGGCAAAATTTTCACACTCGCCTCCAGAGAGGATGATGCAATATCTTATAAATGTCTATTTCTGCAGTTTGTGTGTGGAAAGAGGATAACCATGTGGGTTTCTGTTATCTGTAAGGGGAGGAGCTGTTCTTTTTTAGAGCAAAGACAGAAGGTGCAAAATGGCCTGTTCACAGCTCTTATTTCTTAATGACTAAACTTGTTTTCCTTTTCCAGTTTTCAGTATCTCCACACATCATCAGCAATGTTTTACAGGGTTTATACTAATAATAATATCAGAAATTGAAATAATAATAATAATAACTCATATTGCACCTTTGAAAAGTATATCATAAAGGACGAATAAGGAAAATAAGGAAACAATCAAATATCATAAAAAAAAGTTACTACTACAAAAAGATTATACAACATTAGACCAATTTTTTTAAATCCTTGATTATTCTCAAAGTAGTTCTACGTTTATGGGGGATCATGTCCTGTACGGTTCTAATAAAGGTATAAATAAAACTAATGATAAAATGCCTACACATTTGTTAATTGTTGGATAGTTTTATCCATTTGAAAAAATTTGCTGAATCCTGGAGCAGATACATTGAAGACAAATCTTTTTTCTGGCATGTTGATTAAATTAGTTTCCTTTTGTAAAACTGGGTTCTGGTGAGGTCTGACATCTGACTGACAGCTCCTGCCCACTTACATTTTGTCTGCAGACATACTAATATTTTAATTTTGGATAAGGTCCCAGTAAAATGCATAAAAGACACAGTATTGGTGCCATTATGACAAGATTTTAAAATCATGAAACATTTTGAGAAAACATTTCAGAATACTAGCTACAATCTGGATTTGTTGTTCCTCCTCCACAGCTGCCTGTGAAGCCATGGCCTCCAGTCTTCCTCTCCTCCTGCTGCTCCTGTGCAGTCTGACTGTGGCTGAAGCCCAGCTCAGGTTGTTCAACATGCGGGCAAGTGGTCTTCCCTCTGACATCTTTGGAACCACAGATGGCTACGTCAAGGCGTTCTGTGCCTCTGCCTCTCTGGGTGTGACATCCGTCCGTAATGACAATCCCAACCCCTGGTGGGACGAGGAGTTCTCCTACTTCAAGGCCCAGCAGAACGACATACTGAGGCTGGAGGTTCACGATCATGACATGGTCTTCGATGACCTGCTGGGAGTCTGCCAGCGTCAGATCAAATCTGGAACCCATGAGCACGACTGCTACTTGGAGAAAGGGGGCATCCTCCATTACACATACAGCCTCAACTAAGACAATCATCGGGCAGATACAGTGCACAGATCAGAACACGTCCCACTGAATCATTGGGTATTTTATACCTTGAAAATGAACAATAAACTGTTCTGAAAGAAGTTTGTCTCTGTGTGCTTTCTCATAAGCATCATGTTGTGGGAGTGAATCAGTTTAATATTGCAAAATGTAAAAACTTAAACAGTGCTAAGTATAATAAATTCCGTATGAACCTTACACAAGTCTATGGAGAGCAACAAAAGACAGTATGAGTTCCAGTTCATTTTTACACACATTTCCCATTTCTTCAGTGAGATTGTTTATTTCAATCAATCAATCAATCAAATTTTATTTGTATAGCCCATATTCACAAAGCACAATTTGTCTCATAGGGCTTTAACATGGTGTGATATCCTCTGTCCTTAACCCTCAACAAGAGTAAGGAAAAACTACTAAAAACCCTTTTAACAGGGTAAAAAGAACGTAGAATCCTCAGAGAGAGCCACATGTGAGGGATCCCTCTCCCAGGACGGACAGAAGTGCTATAGATGTCTTGCATTCAGCCCATATAACTAAAGAAACCTACACTTATCAGAATGTTTTCCACCTCTGACACTGTGTTGGAAGCAGTGGGTCATGTATGCTGTGAATTTCAATTTAACAGCTTAAAATTGAAACCTCAAATTATTGAGTGACCAAACAGAACAGAATAGCATCAGAACACAAGGTCGAGGTCAGAGTGTTCGACTTCCAGACACGTGGCTGTAGCTCAGAACACAAATTATTCACCATGTTTTATGTTGCACTTGTCGTTCTAAAATTATGGCAAAGTATTCCTCCAGTATGTCCCCCCTGTGGCTTCACTAGTTATAAACTATGTGGCCGAGTTTATCCACATGCTTCATATTCAGGTCTCTCTGCTCATTCACACAGTCAGTGTTAAAACTGGTCCACTGGGAACCTAAAGAGGCCTCGTAGAGATTTCTTGTAAACAGACATCAAACAGTTTTTTTGACTTTGTGTGTATCCATCAGGCTGCACTCACTCCAAATACAAAGCACATTTGCGATGGGCGATGAGATTACATACAAAGTCAATGCAGAGACACCATCTTTTTTCATCAGTCACGTCGGGCAGCCGAAAAAATTCACTTCTCATTTCCATATGTTTGGCCGTGACCTTATCCTAAGGCCAAACTTGTATGAGGACCATGAAACGGAAATTCCTTCATGTTTGGTGTGAACACAGCATCATACACAAGTCGAGAAGGTTTCCTTCATCAAAAAACATTTCCAAAGTCTGCATGAAACAGAGTACTTCACATGTATGAATCCAGCTTTGTTTATACTCATGTTTAGCAGCCTGCAGTCGTCTTTTTCCATGCCTTTGTTCATGCATTGAAACAAATCGCTGTCGATCAGGGGACGAGTCTCGACCTTACCCAAGCCCAACAGCATTGCAGGACAGGAAACAATATATTTAAACACTTGTAGATTGAAATTCGATCATGTCAAATAATATGTTCCCAATATTTGATTTGTGGGAGTTAAAACAATATCGACAGCTTTGTGTTATCGGGAGTAAATACACTGTGACCATGTGACCAACTACAACTTAGTGAAATCCTTTTTTGTCTGGAATATTTGGGGTCTTTGACCTTCATGGGGGCGGTTTTGGTGAGCAATGAGCCAGAAAAAAATCTAGTGGTGTTGTGTTATGTAATGCTGAGAGTGTAACAGGTTGTGTTGTTGTGGGCGGGTGACGTGAAGCTGATATTAGCTCCACCTGCCTTTGACACCATATTGAGCTACACACAGTCAAAGCAGTCAAGACTACAGGTACGATTTTTACTGTCACTGTGATTTAGATTAGTGTGGATTTGTGTTTTCATTTTTTCAAGCTTTAGACCATTTCTGCTCTGTGTCTTTGTCACCTTTCATCCTCTTAGGTATGAATTCTGAAAACAGACTTTGAATCATTTTATAGGAACAGAAATTAAAAGAGTAGCTATTAGGGATTTTTTTTTTTTTTTTATTTGATCACATGATGTTTTGACATCCCTCTACTTGCTGGATGAAACATGCTTTTAAATTAGTCTTCTCTCTAATACTTACAACTCTTACTTTTAACAAAACTTTGTTGCATTTCCCAACATTCTCAGTACATTTGTTTGAGACAAACCTGATGTCTGCAACTCCGACTGAAATTAAACGATACCTAAATTTTAAATATGACTGTTAATGTATGTGTTTGTGTAAAACAACCAAGAATCAATTTTTTCTAAAGACAAAATTATCACGTTTAAAAACCATGCTGTCATCTTATGATAATAACAGATTTTTAATGAAGTAACTAAACAAAGGGAACCTTCTCTCTCAGCCTCATGACGAAGAGTTTGAACCCATCTTTAAGGTTAAGAGTTTAGAGTTCATTCTTTTAACAGGACCTAATAGGTAACTTATCATGATATAAGCAAACTGGGTGATGGATACATTTGGGGTGACCGTAAGTGGGACGATTAGAGAAAAGATGGTGGCGAATGGAAATGAGAGATAAGTTGGCAATGAATGGAAGAACCGTCCAAACAAACCCAGCTGTTATCAGGCTACTTTTTCTCACTCTGTTCTCTTAAACATGATGTAACTCCCCCCTGACCTCTGACCTTTCCCTGAGTCATAAGTCATGATTCATGAGTCGTGTGGGGTTGACACAGATGCTTTTCTTCAGTAACCCAGGTTCTACATGACATTTCAGTCCTATGCAGCATATGTGTATGTGTTGTAGATTAACTTACTGTTTCCTGTTTCATATTATCTAAGGCTTCATATTTTTGGTCCATATGAGAGTTGATGTTAGATGTTATCCCAGATTGAAAAGCTGTTCCTCCTCCACAGCTGCCTGTGAAGCCATGGCCTCCAGTCTTCCTCTCCTCCTGCTGCTCCTGTGCAGTCTGACTGTGGCTGAAGCCCAGCTCAGGTTGTTCAACATGCGGGCAAGTGGTCTTCCTTCTGACATCTTTGGAATCACAGACGGCTACGTCAAGGTGTTCTGTGCCTCTGCCTCTCTGGGTGTGACATCTGTCCGTAAGAACAATCCCAACCCCTGGTGGGACGAGGAGTTCTCCGACCCCATGGCCCAGCAGAACGACATACTGAGGCTGGAGGTTCACGATGAGGACCTGATCTTTGATGACCTGCTTGGAGTCTGCCAGCGTCAGCTCAATAAAGGAACCCATGAGATCGACTGCTACTTGGATAAAGGTGGCCTCTTCCAATACACCTACACCCTCAACTGAGACAATCATCGGGCAGATACAGTGAACAGATCAGAACACGTCCCACTGAATCATTGGGTATTTTATACCTTTTTCCCAGTTTGAAAATGAACAATAAACTGTTCTGAAAAAAGTTTGTCTCTGTGTGATTACTCATTATCATCATGTTGTGGAAGTGAATCAGTTTAATATTGCAAAATATCTATGGAGAGCAGCAAAATAGTTTTTTACACACATTTCCCATTTCTTCAGTGAGATTGATTATTTTTGCATACATATATATGTCACCCCTCTCATGCATTCATCCCATATAACTGAAGAAACCCACACTTATCAGAATGTTTTCCACCGCATGAAACTGTGTAGGAAGCAGTGGGTCATGTCTGCTGTAAATTTCAATTTAACATCTGAAAGTTGAAACCTCAAAATGATTGAGAGACCAAACAGAACAGAATAGCATCAGATCACAAGATGGAGGTCAGAGTGTTCGACTTCCAGACACGAGGCTGTAGCTCAGAACACAAATTATTCCCCATTTTTTATGTAGCACTTGTCATTCTAAAATTATGGCAAAGTATTCCTCCATGATTTCCCTCCTCTGGCTTCAGTAATAAAGTATATGACTGAGTTTAAGGCTTATTTCATGTTGACTCGTCAGTACTTATCCCTGTAAGCACAGTCCGGAAGTGCAGCCGTTCCACTTTGGAGCATCCCAGCAGGTAACATTGCATACTACCCTCTGCCTGATGTCCTTCTGCACATTGTCCCTCTCAAGACTCAAGGGGCAATTAGGAAGCAGTAGAGAAAGCAGCTTCTTAGATGCCCAATGATTTGGTAATGTATGGTGATGATCCGTTGAGTGGGGTCAGTGGGTGTTTTTAGCCGACCCGCTAAGATATCCTGTGGGACGTGTTGTAGGATGTTGTGTGAATTACAATACCCCTGACAGGTTGACTGGAAGCTGGCCTGAAGTGTGAGAGAGTGAGTGTATTCGAATAAGTCCGTGCCAGGACATGGCGATGATTTGGCGGTGGATCATAGCAGATCTTTCAGCTGATTGGCCTGCTGCTTTGTAGCAGCCACATCACAACTGTGCTCTTTCTGTGCCCTGCGACGAGTTAATGAAAACCACCTCTGAGAATTTTCCTCATACTGGAAATGATTTTCTGTTGATTAATGAGATTTATTGCGCAAATAAGAATTGTGGATGTTTTTACGTCACTTGGTTTGAGATGCCCATCACCATAGTGAATTGCCAATGGTACAGTCTGTACTCGCACCCACACATGGCACACAATACTCCTAATGTTACTGAAGGCCACTCAGAGGTGAAACAACTCACAAGCCGCATCAGATTACACATGTTTCTCTAACAGCGCCTGTGTTCAGATGTTCTTCACTTGTCGTGTTTAGAACCATTAAGGACTGAAGTTTGTCCACTGTGCTCCAGTTTCTACATATAAGTGAAAAGAAAAGTTTGGAACTTATGAGGATAGAGATCTCATTTCCTTAGGATTTTCTGTCACATCCCCAAAATTTGAAAATTACAGACAGAGAAAAAAAAAACATAAAAAAAATAGATGACGACAGCACCTCAGCCCTGCTCGGTGAAAACAATCTGCTGAGTGAAGTAATGACTGAAACTCCTGTGGAAACTGATGTGGTTCAAACAGCATGAAGTGGGTTTTAAGGTTTGTCAAAGACAGGGACAATGACAGGGCAGGATTAAGTTCAGACAAGTGGACAACATGTCGTCACTGCGAGCTGATACGAGCTGCGCTGGTCTTTAAAACACGGGACTGCAGACAGAGAGGTGAGAAACCAAGGTATCAAGACGACAGGTAAGACTTGTAATATCCTTCATGAGGCCAAATGAGAGATCTTTTGTTTTCTCTTCTCGTGTCTTGAATTGACAATGTTTCCTGTGTCTCACTGCTCCTATTTATAATTGAACAGATGTAGTACACTAGTACTGTTACAGGAGCTAAGTCATTACTTCAACCATTGCTTCTAGTGCAGCAGCACTATTACTACTACTACTACTACTACTACTACTACTACTTTTACTACCACTACAGCTACTGCTACTTTCAACCCTTGTGTGGTGGTCATGTTTTTGTCGCTCAGCCATTGTTTGCGGGTTTGGTGGACCCACTGCATTATTGGGTCTTTCAATCAGTACAGCTATAACAATTTATGTAAAAATACTTAATAGATGTTTTTACTTTGTCCTAATAACGAGCCATATAAACAGCATATATGGTTTATATTTGTCATTTACCCCAGTTAAATTACATTTAAGAATAAAAATGCTTTTCGTTTTTGTGATAAAATGCAATTAAAAAAGAAAAATCAAGTACAATCAAGATTTAGGTGGAAAAAACAAATATCAGTATTGATATTTAGTTCTTGGAACTCAATTATAAATTGAACACACTCTGGCAGTCTACACAACACAAGCAACACTTGCAAGTTTCAGGCATACGATGAAGCAGCATCACAGGCAGCCCAGATCTTGATTCCGTATTTTGCGGATTTAGACGGTATGTACTGCCTGAAGGGGCAGCGACCCCTTAATGGCATCAGCTGCTCATCAACAGTGACATTAGGCCCAGGGTTGCAAAACCCACTTGTCCCATACTGTCCTGATGGCAGCTAGCTTGTCTTTCTGCCGCCGAGCTGGTCTGTCGTCTCTGTTATCAAAGCACATAATCCTGGAAATAATCCGGAAGATTTCCAGAGACATTATTCCTCGGAAAAATTCTCTGCCAGTTTCTGCATCTCAGAGAGGATTCTCTGGATTCCCCTGTGGATTTCAAAACCCCAGCAAGGATAAGAACCCCAAAGTATGCATATTAAATGGTTTCGGTCAATCTCATTCCACCTCTCTCCAAAAACATGCTGTCCCTCCAAATTAGTGATATCCATTAGGATCTTCTGGATGGAATCTGGGATGAAAAGTTCAAAAGAAGACTTGTTGTCCTGTACATGAGTGACCGCTATCCTTTGTTGGCACTGGTTGCATCCTTATTACATTGGTAGCCATGCGAGCTTGCTCAATCCTTGTGCAAAAAGACCATTCAATTTTTCAAATTTTTTGACATCCGTATTTCTCCACTTGCTGGCTGCTGATGGATTAGAAACAAAAAATACAGTAAAAATTACAGATGATGAAAAAAATATGAATAAAAGATTGTAAATTTATAAAAATAGCAAAATAGCTTTTTACAATTGCAGAAAATAAAAGTGAATAATTCCTATAAGTGTCTAAAATGTCTAAAGGATATTGTAAATGTAGGTAGAGATGTGAAAGGAGCAAACAAATCCAGCTGTTGTGGGGCTAAATTTTCACACTCGCCTCCAGAGAGGATGATGCAATATCTTATGAATGTCTATTTTTGAAGTTTGTGTATGGGAAGAAGATAACCATGTGGGCTTCTGTTATCTGTAAGGGGAGGAGCTGTTTTTAGAGTAAACACAGAAGGTGCAAAATGGCCTTTTCACAGCTCTTATTTCTTATTGAACAAACTTGTTTTCCTTTTCCAATTTTCAGTATTTCCACAATTCATCAGTTTATAGGGTTTATAATAATAATAATAATAATTAAAAAACGATAATAATAACAGAAATAGAAATAACTCATATTGCACCTTTGAAAAGTGTATAACAAAGGATGAATAAGGAAAACAATGAAAATAAGAAAACAATAAAAAATCAATCAAAATCAGTTGCTACTACAAAAAGATTATACAACATTAGACCAAATATCTTTTAAATCCTTGATTAATCTCAAGATAGTTCTACGTTTATGAGGGATCATGGGTGTCATGTAAAGTTCTAATTAATGTCTTAATAAAACTAATGATAAAAAAATGCCCATACTTGTTAATGTTGGATAGTTTTATCCATTTGAAAAAAATTGCTGAATCCTGGAGTAGGTACATTGAAGACAAATTGTTTTTATTGGCTTGTTGATTAAATTAGTTTTCTGATGTAAGACTGGGTTCTGGTGAGGTCTGACATCTGACTGACAGCTTCTGCCCACTTACATTTTGTCTGCAGACAAACTAATACTTAAATGTTGGATAAGGTCCCAGTAAAATGTATAAAAGAAAACATTTTGGTACCATTATGACAATATTTTAAAATCATGAAACATTTTGAGAAAACATTTCAGAATACTAGCTACAATCTGGATTTGTTGTTCCTCCTCCACAGCTGCCTGTGAAGCCATGGCCTCCAGTCTTCCTCTCCTCCTGCTGCTCCTGTGCAGTCTGACTGTGGCTGAAGCCCAGCTCAGGTTGTTCAACATGCGGGCAAGTGGTCTTCCCTCTGACATCTTTGGAATCACAGACGGCTACATCAAGATGTTCTGTGCCTCTGCCTCTATGGGTGTGACATCCATACGTCACAACGATCCCAACCCCTGGTGGGAGGAGGAGTTCTCCTACCCCAAGGCCCAGCAGAACGACATACTGAGGCTGGAGGTTCACGATGAGGACCTGATCTTCGATGACCTGCTTGGAGTCTGCCAGCTTTTGATCAAACCAGGAACCCATGAGCACGACTGCTCCTTGGAGAAAGGTGGCACCCTCCAATACACCTACAGCCTCATCTGAGACAATCATCGGGCAGATACAGTGTACAGATCAGTCACTGGGTAGTTCATACCTTGAAACTGAACAATAAACTGTTCTCAAAGAAGTTTGTCTCTGTGTGATTACTCCTTATCATCATGTTGTGGGAGTGAATCAGTTTAATATTGCGAAATGTAATACTTGTACAGTGCTAAGTATAATTAATTCCGTATGAACCTTACGCAAGTCTATGAAGAGCAACAAAAGACAATGTGAGTTCCCGACCGACCAAAGAACAGAATAGCATCAGAACACAAGGTCGAGGTCAGAGTGTTCGACTTCCAGACACGTGGCTGTAGCTCAGAACACAAATTATTCTCCATGTTTTATGTTGCACTTGTCGTTCTAATATTTTGGCAAAGTATTCCTCCAGTATGTCCCCCCTCTGGCTTCACTAGTTATAAACTATGTGACTGAGTTTAACCACATGCTTCATATTCAGGTCTCTCTGCTCATTCACGTCAGTGTTAAAACTGGTCCATTGGGAACCTAAAGAGGCCTCGTAGAGATTTCTTGTAAACAGACATCAAACAGTTGAGTTGTGAAAAGATTCTGTTTTATTCACCATGTGTGTATCCATCAGGCTGCGCTCACTCCAAATACAAAGCAAATTTGCGATGGGCGATGAGATTACATACAAAGTCAATACAGAGACAACCTTTTTTAACGTCGGGCAAAAAAAAAAATTCACTTCTCATTTCCATATGTTTGGCCGTGACCTTATCCTAAGGCCAAACTTGTATGAGGACCATGACACGGAAATTCCTTCATGTTTGGTGTGAACACAGCATCATACACAAGTCAATAAGGTTTCCTTCATCAAAAAACATTTCCAAAGTCTGCATGAAACAGAGTACTTCACATGTATGAATCCAGCTTTGTTTATACTCATGTTTAGCAGCCTGCAGTCATCTTTTCCAAGCCTCTGTTCATGCATTGAAACAAATTGCTGTCGATCAGGGGACGAGTCTCGACCTTACCCAAGCCCAACAGCGTTCCAGGACAGGAAACAACATATTTAAACACTTGTAGATTAAAATTCGATCATGTCAAATAATATGTTCCCAATATTTGATTTGTGGGAGTTAAAACAATATCGACAGCTTTGTGTTATCGGGAGTAAATACACTGTGACCATGTGACCAACTACAACTTAGTGAAATCATTTTTTGTCTGGAATATTTGGGGTCTTTGACCTTCATGGGGGCGGTTTTGGTGAGCAATGAGCCAGAAAAAAAAATCTAGTGGTGTTGTGTTATGTAATGCTGAGAGTGTAACAGGTTGTGTTGTTGTGGGTGGGTGACGTGAAGCTGATATTAGCTCCACCTGCCTTTGACACCATATTGAGCTACACACAGTCAAAGCAGTCAAGACTACAGGTACGATTTTTACTGTCACTGTGATTTAGATTAGTGTGGATTTGTGTTTTCATTTTTTCAAGCTTTAGACCATTTCTGCTCTGTGACTTTGTCACCTATCATCCTCTTAGGTATGATTCTGAAAACAGACTTTGAATCATTTATAGGAATAGAAATTGAAAGAGTAGCTTCTAGGGATTTTTTATAATTTTTTTATTTGATCACATGATGTTTTGACATCCCTCCATTTGCTGGATGAAACATGCTTTTGAATTAGTTTTCTCTCTAATACTTACAACTCTTACTTTTAACAAAACTTTGTTGCATTTCCCAACATTCTCAGTACATTTGTTTGAGACAAACCTGATGTCTGCAACTCCGACTGAAATTAAACGATACCTAAATTTTAAATATGACTGTTAATGTATGTGTCAAACAACCAAGAATAATTTTTTTTGTCAAGAAAAAATGATCTTGTTTAAAAACCATCCTATCATCTTATGATAATAACAGATATTTAATGAAGTAACTAAACAAATTGAACCTTCTCTCTCAGCCTCATGACAAAGAGTTTGAACCCATCTTTAAGGTTAAGACTTAGAGTTCATTCTTTTAATAGGAACTTATAGGTAACTTATAATGATATAACCAAACTAGGTGATGGATACATTTGGGGTGACAGTAAGTCTGAAATAAAATAGGAGACATATTGTTGGAATTGTCCACAACAGAAATACAGCATGTAACTGGGATGATAAGAGAAAAGATGGTGGCGAATGGAAATGAGAGATAAGTTGGCAATGAATGGAAGAACCGTCCAAATAAACCCAGCTGTTATCAGGCTACTTTTTCTCACTCTGTTCATTTTAACATGATGTAACTCCCCCCTGACCTCTGACCTTTCCCTGAGTCATAAGTGATGATTCATGAGTCGTGTGGGGTTGACACAGATGCTTTTCTTCAGTAACTCAGGTGCTATAAGTGACAACTTTTATATATTCAGTTAACCCTAGTTTCAAACAAAGGCGTGAGTTGAAGTGTAAAACTGTGCAGACACAAGCACAGACAGCTGAGCATGTGTTACATAACATCCCAGATTGAAAAGCTGTTCCTCCTCCACAGCTGCCTGCGAAGCCATGGCCACCAGTCTTCCACTCCTCCTGCTGCTCCTGTGCAGTCTGACTGTGGCTGAAGCCCAGCTCAGGTTGTTCAACCTGCAGGCGAGCGATCTGCCCTCTAACCTCCTGGGAACCACAGATGGCTACGTCAAGGTGTTCTGTGGCTCGGCCGACCTTGGTGAGACATCTGTTCGCAACAACAACCCCAACCCCTGGTGGGAGGAGGAGTTCACGCATTTCAAGGCCCAGCAGAACGACATACTGAGGCTGGAGGTTCACGACAGTGACATCCTCATTGATGACCTGCTGGGAGTCTGCCAGCGTCAGATCAAGCCGGGAACCCATGAGCACGACTGCTACCTGAAGAAAGGTGGCACCCTCCATTACTCATATACCCTCGGTGCAGGTCATCAGGCCTGAGACCTTTGGTTGTTACAGGCAGCTTGTACACATCTCCATGTGTGGTTTTCTCAATGTCCTGTAATCCATATTTCAGGTTTTGATCTGATTAAACATATTCAGATTAAACTGAGAGATCCAATTTTTGTTGTCTTCTTCCCCTGCCACATTGTTTATCCACAAGCAAATTGCTATTGTTTACCAATTAAAAGGATACATACTTCAGCGGAAGTTAAACCCATTCACATACAATTCAATCCTTAATTAATTCAGGTAACACACAATGAATTGATTATGACTGATCACAGGATTTGGTTTTAGATAGATAGATAGATAGATAGATAGATAGATAGATAGATAGATAGATAGATAGATTACTTCATTCATCCCCGAAGGGAAATTAAGTCATCATAGCAGCCGGTACATTTGAATACAATAAAATACAATACAATAGAATAAAATAAAAATATTGAGGTAGAAAGAATAAAAACAGAAACACAAGATAAATAGGTAGATAAGGTGCAGTGGCAAGATGATGGTAATAGTACTGATGATATGCTGGTAATGTTATTGTTAGACAGTATATAAAAATAGTACAGTATATATATTATATAATATAACATAATATACATTTATAAATGATAGTAATTATACCAATATAACAGCAGTATATAGTAATAATGGCAGCAACAGTATACATAATAATAATAGTAAATATAGTAAATATAATAATAATAATAATAACATGTACACATGTATAAATATGTGTATATAGACTTATATATACAAATAATGTACGAAGAGTATGATATAATATGATATGATATATAGTAGAGGTATAAATATAAGGGTTAGGGTTAGACTATACAATAGATAATATAATATACTATGAACTGATTCAGTTCATGGATTTTCACCCATAGAGAATTGGACAAGAAGCTGCGGTAAAGCAGCTGGGACACAGAAGACATCACAGACAAGAGTGAACCCATAGAATCTGTTAACAAATATAATCACTGATGGGGTCATTTGCTTTTCCTTCATAATTACCGCTCTCTCCGGTCCAGTAGGTGGCGGTATTACTCAACAGCCTATTAACCCCCAAAGAAGAAGGCTCTTTGTGTTGTGCTTCCTGCTTGTGTTGAAAGACTGAATGTAAATAAATATAAACGCTCGTGTGGACTGTACAGTGGAGGAAACATGGAGGATGTGAAGCCATCGTCGTACTGCACTGTGTTGGACGGGAAGAGCCAGTCCAAGTATCTGTGTTATACACACCGGAGAAATGCGCTATTTTATATTTGGTGAGTCGAAGCTGGTGATAAACTCAACAGTGTTTCTACTGAAGGGAGACAGCTTTTTTTAGAATAGGACAGTTTAACCCTGAACCTGCTAATTATCAGGATAACGACTTATGTAACAATAAGGTTAAATTAAATTAGTAGCTGGCGGGAAAGATATATTCCTCAGATCAGCATGCAGTCTTGATATGATATAGAAACGTACCGACATGTTGGCTGAAAACTATTTTGTTACTATGCTGAATCTATGTGGAATTAAAGAGCAACCCCCAGAATCAATAATACAATCATCAGTGGTACTCTGACTGTGTATTTATATTGGTTTATTTACCAGGAAATGTAATATTTACAAATATTTAAATGCAGTCTGGGTCAGAAGTCTTCCTTTAAGTGTGTGTACTGAGACAGTAATGATAACACATGCAGTCCAGGGTGAATAAAACAACTGCTCACCTTTATTCTACCTTATACTGGTGTAAATGTGGAGTTTATGTCAGTGTGTCAGCTGACTGTGTGTTTTTATAGTCTGACAGATGCTGCAGATGTTTGGAGCACAGAGTACACAGAGGACACCTTGAAAGAGTTTGTAAGTTCCACCTGCTGCTGAGCCGTCATGGTTCTCACAGAGCATCAGAGAAACACAGTCTTGTTCCTGATCTGCCACTGGTTCTAACCCCACCTGTCTGTGCAGAGAAAGAAGGTGGCCTTGAAATCTACAGAGGATTATATTCTCAAACTCAGGTAAGATTATACATGCAATATGTGCTCCTTTTAAAACCCTTTGTGTAATCTGAATTATTTTGTTATTGATGCCATTGATGCATATTGAGTAGCTTTCCAATCAGTGGCTGTAGCTTAGCATGCATGCAGAGCAGATTGCCTACTAACCAGAAAATCCAAGGTTTGATCCAAGTCTTCCCCATTCCAGATGCTGAAATATCAGAAGAAGCTGTGCCAGAGTTTCATGAGTTATGTATGATAGAGAAAGTGCTACACATAGATGCACTGTATGAATGAGTGTGAATGGGTTAAAGCACTTGACAAATAGTTTATTTACCATTACCACATGTCATAGTGTGTGTAGGTGCGTCATGTGCATTGTGTGTGTGTGTGTGCGTGTGTCTGTCTGTGTGTGTGCGACTGGTGATCAGAGAGTGTCATCATGATATCAGTGTTCCTCCGTCTTCCCTCAGGTCTGCCTGTGTTACTGGGGACGTGTCTGTCGTGGTACATGACACCGGGGCAGAGCTCCAGGTGTCCTCAGGGTCAGTTGACCTGAGTGTGAGTCTGTCCAGGCTGCAGGGCCCACAGGCTACAGAGGAACTGAAGGAGCTGCTGTTCAGGATGGCAGACAGCCTCACTCAGCTTGACAGTAAAGGTACTTTGTTCTTATGATTCACTGCCGGTGCTTCGTAGAGTTTCAGATCTGAGCTTGTAAGAACTTCTGTAGAGTTGAACCCCATGGTCACTCTGGAATCAGTGCTGGATGTGTTTTGTCACCCCCTCTAGTTAGAACACCGGCACTCAGTCCACTAAAAAACCATCAGAGGAATCACACAGGTACGTATGTTTTTTTAAGCTGTATCCAGTCAAGGCAGATTGCCGCATTGACAAGGCACACACTGACTCTGGTTCTGTTGGAGGTTTCTTCCAGTTAAATAGGCTGTTTTTCTCTCCACAGTCGCCAAAGCGTTGCTCATTGTGGGAACGGTTGGGTTTCCCTTTATTTTTAAGTTCTTGCCCTTCTACGTCAAGTGCCTTGAGATAATATATATTATGATGTTTTAATTATTGTTTGCTTATCACAGTCAAAGTCCTGTCATGTTGATCGCAGCGCATAGTGCTGGTTTAAAAAATTGAGGGCCCTGTACGGCATATAGCTAGTTTGACCTGGTGTATCCACAGGGGGGCGTCTACAGACCACACTGAAGGTCCCAAGCAACAGGACTGTTCACTAGATTATTTATGTACACTGCTGTCATTATAGACAACTGAGAGCAGGATTTGAGTAATTTCATCATATACCAAAACCCTGAACAACACTGGACAAGCTCTTAAACATAAATACCAACCAATCAACCAACTACTGAAATAGGCCTTAGTTGACAAAAGCCTGAGCTAGTGGGTGACATAATGTCAATGTAGTGGCTGCAGTGGGTATTGCAACTTCTACAGTGACCTACATACAAATTTTATCCCATGCACAATCATTGGAAAAGTGCTAACAGCAGGTATATAGAGGAAAATTCTTGAGCTAGGAAACAAAATCATTTAAATTCAATTGCATTTGTAAAGTGCCAAATCATAATATACATGATCTCAAGTCTCTTTACACAGAAGGTTAAGATCTCAACAATTATAGAGAAACCCAACAAGGTTAAACTAAATTAAATCCATTCTCATTAGGACTTAAACAGTTAGTTGACTACATAGACAAACTTATATCACTAATGGATCCCGGGGGGGGATATTAAAAGCAAATACTAAGCTGACACTAGCCTCGACTGAATCATGCAACATAAACACTTGTAGGGTATAATATCCCAATTATACTGTGACCAACAAAATTCCTCACACAATCAAACTAAACCCATTCATTTATGCATTTAACCCCTCTGAGCCTGTCAGTCTCCACTTGTGTTGTTACTGTCTCTTTTTATTTTCTGTGTGGTATCAGCCACGTTTCTCGTCTCGTCTCCTCTCCTCCCTCTGCAGCTCTTCTCCAGAATCAGGCTCATCTTCCTGAGCTTTCAAACATGATACACATTTAAAAGGACATTTGCATGGTTATTAATGAGAAACCAATGCTCCTCCTATGTGGTTGTGGTTGGTGGTTACATAATAACCTTAGTTCAAGCTGTGGCCATCCTAACCTGCAGTTAGTAAAAGTTTGTACTAATCAGGATTGTCAGTAGCCATGTAATAAATATGGTGAGTTGTTGTTATTGGTGTTGACAGCAGCTGAGTTCATTCAAGTTAAAGAGATGGTCTTTTTATCTTCTTCAGAGTTTGAGCCCCGGCAGCAGCAGAGCTGTGGTCCATCAGTGACGGTGAAGAGACGAGCTCCAGGGGCTTCACTCATCAACCCAGGAACTAAAAAGTACAGTTTATCTCCCATGAACTCACACCAGTAGCCCCATGACTCGCTCTGTGAAGGAAATTAACAACTGTTCATGTGTTTTGCAGAAAGATGCAAGCGACTGGCGTGGCCTTCGATGAAGCAGACGACGACTGATCCTGTCGATCAGTCAGATCCTGTTCTCACACTGCTAATGCACTACCAACACGAAACATGCTTTTAACCCATTCACTCAACATTAGGACGTTTATTTCAGTACAGCTGCTTTACTACTTTTATGAAATAAGATACCAATCACAATGACAACAGTGTTTTTATATTATCAGGTCTTCTTCCTGAATGATGCAGTAACTCCTATGATATTTAATCTGAAAATGAAATAAAAAACAAGTTGTTAGCTCTGACTGTGTAAAACAAATAGTATTGTAGAAATCATTCTCAACATAAAGACCAAATATTACAGTGTCAAAACAAGTGGTCAGAAGGGAGGCACCGTCCGGACAATAACCAAACACTTACACCCCCCCTATGTCTCTGACAAAGAAAAGACAGCTCATATTCCCAAGGTGCTTTCCCCTAAATCCTCTGTTATTACAATTAATCATGTGAAATTTTGATTATGAAATGTGTTTTAATTCTGGTAAACGAATGTTTTAACTGGATTTTATCATTCCTCTCATATACACAGGTCAGAGTGTTGAAATGTGACAGAGAGATCTCTTCACAGACAAAATATTGTATAGAGGAGTTCATAGCTGATAGCATCTTCTTCATTTCTTCTCGATAATTATGAAAAACTTCAGGAAATTAACTTTCTTTTGTAACTGGTGATATTTGCCAACTTCTTTTGTTCTGTTAATTACTAAATTATTTTGTTTAAGAATAATAACATAATCTATCACAGTTTTTCCCCTAGGTTTACAGCTACAGGGGGAGGGGTGCTTGGGGGGCGGGGCAGATGCTAGGGGGGGTGTGCGCTGGTGGCAGTGTGCTCAAGGAAACACTGTGTCATGTTGTACTTAAATAAATAAATAAAGAATACATTGTTTGAACACTGAATACTGAACTTTTTGGTGTAAACCCATGAGTGTTTGGCATGTGTGTGCATGTCAGGGAAATTCAAATGTATGATGTTCTCACATGGCATCTATCATGAATATGGAATATGTTCTAATTAAATTCGTTTAAAATTTCTAGGTAATAGACTTTCATCTTGGGTATTAACAAAGTGATAGTGATATTGATCAGGACTCTGCTTTGTTCTTTAGTGTATGAGCTGTTTTAAAGATTTGAGAACAATGTTTACTGATTACGTACCAAGAGGCCTGAATTCTGATCTCAACATCTGCCACGACTAAACTGACAGCTGATAGATTAGCTGATATAAGCAGACGTTGGTGACCTCAGGGTCGGCGGACAGTTGGTACAGAGACGGTCAGAAGCGTCTCCGACGGCCCCACACCTCAGTGTTGGTGTAAAAATCAGAGTGTGGTGGCGCGTCCACTGTGTCATATCCAGTCGGAGCATCAGACCCACGGGACGCAACGCTGCTGCCGTCCCCGTAGCACTGGTAGTAACCAGACCTGTCCAGACCCTCCATGGGGCCTTCCCATTGACCACGTACTGAGGAGCTCTGGGTCCATATGACGCCAGTGGACGCTGTCGCAGACACCTGGCAGCTCCATGCAGGACGTCAGAATCATCTTTAAGAACCACTCAGAAGGTTTCCTAAGAAGCAGTGGATGTATCGGACGCAGCTCGGTCAGTACGGGGACGGAGCCATGTTCTGTAGTTTGAGGGAACTGCCTGTGACTCTACTTGGAGGGTTGGTTTTATTTGACCTGAGCCGAGCAGGAGGAGCCTGAGGCCAAGTACCAAGCCCGCTTCAGTGATCAAACAAGACTCAGTACAGGAACTATTAAAGGTTTCACATTGTAGAGTCGACCAGGAAACCATTCCAACCATGAATTACACACATGATGAAGAATAATTTATAAAAACGACTTTCTGAACATTTATTTCCCCAAAGCCTCAAAAACAAAGGCTCAGATTTACCAGACATGAAGTTCAGAAGTTTCTATTTTCAAACCTTCACTTGATATACTCTTGTTTACTTCTGCTGAAAGTGGTTTATTGTATTAAGGTGCATTTTATTTGGGGTTTTATATAATCACAACAGTCAACTACAAACCTCTGCAAGGAGTAAAAGTTACGATGTCAGTTTTAACAGCATCATTACAAACAGATTAACTTGTGAGATGACCTTGACTGAGACAACATAAGGTCAGAAGTGTACGATTCAGATGGATGGAGGGAAGTTTAACTCAAACTCAGTGAATCAAAAGTACAGATGGTGAATATGATAATTTCTTGATTTGTCACTATACCAAGAAAATGTTCTGAGTTTAATTTCTTTGTTCTGAAGCCCCGAGCAAATCTTAAAATTATGCAACTTTTTCACCTTAAAGCAGCAGCTTAATATGAGCTTGTTTATGTATATAATGAATAAATTGTGTATATTTCAATTTTCATGTGGTAAAATGTATTTACGAGATAAATAATTTCGTGTTGCAGGGAAAAGCAGAATCTAATATGTTTTATAGGTATAAAAGTGATTAAGATCAAAGATGTGTTCATGTTTCTTTTCCTAAGCGGAAGAAGGAAGTATTTTCTGTTTTAAAATGGTGCATGAATATAAACTTATATTTCTCCATCATGTGGCTCTGCAGTTTTTCTTTTCGCGCTGATGAACCTTCTTCTGATCCATAGAAAATGTTTTGTGATTTGTTCCCAAGTTGAGTGTTTCTCCTTGTGCACAGTGAACTGATGTGAATCAGAGAAGTCGGTTTATTTCTCACCAGCCTCATGGACGTGTCTGCAGATGATCACAGTGACACAGGATCCTTGATCAGGACATTTTTCCCGAAAGATGCAGCCTCATTACTTTGCATGGCTGTTTTCGGACATTGTTAAATCATTAAACTGTTTTCACCTGTGTTCACAGACCTGAGGCTCAAGTTTTCATTTATTTAAGTAGATTGAAAACGTCTTGCTTTAACCACAAGGAAATAAAACAAGGCCACAAACAACTGTTCACACATTTAAATTTCATTTTATTTTTCTCTGTGGTCGTTTTTGTCCTGTTGATGTTTTATGCAAATCTGAGCTCCCTGCTGTGCCCTTTAGTGTTCAGCTCCATCGTAATGATGATGTCTCACTTTCGCTTGAAGCTATACAAGCTGCTTAATTGTGCAGACTTTAGCAATGCTTAACCGACACACAGGTATTCCATCACAGCACAGGGCCCAAAGCCTCGTCCTCCGGGTAACGGTGTGCACACATACTCAAACTGTGCATGTGCAGGGAGGGGCCAAAGTCACAGATCACAACAGAGCATATGAGTAACAAGAGAAGCTCAAAGAAACTACATCTGATCTCCACGTCCTCTGAAAAACAAGTGATGAGGTTAAACTTGTCAAAACGAGCCACAGACCGTCATCATCATTAACGACAGTGTTTCCTGATGAAGGTAAAACACATTATACACACTCCAGTTACCTAAAAGACATTTTGATGCCAGTGACTTGCAGATAGCACAGACTTCAACTCAGTGCCCCTGAGATATTTTTATGCTGTGATGTAGTGTTTCATAATAGTCGTTAGAAACACACACCCTAGTAAGGATATATTGTGGTGCAGCAAACTGGTTAAGGGGACTTCTGTAGCGTCTGATACAGAATAAACAAACTGGAAAAACAAATATGAACCTCCCTGTAAAGGTCAAAGGTCAATGTATGTTAACACCTGTGATGCTGATAAGGATTCAGGGTTTGAGGCGCGACTGCCACGGCACAATGTGGCCTGCTTTACTACAGCATGTATTTAAAGCATGTGTTTATATACATGTACAAATACACAACAAATAGTTTTAACTACGTGTTTATTCTACATGAATGAAACTGTGAATTATGAGTCAACAACTCTGGACAGATTTATACGTTAAATATGTGGAACCGGTCGGAATCAGCACACAGATAATTGATTAACACCATGTGGAGAAAACACACATCTCATTATGTAACACGCACACACACACACACACTCACATGACAGGAGACATGAGGAGAGAGAGAATAACGTTAAAGTTTCCCAGAATCAAACCAGGGACAATGTGCTGTAACTGTTCAGTCACCACAGTGCTCCAAGTCTTTTTTTGTCATACTTAATAAAATAACTAACTCTTTTGTTTTGTTAATTTGTTCTATACATTTAAGGAACAGGCACAAAATGTAGAGGACTGATTCACTTTTGCTAAATCTATAAAACGTGTATATCATCAATATTTTTAAATAAAAGGCATTGCGAGATTATTAATTAACAACGGGATTAGATGATCATCAGATGTCATCAAGGAAAAGTCAACACAAGATTAAAAATGTCAGGATTAATCATTTGCTTCATTGAAAGTGCACTGGAGTCGTGAGCTGTGTCCCAGTTCAGGGGCTGAAGACAGAGTCCCAGCGGTAAGGACGAGACAAGCTGGTGATTAGATTACAGAAATCAGACGGTCTCATTTCAGTTTGGCCTGAGTGTCCCATGACCATGAACTGGGACACAGCTATGGAGACATTTCACTGGCAGTAGAAGGTGAGGACGTTCTCCTGGTTTCCTCTGACCGATAGGACCGGGGGCCTCAGGTCACTTGACAGGACGTCCAGCCATGCCAGGAGGGTACTGGGACACACCCCTCTCCTCCCAGGGGCATCGTGCTGTCGAGACGTTAAATTAAAACTGTCTCTGTTCAAGTAAGGACACTGTCACACGCCGTCTACAAACAGAAGAAGGAATGAACTCACATCACGATGAGAGCAGCTTCTCTGGAGTGAACCTGCAAACTTCAGACTGACTGTATACGTGCTGTGTCCATATATGTGTCTGTGTGTCTGTGTGTGTACGGGGGGGGGGGGGGGGGGTCAGACCTTTGCCTTGTTCCTCTCTAAATCCTGCTCAGTGATCTTCCACGGCTCCTCCTGCTGCTGCCGCTGTGGCCCAGAGTCAGAGTACTGCTGGGGATTCGTCTCCAGCCTGAATCGATTCACTGAGTCCTCAAACTGTACCACACTGGGGGGACACATGGAGGCCGGGTTAAAGGAACTTATTGAGGTTTAATCAGATTAAACTAGAAATTAATTTAGACCCTGATCCCTGCAGTAAACATGGAAACAAACATGTTCCTGCAAATGTAAACTCTCCATTTACCTCTTTGCATATTCCACATTATTTTAGTGTTCTGCATCTCAAGTAACTGAAATAACAGATGTTTTAAATCTAGATCTGATGAAGGGAATCTTTTAATGACAGGGCCGATAAAACTAAACCTGCATTAAACATCTCAACATGTCAGTGATCGTGGTGAAGCCATCTCCCAGTAGAAATGTTAAAGCAGAGAAGCACAACGCTTTGACGTCCTTACTTCCCAGGCTTACTCCTCATGCTGGTAGATGTCAGGAAGCACCTCGACGTCATGGAAACCAAGACGGAACTTCTTGATCAGCGCCAGCACCCTGAAACAAAGTCCATCTGATGTATAAACAGGGAATTTCACAGAAAGAATTTGATTTGTCAAAGCAGGAAAAGCAGGAAAAGCACAGGTGTAGTTAATAACACAAATTAATATCAACCTTCACTGTCCCAGTTCCAGGCTGCTGGTGTTCTTCATACTGGTTCACTGTCACGACTGACTTTCGCAATTCAATTTGCTGTGGAAGATTAGAAGTCTGAGCTTAAGACTTCAAGTTTTTACAAGTTCTGAATATAAGAACAAGTAGGTTGAACTATATAATATAAATTTCAGGTGATAATAATCTTAGAGCTGCGTCTATAGCTTTATAGTTTCTGCTTCACTCAAGTGGCCAACTGCAATAATTAAATCATGAAAATGTTGTTGCTAGTTAAACCTGCTGCTGTTAATTAGTTCATGTTTGTTGAAGTGTTTACTCCTCTTTCTGCTCCTCCTTCTTGTCGGTGTCTCCTCCCACAAACACTCAGACCTTACATCCGGCCCAGCGCTTCCTGCGAATCAGCAGGTAGGGCAGCAGCAGTGTGAGGCCTAGATAATAGAGAATATATAATATTCAGGGTATGGATCGAGATAATACAGTTGACAGGAGAAAAGAAGAAGGTGGAGGATGGAAGGAGGATCACACTGTCTCTCTCTGGCTTGAATTAAGACTATCACCGTGAGACTGAGATGGATGAGAGGCGTCCAGTCCCTCCTTCACTCTCAGCACACACAGCACCGAACAGAGTGAGGCCCTATTGAAATTGTAAGGATTATTATTTAAAAAATTTTCCAGGCAAATTAATTGGCTTTTTGAGGTCTTTAAAATGCTCAAATTCTTACCAAACTTTGCAGAATATAAGAAAGCCTCCCACAGACCCCTGGAACGCGTTCAAATTGACCGCTCTTCACAAAAAGCGATACACAGGTGTATCATGACCAGACAAACAAAAAAGTCTATAGGTGGAATTGGAAAAACGCAACAGTAAGCCTGCTATTCTGCATTTAGTGGCCATTTTGGCCATATTCATCATTTTTACTTTGAGGTATTTGTACAGGGGCTTACATCAGATCAACTTCAAATTGAGATGAGTGTCATTACAACAAGATGGAGTTACTTGTTGAGTTGCTCGCGCTGTATGACCATCCCTGCTGCGCTCTCTGTGTTTTACTTGTCTGTTCAGGACGCCTCAGCAAAAAGAAACAGCAAAGTTTACAAAGCGGCGTCTGAGGAATGCACGCGGAGAATCCATAGCAGTGAAATGCTTGTTTCCCTCATCATTGCGGTGCCACATTAACCGAGTACCAAAGGCATCTCATAGGCATGCATGTGTCTATAGTACAAATTAAAGATATCATACATGGACGTTTCTTTTGGTTTGAAATTCCGGATGAATGTCAGGACAGCGGTGGCCTCGTGACCGAGAACAGAACGGACACAGAGGCACTGAGCATTTTAAAGATGTCTTTGCAACAACTGTGAAACTCAAAGAAACAACTAAACAATTTAAATAGATGCTAAATTATTTTATTTATTTATTTATTCTTCATCATGACTGTTGATTACAGAAATTGGGCCTTATCTTTTTGTTCATGAGATGTAAATGACTGATAATAATACCTAAGGTGTTCCAAATAAACAGAGTATGACTAGTGTGGTGTTGCAGTGTGAGATTGTATGTACACTAGTTGTTGGGGGGGGGGTTGTGTGTCTTCAATTGTTGCCCATAACAGAACTGATCCAGCTGTTGTAACGGCACACACGGGTGGCGACGCTGGGGTGTCCCTTCATGGCGCAGTCATAACCCCAGGACACGATCCCCTGCAGCTGACCACTACACACCAGAGGACCTCCAGAGTCCCCCTGCAAACACACACACAAGAAGAACAACAACACAATATGATTTGTCGTCATGGTGAGTGCGTAACTCAAGAACAAAAGGTGAAGATGACACCAGGGTGAAGATGCAGTGTTTTGCTGCCGTCTCTAGTTGAGTGCTGGAAGGTGATGCACCATCATGTACCACCCGAGGGTTTAGGTGAACTCACCTGGCAGCTGCTGGCACCCCCTTGCATGAACCCGGAGCAGAGCATGTTCTCGGTGAGGAGGTCTGGGTAGGCGTTCCTGCAGATCCTGTCATCGATAATGGGCTGCCTGAGGCACTGCAGCCTGTCGGGATAGTCGCCTGTGGAGCAGGAAGCAGGTCTCAGTCACTGGATCAACATATATTTTTATTTTCCGAGCCAAAATAACCCTGAACGTAATATCAGGGTGACATTTTCACAATTATATCTGCATTTAGTGCCACAGAAGACTTTATACAACTATTTCAAAAGGTCCATCTTTTAACTTTACTGTTGCCTTACCCTGAAACCATTATTAGACAAACTTTATTTATTTCCTTACACAATAAAAAAGGATTTAATGATCTCATTCCCCTCCACACGGTGACAAGGTTACAGTCTCCTCAGGGCTGCTGCTGTCTCTCATTTCAGTTCTTTACAACCCCTCTTCACTCAGCTCCTTCATGTCTCATCTCTTACTGCCGTCGGCCGACGTGTTGCCCCACCCGGACTCCAGGCAGTCCTCGTCAGGCGCGGGGCAGTGGGAGGGCAGGGCCACGGTCTGGACAAAGCTGTTGAGGGTGGCGGGGCGGCTCAGTTTGATCAGCATGATGTCGTTGTCCAGGCTGTAGCTGTTGTACTGAGGGTGCTTGATAATCTTGGAGCCGTCGATCCATTGCTCGGTGCCCTCGTTCACGCCGATGTCGTGCTCACCGAGTCGGACTTGGATACGACTGGAGGAGGCAGGAAAGTTACAGAACATACAAGTTTTCTGAACAAATATAAAAAAATTATATCCATTCAAATTTGGCTCTCCTGATCCACCATAAGCTCCTGATCATAGCATGTAGCAGCCAAACCTGTGAGTGTGTCAGAGCATGGTTCTGTTGTATTTCTTATAAATTACATCTAAAACTAAAGTATTTTTGTTGTATTTTAAATTCTAAAACAGTTTTTCTAACAAGATTATAAGATTGCACAAAACAGTAGAACAAAATGTGCTGTGCAGCACCTTAAAAAATGATCCATACCCACATTCCTACACACACATCTGTCCACATTCATATTTAATGATCAGTACAAATAACAACCAAACCACAGTCAAGTGTTAGGGAGCACTGAGCTGCTGCGTCTATGCCCCGCCATTTAACCACTGGTAAATATTTTAACAGTAGAAAATGTCCACTTTGATCGGCTGAAGGCAGAACATTTCTCCATGCTCACCTTATATCATGTGTTCTTAGCCCAAACCCTAAGCCAATAATGATCCAGTGTGAAACCTAAACTGCTCTGGCTCTGGATGTTTGCAGAGGCCCCAAATTGCCCCTGACAGCTGTGCCAACATTGTATGAATTGTGTGTTATAGAGAAAGTGCAGTGTAGTATGAATGGATGTGTGGATGGGTGAATGTGGCTCATTCTGTGTTTACCATTTAGTGTTCAATCAGACAGGAGACTGGTATTCAAATGCTTTATGAATACAGTTCATTTACCATTTAAACAACACTGACAGTTAGTGATAATCTTGTGTACAGCAGTTAATCTTTCCCAAGCATTATGCTTCTTGTCTGGAGATGGTCTTCAATAAGTATTTTGGACAGTAAAGCAAGCAGAGTCATGCAGAAAGATAGAATTCCTGTACTTACGACATGAAGCAGTGAGCAGCAGACAACACCCACTGGCTGGAGATCAGGGATCCTCCGCAGAAGTGGTATCCAGCATCCAGAGACACCTGGTAGGGAACAGAGTGTCTGGGACACTCATACCCTCCGACAATCTTATCATCCTCAGCTGCAGCAACTAAACCAGCAAACAAATTAAAAAATTGTTAAAGCGGTAAAATAAGTATGTGTTAGTTGTTTGTATCCACAGAAAAGTTAAAAATTGGTCGATGTCTTACACGCAGCTCCAAGCAGTGCCAGGAATATCAGGTCCCTCATGCTGGCAATCGTCTAAACATAAGAGAAGCTCCACCCTTCAACTCTTTATATAAACCCCTGCAGCTCATTATATTTTCAACTTCGGACGGTGAAAAGTGTTCTGGGAAAGAGCCATATGGCAGAAAGCAACAGAAAGACCTTGTGCAACATGGAAACTGAGTGATAAGACCCATCGGGTCTCTTTCTGATTTAACAGTGTTCTTCATTTGACCGTTATGCAATCAGCAATTATTTTTATTTAAGTCCCCATATATAAAATGTTAACTGTTATTAGTTAACCAACTAACCTGTTATTACCTGTCATTTAGATTTGGTCATAACATTTTGGTGTGGATCTGAATCAGGGCGCAGATCCAGGAATTTCTTTTCAATTTCCTAAACATTGCAAGATGAGACGTTTTTCATCACTTTTGATTTCAATGAGTATGTGAAATGTGGTGCTGATTGGTTGAATTTAATTGAACTGGTGACTCTTGGTGGAGAAATGTACTTCTTATTTCATGAAGAAAGGATTTGGTGAATAACGGAAAAAGAGGAGATGTGACCCGGCCCGGAGGAAGCCCGGGGCCCCCGTCTGGAGCTAGGCCCAGACGGAGGGCTCGATGGCGAGCGCCTGGTGGCCGGGTTTGCCACAGAGCCCGGTCGGGCATAGCCCGAACAAACTACGTGGCACCCCCCCTCTCTTCATCCCATGGGCCCACCACCTGTGGGAAGACCCGTTGGGGTCGGGTGCGCAGCCACATGGGTGGCAGCGAAGGTCAGGGGTCTCGACGGACCAGACCCGGGCGGCAGAAGCTGGCTCTGGGGATGTGGAACGTCACCTCGCTGTGGGGAAAGGAACCGGAGCTTGTGAGGGAGGTGGAGCGCTATCAGTTAGATCTGGTGGGGCTTACCTCCACGCACAGTCTCAGCTCTGGTACCGTACTCCTGGATAAGGGTTGGACTCTATTCTTCTCCGGAGTTGCCGAGGGCGTGAGGCGCCGGGCGGGTGTGGGGATACTCATAAATCCCTGGCTGAGCGCCGCGGTGTTAGAGTTTACCCCGGTAGACGAGAGGGTCGCCTCCCTGCGCCTAAGGGTTGTAGGGGGGAAAACTCTGACTGTTGTTTGTGCGTATGCACCAAACAGCAGCTCAGAGTACTCGGCCTTCTTGGAGACCCTGAATGGAGTCCTGTATGGGGCTCCAGTAGGGGACTCCGTAGTTCTGCTGGGTGACTTCAACGCCCACGTGGGCAACGATGGAGACACCTGGAGAGGCGTGGTGGGGAGGAACGGCCTCCCTGATCTGAACCCGAGCGGTCGTTTGTTATTGGACTTCTGTGCTAGTCATGGATTATCCATAACAAACACCATGTTCGAACATAAGGGTGCTCATAAGTGTACCTGGTACCAGAGTACCCTAGGCCGAAGATCAATGATCGATTTTGTGATTGTGTCATCTGATCTGAGGCCGCATGTTTTGGACACTCGGGTAAAGAGAGGGGCGGAACTGTCAACCGACCACCATCTGGTTGTGAGTTGGATCAGGGAATGGGGGAAATTTCCGGATAGACCTGGTAAGCCCAAACGAGTAGTGCGGGTGAACTGGGAACGTCTGGAGGAGGCCCCCGTCCTAGGTATCTTCAACTCACACCTCCGGCGGAGTTTTTCTGGCATTCCTGTGGAGGTTGGGGGCATTGAGCCAGAGTGGGCGGTGTTCAAAGCCTCCATTGCTGAAGCTGCGGCGGCTAGCTGTGGCCTCAGGGTCTTAGGTTCCTCAAGGGGCGGTAACCCTCGGACACCGTGGTGGACACCGGTGGTCAGGGAAGCCGTCCGATTGAAGAAGGAGGCCTTCCGGGATATGATATCCTGGAGGACTCCGGACTTGGTTGCAGGGTACCGACAGGCCCGAAGGGCTGCAGCTGCTGCCGTGTCGGAGGCTAAGCAGCGGGTGTGGGAGAAGTTCGGAGAGGCCATGGAGAAGGACTTTCGGTCGGCACCAAAGTGTTTCTGGAAGACTATCCGGCACCTCAGGAGGGGGAAACGGGGAACCATCCAAGCTGTGTACAGTAAGGATGGGACTCTGTTGACCTCAACTGAGGAGGTCGTCGGACGTTGGAAGGAACACTTTGAGGAACTCCTGAATCCGAATAACACGCCCTCTATGTTGGAGGCAGAGCTCGAGGTTGATGGTGTTTCGTCGTCAATTTCCCTGGTGGAGGTCACTGAGGTAGTCAAACATCTCTGCAGTGGCAAAGCCCCAGGGATTGATGAGATCCAGCCAGAAATGCTAAAGGCTCTGGGTGTTGAGGGGCTGTCATGGTTGACACGCCTATTCAACATCGCGTGGGAGTCGGGTACAGTGCCAAAGGAGTGGCAAACCGGGGTGGTGGTTCCCCTGTTCAAAAAGGGGGACCAGAGAGTGTGTACCAATTATCGGGGTATCACACTTCTCAGCCTCCCTGGTAAAGTCTACTCCAAGGTGCTGGAAAGGAGGGTTCGGCCGATCGTCGAACCTCAGATTGAAGAGGAACAATGCGGTTTTCGCCCCGGACGTGGAACTACGGACCAGCTCTTCACTCTCGCAAGGATCCTGGAGGGGGCCTGGGAGTATGCCCATCCGGTCCACTTGTGTTTTGTGGATCTGGAGAAGGCGTATGACCGGGTCCCCCGGGAGAAACTGTGGGAGGTGCTGCGGGAGTATGGGGTAAGGGGGTCTCTCCTCAGGGCCATCCAATCTCTGTACTCCCAAAGCGAGAGCTGTGTTCGGGTCCTCGGCAGCCAGTCAGTTTCGTTCTCAGTGGGTGCTGGTCTCCGCCAGGGCTGCGCCTTGTCACCAATCCTGTTTGTGATATACATGGACAGGATATCGAGGTGTAGTCGTGGTGGGGAGGGGTTGCAGTTCGGTGGTCTGAGGATCTCGTCACTGCTTTTTGCGGATGATGTGGTCCTCATTGGATCATCGGCTTGTGACCTTCAGCACTCACTGGATCGGCTGGCGGCCGAGTGTGAAGCGGCTGGGATGAGGATCAGCACCGCTAAATCTGAGGCCATGACTCTTAGCAGGAAACCGATGGATTGCTTACTCCGGGTAGGAAATGAGTCCTTAGCCCAAGTGAAGGAGTTCAAGTACCTCAGGGTCTTGTTCGCGAGTGAGGGTACTATGGAGCGTGAGATTGGCCGGAGAATCGGAGCAGCGGGGGCGGTATTGCGTTCGCTTTACCGCACCGTTGTAACGAAAAGAGAGCTGAGCCGTAAGACAAAGATCTCGATCTACCGGTCGATCTTCGTTCCTATCCTCACCTATGATCATGAGGGCTGGGTGATGACCGAAAGGACGAGATCGCGGGTACAAGCGGCCGAGATGAGTTTTCTCAGAAGGGTGGCTGGCGTCTCCCTTAGGGATAGGGTGAGAAGCTCAGTCATCCATGAGGAACTCGGATTAGAGCCGCTGCTCCTTTACTTAGAAAGGAGTCAGCTGAGGTGGTTCGGGCATCTGGTAAGGATGCCCACTGGGCGCCTCCCTTGGGAGGTTTTTCAGGCACGTCCAGTGGGGAGGAGACCTCGGGGAAGACCCAGGACTAGGTGGAGAGATTATATCTCAACACTGGCCTGGGAACGCCTCGGGATCCCCCCGTCAGAGCTGGTCAATGTGGCCCGGGAAAGGGAAGTCTGGGGCCCCCTGCTTGAGCTGCTCCCCCCGCGACCCGACCTCGGATAAGCGGATGACGATGAGTGACGAGTGATGAGAGGATTTGGTGAAACTATTAATCACAATCGAGTAAAAGCCAAACAAAAGATTATTTGCTCAGGATTGATTTAACACTCTTCCTCTTTGCCCTTGAGTGAAATTCTGTACATTTATTTACGTATTCCTGAGAAACAGCCGACATTGTCCAAAACAGTCCACTAAGTTGGTCCAAAAGACGCTGCTCTAAAAGATGGTGCATAATAAACGTGACGACTAACCATTTTAGAAACCTCCAAGTAAAAAGCTTAAAAAGTAATAATAACTAATAATGAAGATGGTTCACCACTCCTTTGTTCTCCTCTCTCGCCCCCACACCTGTGGTCCAGCTTTAATGAGGCCTGAGAGCTTGGACCCTCCTCCAGCAGTGCCTTCTGGGAGATGCAGCCCTCCCGGCAGCCATCTTGTGGGGAGGTAGCCTTTCCCAGAGTGAGGCACATAATGCCCCTCTATAACCCCCCCTCTTGTGATGCCACACATCCCTCCCCTCGGACCTGACGTCTTCGGCAGGTTGAATGAAGACCAACAGGCCTCACAGCGGGATAGTGCGTCAGCGTTTCCATGACTGCGACCGGGCCTGTGAATGACAGAGAAGTTAAAAGGTTGGAGCCCTAAAAACCACCTGGTTACCCTTCTGTTAGATTCCTTGTTTTTGGCCATCCACTGTAATGGAGCATGATCTGTTACTAGAGTGAACCTCCTCCCCAATCTGCCTGGACCACAAACTCCTTACTGAAGTCCGGAGCCATGAGGACTGGTTTTGAAAATAAGGCCCTCTTCAGATTGCAGAAGGTTTCCTCTGCTTCCGGGGTCCATGTCACCATTCTCGAGTGCTTCTTTGTAGTCAGTTCTGTGAGTGGAGCAGCTATCCTAGCAAACTCAGGAATGAATCTTCTGTAATAATTTGCAAGGCCTAGAAACGATCTCACCTGCTTCTTTGTCAACGGGATTGGCCACTCCTGGATGGCAGCCAGTTTCGCCTCCTGCGGCTTGACGAGGCCTCGGCCAATGGTATACCCCAGGTAGTTTGTCTCACTGTAGGCCAGCTTGCATTTTTTCGGGTTCGCCACCAAGCCTGCTTCTCTTATAGACTCCAGGACCTTCTCCACCCAAGGTAATTGACTATCCCAATCAGGACTCTGGATCACCACATCGTCTAAGTACGCAGAAGCATATTCTTTATGAGGTTTCAGTACCTGATCCATTAAGCGTTGGAAGCTAGCAGGTGCTCCAGCCAAACCGAAAGGCAACATCCGATACTGCCAGAGACCTTCTTGAGTGGCGAAGGCTGTTTATTTCCTTAAACTCTGCTGCCAATGGAACCTGCCAATAGTCTTTGGTAAGATCAAGAGCGGTTATGAACTGTGCATTACCCAGGCTTTCAATGAGCTCCACACGAGGCATGGGGTAGGCATCAAATTCAGACACAGCATTCAGCTTTCTAAAGTCATTACAGAAACGTACTGTTTTATCAGGCTTGGCCACCAGGATGATAGGGCTTGACCAAGCACTCTTCGACTCTTCAATGACATTCAGATCCAACATCTTGCTTACCTCTTCCTCAATCACTTTCCTGCAGGCCTCTGGTACCCGATACAGCCTTTGGATTACAGTCTTTCCTTCCGGGGTGCGTACTTCATGCTCCACCAGGTGTGTGCAGCCCGGGAGGGAGGATAAAACATCTTGATTGCGTTCCACCAGCTCCTTTGCTTGCTGTAGCTGGTGAGGGGAAAGTTCGGGACCAAGACTCACTGCTTCCCGGGCTAATTCTCTTTGCCCCCTTGGGACAAAGCCAGTAAACAATGTCTCTCTGTCATGCCATTTTTTCAAGAGGTTAACATGGTATATCTGCTCACCTTTACGCTTTCCAGGTTGTCGTATTTAAAACTTACTTCCCCCACCTTCTCAATGACTTCGTAGGGTCCCTGCCAGGTAGCCAAGAATTTGCATTCTACCGTGGGCACCAGAACTAAGACTCTGTCCCCCGTTTGGAACTCCCTGGGTTGGGCTGTTCTGTCATACACAGCTCTTTGATCTCTCCTTCCCAATGGGAACTATGGCGGCCATTCAGGTGCGCATTGCTGTTCAATGATGGTCCTATGGGGACATGGTTGATCCTCACACATGCACACACACACGCCACCGGCCTGGCGTGTGTGTGTGCGTGTGTGCGTGTGTGTGTTTGAGGGGGGGTAGGGGAGAGGAGAGGAGAAGAGACGAAACGTGAATATCGACAATATCTTCAGGGAAGAAGAAGAAGAAGAAGAAGAAGAAGAAGAAGAAGAAGAAGAAGAAGAAGAAGAAGAAGCAGAAGAAGAAGAAAACAAAGAAGAAGAAGAAAAAAGCTCAGAGTCGCCAGGTGCATACCGGCGGACAACCGACGAGGCCACGTAACATAACGCAATGACAAAAAATACACAACATAACATAATAAAAAGAAAAAAAAGAATTACAAAGAAGAGAATAACAAAAAGAATAACCTCCAAACGGACCAGTTGCTCGTCCACGGTCACTTCGGGCCCCGGGTTGTAGAGGAGCGGCAGCCTCGCCGCCCAGGCGGCCCAGACCTCTCGCACGGCGGCCAATTTGTCGGAGGCGCGTCTCTTGCGTCTCGTCTCGTGGTCGTCGAATCGCAGCAGTCTGGAGTACGTGTGAAAGACCTTCAGGGGCATCGTGGCGCGGGATATCGCGCGGCCGCTCTCGGCGTCCCACAGGCTGGCTGCGGCCTCGCCCCGGGACCTGTACACGCCCGCCAAGATCAGCAGCCTCACGTAGGCGCGCAGGTCGGTCACGTCCATCCCTTTCCAGCCTCCGCCGTCTGTTCAGAGGACTGTCGCCAGGAGAACAGCTGTTGGAGAACCTGGTCTCTGGTGAAACGCTCTTGACGTGATATCGCGTGATCTCGTCAGGGAGAACGGCACGGTGTTGTACCGACTTGTACCCCGGACGCATCGTTAGTAACTGCAAAATTGTAAAATATTTTTTTAAGCATAGATCATTTCTATGAGGTGTCAAGAACAACATACTAAAAGTCCTAAGAAATCCTAGTTGAGGATATATGTTTAATTGTCATCAATATGGGCCAATAAGGCCAGGCAACAATACACCCCGTTGGGGCTAATTTGTTCCTTTACTCATATCAAAATGAAACTTTAAAAAATGAAAGAACCCATGAAAAGTGAATTTGTTTGTTTTACAAGTTTCTTCGTAAAGGAATTTGAACATGCATATGTGCTCCACACTTATTGAATATGTCCTAATTTGCATAGGTAGTAACACCATTCATATGTATGACAAATACATCGGCCCAATCTTCATCCAATCATCCTACTGCCAATGGGTGATGGCAAAGCTGCTTTTAGACTGGCCTCTAGACCCCCGTCGGTCTACTTTGCCCGGACTATAAGAGCAGAAGCTCTCGGTTGAATTTAAACAAGATCTCAAATCCGCGGATGGTAGAGGTTTGGTTAATATACAATAAAGGCAACTTTCTTCTCTGCTTGTAACCACAATGGTATCCATATATGATGCAGGCTGGATGGGGAAATAACTAAATACAGAAGACCAGCTGGTAAATCGAGGCTAGCCATTGAAGGAAAGGTTTACTTCCCTCAATTAGTTTGGAAAAAAGTTTTGTTAGGCTATGTTAGAGTTAGTCCTTTTAAACCCTTACATCAGACGTATGTTAACATATTTAAACCCTTGTCATGGATAATTTCTTCCATTAGAAGTCTTAGCTTCCATAGATGCAATGTGTCCAAAACACCCAGTTTACAGTTGAACATTATGACCTTGAGTATGTGCATAATGTCTTCTTGTAAAGTGTGACTTGTGTAGAATAAATGAAGAGTGACAGATTGCAGCACAGCTCCTGGTTTGTGTTTAACAAGCCGTCTCCCTCTGTCCTCTGTCCCTCTCCTCTCTTCACAGTCTTCCTACAAACCGGGACAAAATGCGGACTCCCCCTCTCTAGTGGACTCTCCTCAGACACAGCCAATAAATGCACAGCCACAGTCTCCAGGTGATTGTCCCTCCGGTGTTTCATTTACAGCTCCCCCACCTCAGAGCAACCAGCTGTTGTGATTGTTATGATAACCGTTGTTGAGAGTTGGGACTTTGTCCGTAATGGAGGGTTTTGTGCTGGCTGTGGATATTTTATATGTTATAAGTTATAAATTTGATTTGTAATGTCAATCTCATATGGTTCGACCAGTGTAGTCTACGTTAAGATGGGTAGTACTAGTAACACATTAAGACCTTTTCTGCAAAATCTCCCAAAGCAACAAGCCTAGTAAGAAGTATCCAAATGTGATATTTTCCAACATTCTTTGTTTAATTACACTTCATATTGATTGGTTCCTTTCAATCAAGAGAGCAAGACTAACCCGACCTGAGTCAGTATATTCACTCATGCAGGAATGCTTTGTTTAAATCTGTTGTGTTTATCACTTATTGACAATTTGGAATTCGAAACATTGTCCAAGGGCTGGGTGATATATCACGAAAAATGTCACATCATCTTTCTTTTTTTTTATTTATAGGCCGATTTTTTTTGCTCCTGAGTAGGGTTGCAAAGCTGTGGACAATTTCCGGTAAATTTCCGGAAACTTTCCATGGGAATATTAAGCTCGGGAATTTTGAAGAAAAAAAATATATGCAAATTAAACGCTGAGAGCAATAAAAACATCATTCAAAACTCTATTTTAAAGATGTATAGAATGCAGCACACGCTGCACGTTGAAATTCAACCCTGCACTGTGCATTTCTCCATCACATGCACAGATAATTCCCATCATCCTGCACACTACAGCAGAGCTATTGAGGCCTGCTGTAGTGTGCAGGACTAGTCAGGTAAGTTTCGATGATATTACTGGGGAAAATATATTAGCATGCTGATTGAGGATTGTTCATCTGTCCATCTAGCCTAGTTCTATTTATTTATCCATCAAATTGTAAAATATTTTTAAAGACGATTCCAATTGTTTGGCCATCTATTTATATCTCTGGCATTGCTTTAGTGCTTTTTTACAAGCTTTTTTCTCATCTTATTGTACAGAACACTTCCACGTGCACTGTCTCATGTGTGGAGACATTTCAGCCCATCCAATTTAGAAGGAAAGGCTGTGTACATTTGCAAATACGATGCAAAGACCTATGTTAGGAATGACACAAATATCCAGAAGCATATAGTCAAGTGCCCAAAGTTCCCTCAGGGCTCAAATCAGCCTATGACAAAACTAAATGTTTATATTTATGTCTGTATATCAATCAATCAATCAATCAATCAAATTTTATTTGTATAGCCCATATTCACAAATTACAATTCATCTCATAGGGCTTTAACAGGATGTGACATCCTCTGTCCTTAACCCTCAGCAAGAGTAAGGAAAAACTACTAAAAACCCTTTTAACAGGGTAAAAATATGTAGAAACCTCAGAGAGAGCCACATGTGAGGGATCCCTCTCCCAGGACGGACAGAAGTGCAATAGATGCCACGTGCAGGAGAACATCATCAATAATCAAAGTCTCTAGCAGCATTTGATGAGGGTAGACATCCCGAAGGACAACCCCAACATGACATGCCAAGTAGTCCCGCTGCAAGCACAGTCAATGCTCAGCAACCATCCAGACCACGATCCACCATCCAGACCAGACGCCACTCCAGTCCTCAGTCACCGTCCACCGCCGCCCACCAGGACCCATCACAAGCCACCACCGCGGTCCTGGTCCACCGCCCGTGCCCAATGCCAACGCGACACAGGGTCCGCCACCAGCACCACGATCAGCCCACATGACTCAGAATCCGCCACAATGGATCCACCACCGCGACCCCCGGTGCACGATCCACAAACCGCAATCCATGGTGCGGCCACAGAGGCCCTGGATCTGCGGGTGATAAAGCAAAGGGATTCCGGGGAAGGGGGATAGGGATGGAGAAGAGGAAGGAGAAGCTGGAAAGAGAAGCTCCGTGTGTCATGTGTCATAAAATAGAACAAGTAACGTTCTGGCGCACTAATTAGCTCTAACTATAAGCTTTATCAAAAAGGAAGGTTTTGAGCCTACTTTTAAACGAAAAGATGGTGACTGCCTCTCGAACTGAAAGTGGTAGATTATTCCACAGCCGAGGAGCTTGATGGCTGAAAGCTCTGGCTCCTACTTTACTTTTAGAGAATTTAGTGACGACAAGTAGGCTTGAATTCTGGGAGCGGAGTGCTCTAGCGGGTTTATAAGGTACTAACAGCTCTTTAAGGTAAATGACAAGGTAAATACATTTAATATCAATTACCAACACAATTTCCAGTTTATCACCGTTAATTCCCGTTTATTCCCATTTATTCCCTTTAGATCAATAGGAAAGTTTCCAACTTAGAATATTTCCGGAATTTTGCAACCCTACTCCTGAGTGATGATCTATGTCATTAAAGTCCTTTTCCTATGTTCTTCTGTATTTTCAAGCATCAGCCTTTGGTCGTCAAAGGCAGATTTTAAATCTGCCTTTAAGCGTAGTCATTAGAATCCTTTTCCTTTGTTGAACAGATTTTCAACAATCACCTCTCTGTGTCACTCTGGACCTCTTCTCACATTCAAGCAGTTTGCTACGGGACCTCGACTGATCCATATTCAGGTAATTTACCCAACTGTAAATTCCTTCCTATTTCTGTTCTTTCACCCTCATCATCATCATATCAGTTTGCTGGTACCTGCATGTAAAAAAAAAATGATCACAAATTATTCCCTGGTTATTGGTAAAACTTAATAATATTCCTCACTGTGAGAGATGTGTTGGCCAAATGGTGAAGTCGTCTGAAAAACTGAACTTGTTTGTACTTTAGATTAAAGCATGGCAGCATGCAGAAATGAGTCGGCTGTCTCTGGGATCCTACTTAATGTCTTCAGTGTTTCTCTCCCATCTTACCTACAGTTATTCCAGAGGACTCAGCTACAGACTGCTAGGACCTACATCGTGAAAGACACGCCCTTCATGCGGCCTGTATCACAGAATCCTACTTCCGTCTACGCCACTAATATGCCAGACAGAAAGCACAGGGCACCCAGGCCTTGCCCTCCCCGGCAGGCTGAACAGTGCGACATCCCAAAGGTGAAAGAAAACACACTGACCTGTTTACAGTTAATGTTTGCTCTCATTCAGGGGTAGGGGAACCTTTTTTCCACGTTATCACTATATTGCATTAGGATCAGTAGCATGTACTCAAATATGTTCTGCAGACGACTCACATTAAACACAGGCAAAATACCCATTCTCTGATATAACTGAATGATGACACCTCCCTAAAAATACTTATTTTGATTCACAAAATCTGGATCCACAATAGATTTCACCTGTTTATGGAAATTACCACTGTAAACATCAAGATCCTTTGAAAGGTAAAACTGTAGCGATAAACTATAACCTCCTTTGTGGAGGAACTAATCAGCTGTCTGGTAGAATGGGTGTGGATGCAATTTGGAAACTGAAAATGTTTGGCAACTCTGCAATTCATTTATCCTCATGTTAATGTATATATACTTGATTATCATGAGGTCAGCTGATGAGAGCCTTTCATAGACATATCAGAATTGGTTTTATTTTACAGAAGGAAAAATGTAAAAAAGATAATACAATTTCTATTTATTATATATTGTATTTATATTTTTATTTCAATTTATAGTTTGTGTCCATGGTTAATGGATATCAGAATCAGAATCAGAATTCTTTTATTTGCCAAGTACGATTGCACATACAGGAAATTGCCTTGGTGTCGTTCGTTGGTGCACTGAACATAAAACAACAATATAAAACAACAATATAAAAACAACAATCGAAAAACAACAATATAAAACAACATAAAACAACAATATGGAACATCATGTATAAGTTCTTAGCAGTGTGTAACACAGCTGACGGCTCACACACATTGTGTCATTGTCCTCCCAGGTCCGTGACCGGGACCCCAATCAGGGACGCAGGGACAACCCAGAGGTGACCATGGCAGAGGGTCAAGAGAGTAGGGATTCAACGCCTCCTGTAGGTCCAAATTAATTTGCATGTTATAAGATAAAATCATACCACTGATTGTAAAAGTGCACCATTTCTGTACAATGTTTGTATTTCCCTCCCTTTGTTTGTTGATAATAAGTTTCTCCTTCTACTCTTAACTTGCAGTATCGCCACAGGCAACCCTTTGTGAGGCCTACACAGCAGTATTATGAACATCGCACCTACGAACCTCGTCCTGGGCCAGAGGGGAGGCACCCTCACATCCCAGAACGGCCAGTGTACTCCGGTGCGAAGAGTTTGGTGAGTATCTTAGGAGTTCCTGTTGGCCGCTCCAGGAACTACATCCCTGAGTTCAGTTCAGTTCAATCATAGACTCGGGTCCAGTTGAATAGATTCTAATTGATGTCAGTTGAGTCAAATGGTTCAGCTGAGCTCAATGGTTCATTTCAGATGAGTTCAGATGTTAAGTTGAATAGATTTGGTTTAACTTTAAGATTTAACTGCTACAAATGTTATGAATACAACGCAATAACTACATTTTCTTACACAAAGCTATAGAATAATTTATTGCTTTGCTTATGATGTCAGCTGATAAGAGCCTTTCATAGACATATCAGTATTTGTTTTATTTTACAGAATGAAAAAATGTAAACAAGATAATATAATTTCCCTATATTTTCTTGTATTTATGTTTTATTTCAATTTATAGTTCATGTCCATGGTAATGGATTTGATACATCATGTATAAGTTCTTCACAGTGTGTAACACAGCTGACGGCTCACACACATTGTGTCATTGTCCTCCCAGGTCCGTGACCTGGACCCCAATCAGCGTGGCAGGGACGTCACAGAGGAGACCATGGCAGAGGGTCGAGGAAGCAGGAATGCGTCGCCTCCTGGAGGTCACCGCTCCTCTCCCCCCACCTCACAACAGGTGAGTCTCTCTCTCTCTCTCTCTCTCTCTCTCTCTCTCTCTCTCTCACACGCTCACATGCTCAAGCTTGCCCAATCTCTCACCCGCAGTAGTTAGAGATAGTGTAGAGTTAGCGGCAGCTCATCAACCTGGATCTTTAGCTGAGGGATGGAGAGATTGTTGCCTGGTAGCAGTGTGAGCGCTCTGCTCTAATCCTTGATTCACAAAACCTGGATCTACCCTAGATCTCACCTGTTTATGGAAATAACCACTCTATTCTTTTGAAAGTGAAACTGTAACAATAAAAAATAACCTCCTTTGTGGAGGAACTATTCAGCTGTCTGGTTAAATGGGTGTGGATGCAAATTCGAAACGGAAAATGTTTGGGAACTCTGCAATTCATTTATCATCATGTTAATGTATATATTCTTGTTAATAGTTGAATGTGTGGGAAATGTACTAAATTAAATGCACACAATTTAATTTGCATGTTATAAGATAAAATCATACCACTGATTGTAAAAGTGCACCATTTCTGTATAATGTTTGTATTTCCCTCCTTTTGTTTTTGTTGATAATAAGTTTCTCCTTCTACTCTTAACTTGCAGTATCGCCACAGGCAACCCTATGTGAGGCCTACTCCTCAGTATCATGAACATCGCACCAACGAACCTCGTCCTGGGCCAGAGGGGAGGCACCCTCTCCTCCCAGAACGGCCAGTGTACTCCGGTGCGAAGAGAATGGTGAGTATCTTAGGAGTTCCTGTTGGCCGCTCCAGGAACTACATCCCTGAGTTCAGTTCAGTTCAATCGTTGACTCGGGTCCAGTTGAATAGATTCTAATTGAGGTCAGTTGAGTCAAATGGTTCAGCTGAGCTCAATGGTTAATTTCAGATGAGTTCAGATGTTAAGTTGAATAGATTTGGTTTAACTTTAAGATTTAACTGCTACAAATGTTATGAATACAACGCAAAAACTACATTTTCTTACACAAAGCTATAGAATCATTTATTGTTTTGCTTATGATGTCAGCTGATAAGAGCCTTTCATAGACATATCAGTATTGGTTTTATTTTACAGAATGAAAAAATGTAAACAAGATAATATAATTTCCCTATATTTTCTTGTATTTATGTTTTATTTCAATTTATAGTTCATGTCCATGGTAATGGATTTGATACATCATGTATAAGTTCTTCACAGTGTGTAACACAGCTGACGGCTCACACACATTGTGTCATTGTCCTCCCAGGTCCGTGACCGGGACCCCAATCAGCGTGGCAGGGACGTCACAGAGGAGGTCATGGCAGAGGGTCGAGGAAGATGGAATGCGTCGCCTCCTGGAGGTCACCGCTCCTCTCCCCCCACCCAACCACAGGTGAGTCTCTCTCTCTCTCTCTCTCACACGCTCACACACTCACGCTTGCCCAATCTCTCACCCGCAGTAGTTAGAGATAGTTTAGAGATAGCGGCAGCTCATCAACCTGGATCTTTAGCTGAGGGATGGAGAGATTGTTGCCTGGTAGCAGTGTGAGCGCTCCGCTCTAATCCTTGGTTCTCAAAATCTGGATCTACCCTAGATCTCACCTGTTTGTGGAAATTACCACTCTAATCTTTTGAAAGTGAAACTGTAACAATAAAACATAACCTCCTTTGTGGAGGAACTAATCAGCTGTCTGGTTAAATGGGTGTGGATGCAAATTGGAAACTGAAAATGTTTGGGAACTCTGCAATTCATTTATCATCATGTTAATGTATATATTCTTGTTAATAGTTGAATGTGTGGGAAATGTGCTACATTAAATGCATACAATTTAATTTGCATGTTATAAGATAAAATCATACCACTGATTGTAAAAGTGCACCATTTCTGTACAATGTTTGTATTTTCCTCCCTTTGTTTGTTGATAATAGGTTTCTCCTTCTACTCTTAACTTGCAGTATCGCCACAGGCAACCCTATGTGAGGCCTACTCCTCAGTATCATGACCATCGCACCAACGAACCTCGTCCTGGGCCAGAGGGGAGGCACCCTCTCCTCCCAGAACGGCCAGTGTACTCCGGTGCGAAGAGAATGGTGAGTATCTTAGGAGTTCCTGTTGGCCGCTCCAGGAACTACATCCCTGAGTTCAGTTCAGTTCAATCATTGACTCGAGTCCAGTTGAATAGATTCTAATTGAGGTCAGTTGAGTCAAATGGTTCAGCTGAGCTCAATGGTTCATTTCAGATGAGTTCAGATGTTTAGTTGAATAGATTTGGTTTAACTTTAAGATTTAATTGCTACAAAATGTTATGAATACAAAGCAAAAACTACGTTTTCTTACACAAAGCTATAGAATAATTAATTGTTTGCTTATGATGTCAGCTGATAAGAGCCTTTCATAGACATATCAGTATTGGTATTATTTTACAGAATGAAAAATGTAAAAAAGAAAATACAATTTCCCTATATTTTCTTGTATTTATGTTTTATTTCAATTTATAGTTCATGTCCATGGTAATGGATTTGATACATCATGTATAAGTTCTTCACAGTGTGTAACACAGCTGAAGGCTCACACACATTGTGTCATTGTCCTCCCAGGTCCGTGACCGGGACCCCAATCAGCGTGGCAGGGACGTCACAGAGGAGACCATGGCAGAGGGTCGAGGAAGATGGAATGCGTCGCCTCCTGGAGGTCACCGCTCCTCTCCCCCCACCTCACAACAGGTGAGTCTCTCTCTCTCTCTCTCTCTCTCTCTCTCTCTCTCACACGCTCACACACTCACGCTTGCCCAATCTCTCACCCGCAGTAGTTAGAGATAGTGTAGAGTTAGCGGCAGCTCATCAACCTGGATCTTTAACTGAGGGATGGAGAGATTGTTGCCTGGTAGCAGTGTGAGCGCTCCGCTCTAATCCTTGATTCACAAAATCTGGATCTACCCTAGATCTCACCTGTTTATGGAAATAACCACTCTAATCTTTTGAAAGTGAAACTGTAACAATAAAACATAACCTCCTTTGTGGAGGAACTAATCAGCTGTCTGGTTAAATGGGTGTGGATGCAAATTCGAAACAGAAAATGTTTGGGAACTCTGCAATTAATTTATCATCATGTTAATGTATATATTGTTAATAGTTGAATGTGTGGGAAATGTACTAAATTAAATGCACACAATTTAATTTGCATGTTATAAGATAAAATCATACCACTGATTGTAAAAGTGCACCATTTCTGTACAATGTTTGTATTTCCCTCCCTTTGTTTTTGTTGATAATAAGTTTCTCCTTCTACTCTTAACTTGCAGTATCGCCACAGGCAACCCTATGTGAGGCCTACTCCTCAGTATCATGACCATCGCACCAACGAACCTCGTCCTGGGCCAGAGGGGAGGCACCCTCTCCTCCCAGAACGGCCAGTGTACTCCGGTGCGAAGAGAATGGTGAGTATCTTAGGAGTTCCTGTTGGCCGCTCCAGGAACTACATCCCTGAGTTCAGTTCAGTTCAATCATTGACTCGAGTCCAGTTGAATAGATTCTAATTGAGGTCAGTTGAGTCAAATGGTTCAGCTGAGCTCAATGGTTCATTTCAGATGAGTTCAGATGTTAAGTTGAATAGATTTGGTTTAACTTTAAGATTTAACTGCTACAAATGTTATGAATACAAAGCAAAAACTACATTTTCTTACACAAAGATATAGAATCATTTATTGTTTTGCTTATGATGTCAGCTGATAAGAGCCTTTCATAGACATATCAGTATTGGTTTTATTTTACAGAATGAAAAAATGTAAACAAGATAATATAATTTCCCTATGTTTTCTTGTATTTATGTTTTATTTCAATTTATAGTTCATGTCCATGGTAATGGATTTGATACATCATGTATAAGTTCTTCACAGTGTGTAACACAGCTGACGGCTCACACACATTGTGTCATTGTCCTCCCAGGTCCGTGACCTGGACCCCAATCAGCGTGGCAGGGACGTCACAGAGGAGACCATGGCAGAGGGTCGAGGAAGATGGAATGCGTTGCCTCCTGGAGGTCACCGCTCCTCTCCCCCCACCTCACAACAGGTGAGTCTCTCTCTCTCTCTCTCTCTCTCTCTCTCTGACTCTCTCTCACACGCTCACATGCTCAAGCTTGCCCAATCTCTCACCCGCAGTAGTTAGAGATAGTTTAGAGATAGCGGCAGCTCATCAACCTGGATCTTTAACTGAGGGATGGAGAGATTGTTGCCTGGTAGCAGTGTGAGCGCTCCGCTCTAATCCTTGATTCACAAAATCTGGATCTACCCTAGATCTCACCTGTTTATGGAAATTACCACTCTATTCTTTTGAAAGTGAAACTGTAACAATAAAACATAACCTCCTTTGTGGAGGAACTAATCAGCTGTCTGGTTAAATGGGTGTGGATGCAAATTGGAAACTGAAAATATTTGGGAAATCTGCAATTCATTTATCATCATGTTAATGTATATATTCTTGTTAATAGTTGAATGTGTGGGAAATGTGCTACATTAAATGGATACAATTTAATTTGCATGTTATAAGATAAAATCATACCACTGATTGTAAAAGTGCACCATTTCTGTACAATGTTTGTATTTTCCTCCCTTTGTTTGTTGATAATAGGTTTCTCCTTCTACTCTTTACTTGCAGTATCGCCACAGGCAACCCTATGTGAGGCCTTCTCAGCAGTATCATGACCATCGCACCTACGAACCTCGTCCTGGGCCAGAGGGGAGGCACCCTCTCCTCCCAGAACGGCCAGTGTACTCCGGTGCGAAGAGAATGGTGAGTATCTTAGGAGTTCCTGATGGCCGCGCCAGGAACTACATCCCTGAGTTCAGTTCAGTTCAATCATTGACTCGGGTCCAGTTGAATAGATTCTAATTGAGGTCAGTTGAGTCAAATGGTTCAGCTGAGCTCAATGGTTCATTTCAGATGAGTTCAGATGTTAAGTTGAATAGATTTGGTTTAACTTTAAGATTTAATTGCTACAAAATGTTATGAATACAACGCAAAAACTACATTTTCTTACACAAAGCCATAGAATAATTTATTGTTTTGCTTATGATGTCAGCTGATAAGGGCCTTTCATAGACATATCAGTATTGGTATTATTTTACAGAATGAAAAATTTAAACAAGATGATATAATTTCTCTATATTTTCTTGTATTTATGTTTTATTTCAATTTATAGTTCATGTCCATGGTAATGGATTTGATACATCATGTATAAGTTCTTCACAGTGTGTAACACAGCTGACGGCTCACACACATTGTGTCATTGTCCTCCCAGGTCCGTGACCGGGACCCCAATCAGCGTGGCAGGGACGTCACAGAGGAGACCATGGCAGAGGGTCGAGGAAGATGGAATGCGTCGCCTCCTGGAGGTCACCGCTCCTCTCCCCCCACCCAACCACAGGTGAGGCTCTGGCTCGCTCTGGCTCGCTCTGGCTCGCTCTGGCTCTCTCTCTCTCTCGCTCTGGCTCTCTCTCTCTCTCACACACACACGCTCACCTTTGCCTAATCTCTCACCAACAGTAGTTAGAGGTAGTGTAGAGTAATCGGCAGCTCATCAGCCTGGATCTTTAGCTGAGGGATGGAGAGATTGTTGCCTGGTAGCAGTGTGAGTGCTCAGCTCTAATCCTTTCTGCTCTCCACCATGTGTGTGGCAGACAGGGCACACCTGTGTCATTTACACATCTCACTTTCTCATAAGAAGATCACCATGACTCCAAACTGTTACATGTCTGTTGGCTGTCGCTCAAGACATTATCTAATTAAGGACTTACTGATAACAAGTTGTGGGTAAAGGCCATGACTTGTGAAAAAACACTTCTCACTTAATTTTTCCTTATAGCTGTACAGTAAATTCAATGTACTGTGTTTCATTTTATACTTTCTTCCTTCCTGTCACTGTGTCTTATCACTCGCTGTCTCTTACAGTAGATGTCCTATTTACTGTGTGTATGCTTCTACAGAATCCACTCGGGTCCGCCATTCCCATTCACTTCTCTCGTTTAAACCTGCACTGTGGCTTTTTTGTCTCTTTTGTCTCAAGCACTCCAAACGGCCTGGCAAACAGACTGGTAAAGCGGTCGACCCCATTACTCAGCCAATAGTGATGAACAAAAAAGGGGCCTCCGACACCAAACCAGGGCCAGGTCTGACCCAACACTCTCACCATTGTTTTAAGCTATTTCCACAGATCCTAAGAGGAAGGAGTGCAACTCTTAACAATCTAACCGAGCAGTTTTAACTCCAGAGCTTTTAACATGATATGAGAAATATTTCTCATGTTAATGGAGATATGACCAGTCAAAGTCAGAGAACCCCTAAATAATAAACGTGGAAAAATCATATCTCCATTAATTAGGAGGCTTGTTGAACTTGAAGCTGTCACAATCACAAAATGTCACAGCTTGTAAACAGATTTATATTTTTTTATTACATTACTTATATGTGAAGAACTGTTAAGTGTAGTTTGTGATACAAATATAACCTTTTGCTGATTGAATTCTGAAGACATCTGTACTTTTCCTTCTTCCAGTTGATGGGCCAAAACTGCAGCAAGTTGGTCAGAGGTCTAGCTCACCTGGGCTTGTGACACCTGATGCCCCCGTGGAGACACCGGAAGCTCAGCCAACTCCTCCCGCTAGTGACCCAGAGCTTCCCCTCCCCGCCTCGCTCAGCCCCCGGTTCAATCTCCAACTTGCAGTGGCCAACTCAAGTGAACGTCCACGTCCCTCAGACAGGGAGTCCTCAGCCGAGGAGCAGAAACCCTCTTTGTCACCACCTAACCCTCCCATCCCAGACAGGCCTCTCTTAGACGCACCAAGCACTCTGGCCACGACTCTGCCTGAAGGAAGCTGGTCTCCCTGGGAGCTGAGGCAGCAGATGGTCAGGATCCTGCTGGAGGACATGGCCAGTGACAAGGAGATCTTTCACTGTGTGAAGGTACGAAAAGTGAAATCACCCAGTCTCTGCGAGTTAGTGGTAATAATCCTGAAGGGCAGACGGAGTGGGTCTGAGTTAAACCTCGTTGTAAAGTAACGGAATATACTTCTATTTCGGACCTTGAGGCTAATGTTGGTCCACGACTGTTGATAAGATCTCATCAATACAATTCCTGGATCCACCTGTGCTCCAAAATGTTACGGTTTCCTCCCTGGGTCCACAAACCTTCATGGAAATCACTTCAGTAGTTTTTGATGAATCCTGCTGACAAACTGACTAAACCAATGAAAACATACTCCTCTGTTCTCCGTTTCTCAGGAGAAGCTGGAGAGAAGTCAGATGAGCTCGTCTCCCTACCTGAGGGAGTTGATGACGGCTGTGTGTCAGGCAGCAGTGAAAGGTGAGCTCTCCACCAGCCGGAGCAGAGACTCCTCTGCTCTGCTCAAATCACACCGCTGATTACAATATGTACTCTCTGCCGAGCGAATGAATTTACTCTGCCTCCTGCTTCACTGTGCAGAAAACACCAACTGTCGGGTGCACGCCGCCCTCCTTCAGCAGGGACCGCCTGTAAAACTCGAGTCCGGTAACTCGGAGAAGGAGCAACAGAGGGAAGCTCTGCAAGAACTTCAGGAGCTGATCGTCACCCTCGATCGGCCTCCAAGTAAGTTCTGCATCAGAGTTCACTCCAAAGTATCTCACTTTAAGGACACTTTAAGGACATTTGGAACAATTTGGATTAAAACTTTGAATCACAAATTTGTTCCTCACTATCATTAACTTGATTTGGTCATTTGAGGAACATCACTCCGACTCCAATTAACTTTTGCAAAACACAATGCCGTCTTCAGTCATTTCTAAACCAGAACGTTTTTTGATTGATATCTAGATACAAAGAGCATTAATTTAATTGATAAGATTAGGAATCGGTCTCACTTCACAGAACAATGAGATTTATTTCCGTTTCGTCACAGCTGAAACGATGACTGACATGTATTTGTTCTCCAGACCTCCTCCGGATTTTCTTTCAATGTAAGTGCGACGAGGACGCCAGCTCCGAGGCCCTTAAGTCCGTCACAGCCTTCTTCATCTGGCTGCGGGAGGCGGACTCCCAAGATAATTGACGAGGGGAGACCCCCGGTGGACAGGGCGTAGAACTATGTCCTTACAGCAGGACGACATGTTTACGTCTTGAATTCATTTCTTTTTTCTTACTTTTCTTTTGCAAAAACATTCAAGACAATAAAAAGTATTTAAAAAAAAGCTAGTTCTCATGATTTGTTCTTTCAAAGGTTTGGTGCTTATAGGGGATACGACTCAGTGTATGTGTGTGTGTCTGTGTGTGATGAACTGAGACAGTTGTGTTGTGTTTGAATTTGCCGTAGCATCGTCAGAAGACCTGTGTGATAAGACCAGGAGGAGTAGCTGAGCGGTGAGCTGCCATTGCCTCAGGATCAACGACACAGGTTCCACTCATTTGGTCTGTTTGGTCGTCGAAGCCCAAACAGCACCGTGTCGTTGAAAGTTTCTCAGCAGCTTGTCGCCTCATATATTTCTTATTTGTACCATCTTTTGTATGTGTGTATCTAGGTTGTGTGTTTATGAAGCTATGACATGTTTGAGTGTTGTCCGGCATAATGTGTTCACGTGACCACCATATAGCCCAAAACACACCCACTGTGACCATGGATACCGGAGCCGTATTGGTTAACTGACGATTCACTTTATTGGCAATTATTAGGGCCCGAGCACCTCCGGTGGGAGGCCCTATTGAAGTTTAAATAATAATAATTATTATTATTAGGGCCCGAGCACCAACGGTGAGAGGCCCTATTGAAATTGAAAGAATTATTGTTATTTCTATTATTACAACCCCAATGAACTGGCTTTTTGAGGGCTTCAACATGCTCAAAAAATTTCTAAACTTTGCAGTAAATTAGAAAGTGATAACAATTTACGTATTCTGGGGTATTCAGAAATGGGCATGGCATATTGGCTCAACAGCGCCACCTGGAACGCTGCTCTTTTCATTCAAAGCGCCTTCATATGGACCCGATGAATTTATGCTGGACGATGTCAGATTTGAAAACTGTGGCGAGGCCGATGTCCCCACAGGATCGGAACAACTCTCATGTGATTTTGAAAATGACAGATGCTCATGGTACCATGACAAGACTGCAAGCATTTCTTGGGAAAGGAAGAACAAGCTCTGGCTAAACCTTAATAGGAATGGTGAGTGTTTCTAAATCTAGGAATTCAGTTTTACTTTGTGGAAACAGTTATATTGGGCTAAGCACAATACAAACTTATAAGAATAAAGGCCTTAAAACGCTATTTTAATTCTTAGTCAGTCTATAAGACACAAAGTTACGTGGGTTCAGAGCAGATACCAGTTACAGCCCCTGCAGCACTTACTGACCATGTTTTTGTTCACCCATATTAGCAATCTGTGTTTACTCTTATTTTACTGGATTCCGTTAGATTCTGCCTTAGTAGTTGCAAATCTTTTTTTTTCTTCCACAGGCTACTCCATACTCATAGAAACCAAAAACAATCTAAACATCTCCTCAGCAGCCAGACTCGTCAGCCTCCCTCAACCTGCAGGTCAAATATGTGTGAGCTTCTGGCACCACATATTTGGCAACAGCATAGGTACGAGCCGTCATTGTTCATACAGCCCTTCCAGATCAAATTAAATGTACATGCAAAAACAATATTTACAGCATTTTCTAAGATAAATATTTAATAGGTCTGTTTTTCTCAGCCTATTCCCCTAAATGAACATGTTCTGTTTGTGTGTTCCTATTTTCAGGTACACTGAAGTTTATTGTTAAGCATCCTGGTGAACCAGAGACTCTTGTTGTGTGGATGAGGTGTGGCACACAGGTAAAACAGATGGCGATTTGCTGAGGAGGACACGGAGGAGGCTCGCTACAACCATCTGTGCCACAACTACCACCATCATAACAGCAACCACCAGTGTCACCACCACCACCATCAGCATCACAGTGGCAACAGTCAGCCATGCGTCAAAGAGGACTATGAGCAGGAGCACAATGAACGCAATCGGCAGCACAGGCATCACCAGCACATTCCAACGCTGACGCACAACGCGGAGCACTATCCCGTACACAATCAACACAACTACCATCATCATCACGGCAGAGACAGAGACAAAGAGAGAGATAGAGAAAGGCACAAGGACAGGTAAAGAGACAGAGATAGAGATCGAGGTAGAGACAGAGACGGAAGACAATGGCAAAAATATTCTTACACACACTCCTGACTATTTTTCTCGGCTGTGAATCGGTGCATGGTTTTATGCTGCTCAAGTTATAATGCACTAATGGACAGGGCAGAATGTGTCCTCTTTGTAGAAAAAGTTTTTCCTGATGTTGTTTGCCACACACACACAAACAAACACACACACACACACACACACACACACAAACACAAACACACAGACACACACATACTTTGTCCCCTTTTCATTTTCTTTGTTAAAGGGATTTTAGCCCTTGTAGGGCACAGTTTGGTCTGAATTGTTTTCATCGAATCCATTTGTCTGTATTTATTTTTGCAGAAACATTATTCATAACTAAGCTGCGTCTCTTAGCTCATGAAGTATTCTGGTTTAAAAAAGGGCTGCATTTAACAATTACTTCCACTATCAATGAATCCTTTCAAATTGTTTTTTTGCTTTTTTTTGGTCAGAAAATAGTAAGAAATTTCAAATGTCTCACCACCGAGGCTGTTACCCAAGATATTCGGTAAATTATCATATATTATAGAAAACAGAAGAGTATATTCCCACATTGGAGAAGTTTGATCCACAAAAGGTTTATATGTGAAATAACTGAAAGGATGAATTGATCAGATTGTTGATTCTTATTCGGTTGATCGACAATTTTCGCTGCTCAATCAAGAAGCGTTGATTCTGAGAACAGTCAATCTTGCAATAATGACATTTTACAAACTATTGCGGATCATAAGTTTATTTTCTTTTTGGTGTTATATTGGAGATTTTGATTTAGTGAAATATAGTTACACTATTGTAGTGAATGTGACTTACATGATTCATCCTTGTTCTTAGTGTGGTTCTATACACTGTTGTTTCATGCAGTTATTTAATTAATGTGTTAGGCCTAAAAGTATGACTGTGCCGGGATCGTGGTCCCTTTAAATATCCTATGTGTGTGATGACGTTGAGCCCAATGATTGCTGGGTAACGTGATGACGTTGAGCCCAAGGCTTGCTGGGTAACGGGACAGCGTCATTTTGTTTTCAGTGTTTTGATATGTAAAAATAAACGGGACCCAGACTTGTGTGCCAAACTTGAGGAATTGCCTTTTGTGTTTAAATACAATTTCCACACTGGTGACCCCGACGTTTGTTTGCTTGACGTATTCACAAACACGACTCGACCATGACCGCGAACGCTGTTACCCTCAATCTCCCCGAATTCTGTTTTTGTGCTCAGAAAGCAATATCTTCCAATATAGGCTAAAAAGCAAATATCTCCTAAAAACTAAAATGTGTTTTTTATTAGCTTTTTGCTAGTGTTTTCTATTGTTTTGTCTTACTGCATTGGCTTATGTAATGTAATTATTAAAATATATTTGTTTAAACTGTGTGGGTGTGATGATCATACCTTTAGGAGTCAATCATGCCATCTGCGACCTGATCGCCAAGTCCCACCTGAGGTTCCGATACTTCCAAATTCCGAATCGGGCTCAGCTTCAGCCCAGTTGGTGTAGTCCATGATGGTTTTATCCAACCACAACCATGTCCCTGTGCGCAACACAAACATATCCATATCATTAAGTAGCTGTATCTGAAAATCTATGATTGGTTTGTCTAATTAATTTTTTCTAAACTAATTTTAGTTAGTAGAATCGTTTGAAATGATTGTTGATAATGAGTGTTGATGAGTGTTGATACCTTTATGAGTTTTATACAGGCCGATCCAGAACGAGCTGTGGCTGTCTAGAAATATTTCCACGTTGCTTTTGAGGAACTGTTGCTCAGAGGGATCTTCAATGCTAGCCAGCACTCCACCTTCACACAAAAAAGAGACAGATTCAAGCAATTAATGGGCAAATATTGCAGCTTTTTCTCAGTCTATACTAGTGAAAGTGACATTCTCTCTGAACTGATTGTCTCTTACCATGCCGTACACAACTGCTAGCTGCATTTGCCCATTCACTCTCCTCTGTGACAAACAAATAACAGTAGCCCCTGAATGGCAGCCAGGAAAAGCTCTGGTGGTACTGTACACTCTCTTCCGGGCAAACTCCGGGGAACTTGGTTGATTCTGTTGGTGCCACATCTGTGAGGAACAGAGATGGTGATGATGAGATCAAGATATAACGGGATTTCTTACACTGACATTCGATGAAAACTTCACATACTGGAACTCTTGATCATTGTTATACAACAACATGTGTACAGTACCTCATGACAGTCACAGTTAAGGGATAGGAGAAACAAGCAAACATCATTCTTACCTGTACAGTTTGTAACTCCAAATTTACAATGTAATCCTGCACAGTTTGAGTCTTCGAATGAATGGTGGACTGTATCAATTAATGTTTCTGGTCAACACGTACCTGTAGACTGAATACACACACTGTTCATGGTCTGATCGCAAAAAGCAGACCTCCATTTTCCATCCAAGTCCAGGTACACACAAGGTTGGTCCCTTCCTTGAACTGAGAGTTTTTGTGCAATAGTACAGACATTTTAGACATTTGTAGCATTTTACCTGCTGCTTGTTCAGTCCAATCCAAAGAGGAGCTTTGAGATTCATAGCCAGCTGTTCCACATAGGCCTGTGTCCATTCATTTCGTAGGTTAACCAGGTTGGCTTTTTCACCTTCACAATGTCTCTGAGCATCGTCCCAGGTCAGATTTTGAGTCACAGCCTTGATGCTGTCGTTTCCCAGAGCTATGTAGATGCTAGGAACTACTGGTTCTGGTTTAGACGGGCTATTTGGGTCTGTAGAGAGCAAGACAGAAATTAAGCGATTAGCTTATTCTTTCACATAAGAACTTTGCCAATTATCTACAAAAATTGTCTTTATATTACGGCTACCAATTTCCAAAATAATGTTTCTATATCTTACTCTTAATACATGGGCTGTAACTAAAGTAAACCTTGACTTTTGGGGACGTAAGGTTCTGTATACCATTTGCACTTGGGGCCTCAATGTAAGACGTACTATTATTAAACAAAATGTTGCATGATGAGCTTTTAGGCCATCGTCACTTTCAAAACACAGACGGGATGAACTCACCAAGATTTCAATGACAGACAAAACCATTGGAGTCATTGCAAGACCTAATCAACCATTTCCCTGTGCCAATGGAAGGATTGTTGTTCATCACAACGCAGTTTTTCCTGGTAGAGTACAGATGAGTTTTAAACATTTTAATTTTTTTTCACCCCAACATGAACATTTTAAGTTTGTGTTTTTTGGTCCTTGAAATGTTACCTCATTCCATCTTTGATAAAAGGTCCCAGGACGACGTAGATGTTTCTACAGGAGACATTTTTTTTAAATGAATACATTAGCATGCTGTTAAAAATACTTAATTTGTCAAGTACATCAATACTAAACTGAAAACGAGTGTTTCAATCCCATCTCTGTTTAAAAATGGGCTTCTTGTTTCAATTGTTGACCTGAGCCTGCGGCCAGTTAGAGCTGACTGAGTGTTGAGCTGGTAATATGATCCTGTTACCAGGTTTTTGGCCCAGTTCTCCTTGACTGAGGATTGATACAGAAATATGGCAAACGACAAGCTATAGTTAGTCTTACATTTAAATGAATCATCCAAAAGCGACCAAAACATTTATGTAGAATTGGGTTAGGGGTCTAACAAAGTGGTGAGTTAAAAATAGTCTTCCTAAAGATGCATATAATTTTTTTGCCGTAGTTTACCGTGCTCCCAGGGCTTATACTGAATTTTTAAAGGAATTCCCTGAGTTTTTATCAAACTTAGTCCTAAAGACCGATAAAATTATTATTGTTGGTGACTTTAATATTCATGTTGATAATAATAAAGATTGCCTTAGCGTAGCATTTATTTCAATACTAGACTCTATTGGTTTCAGTCAGTGTGTGCACAAACCTACTCATTGTGGTAACCACACACTTGACCTTGTATTATCGTACGGTGTCGGAATTGAAAATTTAACAGTACTTCCGCGCAATCCAGTTCTATCAGACCATAATTTAATAACCTTTGATTTTTCAATAACTGAATATATGCCACTAATAAAAAATTCATTTTCTAGATGTCTACCTGATAGTGCTGTAGCTAAATTTAAGGAAATAATCCCAATTACATTTAAACCCGTATTAGCAGTAGATATAAACAACAAATTCTTTAAAACCCTGAGCTCCATTGAGATCGACCACCTCGTCGATAGCTCTGCAGACTCATTACGATTAACATTAGACTCAATAGCGCCTCTAAAAAAGAAAAATGTCAAACATAGTAAATTAGCTCCATGGTATAATTCCCAGACAAATGAGTTAAAACAATTATCAAGAAAACTAGAAAGGAAGTGGCGCTCCAGCAACCATGTTGAAAATCTAATAGACTGGAAGAATAGTGTTAAAGAATATAAAAAGGCTCTCCACAAAGCAAGAGCCGCCTACTATTCAAAACTAATAGAAGAGAATAAAAACAACCCCAGGTTTCTCTTCAGCACTGTAGCCAGGCTGACAGAGAGTCACACCTCCACCGAACCCAGTATTCCTCGATCCCTAAATAGCAATATCTTTATGACCTTTTTTAATGATAAAATTCAAACTATTAGAAATAAAATCAACCATCTCCTGCCCTCAATTGGCACTAATACCCTACCAACAACAGAGATCTCAGAAACGGCTGAGAATCCTACCCATTACTTAGACAGCTTCTCTCTGATCACCCGTGATCAGTTTACCAAATTAATCTCAGGTTCTAAACCAACAACCTGTATCTTAGATCCCATTCCTACCAAATTACTTAAAGAAATTCTGCCCCTAATTGATAGTTCGTTACTTAACATCATCAATCTGTCATTATCATCAGGTTATGTACCACAGTCTTTTAAAATAGCTGTCATCAAACCCCTACTCAAAAAACCCACCCTAGACCCAGAGGTTTTAACCAATTACAGACCAATATCTAATCTCCCCTTCGTCTCTAAAATCTTAGAAAAAGTTGTTGCCAATCAGCTGTGTGAGTTTCTCCGGGAAAATAATATATATGAAGACTTTCAATCGGGGTTTAGAGCCAATCACAGTACAGAGACAGCCTTGGCAAAAGTCACTAATGACCTTTTAATAGCCTCAGATCAGGGACTTGTGTCTGTCCTCGTTCTGTTAGATCTCAGTGCAGCATTCGACACAATTGACCATCAAATTTTATTACAAAGACTCAAACAGTTAATTAACATTAATGGAACCGCCCTTAACTGGTTTAAATCGTATTTTTCTGATCGCTCCCAATTTGTGCAAATTAATGATGAGTCATCTGTGCGCACCAAAGTTAACCATGGTGTTCCACAGGGCTCTGTGCTCGGCCCAATTTTATTCTCATTATATATGCTTCCACTAGGAAACATTATCAGGACACACTCGGTAAATTTCCACTGCTATGCGGATGACACCCAGTTATATTTGTCAATAAAACCTGAACAAAGTAATCAATTAACTAAACTTCGAACATGTCTCAAGGACATAAAAACCTGGATGACCCGCAATTTTCTCTTATTAAACTCAGACAAAACAGAGGTTATAATACTTGGCCCCAAACACCTTAGAGATGCATTATCTAATGATATAGCTGCGCTAGACGACATTGCCCTTGCTTCCAATGAAACCGTCAGGAACTTGGGAGTGATCTTTGATCCTGATTTATCCTTTAATTCTCACTTAAAACAAATTTCTAGGACCGCTTTTTTCCACTTACGTAATATTTCCAAAATTAGACATGTCCTTTCCCAAAAAGATGCAGAAAAACTAGTCCACGCCTTTGGTACATCGAGACTGGACTATTGTAATTCATTATTATCTGGCTCCAGCAGTAAGTCGTTAAAGACTCTACAGCTTGTCCAAAATGCCGCAGCACGTGTCCTGATGAGAACAAAGAGAAGAGAGCACATTTCTCCAGTATTAGCGTCGCTACACTGGCTTCCAGTTAAATCTAGAATAGAATTTAAAATTCTCCTCCTCACCTTCAAGGCCCTTAATAATATGGCGCCTTTTTACCTTAAAGAGCTGTTAGTACCTTATAAACCCGCTAGAGCACTCCGCTCCCAGAATTCAAGCCTACTTGTCGTCCCTAAATTCTCTAAAAAAAGAGTAGGAGCCAGAGCTTTTAGCCATCAAGCCCCTCGGCTGTGGAATAATCTACCACTTTCAGTTCGGGAGGCAGATACCATCTTTTCATTTAAGAGTAGACTCAAAACCTTCCTTTTTGATAAAGCTTATAGTTAGAGCTAATTAGTGCGCCAGAACGTTACTTGTTCTATTTTATGACACATGACACACGGAGCTTCTCTTTCCAGCTTCTCCTTCCTCTTCTCCATCCCTATCCCCCTTCCCCGGAATCCCTTTGCTTTATCACCCGCAGATCCAGGGCCTCTGTGGCCGCACCATGGATTGCGGTTTGTGGATCGTACACCGGGGGTCGCGGTGGTGGATCCATTGTGGCGGATTCTGGGCTGATCGTGGTGCTGGTGGCGGACCCTGTGTCGCGTTGGCATTGGGCACGGGCGGTGGACCAGGACCGCGGTGGTGGCTTGTGATGGGTCCTGGTGGGCGGCGGTGGACGGTGACTGAGGACTGGAGTGGCGTCTGGTCTGGATGGTGGATCGTGGTCTGGATGGTTGCTGAGCATTGACTGTGCTTGCAGCGGGACTGCTTGGCATGTCATGTTGGGGTTGTCCTTCGGGATGTCTACCCTCATCAAATGCTGCTAGAGACTTTGATTATTGATGATGTTCTCCTACACGTGGCATCTATTGCACTTCTGTCCGTCCTGGGAGAGGGATCCCTCACATGTGGCTCTCTCTGAGGTTTCTACATATTTTTACCCTGTTAAAAGGGTTTTTAGTAGTTTTTCCTTACTCTTGCTGAGGGTTAAGGACAGAGGATGCCACACCCTGTTAAAGCCCTATGAGATGAATTGTAATTTGTGAATATGGGCTATACAAATAAAATTTGATTGATTGATTGATATAATGCTTACATATACAAGATTCATTGCTTCCTTCTAACTCACTGTCGCAAGATTTGGGTCCTGAAAACAGTACTCACCGGAAGTCGGGCAGTATCCCCACTGCTCATGTTCATATTTAGTTTCAACTGAACACCAAAGTCGCTTTGTTGAGGAGTCGTACGTGGTACACTCCCCAAACCACCGGTCCTTGTACAGGAAGGGAAACATGCAGACTTTGCCAAACGCATTTCCTTCAAGTGTATAAAGTTCTAAAAGAGAAAATTTGAGTTTGGTCAAATAACATCTGCTTCAATTGCACTGTCACAAATGTTTCTGCATGGGTGTATTGTTAAGCCATTATTTTAGGACATACTTAACTCATTTGATTGTTGCATTCACTATTTATTTACTCGAGACATGCACAGACAAAGTTTAATGTCAAGGATCTTGATAAAGTGTTGTGCTTGATTGAATTTAAAGTCCAGTAATAACCTGCCCATAGGGGCCTATTGCAGCCAAACAGAATCATATGACCAAATTTAGACCGTGGTCTTCACTGTCATGGCTATACAATACTAGTGCCCTCCAAAGCAGTGGTTTCCATACTTTACCTCTGTATGTTCCTGAGCAGGCACCACTGGATGTCCCCTGGATTGTGAAGTGGTTATTTGGCCAAACCGTTTTGGAGAGAGCAATGGATTCGTCGGCTTTGACTTCAATGTAGAGCTCTTTGCCTTTCAGGGCGATCAGTGTGTTATTCTTGCATTCCCACTTTTGGAGGTCGGTCGTAGAGGCTCACTTCGCTCCCCACACTTTTACCCTGCGCTCCCAGGCTCTTTTTGGTCGTGGGAGCGAAAAACCGATTACCGGTCGTCCAGCGGATGTCAAGGCAACGGGTACATTTTGTCAACAGGCAAAACCCAGTGGCCTTGTTGGTGAGGGAGAATTGGGCATCTGCAGAGAGTATACACTTATAAAGTTGAATAAAATCTGTTAAAATTATGCTCCACACCATCATATTTGGACCAGCATGCATCACCTGCATAGGCTTATATGCTATTTGTATTTCAAACTTGCCTTGTAATAAATCTTAAAGAATTTCTGACGACAGACAGATAGATATTGAAGCTTCTCTCTTTAAAAACATGCTTCCTGTTCAACTTTGACAGACTAGAGTTGCATTCACAGCCTCCTTGAAACAAACCAGTCTGTCAGTGCAGTTTGGGCATCCTAAATACAAATTAAACCAAAGGTCTCATGTGCGCATGTCTATCTGTTGTTATGAAGGCCAATTTTGGTTCCATACCAGTATTGTGAGGACATTTTGACTTTGTGAGAACATTTTGCAAAGTCTTCACAAATTCAATAGACTGATTGAGGGTTAAGACTTGGTTTTATGGTCAGGGTTAGAATTGGTTTAGCCAATGAGTGTCGTCACAGCTACAGAGTGAGTCCATCCTCCATCTAGAGGACAGGTGGTGGATAGGATTGGTTATCCTTTATAGTGAATGAGAGGAGAGATTTCTCTATTGCATGTTACACATAAAACACCGGCATGATTAGTTCAAAGTTTAAGTACCACCCTTTTGAACCCTGTGCCTGGCAAACATTTACACCATGAGCTTTGTGAATCAGTGCAGTGGCTAAGTGCTAATTGAAGTCACACAAGGTAGAAGTGCTTTATTGGTTTAAGAGATATAACCTTTGTCTGCTGATTGTAGGATATGTCATGCATGCACGTACAGATAGTTTTTCGGTGGCGAGTTTGGAGTTTGCTGTTGTCAACGGGGCAGCCCTAGGATGCCAGATCCTACGGCGGCCCTGAGAGCTCAACGAACAGCAACTTAAGAAAACACATGCAAGTTGACAAAACACAAGCAAAGTAAGAAAACATCTTCATCAATTTCACAACACAACACAACACATTACAGAAATGCGCAGCAAATACAAAACGTGCGCAGCAAATACAAAAAGTGAGCAGCAAATACACAATCGCGCAGCACCGCGCTGCAAATAGAGAAACGCGCTGCAAATAGAGGAGAAACGACAACGTGTTTCCAGAGGACAGCTAAAAGTGATGGACACTGCTGCCACAGGAGACACAAAAACGTCCAATACATCATACGAATTCGCAGTGGCATTTCTACATTAGTGGCAGGTGGGGCACTGCATCCAGATCCAGATGTCGCTGTTGTGCAGAAACCTCAATTCATCTGTATTTTGTGGCAAAATATATTTTATTTTATTTTATATGCAAAGTAGCATGTGTGTGAATAAACTTGACTCACAAGCATTATAGTCTTGTTTTGGAGTCATTTGATTCGTGTGTGTTGCTGTCTGTGTGCTTGCTCTATGAAACGCTTCTCTCTTGCCGTCCGTCTCTGCTCTGGGGGCAACGGCCCAATCTTACGACTGTTGCCATGGAAACACCAATGAGCGTGAACCACACAGGCCAAAGTTAACATTGGGAGGGGGCCGGAGCTGGGGCACATCTGAAAATGCCCCAACCCCGCCCACGAAATCTGCATAGCAACTCAACTCGAATAACGCGAAACCCGACTCCAGCTCCAGCCTGTTGCCTGCTTGGCTCACCTGAGCTAACAGGCTAACATGCTAACAGGCTATCCCTCAGTGATAACTGACCGGGGATGTGGAGAGGCTTCACTCACATATCGGATGAATAATACGGTTTGATGTTCGGGTTGTTCTCCTGACGGAGAAGCTAAAGACGTCTGCGCTCCCGTTTCTGTGGTTAGTCAAGTTTAGTATTGTGTTAGTAGTAATGAGCAGGTACCTGTACCTGGCTTGTCAGTTTATCTCAGCTAGCCTGCAGGCGATGCTAACGGGACCGTACGGAGTTATTGACAAGACATGAACCGACATGATCCGGTCCACCCAGCAGGGAGAAGCGTTAGAGTTTATGAGGATGAGTGTGTTTGGAGTATAATCTATAATCTGGTATGTAAAGTTGTTTTACTCGTCAACCCATTTGACTTGACTACGTTACACAGATTCTTATTCTGCAGTAACAGATTTACTATGATCAACTGAAACGTGAGTATTTAAAGTCACATCGGCATTTTAAGAGCAGCTGTTTAACCCTTGTGTTGTCCCTGCTTCCCCAAGCTGTTGGCTTTGAGCTTTTGGGTAATGATTGAACTAACCACACTCACACACACACACATACACACACACACACACACACACACACACAGGCACGCACGCGCACGCACCCCCCCTGCTTGAAACACACAGCCCACCACACATCAGCACGCGCAAGATGGGCAATAGAAAAGCGAACAGCCCTTGCAGATGTATTTGTCACACCCGCGGCACTTTGCGTGAGTTTTACAGTCCTTGTTCCTGGGGCATATCTGACACCTCTCCCTCTTACTCGCCGCGAGCGGGGCTGCCACGGAGGCTGCGGCGGCTGCGACGACCTGGGCTAAACAGGAGGCCGGACCCTGGGGTTGTTGTTGTTGTTGTCCCAGTTGTTGCTGCAGGGTTAGGCCCGGAGGGGCGGCCGGACGCTCGTGCCGAGTGTCTTCTCGGTCGCTGTCAACGTCTCCCAGCTCGCCGGCGGCGGCCGCTTTCACGACCGCGGCGGACGTCTCTGTGCGAGGGACGCGCTCCCTCCGCGCGATGTACGGAGCCACGAGAGCCTTTCCCAGCTGCTCGAGGAACACCCTCCGCTTCTTCTGCTTGCCCGACATCCAGTCGGGGTTGACCTCTCGCCATATCACGAAGGCGTTGTAGGAAGAGACGTCGAGGATGTTGTGGAAGACAACCAGAGGCCAGCACGCGGTCTTCCTCCTGCATCTGTACGTTCCGATCACCTTGTCCAGGTTGTCCACACCTCCTTTGTTTGCGGTTGTAGTCCAGGACGACTACCGGTTTGCCGTCCGCGCGGTCGCTGACGTCTGCCTCCGAGTGCCGCGTGCTCAGGAGCACCACGTTCCTGTTTTTCTTCCTCGGGACGTAAGACACCAGAGTGGCGGCGGGCGTGAAGGTGAACACGGAGGAGAACGCCGCTCGTCCCTTGACCGAGAGCAGCCGGAGCGGGAGCTCGGGCTTGTTCTTCCGGACCGTGCCGACCACGGTGACGTTCCTCTCGTAGGAGGTGAAGTAATTGTTGCACGTGACGTTGCGCCCGCTCAATCCGACCGTGACGTCGAGCACGACCCGCAGCCCCAGGTTCCTCTCCGGGCGCCCGCCACTCGGCTTTCCGGTGTAGACTTGCATCTTCCAAGCTTAGCTGGAGACGGCGTTGCACGCCACCCACGACTTGATCCCGTATTTCGCCGGCTGGCTGGGTATGTACTGTCGGAAAGGACACCGGCCTGGCGTGTGAATGTGCGTGCGCGTGCGTGTGCGTGTGTGTGTGTGTGTGTGTGTGTGTGTGTGTGTGTGTGTGTGTGTGTGTGTGTGTGTGTGTTTGTAAGTGTGCGTGTGCGTGTTTGAGGGGGGGTAGGGGAGAGGAGAGGAGAGGAGAAGAGACGAAACGTGAATATCGACAATATCTTCAGGGAAGAAGAAGAAGCAGAAGAAGAAGAAAAAAAAGAAGAAGAAGAAAAAAGCTCAGAGTTGCCAGGTGCATACCGGTGGACAACCGATGAGGCCACGTAACATAACGCAATGACAAAAAATACACAATATAACATAATAAAAAGAAAAAAAAGAATTACAAAGAAGAGAATAACAAAAAGAATAACCTCTGAACGGAACCAGTTGCTCGTCACTTCGGGTTCCCGGGTTGTAGAGGAGCAGCAGCCTCGCCGCCCAGGCGGCCCAGACCTCTCGAACAGCCGCCAATTTGTCGGAGGCGCGTCTCTCGCGTCTCGTCTCACGGTCGTCGAATCGCAGCAGTCTGGAGTACGTGTGAAAGACGTCGCCGTATTTCCGACGACCCTCCAGTTTAGTCATCTCCAGGATGATGTTCTCTACCATCGGCGTGACAAACAGGCAAAACGTCGAGACCGCGTCGCTGACGCCGGACGTCGCGTGCGTCGTGGGACCCGGGTAAGGGACCCCGACGGGCATAGCGGAGGAGGAAGAAGAGGAGGTGGAGGTGGAGCGGCCCTCGCGGTGGTACGGCGTAGAGGACCATGTTATTTCTCAGTTTTTGGACAGGAAGGTCTCTCTTTCCACGAGTCCTTCTCCTCCTCCATCATCATCATTATCATCTTCTTCTTCTTCTTCATCTTCTGCTTCTTCTTCTTCTTCTTCTTCTTCCGAGGATGTGCACCATGAGGAATCTGCAGCAGCGGCGTTACGCACCAGGTCGTAGTCGTCGTCGCCGCAGTCGTCGGAGTCTTCTTCGTCTTCTTCTTCTTCGTCTTCTTCATCTTGGTCCTCTTCCTGTTCAGAGGACTGTCGCCAGGAGAACAGCTGTTGGAGAACCTGGTCTCTGGTGAAACGCTCTTGACGTGACATCGCGTGACCTCGTCAGGGAGAACGGCACGGTGTTGTACCGACTTGTACCCTGGACTCATCGTTAGTAACTGCCGTCTCACAGGTCGGGATCTCCGCGACCCTGAGACTTGCGAAGCCGGGCCGGTCCGGCTGTGAACTGTAGACACAGCCTGTGTGACGTATGACCCCTGGGATACCCGCGTTGGGGAGTCTCTTAGGCCTGGGTCTCGGCGACCCGAAGGCTCGCGCAGCGGAGCTCTCGCTCGGCCGTCTCTCCGAAAGGGGGTCTCCGTGACGCTGAGACTCGTGAAGCCGGGCCGGTCCGGCTCCCCGCGTCGTGTACTCGAGCCTGTTGTTGCTAAGTGATCGTTGAAAAGCAAATAAAAACTACGATACAGTGGCTAAGCGTTTGACTTTTTTTTGCAATCTCCGCAGGCCACGCTCCAAGTTGAGCGCCGGTGGGACGTAGGACCCCTGGGATGCCCCCGTTGGGGAGTGTCTTCGGCGTGGGTCTCGGCAACCCGAAGGATCGCGCCGAGGGGCTCGCGCTGCCGCTCGCGTCGAGGGCCGTCTATCCGATAGGGGGTCGCCGGGACCCTGAGACTTGCGAAGCCGGGCCGGTCCGGCTCCCCGCGTCTTGTACTCGAGCCTCCTGTTGCTCAGTGGTCGTTGAAAATAAAACAAAATTACGATACAGTGACAAAGCTTTTTACTTTTTTTGTAATCTCCGCATGCCACGCTCCAAGTTGCGCGCCGGTGTGACGTAGGACCCCTGGGATGCCCGCGTTGGGGAGTCTCTTCGGCCTGGGTCTCTGCGACCCGAAGGCTTGCGCAGCGGGGATCGCGCTGTAGCTCGAGATGACGGTCGTCTCTCCGATCGGGGGTCTCAGTGACCCTGAGACTCGCGACGCCGGGCCGGTCCGGCTCCCTGCGTTATGTACTCGAACCTGTTCCTGTTCAGTTATGCGAAGAAGAAGAAGAAGAAGAAGAAGAAGAAGAAGAAGAAGAAGAAGAAGAAGAAGAATTAAAAAATGAACCCATTTTTATTATTTCTCTTATAGCCGAACGACACGCGCAAAGACGTAGGGCCGGTGTGTCGTGAGCCCTGTCGCTTGTCGGTCGGGGTCCCCTTGACCCGAAGGCTCGCGCTGAGGGCCGTCTATCCGATAGGGGGTCTCCGTGACCCTTAGACTCGCGACGCCTGACCGACCCGGCTGCCAGTGTCGCGTACCCGAGCCTGTTCTTGCTCGGTGATGAGAAGAAGAAGAAGAAGAAGAAGAAGAAGAAGAAGAAGAAGAAGAAGAAGACTTTTGACTTTTGAATAACTTTATTTAAGTCACATTGTCAAAATAAATCCTTAATTATTCAAAATTATGTGTAACAGAAAATGTTAAAAACATTCCAGGCACACATACATCATACACCAACGATACAATTACCAGACTTTCTGTTAAAATTTTAAAACCAGAGACTGGTTGTCCCCCAGTGAGCAAAGGACCTGTCCCACCCCCCATACAGCCCTGAAACCCTCCAGATTGTCCGTAAGTGTAAAAAACGCATGTTCAACTCTCAGCCGAGCTGCCACCAAACCCCTCAGGCAGAGCAGTGGATCTGTCCAACCTCCCCCCGCCATTTTGTTTTTTCTACTAACCCAGATGCTATCTTGGCATTAGAGAAGAGAAAATTCATTAAAACCATAGTATGTTTTTTCCTTGCAACGTACTTTGGTCCAAAAACAAAGAGTGGCAGCGAGAATACCTCTCCTAAACCCCCCACCCATTCCTGCAGTTGTTTAAAAGTGTCAGCTAACCTGGGACACGACACTACTAAGTGCTTCAGGGTCTCTGGCAGTGGGTAGAAAGGACACCCCCCCTCAGTGCTTGGGTCCAGGTGAGCTCTGTATCTGTTTGTAGCTAGAGCTCCGTGTATAATACTCCACTGGATGTCTGCCATCCGTTTCTCCACAGGAGGTTTATACAGGACCCGCCAGCTGCCACTAGGGGAATAATCTGAGCCAAAAACCTCCGTCCATTTCGACTCCCTGACTCCTTCAAGAGAGCGACAGTTCAGGACCTTCACACAGCTGCAGTACAGTTGTTTCCCTGCAGAGGTGTTGAAAGGGCCCAGTGCTGGAGTCCTGAGGGTTAGCAGTCGGCCGCTCTCTTCTCTCCACTCCCCCACTGTAGGACTCACATTCAGGACAGGAAACTGGTATTCTTCTGTTTTTGTCCACTGGTCAGCCTGGCTTTGGCTCTGGGCGAAGATCCGAAGAGGCTGGGGCAGTGACTGCCACACCTCGTCCACGAGGCTCCGCAGTATCCTGGTAGATCTTATCCCCGTCACCGCCGCCAGCCTCTCCAGTGATGTCCGTGTCAGGTGGCCCAGCTTCCCTATTCCCGCCTCCCTGAACTTGTTTTGTACTGTAGTTGATGAGGATGTGGATGTTAGGACCAGGAAACCATTGTTAAACAGTGGCTCCTCAAAGAGCCACATCCCAGGCGTTGGGTCAGGAGGCCTCTTGAAGGTGAGAGTCCTCCATGCATCTAATACGGATGTATAGAAAAGACTGAGCCCAGTCAGTCTGTGTAGAGGAGAGTTCAGCAGGAATAGCTGTTTGTCGTACCCGAGGCCCCCGGCTCTCCAGAGCAGCAGGCGGGCCACAGCCGACCAGCACCGTGTGGAGCCGTACAGCAGCCTCTGGGCTGCCTGCAGTCTGAAAGCAGCAGTCCTGGATATGATGTCTGTCAGTCCATGGCCCCCCTCTGCCACAGGAAGGTACAGCACGGACACCTGCACCCAGTGATGGCCCGATCAGAAGAAGACCACCAGCAGCCTCTGTAGTTGTTGCAGGAGTCCCGGTGGAGGAGTCAGCACCAGGAGTCTGTGCCACAGGGATGCTGCAACCAGGTTATTGACGATCAGAGTTCTTCCCCTGTAGGACAGCTGGGGTAGCAACCATTTCCATTTAGACAACTTGAGCTGCACCTTCCCCAGCACTCCCTCCCAGTTCTGCCTCTCTATCTCTTCACTGCCTAAAAACAAACCGAGGACTTTTAACCCTTTTACTCCCCATGTCAGGTTCCCAGGGAGACGGGGTATTCTCCCTGCGTCCCACTGACCAATCACACATGCCTCGCTCTTTTCCCAGTTCACCTTGGCTGTCGTAGCCTTTGCATACAATGCCAGACTGCCCTCTAATTCCTGTATGTCCCCCTGATCCCGGACAAGAATGTTTAAGTCATCAGCATAAGCTGATATTATTATCGGGGGACTTTGAGGCAGCTCAGGCAGACGCAGGCCTTTCAGCCGAGTTCTGAGGCGACACATGAGATGTTCGATGGCCACGCTGTAGAGCTGGCCTGATATTGGACATCCCTGCCTGATCCCTCTTTGGACTGGTACTGGTCCGCTCAGTCCTCCCCCCACCTTCACCACACAAATGTATCATTATATAATAACTTCACCCAGGACAGAAAATGCTCTCCGACACCAAAAGCCTGCAGTGTGGCAAACAAGAATGCACGATCGACACGATTAAAGGCTTTTTCTTGGTCGATGGAAATAATGCCAATATTAATGCTATATGTTGCACACAAATCAAAAATGTCTCATTAAAAACAAATTGTCCTGGATTGACCTTCCTGGTACACAATAAGATTGGTCAGCACTAATAAATACTTCCATAAAGACCTTGAGTCTATTTGCTAAAACCTTAGATAAAACCTTATAGTCACTGCATAAAAGAGAGACTGGTCTCCAGTTCTTCAGCAGTGTTAGTTCTCCTTTCTTTGGTAGCAGTGATATTACAGCCCGTCTGCAGGAGGCTGAAAGAAGCCCTTTCCCAAATGCCTCCTTCAGGACATCAAGCAGATCCTGTCCCATACTGTTCCAGAAATGTTTTAAAAAATCTGCTGGTAATCCATCCAACCCTGGTGACTTGCCTGCAGCCATCTGTGATACAGCAAGTCAGCTCCTCCAGCGTGATGTCAGCGCTCAGGGTGTCTCGCTCACCTGGACTCAGCTGTGGGAGGTCCTGCAGCAGCTCGGCCACAGCTTCCCCGTCACACTCCTCTGCCCCAAACAGGTCGGTATAAAAGTCCACCGCGTGTCTCCTCATCTCTGCTGGTTCAGATGTAATATTCCCATCCGGCAGCAGGAGACCCACCATCTGCTTCCCCTGGGCCACGGATCTCTCCAGGTTAAAAAAGAACGTGGTAGGTGCATCTATGTCTTTTAATTTCTGGAACCGAGCTCGAACCATAGCTCCTTTGGCCTTCTCCTGGAGAAAGGAGTTAAGTTGTTGTCTTTTAGCTTTTAAAATTCTCTGTGTTGGTAGGTACGCTCTCCAGCTCCTTAATGTCTTCCTCCAACTGCTCCATCGCTCTTTTAATGTTCCTCGTAGAGTATGCAGTGTACTGCTGGCAGAAGACCTTAATCTGATCCTTGCCAACCTCCCACCACTGACCCAGGGAGGGAAATTAGTCTTTCTTGGAACACCAGTTGGCCCAGAACAGTTTAAAATTCTCACAGAAATTTAAATCATTTAAAAGCTTAACATTAAAATGCCAGAAGGATCCAGGCTTTCTAGCAGGAGATAAAAGTAGCTCTACTAAAACCAAATGATGGTCTGTGAAACCAATCGGGTGGATTTGACAGTTGGTCACACGTGTGATAAAAGGAGCTGATATGTAAAATCTGTCCAGCCAGGCCCCACTGACCCTGCCATCTGTTATTTTGATCCAGGTATACTGCCTGGTTGAAGGATGTTTCCTCCTCCACACATCCATTAGATCCGCCTCCGACTGTCTGGCCCAGAAACAAGGAGGACTGAGGATGGAGCTCCTGTCCTGTCCGGTCTAAAGTGACGTCTGTGCAGCAGTTCCAATCCCCCCCATTATTATACACTCCCCTTGAGCCACACTGTCCAACTTGTTTTTTAATAATTTTAAAAGAGTAACCCGTTCAGGACCTTGGTTTGGTGCATACACGTTGATAAAATTACAAATAATGCTGTGTATTTCCACTCTTATACTCAGAACCCTGCCTGCCACGATCTCTGTGCTGGATAGAAATGTCATGTTTGATGAGGGAGAAAATAAAACAGCGACTCCAGCGCTCAGGTTAGAGCCATGGCTTAGTACGTGCTGACCCCCCCACCATACTCCCCAGTCTGTTTCATTCAGTGAATCACTGTGAGTCTCCTGTAAAAATAGGACATCCAGCTTTTTCACTTTAAAAAGTTCTGATACTAAAAACCTTTTGTGAGCACTTCTACCCCCGTTCATGTTTAATGAGGCTACCTTTAATGCCATGAGAGGATAAAAAATAGAGCGTAAAAGGACAAACAGGTAAACACAGCAGAATGAAAACACCCAGTGATGAATGGTCATTGTCAATTTTATTTACAATTTTTCCTTCTCTTGGACCGTATCTTACATGGAAGAACTTTTTTTGCTGCAGTCACATGTTTCCTGAGCCTATATCTGCGTTTTTCATCCAGGACATCCGCCCCTACCTCTTTCTGGAGGGTACTGACTGTCTGTATGAATTTTTTAATATCTGGGAAGTACTCTGCTACCTCCACTGCTTTGCCAAAGGATTCATCTAAAAACTCATTGACCTCCTTTAATGAATATAAATCTGTGCTAATTGAGACGCTGTCAGCCAGAGACACATTGTCTGATTCATAGTCCTCCTCCACGTCCATCTCACTAACCTGAGTGCTGTCTAATTCAGCCTGTATCTGTTCAGCCTGCTGAGCAGGACCACACTGCATCCCCTGCTCCGGGTTGGCAACCAACACCTTTCCTATTACGACCTGTTCCTCACTTCTCTTCTCTTGCCTCGCCAAGGACTCAGAAACAGGCGTAGCAGAGGGAACCTCACAACAGCTGGACCTTCAGCAGCTGGAGCCGGCCCACCGGACCGACCGCACCCAGCCCGGAATCCACCAGAACCACCGCGGCCCCCGGCACCACCGCAGCCGGCGCCGCAGCCACCGGCTCTCTCGCGGCCGGAACCGCTGCATCAGAACCAGCAGCCTCAGAGGACTCAGCAGCACCGGCCGACCGTCCCCACGCAGGCTTAAGGCCTCAGTATGCTTCTCCGAGTCCGTTGCGGACTGACGGACGGACCCTTTTTGATTTATAGTTCTACGAGCCTTTTTGTTCCGAAAACAATTCACCGCCAGAACAGTAGATGGCGCAACGGAAGTCGAGCTTAGAGAAGCCTACCTCATGAGGTATATAGAAGAAGTCCACGCTGGTTTATTTACGTCCTCCCGGCTCCTCACACACAGTGAACGATGGCAACTAACAGAAAAGGGCTGTTGATGACGCGACAGTTTTGCTGAAATAAAGTGAAACCCAGCGGGTCAAAATGCTTTTGTTATCGTGTCTTAACGCAGCGGTTCCCCGGTCTTGTTTCCAAACTGCGTTGCTAATTCAACAGCTGCAACAGCTTGAAGAAACACGGAGGCAGCTAGCTTCCCCCCAGCTTCCACACACAGTCAGCACGGACACAATGTGAACAGTGCCAGGCATGGTATAAAATACAGGAGAGTAGAAAAGACATATATAGTAAGACAAATTAATCTATAATATTTAAGAAAATAATATTTTATATGATTAAAAAGCATTAAAAGCATTACGTGCACTGATGAGACGGCCTCTTTTATATTTTGCTAGAGACAAAAAAAAAAATGGCATTATGAACAAGGAAGGGTGGCATGGTGGTGCTGGGATGTCACCTCACAGCAAGAAGGTATTGTTGGTAGAGAGCTCAGCTTCCAGTTACATGCTCTAGTCTCCTGCACGCTCTAAATAACATGGCACCATCATAAATAGCTCATAGTACCACATCCCCCCATTAGAGCAATGTGCTCCTAGAACCCAGGTTTACTTGTTATCCCTAAAGTCTCTAAAAGTACAGTAGGAGCCAGAGCTTTCAGCTATATATTAAATATCTTATTTAGTATTTAATATTCATAGATATACGGGACAACATTTGAATTAAAGAAGGTGGAGCAGATGAACATAAACAGTCTCTAGACTGTACATGTAAATGTTCCTGTATGGTGAAGCTTGAATGTCCATGTGATGAAACTAGAAGTAAAACAAGTTCCTGAGTCTAATTCTCTAATTCACAACAAAATAAAAGCACAACCATCCAACACAAGGCAGAGTTCAGAAACAAGACATGTTTAATCATACATGAACTTCAACGCTAAGCTCAGCGGTTTTGTCCAAATGACAACAAAAATTACAGTCATACATCCATATTAAATATAGAAAAAAGTAACACATTTATATTTGATACATTTTTATTATCTATGATTGCACCTAACTCCAGTGGCTGCTGGTGACATGAGTTACCTCTTCATTGTATGACTGTTTGTTTCTGTAATTAGACTGATCTCTGATTCTTCTCTTTTGTCATTTCAGTGAAAACAACTTTCAAACTTCCCGCTGAGGTTTAACTTCACATGAATCAGTGCTATGGTCTTAAATATGTTTTCTTGTATGGACAGTTGGTTATATAATAATTCATTCAACTATTTACGTCCCTCCAGTTTACAGTCGCAGAGAACAAAACAATCACAATCACTTCTTCTTGTTTTAATGATAACCCCTCCATTTAGGGGGAAAAAAGCCATAATCACCAAAAAAATGACTGCACTTAGCTGTGAGTAATGAAAGTAATGAAACATTAACTGACAGGACATTTTACAACTCAGTTATCACAAAACTCATGAGAGAGAGCATTTAAAACTACATGCCAACTTAAGGTCAGTGAAATGTCCATGGTTTTATAAATGTGGGTATTTGTCACATTTTGAGGCCAAATTCAATAAATACATGATAAGATCGTCTGCAAATCATAAAACACGTCCTGTACTTGAGTTAACACCATCTGATCTGAGAGTTGTCTTCATTATCACAGTGATGATAGTGCAGTCATTGTCGGGGAACAGGAGCAGAGTTCACCTCAGTTTCAATCTGTTAGGACACTGATAACCGTGAATGAAATGGAGTTTCAATTATTACACTGTGCCCGGTTTATAGAGGATCTTCTAGGTAGAATCCACAACATAATGATATGTTAAAAGCACAAAAGAGAGCATTCAGATGAAAGAGACCAAATATTACAGTGTCAAAACAAGTGGTTAGAAGGGAGGCACCATCCGGACAATCACCACTCCACGTACATCCCCCTGTGTCACTGACATGAGCTTCAAAGAAAAGGAAAACAGCTCACACACCCAAAGGGCTTTTCATTAAATCCTCTGTTATTGCAAAATAATTCACACGCCTGTCTGTAGCTGCTTCGATATCCAAAATAAATCATTCTTCTTCTTGCCACAGAAAAATAGACTGTATTACATTACCACTGGGAATCAGCTTCATCACAGCATGCTCTTAAGAAAGGTCTAGTAAAAAGGGCCCGCTCTGGTTACATGAAGCCTATTGGCAAGGAGCGTGTTCGACCAATTCAGAGGAGCCTGTGCTGGTTTTGAACTTATTACCAGTCGCTAGCAGAGGCAGCTAATCTACTGTATCCATCAGTGAGATACATTCTCAGAAACAATGAATATGCAAACATTCCAGGATTAAGTGTTCATTCCAATTGCTAGACCGCTGCTGCTGGATCTCTCCCTGCGCTTCATGTGATCTGACCCCAAACTACCTCCTCCTGGACATTTGAGGCTAAAATACTGAACTACTGGTCCCGTGTTCCATAGTGCAGAGAGTGTTGGTCCTCCTCAGGGTTAGATCAGCAGCTGCATTGTCCCTCCAGGCCTCAGAGCTCAGACACAGATGGGTCTTGAGCTTCCTTCTCTTTTTATTCCCCTCGACTCTCTGCTCTGTTAGTGGCTTATTTCAACAGAGAGTGTCTGTGTTGAAAGAGAGCTGCACCTGCCACACACACACACACACACACACAAACACACACAAAACCAACAATTTAACCAACATATCAAAGTTTATCTAGAAGTACATCTGGGTCTGTGAAAGCACGTCATCTATGTCTGGAGAAGTCAATGGCCCATATTCGAACCAGGTATTAAAATCAGTCCTGTGTGATCTCATCACAAGTGTCAGGCTCTAAATGCACCCAAATGGCTCCTCAATGCCTCCTGAGATCCAATCACACATTTGGAGGAGCAAAGGACTGCCTATGCAGCTGATGTTCTACGACCACTACAGTTTGTCAATTAATCAAATGTGTCCACTTTTAAATGTCAGTTTGTTGATTTGCTTGTAGCCAGAATATCAAAACTGATACATAATGATTGACACTTTTCTTAAATTGGTCAAATCTTCCTTCATAGCAGTTTAGTTAGACATAGTTTGTCTCAGTATGTTGATCCTGTGAGCCCTGATGACCTCACCAGGGTGTACCCCCCCTATTGCCCGTGGTCACCTGGGATTGGCTCCAGGCCTTCAACAACCCTCAAAGGATAAGTGGTGTGACTCATGAATTAATAATAAAATAATACATAATCCACTCACCCTTTCCTCTTCAAAGCTGATCAGTCCTTCATCATCTTCGCTCTCCAGCTCCTCCGGCGCCTCACTGATCAGAGCATTGAGCTCTGTGTTGGCCGGCCGAGACTTCAGCAGGTTTAAGATGTGCTGCAGGGTCTGTGCCCCACCCGGGGGCAGCACCTCCTGCTGCTCTAAGTTGTCACTCTGCTTCTTTGCAAAGTTGACAAACACCTGGGCAGAGGAAGAAGAGGGTTATTTATTTATTTACTCCAAGGTTTCTTGTTGAATGCTTGTGTGTGGCTGAGCCAGAGCATTCACATAGACTCACATTATCCAGAGTGGTCTGACTGACAGAGTAGTCCTCGATACCAAGCACCTCCACCACCTGCTCCATCTTACTGAAGACTTGAGCGAGAGAGATCAACTCCGACTTCAGCTGGTACTGGACCTTGGTGTGGTGACGCTCCTGCAGACATGACAACAGATGTTTTCATATCTGAGACAATGTGTATATATATATATATATATATATATTTATATATATATATTCCTGGGGAAATACTTCACTTTGGTGAAATACTTCTTCACTTTAGTTTACCTTCAGCACAGCCTCAGGGAAGTTTCTGTTGAAGAATCGAACCACCTCCTTCACGCTTGAGCTGCTCTTGGTCCTCACTGTGATCATGTAACCATCACCAAACCTGGGACATGATCACAAAACGTGACTTTTCCCCCTTACACTTCATTTGGATTTTTGAAGTCACAACAGCAGCAAAGCAGTATCACAGAAGTATCAAATAACATATAGCAAAAGCGAGGGTGTGTAAAAGATCGGAACAGACAGTTGAGAGAAACAGGAGGACGCTCACATCAAATGATAAAATATATATATATTAGACAGTATATACAGTATATATACAGTATATATATATATATATAATAAAGGTGTATTTTTAACCTCCTGACCTGTTCTTGAGGTGCTGGATGCTGCCCAGGCATTTAAACCTGCCATTCACCATAATACCCAGTCTGGTGCACAAAGCCTCACACTCCTCCATACTGCAGAGGACAGCATGAAAAACATATTTGGTAAACTATGCTGAAAAAGAGGTGAAAATAAGTCACAGCAATACAAAGGTATTTGGACGGATGTCCTGCTGCATGTGAGAGCTCTGTGTCTCACCTGTGTGACGTCAGCACTACTGAGCGTCCGCTCTTGATGATGTCCAGGATTAAATTCCAGAGGAACCTTCGGGCCTTTGGGTCCATCCCAGTTGTGGGCTCATCCTGAGAAAACAACAGAGTACAGTTTGGAAACTTACATGCTGGTGAGAAATAATAATGTTATTATTATACTGTTGCTCCTCTACCAAACATTTCCTAGATTTAAAAAGTAGTACCAATTATTAAGAGGCAATAATGACTAATAACAAGAAGACTACATTCTAATAATAAGCAGATAACAATGTAATATGATGGCCCCCACAAGTGATAAGCAAATGAAACAAAAGTAAAATACCATAACCCAATAAGAGTATTCATGGGGAGATTCTGTGGTGAGTCATTACATAATGAGAACATTTAAGAGTGGTGAAATTGAGCCATTTCTCATTTCACATGAGAATCATTATAAATCATATAAGGCCTCCATTCCAACCTCTTACCAGGAAGATGAGTGAGGGGTATCCAATCAGGGCAATGGCAGTGGAAAGCTTGCGTTTATTTCCTCCACTGTAAGTACAGGCAGGTTTATCTGCGTATTTTGACAGCTCCAACTTTTCTAATGCCCACTGCACCACCTAGAGGGGGTAATGGGAAATATCAGTCTGCGATGGAGATATAACTGATTACAGAGAAGAGGGGATGGCGGTAAACAAATTATATTACTTCAAACATTCCTAAAATTGTGGTACTCACTAGCAAAGGAAGATGAATTAGGTTTTCTGTGTGTGTGTGTGTGTGTGTGTGAGAGATTTACCCTCTCCTGGTCCTTCCAGGGAATGCCACGAAGCCGAGTGTAGAGCTCCAAATGTTCCCTGGCTGTCAGGTCGTCGAACAGGGCATCAAACTGTGGACAGTAGCCGATACTCTGCTGCACATGTAACAGGTCCCTTAGGATACTGAGCACACACACATCCCCACACACACACGCACACACACACACGCACACACACACACACGCACACACACACACAAATATGAGAAAACATCATTGATTTCTGAGCTCCACCAACCAGTCTAATGCATGCTCATGAGTTAATGAGTGACATTATGTATTTGACTTGATTTTATTCCCCAGTTTTGACTCTGGGAAGCTGGACCTCCTAAAGTCAGCTGTCATTATATATTTGTTATTTTTCTTGCTGATGATTGTTAAATTCTCTAACCTCGGTCTGACGAATCAGTCTTTTCTTTGCACTACAGGTAAATGCTAATTCTGCTGGCACTGACCTGTTTCCGTTGATGAATGCCTCCCCTCCAGTGGTGCACTCATCTCCTGTCAGCATCTTGAACGTGGTGGTCTTCCCGGCTCCGTTCACACCCAGCAGTCCAAAGCACTCTCCAGGCCGGACGCCTAGACACAGCCGGTCCACTGCCAGGATACGACCCATCTTCCTGGATTTATACACCTGAGGGAGATCCATGGAACGTACACATTAAAGGAGCATACGACTGTTTTACTAAGTTATAACTCCCCAGCTACAAATCATGTAGTGTTTATTTTATCGTGTTTCAAATCTGGCCAAACCACGTTCATGGGCCCATATGATACATGTGCACAGAACAGTATCTGTGAGCTCAAAACCATATTCATTAGCGAGCATTTCTGCGCTGTGTGCACAACTATGGTTTGGCGAGCAGGTGCAGAGAGGAGTGAGGAGAGAGAGGAGCTCTTCACTGTCGGCAAGTACTTGTCAGTTTGTGTTGAGCAGGTAGGGAGGAGCGAGTTCACACTACTCTCAGCCCCGTGCCAGCAGAACTGCAGTTGTGTTCTTGAGTCTAGTTTCACACTTGCGGATACTGTTCTGTGCACTTGTATCACATGCATGGGCGTTGATTTTATGAGTGCAAATTTTGAGAATAATTAAATGGCCCCCATGTAAAACAAATATTTTCACTGGGAGGTTAATTTGCTGTACTTACGTATCTGAATACAGAGGCTTTTGTTTTTTACAAATTGGTATGTAATTTGCATGGGTAAAGCTTCTGTAACAGAACTGTTTTCTAATGAGCTGACTGTTTTGTACCTTCGTCAAGTTCTCAATCTTCAGCATGTCGTTATCGGCATCTCCTCGAAGCACTCTTCGTCTCTCACAGGCCACGTCTACATCATCATCGTCAATAGGCTGGCAGCTGACTGGCATCCTCCTGGTCTCACACACACACACACACACACACACATACCCACACAACTTCAGTGTTGTTCTTATCTCCACTGTACCTCTAACCTCAGTAAGTCATTTTATACAATTATTAAATAATAGAGCAGTATGAGCTGGTTGCACCATCCTCTGGACCTAGCATGTAGCTGGTGATAAAAATAAAACCCGTTTCTCTGTAGTTACAGTGTACTAAAATATTCCTGATTGGGTTAACATTAGAGAGGGCTTGATTTAGGTTGTCAGTAATTGTCTAGACCGCCTAATTTTCTATGTTAAATTGATGTCTTGTCCCTAAATTAACACTTAAAGCATCGACTGTGCTTTAAGGTTAATATGAATAAATAGTTTAACTCAGTCTAATGAAAAGCTCCATGTGTAACAGTGGGAAATACATGTTAAATACCAGTAATTATTTTTCTGTCTATAAACAATGAAAAAATCACTGAAGCTGTCTTGGCACTTTTGAGATGGCCCCTAATTCCAGCAAATCAGTATCCTGTCCACTGTCAAATCAGGCAAGAATCAATAATGTTCATAATAATGTAAATTATTGATCATACACTCAAAATATCTGATAATTAGCTAAGCTTTCTCCACTACAATGGATCTGGTGAAAAAAGATAAAGTTTATTGAGGATGAACATCACTGAAAGTATAAATATATGAAACTAACCACAGCTCCATGTTTTGGGCTCATCTACACATTGAGAGACAACACTGTTCACATTGTCCATACAATCAAGTGGGGGAATCTGATGCTGAAGAAAAACTCTGACTCTGATGATTTATTAGTCAAGATAAAACACAGTAACCTTTTTAATTTGATTTACTCACTGTAAAGACTAAATACTGCTTCTAACAAGTGAAGGGGGGTTTGTGACGCTGTCTTGGATGAGTAACTAATATTACTCCACCCATGTTGATGCAGATGGCTTGTATACAGAATTCAGTGTGTCCATTTCAGACTCATGGGTCAGTATGTCTTTACATTCCATAATAAGTAGAGACAATAATTTAAGTGAGCAACAAATTGACTTTTCCATGTTGACCTAAGTCCTTGTTGGTTTCTGTCTCTACAGTCGTCTGTGTGATGGATAACTGATGACTGTAGAGTACAATGGCAGCTTGATAAAAAAGGGCTCTATAATTCTGAGGGGGGCGCCATTGAGACCTGTTGCCTCACACAGAAAACAGAATCACACATCACTCACGGGGGTTTTCTGAGGAAGTTGTACTGGCAGAGGATGGTGATGAGGAAGCCAACAAAGCCTTCAATCGTCATGGCAACGAGACCTCTAGTCACAATGTCCCACTCGAACGGTGACTTCATCTTGTCAAACTGGCCTGAAATCACACATTCCCAGGAACTTATATCTTCTTACACTCATCTCTTTCTAAAACTTATAACGAAATATGTGAAAAAATCCAAGAAGTAACAGTGAATGAAAGGGTTAACACAGCATTGAGCCACACTTTTGCACTGGTTGACATCTTCCTCTACATATGGGTGCACACTCTGCACCTTAATCAACAGTAGTCATATGCAACACCCCAACATTGGGGTCTTGTTCTGTCTTTGTGTTTTGCTTCAGTATTTCTGTACTGTGATTACTGCTGTGTAATCTGTACGGTCATGCACATTTTTTGTTAGATTGGTAGAATGATATTGTTACTTAAACATGTGGGACAGTGGGGAAACCTGTGTGAGACAGCTCTGTGATTGATGTACCTATTTTAGCGTAGTATTCGTTGATGTACTCGTTGTAGGCCATCTCCATCAGGCCATGGCCAAGGTTGTAGTTGGGGAAGATGAGAAAACAGGTCTTCAGGTAACTGTTAACTTTTTTCAGATCCTGGACAAGCAAATGACAAAGGAATAAATTCAGAAACACCAAAAGGCCACATTAGATGCTTTTACAGTACATAAGAAAATAGATCATTTCACAAAATACCCCATTTAGAACTAATGAGAGACATATTTTCCTCAATTATCTTGTGTTCTCCTAAATATTTGGAAGAGGTGTCTGACTGTACAATCAAATCATTACTGTAGCTGTAGTTTGAGAATAAAATGGTGAAGTTTGACATTAAGGGTTTAAACCTCAGAATGTGTTTGGCCTACTGCAGGATGTGATGTTATAACATCAGGAGTCAAACTGACCTTGTCATGCTCAAAGAGCTGGAGGAGGAAGGTGGCAACAGTTGCAGTGATGCCTATGAAGAGATTGATGACTATGAGGAACACATAGGCTGTGCTGGGAACCTCGAACCAGAAGGATGCTGGGTACATGATGGGAGTGATGGACCACCTGGAAGGTTAAACAAAATGGCAAAGGAAAGCTTCAGGACATGAAAGGACAGACAGAGCTGGAGACTTGGTGATGTTATTCAGGTCAGAGCAAAAGCACGAAGATGCAATATGTTTATTTTGGAGAGTTGTGTGACACTGCATCCTGAACAGATGATTATGTTTTCACAGCCAACCACACCCAGCACTGCTGCTGTTCTTCTAGGTCACATACGTTACTGAACATCAAAATGAAGAAAATGCATGACCTCAGCTCAGTTCATTATCTAGATGAAAAACATTAAGAGCAATACCTTCAACATTCTATCTCTACTCGCTCTTGTTCCGATTCTTTTAACTTTTATTCAAGAATAAAGCCTCTGGGATCGGAGACCTTACAGTTCTACTTGTTTGGAACTTTTATCTGTGCCATGTGTCTTTTCACACAATGTAACCAAATGTAACTGTGGTGTGTAATCCCCTCCCTTCAGCATATTACAGCAATATGGGCACACACTGTATTTACAACAAGCTAAATATGACAGCAAGAAGAACTTATGCAACATTTGAGGTAAAAATATTACTTTGGAAATTAATCTCCAAATGTAATCAAAGGCTAGATTTTCTCATTCTATTAGATAATTCTATGACGATAATACATTTTCATTTTCCTAGTATTTGTTAGGAGATGTTGTTTAATACAAATTTTGTCTAAACACCAATACAATGAAGCTCAATGGAATTTAGCTTGTGCTGCTAATTGCTTTTGGAAAATAACTCTCCCTGTTACTGTGGATAATTCACTGAAGCTATTGTTTCAGAGGAAAGTAGACGCCTGTTATCTTCCTTTTATGCAGTGGATAAAGAAGGGTGGACTGGAAATCTGGGCACCTCTGGTATCCTGTTGACTTTTGATGTCAAATAACGTAAATAATTATAAACCATTAATGCAATATATGAGAAATTAGATCAAAAGCTCACCCATAGAGTAGAAAGAGGGAGAGGACTGCAGGGAAGTTAGTTGGCGAGGTGTAGGCTGGCAGGTCGAAGACAAACAGAATGATAACGCAGCATGTGGCAGGTACCAGGTAATTCAGCTGAGGAGAGACAAGGGAAAAGAACATGATCAGACCTGGAGAGACGACAATATTTGCAGTATGACTGAAGAAGAATGAATAGTTCACCCATACATCCACAACCCTCTACGACTAGCTGCATTTCATCATCCTCACCATGTCCCATATGTAGTTAGCCAGCCAGTAGATGACAGGGTCACAGCCACTGACAAACTGCAGGTGTTTGGCCTTTGTGGATTTCTCTGCGACCAGGAAAACCACAAAGCTGGCTGGCACAAAAGACATGGCCACAATGATGAAGATAGCGATCACCACATCAGTCCCCTGCAGCCTGGATATACAGAGGAGAGGAGAGAAAATGTTTGATAAGTTCACTATCCTGGAAATTGTCTAAAATCCAGAGAAACCTGGTGGTGTTCATGCATATCAGTCATTAACTGTGGCTATAAGCATCATTAATATTAGCACTAGTAATAAAGGTCAAAACTATAAGTATTATTTCTTATTATTTTTAATACTAGTGCTGCTGAGCAACTTACAAGTAGTCCAAAGACAGGCTGGCACTGGTTCGATTCATTGGGTGGTTTGTCAGGGTGATACCTGCAAAACACATCAAACACACAAAACAATAACACTCAACACATCACAACACCCTAATTTGTGTAGATGGTAATATCAGCTTCAGTTAACATCACTGTTTGTATGATTATCGGACTGGTATGTGATTACCATAGGCAGATGGGTTGCCCCTGGATGCCGGGAGGTTGGCGCGTAGGATGGCGTTGTTGAGGACGTTCAGATACGTGGGCATGCTGTGGTAACCTTTGTTGTTGTAAAGAACCTGAACACAGGATGTCGCTCTGTCAGCCAACATTTCTACTGTGTTTGTGAACGTCTCGTTGCACCTGGAGAGCGCCATCTTACCTGAGCTGATCTGCGGACTGCTATCTTGCGAACCATTGGAGGTATATTCACCCCAAAGGATGCTGGGATTGATTTCTGGATGTTCCCCACTGTTAAACCACCATATCTATAGAGAGGAAAGTCAATGGACTAAATAAATAATAAAAATAAGTAGGCACTAGAGCAAGCGATTCCACTTCAATGGCACTCAGTAGAGTCCATATCTATGCCAAGACCCAAATTAAATTCACTCGGTTTTTATTTGTATCTGGACCAAAATGTGCACACTAAAAAATATAAATGAATTACTCTGAGAAATCAACAAAAATCTTGACAAATCTGTCAATGTTAAAGAAAGTGAAAAATGATCCATTATCAAATATTTCCTGATGCAAATCTGCCATATTAACAGTATTTATGCAGGATGCTGAACTCTACACAGTCGGTGCAACAGTAGTTTAATCACATTTACTGCACTTACGTACAATCTTTTTGATGTTGTTCATAATATCTATATAATTTAAAACTTCACAGTGTGGGTTTGAAAAAGTTCTGATGTAAACCATGTCTTACATCTCAAAAGACTTTTCATTTGCATAAAGTTGGAAAGGTTAACAAATTAATGTCTGTAAGTGGAGACAGTTAAGTTTGATTGCTTCTCTCACTAGAAGTGATCGTCCAGCTGAGGTGGCACAACACAATGGCTGAGGTAAAGAGTTTCAGAGTGACAGTTAAAGTAAGTAAGTACTTTTAAACTCTTCAAGTTGTCAGTATTTCATTTCAAATGGTTCTTTCTGAATGAAATGTTCCCATAGCAGTTCTACCTGTGCAGGCGCAGTCTGTCCGACGTGAAGAGCAGATACTCAGAGACGTTGCGGCCTGTGATGTCCACCAGGATGTCCCCTGTCACCACCTTCATGAGGGGGGGCCGACCTCCCACCCCACTGGGGCAGGAGAAGCCTGTGCCCTGCATGGAGCAGGTGCATCGCACTGGTTCATGGATGGATAGCGGGAGGGTGGGAGGGGATGTCACTGGCTCTGACAAAACAATAGAGAGGGGTATTATTCCAATGGGTCTGAACATAACGTACCCTCCCCTAAATGGAATGCAGCCATCATTAATGTAATTTAATGCATCTCTGCTTTTCTTGTTATAAATGGTAAATGGTTTGTATTCAGCACCTTTACAACATTCTAGTCATAATGACCACCGTAAATGCTTTACAATACAGTTTTGCCGTTAACTGTAATTGTAAATTATGTCATCAGAAAGTCTATTTGTTATATCCTCAAAGCTCTTACACTACATGGGCACCAACTCCTTTTAGCAGACTCCAAGTAGACTTATACGAATTATTAAGAACAACTACATGTCCATTACTCTGAAGCTGTGAGTAGTATAATTAAGGCTTAATTGGAGAGTATACAGCTTGGTAAAACGTGTACCCTTGCATACGTGTGGGTGTGTTAAGTTAATACCACAATCCCCAGCAGCCTGGGCTGTTGACAATAACGTGTCCACTGCAGCCTCAGATTTCTGTTCTTGGCTGACAGAAATGGAACCTGACCTGCACTGCTGTTGTAGATCATCCACCTCATGGCTAGATGTGTTCTCAAAAACATCTCTGCTCATCACAGTTGTAAAGAGTGATTATTTGAGTGACTGTAGCTTTTCTGTCAGCTACGTCCAGTCTGACCTTTCCCCTCACACCTCTCTTCATCACAGAATTGCTGTTTACTCCATTCTAAGTAAAACGTACACCTCTTCTTGAATATCCCAGGAGAACAGCAGTTTTACAAAAACTCAAGCTATTAACCTAATAATTAAGAGGGTCACATGATTAGATAGACTCACCATGGACTGTGGTTGGAGGGGCAACGGTGAAGTTCCACAGTCCGTCCTCGAAGCGAGGGTCTGGGTCATCTGAAGGTGCCGGGGAAGGAGGAGGGGGTACAAAGTTGGAGAGCGGGACCCCCTGCGTGAAGGAGTCCAGACACATGGAGTCAAAGTAGCGGGCGGCCAGGGTTTTGGAGTTGTTGGCGCTGGGGTTGAGGGTCTGGGCCAGCTGGTCCAGGGTGCTGTTAAAGGGGGTTTTGAGGACGCAGGTAGCTCCCACGCCCGAGGGCAGATGGAGGGTGTTGATGATCTTCTGTGGACTTGCGTCTGGCAAAAACTTACTCCTGATCGGTGGATAAATATGCTATTCTCAGATTGTAGTAAACATAGTTTTCTTTACACATAATACATATACCACAACACATTACTGCATACATTGCACATTGTATAGAGTTAAATTCCTAACATGTGTCACTGTAGGCTACCTCTAGAGGGCACACCAGAGAACTCAGACTCTACGGATCTGCTGGAATGTGTTGACGTAAACAGTACAACTGATGATTTTGCACATCGACTTCTAAAACGCTGCTGATCTGTCTGTTGTGCATTTAGTTTTTAATTTGTCTTCAAAACCTTCTACCATTAACTAATTAATATAATGAAAGCAATCGCAGATGTTGTGTTGGATAAAAAAATGTAAATGTAAAGCTGTCTTCTCACCTGTACTGGGGTCTGTCTTCATTGGCATGGGGAATAAAGTTGCCTCTTGGTTGGGTATAGTTATGATACTGAGATGGGGACAAGATCAGTGGAGGCAGATCTCCTGTAAAACAAGACAAATGAAATGTTCTTCCACCAGTTAGTGTTGAAAGGTTTAAGCAGCTTATTCTCTTACTTGTTTGACACATAATTCATCTTTTTGTTTAATATGATACATTCATTATTCAGCACATTTACGTCTGCTTACTGAATCATGTCAATTATTTTAAAATACTTTGAAATTACCAATATCCACTGATTCAGAACTCAATAATATTAGTAATGGATGTGATTTATGCAATTAAAGCACATTTTTCATGATGATGTTTATCTAAATTAGATTCTTAACTACATCTTTCTGATTGTAATTTCTTTATTTTAATAGAGTAAGCTTTTGCAGAACTTGACTTATGATTAAGTGTTTTATAGTGTGATATTACATATGAAGGAGTTATTAATAATAATCTTACATCTCCGGCACTATCATATTATCCATGGAGAGTTTTGAAATAATAGTAGGGTAAATACAGTTGTTGATCTATATGTCTCTGTTGGTTCTCACTCAGCTAACTGAGAACTGATTCATGAATAACAGTAGCATTGAACACTTCAGCTGTACAAAGGTGGTCACCTGTTTTTTTCTTAAACTTACCAATCTCAGGCACAGATAAGGCCACAGTCATAGCCACACAGACGAAGAAAGCAGGCAGCATGATCTGAGAGAAGAGGCCCTTGGTATTCCTCTTGGCACAGTGGAACCTCTTGACAATCAGGCCATGAAACTGACTCAGCTTTAACCACCAACCCTCCAACTTGAAGCTGCCCTGTCCCTCCTGGACTTCTGGCTCTGGGGACGAAGGGTTCTCTGCATCTCCTGGAGATGAAGGAAACATCACATGATAAACAAAAATGCACAAATAATGAAAAGATTCATGCATTCTTCTTCCTTGTCAAAACCTGGATACTTCATTACCCATGCTGCAAGTCAGCCGTTGACAGTTTGGTAGAAGATTTGGAAGTGATATGCTAGTAGAAGCTAATGTGGTCTCCAGGGCTCACTTCTTACTTACTGAATACATGTGTATTTGTAGCACATGTGTTGTCAAATTGATGACGTTTTCTCAGTTAGCTTGTGTTTTGTATAGTTGAAGTAGCACTGTGTTGAGCTGTCCTTTGTTTTAGTTGATTTCAGTGACATATTTAAACTCCACATTCATTCAGATCAAGGTATTGTGTTGAGATGATCAGAACTAGCCATGCACCACAGGCCAATCGTTAAGTGTGTTTAACCTGAGAGAAAATTCAACAGATTGTCTCAAATAACATGAACATGACAGGTCTCTGACTGTTACAGAAATATAAAACGTTATGTATCCAAGAGCCCTTGTTTCCAGCTTTCATGAGGCTCAGTGACTAGACCTAAAAGTACATCTACAATCTTGTTGTCTTACCCCTGAGACTGGCAGAGTCGGGCTCTTGGCTGTTCTCAAAGAGCGGACAGTAGTCTCCATAGAAGTCTACGTATTGTCCTCCTTCATCCCCCCTCACTGAGCCGATGGACGAGGAGGATTTCAGAGAGGACTGGCTCTGGGTCAGCTTGGAACACCTCACCAGGTTACTCAGCTCCACCTCCGGCTTCACACTTTCCGCTGAGGGTCCAGTCTCACCCTGTGTCCCGCCCAGGCCTCCTGAGCCCACTGAGGATTTCCCCACTGAGTTGCCCCCTGGGGAACCCTTTATGTCTGCTCATAGACAAAGACAGAGAAGGAGAAGGTTATTGTCTCAGCTTGGAGCCACAGATTGAACTTTAAACTAGAAGGTGTTGAGCTGCACGGAGCGCTCACCAGCATCACTGTTTTCCAAAGACTGGTCCTCCTCAGACACTTTGAGGAACACCTCCTCCAGGGTGGTGTCCATCACCCCCAAACTGGTCAGGGCCAGGCTGTCCAAACTCTGCTCCAAAGCCTGGAGGCACCAACAGCAGAGGGGAAAGATACATAACTGTACAGTGGATTAATGACAAATTGGCAATGATCCCCATTAACAATACAGTTCTTCGTAAAAACATGTCTTGCCATTTTGAAAATGGCCTTTTTAGTAGGTCTTTTAGTAACTGCTTTTACTGTTTATCTAGTAACAGAAGACCGTACACAGGACACTAAGTTTGTGTGTGTGTGTGTACCTGGAACAGCCTCTCGAAACAGCCCTTCTTCACGGCCTCGGAGGGCAGTACATAAGAGAGCTCCGTGTTGGAATCAGACACCAGCAGGCAGTTAGCAACAAACTGCTGAATAAACTGGGTGACCCGGGCCTCTGAGCAAGGTGACAGAGAAGAGGACGGAGACAGAGACGAAGGAGGCAGCTCCTGGCTGCCCTGGCCTGAAGGGTGAAAAGAAAACAGGCAAGGAGATGAATGGAGGGATGGAGCAGTAGAGGACGGGATGATTAAAGAGACATGGCAAGGAGTGAGATGTGATAAGAACACTATAACATTGACATTTCTATATTTGTGGTGTGTTGAAAACCTTTGGAACAACAAATACCGTGTCAAACTTTTTTTCCCAAAACTGGTGATTCATGTGTAGCTAAGACAGTTTATATAACAGAAGTCAAACAGCGGAGAAAAATTGCACAGTCTGTGACATTACCTTCTATTAGTTTGACACCAAACTGTGGATAATTGATGGCCGATTTAGCTTAAGAAAAGGCAGAAAATCTGCATGTTCACACACCTGGGTCTTCGCTCTGCTTTTTGACCAGCGTCAGTTTGTATCCGTCTCCGTAGGTGCTCTTCAAGAAGAGCGGTGAGCCGCAGCACTTGAGCTTCCCGTGTGAGATGATGGCAATGCGGTCTCCCAGAAGGTCTGCTTCGTCCATGTGGTGGGTGGACAGCAGAATTGTGCGACCTGATGCAGAGGTACAACACACTCTTATTTCACACATAAAGAAGCTGGTTTGCACTGAAAATATCAAACCAGAAATCACAAGGAAGACTAAAAGGACAGGAAATAAATCTGAGGAAATACATCTGCAAAATTGATGGGAAACTGAATCCAGAAGGAGATCAATACAATTCAAGAATATTTTTCACTTCATGCAGGGACACTGCGCATCTTAAGTAACAGTAACAACTGTATCCATGTCAAGTCTTGAGAGTTTAAAACACAGTTCGGAAGTTTTTCTTTGAGTCTGCAGAAAAATCTCCAGGCAGAAAAGTAAGCCAAGGAATTCTTTGATGTGCAAAGGGTCCGATATTAATGAAGGATATGCTTTAAAACAGCAGATACCTGAATTTTTTTTGCCTCAATTTGCATCTAAAAGTGTCAGAACAACCTTAAACTGCAACTAGAACAGCTGTTTATGATGCAAGGCACTCTGCTGCCACTCACCCTGTTTGTACTTGAGGATGAGGTCCCAGATGGCCCTGCGGGCATAAGGGTCCACCCCCGCTGTGGGTTCGTCCAGGATGACGGCCCTGGAGCCGCCAACGAAGGCAATGGCCACAGACAACTTCCTCTTCATCCCACCGGACAAAGTCTGCACCAAGCTGTGGCGCTTGTTTGATAACTCCAGGTCAACAATCATCCTGGAGATACAAACACAGACAAACAAACACACAAGTGGTTACTTGCGGTACATTTTTTAAGGTCTCAACCTCACTATGTACGAGATAATGTTTTTTATGATTTGAATTGTAGTGGTTTAACACTCCAACTGTAACTCGTAATCTAATTATTATGTATATTTTCACAGCATTAGTTCCATTAAGTTCTGTTTAACATAAACGTTTTCACATTGTTTCAAAATAGGAACATCCAGAGAGTAAGAGGAGAGGAACGATTAAGCTACTGGAAGATCTTCAATGAGAAACATGTGTTGAGCTTAACTGACAGAAGCTTAAGGCTACAAAATGATGAGGTGGAACTAGAAAATATTACAAGTGTATACAGTCTGTATTTGAGCTAAAGAAGAGAATCTGAGAGCAGCAGAGAGGCGAGTATGCCCCGTGTCATGTTATTGGTGTTTTGGGAAACTAGCATTATAGTAATCTAAAGGACACAGATACAAGTGGAAGACCAGGGAACAGAAAGAAGGAGCCTGCTCCAAATAAAGACCTTGACCTCTATTTGTAAAAAGTAAATACCTATTGATATGATGTTAAACTCATAAGACCCAAAGAAAGGTGTCATTTACAGGAAACGACGACAACTTTTACACTTCTACACTATGACACACAGATCCTCATTATCCTCTATTGTTCAACTCTGGAGACGCTCAACTCTCTGTGTTATCGTTATCATTTGTTATGTTTTTCTTTTATATTTAAGCAATAGATGATTAGAAAATACAAAAAAGTGAATAAGATCATAAATGTGTGAGGTAAGTTTGAAGCCCCGCGATAATGTGGTATTTTGCTGTTCTGTGATTCATACATGGTAAGACAGGTGCAGCGAGAATGAGAATGAGAATGTTTAAGCGAGTAGGGGTGCTATCAGGAAGCAGGTAAGTCTTTTAAATACAGGGCCAACCTGAAGATCTTTCCCCCATTCTACTTTCCAGCTGAGCAGGCAGCTATGAAATATGTCTGATGTGTCTGGTTGTGTGAGTTGATTGACAACCTTTATTTGTTATGTATTGTATTTGTCTGATTGCTACAGACAGACATAGAATAACCTTATACTGACTTGTCCATCTCCTTGCGAATGTCTTCTTCAGCCATGCCTTTGAGTCTGGAGTAGAACCACAGGTGCTCCTCCACGCTCAGCTTGTCAAACAAGACGTTGTGCTGCGGACACATGCCCAGGTTCTGGCGAATACGCTCCATGTCCGTGCGGATGTCATGACCATATATTGTTGCAGAGCCAGAAGTGGGCGGGAACAAGCCTGTAAGGATGGACCTATGGCAATTCCAATATGAGGGTCAGTGGATGAAGCAATAGTGAAATAGTCAGACAATTCAAGCCATTTTTGTATGTTGTGCACAATAGTACATTGGATCCTGTGAAACTTATTTAATGCTTTTGGTCTGGATGAGTTGATTAATTTTCTTGATGCACATATTGAAATATAACAAGCTTAAGACTTTGCAGTTTTTCATGAACAGATAACAGACTAAACATCATTCAAAGATGATACACTCTGGCTGTCCAGGGGTCCAGGCAAACAATGTTAATGAGTTAATGAAACTAGTGATTAACTGTTTAACTGTTAACTGACAACAATAATTTTGACGGATTAATGCTATATTTATCGGATTAAAAACACCCTGGGTCATCATTTGAGTGAGTATTTTATGCCCCAGGTCTCACAGTTACCAGACTGTCACTAAACTATCCCCTCAACATAAGTGTGTAAAGCCCAGGGCTCCCTGCCTGTTGAGGATAGTGAAAACTTTAAAGATACTTTGAGGGTTCACAGGACCACTGGAGCGGTAAGATTTCTTCCCATGTTGCTGATGGCTAGTCTGACAATGACAGACGCACAAAATTTAATTTGTTGCCTGAGCGACTGATAGGCTTTGTTTTCTGTATATGAGCCACTAGTATCTAGGGACGTTACTTCCTATGTCTGTAAGTGCTCAGGTACTGACTGTCTGAAAAGTTTAATCTACCAGTGTCCTGTAATTACCCCATGTGGCTGCAGAGGACATTATGCTGGTCAGCAAAGGTTAGTTGTTCTATAATTTACCCAGCATTGAGCCACTCAGTGTTAATACTAATTTTAACTATCTTATTTTATCCAGTTGTTTTTTATTTCTGCAAATGTCATGCTCTATGAAAGGGTCTGTTCCAATTAAAACAGTATACATATGAAATGGTGTCTCATCAAAAACAACACTATCAGCTTGACCTTTTGAATTCATTTGAATGACCTGTGTGTTATTCAAATTTTGTCTAAAACTGGGTAGTAACAGCTGTTTAAAATCCAGCCACCAGTGGAGGAATCTTTGATGATTGTATTGACAGATTTAATGGGACACTAAAGGCCATAGTGTAATTCCTTTGAGTGGGGTGGGGTGGTATCTTCTTTACTCAGTAAAAAGTCTCTTATCTTCAGTGTTCACTGTAACTTTCACAAACAAGCACATGTAAACACACACTAGTCCCGCTCACATGGTTGTGGTCTTGCCAGCACCATTGTGTCCCAGGAAGGAGACCACCTGGTTTTCATGGAGGTTGAGGCTGAGTTTGTTCAGGGCCAGTTTGCTGCCGGTCTTGTAAACCTTGGTGAGTTTGTCTATGCACACCACCAAGGGTAGGTGACTCGGCTCCTCCTCTATGCCCCGCATCTCCTCTGCAGTAACAAAGAAAAAAAGGAGATAGAGTACATACAAATAAATACTCTGTTAATCTCATTTACTTATTTTCTTAACTTTCTCTCTCACCGGTTAATTTTTGGGTCACATACATACCTACATTATTCAGTTTTGTAAGAATTGAGCCTGGTGCAGTCAGTGTAACTTGAGTAATTATTGCTGCACGACTTAGAAATAGAGCCTAGAACTACAACTTGACAATAAGTCTAAAATATTCAGAAATGTCAAAGATCATTCTTATGATAAAGACATAGAGTACACCGTAGATGTTGTGTCATTCCTGTAAGGTTCTCAGTCACTCCAGTGTTGTTCACCCTCCACATGGACGAAGCAGACCTTCCAATGTCCAAACATGATATTGGGACTTTCCATAATAATAGCAAAAGTATAAGGATTTGTCATGAGGATCATACACAAAATTCTAAATTGCAATATTTTCTCTTTGACTTCTCTCTCTCCATGCAGACAGTGCTGTACACATGTAAATGAATGGAATTTGGTTGATGCCTGATACTCTGATAACCCACTGTGAAATGTTTTCTTTAATCCTTGTATTTGAATTGTCCCTCCAATATTTGCTGAAAAATATGTGCATTTTATCTAAAGTATCAAGGGCACACTGTTTCTGGAAAGACATTTTGTTTTGATTTACTGTCACTTTTCAATGCTGAAAGCACCACAAACTAAATCATGTTCACCTTAAGCTAGCCCTTCTGTTTTCAGTCATTTTGCTAAGCTAAATTAAACTGGCTGAAGCTTCATATTTAATAGACATGTTTTATGAGAAAGCAAATAACCTTATTTGACAAAATGTCTGGTTGGCTAAATCAATAGGTTTTAATCTAGACAAAATAAATGACGAAATTTGTTTGATTTATGGATGTTAAACAAGGAATTCAATTCAGAAGTCAGTGTGTGTGTCAATCACAATACTTAGGAAAGGGAATTCACTGTGTTGTGTGCATAATCAGTATGAGACCACCAGAATATTTACAGAAAGTAAGTAGGTCATTACTGTTACATGAATAACTAAACATGTCCAAGTTGATGAGTTGGTTTAGATATTGTCCATACCAGATCTCCGCGGGTCCAACGCACATGCCTGGTCCTCCTCCATCACACTAAGCCTGGCAGCCCCGCCTCCACACCATGGCCAATCCCAGGTCTCAACGCGGCCACTGCCTGACCAATAGGACCTCTGCAGGGGAAAGTACCATGGGCGGGGCAGCCCGTACATTCCTATAAGAGAGCAAAAACACTAAGTGTTTGCCAATAGGAGTTCAATGTAAATTATTGAGTTAGAATTCAGAGGAGAGTGATTTCATACCTGGATGCACAGCCTCAATGTACCAGGTTAGAACACCATACACACTGGCATCGATGATGAGCATCATCATGGACAGACCCAGGTTAAAGTCATCGCCTTCTACTGGTGACTGGCTAATGGTCCGCCACTGGATGCCAACACCTGCTACCTCATACAGTGCAAAATACTTGGAGCCAAGACCAAAGGCTGTGGTGGACATCAGAGACTGGAGGAGACGTGGAAGCAAGAATTTATTCATATCAGCATAATTTGGGTTACTTCTGTGAGCAGATTTTATGATCTAAGCCCAAATTAGTTAGATTAAAATAAAAAGGTGAAAATAGAGAAGAGGACTTACAGCGATGCACTTCTCAAAGGCAGTGATCTTATCATGGGCCACCTCCTCCCTAATGGCCACATACATGTAGGGCACATAGCTGAGGAAGTAGATGATTCCTCCGCAGGCTGAAGCCAGCTTGGCCTTAGAGTAGATTACTGATACCAAAAAACTGGAAAACAAATGGAAGTTACATGAGTTTCTTTATTGCTCAGTAGTTTTCATGATACAAAAATATCCAATCAATCTGTGGACAGCAGTTGCTAAGGAGGTAGAGTCTGCACGCCAAAGTGTCCTTGAACCCTAAGTTGAACCTGACGGCTGATCTGACGTCAATGTGTGAGTGGTGATAAAAATAAACACAGCATATAGAAGCATAGCAGTGAATATGGCTTCCAGTGTAAAGAACTTTTAGTGGCGATATACCAGGAAAAATGCTATATAATACAGACCAAACAACATTCAATATATCACTCCTAGACACAGTGAAGTATTCAAACAAAAATTACTAATAATCTATTCTGATACTATTTTCTGTGTCCCTGAACACACCCTGTGATGATGGACTCAGGCTGCTGATGCTCTGCTCTTGTCTTGCTTTTACTGGGAGGGCTGTGTTTACATTGACCATGCATACATGCAGCAGGTCAGTAATCAGCAGCTTTTAGAAGCATTGCTGTTATTATTTGAACAATATGCACTTAGAGTGCTGTGAGTGCAGTGTCTCCTATATTTGTCTGTACTGTACAGTCAGTTGTTGAGCTGTTAAGAGGAGGTCGGAGATCTCACCAGAACATGATAGTGGCCACAGCGTAGATAGTGAGGAAGAGCCAGATGATGAAGGGGTTACTGTGGAGCAACACCCGGCCATACTTCAAGATGACTGTCAGAGCAGTGACGGAGATGGACAGCTGGACAAAGCCAGTGATGAACCAAGCCACCCAGTGGACTGCGTTGTTCAGACCCATCATCTTCATCACCTGAGAAAGTGGCATGATGGTTACACAATTTGTAACTGTACTTTGCAGCCCCGTTAACGAATAGTCTTGTGTGTGTTTGTGTGTGTCTGCATATTGATTTAATATTAAGAAGTCGTGTTCTTGGAGGAGCCATTGTGATACAACACACCAAACATGCTGATATAGTAGTTTTGTCATAGTCTCACCTCTTTGAGCCGGTGCTCCTTCTCAGCCACAATATGCTGAATCATCATTGCTACTGAGTAAACCCAGGAGATCACCATGCACAGAGGCATCATGTGCTCAATCACAAACAGAAAACTGGAAAAATAACACACACAGCACAGGGAGTTAAGTAAAGACAAGATACACAAAAGTACAGTCTTAGCCAACACTATATACCGATTGCATAGGATCGTCAGAGTGTCTTAACATGTTAAAATGTGTAACATTAATAATTTTCAAGTATTAAGGATATCATTTCATGAAACAGTGTTTCATACCTAATATAATATATATTATATTACACTTATTATATAATTATATAGATTATGTTTTAGTAACATAAAACATAACATATATAATTTCCATCTCTACCTAATGTACTAATTACTTGCTACTGCCATTTTCGTCGTCAACATTGACATTAACAGGACGACAGAAACCAGAACATCACAAGTACAACATTACACAAAGTTCACGTCTCACTCGTCTCTGGTGTAACATGGGTAGGGAAACATTTGAACATAGTTGCCAGGCTCAACCACGTCATGGCCCACAAATGTGTTTATGATGGCTCTCTCTATCATATCTGGAGGAGAGAGAGAGAGAGAGAGAGAGAGAGAGAGAGAGAGAGAGAGAGAGAGAGCAAGAGAGAGTAACAGTAAGACAATGCTGAAGTAATTGTAATACCTTATATTAAAGGGTATTCTGTAATCTGTAGCGTAAAACATATTAGAATTCACCCTAAAAAATCTTTACCATTATCATGCTTATGTTACAGTATGATGATGAAGCAGACATCTTTATCTTTATCAGACATCTGCAATTATTTCCAAGCAGGCAAATCTAGACTGAATTAAACATTAAAAAATCAAAATAATAACAGGAATAAAAAATATGCAAAAAACAAGACTATAACTTCTACCTTCTAAATACATATTGCAGCGTGGTGAAATTAGTCAGCAGATGGTTAGGGATCATTATGAGACACTATTGTGCATGGAAAATATGGTAACCCTAACTTGTCTAATCAAAGTGTGAATCTAACTATAATCTACGATTACCAAACTGTAATTGTGTGTCGAGACAGGGAGTCTATGTCCTCGGCACATAGAGCATCATGTGACTGTGCTCTACACCTCACTGACAGGTTCATGGAAATAGGCCCTGCTGTGTCAGAGGAGTATCTTCTCTGCTCTTTGCTCTTAAATAAAAGTTAACTTACAGTGAGAAAGTGTTTGTTGCAGCTTGTATGGCATCAACACAGGTGAGCGCACTTCCCAGTGCACAGTAGTAAGCACTTTACCAGAATAAATCATCTTCTAAGTATAACAAACTACACAAGGCGTTTGACGCCATAGTCTGTCTCCCCTGGGGACCTGTGTCTGGGTCTTGATCTATAGCACCGAGTACTGCTATCTGCACAGTGCACTAAAACGTAGCTTATGTATCAAGGCATTACTAGATTTCAGTCACTTACCTTGGATCCAAACAAAACCGTAGAGAAAATAGACTTTCCCCCCAGTGTTGGGCCCGGGACGCCAGTAGGCCCGTCTGATTTCATTGGTCTTTTCTGTAAAGCTGGAGTTCTGTCTGATTTTGTACAAAACATGAGGTGGCAGGGAGCCATCTTTGTTTGTCTGGAAAATCACACCTGACAAGAAAAAGAATAGACACCAAGTCAATTTCGTCCTGGCTCAGGCAGCGAACCAACATCATACTATAGATTCACCACTGTACCGTGCAGAGTCTGCCCTAGTGAATGAAGGGTCTGGTCTTTCTAATTATTATTATTATTATTATTATTACTTTGTTGACTGTCAACTAAGGAGGCTGTCATCTCATTAATACTGACCTCAGAGGTTGTGCAAGCACTTTATTACCACTGATAGTTAAGTTCCATGTTTCATTGTCAAGTAACATCTACTGATCATAACTCTTTACAACAAATGCCTCAAAACGACATCTGTTTGCGTTCAAGTGACAAAATCCTGGAGCAGCCGCAGGAAATATAACTTGAACACTTTACAACATCCAGGTGAAATAACCACCAGACTCCAATGTGATAAACTGCCATTTGTTTTCTGTTTCTCACTGACTTGTCAAGGATTTATATTTTAACCATGACTATGTGTCCGTATTTTTGTAGCCATGACTACAAAGGTCCTGTAATCTTCCTATAACTCTTGCTAGGAAAAATAAAAGGGTTGGAAATCCATTTATTTAACAGTGAACTCCTGCTGCTAGTGGGGGATTTAATTAGGTAAATGGTCCTGTGGGTCAAATCAGAGGTTGGTGGACTTGATGCAGCTGAGGTGAGATGATCAAAACATGAAAACAGACAGATGACCCACTGGCAAACACAGACACGTTGTCCTGATAGGCCTGGTTCAGGGTGTAGTTGACGATGCTGTCCTCATCTGGAAAGCCCTTGAAGACATCCACGCTGACCTGAGAGCCCAGAGCAAACATTCAAATAATGTTCCACAGCACAAATGGATTCTGGTAAGAAACTCAGCACCAAGATAAGCCATCAGACTTGATTCCTGCAACGCTAGTATTTTTACAGGTGCTCAGCAGAGAAGTGTTTTTCTCGAAGTGAATCTCTGCGCAAGTCAACACATATTATTGTTGGCCAACAGTATTATACTCATATTCATTGAGGGACAGAACTAGGTGGAGGAGTCTCAGCAATCTTTAAATGTGACCTATCAATCTACCTTTGACATGAACCGGATACTGTTCACTTAAAACCAAAGTTATATAAAATAATTAAGACATTACCTTTCGAATACTAGATACAGTATAAAGATCCTTCAACTGTCACTGTTTAGGCTTGGCATCATTTTTAGTGGGTTCGCTTTTAAATACTGATACATAAATATAAGTTTGTTGGATCTCAGTGCTCTCTTGCATGTCTTACTAGTGTTCATGAACTCCAAGCAGCAGCAGGTGATGTTCAGATGAGGCATGTCCTCTGCATGTGGCTGATACTTTATTGTTTGTTGCGATGCGAAATCCACTAAAGTTAAGTTACATCAACTTGTAATCATATTTTTGTTGGGAACCATTGTTCACTACACACTGTACTGACCTTAGACATAAAGTTTGTCCAGCCACAGGCAGCGTTGTCGATGGTGTCCAGCTGCTCCAGCAGGGTGGAGGTATTAGGAAGACTGTAGTTTCCGTCAATCAGACTCTGCATCAGTTCACTGTCTGTGCCATTCAACAGCTCCGGGTGCAGCTGGAGCTCTGAGGACAGCTGGAGAGTAAGAGACAGGGAGAGAGATGATAAGTGGAGCCTAACGTGTTTACCAAAAGATGAATTTAATGGAAAAATATCCTGAGAATACAGAACAATAAATAATGTCAAAGATGACTTGTATGTAAGTGTACCTGATGCAGCCACACCAATTGACTGTGCAGACGACCCTCCTCCAGAAAGGTCCTGAGCTGGGCGGAGATGTTCAGCCACACCCGGGTGTAGTGCGTCACATTCCCAACAAATGCAAATGTTTCATTTGCCTGAGTGAAGAAATATTTCATTTTCTTTCATTAGTTCTCCCTGCATTTGGTTTATAGTCCTTTTACCACTTATTCATCCATCTCTCACCCTGCAACACTATCTGATATCTCATTGGTTTAAGCCCAATTGCACAGATAAGAGATCTAATGTTTATACATTAGCTTCTGCCAATAATCTATAACTAACAGATGCTCGGTGCTTGAGATCATTTTAGAGTATCGAGGCCATACAAGCTGTAGAGAGAGATTATTAAGGTGGCTCTGTGTGACTGTTCGTGATTCATGTTTTGTGTATTGAAAACAAAAGACATTAAAGGTTTACTTTATGATAAATGTCTCCCTGACCTCACATAATTCATACTAGGAGTGCCATCCTCTCTGCCCATGCAGCACTATCAAACTAAACTATTGTTAGTCCACCTCTGAGTCCTTTCTGTCTTCACTACTGTCTTTGTCTCTCAATTATTCCATTAGTTCAAACAGTCAGGTAATAGAGGTATGTTTATTCATTTATTTGATAGTGACAGTGCTCATTAATCAACTGACCAAATGAGTCAGGGTTAGATGTAGAAGCACATTTTTATCTGTTGTCCCTAGCCAGTTTTGAGATGGCAATCTGACATATCCAAAATAATTACAACTATCTATGGATAATTGTGCATTATACACACCACCCAACTAACTGTACAGCTGCAGTACAGTTTCCATAATATTACGACTTAATTCCCCAACCTGAGAATTGTTTTTCTTCAACATGGCCCTAATCCTAGAATGAATTAGAATTGTACAGTATGTAAACCAAAGCAGTTTATAATCCAACACAGCATGTTCACACTTCCATTTCCTTACAAGGTCAGCACCATCAAGACGGCTTCTTATAAATTCACAGCACAAACTTGAGAATCAAAGTTCACTTATTTTGGCTCCATGAGCAAATCAATGAGCAAATTCCAGTTAGATGCTAGATTTGATATAGTTTGCGGTTTAAAAGCAGGTGTGTACAGGCCTTTATCCATTTAAGCTGCATTACTCTGTTTATTCTTGAATTTGGACCAATGCACTTTATGTCAAGTCCAATTACTTGTTTGCAACATCCTCACATGTGATTGTAGAAGACTGTTAGATGCTTTTGAAAGCTATTAAACGGAATTTGGGATGAAATAGTTTTTCAATTCTGTGACCTTGTCTACAGTAATATAATTTTCAGTTTGTGATTACCCTTATCTCTACGGATCTTTCTAGCATTATTTAACTCATGGCTTTAATTTATACAGCTCTATTAAACTCACAGCACATAACACAACCTGCTAGCACCTAGTGGCAGACACACTAAATTAGCCATAGTGTCAGAATTACTCAACATGGGAAAGAGCTGTCAGGGAGAATAACGCGCCAACTCTGCTCATACACCAAGTACACAGGCAGTTGTGTTTACTTACCTTCTGAATCACTTTATCCACCTGAGAGCCAATGGGGGAGTAGAGGATCTTGGGATTTGTAGTCATCAAATGAACCAGTAAGCCCAGATTCCTTTGTTCTTTGCTGGTGAATCCCAAAGAACTCATGTTGCCCTGCTTCAAAGCCTCTGGCTCAATGATCCTGCAACACGAGCAATTGAATGCATCACAAGTTGATCATATCAATCGTATCTCGCTGCTCCCAGTACACATTTTTCACGCCGAACAACTGTTATATCTGATTTCTTATTATTTGTTTCCTTTTCAATGTTAAAACTAATGTAAATATGATAAATATACAAAAAGGTGAGGACTGAGTATTGTTTAGGACACTGAATGCCACATAAATGCAGAGCATAAACATCAGAGAATAATTCCAAAACTAATTTGTATTGCATTTATCAGTGCTTTGAGCCTCTGAAAAATAATCCAGAACAAGCTGAAAACCTCCTCGTGAAAAGTACAAACTGCTGCTCTTTTTAGAGGCCCTTAAGATATTAGATATGATATTATGTTTAAAAAAATTACACTTCAATCAGGATTAAACTGAAAATGTTGTTAGGAGACAGAAAGTGGCCACAAAAATAAATTCTGTAGAACTTGAGCTAAAAAGTAAGAAACTTTGCTGTCATCTTTTAGAACAACTAAATTTCAGGTGTATATCACCGAATATGCAGTGAGTGCTTAATATAGAAATATGAAATGTTTAAAGTGACAAACAATAAAACACAAGCCAAATTGTAATGGGGAGAAATGATCTTTTAAATAGATTCAAATGTCTCCATGACAACACAAGCAAATGTTCTTCACACAAACAACACTGTACTGCAGCTCTCGTCTTGTCATGGTTTGTAGCGTCTCACCCACCTGTTGTTCCCACAGAGAATTGGCTGCAGTCCAGCCCACAGTTGTACAAATGCTGAAAACTGAGAATGAGGATTCTCTGCTTCCTCTTTCCCTTCTCTGGCTCTTCCCCCTCCCTCGGATCCTTTCTCCCCCTCCTCTCTGGGGATGTCAGTTGCATTGGGGCCCCAGGTGGTGGAGTTAAGGGGCCAGGTCATATTCGGGGGGGAGGTCGGAGAGCGACCAGCACAGGCTCCTTTGGGCAGCAGGCGGGCCAGGCCAGAGAGCATGTCCACGTCCTTGAGAAGCCTCTCTACATCGACCAGGTCTTTCAACAACGACCCCAGGTGGGACTGAGACAGTGGGGCCCAGGAGTTGGGTTGATCCAGGTGAAGCTGGTGGGATGAGGGTGGAGGAGGAGGAGGAGGAAGAGGAGGAGAGGAAGAGACAGAGGAGGGAGAGTTAGTGAGGGAATAAAGTGTGTATGTGTGTGTGTGTGTGTGGGGGGGGGGGGGGGGGGGGGTAAAGTGTTTGTGTTGTGTGCCTCTATGGTTGTGTGTTGTGGCTGAATGAGAGTCAAATTGCATTTGTCATTTTTTTTATTTGATCAATACATTAATTCATGGTCTCCTTGTGCTTTCAACATAACTTAGCTGATGCAGAAAGTAAAATGTATTGTTCTTTTAAATATTAAATTCAACCTGGGCTCTCCAACAGCTGCGACACAACAGCAATGTCTACAAAGTTATTTTATGAGGTAACTGCAATAGTCCACGAAATGTTCAAGAAAAAGTGTTGTTTCACCAATAAAAGGCTCAAATTGTCTGCATGTTAAAGGTCTGGCAACATGACACATGTCTCGCTTAATGAAAAAGTCTCTTTCTTTTGGATTTTACAGTGAGAAATAATTAATGCGGAATCTTTTGCCGATGTGAACAAGGTTGATTAAACATTTGACTTCAATGGTAGTTGGTTGTTTGAGCTCCAAGAAATTGGTGAGACAGAGATAGAGGGAGAGAGAGAGAGAGAGAGAGAGAGAGAGAGAGAGAGCTTCTGCACGAGTTGGAAAAAGGTTTGTGAAAAATGCTTTTAGTGAACCATTTACAGTTTCCACTGCTCTGTCGCGGCTGCCATTGTAGACAAATGTTTTAGTATGTACCATTAATTTAAACAACTACACATATAAAGATAGGGCCCAGGTTGAGACAAACCATAAGTCCCATTTAACTTATTAATTCTATAAAATGAAGTATGACGTAGCTGATAGCAGCAGTTGATCTGGATAGACGGTTGTACCTTCTCAGTGACACTCTGTGTGTTGATCTGTTCTCTCAGCTCCAGGCTCATCTGCCTGAAGCGCTCTGACCTTTGACCCTCCCCTCCACTGCACAATGCACTGCGATAGGCCTGCAGCGCCAGCTGCTGCTTCTCAGGCACCAAAAGGATGTTACTGAGCTCACTGACTCCGCCCTCCCCACAGGTGAGGGTCTCTAGCACGGCTCCAGTCAGGAGGATCCCCTGTGAAGACAGAAGCAGGTTGAAGAGCTGAGCCATTAACAACCATGTATACATATGAACATAACAGATCATGTTTTCAAAAAATCTCTCCACTGAGACATTTGCAGTTGGCCACTCTACTTTACACATTCAAAGCTACAGAAATAGTTGTGTATGTGTAAAGAGCACAAATAGAATTGGGGGTATACTGAGCCCAGTTTCTGCTTCTGTGTATTGCCATTAGTTAGTATAAAAAGATAAATACAATTGACTATTATCCATATTAAATGTCATCTTAACTTCATGGTGATAGTGTACAAAATCTGATTTCTGCAGCCCCTTAATTAACAATGAGAAATCTTTGAAGACATCAAATATTCTGAATATTAAAAAGTTAGGAGCACAAAAGGCAACAAGAAATGCAAACGTGGTGGAAACTGTTAAGTTAATACAGGTGAAAAAAACACTTTTTGGTGACAAGTCAGACGATTGGGATAATCAATGAAAAATCTGTAAATGTGTTAAAACTTTTTAAATAGTTTTCCCTGCAAACAGTCCTAGATATACACAGGGCATTCTACTGTCATAGACACACTGGTCATAGTTTAGAACCATATTGACTTAAAGTATGTCAAGCCCACATCCATGGACAGTCACATGATCTATACAGATACTTGCAGCTGTAGATTTGAGAAAAGTTACTAGAGAGTATATGCAAAAAAGCTTATTTTCTGTGTAAATACCCCTTCTATTTGACATTTCCTAACAATGTTAATCATCATCAAGGGGTAAATTAGACCTACCGGTACTTAAATAATCAGCCAAAGGTCTTAATAATTATTCCTAAGTGAGTCACTTAGGAGTGAGAAAGGCATTTAATCAGAATCGGCATTGCACGCTCATGTTGATTCTGTTATGAGTTGGATTTTGGTAACCTAATGCAGTCCCCAGGTATAGCATGGCGGTGCGGCGGTGGAATTAGCTGAAGAAATCTGTGTAAGTGTGCAGGACTGTTAATGTGCAAATGTGAACAAACGCCTGAATCAGCAGGTTTACCTCAACCTCCTTCAGGGCCTTCTGGTCATTTCCTTGGTTCCCTGTCACCTCAGTGAGGCCTAAGGCTTGAGACATCAGTGTGAGCAGAGCCTGTCTGTGTGCTGCCTTTGTTGGGTCCCATAAGGCTTTGTATATCAGTCCTCCATCCAAACCCTGGACATCTCCCAGCAGCCTCTCCTAGGGGTGGGCGAAGGAGATAGACATCACTGTTAATAAGATCATACACACTTGCTTATTTTGAAATATGATACTACTCGATACAGCTGTAATAGGGTTATAATCATTTCATGAGTAATATTCACTTCAATTGACTCTCAGTTGTGGTTTCATGTTGTCTAGCTCCTTAGATAATATCTGGCTCTTTAGCTGTTATACGTTTCAATATGTTCATCAGCTGTTGTCAACTGTGTCCGTCTGCTGCAGGTTGTGGACAGTGGTTTCATCAGAGGGTTTTCATTATTCTCTCGAGCCACTGGTCTGTGTCTATGCCAAGAATGAAGACATTTCATACTGAGCTACTGAGCTGTGCCAAACTCCTGCCTCCTGAAAAGAGCCAGTAACAGTTTGACATGTGTAGAGGGGAGGCGAGCAGAAAGAAAGACGCTTTATAGTGCTTCAGGTGACAGTTGGATGATGATTTTAATTGTTAAATAATTATAGGTTTGATATTCATACATTTACATGGCACATCATTTACAGCTGCTAAAGCACAGCTACAGTAACTCAGACTAACTTAAGGCTGATGGACTTGGCCCACGTTCAGCTGGGCAGCTCACTACTCACGACATGGTGTTCTATTTGCAAACTGAAATTATGAAGAAATTATTTCGTCAAAAACTTTTTCCCACAAGACAAAGAGAAGGTGTTGACGAGACAGAACTGACAGCCATACAATACTGTTGTGAAACATGAAAAACTGTTTTTTCAAAAAGTGACATAATTCAAAAGTCCGGGGGTTGCTGAGGAAGGGGTTAGGGTTCGGGGATAAGGCCAGGAGCTTAGGCCCCCACTCACCTACTTGTTGTATGATAGCAATTTGTGGTGTGTTCTAAGAGATAATGTGAGGGACCCATCATAACATCACTGCTGTAGAGTTTTAGCTGATTGGGAATTTGATAACTTTTAGAGTTGTTGGTCATTTGGTTTTCACAAAAAAGGAACACAGAGAATACAGACTAAACAGATAGTATAGGACAGTATTGTGAATAGGACACAAGTATAATGTCTAGGCTGCAGTACTCTTGAAGTGTTTTGCACTAGTCAGTTGTGTGAATGCCTGTGTTGTACACCAGCACCTGTATATTTGACTGTTGATGAGTTGAGCTTGTCGAAATTCTACTGTTGTTCAACTGTTGTAAAATCAGTGTTTAACCCCATTTACTCAAAACGTTTCAAACACACCTAAGAAGAGCCCAGCTGACCTTGTATCTTATATGGAAAATAAACTGTTTCAGAAACAAAGTGTGAGTTTCAGTTTAGTTTTTCTTGCACATAAAGTTGTTTGATGGTGTATCAGTACTGAGATGAGCTCTCAGCCCTGACTCAGCATCCAGACTAGCCTGGATGCCAGACGAATTTAGCCCCGCCCACAACAGATTTGGTCGGGCAGTTCGGTCTGGAGTCGCTCCATTGGGAAAAAATTATGGCCCGACCGGGCCAATCAGATTGTCAGGGCGGGCTTTATACGATGATTGACAGATGATCAACGGTAACGTAATCAACCACGTCATCACAGTGCCCCTGGGTTGAATTCGTTTTCAACAAACATGCCTGCCGCTGGCGAGCTGAGATGTGTAGATGCTGCCATTGAGTCTGTTTTAGAAGACATCGACAGCGCATTCATTTTGAAAGAGGAACACAGAACGTGGAGGCGACGCCAAAGCACCGCGCTAATCCCTATCGCCCCGGCGCTTGGCTGTTCACAACGGACACTGAAGCGACGCTGAACGGCCGGCCAGCGCTAATAATATCACCCGTTGATCCAGTAGATCGCTGCACGGCTTTGTGCCAGTCACACCGGAGGCTGAAGCACCGCGCTGCGCCAAGGCTGCCTCGCGGTGCTTCAGCCTCCGGTGTGACCGGCACAAAGTTTTAACATGGGAGTGGATGGGAGCCAGCTGTTATTTAAGGCTTGGCGCTGCGCTGAAGCGTCCGGTGTGAACCCGGGTTAGTAAATAACTCACAATGCGTTGCTTAGCATACGTCACATACTACGTTGCTCTGATTAGTTGTAGGTCTATCCAATTGAGCGAAGAGGAATTTTACTTCCTGGTCAGTTGAAACACGCCCCATAATTTTTTCCCAATGGAGCGACTCCAGACCGAACTGCCCGACCAAAAATGTTGTGGGCGGGGCTAAGTTCGTCTGGCATCCAGGCTACATCCAGACCAGCACTGCTTTCATTATCAAGTATGCTGAAATGAAGAAAACATTTTAAAAACAGTGCTGTTTTCCTTGTTCAACGAGATATATAAAAAATAGTGTGACTGTTTAGAAAACTAGGAAGAAATAACAAGACCACTGCAGTTTCTCTGGTTTTACTATTATATGTTAAATTCTTTAAATTACTGACAATATTTCTCTCAAATTCCAAATTCAACAAACACTGGAATGACATGGCAGCCACACAAAGATTATTATCATTTCCTATATTTCCTATATAGTCTGAGTAGTGTAAAAACTTACCTCCAGATTAAGAACTCTATCTCCAGGTTTTTTAATACTGTCTTTTGCCCCTTGAATCCAACTTTGGGTCTGTCCACCAGCTCTAAGAGATGTCCCAAAGATAAGACTGTGCACCTACAGGACACACACACACACACACACACACACACACACACACACACACACACACACACACACACACAAACACAAACACAAACACACACACAAGGACATGATTATGACATGCAACAAAATTATCATTTTTTGTTAAAAGTTTGTGGCTCTCAAAACCATGATACTAACTACTCAGGCGAAAAAAAGGCCTCATGTTGTTACTACAATAACAAATGTATGTTTTACTTGATAACATGGATTTAGGATTTAAAAAACTCAAATACAACACATTTTGTTTATAGTATTGTTTCGACTTCAAATCACTTGACTTTACATCTTAGAAAATGGGACCTTTCGGGGAGCATTTGAATGCAGAGGAAAATAATGGCCCTTTTCTAAACTCTCTGTTACGTTTTGTGTGGGTGTTTTCCTGGAACTCTGTGGCTTTGTTTCCTGTCTGATCTGTATGTTACATGACAAGTGTGATGGCAGATTTTATATTTAGTTATGTTTCATGCAAGGAATGACAGTTATAGATGGGAATGTTATTCTGAGATGTATTTCTGTGGGTTTAGACTATAACATGTGGGGGTCAGCTTAGGAGACTCAGATGTGTATTCGTTAGAGATTCGTCTGTGCCTCTGCTGGGACAAAAGGTTTTCACACCTAGACTCTTTCATGGGTCATCCAGCAGAGATGGGGGTCTAAGAGAGACTTGGAGTCTAAGCAGATGCCTGATGTGTAGTGAGACTTTCGAAGGGGTCCTTCATTCAGATTGGAGGTGACCAAATCTAAGCCTGAAGACAACACGCAGAGAACTGATTGGATAAACATTCTACCTCTGTGAAAGGAGGGACTTATTTAGTATAAATCAAATGTGATTCCATTGTTCTGTGCCATTGACCCAGTCTGACTAAGTGACAGGGTGCTCTGGTCCCTAGCTGCAGCTAGGTAGAATTGTATGAACCAGAATTGATAATTGTCTTTGCTGTGAAATGTAATAAAATGTTCCATTACATTTGGCGATTGTCGGCAGAGGCCATCATATAGTGAACTCTGGCTCTTGGAGCTGACGGTAAGTAACTGCATCGGGGCAGTACGTCTCGGACTAAACCTTCATTTTACAGAGGGCCTGATGTCCTGAGAGCGAGGAGTACTCACTAAGATGACCGAAAGAACCGAGGGGGATTGGCAAGCAATTTCGTTCTGGTGAGTAAAATTCTGATTTCGAAAAATAAACTAGGTTTATAAGGGTTAAGAGATTCACTCATTTGTCAAAGTGAGGAGCAGACGTGCTTACATAGCAAGGTTTTGGAAACCGGTGTAGAATCCAAGAAGCTTCAGGGTTTGGAACCAATAAAAGTTAACTGGGTTTAACAAAGTCAGGGTTTGGAACCAACAAGTTAACTGGGTTTAACAAAGTCAGGGTTTAGAACCACTGCAAAAAAAAACAACAAGTTAACTGGGTTTAACAAAGTCAGGGTTTAGAACCACTGCAAAAAAAAAACAAAGCTCAACTGAGTCAAACGGAATAGATATAGATATATGGAGTGTTTATTAATTTAAACACAACTTTAAGATTGAGCTCTGACGTCGAGTTTCATGATAATTATAACTATTTTCATAAAATAGTAATAGCATTCTCAAGTATTTAGTACCTGGAGGCGTATAACTGGAGAGAAGTGTGTGTGTAGAGATTTGAATGATATTTCTCTAAAGGTATCAGGATGCACTAAGGGTATTTTTTCTCAATGTCTCTTAAGGGAGTGTTTTTTTTTTAGATTGGTTGAAGGTATAAGGTTACTATAAACGTTACACAAGTGTTGCTGGTTTGATTACGAGTGTCTGTACAAGTAACCTGTAAGATTTGATGAGACCAGTCTGAGAATTTACAGCTGACAAAGAAAAAGAGAGGAGTGAGAGGAGTTCTTGAAATTCTCAACACTGGAGCAAGGTGAGTATATTTTTAAGTATATTTGGGATATAAGTAGGCTTTTTAAAGAATAATAACAGAAGGAAAAAGGAAATAGCCTAAAACAAATCTTAAAATAAATTTAAAATAGACATTTTTAAGATATAAGGAAAACAATTGGTTTTAAAGATAAATTAGGGAGCTTTTAGGGTCATTCTCCATACCAGGTAAACTTTAGTCCCCGAAGTTTAGTATTTTACTAAATAAATTAGAGTTAAGACGTAACTGTTAAAACATACCATTGGAGAGATGTGGAGATATTTGTGCCAGACTTGAGAGCATTTGAATGTTGGTTCACTGAAGTGAATATCAGAGAAAGAATTCAGGAGGTTGTAACTGAAATAATCTCAAGGTCCCAGGATCTCCAATTAAGTTCTGATCTTGATGCATCTCCACTAAGAGGGAGACCGCTGCAGACAGAAAATGCATCAGCTTCAACCGTCCCAATCCACACTTCAGGAATTCAACTTTGTTGTTGAGGAGAAGGTGAGCATACCTTCAGTTTTCACCATTTTACATGTGAAAGATGTGCAAATTTTTCAGAGACGCTGAAAATGGCACAAATAACAGCTTGGAGATGCCAAGCCCGTGGAAGAGGGAGACAAAGAGGTTCAACAAAAACTTCATCTAAGTAAGAACACTGACACACATACACCATGTGAATTAATGTTACATAGAGCAGATGATTAACATTATAAGAGCTAAATTAGAAATTACTATAGAGAGGCCCATTGTGCCTTAGCTAAATACTTTCACAAGATTCATGTGAACTAAATTTAAAACAAACAAATCAGAGTGATTGGCAGAGACATCAAATATATTTGTAGATTCAGGGATTAGAATCAACATTAAATATATGTGAAGAATGTGATATCACTCTCATAATGATTGTTAGATAGCTCATAAATGATGGGAAAACATGTGCAAAAAGTGATAGAGAGATGCATTTTTATCATTGTGTTTTTTATATGTGTTAGAGGTTAAATACAAGATTTAAACATTTATTTTGTTGTCACCAAGCTGCTTGATAAAAACAACTAGATTGGAGAGTATGCTAAATTTTGACACAACAGGGCATTTGTTAGAACAAAAGTGGAAATGACATCTACATTTATTTAAAGGAGAGAGAGAGAGAGAGGGGGATTTAACACTAGCATATCAAAGAATGATCCCAGACACCTTTCTCAGGTCTAAAGTAACATCCTCGTGCGAAGAGCAGGGGGAGAAATAAATTAGATCATAAAATGTATTTTCTTAGAGGAATTTAACCATTTGGTAAGAGAACTTAGTTTAAAAAGCATTTATAGGAAATACATTGAGGATAATGTAAGTTTGAAATTTGGACTAGTAAATACTGTGTTGTTTTAGTAGTCTTTGATAGACTCATTGGCTAAAAGATTTATGATTAACTTCTGATTCATATGAAAGATGAATAAAACCAGAAACAAGAGTAAAGGTTTTATAATTTTGGATTAAATAGAGGAAAAAGACATTTAATCCCAATAAAATACATATAAGCACATTAAAATTTTTTAAAGAGGATTAACAGTTAATCGTAACCGATTTTCTGTATAGATAAATTAAATAAGGAGTTTTTAACACATTTTTGAATGTTAAGTATCTTTGAGGTACTGGATTGATATTTTTAGTTTGTTGTTGTAAAAATTAATGATATTTTCTAAGTTGATACAGGTACCATCATGTTTGTGAACTGGTCACAAAAATGGTATTGGTCTGATCAGAGGAGCAGACGCAATAGAAAAGAATATTCTGTAAATATTCTTGTGGAAAGTGAATTTTCTGTTTTAACATACATTTTTTTGTCTTCAAGGATAAACCAAGGGAGGCAAAGCTTCAAACATGTCTCAGAGCTATGGTAGCTGCTGAGAGAACTGTTATATGTGATGTGTGATATGTGATACTTTGAAATAAGACTTTACTAGTGTCATATGCTGTAACAATGATATTGCTTGAGAAAAAATGATCACTTTTCAACAGCTAGGTGGTTCAGCTAGGATACAGTATTGTTTTTTAGATGATAGACATTACTATTACAGATAGAAAGTGTTTAACTAGGAAACTCTTAGCTACATCAGTAGAAGAGGTTTTAGACTAAACTAAAGCTTTTCTCCTGAATTAGGATTTAAATGGTAATCAAGCTGATAAATGTAAACGTGAAGTGTTTTGTGACTGTTTCAGCTTCAAAGGTTTCCGCAGTGTGATAACAAAGTGGGTTACGACTGTGGGACACAGAGGAAATCAACCCCCTTCACATTATATGCATTGACCAAAGAGATGCAAATATGCTAGAGACGAGAGTGTCAAGATTTACACTGACAGCAGGTTTGCATGTGATGGGGGGCTGAATAGACATTCATGAACTTAACTTTAACACCATTGTTTTTGCTTGACTGTGGTATTTGTGTTTTGCAAGCAGTATGCAGTTGGCCGAGAACATGGATTACGGTTTGAAGATTTGAATATTGACATTTGATATGGCTTATAGGAGCTGTAAGCAAAGTTACATAGGAACTTAAATTTTTTAGAATTTAGACTTAATACATTTAGGAATTAAGTAGTTTTGATTAACGGGAGTTTATTTGGTTGTTGATTAGTTTAAATGTGGGTCATAAAGATGATTTTGATAGTTTCATTTTGAATATGTTTCTTCATTAGGTTGGATTGACACAAGACTGGTGTCTAAGTGTCAAAAGGGAGGAGTTACATATGAAATGAAATTAAATATAGGTATATTGAGTGTACAGACAATACACACTTAATAATATTCACTAAAACTTTTTAACTTTTTAGAAGAGTTGTGTGATTTGAGTTACAAAATAAAAAGGTAAAACAATCTGGATTCCACAAGGTGAACATCCACCTCCAAATAAACAACTTGATCATTCATAAAGAGATTTGATAAAGATAAAAATTATGTAAGTTAGGGAAATGAATAAATACTGTTTTATTTTCATTGAAATGTTTTCTATGCAAGCAGAAGTTTCCCAACATCTAAACAGGATTCTTCAGCAGTGAAGGAGTCACTGCTCGGGAGAACTTATCCATGATGGGAGAGTCTAAAAGGATGTCCACTGATAATTGTACCCAATTTGTAAGCGCAGCATTAAGGATGCTGGTGAGTATCGGGGTATCAACACAAGGCAAAATCGTGCCACATCCCGCCAGGGATGGTACAGGAGAGAGAGATGGCAGTAAAATTAAAACTTAACAGTACATTGAAAAATGAACTGATGGATATGTTGTGAACTTGTTCCCTGTACTCTTTAAAATCCACAGGCAGATGAAGGAGAATCTATTGGAAATCCATGGAAAGGGAGCTGCATGCGAAGGAACCAGGAGAATGGATTGTACTGAAGGACGTGAGGAGAAAAGATTGGAAGAGGACGTCGATGGAACGAGTGCAAGCCAAATGCCTCTCACCAGAGGGATGACAAGTGAAGGTCGCTGAGAGGGCAACCTGGAGACATGCGGGCCAACGCAGGAGGATTTCGATAGCCACGGGTGGATTCTACAGGACGGATAGTGCTTTGTGCCAGTGTGTGAGCCTTCAATTGATGGGTGTTGCAATGTGAGGAAAACACATTGAAGAGGGTCACTGCTGTCACAACCGCACAGACAGGGGAACAACGACAGATGATTTGGACGACTGAGGAGCAGTTCAGGGAAAAATGGTTTCCCTACTACGGATGCTTTTATCATCGTCTTGCCACCAACATGTTAAATGTGTTACTTTGGCAGGAGGAATAATACAAATTCCTGAGCATCTATGGTCAAGAGCAAATAGAGCTTATGTTTAACTTTCCTGATGAACTGATAGAGCCTGGAGAGCTTCATGGTAGGCGACCATGATGATAACAGACAAGATTCAACTCATTGTGTGCGAGAAAAGCATTCAACAGTGTGAGAGTCTCCACAAGGGATGGTTTGGAGAGCTTGTCCCATGGGGGGGCACTGTGAAGAACACACACACAGATGAGCTGGCTCTAAGAGTTAGTTCAAGGACATTAGGAAATGAAACTCTGCATCTACAGGAAGCTCTGAAATAAGATGTTCGTCAGCTGAAGGAGGACTTCGACACATATGAAGTGTGGCACAGTGAACAATTCGATAATATGGTGCATATTGTTAAATGTAAGGTAAAATGATCTATTGTCCAGAGAGAGAACAAGGACATATTCCTGATGGGTGGGAATTAAGGGTCATGGTTTCTTTTGAATAATTGCTAAATATGTTATTGATTTGTTGAGACAGATTCTGATTTTTTTTAATTATGTACAGGTGTTACAAACTGTTATATTGTTTTTTTTGTTAAGACTGTGGTTACTTCCTTAACCAAGTCCATGATTGGACAAAATGTTCGATTTCTTGAAACTCATGTATCCTGGACTCTTTCTAAATATAATGATAAGGTGTTATGGAGATGTTTGAGACAATAGTCTCAAAAGGGAGGATTGTGATGGCAGATTTTATATTTAGTTATGTTTCATGCAAGGAATGACAGTTATAGATGGGAATGTTATTCTGAGATGTATTTCTGTGGGTTTAGACTATAACATGTGGGGGTCAGCTTAGGAGACTCAGATGTGTATTCGTTAGAGATTCGTCTGTGCCTCTGCTGGGACAAAAGGTTTTCACACCTAGACTCTTTCATGGGTCATCCAGCAGAGATGGGGGTCTAAGAGAGACTTGGAGTCTAAGCAGATGCCTGATGTGTAGTGAGACTTTCGAAGGGGTCCTTCATTCAGATTGGAGGTGACCAAATCTAAGCCTGAAGACAACACGCAGAGAACTGATTGGATAAACATTCTACCTCTGTGAAAGGAGGGACTTATTTAGTATAAATCAAATGTGATTCCATTGTTCTGTGCCATTGACCCAGTCTGACTAAGTGACAGGGTGCTCTGGTCCCTAGCTGCAGCTAGGTAGAATTGTATGAACCAGAATTGATAATTGTCTTTGCTGTGAAATGTAATAAAATGTTCCATTACACAAGAAAAGCAAAAAACATGTATTTGTTCAAATTTGATCATATTAACGGCCTGCACTTAAGAAACAGTGGAGCACCTCTTTGATGCTGACTGGAATGTTGAGCAGCATGCTGCTAGTGGAGTTGGACAGGGAGAGGTTCTTCACCAGGAACTGATGGAAAGCCGACTGACTCTTCAGCACGCTGGCCAGTGTGAAGCCTGCACACCCACACGCACAGACATACACACATAATAATTACGAAGTGATCTTTCTGTCTGTGGATCCATACTGTATTCTCTGAGGTGAGAGCTTTGATCAGCTTCTTGACAACTACCAGTTGTCAGTCTCAACATTCCAACATAACATTTGTTTATATCCTATAGTCGAGTAGATCACACAGTTAAACATCTAAGATTTAGTCTATTTGGAGTATTATCTGTGACATCATATTATAAAGATTATGAAGTCTAAACTGGAGCCATCTCCTTCAAACATATTTGATCCAGCAAAGATTTAAGATCACTGTTTAATTTCTGCCCTAACATTATTGCCTCTGAAGTAAAATTTTAATAATAAAGGCTCACATGTTTTCTTATATTATCTTATATAATACTAATTTCTATAAAGTATAGCATAATACCTATTTGTTGCAGTTATATGGTGATGGTGATGAAAATGGATTAGGGTTAGGGTTTTCTATTTGCACTGTTGCCTTCTTTGTCATGTGACACCTTCAACAGAAAATGTTTAAAGACAAAGAGGAGCACAAAGAAGTAGACAAAGAAAAAACAGCACATATTTATTTGTATTATCGTCCACCTCTGCTTAAATTGTTCCTGCTTTATTGTGATTCCAAATTAATCATGAAGCCCATGCCGATTGCATTGTGCTGGTGCTGTGATTTTCATAAAAACACACACAGATGCTTTTATCAACAAGAGCTATGATGTCATTTTGATCCTTTATCCGCTTTATTATTACCGTTGATATTCAAACATCAACACTTTTTGTCACTTTATATTTTTATGCGAGAATTACTCAACACACAGGAACAACCTCATGGGTGTATCCCTCAGCCAACCAGTCAAACTGCCATTTGCATCATTGTCTGTCAAGACTCATGTGTAGTGATGACATTGATATATATAATAAAAGTCAGGTCCTAGTGACCTTTGAAAACCATATTCAAATCAGTTCAGGTCATTGAGTCCCATAATGTGCTGAAGTTGATGACACTTTCCTGAGTTATAGTATTCACAACCATGGGATGGAGGTATGAACATGGCACATAGATTGAGAGACGAATGTCCACTGGCTCATCTGCATGGTACATGACACACTAAAAAACTGCAGAGTGGATCAATGCCAATTCTGCTTACTCTGCATTTTCAAGGGGTCGGCAGCAGCCTGTTTAAAAGAAGGACTTTACTGAGCATACTAATGTGACTGAAAATAGGCTAGTGATGTTGGTTCAGTTAAACGTTTGATTATTTGCCCAGTATAGACTTTACATATTATAATAGAATGTATGCTCTAAGTCCCACCTTAGATCGATTTTTTTCTCTGCTGATACTGACTTATCACTCATATCGATATATGTTTGTCGTTATTGGATGCAAGACACATTTCAGAAGACATTCTTACAATAAAGTGTAATCTAATCTAATTGGTATCAGAGTAACTGTAGGCTAGAATGATCCGATATGACAACTTCTCCCTTCCTTATAAACATTCTCTACAACTGTGTCACATGTTTTTTATCTAGTCAAATGAATAGACTGACACCTGGAAAATAAAGTGTCATCATCACACTAACACCTCAGAAAAAGAATGGCTGTGTGTGCGACCTTGGCTCTTGTTGAAGTTGTAGTCCGGTGGTAAGGGGTTGGAGCTGAGACTCTCCAGATGCCGCTGCAGGGTCTCCAACTCCTGACCCAAACCAGGCCGGTCAGACGTGAAGAGTCGATTCTGTTCAACCACTTCACGGATCCGCTCCAGCAGCTGGGTAACACTAAGAGTCAAGACAACATGTACAGAAAATGTCCTCCATCAAAAAGAAAAGAAAAGCTTGACATATGGAAGTATACCGTTTCACCCCTTCTCTCTACCCCTTAGCCCTCTCCCTTTGGCCTGTTCACGCGTAGGAGTAGGGCAAAGTGTTTGGGCTGTACAGCCCTCGAAAGTGCGATTTTTCTGATCCACAATTTAAACAGAGGGCTATGACAGTTTCCCAGAATGCCTTGCGAATCCCCGTTGTGATGGGACATTTTGTATTAAGATAAGTTTAATGAAATAATGACAAGTGTATATATATAGAATGTTATATCCTAAGATGTTTTCTGCAGTTAGACTGGTACCATTCTGTGCTGATCTGTATTGTCTGGAGACTCCCGGTCCTGCTGCTGAAACAAAAGGGTTTTCACAGCAGGGGCCATCTTACTGTCTGCAACAGAGTGACCATAGGTGTTTAAACGGCGCAGACGAGGGGGTCTGAGAGACGTGGGTTTCACTGAGAGAAACAGGTTTCCACACTCAGCAGAGGCCTGATGTAAATGTGTAGTGAGACTTCGAAGGGGGTCCTCATTCAGATTGAAGGTGACCAAATCTAAGCCTGAAGACAACACGCAGAGAGCTGATTGGATAAACATTCTTCCTCTGTGAAAGGAGGGGCTTATTTACTATATAGCTAATGTGATTTCATTGTTCAGAGCCATTGACTCAAAGTCTGAAAGTGACAAAAGTGCTCTGGCCCCTAGCCGCAGCTAGGTTGAATTGTATGAACCAGAAGATAATTTTTTGTCGTGTTATGTATTAAAAATCCCAATACACCGTCAAGATGGGAGAGAGACCCACAAATGTAGCAATTTCTCCATTAGTAAGGATTTCAAAATTACGACAATGACTGTAATATATGATTGAAATAATATATTGCAACTGCATTAGCACAGTGATATTAAATAAAGTCTTGGTCGTTAAGGTTTTAAAAAATAATGCACAGATAAGAACTGCACCCCAATAAAAATGTGATCTTTTCTAAATAGAGAAGGTCAGTCAAATTCTGAAGTGTGTCAGCAAAGAGAAGCAGTGATTTGGTCAATTTTGCTCCCTCATCAAAGAGGGATTTTAGCTGGTATCAACAAAATGCATTCCCTCAGGCTGCTTAATGTCAATTTGTTTTGTTTGCCTTTTTTAGTTTGTGATCAATACCGGTATTTTTTCAAATTTTTTGACTTTATTTCTGAACTACCAGTCTCTTTCAAGTTAGGAAATATCATCTATTTATATTGATGATACTTATCTTACTGATGAATGTAACTAGTGAATTCATTTTATTTTAATAAGAAACTGTTTTCTATTGTCCAGAGTGTTGCTTGTTCAGACATTGATGTCAATGAGTTTCCAGGAAATTCAAAACTTGATATGTGTCAGTATCACGTGTGGTCATTATACAAAATTAAAATGCATATGAAAACCGTTGTGGTACTGAAATAATAAAAGTTGAGATGGGTTTAGTTTTTTTGTCAGACAACTGGAATGTCTCCAATAAATGAAGGAGAAGATTGACTCTTTTAAACAAAGCTGTCTGATCTCATGGGTTTTCACAGACTAAATGTCAGATAGAAATGAATAACTCAAGACAAACAACTTCACTTAAAAATGATTCATGAGACTTATGAGTGACTACATCTACTCACGTGGAGTTCTTGTACTGCAGGAAACCAAATTCATCCCTTTGTCCATCTGGGCACAGAGACTGCATGATGGGAATGATGCCAGCCGACGTGAGCGGGGCTGCGCTGTAAAAGGCTGGACATGGGGGGGGGGACAAACCCACAGACAAAGGAAGAGGGGCAGGATGGTGGTAAAGAGAATACAGAGGATGAAGATGTAGAAAAAGAGGAGGATGAGGTAGGGAGTTTGTCATGAAAAGAAGATCAGGGGAGCAAAAAGAGACAATGAGCAATAGAAAAGCAGAAGGAGAGAATCTGTGTTAGAGTGGGACAGGAGTAAAAGATGTCAGACACGCCACCTGAAGGGCAGCAGAGCAGCTAATGGTCAGAGAGGCTCCCACATGTCAATGCTGACCACACAGGTCTTTCATCGTGTTGCTTCTCAGAAACTGCCTGTGATATTTTTTCTCGTCTGTCCATGAATGCTCACTAGCTCAGGGAAAGAAAGGGAACTTCAGCTCTTGATAATTGCACAATGTTTCCATGGTTACTGTACGGCTCGGCTTGTGCTTGAGTGCGGTACATCCACCCACCATACACTTCCTATTGTCCTCCAGCTCACTCCCTCTCATCATCCACACCATCCCCCTGTCCCTCTCTGATAACAAGAATAGAGATATTTCATTAATTTCAACGGTTGGAATAATATGTAATTACGTTTTACATGAAGACATTATGAAGAATGTGTTTTATATTTTAACTACTTCTTTTTATTATTTCTTATACATTTGAACGTGGGAGGGAAAAGTTTGTATTTAACAAAGTTTACTGTCTCGAAGTGCATCAGGCTTTCTGGCTCCTGATCTAGCAATCACTGTCGGTTTGACCTATTGCATGCCCTGTTGACCTATCAATCGGACAAAGTGAGCCAGTAATGTTACGTTCTGCTGACTGTAAAACCCTCGGATCCATCATTACGTGTCAGGGATTTTGGCTGCTGTTATTTTACATGTAACGTGTCCTGTGTCCTGCTGCTAGGACACTCCAGTGAAAAGATAGATAGATAGAGACTATTTATATAATGCATTCAACAGCATTCAAAACATATGTAACATCATGCAGGAGATGCAGGTATTCAAATAAAGACAATGAGGAGCTTGACTCCTTCTCAGTATAAATTAAATTCAGCTATCTGTATTATTCTAATTTAGATTTAACTTAATTTATGATTGAGCAGACCTTAACATTTTTGCACCATGTATTTTAGGACACTTATTTAAATCCTTCGTATGTATCTTCTACTTTGTAACATATTAAGGTTTGTAAGAGAAGCTTTACGATTCATATGCATCACCTTGGATAATACAAAGGTGCCTTGTTGATGGTTAAAGGGTCTAGCAAACAATTATCATGTGATAATTAAGTGTCATTTAGAGTCTGAATAATGGAAATGAGTCCGGGAGCAAGTGGAAAATGTAAAGATATGGAATAAGTCAATTTCTTTAGCTCATTGACATGGGTCCCCTCTGACCTGCAAGGTAATAAAGGTGTTACATCATCACTCCATTGTTAAGTTAACAGAGACAGCTTTTAGTACACAACCTCATGTATGGAACAAGAATTACGCGGTTTCACAGACTCAGTCAAATGTGTCTAACTGACTCTGTGCCCACAAATACCACAGCACACAGGCAGCGGCTGCACATTTAAAGTCACAGGAAGCAAATATGAAGAGCAAATGTTAAAATCTTTTGTTAACTTCTGAAAGAAATAATAAAACCAAAAGGGTGACAATGATCGGTCACATAATCAGCTATTGTTTCATTGACTTTACTGTGAACACTGTGACTGTGTGTACAGATCAGATTATTTACATCAGTATTCATGTAAGTGTGTTCCTCTGTGGTGATGGTGGAGCTCAGTCACTGAGAGGAACACACTCACAGGGGGAGGTAAATTAATGTAAACACACACACACACACACACACACACACACACACACACACACACACACACACACACACACACACACACACACACTTTAGTCAATCAGTGGCTCATTAAGGGTGGAAGCTGGAAACATGTGTAAAGAAAAAAAATCTATTCTTCCAAGAAAGATCTCTTCCACTAAAGACAATTCAATGAGAATCTATGGTGGGCAGAAGTTATAAATGAACTGTACAAACTGAAAAGAGTGTCATGCTCATTGTTTTACCAGAATTTTATCGTGTGCCAGAGCAAAGTGGTTTTGTTCGTAAAGAAGGGGTGTAGTGTTTTACTGTTATTTTTTGGCTCATTATCAAAACAGTACTATGCACAACTTAGGCAGTTGCCAATCAAGCCTACTGTACATTGGGCGGTTGCGGCTCAGGAAGTAGAGAGGTTCGTCCACAGACCAGAAGAAAGGTGGTGCGATAATCTTATCCAATCTGTATTCGGAAGTGACCTTAGGCAAGATACTGAACCCCAAATGGTCCCTGACAGCTGTGCTGACAGTGGATGAATGGTGTGTGGTAGAAAAAGTACTGCTTGTATAGAGTGCTCTACATTTATGTTTGATTCTATCCACCAATTATCCTGGCAGAACAACCAAAACCGAAACATGCAAAGTGCATGTGGAGCAGCCACAGAGCTGCTCCATCTTTTTTCATTGTGTTGATATTATTTTACAAGATCTCCACTTTGTTCTTTCCTCCATGACTTTAAGTAAAGAGAACTTTCTCATTCAGAATAAGTGATTCTTCATACAAACAAGATTGTTAATCAAACACTGGAGTTCTGAATTCAACAAATATCAAAGAACAAAATTGTTATGAGCCGCTGAGTGGATGAAATGTGCAGTTCTCTTTCTTAGCATTCGTTTCGATGTCTCACTATGGGATACGCCCCTCGCGCGTATTCACAGAAGCACTTATTCCAATTCGCCAGCCCTGATAGGCTGGCAGTCGTGACGTCCGTGTCAAGGTGCCGCACCTTAAATACGGTGGACGCGGCGTCACACGTCATTCAAACACCTCTTCTCGCTTCACGAACAAGCATTTTTCTAATCGGCATTTATGCTAACTAGCTGCTGTCCACAGACCGGAGCTAACACCTCCATCGCCGGACGCTAGTGGAATAAACGGCGATCCGACTGCCTTCACCATAGGTAGTTGCTTCTATTTGAATAGCTAAACGGCACCGGGAGCCTGCGGTCACCACACTGCCTGCCACCGGAGCTAGCTAACAGCGACTATCATCCCAGATAATTCGCTCCCCTTTAGCACACCAAGCTAAATGGATCAAGCTGCAAAGCTTCCTTCCACCTCGCAACCAGGCGATGCACATCGCCTGTGCACCTGTGGAAATAAAATATCGAGCATGGACACTCACCAGGTCTGCTCCGCGTGTCTCGGGCTGGAACATGCCCGCGCCGCTGTCAGCAACGCGAGCTCGTGCGCCGACTGCGCCCGCTTCACAGCGAAGAGTCTCCGCCTACGACTAGCACGCCAAGCTAGCGTCTCTGAGAGGGACCCGATCCTTTCCAGTGCCAATACCGAGGAACCCCAACCCGGTGTGGACGAGGAGGACGCTCCCGAATCAGAGATTCGGCACTGGGGCTCCACGCTGGATTTGCTTGACCCGCTAACGGAGCCACCCCTCATGTTGGATTATGAGGAGGAGGATGAGTTCGACGGCGGGGATTGTCTGGTGTCGGACGGTGACGACGAGGATTATGAATCCTGCTTTGTCCCACCTTCACAGGCTCTCAGCTCTCCAAGCCCTGCAAAGGGCTCGGTTGGGACAATTACGCCCCAGCCCAGTGGCGATATGCACGATGTGTGTAAACGCGCCGCAGAGAGACTGAAGATTCCATGGCCCGCGGTCGTGGCGGAGGCCCCAAGGTCCCGCTACGAGGGGAATAAATTACCCCAAGCAAAGAGGGCTGCGAGACAACTTCTCCCGGTGTTCCCGGAACTCCTGGAGGAAGTTACCGCCTCATGGAAGCAGAACCCTTACTCCAGCAAAACCACCATTCAAGGTGCGTCTTCCTTGGATATTGAGGGGATGGATAAGCATGCCATGGCCCGCATGCCTCCCATGGAGCCCCTGGTGGCAGCACACCTTCATCCACGGCTGTCAGCTGCCTCATCCAGGGCCCCCACACTTCCCACGAAAGCCGATCGCTTCCAATCTGCCATGACTGAACGAGCTTATAAAGCAGCGGCTTTGACGGTGAGGGCTCTCAACGTCACCTCCATGTTGTCAGCTTACCAAGCGGAGCTTTTTGACGACATAGCCGACATGCCCGAAAGTTCCGCGTGGGACGAGATCACCACAATCGCGGATATCTGCCTACGCGTCCAGCGATGCGCTGTACAGGCGGCAGGCAAGTGCATGTCGATGTTGGTGTTACAAGAGAGGACGAGATGGCTGAATCTGACCAATCTGTCCGATAGAGAAAAGGAGGACATCCTGGACATGCCTATTGTCCCCGAGGGTGTCTTCGGCTCCGCCCACGCCTCAATGCAAAAGCGCTGTGAGGCGAAGAAAAAGGAGGATGAGGCGCTACAGCTCTGCCTTCCGAGGAAAACACCTGCCGCGGCGCCTCCGCCCCCCCGGCAGACTTTCGCTCAGGTTGCCTCTAGGAGCGCCGCTCCTGCTTTTCGCATCCCGAAGCGCCCCAGGGCTCAACCGGGTGCGAACACCAACGGCCCCACGGAAACGAAGCCCGCTTGGCCGAGAAAGCCCTTCTATTCCCCGTCAACCCAGACTGCTCAACCGGGCCCGACACCCAGTCAGCAGGCCAGGCGGAAGAAGAAGGCGACTTAGCGGTTAACCCCACCGCGAGCGGAGCTGCCACCCGTTCCCTGTTCACTGGCAGCCCAGCTATCCCGTGTGTTAGGGGAGAAATTACCCAGTGCCACCCATCCCTCTCGGCGACGCGTGGGCCCAGAGCTCAGTTCGTGCGTCCCAGTGAAGAGGCGAAGAGACATGTTTCAGATGTGGGATTGTTCAACGCCACATCAATGTCTCACAAGCACGCACACAGAGTTTGTGTTAATAAAAAGTTTTCCACTGACGTATCCAGGCTCACAGCCGAGGGCGCAGGGTTGCAAAATCATAAAAAAACAAAAACAAAACCAAAGAAACACAGAGGTGCAGAGCACACTGTGGTTCCCCATAACACCACAAGGGGGAAACAGCGTCCCACCTGTGGTGAAACATCCCGTTCCGCTCGCTCCGATCCTATCAGACCGCGCATGCGCAGTGATACTCGGAAGAGCGCAGCTGGTACGGGCCCCCAAAGATCGTCTGTGTCAGACAGAGCTTCACTCACCCCTAACTTTGAGGCTAGAGAGTTGGAAAGCATGCACAGCGTCAGAATGGGTATTGAGAACACTGGCCAAAGGCTACAGGCTTCAATTCGCCACAATGCCCCCCCCGTTTTCCCGGCCTCGTCTCTTCCCGTGCGCAGGGAGATTCGGCCCGGGTGTTACGGGAAGAAATATCAGCTCTATTAAACAAAAGAGCCATACGAATAGTGCCACACAGTCAGGGACTGGAGGGTTTCTATTCGAGGTATTTCCTGGTCCCAAAGAAAGGGGGGACCTCATTACGTCCCATCCTGGACCTTCGCATTTTGAACTCGTATCTCAGGAGATACAAGTTTCGCATGCTGACACACTCAACGCTGATACGTTTGATCCGACCGGGGGACTGGTTCACATCAATCGATCTGAAAGACGCGTATTTTCACATTCCCATTTATCCTCCGCACAGGAAATATCTGAGGTTCGCTTTTCAGGACACAGTGTACGAGTACCTGGTACTCCCATTTGGCCTGTCACTGAGCCCGAGGGTCTTTGTAAAATGTGTCGACGCCGCTATAGCCCCCCTCAGGGAGCGGGGTATACGCGTGGCCACTTATCTGGACGACTGGCTGCTGCTGGCGCGCTCAGAACAAGAGGCTGCGGCGCACACGAGCATTGTACTGACACACCTGGCCGATCTCGGTTTTGTGGTAAACAGGGAAAAGAGTGTGTTAACGCCGAGTCAGGAAATTGCCTTTCTGGGTCTCACGTTAAATTCACTAACCTACACGGCTCGCCTGTCAGCCGAGAGAGTGCACACTTTCAGGTCCACTCTCTCTCATTTTGCCATAACACGTCGGGTCACGTACGGACTGTGCCTCAGGTTATTGGGACTGATGGCCTCAACAATATTGGTGGTGAGGCTGGGCAGGCTGTACATGAGAGATTTTCAGCGCTGGGTGGCTTCTCTCAGACTGGATCCTGTGCGCCACAGACGCCGCAGTGTGACGGCTTGCGCGTCCTGCGCCCTCGCGCTGCTACCATGGCAACGCCCGTCTATGTTGACAGCGGGGGTGCGCATCGGCGCAATATCTGCCAGAAAAGTGGTCACAACGGACGCCAGCCTGTCAGGCTGGGGCGGTCTGTTCGAGGGCAGATCCGCGAATGGGATGTGGAGCACGGATCTCAAACATGCCCATATAAATTATCTGGAGTTGATGGCAGTGTTTCTGACGCTGAAACATTTTCTGCCGTTCCTCCGGGGACATCATGTGTTAGTGAGGACGGACAATACGACCACGGTGGCGTATATCAATCGTCAGTGGGGTCTACGTTCCCTACAGTTACACACTCTTGCACGCAGACTGATATTATGGGGCGAGGAGCATCTCCTCTCAGTGAGAGCGACCCACGTTCCCGGAATTCAGAATGTGGGTGCGGACCTTTTGTCCAGGGGAAATCCTCTCTATGCGGAGTGGAAACTTCACCCGGCTGTAGTAGCTCAGATTTGGTCACATTTCGGCCGCGCAACAGTGGATCTGTTTACGTCGAGGGGGAACACACAGTGCCCACTGTTCTTCTCCCTGCACGACCAGAGCGCACCGCTGGGGCTGGATGCGTTTGCTCACGAGTGGCCGCGCGTCCTGCTTTACGCTTTTCCACCTCTGGCTCTGATTCCCCCGACACTGCTCAGGGTGCGGGAGAATCGTCTATCACTAATTTTAATCGCTCCTCACTGGCCGTCCATGCACTGGCTGGCGGAAGTGAGACAGCTCCTCCACGGTCACCCATGGCCTCTCCCGCTGCGCAGGGACCTGCTCTCCCAGGCGTGCGGACAGATATTTCACCCTCATCCGGAGCGCCTCGCCCTGTGGGCTTGGCCCGTGAGTGGTTTAATTTGAGCCTGACTGGATTATCACAGAATGTTGTTAACACAATTCAGAATGCCAGAGCATCATCCACTAGGTCTCTTTATGACTGTAAGTGGAGATTGTTTGAGGATTGGTGTGCTAAGGCACAGGAAATCCCTTTTCAATGTCCAGTTGGTACAGTCCTGTCCTTCCTGCAGGACTTGATTGATCAAAAGAGGGCATTTTCTACTGTCAAAGTTTACTTGGCAGCTATTTCTGCTTGCCATGTTGGATTTGATGGGAAACCAGTGGGCCAACACCCCCTGGTTTGTCGTTTTATGAAGGGTGCACGGAGGTTGCTGCCCGTCTCTAAGACTATGTCACCATCATGGGATCTAACAGTGGTGCTTGGAGCCCTCTCTAGTCATCCTTTTGAACCATTGGATAACGTGGACATGAAAACGTTATCCTTGAAGGTGGCTCTGTTATTGGCTTTGGCTACAGCTAAACGTGTAAGTGATATTCACGCTTTATCTGTACATCCAGCATGTATGCGGTTCACCCCGGGGAACCTTGGGGTGACGCTGAGACCGAATCCTGCATTTGTTCCAAAGGTTGTTAAACCATGCTCCCCAGTGGAACTGTCAGCTTTTCAGCCACCTCCCTATGGTTCTGCAGAACAGCAGCGGTTACACATGCTGTGCCCTGTCCGTGCCTTACACACATATGTGGAAAGGACAAGGAGCTTTAGAAAAGGGGATCAGTTGTTTGTGTCCTGGGCTAAGCCCCACTGGGGCAAACCTGTCACCAAACAAAGACTCTCTCACTGGATAGTGGACGCCATTGCATTGGCCTACTCCAGCTCAGGCCTTCAGGTTCCGACTGGTTTACGGGCACATTCTACTAGAGGTCTCACGACCTCTTGGGCCCTGTTCAAGGGAGTCTCTATCCAAGACATCTGCGCTGCAGCTAGCTGGTCTTCTCCCCTCACATTTGCGAGGTACTACAGGTTGGTTGTCACATCCCCTGGCCTGACCCACGCTGTCTTGAGCGTGGGCTCCAATGTGGATCTCACTTTTAAGTGATGGGGGGGGCTGGCGGTCAGTCACCGAGATAAGCTTGTCTGGCAATACGGGAGTCTCCATATCCCATAGTGAGACATCGAAACGAATGCTAAGAAAGAGAACTTTAGGTTACTTTCGTAACCCCGGTTCTCTGAGTAGCATGAGTGAGATGTCTCACCAGACCGCCCTTCTTGCTACTGGGGTGAAGCGAGAAGAGGTGTGCTTGTTTTGAATGACGTGTGACGCCGCGTCCACCGTATTTAAGGTGCGGCACCTTGACGCGGACGTCACGACTGCCAGCCTATCAGGGCTGGCGAATTGGAATAAGTGCTTCTGTGAATACGCGCGAGGGGCGTATCCCATAGTGAGACATCTCACTCATGCTACTCAGAGAACCGGGGTTACGAAAGTAACCTAAAGGTTCTTAGAGATGGTCATCCATGATATGTAGAAATCAGTAAAAGGCTGAACACGACCACAAAACCAGGAAATTAATCATGTTTTGAATGTATCACGTCAGCCACAATCAGGTGTGAGGATAAAATGAGGTGATGGTGACACTTACACACTGGTCCGTCCGACACGTTGAGAACATGCATCATGCAGAGGAGAAAGAAAAACAGAGCCGGAAAGAAGGAACAAAAAAGGAAGAACAGTAGAGACAAGACAGAGATAAAGTGAAAACACAAAAAACAAATTAATTGGGTGCTACAGTGGCTACCACTGAGAACAAAGTCAAAATTAGGACAGAACAACAAAATAATAAAAGGTGAACTAATGGAGTCACAGAACACAGTGGAAGGCAAATCACATATTTCTAACAGCAGCATATGAACAAAGAAAATATTATATTTATAATGATTTTTATGAAATCTACTGAAATTAAGAATATTTTTTTGATTAACTTTCTACAGAGGCTTTACAGAGGCTCTCTCATATATTTATGTAACATTAGGGCCACAATAGGTTCTCTGACATTCTTGGAAGGGAAGGTGATATTGAGGAGGAACCAGTTGGCTGCAATATGCAATTCCACGACTGGATGCCACTAAATTCTACACACTGAACCTTGAAAATGGAGACAGATTCAGGCAAAAATGAGTCAGCAGAGTTCACTTTCTATAGTTGAAACATCAAATAATACAAATTAAGGTGGAGTGGAGGACAGAGGACGTCACTCTAACACAAGTGTAAACCTCCACCATCCCTCCCCTCAACCCCTCAGAGATGTTGTGCTGTGTGCACAAGTGGAAGGAGGTCCACATTTAAATAAGGAATGAAATCAGTCTGTGGAACATTAATGGAAGATGCCTCTAAAAACTTTGAAGATGCGAGAGCTCAGATCTCAGAGCCACGTCAGATTCTCTCACTTTGTCACTACGCTGCCACTGTGGAGATTTTATCAACAACAGGAAACTAAATACTTGTGCAACAATAATATAATTCTTAAAATGTCAATACATCATTCTACTGAAACCCATGCCAACTCAGAGATGCATTCAAATTAGTATAAAAACTGATCTCTCACATCATTAAAGCAGAAGCGTTGCAATCTTAAATTTAAATGGGACTTCACAGATTAGGCTGTTCTACACATGCCTGTTTGGAATGGGCTGTTTGTTGCAGCTTTCCTTCTGAAACTGCAATTGTGAGCTGCAGTAATTGAGCTGCAGCAAGCAAAGACCTGCTGCAGCTCAATTACTGCAGCTCACGATTGCAGTTTCAGAGTCTCTTTGCAAAAAGAGTAGTTCACAAGTGTATTAAAGTTTGATGAAGCACGATTCAGTACTCAGAGCCCAAAACTGGAGAATCTGTTTTCGTTGGATTTGTCATGGTCACATTCTATTAACATTTATCTTTTGTGCACGTCCTAATTGTACCAAATTTGACACTGCACTTCCTCAGGCCATAACGCGCAGGCCTCACTGCTCGCATGAAGGAGCGCCAACAGTTGTCTGTCATTCACACTGGCAGTGGGTCTGCTGAGGTTCTGCTGCGGAGCTGCTTTGTGAGGTTTCTGGTATAATTACTGTCTTTAATCAAATAAAAATATTCCACATATTCCACACGTGAACATTGAAACTGTGGTGAAAGATCATTTTCAGTCTATTTTGCTTTGAACCCCATGCGATGCGCAGAGAAACAAGCGAGACCTCTATTGTCTGATAGAGGTTCAGACTTGCTGAAGCCCCCTGCTCATGCAGCGGTTAACAATATCATGTCATCTCATGTGTGAAGGGGGAGAGAAGAACATTTCTTGAAATGAGACAGCCACATACAGACAGAAAGTTGTGGAATAAGTCGTAGATATCAGTGCTCTGTTCTAAGCAGGGCTCATGGATTGCACAAAAAAAACAGTGCATATTGATTTGAAACAGTTTGACGAAAGGCTCTGTTGTTTTTCAGCTGACCCTCTGGCACTGGGGACGAGCGGGGTTAATCAGTGAAAAACAGTCTCGGCATAAGTGGTGTGGCTCTTGTCTCTCTAACAGGTTCTATCCTTGGTTTAACTAGCTTCCTCCTTTAGCGCTCTTCTATTTTTAAGGTTTCACAAAGGTCTATTCTTGGTCCCCTCATATTTGTTCAGCAAGTGAAACGTATAAAAACCACAGCTGATACAAAACACTGCTGCCAGGCTATCAAAACAATCTAAGAGAAGCAACCACATCACGCCCATCCTGCCTGCTCCTCACTGGTTTACTGTGAATTTTACAGTTGAATTTAGGGTTTTACAGCCATTTTTTCAAGCCTTGAACTTCAGGCACCAGTTCATATCTGTGATCCACTGTTATTTCTAATCGATTTCAAATGCTCTCCAGATCTCAACTTGTTCCTGACAGTGACCAGGCCTTTGTTGTACAGACCCATCAACAGTTGAGCTTGCTGACTGAGGAGCGAAGACAGATATTTAAAATAGTGTCCAATTTTAAATGTATTCTTAAAACTCCCTTTCGCCTTATGGCTTTTTCTGGGTATTTTTATAGTGAACGTTTTTGAATTATTAGGCTACTCATATTACTATTTTTCTAGCTATGTTACTGTGTTTTAAAAAGGTGATGTATAGCTAAAGAAATTCCCTTTACTATACACATGCTTCTTCCGGGGCAAATCATCTGTAAGGCACAGAAAACACGTCTTTTTATTACCACCATGTACAGAAAAGAAAAGACAAATTTGTTCCTCCATCAGTAAGCAGTTTGTGTCACCACAATTAGAAGGGTGTATTCACTAAACCTGCAGATACAAAAGAGCCCAGCTGCGGGTTCCTATTTGCATTAAATGTTGTTTACATGCACATGTGGCAATTAATGGAGCACACAGAAAATAAATTTGCTGCTGAACTGAATATAAGTTAGAGAGAAGACTGTTTCGTAAGTGGAAACATGCATTTATCCCACAAGAAGACAGATGTATGTGGGGAAATAGCAGATAAGACCAGTATAGATATCAGTATAAATACTGCTTTAACAAGGTCAAGGGATCAGAGTGTGGGGTTTTAAAAAAATCATTTAGGCCAAAATATCCCAATATGCTTAATAACACTCTGTGAGCCATTCAACAGGCAGGGAGAAGTGGTGCAATGTAATTAATGTGTCGATAGACTTGAATAACGAGCCTTCACATTGCCGTCTCTGTGTATGTCCCAATGTGTCTGCCTACCTTCCTTGACAGGAATCGCTGGCTTCTTCTGCCTCAGGCCCAGGAGGATGAAGAAGAGGACCAGCGGGATGAAGATCTCAAAGGCCAGGACCCACTGGATGGTAATAAGACAAAAAAGGGAGAATGTTAATTGTGCTGCATTTTCTGGGAAACCTAGCTAACACTAAGTTCAGTTTCAGCTCCTCCTCCATGGTTACCTCACATACTCTCACACTGTCCTTGTCACTTCCCATCTCCCTGCTCGTGGCTCACACTGTGGAATAGATTCCGTTTGCGTACTGTCACACAGAAATCCATTACACCAGGGGGGGAGTGTGAAGGATGTACAGCCTGCTGAACATGCACTTTCTGCTTATGGCTGCCACTGACAAAACCTTTCCACTGTGGCAGTCATTTCAAAACATGTGCAATGTATTATCCGTATGTGTGTTGCAGCCTATCTACTGCGCACAGTGGACATATTAAGGAAAGACACTCACATGAACTCACACTGATTAGAGTTTATTCCAGTACTGTCTGTCCTACTACACACTCATCCTCACTAAGCAATTATGAGCTGCTGTTTTATACTGTAAAAGTGCCAAGGACGTTTATCTTCTAACAAACTATTCCCCGTCTGTCCTCACTCTGTTTCCTTTTCTTGTCTTTCATTAGCACCCAGTCTGACAAAAAATACAGTCGGTAGTAAATAATTCCTTTTGCCAGCATAATTTCAACTGGACACATAGTAGCATGCACATTGCCAAAGCTGGCAATTCATAAATCACCTTTAGACTGCTCGTGAGGAGAGGAGAGGCGAAACAACAGAGTGATGATGAGTATGTCTGGATATAAATGATCAATGACTAGGTTCACGCAACAGGCCCAAGTGGCCCGAAACTGGTTTTTCCTCCCTGTGTGACCCAGATCTGATTGTTCAATGACAGTGTGAACAGCACAAATCGCATGACCTGTATCCAAATTCAATGCCACTTGTATCCTCATGATTTTGTTCAGGCGAAGGGGCTGGCCATAGTCACCTGGGGATAACAAACATGGAAGACAGCTGCGACAGAGGTAGTCAGTGGAGGGACAGCGAGGTTTAAGACCTCACTACAGGTGACACTGTACAAACAAAACTTTAGTGATCGGATTGTAACTGGACTGTGTTTGAAAGCATCAAGAGAAACATTTTACCGTGAATGCTCAGATCTGTCGCCTCTGTGTATTTTACCAACTTCCTCTCCTTGTTTACCTCTGTACACTGCATGCTGGGTGTGACTTCTTGTTGTTAGTCACATCAGGGCCATGACAAGTTCACCTTGTAGTCTGATGCTGGCCACATTTAAAAAAAAATGTGAACAGCTACATACAAAATTTGGATCTAGAAAAAAATCTAAATTGTGTGAAAGTGTGAACATTGTCAAACTGCACACTTTTTTATAGTTTGTACTTTTATATTATTCCAAATTTTCTTACATATGAAAATGTTGAATACAAAGTAAAAGCTAATAGTGTAGAGTGATTTATCATAACACTAATTAAATAGGCATAAACTTGCAGAGAAGCGATATTTCTTTCCATCAAAGCTTGTTATAGGTTAACTGCAATAAACAAGCCACTCCCTAAAACTGTATGTAGAAATTTATTCACCACACTATTGAGGAAGTTCCTACCAGCTGCTCCTCCAGTGGAGACCAGTAGCAAGAAAGAATGAAACAGGAATAGCAACTTACAACTAACTTACAACTAACTCACAACTAACTCACAACTAGAGGTAATTCCAAGGGAAATGTCAGTTAGATTTGTGGTAATTATGCTGTTGATACTCTATATTTTATTATATTTAAAATACAACAAATTTAATTCCCGTTTAGGAAATACTTTTGATTAAAAAAAACATTTGTTATAAAGAAAGAACCAATAAGTGGATCAGTAAAGTACCAGATGAATGAAAAGTATAGACGAGAGCATGGTTAACTCTAAACTTCATCTAATCCTACTTCAGATACTCAACAATCAGGTAGAAGCACCGGCTGTCACTAGTTATACATGTAAATGACAGGTCAGATGAGTTACATGGGTTGTTTGCATGAGTTATTTGAATCTGGATCAAATGTAAATTCACTCTATGCTGTTTAAAATGGATACATCCTGGTCTTTTGTCTCATCTGAAACAAATCTTACGTTTTAAAGTTATTTCAGTTTGCCCCTGTACATACTGTATATTTAATATTAAATATAAGTTTTAAAAATAAATAAATTAATTGAATTTGTTTAAAAAGGAAATAAGCTTTATTTAACCTGGGAAGTGCATCGACCTGACCTGGCCGAGATGGCACACCATTTCAAGCTTAATAAATTATAGAGATAAAGCATTTCAAACTAAACTGGCACTCAGTTGAGTGCATAGGCCCAGCAGTCCCCTTAAGTTCAATCAAGCTGCACCAAACTGCACACAGTGATTATTTTTATCTCCTTTAATATTTCTGCTTTTTATTCTTCGGAAATTCATAGAAAAGTGGAAAAACTTTGAAAAAGAGGCAAAATCCAGTTTAGGAATACTTTTTGAACCGCAGTTAAACAGTTTTTATCATTGCTTTGAATTCTCCCAGGGGGACAAAATCATCAAGATTTCTAAGAAGCATAGTGCAGAGCAGGTAGATAGCATGCATTTCATTTAATGTAACAATTAAGAACATACCCTGTGCAAGTGTTTTCCTAACTTGACAATAAAAACCAAGCCTATGTCTTCAGATTATGATGAATGTAAACACAGAGTTGAATTGTTTCATTCAAATATTATTTCTAATTTCACCTCGTGGCACTTCATGACCCTTCTGGACTATCATGTAATAATTAAAGCCACAGGTCACATGATTGTGGTGTGTTGAAAAGGCCCTTAGACCTCAGGTCAATGTCCTGTCCTACTTCTTTTACTGTTAACCCTCAGCTGCAGCCATTGTAACTCAGTGTTTTTCAAACAGAAAGTGAACTTCTAGTAGCTGCAAGGTAAATTATCTGTATTTAAAATATATATGGTAAATGGTCTGCACTCAAAATCCTATTTTGTCATTCACTTATTCTCACACATTCATACAGTGTATCTATGTGCTGCTCTGTCTCTATCACACATCACTAACACACTGTCAGCACAGCTGTCAGGGGCAACTGGTGTTTAGTATCTGGCCAAATTAAACTTTGGCACACAGAATAGAAAAGCCTGGGATCAAACCCCCAAACCTTTTGTTTAATGAATGAACTGCTTCACCTACTGAGCCACAGCTGCCAAGGCTTCCCTTTTATCTCTCTCTATAAATTCTAATACCACACTGTATGATGGCAAGGCCATGTAAGGCCACTGAACCTTCCAACATGGATCATGATGACAAAGTGTGTGTGTGGTCCAGATATTACTCTTGTTTTGGGGACCTACATCTATTTACACAGTCATATGTTTTTAGATTTAAGGTTAGAGGAAGGTAGAGTTACTGTTAGGAAGGTAGTAGTAAAGGTTAAACTCCCAAATATGGCTTATAATTGTGTGGAGATAAAGTACTTTCAAGAATATCTGCAGATTATTAGAAGTCAGTGAATTGGTTTAGTTTTCTTTTCTATCAGTTATTACATTATTACACATGTTGTCCGACAGGTCAAGAAATATGAGCAGTGAGACAATCAGACAGATTGAAAACAAACCATCAGTTAGTCTTCCTTATTTGGAGGAGAAGATGAAGGTTAGTAATAAAATAATTTTCTTTTCTAAAAATCCTACTCAGTTTTACTGCCCTATAGGGCTTCTGCTTAGACCTGCTGTATTTGCGACAACGTGGTCATGCACCGGTTTATTTCTATGTCCAAGTAAACTGCTGCTTTGTGTCTGAGTTATCTGAAGCCTTATCTGATGCCCTGCAGAGGATCTCCAGAAAATTGTGTCTGGACTGTTTCTGCAGTTTACCTTTCACACATGCACAGCGCCACAGAGGATTTCCTGCACAAACAATAGTAACCAATGCTACAGCGGATTCAGTTGATGGTTGGTGCAGCGGGCATGATGCATAATGTAATGTATTAATTCCACTGCAGAGATCACAAGTTCCTGTTTACAGAACATGGACACCGGTGTTGGATCCTATCACCACAAAAACTCGTCTAAGTATATAGCTCTGCTTTTCATATTTTCTTTTGCTTTATTTTCTTCTGCAGAAACTCCACAGGTTCTCACTTAAACATTTGCGTTCACATATTCACCTCCTCCAGAGAAACTGGAGTTCAGTGCATGTCTGAAAGCAGCTTGAGTGTCGGACTGCTCTTGTTTCTTAGACCACTGGATTCTGTAGGGATGTCGCCACTCTCAATAAGTTAAAATAGAGATATAAATAGATATAGAATAAAATATTGTTATTACTGAAAGAAATTACTAAAACTGACAATGTAACAACCTTTAAATATCCTTGAACAAACCCCCCCCCCTGACTTAAAACTGGTGTAGAGAACATGCCACACTCTATGAGTCATCAGAGTAGTGTGATACAGCACAGTGGTAAAAATGAAATCCTCAAAGAGGGATTTTAAATGGTGCCTTGGTCTTTTCAGCTGATTTATGCATGAAAACATATTTTCAGGTCACCAACTGTAGACTGTATATAACGATGGACACCACGTGTCCACTCTCTTCTACTATCCAGAAATTAAGCCCAAATATCCTGGATACAAAGGCTGCCATCTGTCACATTTTGAGACTGATTATGCAAAGTAGCAGATGGGAGATGACGTTGCGGTATTAAAGTCAGTCTCAGCTGTCAATCATGATGTTTGCACTAGAAAACCCAAAAAATGATGAGACGAGTACTTTGGCTTCTTATTTCGGTCCATGTTCCATCTGCTAACATGGAGATGGGAGGGTTTATTTACCTGTACCACAGCAAACCACCAGGGGGTGAGCATGACGCTTCGGTTTCACTTTTGGACATCTACCATGTCCTCCATTGAAAGCAACCACCACCAACAACATACACAGTCACCTTATGATCAGATGATGGTTAAAGGTTCAGTGTGTAAGACTAATCTGAAAGGGATCTATTGGCAAAAATTTTATATAAAATACTCCTAGTGCTGTTTTCACTAGTGTGTAATCATCTAAATAGTACAAATTGTTGTTTTCTTCTTTTCTGGATGAACTAAACACCTTCTGGCTACCACAAGTACTGTTTCATGTTTGTAAGCAGAGTGAGGTAAGGGGTTTTCAGCTGCAACATTCAACTTCACCACTAGATGTCCCTAAATGCTAAACACTGAACCTTTAAAATCCGATGTTCTTCTGCTCATGTTCACTGCAGTCCAGTGTTTACTGGCCAAACTTTCATTCCAGTCATTTCAATAATGTCTAGGATGTTTATTTTACCACTGAGATCTCTTGAACCCAGTCTGTACCTGTATTTGTATGTAGGTCTAAAATTATATTTTGAATGATGTTTTCACATGAAACTAACAATCGCTTTGGAGTTTCTTTTGTCACTTTAAAATTAGCTTTATATTTCCTTGGGAGCAGATGCTCTTTCACAGAGTCCCAAATGTTGTTCTGCCATGTTTCTACAGTAGCCCAGAACAGACCAACCGTCCAATGGCTCTAGAGAGAGCCATGCACCTTTATATTGTACCTGAAAACAAATGTAGGTTCTCCTTTAAGCTTAGAAGAGTGGTATTCAGTCGGATGCAATATGAAACTTCACAAGTAAATGCCACTATATCCTTAAAACTGTAGGTAATGCTGTTACTTAAGAGCTTGGAACTATTTGACTAACCAAATAGGAGAGATAGCTGTTCATTTACAGCCATGCAAATCAAAATTTGTTTAGGATTTTACTTATTCCATTATTAGGTTAAACATAAATTGACACATCAAACCAATTTCAAATTAGAGGAGAATAATAAGAACTTTGCCCAAATTCATATTTTAATTTCACTCTTCACAATCATTCACATACACACTACTGTACTAACATGCAAGCATGGTACAGCCAGGCACCAGCACACACAGACTCACACACACACACACACACACACACACACACACACACACACACACACACACACACACACACACACAACAGATTCTGCTGACTGTAGAATCATTATTATTCATCAACTAGAGACTGTCATCATGTGTTGCACACCAGTGACGACATTCACAACATTTGGAACCACAAAGCACACAGTGTTTGAGACTCAGAGAGTCAGTGTGGGCAGAGTGGTTGAAAATGAACAAACGGTCTTTTCACCAGCAGAATGAAGAGATAAATCAGGAGAGATGACAAGCTAAAGAAGAACCACAAAGGGAATATGAAGTTTTCACAATATTAGTAGAAACAAAATGAAACACTGCAAGTGTCCAAACTGTCAAAATTACAAACTGCTTTCATGGGATTTTTGTTGAAAGGTTATGTTGGTTAGCTAAAACAGAGCTGTAATAGAATAGTGTAAAACCAAAGAGGCCACTGATGCCCTTTTTAGAAATGTGAAAATTCTAATATGTAGTTTTACATTTTTATATAAATAGAGATTTGGCTCCTTAAATAAGGATTTAAATATCTTGAGTCTAAGTGATGCACTGTTATGAGCTTTGTTATGATGTGATCTGCTGCTGCTGATAGAACTGACGGAATTCATTGTTTCGAAATGTTGCAGTCTTGTAATGTTAAAAAACTGCATAAGTCTCGAGGGCCCAATGCAAGTTGAGAACATGTTTTTCTCTGAAACCTCTTTGACTTTCTTTGTCGACACAGTTATGAAAAAGACAATATGATCCATTACAGATGACTTTATATCAGGTAGAACAGATGTCTTTCTCAACAGTTACCTATGAAAACCCTAAGGCAACTGTACATTGATATTGTGTTCAACGTATATGTGCTTTTTTTTGTCTGGAGGGAACTGGAAAGAGCCGGAAGAGAGCAAAAAAATTGAGGCACCAAACCAAGTTTGTATTTGCACCTTTACTAAAGGCCAGGACGCGCTCATGTAGGACCTGAAGTTTGCAATTAGCTGAGAGTCACAGTTTTTAGTTACCAGTCCTTAAACATAAGGATGTATTCACTGTGACTGTGATAAGCCGCCATTTAAACAAACTAACAACTCTCCTGTTTACTTGCTGATGCTTAACAGCTAGGTTTGTGGCTAACTGCTATGACAAGACCTCAGTGTAAATAATAATATATTGATTATGGAATGAGTGCGGTAATTCTAAAATAAAAATTACGTATAAAGTAATATCAGAAAAAAATCAGGTTGCCTGCATTTACACAATATTATGTCTGATTCAAAACTATGTGTCACTGCCCTTCCATGAGTCCTTTATGTTTGCAGAGTTCTGAAGCTAAAAGAGAGAGCAGAACGAGATGTAAGATCTCTCAGGGATACGGACTTTCATACTCTTGTGAGGACTACTTCCTCAACTTTCACACTTCAGTTCAGTCATCACAGAGCATTGCTCCACAACATCACCAACAACCTGCTGCAGTATAGACGGAACCAAGACCCCCCCCCCCCCCTCCTCTCCCCTCTGTGGGAGGAATTCACTCCCTCTTAATGGATTTGTCATCTAAAGTCTGGCTGCTACATGCTGCAGCCTCTCCTTCTAATAACGCTTATCTTTTAAAAGGGCACTTCAGCCAAAGAACAAGGTCCATTTATGGAGTATGTCCAAATTATAGCCGCTGCTGCACAATTTCATTTGGCTTAAGAATTTGATGAATATGAATTTGCCCTCCAATAAAGGAACTAAAGGACACTCAGCGTGTTGGCTGGATTAGCAACGGCCCACTACAATACAGTAGTTAATAATGTGAGGTAGTTATGTTGTATGTCAAGCAGAATAAATAGGTGATCAAAACAAGATAATTCCAAGCCTAAACCACAGGTACAAATGTTGCTGTGTCCTCCCTCAGGACACACACACACATTGCTTTTTGCTAACCATTTCTCTTCATGGAAGAGGAAGATGCTTACATGAATGATCTGTGCTGGACCAGAAGCTTTGAAGAAACAAATAGCAGACAAATCACAGGAGTGTAAGAGTAAATCAAGGATTTTGCATCAATTCAAAAGCTAAACTGTTACAGCCATTTGTTGACAATCTTGAGAGAGCTATCTCCCAATCTATAGAGGCAAAGTATAGTCTTTTTGAATATATGTGAATTTACAATTAAATATTGGGAACATTACCTGCTTAATACCTACATTGACCTACTAGTTTGTTTCAGGGTCATTATATTATTACAATTGGTTAATCTGAGACATGGTGTGAGCAAATAAACTGGGGTTAAGATATATGAACACCTAGTGTTAATAATACATCTGTGACAGAATGCAAATTCCAGTCCATTGTATGAAAGTTTTCCTGAACCTAACACTTAACACTTATAAAAAGGTCACATTACCATCCACACAGGTTCCAAATGTTGGTGTTGGACATAAACCACGGGGTGTGGTATAATTCAATATAGATGTATTTGCCTGGAACATGGAGTTGAAAGAGCTTAGAGAGTCCAAAAGTCCAATGAGTTTACCTAATGCAGCAGGGATGAGGACATGAGCAAAACAAAACAAGTGGCTTATGTCAAACCCAGTTGTGGGGTTTACAACTATTCTACTATAGGACTACTATAACATCACTGTGCCTTGAGAGAGGCTGCGCATTCTTAGTAAATATCCCAATTTTCTTTATATTTTACCAATATTGAGCAAATCTCATGTAGGATATAGTTGTCTAAACAAGCATTTAAGACACTTAGGGTAGAACATTTACTAAAATCCATGTGCAAATATCAAAACTATTTACTGTCCAATGGAAACTTGGCAGCTAAAATTATTTTGTGCCATGTCATTGCACACAGAACAATATGGGATAACATGGGGGGCTATGAATTATAGAAGCCTTGGGCGTTGTCATGATGTAGCACCCAACTGCTATCATGCCAGAATTTAAGCCATTTGTATGTTCATTCTCCTCCCTCTCAGGTCGGTACAGTACAAGAAATTCTGTTTCTGGGGGATGAATTTAAGTAACACAACTTAAATCTTTTGGGTGAAACCAAAGAGGTGCCGGTTTGCAGTGCTCTTCCAAGCTTATAAATATCTGTTTAGATAAAGAGAGAGAAGAACAAGAATCATTTAGTCAGAGAATGGACAGTGCTGTAGTCTCTTTTCAAAAACGTATTCTCTTTCTTTCTCCACCGAGAATGGAGGGTTGCTATTCGCAGATTTAAATTGTGGGAACAATAGGGTGGATTGAGAGAGAAATAGACAAACATTTCTCTTGAATCAGACTCAAAGAGGAAGTGACTGTTTCTCACAGCAAAAAGCCAAACATCAACCACAGACTGATCCACATAGTTCACAAACTTGTCCAATTTGTTTTGCTCCAAATAGACATTCCAAGTTGGTTTTAAAGTTGTGGATTTATGCGGACAAGATTTTATCTTGGTCTTAATATTGCAAAGTGGGACAATTGCCAATAAGCTTCATATTAAAGTAGCACAATTTAGTAACAATATATCAAATGACAATGTGTAAATAATTATAGCAGTGTAAAAGTGGTGGTTGTAGTGGTGAAGCTACAAGGAATTATTACTCTCATTGTTTATAAAAATTATACTAGATGTAACAAAATAATATTGGTTCACTCTCATTGGGGCATTTTCAGGCCACAGATGACAACCTTTTTCAGAGAAAAGGCTCTAAAATGACACTGTACACTGCCTGTTCAGCACCAGTGAAAGTTAAAGAATTGCCGGGGACAGTTGAGCGTTTGTCAACTCAACTCAGGTGTTGGTGGAAAGAGTGTATATAAAGATGGACGATGCCTTTCCCCTTCTTGCCACGATACTAAAATAAAGCCAAAATGTCTTGAATACAGGTGCTGCATTCTTGTGTGACATCATTTGGAGCAGGAGTCTGCAATGTGATGACTGTGAAATGTAGCCATGGTATCGAGGTAAATTGAAAAAACGTATTTGACCTCTTTGACTTTCTATTTTAGTCTATGTCCCATCTGCTGACATGGAGGAGGCAGGGTTTATGACATAAACTGCAATACAGATGATTTGGCTTTTACATTTTTTGAGCTGTAATGTCGTCCATTTTTATACAACAGCTAGGGCGGAGACCAAACCAGAGCTAAAATAGAGAGAGAATTTGTTACCTTAAGTCACTAATGAATTGTCCACACATTACCGGGTTGCAGACATCACACACACCAATCATCATAGCGGATTAGCATATATTTTTTGTCCAGGGACATGCTATGTAGATTCTCCATAATTCAATCCATAGGTTAATTGTATGGAGTTTGTGAGCACCAAAGCATTAATCATCTAAATGTATCAACAACTAAACAAAGTAAAATTTGCTTCTTTTTTTTATCAAGTTTGTAAACAAACTGATCTAGATGTGTTTATTCTATTTAAACGCATATATTTGCTGATGTAGATATTTCTGTGATGAATTGAAATCACCTAATATTATGGAGCCCTACCTACTGGCCATGCCGATTTCTTGGTTTGACTCTTCTTGTCATTTTACTTTACTTTTTCTTTAATTACATTCTTTGAGGTTCACCTTATCATTTCACTAACTGGATCCACTTGAAGTCTCAATTAGTAGGAGGCATCCATATACCTCTTCTTAACTTCCCTTCATCCTACTTCATGTTGCTTTGACAGATGAACCAATCAATGCCTTATTGGCCTGTTAAGGCCTTTTCTTTCTATCTCTTGTTTTATTTTCTCTCTTTCTCATCTGAAGATATAATCTAAGTCTCTCTTTCCGTCTCAGGAGCATTTCCCCTGGAGGAAGGAAGAAGCTCTCAATAATTCATAGGCTGTCTGAACCTCTTTTTCCAGCACCATCGACTGCTACTGCTGCCTGTCTGACACAGCTAAAACCTACTGGCACCAGTGTTGCATACATAGCATGAAGACTATAGTTAATTTCTCAATGAAAAGTATATATAGTACTTCCCTATTTACTCAAGAGCAAACGTAAGGGGTTATACTAGCATTTACTTTAGTTGTTTAGCTGTCAGCTTGGTCACAGGTGCCTTTAAATAACTCCAAATATTCCAAACCACATGTTGCATCACCAGATGCAACATGTATCACCAGATGCAACATGTGGTTGTTTAACAGAGAAAAAAAGAAAATAACTCCACATATCCTGACCCTAGAGGTTAAACACTCTCAAGCTCAGGCAACTCTTGAATATAATTTTAGCTGTGGCTAACATCTGCCACATCGACCCAGCCAGAAACACACAACATTTAAATAAGACCACTTTGGAATTGTCTGGAGGTGTTTTGTTAGATATTACCACCCACACTGCATTTTAACCCTTGGTTCCAGACCAGTCAACAGTGAGACCAAACTGCAATCGACCCTCAATCAAACCCATCAGTCAGACAGCGAACAATAGGGCCTCAATAATGTCGAACATATCAGCTCTTTACTGGGATTAGAAGCAGTCAAGTAATTATTAGGGCCCGAGCACGGACGGTGGGCGGCCCTATTGTATTTCGGAAGGGATTTTATTTCCCTTTTTGGGCTTTTTCAGGGCCTAGACATGCTCAAATTCATGTAAGACAAGAGTCCTCGCCTGATGACATATACATAGACATCATGACATAAAATCAGAGCACCCCTTGGCGGCAAAAGGAAATGTCTAGTTTTTTGCATGTCTTACACTTGGATGTATTCCTCCTCATCCATTGACCTCAACCATGTCAAACTTTGTCAAAAGGGTCTCAAGACATTGATAATGGAGGCATACGATTATTGTGACTTTTCGTCAAATGCTATAGTAGTGGGATGGCATTAAAGTTCTTCAACTTGCCGTGACTCATGAAATTGCTGTAACTTCGGTGTTCAAGGTTCATCCTCTCTCAAAATACATTTGAGTAGCAACAGCAGATGAGTGTCATCTCAACAAGATGGAGATATAAACTACATTGGTATATATGATTTCATAACACTGTGTCACCGTGGCGTAGAATCTTGATGATTCGCCAAGAAAGAGGGATTTATTATAACTCCTCTGTGCATTGTTCTATTAACCTAAAACCTCATTCACACATTCATAGTCCCGCCCAGATCAGATCCATGTGTCAATATTCACTCATCATTACAGCGCCACCTGCTGGCGACAGGAAGTGACATTTTTTATACTTTGATGCACTGCTCCAATATGCAGCTCAAAAGAGCTCTGTCAAGTCATAGAAACATTGTCAGAATTGTGACATTTCCTCAAACGATATAAGAATTGAGGTGCGGCGAAGGATCATCCTTCGCCAAAGGAGACAATGTTGTCATAACTCAATTGTGCATTGTCCTATCACCACCAAACTTCTGTCTCATGATCAGAGTCCAAGCATGAACAGCTCCATTTGTCAATATTTCCTCCACCTACTGATTTGTCATGAGACAGGAAGTTCTTTGTAAATCCACTCTGCATTATCCAACTGGCCCCCAAACTCTGACCTATGCTCACAATCCTGACCTGAACAGCTTCATATATTAATATTAGTGCAGGGTCTTAGCACTACATACTGATCAGTATGAAAATTAAGTTGTTGTAACATTGTCCAATCGACTTAATATTGCTCACGCTACATTAGACCCCCTACTTGAACAGACCTATTAGTCTGTATGTAATAATAGGGATGGCGCCACCTACTGGCAACAGGAAGTAAGCTTTGTTTTACAACTATTATTCGATTTACATACAATTTTCACAGTGTCATCTGCAATTGATACCGTGGACCGTAATGTGCAATTAGCAGGCAAGGATCGACGTCTCGTGACAGACGCAGTAAGAGAGGCGTTTATCCTTCCTGCAGTGCACAAAAAGCAAGCAACTCAGAGCCTTGTACCTGCTCACCGATCGCTCTCTCCACCAACAGCAACAGGTCCAGAGTTGCGTGTTCTCGGGCCCATTCAGTGCTACAACGTAGCCCTAGTTGAATTTGATATTGTTCTCCATGACTGACTAAAGTGATCACATTACTGTAACGTGTTTCTAAGTGTCGTTTTACTTCCCAACACTGTCTGGCACAGACTGTCAGCCAAGGGTACTGAAGGACTGTCTGTCAGCTGTTGTACTATGCCTAAACCAAAGAGGGCTATACTGAATAGTGATTTTTGCTGTTTGGATGGTGTTGTGGAATTTGCTTTATCAAGCTGCCCATGAATAAAGGAGAAAATAATACACAGCACCAATGTTGAGTTAAATTGTATTATGCAATAAAAGGGACAATATACTAGCCTGGATAACAGACGAACTTAGCCCCGCCCACAACAAATTGGTCGGGCAGTTCGGTCTGGAGTCGCTCCATTGGGAAAAAATTATGGCCCGACCGGGCCAACCAGATTGTCAGGGCGGGCGTTATACGATGATTGACAGGTGATCAACGGTAACATAATCAACCACGTCATCACAGTGCCCCTGGGTTGAATTCGTTTTCAACAAACATGCCTGCCGCTGGCGAGCTGAGATGTGTAGATGCTGCCATTGAGTCTGTTTTAGAAGACATCGACAGCGCATTCAGTTTGAAAGAGGAACACAGAACGTGGAGGCGACGCCAAAGCACCGCGCTAATCCCTATCACCCCGGCGCTTGGCTGTTCACAACGGACGCTGAAGCGACGCTGAACCGCCGGGCAGCGCTAATAATATCACCCGTTGATCCAGTAGATCGCTGCATGGCTTTGTGCCAGTCACACCGGAGGCTGAAGCACCGCGCTGCGTCAAGGCTGCCTCGCGGTGCTTCAGCCTCCGGTGTGACCGGCACAAAGTTTTAACATGGGAGTGGATGGGAGCCAGCTGTTATTTAAGGCTTGGCGCTGCGCTGAAGCGTCCGGTGTGAACCCGGGTTAGTAAATAACTCACAATGAGTCGCTTAGCATACGTCACATACTACGTTGCTCTGATTGGTTGTAGGTCTATCCAATTGAGCGAAGAGGAATTTTACTTCCTGGTCAGTTGAAACACGCCCCATAATTTTTTCCCAATGGAGCGACTCCAGACCGAACTGCCCGACCAAAATGTTGTGGGCGGGGCTAAGTTCGTCTGGCATCCAGGCTAACAATATACAAGACCAACTATGGTCCTACCTGTACCGTTCAGTGCTCGCTGGGATGAAATGTATTTATAGCCACCAACCTGCCCCCCTACCCTCACATATACATATTAACACGTTAGCAGTTCTTAACAAGTTTCCGTGTAGCTCTTATTTAACTTGTATTGATCATTTTGAAGCCCTAGTAGTCTTGGGTGAGTGGAGCTATATGCACCTGACAAAAGACAGCAGACAGGTCTGGATTTATGCATCTATTTATTTATATATAAATAGATAGTTGTATCCATTAATGTGCTAATCAGTCTTTTCTGTTGGTGCTAGTTATTTAGTTTTTAGAATCAACCTTTGAAGGAAAGTTGTGATGGTATGATGTGCTGAGGGCAACCATGCTGAGTAGAGCTTTACATAAACCCAAACCGAAGTTCTGTCTATTAACTTAAATTTTGTTGGTTTTAAATCAAAACCTTCAGAGAATTAAGTTAATTAATTTTAAAAACTGTAATGTTTTACTAATTAAACATTATAATGAAAAAGCTATATTAAAGAACCAAGTCCAATCAAAGCAAATAAAACCTTTATTGAGGAGAGCCCATTCAGATTATCAGTATTAGATAAGCCTTTATTTTGAGGACATGCTGGATTGTCCTGGACATGCATCCCATCAAACACTAATCTAAAGAAGAGTAACGTGTGATGATCAATTTCAGCTGCTGTGGGAATTTTTCGCTCAATACTTTAATAACTCCAAAGATGTTCTGTTGGATGCAAGACTGACTGTATCATCAACCTGCATGACCGGTTCGGCGGTGGGTCAGTGATGATCTGGGGAGGCATATTGCACAGACCTCCATGTCATGGCCGACTGTACCCTGACTGCTGTTAGGTATCGGAATGAAACTCTCAGAATGATTGTCAGACCCTACATTGGTCAGTGGGCCCTGGGTTACTCCTGGTGCAGGTCAATGCCCAACATCATGATGAAGGCATTGATGCCATTAACTGTCCCTCACATACCCCTGACCTAAATCCAATTTAGCACCTATAGGACGTTATTTTTTTCCGCATCCAACTCTGCCAGTTACCGCCACAAACTGTCAATGAGCCCTGATCCAGGTTCAGATCCCCAGGATACCATCTGCTGACTCAGCAGGAGCATGTCCAGATGTTGTCAGTAGTGCATACAGGTATGTGGAATATTCAAGCGAGTTGGGTCAGCCTGTGATTAAAAATGTTTACCTTCATTTTAAGTGTAGTTTGGAATCCAGCCCTAAATGGGTTGATTATTTTGGTTTCAATTGATCGCTGATAAGTCAATTTGTTCTCAAACATTATACAACTCCCCTTTTGAGACTGAGTCATCCTTTCATGCAGCATTTAGGTATTCAAAATTATATTAATAATGTCTGTAAATATCATTCACCCTTCACTCTTTTCCATATTAGCACACTCCCACCTCCATGTTAAACAGTTGGTAGTCTCTGTGGTAGTCCTGGCCAGTTCAACACCAAACATATAACAATTCAATCTTGCTGTTTGAGTAATGGTTTTCTTCTTGGATGCCGTCCAAAGAGGTTGACTTGATGAAATGCCCCTGGCACTCTCTGAACAGTCACTAAAACACCAGTTTCCTCAGATAGTCTTTGTGTCACCTCAGAAACACTTACCTGTCTTTTTTTCAAAGCAAAAACATTGAGAAACAGGAAGAGAATAACGCAGGGCACACTTTTTTGGCAATCAGCATTGTCTGCTCTGTCATTGGTAGTATGGATACCACACCCAAAGCTCAATGTGAGCACGCGAGGACGTGAGTGTCCTCAAGTTTTTTTAATTTATAAAGCATTAAGGATTGAAAATTACAGCCATAATCAAATTTGTCTACTCATTTTCATTGCTTTGAGGTTGTAGCCAGATATGAGTCCTCGGTGTCCAAGATGACACATCAGTGCTTGGTCCTTAGTCACTCTTCAATGGACAAACTCACGACTCAGACAAATGCTCTATGCTTTACAGTTGGAGTCTGATTCTTTTCCACTGAAGCCTGCCTCACATTAGCATTGAATTGAAATAGCAAAAACACGACTTGGTTACTTGTGGACTTTGTGGAAAGTGTATCACGCTCTTGTTCTTTCTGTAATGTGTGTCAGACAATTGATTGTTATCGCCCACTCTGCAGTTCCCCCTAGCTTCACAGAGTGATTAGTCACTTTTGGGTTATTGGTTTGAATTTATGGCTAATAAACTCTGATCTCATGTCCCTAAATTCCAGCAGCAGCAAACAGCTGCTGTCAATTAAAAAATAACTGACAAACCCACCTGCTCAGCACCAACAGCAGTCAGACAGAGTAAGAGACCACATCTGGCGAACAAAAGAGCATTTAGCTGCTAAAGAGACAGATATTTTTCTCAGAGCAAAAAGGAGATAATGTTTAATTTGTATTTATTAGAACTCTAACTATAACACAAACCCCACTCTAAATGTTGCGGAGTCTGTAAAAAGGCGACTGTATGTTAAGACTTTTATCAAAATAGAGATTGTGTTGACTTTTGGTGGTTGACGCCCTTATAACTTCATACAGTCATAACATTTCAATTAAGGCCAAAACATAATTTCATCTATATTCAATTTCTTTTTAGGCATAAAGTATGATGAGTATGATGTCTATATTCTGCACACTATGTTATATACAATATATAGCAAATCATGATCTGTTGCATTCATACATACCTCTGTAGAGTCTTAGGGATTTGTCTAGAATGATTTGGAGGGAAGGTTGAGTGTATACGTTTTTAAACGAAGCACATCTTGTCTTTGAGCAATATTATAGATATTATAGATATCCTCTCCTGTCTCCAGTGCGAGGCCTCAGTGAACCAGCTGCTAGTCTATTAGACTTTGCAGATAGCATATATAATTAATTTGGCTGTCAGTTAACCTTCTGCTACAAATTTTAACGCTCCCTTATCAGTCAGCTACTTTATCCTCCATCCCCTCCGTCTGTAAAAGCTCCCTCTGTCTCTTTCTCTTATCCACTTTCCTGTCGAATTTCTTTTTATTATCATTTTAAAATTCTCTCTCCCAGCTTTCTCTCTCTAGCTACCCAGCCATGTGTTTTTACCCAGCTCAATGTAGGACTATCATTAAAAGACATACTAGATCTAGGTCAGACTAACTAAGTGTTCAGTTGATCCCAGCAGTGTGTTTGGTTACTGCATGCTACATTGGTTTTGAGGTCAGACTCACCTTCACCATATTGCATCTACACTGCAGAAATAAAGAAAACCATATTAATACATGAAGCTGTACGTGGTAAAGCATTTATAAAGCACTTTTGAAGTATATCAACCACTCAATGTTTTACAATGCATGTCTCACACACCTACTGACACATAGTGTGGACGCAGCATTGGGTTTAGGGGTTCAGTGACTTCCCCAAGACATGCTCTGGAGCTGGGATGGAATTGTTGCACCTTATGAATATTTGCGGACAACTCCACTTCCTGTGCCAAGATTCAATATTCTACCAGTAAAATAAAAAATGTTGTGATCTAGTTAATATTCAGACTGACTTATACAACATGACAGGTGATTCATTCTGTAGTTTAGTGATGTCATTCCACACCAGTAACCCTACATTGGTCCACGAGAGAAATCAAATTATGTAATATTAGGGAGGACAGCTACTATGTAGTTAAGCTCTACAGACTTTTTAATAAGGCTCTCCTAAAATTATCAACACATTGCTGTTTTACTTAAACGCTTTCTCTTTTATCAAAACAAATTTCCACAATTAACTAAGGACAGACAAATGGTAACGTAATGATATCGACATAGGTTACCCACAGAAGAGGTCTCAGTCTCTTCCAGCTCATTGTGGGGATTATATGCCCCATTAAACTGTTATCCCATCAGCCCCATTTTGAGCAGCAGCAAGCAGCTGTTTTCAGCAATAAAGCTATAAAAAATCTACTGCACTCAACCTGGCCAGCCGCAGACAGCAAACAGGGAAAAGCTAGAGATAGCTGCTGAACATAGTGGATAATTTAGCAGCTAAAGACAGATACATTTATGGATATATATGGATTAGATGGAAGGCATGGAGGAGTCAGACAAAGCATTCATACAACACCAAGACAAAAAAGGGCAGTTACGCCCCCCTGCCCTGGACCGTTGACAGTGCGCCTCAATTGCGTCGCTCAGGGCGGGGGGCGTGGCGACATTCTGAGGGACAGCTGTCAGGTCAGGGGTGAGATGGGCGCCACCTAGTATCTAAACTGAGAAGTACAATACGGTGGGCCATAGTCCATTACATTACAATTCAATTAGCTGACGCTTTAATCGAAAGCAATTTACAATCAATGCATTCAAGGGTACCCGAGGGTACAAACCCCGAACAACAAAAATCAAGAAAGTACAATTTCTTCAAAAGTAGAGCAAAACTACAAAGTGCTATAAGTAAGTGCCATTTAAGTGCTACTAAATTGCTGGTATAAAAAAAAAAAAAAAAGTATTTACATTTTTTTTTTTTAGGGGGGCCAATTTAAAATGGATGGTGAACCGCAGATGGCCCGCGGGCCGTAGTTTGGACACCCCTGCTTTAAAGCTATCTACAATTACATATATATATATATATACACTCCTGATCAAAATCTTAAGACCAGTTAAAAAATTGCATGAATTTGCATTTTGCACTGTTGGATCTTAGGAAGGTTCTAAGTAGAGCTTCAAAATGCAAAAACAAGAAATGGGAACAAGAGACCAAAAGTTGTGAGCAGGCAATTTATTGAAAACAACAATTTAACTCAAATAGGCTAAGATTCAACAGTGCAAAATGCTAATTCATGCAATTTTTTAACTGGTCTTAAGATTTTGATATATATATATATATATATATATATATATATGTAAATACTTTTCTTTGCATTAGATTATTTCCAGTGTTTTTGTTATGTTTGTTCTACATTCAGCCAAACCCTCCCCTCCAGGATTTATTTGAATTTTGAATGTTGTATATATTCAATATAAATAAATAAAGCAATGATTATATTATTATTATTATTTAAAATAATTGCACCTTTATGGAAATTAATATTTACATTATCACTGCTCCGACCAGTATGGGGTTTTAAGTGTTGAACCTCTTGCAGGGTCAACACCTTGAGGTCTTCACATGTGAGTGGTTAAGGTCATGAGTCATTGTGTGAATGAGTGTTTAACTGTCTGAGATGACGCACGACGCCTCCTCTGTTTAGTGATGGTCATTACAGTTTGGCATTGAAAGCATATTTCTCTCCCTCTTCTTTCAAAAAGTCACATGTCAATCTACTCAGGCCATAATTCCACAAACTAGTGTTGCTTGTCCACTGAGGTGGACTGCTGAGTACTGACCAAGGACTGTATTTACCAAAGGCCAATGCATCCCCACTTCCTTATACTCTTATGCAAGTAATTTCATATGGAGCCAGAGTCCGCTCGGTAGTGTGGAGCTGACATTATCGATGTCCCAACCAATCGTGAGTCAGTCTGAGCAGTCACTCTTGAGGTTTCACCCTGTTTTCCAAGCATCAAATAAGTAGTAAATCAAACATGAACACTTATGATAAGATCTTGGTAAAGTTAGGGAAACCATGTTAAAGAAAATTTAAACAAACACTCTGTTGTTTGGGCGAGGTCTCAATCATTACCATTGCCAGCTGCATTCGCTACCTCCAAATTGAATCAAGGAGTAAATAGGCTTACAAATGGAAATACGAAAGTAAAGCAAGTAAATCAGATTTGTACCTGAGAAAATCTGTTATAATTTTGTTAGGTAGAGTAAATGTTACAGCAGCTGGGCCATGATGCCCCTCTATGTGTTATCTTGTCTCTGTCAGAGGGACCAACACATGAGACGGATGGTATCTCAGGTAAGTGCTGACACCATCATTCTGCTCTCATCATCAATCCTATGGGCAGTGAGGCTAAAACAGGGCAGCATGATTATAAATCTATAGGCAGGGATGATGCAGCTGTTACTATTATTATACCAGAGGCTGTCCTGTGCCTCTGCTGAGCTTGATGTCTGAGGGTAGATGGGCTAAAAATAGCTGCCCCCCCCCCCCATCCTCACCCCATACACAAAACCTCAAACCCTACCAACTATCAGGATAGCAGTAAAGGCATCGGGCACTGTTGAACTGAGAACAGACCCAACTTAACCTTTGAAAATCAGCACAAACACCACTATCAGGGAATTTGCGCATTGAATTGAACACTTTTTAAGAACTAAACAAAGAAAATGTAATATCAATTCCAGAACAAACCAATATGGGACAAAAACGGGATCAAGCTTTCTCTGTTGTCATTTTCTGCAACACATTAGGTATTTTCCTACTATCGCCAAATTTTGAAACCTAAAACACTTTGGCTCAACTCCTGTTGTTTTTGATGTGCAATATAAATAAATTTGACTTGAATATTGAGTCAAAATCCCAAATAGTCAAAACATTTTCAGTAAGGTTAAACACCATCCAATTTTTTAAGTCTGTTATTAAGCTTTTTCCAAATGTTCCCAATAGCTGATATAAAATCATACAGTAGGGCATCGAAGAGCTCACCAAGCACTGCTGTACCACTTCCTACACACTGTGGCTGACTAAAATAACATGACTACCTCTAATGGCAAACACTTTTCTGTGGCCGCAGTGACTGGTGATAGTTCTCTCAAACACACACAGACTGATTCACATTCACGTGGGTGCAGACACAGTGTTGGTACATTGTCACTGAAAAGTAACCAGCCTGAACTGACTCATAAAATAATCAATGTTTGTTGACCTCCAGAGACAGGAAGGGAACATGGATTAGGGACAGGTGATAGCTCAGGGACGGACAGATGGGGAGGGAAGGACAAGAGAGGATAGAGATAGGAAAAGTCTGGATGGGACCCATATTGACCAAGTATTCCAAGATTCAAGCCTTGGTTGAACACCCCAATCCCAAGCCATTTGGAATATGATAAGGAGCATTGGTGTTCTGTAACTTCCTGAGACCCAAGGTCCACCTTTTCCACTGTGTTGACCTAATACCAAGAATTGTGCTTCTCTTTCTATCTCTTGGAGCCTTTACGCTGTTATGTAGCCAAGATGGCCAATGTTGACATTAAATGTTGATCACTTTAATTTGTGGCTTTAGTAGAATATCTTCATGCTGCTATTTTGAATACGTTATTTTTCTCACATTGTTCACTGCAGTGACCCTTTTAAACCTCTGTCTGAAACATTCTGTTTAGGTTGGTCAACCTTCAGATTAACTTCACACTGATGTAACCGCAGTAACATAGCTGTTGGTTCTATATCAACTTGAGGCAAACTTTCCAGTAGGCAGCTGTGTTACATGTTTGAGCCGTTTTCAGGCATGAACCCCAGTCAGACGCATTCATAACAACACAGAAACGGCCTCAGGGTTCAGGCACGGGGTAGCCTGCAAGAGGTGGGACGTGGTGTATAGATTCAACTCCAGAGATGTTTGTGTTTACAGCACGTCGAAACCAAAATCGATGCTTATCACCAAAAGCTCTCAAATCTCATAGTCTTCCCAAGTTGGCATCTGTGTCAGTTGCATGTATGGCTCCTCTTTTTCGTCTAAGGATAATTGTATTCTTTTTGGGGTGTTTTATTTTTATTTGTATTTGCCTCCATTGCGCGTGGTAGAATGCTCCAGATAATCCCTTGCCTTATTTCTCACATGGGCTCACTGGCACATTATAGTTCTTTCTAGGCTGCTGGCAAGAGAACCTCCTGAGTGTCTTCTCACATACAGCCCCGATAATTTCAGGAGATTATCCAAAACTCATTTGGTGATGTAAACTCTTTACAGAAAAAACAAGGAGTTTAACACTCCTCAGGAGCCGTGTATTCTGTGGGAGAGAAGGGCTCTCTTTGACCTTTGTCACTTGGCAAACCTTTTGACATGAATGAAAAAGCTGTGACACTTTAGGAGAATTGAAAAAACCTGTAGAGCATATTATGGGCACTTCATGTTATTAACCTCTGATAATTACCTAAATCCTACATCTCAACATTCTGTGTAATATTCCCGTTCCCATAAATGTAAATAAATATGTATTTATCTAGCGCTTTTCTAGACTTAACGACCACTTTTAACTTCTTTACAGTTTTGCCACGTGTCATACATGTAGATATGTATATGCACCTCATTCGTTTTTGATCAGGAGGTGAAGTCTGACAGTGCCACATGTTGTGAGGTTATAAATCATTGACATGACCTCGCCCTGCAAGCTCACAATAACATCACTCAGGCCTGTCAGATTACCTGCAGCCTTGTGGATATAAAGAAGAAAATAAAAAGAGCCAATTCGACAGAACATCCTGTTCTTGTATACTGAACACTGCACGGGCCTCTTCAAAGCTGAGGCTAATGAATACAGACTGAGCTTACACAACTGTTGTTGGTGCACAGCTACAACAACAACCTGTTTGACAGAGGAGGCTCATACAGAGAACGGGCTGCGCTTCCCAACAGCAGCAGCAGCAGCAGCATCTTCATCACCATCGTGCTGGGTGTTGCGCTCACTGCAGTGTTATTCTAATGTGTGATGGAGGAAACATTTGCAGTCAGAGGCAGGTGCTGTGGTAGAAGGAGCTCAGACAGTGAGCAATGCAGCAGCTGAACCCACGCCCGTCTGCTCCACAGACACGCACACAGCCTCACACACTTGTTCTGCTCCTCTTTCACAACAATGTCACGCACAGAGATGTGAACGTCTTACCGGCCCCCTCCTCTTCAGGGAGATGTTCTTCCACAGCAGGAGATGGAGCTGGTGCAGGAATCCCATCTCGCCTCCAGCTTCTGCTCCTCCGTGTCCTGAATTCACCAAGAGAGCATGACGGCAGTGGCCTGCGACTGGAATCCGATCACCGGGGGGATTTCTATCCCCATTCCCGGTATGTCCGCGCACCTCTCCCGGTGCTGAAATGTGTTGCCCCTCGTAGAGAATAAACGATATCGAGCTCGTCTACACAGCGAGCGACACTGTAGGTGTTTGGTCTGTCATCCTCCGTGTGTCGGTGAGCTACTCTGTGCGTGCGCTCGGCTTTTTACCGAAGTGATGTGAGTTGGAGAAGGACACCATCCGAATATAAGCTGACCACAGTGATGACAACCAACACTTCCGACTCTGCCTTTCAAAGCAAGAGCCCTACCAATTTAGTAAGCTCAAAGAAAGCATCACTTAGTCCTTTTGACGTTTTTTAATTGACCTCCAAAAGGTGCGTGTTTTATTTATATTTTCAATCAAAAGCCTCCTCACAAAGCTCTTAGTGATATGACACCATCATAGGACCACATCATCCCACTGGAGCATGTGCTCCCATAATTCAGGCTTACTTGTCCCTAAAGCAGAGTAGGAGCCAGAGCCTTCAGCTATCAAGCTCCTCTCCCAGTTCCAGTTCAGGAGCCAGACACCCTCTCTACGTTTAAGAGTCGGCTTAAAACCTACCTCTTTGATAAAGCTGGTAGTTAGAGCTGGTTCAGGTCTGTCTTGGTCCTGCTCGTTGTATGCTGCTGTTGGACTAGATTCCACATGACACATGGAGCTTCTCTTTCCTCTTTATCAAGTGACTTGACTTCTTCCCCAGTGTCGCACATCCAGGATCACTGCTGCAGCCACATCATGGATCCTGACTATGGTGGCAGCTGATAGGGGATTATCATTACAGCTAGATTGCTAAAACTGGCAATCAGTGTTGGGAATAACACGGTACAAAGTAATGCGTTACTGTAATTCCACTACTTTTAGCGGTAACGAGCATGTAACGAAGTATTTTTTTTAAATCAAGTAACGCAGTTACAATTACTGAAATTTAAATGAGTTCGTTACTCGCGTAACTCTCTTTTGCAGGGGTGCCCAATACGTCGATCGCGATCTACCGGTCGATCGCGAAGGTAGTGTTGGTCGATCGCACGACTGGACAAGAGGCAGTCATGAGGACGTTCTGGCGCACGTACCAGCTCTTCTTCTTTTTTTCGCCGCTGGAGCCGCAAACCATATTTTATAACACAGGGTATAAAGGTATATATATATAAATATACAATATATATAAAAACTATTTTGTTACATTTATTAAATTATAGAACGAAAATAAAAAATACTGTTGACATTTAACTGCTATTTTTTGACATTTAACTGCTATTTTTTACCTGTTACCAAAAAGGAAAAAACACCAAACTCTTATGAAGAGGAGAACATAATACATGTGTAGGCCTACTTGAAATAAATGAAACACAGAACTATGCTATTTTTGCTCATCTCCAGCTTGGTACTTTTCAGCAGATGCTGTGTGCTTGCTCTGGAAATGTCTTTAAACATTACATTTTTTTTGTGTTTGCTAATTCCTCGCCACATATCAAGCATACAGGTAAACCAGCATCGTTGGCAGTGAAAGCAAATTAATCTGTCCATGCAAAATTAAACTCTCTACTGACCTCCCAGACTTTTCTTTTTGGGGATTTGTCCCTGGTTAGTTTACCGAGGCCGGGGGTCTTGGCCCCGGCTCTGCACATCCGGCAGTGCATATCCTGCGGTGCACATCCTGTGGGCAGCGCACATCCTGCGGGCGGCGCACATCCTAAATAAAAAAAATAAAAAATTCTTAAAACAAATGAATAAAAAAACTGTGCACGCACATCCTGTGGCGCACATCCTGCAAGCGGCGCACATCCTGCGGGCGGCGCAAATCCTGCGGGTGGTGCACATCCTAAATTAAAAAAAGATTAAAAAAGATTAAAAAAAAGGCTCTGTGCCCAGGCTCTGCTCTGCGCCCCGGCTCTGCGCCCCACACCCAGGCTCTGCTCTGCGCCACGGCCAATTTCTACTATAAATGGTCAATGCAAAGCACGTCACGAATATTCAATTATGAAGCTGACCAATGGGTTTCCACCGTGAGTCCTGACGGAGGCACGGCATCAAGCGATGTGAAGAGGAAGTGAAACTTTCTGACACTGACATCGAGGTGTTTGTTAATACCTCTATCATTATGATTGTCATTGCTCCTCCCTACATCTCTGACTGACTTTTTATTTTTTATAAACATTGATATAACTATCCTTTTTTGTTATTGTCTGTTCTCAAAAATGTGGAAATGTTGTAATGCTGTTGAGGATCAGTTACACATGACATATTGAGCTTCTGTCCATCCTCGTGTTTCTTGGTAGTTTTCCATGACTCTTGTTGAGGATTAGGGAAAGGATGACAAACCTTTTTAAGCCCTATGAGGCCAATTCTGATGATTAATTGATTGATTGAATCCAGATTTATTTTATTTCCGTGTGACAGTTTTTAAGGTAGGGTTGGTAATGGACACTCTTTTTAACTCATTTGTTGAAATCTTCTTCACGTTTCCCGATGGTCATCAATAAATCAAGTTGTGTCCATGCAAGTTCAAGTTTCTGAGTCTGAAGAGACCACATGTGTCTGTGGCCCTCGCACGATCTTCTAAATTAAACTATTGCCTGTCTGTCACTGACCTGCCTGTCTACCTGTGTGCACCCTGCCCTTGATCTCACTGCAAATAGTTTTCAGCTGGAAAGACATACATTGCTGAAGCAGAGATGAAAGCAGGAAATTTGAAAGCGAGTCACAGAAAATGTGGCTTCCATTAATCAGGTGACAAGGATATGGAAACAACCAAACCCACCAAACCTTACCTAATGGCTATCAACAATAGAACAAATTTTGGACAAGGAAAAACTCACTTTTGCAATAAGAGACCTCATAACAAAATGGAATAAAATGTACCCTCAACATAGAGTCATTAAAATAGCAACGTACTCTAATTTAGTCTAGTACATGTATAAACAGGTAAACAGCCCTGACCTTTTTTAAATGATTTTTTGTTGCTGTTCTTGCATGGCTGGTTCATTTAGTTTTTGAGCTTCCTTTGGTTTTCTGGGTCAAGCAATTAATGGTCTTGCTAATTTTCCATTATCATTCAACTTAAAATGTATAAAAAGTTTTTTTTTAAATGTGCAATGGTGTAGAAATAAAACAAGATCATGATTGCAATAAAGTACTTAAAAACGAATTAAAAAGAGAAGACAATTCAGGTTCCAGTGGTTGTAGGCAATATAGTATATGTTCATATGGGTGAAGCTTTGACGAGTGGGCCGATAGGAGTGGGTGGGGCTGATTAGGTGCATATTTTTCAAAGGTTAGCCTGCTCTTATAGCTTTTGCAGGATTACGAACCAGGGCTGTAAATCAAAAGGTTCCAGTTAACGTGGTTTTGGGCGTCTGATCAAGGTTGTTCTTGGGTGGCTTCCATCTGAAGTTTGGTCCAATGCAGTGTCACAGTAGTAGGAGGCCCTATACCCAGACTGGATAGAACTTTTGCGAGCGAGTCAGATATATTATATTTGAAGTTGAGAATTAAATAACTTTCTAAGAACAAATAACTGTCTGTGGTTTAATTCTTCAACCTGTAATCTTGTGTTATGCTATACATTTGGACATCGGGATGTCCTCTTGGTTAAATTATGTCCTTGTTCGGACAGGAACGTTTCTCGGTCCAGATGTTGGACTTATTTAGACAGATTTCAAGAGCTTTAGTGAAAATTTGAAAAGCAGGGAGATTGACAAGCCTCCAGGCTGGCAAGGTCACATAACCGTTTCCAAATTGGGATTATTTACAGAGCATTGGCAAATGCTCGCAGAGGGCTGGATGAAACAAGTCTGCTTCTTTCAGGGTCTCATGCAGGTTGGGGGAAAGTTTTTATTGCTGCTGTTGCATTAGGAAAACAAGTATGTATTTAATTTTATTTCTGAATTTTCACTATTTAAACTTTGAGAAAAAAGTTCTGTTATTTACTGGAACTTGTTACATTTAAATAAACAACATTATATATTATTTAGTCAGTGTTATTTATCAAGTGAGTTTACTTGGATAAGTTAAGATAAATTAAGACAAGATGGTAAACAGGGGAGATGACACTACTATAATAATACTGTAAGTATACATAATGTATATGTATATGTGATGAATAATTAAGATTAATACATGATAACATAAACGGTAATGTTACATAAATATATATTCATCTGGAATATAGACATATTATACAATACTAATAACACAGTACAATGAAACCTATGTAAAGAAGATAAAGAGAGTATACCAAATACCAATTCAAAGGCACAATGTTAATGCTATATATGTAAATTAAATATTTATTTGCAGGGTGAGTGGGGGGCAAATTCTGTTTTAATTTTTGTAAATTTATCAGCTGCTGTTTTAACTATATTTAATTTGTGATATTGGTTGTGCTTCTTCTGTTTGGATTTATAGATTATAATAATTCATGGATCCTGACGAAACCAGGCATTTAGGGGACTTCTTCCTGTCTCTCTACCCCACATTTCTTCATCTATTTTACTACATGTCACTGCCTTTGTGATTCAGATAAATATTATATATTATTATTAATAATAATAATAATTATTATATGAATTGTTGCAGCTATCTAACATCTTTACATCCAAAATCATCATTCCTTTTATTATACCAACTAGTCTGAGCTATAACCTGATAGTACATTACTGTTCCTGGTTCTCGCTCCTCTGTCTCTTGTAGATCGATATCAAAATCTACAATGTAGTGAATTTAAATGTTGTTTCATAAAGCAACTGTTGGGCCTTGGCAGAGGTAAATGCTGTCTGAGTACCTCTCTAGCTTAAGAAATCTTCATTTTTTAAACACCTCTATCAGTTGATTATTTAGAGTTTTCTAATAATAGCATTTGAGGTATTCAAAAAACAAATCTGTGTCTGGTATGCAACAAGTCTGTGTGTCTTCTCATTTGAAACTCAAACAGTATTCAATGTTTTTCATATGATTTCCAATAGTCTTATTCCCCGGGTGGTAATGTCAGACCCTCTTCATTTAACCGTTGTTAACCCCACTCACCACAGACACATGTAGAATAATAATAAATCCTGTCTGATCTCCCCCATTTTCCGAATGCAAGCCTGTCCACCAACAGTTACCCTTGTTTTTCCCTTTGGTCAAGAAGGCACATGACTTACATGAGAGGGTTTGACAACTGGTGTCTATTAGAATGATGGGATTTTTAAGACATTAATACTTTGCCTGAACAGATAAGATATTATGAAAGTGAGTCAAGATGCTCTTTGCATAGATGAGGTTTGAGGAAGAAGTCAGCTGTCTCAGTTTGCTGCCAACTGCTGGGCACAAAGAGTCAAAACTGTCTTTAACACCGAGCTTCTACAGGGAGGTTCAGCTCTGAGTGTGAAAGTGCTCATGTGACAGTTATGATGTGGTTGGTGCCTACAAGAGCTGTGTAACCATGTGCCCTCATTCGCAGAGCTGCAAGAACACAGGAAGAGGAAGACCAGCTTGTGGTTTACGAACCCAAATCTGTAGGACTTTTTGACTGCCAGCTACTGTTATTATCATGCTAACAGAACAGGAGTGCGACGAAAGAGAATCTTTATGATGGTAATTTATAGCTCAGTATCCAAACATGTTCACTTACACATGTTTTTGCCAATAGTTTCTTTCTGCTGACCAACAATCTGAGTTGTAACTCATACACAGGGAGGCTACATGTAGGAAGTGTGAAGAAAGAGATGAGTCAAACATTTGAGAGGGGCTGGATTACCTTCATATATTTTTAACTGTTCTACAGGAAGCAGGCGGCTTGATGCCACCCTCCACACCCAGGTAAGAGCCAGCATCTTTGGCAACCTTATATCTATTAGGTTTCTGTTGAGCTGTTATCAAGGTTTTCACTACAGATTCATTGTGTACAGAATGCTGCAGTTGATGGAAAATGTGTAAAAATCGGGTCTTACTGGAATTTAGATTTTTCATCCAGAATTTATCCTTCATCTAATCTTAAAATGTTATGCTTAAAGGGTTCATGCTGTACTTAGGTGTCCGCCAGTTCCATTTTTACAAATGTCCGTCACTATCATTTCTAGATGCTTCATCATCATCCCAGACAAAACATATACGTAAACATGTGATCTGCTGCTTTGACCAGTCATCTGTTCATTATATGAGTGTTTTTGATTTCATTGAATCGTTCCATTTTAAATATTTTTAATTTTTGTGTGTAGTGTGTTCATACAGCAAGATGCTGAAAACGCTGACAGCAATGCAGCTGTTTTACCAGTTGCAATGAAGTGACCATCATTTATCATAATTATATCATCGTAACCATATGAGAAAAAATCACAATGATAACAAAGTATTTTATTTGTGCTTGTTATATGTCTCTAATGCAGAGAAACAAATACTCATTTCAGGTTTTGATAAAATGAAATATCTTCTGCAGTAGATACATTTATAGTTGAGGTCTTGCCCTCTGAAGTTCCTGGGGAGAACACGTGAAAACATATAATCTCTACCCTGCATTCCTTTTTAGGTGCTCCATATCAGTGATCTGTGTCATTTTGAACTGGAACTCCCAGCATTGCTATGACGCAATCGAAATTCCGAGTTCTCCTCCTCCTCATCATCCCCTTCAGCTTCCTCTCAGCCATGTTCTTCTACAAATTGGTAGAAAATGGGCTTCATCAGCAGAAACATGATCCAGAAGTTTCTCAAAGAAACATCAACATCCTGCTGTGGCACTGGCCATTTGGCCGCTCATACAGTCTTGCTGGAGACAAATGCCTTGCGATGTACAACATCAGCCGCTGTTTCCTCACTGATAACACCTCTGCCTTCTCAACTGCTGACGTGGTCGTGTTCCACCACCAGGAAATCAGCAGAGGTGTGTCGTCCTTGCCCTTGCACCTTCATCGCCCGGCCTCCCAGCGCTGGGTGTGGATGTCACTGGAGCCTCCTGTCAACAATATAAATTTAGCACAGTTCAATGGTATCTTCAACTGGACGATGAGCTACAGACGTGATGCAGACATATCCATACCTTACGGAAAGACAATTCAAGGAGGTGATGAGCGAAGCTTCCAGGCTGCTCCGAATCGCTCCTGCCTTGTTAGCTGGGTCGTCAGCAGATATCAGGCTCACCAGGCTCGGTCTGGAGTTTACAAAAGTCTAAAGAAGTACATCCCCATAGAGGTGTATGGCAGATTGACCAAGAAGCTGCTGTCAGACAAGAACCTTCTGCCCACCATTGCAAATTGTCTATTTTACCTGTCTTTTGAGAACTCTGAGGTGAAGGACTACATAAGTGAGAAGCTCTGGAGGAATGCATTTCAAGCAGGGGCCATACCAGTGGTTCTCGGCCCGAGCCGGGCCACCTACGAGGCCCTGGCTCCCCCTCAGTCCTTTATCCATGTGGCTGATTACAAGAGCACAGCAGATCTGGCTGCTTACCTGAAGCATGTGGCTCAAGACAGGCAAATATATGATAGGTACTTCCAGTGGCACCACACTCACAGAATAAAAACTTACACTGACTGGCGAGAAAGGCTGTGTCAAATATGTGTCAAGTACCCCAGTTTACCAGCCAACAGGGTCTACCAGGACCTGGAGAGCTGGGTTAACAGCTGAGAGATTGTCTCCTCGTGTTGTCAGGTCACTGGGCTATTTTGCTGTTACTGCCTGGTCACCACATGCTTGCATGTGTATGGCGAAATACCATACAGTAAGAGTATATAGGATGTGTCTGTTGGGACCTAGAGCTTGTGAACTACAGTTCGGCCTACATGTTTAGCCAAAGCCTGTTACCACATGTTTCTTTGTTCTGGAGACAAAAGAGAACCTCCAGAACTCAATCTCCCAGGGTGCTTCAACTTCCCACCTAGGTGTTAAAACTTCCCCTGGACACAACTTTCAACCGCCATTGGTCCCCCTTGGCCCCATGAACGATGAGGGCACCGGGCCAATATAAGCCCCATGTGAACATTTGTTCTCACATTGGCCACCCGCTATTTTGAAACTTACACACACAACACACACACACACACACACTGCTTAAAGTCAGTACACCTTTAGTTAGTGTGTTTATACTTTTATCACTTTCATAATAAATGTTTTTCTTTAACAAATATTGTCTTCATTAATGTTGCAAAAGTGTGAATTTTTCCAACCTCTACACTGCAAAAAACTCCATATACTTATACTTTGCTAACTTGAATATATAAAAATTTGAGTTATAGTTATTAATTAAATTATTAATCAGAGTTCCAAATTTGTAATTAGTACTTTCATTAGACTTAATCCAGGGGTCTTCAACGTTTTTCAGGCCAAGGAGCCCCAAACTTATTTAGAGATGGAGCAGGGACCCCCTACTATATATAGTATAATATTGTGTTTTATATTAAACTGGGCCTTGTATAAACATAGCTACCCTGTTATTGTGCATTCAATACTAAGCTATTCAAATAATACACAGATTCATATATTCATGTTTTATTTTAAACATGTGCAAGGTACAGGGTGGCCGTGCCACTGCCATTTATAAACATACATCTTAAAAAAAAAATTAATCAATTAAAGTTATTAATGAATATTAATATCTGTAATACTAATATTCAATTTTTTCTGAATTTATTGAATGCCTAAAGACACCATGTAATGGTGTCACGCTTAAGGTATAACATTCACAACAGTCTCAATAAGGAATGCATCATTGGTCAAAAGTGAGGAAGTACACACAAGTTAAACAATTCTTACAAGAAAGCAGAAGTGTTAACATGTGTGTCACATTAAGGGTGTTTCATATGCACAACCTTGGAAGCACTAAGTAAGTAAGTTTCATTTCTACATCTTAAGATGATTCTGGTGCAGACCTGAGTGTTGCAGCACTAACCATTAGGTTAAAATTGCACAAATGAGAAAATGACAGATTAATGGTGGATGCTTTGGGTTCTTTGTTTGAGACTTCACATATTTCCAATGATTAGTTGGAAAGCACTGCTGTCCACATAGTGTAACTGTAACATAAGTCCTTACCTTTTCCCTATGCTTCAAACTAAATTTTTATCAGATTGCCTAAAAGTGTCTGAACATTCATCCTAATGTTGCTCCTGATAATAAAGGTAATTTAGTCACACTGTAGCCCAGCATTTCCATGTAATGCCAGCAGATGGCGGTCTTAACCTGATTTTCCTCCAAGGTTTCATTTACAAAGCACTGCATCCATTTATATGTGAAAGAATTACAATAAGAAGAGATCAAATAAAAGGGAACAACATCGAAAGAAAGCAACAGAGAAAGCTTTGTCAATTAGACTCCTGGAGCGTGAAGCATCTTCTTGAAGTGAAGGCCCATATGAAAGCAGGAGGGAAAACAGGACCGCGAACTTAACATCATTAACGCCCCTAAACATCATGGACGCTGTGGTGGTAATGGGGAGTAGGTCGATTACAACATGTAGTCTGTAAGACATTAAGACAGAATGCATGATATCCAGTGATTAGTTGGTCTGAGTAATCGCAAAAGATAGCTGGTCTGAAAATAGTGACGTTGGGACATGACAGTGTGGAAGGAGGTGATGGAAATAGTCAACCCATAGAGGAGCCAGGCAGAATGTGCAAAGAGATCTCATCATTATTTAACTTCAAGGAAAACTTAATTTGTATCTCTAAATGAAGATATTTTTGGGCTCTGTATATGAATATGTGGAAATCAAAGTGCTAAAAATTACATATATATACAAATATATAATCATAATCAGTGTCTTTCCGGAAGCAATGTGCTGGTGTCTTCACAATAAATGTCAATCATTTTATTATTTAGAAACGGTCTGTTAATGTGTTGTGACTTAATCACAAACTCTCCAAAATATGACAAATGTTTCCCACAGGGTACTTAATTTGAAATAATAGACTCCACAACACAAAATATATGACTTCAGATTATATAAATATTTATTTATTTCATTTCAGCTCTGGTATATCCACATGCATGCTAAACACACACAGGCATCTTCCTTAGTGTGTAGAATGTATAATATGTAGTCTGAAAACAGTCTTTATCAAAGAGAGCTTGCCTGGATAGTTACTCGTTCTCTGGTTCCCTTCAATAAACCAAGTCTTCATCATCATCATCATCATCATCATCAGATTGAGAAGGACCACGACAAGACAACCAGCTCGGTTTTTGCCAAGCAAGGTAGAATTAAATAAGGCAAACAACATGAGAATTATAGTTTCTGGTAATTCCTTATCCATCCAACTGATATGTCCTTCATTTTGTTCTACAAGCTCAGTGGGTTGGAATAAAGATCTCCAGTCTTAATATTTCATGGTATCAGTTGTATATATTTCTTTTTACATAGTGACACTCGTGTATGTGCAGGTCATGTAGAGTTAAAGAGGTTCTTCCACTGTGGGAGAGCAGAGAGGCTGACAAAGTGGGAGCAGGCTGAAGAGGGGAGCCACAGAGAGAGGCTTTCCTGAGAGACGACAGCAAGAGGCCACAGGTATACACTCCTGTGACTGGAGCTAAAGAATCATCCTGGGGTGGAATATAATCCATGAGCTACACAGTGGGACAAATATAAGCAGCTGCAAAATACAGCACCTCAAGTCCTGTGAAGTGGTTAGGACAGGAGAATGTAGCAGGTCCAGGAAACAAAATAAAAAACAGGGATCCATCAGGGATCCATCAATCCAATCTGACATATGAGCAACATTGCAAATTAAATTATCATAAAAACACAGTGATCAAATTTTCATTCAGTCATGACCGGCCTTCATATCATCAAAGTGAGATTGATTCATTATATCTGCACACCCGATTATATCGTTCCAGAAATGCCAATGATTAAAGAATATCATTAAATCAACAAAAAAATCTTAAATATAACAAACTTAACATGTACAAATTTGAGTTTTGATTGATGTTTGAAAAAGCATAATTACTAATTAAATTTGTATGAGGATATATGAATTGTTTTCTTATTGTGGCTAAATTATAATGAATATAAATTTTTCCATTGAACATCCATTGTTGTCAAATTGTTTTCCACAGAGCTGCAACATGTGATTGTCCACAAACAGGGTTTCTGTTTGGTGCATCACATGGTTTCTGACCAGTGCTACCATGTGTGTTGATGAGGGTGTTTTTGTAAGTTTAATTTTCAAATTGGCAACTTCCAATTTATAAAGACTTTTATAAGGAAAATGGCAGCTCGTCCTGTAACTGTAATTATCATATACTCTACATTTCTGAGGAAAGATAATGATGAGTGATCATCATTATTTTCTAGCTCATGGGGTCTTATTCATTTTAAATAATGTTCACCAAGTTAGACTTGGCCGTTTTGTCATGTTTTTCCCGATAAAATCTTTGTAGAATTGAAACCTCCTAAGGTTCATGTTAGTAGAAAACTGTATAATGGGGATAATATGTTTTCCAGACCTGAACATCACTACATCTACTTCCCACATGTGTAGAGGCCCTGCAAACAGTCAGTGAGGAGGAAGCAATTAGCTCAATATTTGACACAGCACTCGGCAATCTAGAGGAACATGTGTAGTAACAGACTGAGTGAGAGGTGAAATCTCTTTCTGTACATATTAGCAGCTATATACAGATCAGAAAACCGTGGGGACTAGTCATGTTAGTCCGATACCATATATACTGGACAGCCTCACTCTGTTTCAGAGTTCTAGATATAGAAGTTTCAAAATCCTGTGAAATCTGTTTTACACAAGAAACTTGTAACACTGTAAATGCATATTGACTCTCATATTTCTTACACAGCATCATTAATTCATGCATAGAGCAACTAGACTGAGAACACAATGGCTACATAACATAGTGATACAAATCACAGTGCCGCATGTTTGTTCATGAAATATTAAAATCACATTTCTTTTTATAAATATTTAAATAAAACCAAGGCCTGCAGCAAGAGCTCAATAAATTAAAGAGTATTTACTGATTAATAAACACAAATATTCATAACAATCTATCCAAATTGACATAAAGATATTCTTTGTTTCTGGTCATCGGCATCAGAAAACTGGCTGTGCACTGGAATCTGCTGTAGTTTATTTTATGATAATCAGCGTGTTTGCTACCTGACAGAATTCGTGTGGAGTTCTTTGATACTGGCTGATTGTAAGGTTGTAAACAATACTAGGAAAAAAGATTGAGCACAAACAATGTGGTTACAGAGTGGGAGACATTGGTCCCAGATTCAGTTCTGCCTCGAACAAATAAACCATCCTTTAAATGTCCATGAATGCCTCACTCCCCTTCCTCCTTCATGTACTTACACTCTCCATACTGTCCATAAAAGGACTGGGCTGGGTATAGCAGTGTATGTGGTGTGCGCGTTATTTTAAATGTTATTATGTTTGCACACAAGTGCTCGATGTGAAGTGTGACAGAATTTGAATGTCCAGTTTCCTAGTGAAACTTATGAAGGTAAAGGGGGGAGTCGTCAAACAGCGGGTTCTTCACTTCCATTTCCCCCGTCTAAAGAAGGAGAGAGGGGAGAGGATACTGGTTAACACAGTTCGATATAAGAAATTGCATTATTCTCTCCACGGGTTATGCTTTTTGATCAGGCTTAGCTTTGACATTTTTTGGCTCAAAAATATAATATTTAATAAATCAAAACACATTTTGATCCTGTTCTATCATTATTGTAAAAAATAACTTCTCCAGCTAAAATAAAACAAATCTGAAATAATTCTCCTCGGTCAACATAAATCCATGCATATTTGTCAGACACATCTCAGAGCCTTTTCTGCAAATATCAAATCTGCATTTCACAGTGACCTTTCATTGTAAAATCAAATCACAAATGTGATGTGAGATGTGAGATTTCTTGAGGCAAATGCACTTCAGAATTTTCCTTTTCTTCAAAGATCCCTTATTTAGTGATGTTTTTCTTCCAACCTTTTACCGCGGACGGACGGACACAGCAGATAAGACACAGATGATGATCTCATGTCTTTCATGTCTTCTTTTTTTCATATTAAGTCTTATGTAACACCTTTTGTACAATTCTGGCTTTTGTGACCTTGCGGCCAGTTCCACTTTGAGTACCCGTGCTTGTTGTGTAAACTCTGCAGAGCTTACTATTATAAAAACTCAAAGGCAACTCCAGTCGGAGAATTTCATTATTTCAAATGTCAAGATGAATTGCCATCACACAAGTAACAGTTTTCAAAATGTATTAAATGACATGTGGTTTTCATTTTATGAATAAATATCAGGACTGAAAAGTAATGGAATTCAGTCATTTGCCATAATTTAATTCTTTCATTCTGGTTGAGGGATTTCTGCTGTAAACCGTGGATCTATATCCTGACGTGACGATAATAAACAGTAGTTTACACAGAGTTTACTCACTGGTGCCAATCCAGGACACTCATATACGGTGAAATCCCCATCTTCGTTCTCCTCATCTGTTGATGCTCCTGAGTCAGGAACCTTTGGCTCATCCCTGTTCCTGTTTATGTCACAAACATATTAAGTCAGAGGTTGGTACAGATGGGGGGGAAGCCAACAAGTCAAGGAAAGATGAGTGTGTCTGGGCTTGATGGAATACTCACTTCTCCAGGGAAAGCATTTGCTGCTTCTGGTGCTGGTAGTGGTACATCTGGGCACTGTGGGCCAGCTTCTTGTCCCCAGGCTGAACACACAAGGGGCAGAGAAGGCATGAGAAAATCAGTGGAACAGTATATCCTGTCACACTGTTCAGTTGACATTCACTCTACGGTATGTGTCCCTACTGCACGTGTTCAACTTGTGACCTTTTTGAAAGGACAGGTGTGTTTGTCCATGTAGGCTTCTAGACTAATAAATCTAGCTTACTGTATTAATGGCTAGAGCTACTCCATCCAGCCATCTGTACTATTAACTCTTTTTTATCCCTTGCACTCTTCAATTTTTTAATTAAAAAATGAATTGATTATTTCTTGCATTATGTCCTCAAACCTTTCTAATTCTTCAAAAAGATATGAATAATCATTATTTTCTTTGATTAAATGTTTCTGCATTGTTTATTATGAGCTCTTTTAGTTTGACGCAGTTCAATCACAGCTAAAACAAAAATAAATATGCTCTATTTTTTTTCCTGCTTTTTCAAATTTGAATAAAATGAAACCTGCAACATAGTACTCATTTGAAATGGCAACAATATAGAAAATCTGCATGAGGTGATCTGTGTTTATCACATTTATTGTAGTAGTGTATGCGAAACACTGAGAAAAAGGTAAACATATTTATTATGAAACTGTAGTCAGAGGATCAGAGGATGTCACATGCGTCCCGAATCACCTTGGAATGTGGGTCGGAATCATACCCAAGACACTACGGGTGAGGCATAGCCTCGATGGCGCGGCAGCTCTACAAGGTGAGCTGTATACCGCCCCACACTAAATATTATTAACATCAATTATACCAATACCAGGTTTGAACAAGGCGCAGGTAACTTTTGACCAACTGTATTAGTAATAATCAAATACTTTTGATTAGTATTTGATTATTTTACAGTTGTTTCCTGAATGCTGATATTAAAGATGAATATTACATTGACTTTACATTCCATGTATAGTACATGATCTGGCTGGGAAGCTACAACCAGGTTTCTGCCTTCAAGTCTGAGTACTTGTGTGTGCAGCGCGATAGTGATGTCATGCTCACCAAATTATCAAAAGCTTGGGCTCTGATCAGTCGATGTACAGGAGAGTCCATCTTTTGAGTTAGATGCAGACCTTTCTGCAATCTGAAAGAAAAAAAGAACATCGGCTGCTGACAGATTCATCAAAATTCAAGAGGTATACAAGCTGCAGTACAACACTGCAAAGTCTACTTGCTACTGGTTGACGCTAAAGTCAGACACTTTAAAACTCCTTTATATTACATTAACCCTATCATTATGTCAAGGGGTTATATAGAAGAGGAGCAGGAGAAAAGGAGCAAGGATACTCTTCTTTGTAAGTCCATCTATCACAGGTTTTCATATGATAGATGTAAAATATGAAATTAGAGGAGCACCACCTTGAATATTTACATTATAAGCTGAAGAACTAGATTCTAACATTTACTAATCCATTAAATTGTTTGAGATACATACTTGCAGTCTCTTCCATCAAATCCTGAAAGGGAACCATCTGGGGACATTAATATAGTAGTGTACAGAGAGAGGAGTAAATATCTTACCTGACCCAACAGGCCCCTGCCATTATCAAAGCCAGTGTCCCTGCCACGATGAACACGCTACTCATGACTGAAAAGAAATACATACAGACAGTCAGAGGCAGAAAACGGTGCGCAGGCCTGAATGTGTCAAAGGAAGACATGATCCTGGACTGCTCTGGAGATGTGTGTGCAGCAGAGGGATGAGCTGATGAAAATAACTGTGTTGGGTATGACCCTGCAGCACTAACAGTGAAAACAACATTGATAACAGTAATGGAGTGTAGCAGAACTAATAAACAGAGCGTTCAGGGCCAACATTTGGTCTAACAAAGAAGGTTATTTACTAAACTGATCTAAACACTTTAGCATCGCATCCATTTTGGTGTTGTTCTAAAACGAGTCATCAGGAGATGACATAGCCCCCAGCACTCACAAACCTTGAAAGAGCAGATGGTTTGGTGCTAGCATTGAAACCTGAAGTCATAATAATTACAAAACTTCATTCCAAATCCTGTGTGTTTTCACACTGATGAATGGACTGGAGCAATACAAATGACCAAGCAACTATCACAGCTAAAGGCTTAGGGGTTGTTCACCCAGAAATGAAAATGTCCTCATTATCTACTCAAGTTTCAGGAGTAAACTTTGTTCGAGCAGAATGCAATACAGTTGAAGTCAACGGGGATTGATTCCTCGATTAACCCTGAGACTCCAGAAGGGTTTTGTGGACTCAAACACTTGACCCACCCCTCTATCTGCAGCGTGGTGAGTAGATAATGAGGGAATTTCATTTCTGGGTGAGCTATCCCTTTAAGTCTTACTTTCAGGCGTCATTGATATGGTGTTGTTCCTGAACAGAAAAAGCCTGAGTTTTTATTATATTGGATATGGTGTTGTCCCAGCAAACATTAAGACTGAGAGAATAAAACAAAAGGTAAAGATACTTGAGATAATTTGGAAATGGGGAAAAAAATTGTGAAAATTCATCATCTTAAACAAAGCAAAGATTCTTTGAACCAAAATTAGCTACTTTGTTTATTTACAGTTGTAGTCCCCTGCTCAGGAACAGGTAAATAGAAACAACAAAACGAGCAAAACCTATTCTACACAAAGAACCAACTACCTACACTACGTATACTAGGTGTTCATCTTCACTAGCCTCTCAATTCGATTACGATTCAGCAGTTAACAATTTGATTCACAACTATGCATTTCAATGTACCACATCCACAATTTTCTATATTACTGCACATTCCTGCTTTTTCATCAATCAATAAAATTGGTGAACTTGAACTCCGTTTTTATTAAGAAAGTGCTTTAAAAAGGTACTAGAGACTGTAACTGTTGTTAAGATTTCGCATTAATTTACAAAATAAGGTTTTCAATTCATAAATCAGACTACAACAGTAAGTCTATGACCGTGGTCGGTGGTCTCCACACTGATTTGACATTTATTCAGTTTAGACTTGTGTGCTGCACCTAAGGTTTAAAAAGACAAAGTCTGATTACAGCATTAACTGTATCAAGGTAGCCCCGCCTGACCCCCCTTAGCACCGCCACTGCACTGAGCCACATTACTCCAGTAGTCAACAAGTGACTCTGCTCCTTTTCTAATCATTGCCGTAGAACTGATCTTTATAAAAAACGGTTAAGTTCAAATTATGTTCCTGGATAAACGGGGCGTCGCTTCTTCTGCAACAATGCAGTTAAAACACTGTGTTGCATCATAATCTGTGTGTGTGTGTGTGTGTGTGTGTGTGTGTGTGTGTGTGTGTGTGTGTGTGTGTGTGTGTGTGTGTGTGTGGCTCGCTCTCTGTTTCTCCTCACACAAACTGATAATCAATTGTATTTAGTTATTAATCGATGATGTTGCATGATGACTCCGGATCGTTCTGCTTACTTTAACAGCGTGCGTCACATTAAGTCTTGTGTTGTTTGTAGCAGTGGAACGCGACGCACCATACAAGGGCACAAATTGACATCGAAATCTGCTTTTTTTATTGCTTGTTAAAGTGTCTAAAAACCTTGGTTGGCCTACAAGGATCTGCTCTTAATATAGTACAGTGCTGTTTGTCAAATAGAACTGTCTTTGTTTTGGAAACTCCCACTCCTTAGTTTGCTAATTTCAGTCATGGGGTTCCTCAAGGGTCAATTCTTGGTGTGTTATTCATCTCCATTTTATGCTGCCCATATTTATCCTAGCAACTAACTCAACTTACTGACAGCCTATGTGAGTTAAACTATTGGACTTATTATACTTAGTGATGATAAAACAGAAACCCTCTGTTTGTCACAACAAAGTCATATTGACTGCAATCTGGGGGCAATATCAAATGATATTATGCTAGTTGCATGAAATCTAAGGGTTGTATTTAAGGATCATGCAAGTACAGAAGGTTGTTTAGTCCTGCAATTCATTTATAAGATTATATTTTTTTAGAAATTAAACTAAATTTCTGTAATGCCCTTTGGATGGGTATTACCCAGGCTTTGCTAAATTGCCTTCAATTGGTTGAAACTTCTGCTGCTAGGATTATCACTGGTTCAAGATAACATGAGCATATAACAAATTCTTGCTTTTCTACATTGGTTACCCATTTTTTTCTGTATCAATCTTTTATATACATGTAAATGTATTTGATGATAAGGCTTAAGCCCCCATGTATACCAAGGTTATAATAACTATGTGCCTTCTTATATAAGCTAGAAGCGGCCTTTCGGTTATTCCCGGAGGCTGTCAGACTTCTGGAAATCAACCCCAAACTTTTGGGGAAAATCAACCATTAGATTGGCTACATCTGTTACTTGTAAGTGCTTATATCCCTTCAATAATTACTTTAAATTGTACTTATTTTTTATAATTTGTGATTTTAATAAATGTGTAACATATTAATACAGTAATCGAACCAAATCTTAGGTCCAGAACAACAGTCAGTTATTTTCTAAACTCAAGAGGAACAACAGAAAATACGTACTAATGAAGACATGGTCATTGGACGGGTAGGTGAGGATGATGGGGTCTCTGAGCAAAGTGGGAGTGGTCTTTGTGGTGTTGGTGGTGGTGTTGGTGGTGGTGGATGGAGCCAGTGTGGTGACCTGGACTCTCTGGCTCGCAGGCGGCTCTGTGATAGGTGGTTTGTGGTCGTCGCTGAGCTCACTGAGCTGCTTGGCTTTGGGATTAGAGGCATACTGGGAGGGTGAAGCTGGGATAAAGAAAGAGAGGTTTTGAGGCATTTCACCAGCAATGTAGTTGTAAATATACAAACATGGGCCAATCAGACAACATTCCACTACCTGGCAGCCGAGACTCAGTCCTCTGTTCACTGATGACAGCAGACAGGAAGTCGATCTCTTCATCCACCTCAGGGTATGTGTTGGTGTTACCTGGAGGAACAGAACACCAAAATCCATCACTGCCTTGATTGAAACACAGTCTGATGTCACCTACTATATTGAAAAATAATAATTATAAATAATTGGAGAGGAATGGTGCACAGGTCGTATCGTTTATTAACTTCATGTTGTGATCATCATTTGTGTTTCATTTTGTTGAATGTCCCTTTTGTATGTTGCTATATTTCGCAGATATCAGTTTCATTGATGGTTTTGATGATGTTGCCTATAATTAACAACTCTGCCTCGGCCACAGGAACACAATGGAGGCTGGATAGGTAAACCCAGAGTTAACTGAGATAGCTAATAGTGAGCTTCATAGCACAGGTTATCAGGATGACGGTTGTCAGGTTAAGTCAAGCCCAATAAGTTAACTGGGGTATGGTGAGCCTGCTTCATAGTGGGGAAGCATATACTATGATTCTATACAACCCACCAGATGACAAATATTTAAAGGGGTAATCCAGCGGGACTCAGACACAGAACGCATAAAACACTATGTTGGCCAAAATCTACTTCTTACGTTTCTGAGAAAAAATAACAACTAGATAACTTAAATAATAAGCACAACAGTGATTGAGTCAAGCACTTCCATAGAGACCGAGGAGACACAGGTTTAAAAAAAGATTTTGGTAGCATCAAGCAGCATGTGCTGAGATAACCAAGCCTAAGAAATCATTGCAGTTATTTTCTCGGATTTTATATGTTCCATTTATGGCAAAATTGACATAATCTGGTTTTAGTCCTTTCCATTCTAAAGTCTAATAATTATGTATTCGAGCCGTGTGGCAATGCAGGGCCTGCCGGAAGGAGGAGCAATGTTTTTTTACTGCTCCACTTCACCAATTCAAATCTGTTTTGCTGATAGTCAAGGAAAATCTTGAGGTACTCAAGTCTCACTGTTGTTTAAGTCCAAGTCATTTATAAGATCGTTTGTGCTCATTTGAATGACCCCAGGCTGCTAAAAGGGAAAACAAGACAGTGAAGACACACATAGAATAACAAAGTGCTGCGAATAGATGCACTGTATGAATGTGTGTGTGAATGGGTGAATGTAAAACTGTACTGTAAAGGGCTTTGAGTGGTCATCAAAGCCCTTTACAAAAGGGAAAAGCGGTATATAAATACAAAACCATTTAAAACCATTTACATAGCATATGGATTTTTCAATAATTAAAATGCATCATACTGTCTTTCAAAATATTCTTTCTTCACAAAAAACAAAACAGTACTGTGGATGAAAGTTAATGTGACTTTTCTACCGAATTACTGTACGTTAAGATCAGGTTAAGATGGATTACATCACCCCCTTGTGGCTGGCTGCAGCATAAATCATAAATCCAATCCCTCCTATATCGAGTGGATAGGACACGGTCAAACTAAAAATCAATCCTGTCATTTGTTCTGTGATTTCTGACATTTTAGGATTGTATTTACAACACTAAGGTATGTTAGTGAAATGTTGATTGAATGATAACTGGGTGAAACTTCATTATTGAAAACCCTGCAGCAATGAATGTTTTAATGAGGGAACCACATCCTGCGATGCTGTGCATCATCGCACTGCCTGAGGTCTGTTGTGTGAGAGGATAAATGTGTGTGCGGAGGCTGGATGGGGGTGTAAATGTATCAAGTGCATCAGAGTTTACCATTTGTTGTGGGTGGGAAAATAGACTCTCTCTCTCTCTCTCTCTCTCTCTCTCTCTCTCTCTCTCTCTCTCTCTCTCTCTCTCTCTCTCTCTCTCTCTCTCTCTCTCTCTCTCTCTCTCTCTCTCTCTCTCTCTCTCTCTCTCTCTCTCTCTCTCTCTCTCTCTCTCTCTCTCTCTCTCTCTCTCTCTCTCTCTCTCTCTCTCTCTCTCTCTCTCTCTCGTGTGTGCGGGTCAGTGCAATACTGTGTGGATGACTGTGATCTACTGTCATGCACCGCTGCTCAACTTGTGGGTGGATGGCAATAAACACAGGGAAAGAAGAGAGAATGGAAGAGGGACACAGATGAGGAAAGAGACGTATGTGGGTGTTGGAGTGGGTCTTCCTCAGAATCATGAATGAAAAGCGTCACTGCGGCAAAGGGAGGAGAGTGAGAGGATGAGGGGCTGAGAACAGAAAGATCTTGTCTGTATATATACAAAGCACCCCACAGACTGGATTTGACTAAAGACAAACTTGTGCTTTGAATGTTATAATGGATAAGATTTTTTTTTTTTAGATCTTCCTTGTTGTTATACACACACATAGTCACACCATGTTAAAGCCCTATGAGACAAATTGTGATATGTGAATATAGGCTACACAAATAAAATTTGATTGATTGATTGATAGTTAAGGTTCAGTTCACCTAAACTGCAAAATCAACTAGTTCAATGCAGAAAGTTTAGTTTTGTCGATCAGTCCCAAACTATGGTGGAGGACAGGAACACCTCTTCCCTGAAGCACCATCTCTGTCAAACCTGCTCTATACTGTCTGAAGTGATTGTTGGATGGTGGGATACCTCCACCCTTCTAGCATGGTATAAGGGCCTCTGACCATTTCTATAAACGATTGATGTAGCAGTGGTTAAGGAGGTAAATGCACTATGATTGGCTGTTTTGATGACGTAAAGTGTGTGAAACAGTATGAATGAGTTCCTGCAGAATGTTTGAACCAGTCATATCTCTCTCCTCAATGACGGCTGGCTTTTCGCCCAACCTTGGAGTGAAGCAGAAAAAAACTTTAGATTTCTGGCCTTTCTGTTCACCACCAGCTCCTTGTGATCTCGAAATTAATTGAAAAATTGTAACAATTGCATGGTTCTTTATTCATGATCAAAGATTTGTATCTTTTGTTTTTTTTAATGCTTTCAGTAGTTTCAGTAGTTTCAGTCCGTTCTTGGTGAATTATTTTGAATGTAACTTCCTGAGAACTCTTATCTTCCTCATTCATCATCATCAGGGTAGCTACAGAGAGATCCAATCAATCATATAGCATCAAATAGGGATCTTCTGACTGGAACAATTGTGATGTTTTCCTCTTTATCTCAGTTAACAATAGTGATTTTTTTTCCTCCATAATTCCAGAAGTTTTCCAGAAAGGATCCCTGTGTCTTGTAGAAAAGCCGCTCTGCTCCGGACAGTCACTGGTTCACTGTCACTTCTGAACAGTGCTGTCAATCGGACCATTAGCTTTGGAAATTATCAGGACACACACTGCTGACCAAGATAAATGGTGGATGGAAATAATAATGGTGTCTCCGCTGGGAGTCACACGTCACACTATGGTAAAATACATGACGCATGTAGAGGAAGCCAGAGAAGCAGGAGCTTATGTCGGCCACCAGGCATAATGCAATCACAGCTTATATTTAGAGGCACTCTGCCGACTGTTCATAGGGTTGTTGTTCCATTTGTGTTCTGTATTCATATAAATTATAATTTCACAGCTGCTGAGGATACAAATCATTCACTACTTTTTCAAAATTTGAGTTCAAAGTCAAAGTCCCTAAATGTGAATGCATTGGTCTTCACCCTATTTTATAAATGGGAATCTTGCTTTTAAGGAACATATATGTTGCTTTGTTATGCTGGAACAATTGATGAGGTGCTATAGAACCTACCTTTACTGAAGTGAGCTGAGTGAGGAGCGTGTCTCCTCTTCAACACGCATCTGCCATGGGAGTTCTCTACCAGAGGGCGCAGGCAGGGGCCACAGTGTGAGCTGCTGGGCGGGCAGAAGTGTCGTCCTGCTCGGGCACAGTCTAAACTCCGGGGGCACAGGTGAGACCCTGTTCACAAAGAGACAGAATGGTACGACACAGCCTTTATAAATAACTCACCTCTGATCTCTTCATTATCCGATTTTTCCATTTTCATAACAACCCAAAATCTTCATATTGCATTTTAAAACACACAAATTGAATTTTCTAGTAATAAGCTGCACGAGAAGACCAGTATCAACTGCAATGCAGCTATTCATTTAAATTACAAACACACAAACACTCAGGCTGTGTGACATATTCATGTCTTTGTTTATGACAATACCTGTTCACCATATCTCGTCATTCTGTACACCATGGATAGATGTTAAGATCATGGTCTTTAACATCCGGTGGGTTTCATTTTTAACCTAATGATCCTTTGTTTGTTGGGTTAGAGCAATAAAATGTTAACTTTCCACTTTGTGTGTCAATATTTTTTTGCATGGAAAAGCCCTATGTGTTTTCTACAAGGTGATTACTTCCAAGCTAAGGCAGAGAAAAAAAAAATCAACATCAAGATTTGATTGGTCATTTTGATGTTTTTCATTTTGATCTTTTTTTAAATATAATTTTATGTAGCAGAGTTTATGTGTCGAATCTGTGTTGCTTTCATAAGAACAGTTTTATCTTCTGGAACAACTAGCTTCATCTCCAAATAAGCAATTAATGATTTTTGCTGCAAAACAGACTACTCAAAACTGAGCAAAGCTGTAATATGTCAAGGTCAGAGATGACAGACAAACTTTGTTACAAGGCCTTTCAAGGAAAATGCCAGCTGAGTAAATTCCCTGTAACTTGAGAGCAGATGAGAGCAGCCAACCTGACATGGTCTGGGCTGCTGCTGTGATAATGTTGTGCTGTGGCAGCAGCCCGGCCACTGCTGCTCAGCTGGTGTGATATGGAACGATGTGTGGGTGGATATTCCTGGAAGGTCAATGGGATAGCAGGTGAATACAGAGATAAGACAACAGAATGAACAAAAATGTAGAAAAGATTCATTATGGATATCAAAAATGCAAAAAATCCTATATGGCAATATTTTTGTTTTTTGTCCCTTTCAGAGTACTGTATAGGGGTGGAGTTAGGACATCCACCTTAAAAAATAACTGGCATTAGCCTCGGCCACCAGTTGAAAACGCAACACTGATAATCAGTTACAACTGTTGTTGACCCTGTTGTCATTGTTATAAGCTGATGTGTAAATAAATTATGTATTTTACTTTGAGACAACTGTTCACATGAATAGGAATGGAGCTAATATTCTAGCAATTCCTTTGTACACCGGCATGCACATGCCCTGTTTATGTGAGAAGTCATGTGATTTTAAGGGGAGATTATTTCGGTTTGAAAATACTGTTTTCAGATAAAAAGGTAGAGGTTTGGATGTGGCCTGGAGGCTGGGGCCCAAAGTTGGACTGAATGTTGTGGGAAAAAAAACACCTAAAAATGTCTTCATCATTCTAATATTGGAAACGAACATAGACTGAGGCTCCCAACCTGTATCTGCAGGTTGCTGATCATTAAGTTTATAACAAAGTGCTAGGTGAGCATCCGGTATCTCCTGATCCTTGTTGCATCACAGTGATACTTTCATGTAGTGTGTTAATCAAAGCTTCTCTAAAGAGAATACATCACTTGTAAAGCGTGAAGGAGTTAAAATGGGCTAAATTGCTTCTATCCTTATAACACCCTCACAATACTCTTACTGAGAAGGCAGAGCATTGCTGCACATGCTTCCCCACTGGGAGTATCTATTGCACTTGTGGTTTAGGTGTGATACTGCATCCATCCTTCTAAGAGAACACCATCTGAGCACAACAGCAGCACAAAGAGCAGAATAAAGCTGCACAGCCAGTGGCAGTGCTCTCGATATCACAGGGGGAAATAATTAGAGTCAACTATCAATATTAACCCCTTCAGCTTCCTCGACACAATTGCTCCCGTCTCTGCTAATGCAACCGAGACAATGGTTGCCATGACGACTTCCATGGCAACTGAGGAGGTGTGACATCATCGAGGGGTGAGTCACCGACGAATGCAAGTCAAGGATGGATGGTTTGTCTCAGGCTGGTGCACTGAGTAGAAAAAGGCAACGATGACAAATGCATGGTGGAAATGTAAAAGATGGCTATTAAATGAATAATGTTCCTTTCACACGTTCGATGATCACTGCAATTATAGAAATGGGTGAAGTGCAAATTTCTGTAAACTCGAGGAAGACAGAGACTCACTCTTCTTCTGCAGCATAATAAGATACCCAAACAACATTTGCAGAGTGCAAAGCTCCCCATTATTTTACACTATTTTAGAACATGTTTTCTAGAACCCTAAATTTTTGCATAATAAAATAAACCTTTCTATGACTTACTACTTTTCTAACGCTAACGTGTTTTCAAAATGTTCCTCGCTGCACTTTAATTAATGCCACAGGTGGAGCAGCTTTATACATCTCACACATCCACACAATGGCCTGACCTTGGAAGCTACGACAGCAGCAGCTAATCTATGCAAAGCTTTGTAACTGGATGATGGAGATTAGAATGCACTGAGACTCTACTGTTTCTCTCAGCATCACCAGAAACAAATTCAAACCCCCAAAATAAGCTTTAACATTTGCATTTGTCCGAAGGCTTAAGAAATCATCTCAGGGAGGACAATGGAAGAATATTATACAGCAGCTGGGTCAGCACCAACCTGAACTGAACATTAAGATGTTCCAACTGTGAGAAAACACTCGTAAGATCTAGGTGAAAATAAGGTGTGTTGATAAAATAATCACTGACATGTTGTCATTTTACTTGATTAGACAGTGTGAGGTGCACCTGTTGCACCCAAGAGGAGTAGTGACTCTGAAAACTGAATTCATTACTCCTTCAGCTGCACTGCTTTGAATACCTCCACATTCAAATAAAACCGACTAGAGTAGCTTTATCTGGGCTTCTCAGCACTGATGTTCACCGGTGACATTATCACCGTATCATTGTGATAACGTCTTACAGTTTCCTAGCAACCTCTTTTCTTGTGTTTGGTCAAAGAAATGAGACACGTCCATGCTGTTTGACTTTACCTCAGGTACAGGATTTATACTGATTGCCCTGAATTGCGTGTCTTTACAGGCTTTGGATGGGTTTTACAGATACATACAGTTAGTGGCTGATGAATACAGGAAGAGGGGACACATGGCAACAGTTGGCCAAGGCAAGAGGAATATAGAGGAGGGCAGGAAAGGGAAATAGAGAAAAAAGGAAGAAGTGAATTTAACAAGCAAATATGCATTAAGAAGTTACATATGTTTCATAAAGGCCCTGCTGGGCCTAGGTCCTCCCTTGCATGACATGAGAGCACTTGCTATCAAAGACCAACCTTCTCTACGTATACAAAGCTCTGTATGGCGCGATTGCTTCTCCTAGTTTCTTTTTATTTGAAAAAACTCACTCAAATAAATTACATCCGATTCTTTAATTCAGACCACTATATAATGTTAACTGTTTAACTGATCTGTTCTTTCTGTGAGAAGACTCTACCATTCCCACAGGTCTGCATCGTCTCAAGACATCATCTCGCCCTTACACTGGATCTGGATGAGTCAATGAGAGAAAAAATTATATACGCCCATGTTCTATTCCTTATTCACGTCTTGTGAAATTTAGCAGCTCCATCCATCTGAGGCCTTAAAATAGACTACGAGTTAATTCAGATGAAGAAATAGAAACCGTCTGTCAGGTGATCAATGATCATTACAGGGCCAATGTCTTAGTCAGTCTTCATCTTTTTAAATAACAGGCCAAAGGGTGTCGGTGGATGGTTGTGATGAAATGTAATTTAATGAATCATCACTGTTACAATGCTCTGCAGTCTACCTCAGCTGTCGACTGTTTGAACACTACATCACCTAATTCCAAGCCTGTCTTGTTGCGATGTTCCAGACAAACTGACCTGTGTGGAGAATGCAAATGTCATCAAAAGCTTCTTTTCTCTGCTGTCCTGAGATAAAAATGACAGTCCGCAGAGCAGAGGCCAGCTTACATCCATAAGCACCTGAAATGGAAATGGCCGGTAGTGTATGTGTATGTGTATGTGTGTGTGTGTGTGTGTGTGAATGTGTTCTCACAGATTTTGACACTGCTGATCGATATGCAGAGATTTGGTCCCCTAAAAGATTAAATCTTCTTGCTAGTCTGATCCCAAAATACTAGGGGATAAAAGTAATTAGAAATATTTTGTAATGTGCAATGCAGGATAACTGTTGTGTCTGAGATGTTACGCAGCCACCTATACAGTGCCTTGCATAAGTATTCACCCCCCTTGGACTTTTTCCCATTATGTACTGTTACTAACTGGAATTCAAATAGACTTAAATAAACTTTTTCCCGTTTGATCAACAAAACATGCATAGTACTTTGGAGGTGCAAAATAAATTTTATTGTGACACAAACAATAATGAGAACAAAAAAGTTGACATCTGTTGGGTGCATAAGTATTCACCCCCCTGTGTCAATACTTGGTAGAACCCCCTTTCGCTGCAATTACAGCTGCAAGTCTTTTGGGGTATGTCTCTACCAGCTTTGCACATCTAGAGATGGAAAGGTTTGTCCATTCTTCTTGGCAAAAAAGATGAAGCTCAGTCAGATTGGATAGAGACCGTCTGTGAACTGCAATCTTCAAGTCTTGCCATAGATTCTCTATTGGATTGAGGTCTGGGCTTTGACTGGGCCATTTTAAGACATTAACATTCTTTAATACAAACCATTCCTTTGTAGCTCTGGCTGTATGTTTAGGGTCATTGTCCTGCTGGAAGATGAACCTCCGCCCCAGTCTCAAGTCTTTTGCAGACTACATCAGATTTTCTTCAAGGATTTCCCTGTATTTGGCTCCATCCATCTTTCCCTCTATTCTGACCAGTTTCCCTGTACCTGCTGAAGAGAAGCATCCCCACAGCATGATGCTACCACCACCATGTTTCACTGTTGGGATGGTGTGCTCAGGGTGATGGGCAGTGTTGGGTTTTCGCCACACATAGCGTTTTGCATTGAGGCCAAAAAGTTCAATTTTGGTCTCATCTGACCAGAGCACCTTCTTCCACATGTTTGCTGTGTCTCCCACATGGCTTCTGGCAAACTCCAAACGGGATTTTTTATGGATCCCTTTCAACAATGGCTTTCTTCTTGCCACTCTTCCATAAAGGCCAGATTTGTGGAGTAGACGACTAATAGTTGTCCTGTGGACAGATTCTCCCACCTCAGCTGTGGATCTCTGCAACTCCTCCAGAGTAACCATGGGCCTCCTGGTTGCTTCTCTGATTAATTTTCTCCTTGTCCGACTCTTCAGTTTGTGTGGACGGCCTCCTCTTGGTAGGTTTGCGGTTGTGCCATATTCTTTCCATTTTCTTATGATGGATTTTATGGTGCTCAGAGAGATGTTCAAAGCTTTGGATATTTTTTTATAACCTAACCCTGCTTCATATTTCTCCACAACTTTATCCCTGACCTGTTTGGTGAGCTCCTTGGTCTTCATGATGCCGTTTGTTCAGTAATGATCTCCAACAAACTCTGAGTCCGTCACAGAACAGGTGTATTTATACTGAGATTAAATTGCAGACAGGTGGACCCTATTTACTAATTATGTGACTTGCAAATGTGACTTGTGAATGCAATTGGTCGCACCAGATCTTTGTTAGGGGTTTCACAGTAAAGGGGGTGAATACATATGCACTCAACACTTTTCAAATTTTTATTTGTAAATAATTGTGAAATCCATGTAATATTTCCCCCCACTTCCAAATGATGCACTATTTTGTGTTGGTCCATTACATAAACTCACGATGAAATACATTTTAATCTGTGGTTATACCATGACAAAATGGAGAAAACTCCAAAGGGGGTGAATACTTATGCAAGGCACTGTACCTATAACTATTTTGTCGAACGCCGGAACACACATGGGCAGAACATGACGGCTGTGTCGCTAATCGTCTACATCTCGCAGCCGTCTGTTGTATGTGGTCTGCCTGATGTGGAGATGCCATGTGAAGTTTCTGGTATGACTACTTAACATAAGTAGGCCTATGGATTGTGCTATTGAGCATTTCAGGATGTGTTTCCAGTGCTAAAGAATGTACCTCAAATTGTTGTCGGGTAATTGTGTCAGACAATCATCTAAAAGCCATTTTTGGTATTATACTCACTTTTCTTTGTTGTAGAGACACAACTGCAGCATCAGAGTTTAAGCACTGCTGTTTACATGCAGACAAAAATTACAGAAGGGGTTTGTGTGGATCTCACAGTCAAGTGTGTGACCTTATATGGTCATCCAGGTCAGTGACGGAGAGCTCTTGAGCTCTGACAACAGGAATGTGTTTCTGAAGACAGCAAGACCACAGCCAATACCTCTGCTATGATAAGTGGGCCTATCACACAACCAACGTATAGTATCAAGTGACACACCCAGAGCACATCTGAACTGCACTGAATCATCTATTTACCACCTCACTGCCCAACATTATCTGTCATAATGCCTCGCAGCCACACGAAGCAACACACGTCACAGGGTGGAAAAGCCCAGCGCCACCGTGGCACCAACTGTGTGAGTGACAGGTCGTGACTGCACTAACACACAGACACTACAGTTTCACATTTGAAAGCTGGATGTCACAACAACAAGCCTTAACACTCTGTCTTTTCATATTTCTATCCTGTATCATTATACTGAATGTTCCAATGAGGACTTATTGGCTAGAGCATCATACTAACCTGTACTGCAGAGTTACTGCTGTGCAATTTCATCTCTGAAAACATACCACAATTTTCAATAAAGAAAGGCTGGCATGAGGGCAGAATGCAAATATAACACAACTCATTATAAACTTTCAGATTTCAATACTGTCTTATAATAGTGAAGGGGCAAAGTGTGAGAATTGTCCAAATGTTGAATTCTTGCTGCAAACAAAGAGGGGACAATATTAAAGTCCAGGAGGGTGTCCAATCCTCTCATAAGAAAAGGAAAGGCTCTCTTTGTCCCTCTTCAACCCTCCTCTCCCCTGTGCTGTAGTCAGGCTGGGGATCGAGCACTCCAGGACAAATCTTGGTGGGTAACTCCATAAAGTTTTTACCGACCTTCTCTCTGTGACTGTCATTCGGGGTAGGCATGAGTACATGCTGCATGCGTGTCGTAGGACTGGGTTTGAAGAAACAGTGGACACATGTCGCAGATACGACGGCTGCAACGCATTATTACTTCTAATTTGTCATGGTGGTGTGTGAGTTATGTCTCTTCAACGCCTCTTGAGTTGCTAAGTAGTACTACGAGACAAGCTGGGCCAGGACTAGCTGGTTAGCATTCTGACTTTAGTACATACTGTCTCATTGCAACACATACGGTTTTATGTATTTTAGATAATTTCAAAACTGTTACCTCATCCCATTCCGTTGATAATCTTAGTCAACTTCGGAACATAAAAAACAAATTATTAAAATAAATGTTCCCTTTCAACAGGCAATAAATAACTAAACAACTAACTAGAGAGAACAATTCACTGATTAGTTGCTCAGCAACCAGAAGCTTGAAGATAAAACACTTTATACTATACTCACAAAAATATACTCACAGTCACATACTGTTCTGTAAATCAACACTAAGTGCATTCTCTGAGCGTCACCTACGAACAGTAACATCAACAATAATGTACTTGACCAATGAATCTACTGACATGCCAATAAGGGTTTCCCAAAGCAAAAAGTTCAGGCTTCAAACATTTATCTCCACAATCAACAACTCAAAACCTAGACAAGTCCTTTTTACAATGATGTTAGAGGTTTGAGAAGATTAAACCAGAGGAAAATAAAGTTCTGAGAAATACTCAATGATCATCTAAATCTATTTTTGACTTATATTTTCAGCGCCCAGTTTGAAACTGGGGAACCATCTCTCCTCATCTCACTTATTCACAGTAAAAACATATGAATTAAATGAGACATATATTAAAAACCTCTATCCTGAGTTCAAATATAATATAATACATAGATTTAGTTTTTTCTGCTCTACATTTAATGCTAATTAAACCCTCATAACTAGACAACAAATTTGACTGGTTTTGCTTGAATAATTAAAACCAATAATCAATTTTAGCTGCTGATTAATCTTCTGTTGAGTAACCACTCAATTGAGTGCGTACTCGTTTCACGTCTGTTGCTACATCCTATTCAGATTTATCATCACAAAACGTTGTAAAATTACTAAACTAAACACAAAAGAGACCCAGAAATGCAGTCAGGCATGGAAAGTCCAGGATGCACCCACTCAGCTGAGTGAAGAGACAACCCCGAGTGACACACCATGGCAGCAGAACAGCAACATGAGGGTTTCTCAGTGAGTGGGAGCTGAGCACATCCCAGAGCCCCACAGCCCCCCCCCCGGGCAGCCACGTCCCACCGCTGGGAGTGACAGCAGCAGCACATCTGTACCTGTCAAGCAGGAGCTCAGCGCCACAAGGGCCGCAAACACCGCAGCCTGGCCGAGCAGCGGGGCCCACATCCTGGGCACAGCTCCGACGACTGTCAGGGGAGAGCGACCGGAGGAGCAGGAGAAAGAGGAGGATGAGGAGGTTGGTCGGTGATGATCATTCCCCCATCGCTCTGGGCTCAGGGTGGAGAAGACCGAGGAGATCTGAGTAAGTCAGAGAAAAAGGCAGCCGAGTAGATCGGAAGAAGAAGAGTCCGCTCCTCAGCACAGACCTGCAGCACAAACCATCACTGACTGATCCTCTGATTCACGTTTCTCCTGAGGTGGAGGCAAGTCCGTATGTGACGTCAGCACGCTGCTGCGCTGCCTACGTGCTGCCTTCAGGTGCATCTGTACGTCACCCTGTTCACCCTGGTGTAATAATAGCAGTTCTAAATCTAACATTTTAGCAGACAGCAGAATTCTCCACTCACACTGATAATCTAACACTAAACACGAATTGCCTTATTCATGCATCTGCCTATTAGTTGAAGACGATAAATGATTGTTTCTTTTTGCTGCGTATTCTTTTCATGTTATGACAAGACGAGTCAAAAACAGATGATTCTGAGAGTGTGGGAATAGGAGGAAATCAAAAAAGACAAGACTCAATTTAAAAAGGGACGCGGCGCGATAATCATTGGCACAAAGGCGATTTCTTATTTAAAAATATTCAAAGGTTTTGCCGTCACGCAGCCTCTATTATTTAGCTTGACTGATGTTAACACATCCCAGCCACTAGGTGCCAGTAATGCGCCATAGGCTGGATGCCAATCGCCATTAAATAACAATAAGAAGAAGAAGCCTCCCAACCGGCGCTACTCGCATTTCCCCACATGAATCTCTGTGAAGTGCAGCCGCTCAGGTGTATTGGTGATGATGGCATGCCCGCTATCTAAAACACCGAAGGTACGGGCATTTCAGCCCTCATGGGCAGAAGACTATGGCTTTGTTTTTAATAAGGACCGTGCTGTGTGCAAGTTATGTTTGGAAAATGTTGTGTGGCGAACGTCCAGTGTTAAGCGCCACTTTGAGACAAGGCACGAAAGAAGTTTCAAAGATCAGGCAGACAAGGGAGAATCCATCCAACATGCTCTGACACTGATAAAAACCATGCGACTGAAGCAAGCTTTGGCAATTCGGAATATGAGTGTGGTTGGTGAGGACCCCAAGACCCCGTCCAAGACCCCGTCTTGAGGTCCCCCTAACGTTGCGAAAGGGCCCCTACGACCTCCTTGCAGGGGGAGGGCGGGATTGTGGATTTCTCGGAAATTCCGAGACAAATGCCCCCAAAAATAAAAATAAAAGTGAATGCAATACGCTTCCGTATTCTTCTGTTGATTCTTTTTTTTTTTATCTTGCCATTGAAATAGGCCATCACTTCTCAAAATAACTTCATGACTTTAATGCTGTATCTAGACCCACATACATAAATCGATTTTGTCCTGTATTGTTAAATGTTAGAATATCAAATTTATCAAAAGGCTGTCATGTGGGGTGGAACTTCTAGCTCTAGGTCCAACCCTCCTCCTTTGATGTGCCGCAGGATGATGTGCGCCGTAGGATGAAGTGCACCGCAGGATGATGTGCACCGCACGATGATGTGCACCGCAGGATGATGTGTGCCGCAGGATGATGTGTGGTGATGATGATATGCGCGGCAGGAACAGGATAATGTGCGCGGCATGATGAGGTGCGCCGCAAGATGATTTGCACTGCACTATGTGCGGTGATGATGAAGTGCGCCACAGGACGATGTGCGCCTCACAATGATGTGCCCCGTAAGAGGATGTGTGCTGATGTGCGCCCCAGGATGATGTGCGCCCCAGGATGATGTGCGCCGCAGGATGATGTGCACCACAGGATGAGGTGCGCCTCACGATGAGGTGCGCCGGATGATGTGCGCCACAGGACGATGTGCGCCGCACATCTTGCGGTAAGGATGATATGCACTGCACGATGATGTGCGCCGCAATGATGTGCGCCCCAGGATGATGTGCGCCGCAGGATGATGTGCACCACAGGATGATGTGCGCCGCAGGGCCGCAGGATGAGGTGCGCCGCACGATGAGGTGCACCGGATGATGTGCACCGCAGGATGATGTGTGCCGCACGATGATGTGTGGTGATGATGATATGTGCTGGAGGATGATGTGCGTGCAGTGATGATGTGCGCTGCAGGACAAAGTGCGCTGCAGGACGATGTGCGCCGCAGGACGATGTGCTTCGCAGGATGATTTGCGCCAATTTGTGCCCCAGGATGATGTGTGCCAGGATGATGTGCGCTGCAGGATGATGTGCGTTTAGTATTGTGTTAGTAGTGATGAGCAGGTACCTGTACATGGCTTGTTAGTTTAGCTCCGCTAGCCTGCAGGCAATGCTAACGGGACCGTACTGAGTTATTGACCCGAAATGAACCGATATGAACCGACATGAACCGAAATGCGCCGTTCCAGCCAGCGAGGAAAAGCGTTAGAGTTTATGAGGATGAGATTTACTGTGATCAACTGAAACATGAATATTTAAAGTCACATCTGCATTTTAAGAGCAGCTGTTTAAAGTAGCATTACATCTCCTAAAGCTCTTTATTCAGAGTATTGATGTTGACGTTGATGTGAAGCTATGTGTCTGTCTAATCTTTTTACTTTGTTGCAAAGTAAAAAGATTTGCGCTGAGCGCTAAAGCATGTAAAATGTATTTGAAATAGGATTTGTGCTCCCTGCTGGCACTCAAAATGCAGCCCATAGTATATCTTACTGGTCTTTATAGGCCTACTGCTTATAATAATCAGCTACCTCTATTTTTTTACGGTGACATGATGTCATACAAAATTGCCCCACCAGAAATTTCAGGCCAAAATCGCCACTGATATATAGTATTTCTCCTCAGATACTCAACGATTACTAACAATAATCAATTAATTGACCTTCAGTTATGCTTCAAAATGTGTATTCCTATCAATGCTGCTAAAACTTTTATCTTGATGATGTTCTCCTTTACCCTTGACATCTGTGATGGAAATCTGGAGATACAAGAGGCTGGAAACAACAAAGTTATCTACGTGTATTTAATAAGGGGCTTTCTGCAGAAAGGATCAACACAGGGAGACCACAAGGATCTCAGAGTGAGGATGAAGAACAGTCAAAAACACAGATCTTATATAGGAGGATTTAGGGCTGTCCTTCTGAACCAATCCAGGAAGGATACATGGGTGGGGGAAGGAGAGGAATCTAAACATTAGCAACTGATTCACATGTGTTTCCTTAGGTGATAAGAAGACATCCACTCCTTCCTTTGATGGGTAATTAAGTAACAAATGGTCTCAACGTATTTCAACACTAACAGTCCCGACCATAAAACAGCTCAAGTCTTAAACAATTTGGTGTATGTAAATACAAGTCATAAAAGTCTCTTACAAGGCTGCAGAAACTTACTATCCAAATACAAAATAGTTTGTTAAGCATGTTTAGTTAATTTTTCTACTACATTTCCCTCCTTTTTGTCATTTATTGACAACTTATGAGAATGAAAAAATCAAATACATCAATTCACCATCATCATCACAGTAGTGTAAAGCAAACTGCATTTGTCGCGAACGGTATGCGTCTTTAAAAGGGAGGAAGGAATGATAAGAGCAGATTACACAACCACACAGTAACATCACATTCTTTATCACTATCAAAGGGTTCTGGGGAGGAAACCACTCAGGGAGGGGAAACACACCTTATCTTGTCGTCACTGTAGATCTAATTCTAATCATCTGGCAGAACAAACAATAGGGACACAGTTGGCCTTCCCTATAAGGTTCATGGAGGCTAAAGTAACCAAACTGTGAGTATAAAGGTGCCATGTGGGGGAGACATACGTGCGAATAGAAGTGTGGCATGTTCAAACAAGCAAACACTTTCTGTAGCTTCAAAGGAAAACAAATCATCATATCGCACAGGATGCTTGAAACCCACAAAAAACGAAATTCGTATCAAGCGTGTCAGCGGGAGATCGCTGTCATCATTATTGAGAGAACAGTTCCTCTACTGCCACTTAGACCCAGCTGACTGGAGAGGTCAGTGTTCCATTTGTCGTCCTCTCGGCGGTGTGTGTATCATGTGATTTTCTGAAGCAACTATTACTAACAGCTGTGCTGGTCAGCACTGCCCCCTCTTCACCGATCTTTCGCTTTACTTATTCAGTGTGGGTGCAGCAGTTAGAATTTCCGGTTCTGGGACTCTCTTGCAGTGACTGGCATTTCCTTGTGATACTGGGTCATTATTAGAGGTGTTAGCATCACATTTACATACAGCAACATGTTTGGGGAGGAGGATAGCATCAAGCATCAGAGACACTAGAGCATGATTTGCAGTTGGTTTGCCTGCTGATGTAAGGAATTCTCTGTGTTTCCAAATCGTGCCAAAATCATGTACTACACCAAATGCATATCTACTGTCAGTGTAGATGTTAACCCTTTTCCCCTTAGCCAATTTGCATGCTTCAATGAGAGCAGTGAGCTCTGCTGCCTGTGCAGACAGGGAAGCAGGGAGTGGTCATGCAATCAATGTATCATGTGCTGTAACCACAGAGAAACCAACTTGATTTGCTCCTGTGTCTGAATTGCGAGACGCTGATCAATCCACAAACAGTTCAAGGTCTGGATTCTGCAGTGGTGTTTCCTGTAAATCTGGTCTGGGGGAACAAACTTCGGTTATTGTTACTACACAATTATGTTGTTCACCATCTCCTTCTGTTGGAAGAAGAGTAGCTGGGTTAAGAACATTACATCTTTTCACAGTGATGTTAGGCATTTCCAACAGAATAGCATGATAACGGAGCCAGCGTGCAGCAGACAAATGAGATGTCTTTTGTTCCAACAAAATCATAGACACAGCATGTGGTACCAACAGGGTGAGTGGGGAGTACCCTACTAAATCCCTGGATGCCATTACGGCCTTCTCTGCTGCCGCTACAGCTCTGAGACAAGTAGGCAGCCCTGCAGCAACTGGATCAAGTTTTGCTCAGAAAAATGCAACAGGTCTCTGTTTGCCCCCCTTGGTCTGGGAGCAGCACTGATGTCATCTACTCCCCCCTCTCGTCAACTGCTTGTGTGAAAGGTCGGTCAGGGTCGGGTAGTCATAAAGTCGGGTGGTCGATTGTAGGGTCAGTTTCAAGTCAGTGAAAGCTTTCTCTGCGTAATCAGTCCATATAACTTTGCTAAATGCTTGTAAGCCCGTGTGCGATTGCGCTGAGGGGCTCCTCGAGGACAGCATAGCTAGGTATAAATGATCTGCAATAAGAATCGATCACAGGAATGACATCCCTTATTTCTTTCTAACAGTTTAGGAATCTTTGAATTACTGTTACTCTATTAGGGGAGAGGGATTTGCCCTCTGCTGTGATCACATGCCCTAAAAATTAAACTTTAACTTTTACAAACCTATACTTTTACAAACTTATACTTTAAAAAACGTATACTTTAACAAACTGCAGTTGTTCAGGCTTGCCTTATTACCTTATGCATTTAGATAATTTAGTAGAGCTACAGAATAATTTTCACAATATTCTTCAGTTGGAGCCAGATCACAAATCATTATATTGTCAACATATCATAAATGTGCTCTTCTTGCTGTTATCTCTAAATTAGCTCAAGCTCTCCTTTAGTGCCTGGTTGTAAATGGTCAGTGATTCACAATAGCCTTCACAAAGGCATGTGAATGTATAACTTTCTCTGTTGAACTCAAATGCAAACCAGTATTGGCTGTCTTCATCAATTTAAACACTAAAGAATGCATTTGTCCGATCAACAACAGAGAACCATTTACTATCCTTCAGAACTTGCTAAAGGATTGTCTTAATAATTTGGAACCGACGAAGCGCGTTGTTGTACTCAGCGTTGACAACATACAAATCTCAGATGAATCGCAAATCATCAGGTTGTGTTTTATCAAAAATACTCTTCAACAGAAAAAATCGGAGCGTGCACTAGTGAATCCTTGCAAGGAACAATTACACCTGCCCTCAATAGAGAGTTGAAAACGGGTGTAATACCATCGATGGCTTTCTGTTTCAGTAGATATTTTCAGATCATGGTGTGATAACCACAGGTTCCATGTATTAAATTAAACCCACATCATGATTACCTTGAGCCCTTGAAATGTTGTTTGTATAATCTAAATATGCATGTGCATATTGGGCTTCTTTACGTGTGTCTGGTACCAGTTAAACAACCTTGAAAGTGTGAACAACAGATGTAAATCCCTTTCTAAACAATTTCAAAAATAGATTTTACCTAACCACAGGATCTGATATTTTTTCCCAAATGTCAGCATTGACACATTTTTGTATCCACGGTCCCAAGTCTTGCCATTCATCATTTTTGTTTTTGACAGCAAGTCATGTGAGTGTGAACCAGGAATTTCAAAAGGAGAGCATCCTCTGAACATCTGTGAAGGAACTGAGAGGGTGACTTCAGAAACAGCACATCTATGTTCATTCCAGAACATGAAACTTAGTGTTAAATTATCTTTCACACAACTTTCTCGAAACCATCTTTTCTCAAAACCTGCATCTCTCCCTTTGTGTTTGAGTGCAGTGTACATCTTTTGGATGTTCTTAGTATGACTGAATGTGCCTTGTCCACTAGATCCATGTGACAATAGATGAACAGAGCTTCCATTCATACGCATTTAACAGTGAATCAGCATTACACTTAATGCACGTGTAAATCTGTAGTGGATCCAGATCAGCCGTTTGGATCACTATGACTCCTAATGGGTTGGAAACTATAAAATACCCAAAAGATACTTTACATCTCTTCCCATCATGTTAATTTGGACAACATGAGGATAGCAAAAAATTAACACTTGAATTTTTCAGTGATGCCTCATATTATATTATATTATAATATCACCTCATATTAAGGGAGTCATGAATTTTCAACCACGGTGCTTCCTGAATCTAACACAGATCTAACAACTCATTCGCTCATCTTAGGATGTGTGTCAAACATATCACTGTTGATGACTGAATGTGTTGCTCCCACAACAACAAGGAATATATTCTCTTTCCCTAGCACTGTGAGTGTGTGCGTTGGCATACGAACATATACATTTCATTAATATTTATCATATGTTCCTATCAGTAGTTTGTGTTTCTTTCCTAAAAAATCTTTTACTTCTGTGATAGGTGTTTGTGTTGGTGTGGTGCATTCACCCTCTTGATGTGTGAAGTGTTCCTCACGGCCTCGTTCTGTGTTCAAAGTTGCTGGTTCCTCCCTCTCCTCCATCCCCGCCTCGGTTCAATCACCTTGTAAAGTTGCTGTTTCTTCTGCAATTTTTTTTAGTTTTGCCCAATGTCCCTTCTCTCCACAGAGAAAACAAATGTCCCAATCATCCTTCCACGTGCCGTCTCCTCTCCTTCCTTGAAATCCTCTTCTTCTGCATCCGCGATGTACCTGTGAACATTGTCAGTGAGGCTTTATGCAGATCAGTGTCTTATTTCTTCTTCTTCTTCGCATGAACTGCATGTGTTTTTATTAAGCTCTTCCTGAGTCCCACTTGATGCCTGTACGTTTTAACAGGCTGGCAACATCAGGTCACTTCAACAATTCGCGATTTGGGCTGGATCCTGTCCCAGTCCATATTGCCTGCTTGTCTGGTGCAAGGTGAAGAGAGGAGTTGCGGGTCTGGAACGTTATTAGCTGGAAAAGGTTGTTGTGGAGCCTGGGCTCCTGGCTGTGGAACATCCGCTTCTGGTGGAGCCTGGTGTTGTTCTGGTTGTCTTCTTGTCGGCGGGGAAGAGTCGAGGTTGGAAACCTGCATTTTGAGACACTGAGACATTTGTGAGGTGTTATCTGTCCCTGCCAGTGTCTGTTTTCTGTCCCTTTGATGCAATTTTCTTTCTAACCACATTCCTTACACGAAAACTCCCCCCAGCTGGAAACCACATTCACTCATCCATACTTGTATCAGACTAAGTACTGTGTCACCATAGTTCCTTCGCATGAAGTTCACATAAGGATTACTCAATTCAGTTCTATTACCCAAATCTTATTTTCTCATTTACCTATGTAAAGATTTTTTTTTATTTTAATTTAAGTATTAGTTAGTCTTCATCAATCTCCTAAACGCTATCTTAAGGAGCAAATATAAAACTTAGTAATATAAACATCGTCAAAATAACGTTATACCTCCTATATTATATTCAATAGTAATTTCCTTATAATTACTTGGTTACTGTTAGTTTCTCAATTCATCTCTTCTTTTTTATTTATTTATTTATTTTTTTTAAATACACTTTCAAATATCCTGCCTCACCAATACAAATCATAGTGCCTTAAAGAAGTTCTCTACATAGCGCGCTTTTTGTTTGAGTTGTCTGACACAATGCAAATACACTCAGTATTATGTCCTCTCTGTGGTTGCAGTCGAAACAACTCCTTAAGGTACCTCGTCAGTCTACCTTCCAGGTTTCTTCTAAACCTTGGTTAAAAATTTACAGGGCTTTCACCTGTCTGGAGGATCCCGTTCCTCTTAGACCAACTTCTCCGTAACACTATGCTTTGCTTGGTATATATTACACTTGAAATCTCAGATTCTCACCAGATAGATCGCAGCGCTGAGACGATCCGGGACTCGGGTCTTTAGTCCCTGCATCTCACCCGTATGGGGAGGTTAAGGTTGGAAACTTTTTTCCAAGATGATCGGTCAACCGTTGACCCGAGTCCAGATCCGTCCAGACGTGCAATCCCACTTCTGACACCAAATTGTGATGGAAATCTGGAGATACAAGAGGCTGGAAACAACAAAGTTATCTACGTGTATTTAATAAGGGGCTTTCTGCAGAAAGGATCAACACAGGGAGACCACAAGGATCTCAGAGTGAGGATGAAGAACAGTCAAAAACACAGATCTTATATAGGAGGATTTAGGGCTGTCCTTCTGAACCAATCCAGGAAGGATACATGGGTGGGGGAAGGAGAGGAATCTAAACATTAGCAACTGATTCACATGTGTTTCCTTAGGTGATAAGAAGACATCCACTCCTTCCTTTGATGGGTAATTAAGTAACAAATGGTCTCAACGTATTTCAACACTAACAGTCCCGACCATAAAACAGCTCAAGTCTTAAACAATTTGGTGTATGTAAATACAAGTCATAAAAGTCTCTTACAAGGCTGCAGAAACTTACTATCCAAATACAAAATAGTTTGTTAAGCATGTTTAGTTAATTTTTCTACTACACATCTATTGCACTTCTTTTCGTCCTGGGAGAGATATCCCTCAAATGTGGCTCTCTCTGAGGTTTCTACGTTCTTTTTACCCTGTTACAATGTCACACCATGATGAAGCCCTATGAGACAAATTGGGATTTGTGAATATTGGCTATACAAATAAATTTGATTGATTGATTGAATATGACCTAAGCAGTAAGAAATTCCAAAAATAGCCACAGTAGTGAGAAATACTGATCTTAGGAGAACAGAAATGATTATAGAATTTACTCAGTAGAGCACGTACCTCCACCCAGTGCCAACACGGTGAGGTGAGGGGAATTTGGTTGATTGCAGTATGCAACCTCACCTATAGATGTCAATATATCTTCCCTTTTAGATTTCATTAGCTCCAAGTGAGCTTCACATTAAAGTCTCTGTTCCTTCTCCATATTTATTGTATGTGCACTGGATGCTTCAGGTTGCCATAGCACATTTTTGTCACATTAATCTGCACACACATCATTCTGCACACCCAGCTGAAAGGACTACACCAAAAACTGATTTATTATTATCAACATTCTGGGTACAAAGGCCCCTTAGCACCTAATCCTTTATCATGGTTCAGGTGGTAGAGCGGGTTAGATGCTGTTCCCTGGGATAGTGTTTTGATTTCCTGTTCACCTGAACCCAGGTTGTACCAGAAAGGAACAACTAAGTAAAAGAAAACAATAATTAAATATGTTGAGTATCGTCATGAGAGCAGCTGAAAGACAACTGGAAGATTATACCCTAACCCGTAGTTGAGCAGTCGAACAAACAAGTTTCTATAGAAACAGCAAATCTTACTGCTTTCTTATTTTACTCATTATTATTGATGAAGCTGACTGCATCAACTATTGACTGTAGAATGATGACGCTATCTGCATTTAGATTGGTTCCCTCACTTTCACTATAAGTTGAATAGGTCCATGGATGTACTATAATCCCATCCAGGATGACATTTGACAGGAAAATAGGAAAATGTAAGACTCTACAGCATTTGCCACCAAATAAAAGCATATACAAGTAGCTTTTCCCAGATAGTGGAATAGTGGCAGACATTAGAACAACTGTGTAAACTACCTTGCAAAAGAAAAAGAGCTCTGTTGTCAAAGGAAGACATGAAGGCAAAAACGGAGAATGATAGAAACTTAGTAACTATAAATAAGTTATTAAAACCAGGTGTTTTACTCTAACACTGAGATCGGGGTTTGTGGTTAAAGCTGGACTTCTTTGTTTCTTGCTTTGGAGAGTAGCCAGCCGGATGGTTGGAGCTGTAAGTGTTCTGAGGAGACCGGAAACGGATCCAGTCTTTGCCCTAGTGGCGCCAACATTAACATTACTTAGGAAAGGGACACATGGTGGAAGTTGTTTGCAACCATAGGATTAGTTTATTAAAAAGATTCATGAGTCATCGCATAATATAATGAAGTCATGATGTAATAATGAAATAGCATTACAATCTCTGTTACAGTGTCATTTTAGAATTGCCTAATTTGGGTGTTTTTACCCTTCTGATGCTTGTCATTTTTATTATTGTGTGCCACTCGTGTCACTGTCTGATTATGAATGTCTTTTGCTCAGGACTTAGATCAAGCTCTGAAAGACCTGATCAAATGCAGTGAAAGTCTATAATCAATGGAACTCTCAGTGTATGTATTAGTATGTATGTTTCATGTATGGACACAGTGTATTTAAAAAAATGACTCATGTCATGTTGTTTTAATTAATTCAAGAATAATGTTATCTATTCAGTACATTATTCAATGTCTACGTATACACTCCACTACACATGGAAATGTAATGTTATCAAGCAGGCAGAACCATTTTGTAGAAAATGATTAATATCCTGCTCATCTTGATTTGTTTTAATCTGGTCATACAAAATTAAATTAAATATGGGCTGTTATAGTGTGTAAAAGTGTAAATATGTGAAATATTTGCTAAAGAATTTCCTCAGCCCAGTTAATATTTGATTTCACAAAAGTGCTGAATTGACAGATTCAAAATACATTTTAGTCAGTGGTGGTTCATCGCTGACGACATTTCCCTCAGCTTGTTCATTTCAATTTCACATTCCACTTCTTTGGAAAACTTGAGAGATTTGCTGACAGTGCATGACAGAGGCACCACATGTGTTTACAATAACATGCTGCAGTAACACCAAAACGCTCTGGGATCTGCTTCATCACTAATGTGCTGCTAAAAAAAAGCTTTCCTTGGAACAAATGACCGTAGCTATTACCGTCAAGTATTGACTGTACGCTGGTTTGAATCTCTGTCAAAATACAGACAACAGGTCAGTCACATGCACATTTCCTTGAGAAGGCCAGTGTTTCCTTTAAAAGGAAGTCAACTTGTGCGATGACGAAGAAAAAGGAAGAATGATGATGAGCATTAAACACATTGCTCAATTCAAATAATTTTGCGGCCATTGCGTTACTTGTCCATATAAGTCAGTTTATGCTTGTGTTGGCATATTAACATGTTAACTGTTGACTGGACATTTCTGTGACTTAACATTACTGCATTCCTTTTGTCGATTGTTACTGTTAAACCATGTTTTGGTTTTGACACTTTAATATACAGTACATGTCACTTGTGACCATAGTGGAAACTATTTGGCAAAGGTTACAGGTTAGTTTAATTTTACGCTATTCAACAAGCACCCTTATCCACTGAAGCACCATGAGTAAATTTCAGTTCTCACTTCCTCACTTGCATCCTTTCTTTGTTTCCTAGTTTATCCCACTGAAGATGACGAAAAAACGGAAACAAGCTTTTGAGAAATGAAAGTTCTGTATATCCTGCTGCAGCCCTGAAAATGTGACTGTGAAGGAAGTGGAAACTTCCACATAAAGGGTAGGGTTAATATTAAACTAAGGCTAGACATAGTTTGGAATTCTGCTTTGCCTCTAACGAATTGACTGATGCAATGAAAGTTGTGTGGATAGAAGGGGTTGGGGCTAGATCATTCTGGAGAATTGAGAAACAACATCTGTTTCCGGTGAAGTAGCTGGTTGAGCTGCTGTCATTCTACTGCAGTGTGGTGACTTTTATACCGTATTTGCATACAAATTGTGCAGATACTAAGTACTAATACCAAATTCTCCAATACTGTACAGACACGTTGTGTTTATCTGACCTGATTCATGTGCAATATAGTTCATGATTTTCATTATATGAGGAAATTGCTTCATTACTGCTGTAAATTATCTACAGATGATGAAGATGATTCAATTCGGTCTGAAGACTGAAGGCACAATGCCCCACCGCCACTGACTGATAAAGAGCACTCGTCGCCTTTTTGTTCACATTTTATTAATATTGAACTTATCATGTGTTCAAATCGTAAAGGAGAATTAAAAGGGGGCAAGACAATATCATGAGGAGATGAATGAAGAATGTGGTTCATGTTCCTTTAGTCAGTCAGACCCACTGTTTTTAATTAGGTGGTGAATGTGAACACAAATATAATCTTGGTCTCTGTTGGTTCTGTTATTTGTTCACATGTGTAAAACTACAGTTCAACTAAAATCAATCAATCTCAGGAGGAAAAACTAACTACCCTGTGTTAATCACAGCTGGGTTGCTGGTGGAGGTCTTTCTGTGTTGAGATTGTGTCGGTTTTCTCCAGGAGCTTGGTGAATGTTGTAGTGGAAAAAAACTTCACTCTGAAAAACATGTGGCTGTACAATGTTTGTGAAAAACTGGGAACAGAGCAGTTTTGTGGTATTGGTGCCCTGCACTAATGCCACTGTCTAAGACCATTTGCCACATGAAAGGGCAGAGGCAGTGTACTGGGTCTCTAAAAACCAATGCCAGCTAAAAGCTAATATTTTTTCCTGCAACCTGTGTCTGCAGTTGACATAATAGCTGTCTCTCCATTCAGGAGCTGCAGAACATGGAGGCCGAACTGAAATGAAAGGGGTTACCTAGAAACTGCAATAATGGTGGGACACTACAAGAAGTTTTTTTTTTCTTCCACTGGTTAAGTTGAAGCCTGACACTTAAGCATTGGGCGTCTAATTGCTGTCATCACCTCTATGAAAAACAATTCATCACTGAAGCGCGAGGGATCTTGGGAAAGGTAGGGCCAGGAAGGATCCAACCTTTGGAGCCTTCGTTTCTTGGGGATGGAAGGACTCATTTGTCGGCTGCATTTGAAGGAACCTTTTGACACAGCTAATGACTATCACCATGTCATGAATGCTAATAGTCATCATCTATACTATGGCCTTCTCAACCCAACTCAAGCATTTAGCATTTAGCTCAAAACACTAAAAGAAAAACCTTTGAACTCATTCGGACTAAATTATTATATCTTGAGGACGTGGGTTTATTTTACATGCATTGTCCCTCACTAATTCCAACCTGGGTTGTAGGTAACTTCTGACCTGCAACTAGAAGAGTGATGTAAAGCCTGCATGTATTTTATACCCCAATCAGGCAATGCTGACTTTTAACCTCCGCCAAGAAGGTTAGCTTTATGTGCGGTGTATAATGCAAACTACAGTGGTTCCCTGAACCAAACTTTTTCCAGAGAAAAGCTCTCTCTGATTCTGGGAAACCGGATTATTAGAAGAAAAGGGAAGGGGCAGAGAAAATGAAAGTGATGGTGCAAAGTAAGTGTTGCATAGCAGAAGCAGAGTGTTTCCCCTCAGTATATAAAAGACAGAAACGTCCTGTGCTGTGTATCATCAGCAGTAAAGACTGAAGAGAGAAACTGCAGGGAGAGCCAGAACCTGTCTACAGCCACAACTATGAACTCATCTGCTATTACCTTCCTCAGCTTCCTGCTTGTCCTCTGTGCTCAAGGTAATGGGAAAACTTTATTGTCCTGTAAATCCTTCACGTTCATGATCTGATTTGTTTCATGTTGGGTTGTGAATGGGGACTTACCTGCAGAATGGCAAATAGTAGACACTGGCTGTTCCTTTTTATCTAGTACAAGCAGTTATACAGCTCAAAAGTGGCTGATCTTTGTGCGACAAGTGTGTTATTCCGACAATGTCCATGTGTGTAATGCTTTTAGCAAATTATACCATTATACAAACAAGAAAATATATGTCCTTAGATCTGTAAAAAAGGGAAACAAGAGAGGGAATAGCATTAGCTATATCCTAACTTGCACAATGCCATTTATTTTTGTAACCAGGCTTCAGTACAGTCTGAGTGAGCTGACCTTTAACCTTAAATGCCTGTCTCCTCTTCCCACAGGACTACCAGACAGTAGATCCAGAAAATGCAAGTGCTTAAACGGTTATATCGGCCAGGTCAACGATAGGTTCATCCGGCAGATCAAGTCAGAGCCAGTCATACACCACCCAAACATCTTCTGCCAACAAATCGAGATTATTATGTGAGTAGATGAGCTGAATGACTTCACATTTAAGTGCCATTCATTGTGTTTTCTTTAACACAACTCGTTCTTCTCTTACAGCAACATAGGAAAGCAGGAGAAATGCGTGAATCCACAGACAAGATTCGGGAAATTTCTTCTCAAAAACAAAAATAAGTAAGTCCAGCTCGACTGTACAAACGTCTGACACCATGACACAGTGTTGGGGCAGGACAGGCGTCTCCCACAACACTGTGGCTGCTTCACATTCCCATTGCTTTTTAACTAACAGTGTCTTTTGTTGATTCAGGCATGAGAACAAGAGAGCTGCGATCATGACGACGACCTCCAGTCAAACAAATGCATGGAGCTCAACAAGACTCCTCCCCACAGACTCTGCTCCAACGACCATGTAACGGCACAGAAACCCTGTTGTTGTAATAGAAGCTTACCTTTGTCATGTTATCACTATAAGTGTTCAAATGTTCTCAGTGGCCAATCACCAGTTCATGTTCTCAACTTGTCTTCACCTGTATATATGAAGTAAATAATCTGTACATATATTTACAATAATAAAAAACCCTGAATGGTCTACCTGTACTTGATGTTTTTTTCTTTACGTATGATAACTCAAACTGAGTCTGTGATTATCTTCACCAGTCAATATACTACAATGAAATTACAGCAATGTAAAAGTCAGTAGTTGAGATAAAACCAGCTGTAATCATATGTGAGGTATATATGGTCAACACTACATATGGCTAAAAGTATTTGGACAAACTGGCTGCAGGGATTTGCTCCCACTCAGCATTGCTGACCATCCCTAAGGGTTTGTTTATTGTTGTGCAGGCCGGTCACCGTGTTCTCCTGCACCGCAGGACCACAAACCCATTTTTCCATGAGATATTTAGGTGATAGTGGGTGCAGTGTCCTCAAGCTCTCAGTTAGGCTCTAATATGGCTACTTTTGGTTTCAAAAACAAAGATGGTGCCAAAACGGGTTATGTCATGGTGGGTTGTCACTTGGCTAGAGCTTATTGGACTGATTCCTGGAGGATTGTCAGTACTTTGCACATAGCTTTCATCTGGTGTCTTTTCTTAGCATTGCTTCATAAAACATTTTGTTAGAATTAAACCTAGTTGTTTGCTTTATTTCAGGAAACTAAGGGGATGAATGAAGAATGTGGTTCATGTTGCTTTAGTCAGTCAGACCCACTGTTTTTAATTAGGTAGTGAATATGAAGACAAATAAAATCTTGGTCTCTGCTGGTTCTGTAATTTGTTTACATATGTAAAACTACAGTTCCCCTGATTAATGGCCAGCATGAGCTTGTTAAAGACTGTAGTGGAAACCTAATTTGTAATTGAAGATAAGTTTTTGTATACCTCTCTAAGACTTTTATGACCTGAATTGTTTATGACCTGAAACCAGTATGACCTTTCCAAATACCTTTATGACCTTTCTATTACTTGTTGACTGTCCAAGAACCTAATGGAAACGTATGCAAATCAGTTTCCTTTGTCTTAATTCCTGTCTCAAACTGCTCCTACAGACCCAGTGTGAACTGGCTCAGACAAACAGCCTTAGTTTTCCTATATAAGATCCTTGCATTTGACTGTTCTCCATCTTCACTCTGAGATCTCTGTGACTCTCTGTGTTGATTCCAATGTTCTACCTATGTATATGTGTTTTATGTATGTATGTCGGTTAAGTGTATAAGCTACTGGATGACCTTAATTTCCCACGGGATTAATAAAGTATCCATCTATCTATCTATCTATCTATCTGATCCTTTCTGCAGAAAGCCCCTATTAAAATACACAAAAGCAAACTTGGTGTTCCAGCCTTTTGTTTTTTCAGATTTTCATCACAAGGTGGCTGCTTCACTCTGAAAAACATGTGGCTGTACAATGTTTGTGAAAAACTGGGAACAGAGCAGTTTTGTGGTATTGGTGCCCTGCACTGATGCCACTGTCTAAGACCATTTGCCACATGAAAGGGCAGAGGCAGTGCACTGGGTCTCTAAAAACCATTGCTAGCTAAAAGCTAATACTTGTTCCTGTAGCCTGTGTCTGCAGTTGACATAATAGCTGTCTCTCCATTCAGGAGCTGCAGAACATGGAGGCCGAACTGAAATAAAATGGTTACCTAGAAACAGCAATAATGGTGGGACACTGACTACAAGAAGGTTTTTTCTTTTCTTCTACTGGCTAAGTTGAAGCCTGACACTTAAGCATTGGGCGTCTAATTGCTTTAATCACCTTTATGAAAAACGGTTCATCACTGAAGCGCAATGGATCTTGGGAAAGGTAGGGCCAGGAAGGATCCAACCTTTAGAGCCTTCGTTTCTTGGGGATGGAAGGAAGCATTTCTCGGTTGCATTTGAAGGAGCCTTTTGAAACAGGGCAGACTGTGACTGTTCGCTTTTGACACAGCTAATGACTTTCACCATGTCATGAATGCTAATAGTCATCATCTATACTATGGCCTTTTCAACCCAACTCAAGCATTTGGCATTTAGTTCAAAACACTAAAATAAAAGCCTTTGAGCCTCATTTGGTCTTAATGATTTCATCTTGAGGACGTGGGTTTATTTTACCTGCATGTCCCTCACTAATTCCAACCTGGGTTGTAGGTAACTTTTGACCTATGCAACTAGATGAGCTAAACTTGGATTATTTTTCTAATCTCAAAGAGAGGAATATACGTTAAAAACAGCATTATGTACGTCTTTTTGCAACAAAACCAGAAAATATAAAGAGGAGTGATGTAAAGCCTGCATGTGTTATATACACCAATCAGGCAATGCTGACTTCCACCTCCGCCGAGGCAGTCAGGTTTCTGCCCCTGTTTGTTTGCTTGCTTGCTTGTTTTTTTATTTTTACATTTTCATCCATCATTGACAATATTGAGGACAAATAAATGATTTATTAATTTGTCAAATACATATTCATTGTGACTGGTCACCCCCCACAACAGAATAGCTATATGTGCAGGGGATAATGCAAACTACAGTGGTTCCCTGAACCAAACTTTTTCCAGAGAAAAGCTCTCTCTGATTCTCGGAAACAGGATTACTAGAAGAAAAGGGAAGGGGCAGAGAAACTGAAAGTGATGGTGCAAAGTAAGTGTTGCATAGCAGAAGCAGAGTGTTTCCCCTCAGTATATAAAAGACAGAAACGTCCTGTGCTGTGTATCATCAGCAGTAAAGACTGAAGAGAGAAACTGCAGGGAGAGCCAGAACCTGTCTACAGCCACAACTATGAACTCATCTGCTATTACCTTCCTCAGCTTCCTGCTTGTCCTCTGTGCTCAAGGTAATGGGAAAACTTTATTGTTCTGTAAATCCTTCACGTTCATGATCTGATTTGTTTCATGTTGGGTTGTGAATGGGGACTTACCTGCAGAAAGGCAAATAGTAGACACTGGCTGTTCCTTTTTATCTAGTACGAGCAGTAATGCAGCTCAAAAGTGGCTGATCTTTGTGCGACAAGTGTGTTATTCTGACATTGTCAATCTGTGAAATGCTTTTTGCCAATTATACCATTATACAAACAAGAAAATATTTGTCCTTAGATCTGTAAAAAAGGGAAACAAGAAAGGGAATAGCATTAGCTATATCCTAACTTGCACAATGCCATTTATTTTTGTAACCAGGCCTCAGTACAGTCTGAGTGAGCTGACCTTTAACCTTAAATGCCTGTCTCCTCTTCCCACAGGACTACCAGACAGTAGATCCAGAAAATGCAAGTGCTTAAACGGTTATATCGGCCAGGTCAACAATAGGTTCATCCGGCAGATCAAGTCAGAGCCAGTCATACACCACCCAAACATCTTCTGCCAACAAATCGAGATTATTATGTGAGTAGATGAGCTGAATGATTTCACATTTATGTGCCATTCATTGGGTTCTCTTTAACACAACTAGTTCTTCTCTCACAGCAACATAGGAAAGCAGGAGAAATGCGTGAATCCACAGTCAAGATTCGGAAAATGTCTTCTCAAAAACAAAAATAAGTAAGTCCAGCTCGACTGTACAAACGTCTGACAACATGACACAGTGTTGGGGCAGGACAGGCATCTCCCACAACACTGTGGCTGCTTCACATTCCAATTGCTTTTTAACTAACAGTGTCTTTTGTTGATTCAGGCATGAGAAAAAGAGAGCTGCGATCATGACGATGACCTCCAGTCAAACAAATGCATGGAGCTCAACAAGACTCCTCCCCACAGACTCTGCTCCAACGACCATGTAACGGCACAGAAACCCTGTTGTTGTAATAGAAGCTTACCTTTGTCATGTTATCACTTTAAGTGTTCAAATGTTCTCAGTGGCCAATCACCAGTTCATGTTCTCAACTTCTCTTCACCTGTATATATGAAGTAGATAATCTGTATATATATTTACAATAATAAAAAACCCTGAATGGTCTACCTGTACTCGATGTTTTTTTCTTTACGTATCATAACACAAACTGAGTCTGTGATTATCTTCACTAGTCAATATACAAAACGGGTGATGTCATGGTAGGTTGTCACTTGGCCGGAGCTCATTGTAGTGATCCCTGGAGGATCGTCAGTACTTTGCACATAGCTTTCATCTGGGGTCTTTTCTTAGCATTGCTTCATAAAACATTGTGTTAGAATTAAACCTAGTTGTTCGCTTTATTTCAGGAAACTCAGTGTGTTTGAGTCATGGTATCAATGTTTTTCAAACTTGTAATTTTTTTACCAGATGTAATTTTTTTTTCTCTAACTAAATGACTCATCAATTGGACCAGACAATCATCTAATCCTCTTCTGAATCAACTCTTTACCAGAGGTCAATCTGATATTTTAACAGCGTAATATTCCATTACATGATCTAAGTTGACATAAATTATACCCATAACCTTGCTTTAAATAAGTAGCATACACATCCTCAAAATAAATTAAAATCACATAGCTATTTATTCAGTCATTATATAAAACAGTAAACCATCTTTCTAGCGTCCCAAAATCATTACAGCTGATATCTGAATGTTCACTGAGGCCACTGACTTATACAGAGCGCTTGTTGCCTGTTGATACACATTTTATTAATATTGAACGTATCATGTGTTCAAATCGTACACGATTCAGCACTGCACTTCCTCAGACAATCTACTATACACAAAACAAATGTGAAGTTGATAAGATGTAGTTTTAGAAAAATATGTGTTTCACATACAGACAGACATTTGTGGAAGAAGATCGATATCATTTCTGATGGACTAATGAAGCTTTAATAGGCTTAATTAGCCACTTAGCTGCTCATCCATTGCAGTTGCTGAATTGATGGACGGCACGGAATCGCTCCACCGGGGACTGACGAGTACAGTTGCACGCCAGCGTGGTAAGTAACGTTGTCTGCCGACCTCGCGTTTACCTCGCTTTAGCTGACACATTATTCAACCTTACAGCTAAGCTACCAGACTCGGCTAACGCTGAGAAGATGCCTCCCTCCGGGTTACGGAGACGCTGCCTTGGCCTGACACGGTGGTGCGTATGGTCCCATAAGTCCTCAATTGTGTATTTGTATGGTCCATCTCTGAAATTGTTTGTTTGATAGGGTGAGGCCCTGCCCCCTCATCGGCTACTAGCAGCCCTGTGTCTCAGGACGTGTACCTGCTGTTCTGGCAGCACTGGAGTTTGGGGCCTTTGCTGAAGCTCTGGTTTTATACTGTTTTTAATATCACAAGAATATCACATGACCTCAACTGTAGTGCAAGCATCTGAGTAACCCATACAAAGACCAGGAGTGAGACAGACACTACTCGGCTCTGCCGACGGACCTACTCCGTGGTTACAAATATCTTTGTTCTACACTCGGCGCTACACCTTCATGGCGCTTGGAGAGAACACGTCCAGGGGGACGCCCATATTTAAGAGTTACCTTTTTAACCCAGTCATATTGTGTTTAGATTAGGTTTGTATGTCTTATTTTATTGTTTTGTTTGTTTGTTTAACTTGTTTTTAAACCTTGACTTGTTTTAATCTTCTTTTATTTGTGGCCCAGAGGCGGCATCCCAATTCCTCAGAGCTGCCAACTTTTCAAAAAACCTTGGAGTGAGATTTTGTCGGGGGTGACCAAAATTTGGCCGTGCACGCAGTCACACACGTTGGTGGCTCAAATATCAGGGAATTGGAATTAATTCGGCGTTTTACCCATGTTTTGCGCTGCATTCTGGTGGTTTGTGGAGGCCAAAGTCGTTGATAGGGGCGGCCTACTGGAGATGGACACCATTGGTTACATTCTGTGAAGCAAAGACATAGCTGAAGGTCCACCCCCAGGAAATTTGTGTTTAAGTAGATGTTATTTCCTGCATTCTAGTGGATTTTTGGGTGGTATGCTAAAGATGTGCAATACCTGAACTTATTCTGATTCATCTGATCATGACTTCTAGGGCCATCTAGACTTGAGCTGAACATTCAACCATCAAACTATTGTTGAGCCTCAATGACTGTCTATGTACCACAATATAGCCGAATTAATAGAACTGTTTTTAAGATTTGACCAAGGTAGGTTGATTGACATTTTGATTACAATGTATTCAACTAATTCTTAACTGAAACCTAACCTATATTGTTAATGATTGTATTCTTAAGAGCAGTTCATGATTTATGTTCAGCAAAAAATGACACATCCTTAATAAAAAATGCTATGATGTTTTGAGCATGCAGTATACCACGAGGTTAACAAGGTGCTCTCCTGCTGCTTGTTATGACAGCTGAGTGTACATTCATCACACAAAATCAAGTTCACACTAACAAACACAAACGAATAACTTATTTCAAGATTTAAAGTTTAAGAGAGTGAGTTCTTAATTGAATCACATGTCATTAACATACCTAGTCTCTGCTCATATTGGAGATGAACATTTTCTTCAGTGATAGATTCTCTTCCCGCGTTTCTCCCGTGGTTGTCTTTGTAACTCTTCTTCTGTCGCTAACTTCGGGACTCCTATACTCTTTGGGGTAAATTGGATGTCTATGTGTGAAGGTCAATGTTTTGCTCTGCAGCGAATAGGGTTACAGATGCGCTCCTTAGCGCCATCTAACATCGGGGAGTTTGAAAAGGAACGAACATGTCTCGGCCCAAAATCAGATTTTTTTGGGGATGTGAGAAGTTGGATGTGTGGCGTGAGTGCGTGTGAAAACATGCAAAAGCGTGTGTCACAGGGCGAAAGTGTGACAGATGGCAGCTCTGATTCCTGGTGGTGGGAGTTCTTCACGACCTGTTTTGTTTTGTGTGCTGTTTCACGGGTGGTTTGTTTTATTAATCCCTTTCCCCTTTTGTTTGGTTCTCGTCGCCGCAGTAAGTCACAGCCCTGTCCAGTAGTTACGTATTTTAACTCAAGTGTGGTTTTTTTTGTGTGTTTATTGTGTTTTGATTATATACATTTTTGTTTATTAAAGTAATTCCTTATTGATTTAAACACGTCTCTTGCCCCAGTGATTCTAAAGAACCTGTACTGTCGCACACATTATACATATTAATATTCCTGAGGTGAAACTCCTCAGGTAGCGTTGTGGCAACCATAATTATCCCCTGGAGGTATGATGACACAGCACTAAGTCTAATACAAGTGTGAATGAAAGAATGTGGGTTTCCAGCTGGGGGAGATTTAGTATAAGACAGCTAAAACAGCTGAGACTGAAGCCAGAGGAGAAAGAAAAAAGAATGTTAGGCCAGAAAAGTAAAACTTACATATCAGGCAGATAGGAAGATATGCGGAATGTGGTTAGAAGAATTGCATCAAAGGGACAGAAAATAAACACTGGCAGGGACAGATAACTCCTCACAGGTGTCTCAGTGTCTCAAAATGCAGGTTTAGACCTGGACTCTGCTCCGCCGAGAAGACGACAACCTGAACAACACCAAGCTCCATCACAAGCGGATGTCCGCAGGACAAATTCATGACTTCCTTAATATCTATTGATAGAATCACAGGAATTTGTGTTAATTTTTGCTATCCTCATGTTGTTCAATTAATTTGACATGAAGTGATGTAATGTGTCTTTTGGGTATTTCTCTCGTTTTCACCCCATTAGGAGTCATATCGATAGCTGATCTGGATCCGCCACATATTTACACATGCATTAAGTATAATGCTGATTCATTGTTATATGCGAACGACTGGAAGCTTTGTTCATCTCTTGTAACATCAATCCACACTGATCTAGTGGATAAGGCACATTCAGTCACACTAAGAGCAGACACCACTTATATGCATCCAGAAAATTTACACTGCACTGCACACATACACAAAGGGAAATATACAGGTTAGGAAAAAGATGGTTTCGAGAAATTTGTAAAGACGATGTGTGAGAGAGAAGTTAATGCTAAGTTGCATGTTCTGGAATGAACATAGATGTGCTTTTTCTGTAATTTTACTCAAACCACAAAATAATTCACCCTCTCAGTTCCTTGAGAGATGTTCAGAGGATGCTTTCCTTTTTTTATGTTCCTGGTTCACACTCATATGTCTTGCTGTCAGAGCACAGAAATTATAAATGGCAAGAATTGGGCCTGTGGATAAAAATATGTGTCAATGCTGACATTTGGGAAAAGATATATGATCCTGTAATTCAGTATAATCAATTTTTTTAAGTGTTTAGAAAACGTTTTACATCTGTTGTTCAAACACTCACAGGACTGTTCAACTGGTACCAGACACACATACAGACACGCATTATGAACATGCATATTTACATTATACAAACATCATTTCAAGGGCTCAATCATGATGTGGCTTTAATTCAAAACATGGTTATCACACCACATGTGGTTATCACACCAAATTCTGACAATATCCAGTGAAACAGAAAGCCATCGATGGTATTACTCCAGTTTTCAACTCTCTATTGAAGGCAGGGGTTATTGTTCCTTGCAATGATTAACTAGTGCACAATCCGATTTTTTCCGGTCAAGCATATTGTTGATAAATCACAACCTGATGATTGGCGATTCATGCGAGATATGTAAGTTGTCAACGCCGCAGTACAACAACATGCTCCTTCTAATCCAAATCTTTACACAATCCTTTGCGAGTTCCGCCGGATTGTAAATGGTTCTCTGTTGTTGATCTGGAAAATGCATTATTCAGCGTTCAAATTGATAAAGACAGCCAATACTGGTTTGCATGGTTCTAACAATGAAAGTTATACATTCACACGCCTGTGTCAATGATATTTACAGCCAGGCACTAAAAGAAAGCTTAAGATCATTGGAGATAACACCAGGAAGTGCACTTTTACAATATGTTGATGATTAAATGATTTGTTATTGGATTAAGAATAACGTGAAAAGGTTTCTGTGGCTCTCCTAAAACATCTAGCTGCAGAAGGTCATAAGGCAAGGATGAAAAACTGCAGTTTGTCAAAGAACAAGTTTCATTTTGAGGGCATGTGATCACAGCAGAGGGCAAATCCCTCTCCCCTAAGAGAGTAACAGCTGCATAGTAACAATAACTGAAGTTTGTTCCCTCAGACCAGACTGCAGGAAACACCATTGCAGAATCTAGACTTTGAACTGTTTATGGATGAGTCAGCGTCTGGCATGCATACACAGGAGCAAATCAAGTGGACTTCTCTGGTAACAGCACATGAAACATTGATTGCACGTCCACTCCCTGTTTCTCTGTGTAATGACAGATTCCAAGGAACATTGTCTAAAGATAATGGAAAAATCCACTTACCAGGTGTCTCACTGCTGTGATACTGTCCACCTGACAGGATGCAACCCTTATTTGGCGGTGTCTCACTGCTATGACCTTGACAAACAGGGTGTATGCCCTTATTCTGTTATGTTTTTTTACAACTGCTACAGCGGATAGACACAGCAGATAGACACAGTTGATGATTTCATGTTTTTTTTAATATAATGTTTTATGAAACGCCTCTTTGTATAACTTCTGGCTTTTGTGGAGTTGCGGCCAGTTCTACTGTGAGCACCAGTGCTTGATGTGTAACTTCTGCAGAGCTTAATATTAAAAAGACTCATAGGCAACTCCAGTCTGAGAATTTCATGGAAATTTATCTTGAGATGTGAAATAAGGAGTTTCTCAGACCGGAGTTGTCTTTGAGTTTTAATTATTGGCTCTGCAGAGGGTTACACAATCAGCAACATGGCTCAGAGTGCGAACACAAGTAGTTAAAAAGGACGGTTTTTATACAATGTGATGAACAGAAAACATGACAAAAAGCAGAGAGGATACATCTGCTGTCTGGCATCACTGTTACAGAAAGAGGTATCAACCCCAGCATACAGCTGCACAGATACAGGTCAACAGGAGGTGAAATTAGCAAGTAAGAGCATGAACTTTGAGGGTGCATCCGCTAAGTGCACAGAAAACAGTTAAGACAGTAGTAAGACATTATTCATGGTAGACATTGATCAGTGGAATTTTACATTGCACTACAAGTCCGACCGATGGACCCATTAAGGTGTGGTCAACAGAATATAAGTCAGGTACCTTTGAACAGGTGGGTCTGAGACTCACACTTGTCTCTGGAGGAGGTATGAAGCTTACAGTTGATCATTATTTCCATTTCACTGTATCTCATTGTTTGTATGATATTATTGTCAGGAGTATTTGTCTGACACAGCTGTGTCTGTTCTGTGTGCTTCTGTCTCACTCAGAAAGGAGGTCATGAGCTTCAGTGTCGGTTTCAAACTACATTGACCGTAAGTAAATGATTTTATTCTGGAAAATGTATTTTGAGCTGCATGCTTCCAAGTGAACTTATTACGGCTTGGCGGTGGCGGATACCAACATGAAACCAGCATAACTGGGGTCCGACCCGTATTAGAACACGGACGCACGCATTGAAAGTGAAAGGTGAGGGCTGGCGCAAGCCTGCTGAGGTGGGATTCCAGCCCCCCGGGGCTTCGTGCACAATACCGCGTACCCCCTGAACCACTTCGCGTACCCCGTACCCCAGTTTGGTTTTTGAACACTGTCTTGTTTGTCACTGACCGGTGGCTTCACAGGAACGAGTTCTGATCTCACTCTGAGTCTCTCTAAACGAATGAGTGGGGGCGGAGTCCCGGGGCCTGAGTGTGTGTGCTGTCTGGGGACACACGCACATTTGCCGCTCCTGGTATTTCATGCTGGCCTGATACGATTAACAAATTAACGTGATCGTGAGTTCACTGTTTGCAGAAAATATTCGCGACTTGCACAACACTGTACAGGATGCCGCTGCAGAGCCGCGGCTGGCCATTCCTAGCTACGGCGAAAGAACGATTCGTTTATTGTTCCACCGTCAAAGAGATGCGGACGTGAAAACAAGTTCCGCCTCACATTTCCGTCTCCCGGTCGCGTGCCCCACCTGTTATGCCTCTGAGCCCGCTCAGTTTGAGAATCACTGGCATAGAGTGATTTTTTTCTATTTTTATTTCAAATTTAAATTAAAATTTTTATTTAGAGCATGCCTTGCACCCGGCGGGCCGAGATGGGTCCCCTGGCGGGCCGATTCGGCCGTATGTTTGACACCCCTGATTTAGGTAGATTAAATATTATTATGGCCATTGTTACGGGTCCCAGGATTGGTACCACAGCAACAAAGTATGTCTGTAGAATACAGCATGAATGCAGCAGCAATAAAGACAGGGAGCTTTCAGTTCATCATCCAGACTGCATCTTATTCAAATTCAACGCAATTTGAAATACAAACATTTCTCTGAGTGTCAGTGTTTCAGTTGATAACTTAATTTTAAAGTGCATAAAACATACAAGTATCCTCTCCTTTGTAATGGAATGTGTTCAGTGTTACTCACACTTCTGGTGTTCATCTTATGTCTCTTTACTTCAAACATCTTAATACACATTATCACTCATATATACAGTGCTGTGAAAAAGTATTTGCCCCATTCCTGATTTTTTATTTGATTGGATATTTGTCACACTTAAATGATTCAGATCATCAAACTAATTGTAATATTAGACAAAGATAACCCCAGTAAATACAAAAAGCTGTTTTTAAATGATGATTTCATTTATTAAGTGAAAAAAGCTATCCAAACCTACTTGGCCCTCTGTGAAAAAGTAATTGCCCCCTTAACCTAATAACTGGTTGTGCCAACCTTGGTGGCAACAACTGCAATCAAGCGATAACAATGAGTCTTTCACATCGCTGTGGAGGAATTCTGGCACTCTTCTTTGCAGAATTGTTTTAATTCAGCCACATTGGATGGTTTTCGTGAATTAATGGCTTCTTTGTGGTCATGCCACAGCATCTCAATTGGATTTAAGTCCGGACTTTGACTAGGCCACTCCAAAACCTTCATTTTGTTATTTTGAGCCATTCAGAGGTGGACTTGCTGGTGTGTTTCGGATCATTGTCCTGCTGCATAACCCAAGTGCACTTAAGCTTGAGTTCACAAACTGATGGCCGGACATTCTCCTTCAGGATTTCCTGGTAGAGAGCAGAATTCATGGTTCCATCAATTATGGCAAGTCGTCCAGGTCCTGAAGCTGCAAAGCAGCCACAGAACATCACACTACCACCACCATGTTTGACTGTTGGTATGATGTTGTTTTTATGAAATGCTGTGGTACTTTTACGCCAGATGTAACAGGACGCACATCTTCCAAAAATGTTCCACTTGTTTCGTCAGTCCACAGAATATTTGCCTAAAAGTCTAAGGGATCATCCAGATGTTTTTGGCAAATGTGAGACGAGCCTTTGTGTTCTTTTTGGTCAGCAGTTGCTTTTGCCTGGGAACTCTCCCATGGATGCCATTTTTGCCCAGTGTCTTTCTTATTGTTGAATCATAAATGTCAATAACTTTGTTTCTCAACTGTTTTTGAATTTATTTAGATCTCAGCATGATGTGTTGCTTTTTGAGATCTTTTTGGCTACTTCACTTTGTCAGACAGGCTCTATTTAAGTGATATCTTGATTCAACGGTTCTGGCAGTAGTCAGGCCTGGGTGTGGCTAGTGAAACTGAACTCAGCTTTTCAAAAAATGTGGTTAATCACAGTTCATTCATGATCTATCGAGGGGGGGGGGGGGGTGGATAGCTTTTACCTTTATAAATGAAATCGTCATTTAAAAACTGCATTTGGTATTTACTTGGGTTATCTTTGTCTAATATTAAAATTTGTCGGATGATCTGAAACATTTAAGTGTAACAAATATGCCAAAAAACAAGAAACCAGGAAGGGGGCAAATACTTTTTCACAGGACTGTAAGTGAACAGTGCTACTATAATCACATAGTGCAGGTTACAGTGATACTTAACTGTATTGACATCAGAAATTAATTTTGGACATGCACACTTAATCATAAAACAGTTTTCACTCAGGAAGAAATACAAACATTTTCAATATAAATATATTGAACAATAGCTTATAACTGGTCTTTATAAGACACAATAACAATACATGACTTAATTATAGAGTGCGTGTGTCGGAGCTGAAATACACAGCTCCTATCATCAATACACATAGTGTAAAGTAAACACTTTACTATAGCCAACCCCCTGCAAAGACGACGCGCAGGTAAAACAAACACCTATAAAGGTGAATGTAGTCACCGCTCACCTAAATGGTAAATGGTAGATGGTTTTGTATTTATATAGCACTTTTCTAGTCTTGATGACCACTCAAAGCGCTTTACAGTACAGTTTAACATTCACCCATCCACACACACATTCATACAGTGCATCTATTCGCAGCACTTAGTTATTCTTTGGGGGGCCCTTCGGGGTTCAGCATCTTGCCCAAGGGCACTTCGGCATGTAGATGGGTCAGACTGGGGATCGAACTGCCGACCTTCAGGTTGGAGGACGACCACTCTACCCCTCAGCCTAGTGGCTTGAGTGTCTCCCACCTCACTGTCCAGCGGAGTTTGTAAGTTTTTTTAACAGTTGTCGTATCTTTCAAGCAGCAGTGTCTTGTCAAAGTCGGTGTTTGAAGAGAGGAGACGCAGACCCAGAACCTGCAGCATAACAGAATTTATTACACAGAAGTTTCACAGGTCAGGACGAGCTCTAGAGACTCGGAGACATCACACAGCCAAATGGTGAAAATCGGACTTGCCTCTGCAAGTCCCCTTTTATAGGGGACTTGTTTACTACAGACCTAGAGATACAATTACGTCACACAACCGGGCCCGTTGCCTAAATTTGGGAATGTGTCGTACATTAAGATTTAAGGACCAGCTGAAAACCATCTCTCCTCTTATTATTCCATAGGCAGTTCAAGGATAGTTCAGACAAGGAGAAACAAACTGAACACATCTGGAGATAATACTTAAAGGTCTGAACATAAGATCCAAGGTGCCTTAAGATATTAACATGTCATTATGATCTATACCTATGCTAGAGAAAATCATTAGCTGGATATTCACATATCACTTATGGTTTGTAACTGTGCTATGTATTTCCATTGGCTGCAGGAATATACTACACAGTCTAACAAGATGATCAAAACAACATCAATATGTCTCAATGACACTTGTGGTGAGTTAATGTCGGTGACTCTCACCCACTGCTAACCTGTAGAATACAGCATTAAACTTGAAACTTGAAACTTGAGACTTGAAATAAATGCAGCAGCAATAAAGACAGTGAGCATTAAATTCATCATCCAGGCTGCATCTGATATGTGGTCGGAAGTTACCTCCAAAGAAACAGTACGGGGTGCAACTGCTCCTGTGCCAAACATTCCACCGGAGTGCTGCTGTCATTTACTGATCTCTCCATAATGCATATGAAACATAAACCCATGTGACTATCACGTATATTATTAGGAATAATCTCAAATTACTATTAATGTAATTAAATCAAATATTTTGGGGCATACCACAAAATACATTAAATACATTTTTATTGTCATTTGAAAAAATTAATATTTTAACTTTACAAAATACATTAGCTTCATTCAATTATTTTACTGTGATATTCTAACCACATGCAATTCTTTTGCTATTCTTTTTTAACTACATAAAGAAGCTTACTTATATAATCATACTTAAACTGCTAAAGTACCTTTTACTGTCATACTGTAGCTACATTAAATACTTTACTTTGATTGGTTGATGACAAAACATAAAAGAAGCTGTGACTCTTGGCTGGGTCCCTATTTTAACTGCAGTATCAGTATCAAGTGTTAATAATAAATACAACTCTCTTCAATTTTGATATTATTCTGAGGGAGAATGGGATTGCAGGCATTAACACACAGTTCACAAGAATACACTAAACACAACCAGCATCAATAAATTGCTGCAGGCGTAAAAATGTACATTAAATAAACAAAAGATATGAAATCATAACACACAAAAAAAAGTAGCTAAAATATTTAAAACAGCAGCAGATGAAGCCACAAATAGAAACACTGTTAGTGTTGTGTTGGTAGAGATGATTCTGACCCAGCAGGTCTCCCTTAGTCAATGTCCTCAGGAAGTTTGACTGTGTAACAGTAAACCTTTACGGTACATTTTATTTCCATGTTGCTTCTATATTTGTATTTGTTTTCTTTACCATTATAGTGTTATTACCGGTCTGTTGTGATGAATGTTTGCCTGTTGGTCCTGATGCACTGTGATGTTTGGTGCAGTTTGTTAGACTAGCCGCTAGAGGACAGCAGCGTACAGGTTTTAAGCCTGCACAGATGAGGCGTTACTTGGGTGATTATTGGGTAAAAAGTATTTCCTTTTAAAGCATCTCTTATTTGAGTTTAAAAAAGGTAAATATTACCAACAAAATGAACAATAACACTACACAATATGTCAAGTCTTTTGTGTGAATCTCATGGGTGGAGCTATTGTCACCTTTGCAACTATTTCAACCACAGACCCATAACTTCCATATTGATGTCTTTTCATTAATACATGTAGCCTTCTAACCATGCTTTTCATGTCAGTAGGATTCTTAGGATATCCTGATATAAAAGGTCAAATATTGTTAAAGAACCTAAGAAGTACAAGCGATATCCACAAAAGCAGCTGACATGAATTCACAAGAGGACAATGTGAGCTTGACACTCAGTTTATGAAGCTTTTCTGATCATAGTAGTGCAGATGTTTCTTTATTGTATGAACGCTAACCAGTTCTCAGGAGTTGCACTGGATCAAGCCTTGGACATGGCTTTGTCTCTGTTGGCAGGGGACACTGTATCAGTTTTTAATTCTGTAGCATTTGAAGGGAGCATGTCCGTTAGCAATAACACTAAAAGGCTGGGAAAAGTTTTACAAACTCTTGGCTGGATTAGAAATGGAGAATATTCTTGAAAATTTATGATATAGGGAAGTCACTCTTTATAAGAGTGCTCTATGCTGCAAGTTTCACCATTACTAACGCTGTACTTGTTTTAATCCTGTTTGGAATGGGCTGTGTACTTGATCTATTCCTCGTCATTAGTGAGTCCTCCTCAAACATTATCCTGTTACTCTTTAATGTTTGGGTGCTGGATGGCTTGTGCATAGCTTTTTATAAGCAGTCTATGGGGCAGAGTGAAGATTAAAAGAAAATGTGTTCGTCCTACCTTGTTTATCTGCAATGAATATTTGACAGTCAATGTTTTCCATGAAATTAAACTGAATGGTCTGAAATGGTGGAATGGTTTGTGAAAGATGAAAAAAAAAAAAATCTGGTCGCAATTTCGACCCACAATTCAACCCATTTTCCAACTGCTGTCGAATTTGATCTGAGGATGTAAAAAGAGGACATGTTCAACTCAGTCCTCAGACTCAGGCCCACTGCCCCGTCCCCACTGACTGCTACAGTGCACTGGTCACCTGTTTAATCAATTTGTAATCATATTAAACATACCGTGTGTGAATAAATTCGACACTGCCCTTCCCTAGGACAATAACAACACACATACCAAGTGTGAATTTGATAAGATGAATGGTTTGAGATATAAATTCCACATTCAGACAGTCAGGCTGACGTTTGTAGTATTAGAAGGTAAATAATAATGTCATTAAATTCAGTTTTATACAAAAAGTTGCTGGTAGTCATTAAATTGTATGTGTTTGTGTTTTTCTTTTATCTTTCAGGGATTATCTGGTCACACTTCATTGCTTAGCTACTGAGAAATTAATTAAAAATGGGGAACGTACCATCAGAGAGTCACATGGGCAACGGCCTGAGATGCATTGTATGTTCTAAAGTCTTGCCTCCGTGCCATTCTTTCAACGATTTGTACAAAACTACTCTCAATGGCCAATACGTTTATGTCTACAATGGAGGCGAATACTACAGACCAGTCGGTTACAATAATCAATACCAATGCCAACATTGTTTTTATAAGCCAATCAGAGATGAGGAACAAAGGCAGAAAGAGGAGGAGAGGAGGAGAGAAGAAGAGAAAAAGAGAGAGGAACAGAGGAAAGAAGAGGAGAGAAAGAGAGAGCATCAGAGACAAGAAGAGGAGAGAAAGGCTCAAGAGGCTGAAAAAAGGAGACAAGAAGAACTGAATCAAAGGCTTGAGGAATCACAAAGGCAAGCGGAAGAGCATATAGAGAGCACCATGAAAGAGGAACTTGTGACCAAGCGACACGTTCTAATAAGCCATCTGGATGAGTTTGATGCAAATAACGAATCTGATTATGATGATCTTCTGGAAACTCTTTCTTCAAAATGCAGCATCCCAGTTTCAGACCTCAGTCTGGTTCAGCTGAGTGCTGACCAGCTGGGCAGCATCCTGACAGCCCTGGACAATCTCCTGTTTGATGAATGGATCAGTGCTCCTCCATCTCTGAGCACTCTGCAGCATGCCCAGGTGTTAATCACAGAGCTGTGTGCCCTGTCCCTGGAGATATCTGAGGGAGTTTCCCTGAAGGGCATCTCCAATCATGTGCAGTCCCTGGTGAGCCACATCAGCCAATCAGCATGCAATGTCTCTGAGAGTTTCCTGCTGACTCAAGCCCTGTACCTGAACCTGATGCATTTCTTCACTGACCCTGGCAGCTGTGATGCAGCTTTCATAGCTAAACAATGGGCTGAGCAGGACCTCACAGCTGAAGATCTCTTTCTTATAGAATTCTTGGGCACGCTCACAACATCACTACAGAGTGCAGTTGGAAGAGCCACCACGTTCATTTTGAAGATGGAGATCCAGTGCTTGGAGCTTCTCCTATCAACACTCACACATGTAAATGGCAAGAAGAGACATGTAGGATGCATTGAAATACTCCTCAGAATTGTGCAAACAAACAAATGGACACCAACTGAGGCAGTGACTCTGCTCAAAGTGCTGTCAGAGAAATATAAAGAGGATGCTCCCATCACTGAAGTGCTCACATTAGTACAAGTGTATGACCTATCACCAGAGTGGACAGATGACTCCGGACACTCCGTCACCCAAGCTCTGGACGTCCTTGGCCCTGAGAGATTCCTACTTGACTTCTGTAAGACTCTCAGAAAACAAGATGAGAGCAGTCTAGATTCAGCTTTAGCAGAATTAAAAACACTCAATAACTTAGATGAGTCTGTTGTCACCATGATAAAAAACATTACCAACGGTGTCCTAAAATATTCAGAAAAAGCCCCAAAAGGTGAACCTTTTATGAGAGATTCCTTCAAAAGTGGAAACCTGAATGCAAATGAAATCCAAAATTCACTCTCTCAGTTGTGCAAAGCAGTGTCTGACACCAAAGGCTGGTGGCCAACAGTGCTGCAGATGCTGAGGTGGTGTATGCTGGTGCTGACTGAGAAGACCGAAACACAAGGATTGGTTGGTGTGAAGTTGGACCCATGTGTCACAGCCATGTTTGCAGCCACAAAAGTCCTCATGGGAAAGAAAGTGGACATTGTGTTGAGCTCTAACATTTACTCACTCAATCAAACTAAAGAGTGGTCTGACTTCTACAAGCACCTGGGGATTTCACTCAACCAAAACTTGAGGGAAGATAATACATCATTGATGGTTGTCTATGAAGCCGACATTGTGTATGGTACAATGGATGACTTTGTGTATGATTACCTTCAATGTGGCTTGAAGGGAATAGAAGCGGGGAGCCCTCTCCTTAGTCGAGGATTTCTCATTGAAGACAGATGCCTCAGTGCTTCCTATAATCTGGAACTCTCAGTGCTCAAGGAAAATGATGCGTTAGTCTTTGCATCAGAGACTCTCCAAAGCCTTATGGGTATTTTTTACAGTGAGGAGATGGAACTGAGAGACAAATTTATCGCGTCTCTTTTTCAGGTCCTCCATTCTAACCTTAACAAACGCACAGATGAAGACAGTAAAGTCATAGCCATTTCACAAAAATGCACTGGAAAAGATTTGCCTTCCAATAAGGTCTACATCCTGTCCATTCTTGAGAAACTCCTCCATGAGTTTAGTGGAGAAACGGAATGTGAGAAACAAGGGGCATCCCTGGTTGGCAACTTGTGTTTGGAGATTCTTTTTTCCCATGCAGGGCAATTCCAGATGGTGTCAAATCTTACAGCACAAAAAAGATGGTCACCAGAGGAGGTTATAGCCCTCCTTGTAACATTAACTGACCACCATCACGATAAAGACTGTTTTTCTATCATGAAGATTTTACATCTGATAGAAACATACCAAGTGTCTTCTAGGTGGACAGATGAGAAGAATCAGTCTCTCCTTGAGCTCTTGAGTATCCTTGATACTAAGAAAGTGATGGAGCATTTGGAAAGAGGCTTTGAAGAGGAGGAAATAAAAAGCCTTGAGTGTCTCTTTGATGAAATACGGCAGATGAAAAACATTGAGGAAAAAACCCTGGAGAAGTCTTATTCTATAGTAAAGTGGGTTCAAAACATGATTAAATCTGGTGAAATAAAAAAACACACTAATATAAAGCAGGCTAAGAAGCTGAGTCATAGCACAAACACGGAAGACTTGCAGGAGATCCTAGCAGTCTTATGCAATGCTGTACACGTGTGCAATGCTGAAGAAAAGTGGTGGCCCAGAGCCACTCAGTTGACAAGCTGGTGCTTCTTGGCCTTGTCTGACACTGGAAAGCTTCTGGAAATGGGAACTGGAGAGGGCAAGTCATGTGTCATAGCAATGTTTGCAGCGCTGCGTGTATTCCGGGGCGAAAAGGTTGATGTGGTGTCCAGCTCATCGGTTTTATGTCAAAGAGATGCAGAAGAATGGAACCACTTCTACAAGTACTTTGACATCACGGCTGACACAAACACAAACAAGACTAAAGATGAGGAAAGAAAAAAATGCTACCAGAAGGACGTGGTCTATGGAACAATTGAAACCTTTGCTGCAGATCACCTTCGCCAGATATTTGAGATGAAGGATGTGAGAACAGATCGCAGCTATCAGTGTATCATCATCGATGAAGTGGACTCACTGCTGTTGGATCAGGGAGTGCAGCTTACATATCTCTCCAGCCCCATGGTCTCCATGCAGCACCTGAATGTTATCCTGGCCATGATCTGGGGCCATGCCAGCCAGTATGGCTTCTTGTCCACAGGACACATCACATTCGTACAGGGTCCCCCTTCTTCATTCTACAAGAGCATATTTGACTCAATTGACATGGATGGAATAGATGACCCCATGGACGTTTTACATATTGCTGAAGAGACAGGGATTGTGCCTAAGGGATTTACAGAGGAAATGTACAATAGCGAAAAAGACAAACTTCTCAGGAAACTTAAAACTGTGAGTCAGGATGACGTGATAGATTTTTTCCAAAAGATTGAGCAGTACGTCCCCTATGGTTTCACTGTGTACACGTTAGATGATAATGGATTGCTCTCTCTTAGAAAGTCCACACCGTACAACAACCCAGACATTCCAGAACTTACATTTCTTGTTTTGGATGATGGCTTGTGTTCTGCTCTCTATGATTCTGAGGAAGTCCTCGCCAATCCCATCACAGAATTCATCTTAGAAAAGATTCAGTACACTCCATGCACAAACAATACAGGGAAAATCAGCATCCCTGGATTCTTGAAAAATCTGATAGAGAGTAAATTGCCTGTTTGGGTTCAGAATGCCTTTCTGGCAAAGAGACTGAGGCACGGACGAGAGTATGTTGTGGAAAATGACTGTGTCTGTCCCGTTGACTACAGATCCACGGGTATTGTGGAACTAAGTAAGAAATGGGGTGATGGCCTGCAGCAGTTTGTTGAGATCAAACACCAAATCAAATTGAGCACGATTTCGACAGTGACAAACTTTATCTCTAACCTCTCCTTTTTTGAAAAATACGATGGGAAAATATATGGGACCACAGGGACACTGGGGAGTGAAACCGACATGCTGTTTTTGCAGGATCTATATCCCAATCTCTCAGCCTGTAAAATGCCAACTTTCAACCGGAGGAAATTATTTGAGGTCAAGGGCAATCTGGAGACTTCAGCTGATGAGTGGAAATCTAAAATTTCCCATGTGGTTATGGATCAAGTTTGCCCAAATTCATACAGAGAGGGGAGAGCAGCCTTGGTAATCTGTGAAACTATTACCAAAGCCAAAGAGCTCTATGAAACGCTAAAAAGTCATCCCAGGTCAAATCATCCTCTACAGTCGGAGTGACAAAGACAGTTTGAGCAAAATAGATAAGAAACTGGATCCTGGGGATGTCATTGTTGCCACAAACCTGGCTGGACGTGGCACCAACATCAAAGTGTCTAACAAGGTGAACAAAAATGGAGGATTATTTGTGGTCCTCTCCTTCCTCTCTGAGAACAGAAGAGTGGAACTTCAGGCATTTGGCCGAACTGCACGCAAGGGTAAACCTGGATCTGCACAGATAATCATGACCACTGATCATGTTCAGGATAACCTCAAGACAGTGTCTTCTCTGGAGGAGGCAAAGGAAACAAGGAATAGACTTGCAGCAAAAAGGACAAATGACATGACGGCTGATGTAACTGAGATGAAACTGCGGGAGGACCTTTTCGCAGAGTACTGCAAGACCCTCCAGGGAATTTACAGGAACACCGATGGAGATGACCAAACAGTTATTGTTGCCGTCATGAATGAGTTCTGGGGAATTTGGTTGCAAACTAAATCAGAGGAAATTGACAACTTAAAAAGAAATGAATTGGAAAAGAGCTTGAAAGCTGATTTGTCCCTGGCACAAAGTCAGTCTCAAAGTCAGACTTCACCCTGCTCCAGCATTTACCACTACATCAAGTTTGGGAATCTTGCACTCGGTGAAAAAAAATGGGATGTCAGCATGAAGCTATTTGAAAAAGCAATGGTACAAGATGAAAGTTGGGCAGCCATAGCTTTTTACAATCATGCATACTGTTCTATAAAACAGCAGAATGGAGATTACCTGACTACGGCCAGCAATGATCTCAAGAAAGCACAGGAGTCTCTGAAGTACCTCAGTGAGGAATGCATGGTCTGCCTGCAGTTTGTAAAAATGGCCTCTGTTGAATTAAAAAGCAGTGAACAACCAACCAGCCTTGAAAAACAGTTAACAACCAAGTGCAACTTGTTCAGCTACTTTGATAAGAACATTTGTGAGGCTATCGAGAAGCTGAAGGAAATAAAAGACAAAGGAAGGGATGCAACAACCAAGAAATTACCCATGTTCTCCCTGGTGTCAAGCACAGATGAAGATCTCCAAACCGAGGCCTACAATCTGTACAGTAAAGGTCTGGAATATGTGTTTTCCGTGGAAGAGCAGCCTCGGTTCCCATGGGAAGCTTTCCTGGTGTTCTGTCTCGGAATTCTGCAGATTGTTGGAGGGGCACTGCTCACTGCCTTTACGTTTGGAACATTAGCTCAAGTCGGCATGGGGCTGATCGTTGAAGGAGTATCAGACTGCATCACTGGCGTTGAGTCCATGATTACAGGAGAATTTAGTTGGCAGTCATGGGCTATAGAAAAAGCAATATCTATTGGTATTTCTCTCATTGGGTTTGGGGTTGGAAAGCTGATTTCAAAGGGCTTCAAAGCTGCTAAAATGTTGGTCAAGGGACTAGGAAAAAAACTTAAGTCATTACCAAAGTTTTTCTCCAAACAGGTTAAAGAAGGCCTGAGTGTTGTATCAAAGACAAACATGAAGAATGCAGTGAAACAAACAGCAAAGAAAATGGCAGAAGAAATCATTAGCTATGCATTTGGGAAGGCAGAAGATGCTGTATTGCAAGAAATATTGAAAGGCATTAAAAATGAGATGACCAAGGGTATTGCAAATGATGTAAAAACCAACATGGAAAAGGATCCTTTGGCTGGCTTGGTAGACTCTATTTTGCTCTCTCACCTTGAGGATAAAAAACAAATGTCTGATCTCCTGCAGGATAAGAACAGAAAGAGCAAACTTCTGGGTATTTTCAAGCAGATAAGCAAAACAGCCTTACAGCCATTCTACGCTGATCTCAAATGGCAGAACAAGCTTAACTCATCCATCGCCAAGGTGATTGACAGTGCAGCATCAGAGGCCAAAGGCAAAACACTTGTAGTTCTGAAAGTCATTCAAGGCATTCACATGGCCTCACTGGCAGCAGAAGCCACCAGTGCAGTGCTGAGCCTTTCAAGCCAGTTTTTCTCCAACCTTCACAAAGAGCTGAATACATTTAAAGAGAAAAAACAATTGACAGAGAAAGTGAAACGAAATTATCTGTCTGCTTCAGAAATGAAGATCCTGGAAGACTTCAAGCAGGATTTAGTCAACGAAACCAGTGCTTTATTAGCAGATGCTTTGGTAGAAGTGTTCCACCAAAAGTTCTCCAGTCACTTTGTTTCAAAGGCCGTAGGCCAAGTGAATAATACCATTAGGGGTTATGTAAAAACTGGCTTGAAGAGTGAAAAAACAGAGGACAAACTCAGGGCTGGACAAAACAACAGATACATCTCATACATGTCAGTAGACATGAATTCAAAACATAAACAGGACAGAGAGTCTGGTAAACGCTCAGAGTCTCATGCTGAAAAGATCAAGGACTCCTCGACAGCCACTACTATTCTTGATATCAGAGTCCTATCAGAAACCACTGGCACTAAGGTTGTCATCCTAACACAAGACAGCCATGGCAAGCTTATCAAAATGCAGGAGCTGAGCCCGAGCACCAAATCTGCCAGTCAAACGGTGACACTGATTTACAACACAAAGAGTTCACAACACCCAGACGGCCATTATGATGTGTCCATCAATAATAAGACTGTGAAAGTAACCACCAAAGAAAAGAGCAGCCTGTTTCATGCTTTGGCACAAGGCTTGAAACCAAAGGCCACCAAAGAAGAGATTGCCTTGGAAGCAGGCCGCCTCCGATCTTTGGAGGCCGACGCTCTAGTGAAACACTCAGATCGATGGGAGCCTTTCCTCAAGTACAAAGAGAGGACGGATGAAATCAGAGGAGGAGACTGGTATATGGCAAAGGAAGCTGGACTAAAAGAGACAGTAAAAGAAAACAAAAAGGTGATCAAGGATGGAAAAGTGAAAAAGTACAACAACTGGATAGAACATGTAAACAGCAAGCCAAGCACTGGACAGTTCATCAAAGCAGCTCACCAACCACCAGTGAGTAGTATATCGCAAGCTGGAGAATTGAATCAGAATAGCAAGTTAACCAAAGCCATGCTTGAAGTGGTAACAAAGTCAACTGCTGATGTGGAAAATTACAAAGGCCTTGGACTTCCAACTATTTATGTGCCAACAGAAATACAACATGAGTTTCCCAGTACAACAACAAAACAATTTAGGAAATTATTGGCTCGCACAATCAGCCAGGATTATGTTGTGAGTGTCCTAAAACTGACCATTCTAGGTGCAATGCCCAGATTCAAGTTCAATAGTGCCAAGAACTACAGAGACTTTAAGAACAACCGAGTGAGTAAAACCAGGCTTGCCATTTTCGAAAATAACTTTGAGCAACATTCTAAAGATTTGGTCAACAAATGGTTCAACCATCTTCAAGACAAGGGTGTCATGTCAAAGGCTGATCTTGACACCCTTACTGCATGGATCAACAACAGGGACTACGAGAATCAATCTGATCCACACAGGAAGCAAGTCTCCAACCTCCTCTAATGCAAAGGTAATATGGCATTTAATGTAGAGTGTTTGATAAGAGAGTCTGGTTGGATGGTAAATGTAAAAGAGGCACGTGTTCACAGAGCAGCTTTGGGGCGGTGTGGCCTAGGTGGTAGAGTGGTGGTCCTTCAACAAGAAGGTTGCCGGTTCAAATCCCACTCTTCCCCATCTGCATGCCGAAGTGTCCTTGGCAAGATACTGAACCCCTAAATGGCCCCTCATAAATGTTGAGTGTAATAATTGTAAGTCGCTTTGGACAAAAGCGTCAGCCAAATGACATGTAATGTAATGTAATCCCATGCTGTAGCCATACCTGATCAGATCATACATTTTAACATAACTTTTTCTTCCTCTTGTCTCAACCTGATCCTTATTCCATATCTTTAATGATCCGACTTCTGTCTCCCCCCACTAATCTTTATTTGTGTCAGTGAGAACCGAAACACAATGTGACGGGCTTACACATGAGCCTACACAACTTCTGGAATTTGTTTCAGTGATCAAATTCCAATCAAAGAAGCCAAAGAACACAGTGGAAGAATTCCTGGTCAGGATAATTCATCTCAAAAAGATCTTGTTTCTTGCTCCTTATTTCTCCTACATAGGGAAGTTCAGGAGAAAAAAATGTGATGATTTATTTCCCATGAGAAATATTATGGATAATCTTGGTTAGCAAATGTTCCTAAATTTCTGGGCTATTTACTAAAATGTGGAAAAAAACTGAAAAAGATCCCACTCTGGCACAGAGTTTATTCACTGAAACGTACACACAAGAGATTACTTACAGTGAATGGTCTATTACGGTAAGCAGTTCATCTAACTGAAAAATATTCTTGTGTTCTTTTCACAGAGGGATATTGACACCTGACAATATGGCTGGCAAAGAAGTCAGGAAAACTACAGAGGTCTACATACCTGTCATGACGTTCGTGTAGACACCTGTCGGTATTCATTTTAATGATGTTTTTTGGGGGGGTTGGTAAATTTATATTGCTTGGGATTTAAAGCTATATCTTATCATACATTGGAATTTAGTATTCACATGTAAATGTAAGAGTTGCAACTTGCTATATAACCCAAATATTACAGCAAGCAAATCTTATCCTATGTATTTCACATATGTTTAAGATGTTTTAAAGTAAGTCTGAAAAAGTGAATTCCATGGTCAAATATTTTTTTCTGCCATTGGTTATTCAGATCGCTGCAACAATCATACATGCCATCAAGAAATCTAGATGTGTAATCAGAGAAATCCTAAATGCTGTTCTGTGATGGGATAAGTGTATTTCAAGTTGTGTTTATTGTTGTTTATGTCACATTTAAAATGGGATTTTCTAGCCTTTTAACTATGATTGTATTAACTTTAAAATGATATAACAGACTTAAACCATCAAATTGAAACACAAGAGATGCTCTGTTGCTTTCTGTAGTAACCACATGATTGATACAATCTGCCGTTAAACTGAAGAGCATTCATCTATTCCATTGTGATCTTCAACTAAAAAGGAATTTTCTCTTTATTTTATTTGTATGTTTTAATTTGAGGGTTTGGGTGAAGGTGTGCTGTGGGTGTGGGTGAGGTGTTTGGTTGTTGAACTATAAGTATCTATGTTCAGATACATGGTATATATACACTGTCTGACATTTATCACTGAACTTCCTGTGCAAGTATATTTGAGATTTATAGGGTACTGTACACCTGACATTCTAATCCCAACCCTTAATCTGCACTGTCTATTCCTTTATAGAATGTTCCGTTCTATATTATTTGGCTATTCATTGCTGTGTGAAAATCTAAAAATAAATCAAATTATCAAAAACATATGTATTGGTGTTTATTTCAGCAAGGTTCCATCTGTACAGCAGTTTAAGGCAACCTGAAATAAAATGACCTGTCTTATAGAATTCCAAATATAGTCATGTGCATTATACATACCATGAAAAAGTACTGTACAACAAACCCATGATATGGCTGATAATAAATAAAACATTACCCATGATAGAACTCTAACACAATCAAATAAAATGAGGTACAAAAATACAATGCAACACTTTAAATGTTTAAGCACAACGCATCTAAGATTGTTGAAGGTACAGTTGGTCAACATTGGAGTCAACTTAAAACAACCCTGTGTGTCCCTCTGCAGAGGCCTTGTGCTTATTTGTGATACACAAGCTGATCAGCCAGTCCTCAATGACCTGAAAAATCAGCAGCCTCGACACTATTCCCAATTGTGGACTCCAGATGGCAGTAGAGGACATGAAATAATACAGCGTCAGTCCCTTCATTCACTTATCTATCCCAGCAGCAGAGAAGAAAGTAGCTTAGAGGAACACAGGTTTTACTTTTAAGACATTTTTCTGAAACAATTATAAAAGTGTTTCAAACTATCTGATAAGTCCCTTGAGTTTGTTGAGCTGACAGCTAATACATGGAAAGTTGACCAGAATGCTATTTTGCCAATGCACTGAAATCACAGCTGTGGGAACATTCATTCAATCATCAATCAAATTTTATTTGTATAGCCCGTATTCACAAATTACAATTCATCTCATAGGGCTTCAACCATCCACCCATACTGCTCTCTGAGCCTATGGGTCACAGAGAGACCTTCCCCTCATCCTTTGGTGTGGTGGTGAGATGTGGACCCCCAGGCAGATGGTTTGAGGAAAGATCTGCATGTGTGTTTGTATGTGTCTGTCTCATCCATCCCCTCTTCCACCCTCCCAAGTGGGTAATCAATTAAATGCTTCCGAGCCACCACCATCCCCCTATTGCTGCCCCTCCAAGCCGTCCATTGAGTCAGCAGACACCTGTGAGCAGATGCAAGCCTACGGATATGACCCAGTGTGGATGTTTAGCATTTTCTGGGGGGGGGGGGGGGGGGGCGTTAAGGTGTATGTTGACTCAGCGCACACACAGAGTAAATATATTTACATCTCTGTATGGGCTTAACAACTTGGGGAAGCCTCTAAAGTTGCGTAAGTTGACTCAGATATTGTTGCTCTACCTTCAATTCTACTGCGACACATATGCAGATCACAGTATTAACTGTAGAAATATCATAAGTGTATTATTGCTTAATTTGATAAAGGCTGTCAGATTTGTCTCAGTTGACCGGAAGCTTGTTTAGGCCTTAAATATGCCTTAAATAACACTGAAGCTAAAGCAACAAGCCCCACACTTTATGTCAGCATCCTGTTTAGAAAGAAAATGTTACACAGACAACACAGAGGTTACATTAACACTTTATTTTTGTTTCCTCAAACAGTATGTTTCACTTTCACAGGAGAAAATACAAGTCATTCAATCAATCAATCAAATCAAATTCAACATTGATGAGATTAGACGGTCTAACATTAATGGAGAGGTGTTTTTTTCTAAATTACAAATGTGGAATCAAACATAAACCCTAACCCAAAATGAATTATCATTAAGAAATATAACAGAATAATGACATACACAAAGTAAAATAATTAGCATTTTTGGTATGGTGTTCTAGTCGTCCAACAAACTGTGAGTCACATCCTGCAAGGAACTCTGGGAGATGCCCATAAACTGCTTGTGCTGTTGGTGAGTATGCCAAAGATTTAAATCACTCTTCATCACTGATTTAAAAAAATCAATACTACTAGCCAAAGATAACCTTGAGGTGTCTGTAAGTTGTTCTGTGTTCCAAGATTACAAATTAGATATATGTTCAGTTGCCACCATCAACTACACTTGGTCTTAATCTTTGCACAAAACACAAATTAATTTGTTAAATTATTTTCAGACAACTAAATTATTTGATAGTGGCTCATAATGTTTGCATTGCAAACTACCAATGTCCATTATATAAAGCCGCTTCCACAGACAATAGTCACAGAGTGCTTCACAAAGAAAGAGAGCAAATCAGATAGAACCAAACAAAGAAACTAAAATAAGAAATAGCTGATAAAATGAGGAGCCTCCTTCTACAAATGAACTCCTTGTGACAAACATCTGCAGTTATTCTTAACATGTATTATAACACATAATTACAGGAGAATGGTTATTCGGTACATTTGTGTAAATCTTGATAAGTTAGAGTTGATTGATGAAACAGAAGGACTGCTGCCACTAAAGGATGGTCTTTACTGAAATGAGATGATCTTCTTCCTACCCTCCCTCCAGTCAGAGAGATAGTCAGTTACATCATCCAGTAGCTACACTAAACTTTCCTACAGTGAAGGCTGCTCAGCAGAAAAGAATAAAGCTAAATACAGTTCAATCATTCAAATGGAGCCAGAGTGGTGTTTACTGTTAGTCAATGTGTTGTTAGCCAACAGTAAGAATAATAAGTTAAAACAAGCGCTGTATCCACACTTAACCCGCATCCTTCTGCAACTGAAAACAGCACAAGGCATTGGCATCATAGATCTATGTGCAGGGAGTGCAGTAGTTAGCAGGTTAGTCCACCTTCAACAGATGATGACAGCGGGTGAAGGAAGGAATCGTTTTAGGTGCCCTAGTGCCAAGTTAAACAACTGGAAAGAGATATAATGAACAGTCTGCAGTTAAATCCAACATACTGACATTGAAAACAAATACATTTAGCTTTATTCATACTGAATCTCATCAGTTCTACTGGAAATAAATAATCAGTCAATGTCAAGCAATGTCATGAGATGGATCAACACTCAGTGGAGCAGTTATTAAAGAGAAAGCCATGACTGTCCCTGTGGTCTAATTCTGCTATTTACTCTGTAATATATATTATATGTCATGTCTGTGGATGTACAAGAGTGCAACACAAAATACATGAAGGAAAATGGAAACTAAAGATGTGAGGAATATGCTAATGTATGCTAATCTATGCATGTTTATAGTATGTGCGTTGATGCATGGCTGGCATGTGTGTGTGTGTTTGTTTAGGCACTGTACAGTTGACTGTCACATGTTAATATCCTGCTGTAATGGCAGCTTTTAAAAGCAGATACGTATCAGTGACAGAGGGAAAAAGGCGATGAGAAGGTTGGAGGTGAGAAACAATGGTGAGTATATATTTGATATAATATATTTGACAGCCAATCATTCATGTTAACTCTAATCTAAAATAAATATTACAGCAACTTTGCTGAAATTAACAACATTTAGTTCTGGGCTCCTCAAGGATGCACAAAGGAATGAGATGAATCATACTAACTGAAAAATGCTTAAAGATTTGTGAAATCAACTGCACTGAGCAGAGAGAGGAATTTTAAATAAAGAAAACACCAAATGGAAAATCATATTTAAACAATTAAATTATATTTTGTTTGAACAATGCAATTATAAGGTACAATTATGAAATCTATGAAATCGCCCACTCATGAACTGTTTTAACCTTTCATTGATTTTATATTTAAATACCCTTACATATCATAAGTAAGGGCTGATTATTTTAAATATTTTCACTTTATAAGTTGCTATTTTTGCTATTTCAACACTATTTATTGCTCTTTAAATACCATTTTGTTTAAAAGTTAAACAAACATTCATTTTGACCCCAAAACCATCCATCAACCTCATTTCTTATGGAATTTAGTTTTCGATCAGAATATTTGTACTTTTATTATATATATTTATAATCAAAGTAAATGCTGAAATAATAATTGACAAGATTGATCACATAATAACTATAATAATAATAATAATTATAATATCACAAAATAATTTAAGGTCAAATGAAATATTAAATATGTTAAAATATGAGTTTTTCTTCTGTCTTTCATCATCTTCTGTTGCATATTCCAGCTCAAAACGTGTTTGTTTCCTTCTCTAGCAACATAATAATAACCATCAGCTCTGTGGTTACGAATATTTATAAAGTTGTCCAACTCAGCAACAAAAGGTAATAATTTATGTGCAAAAATAAACATTTCAACTGAGCTGATATTCTGGGTGTTGTTTAAAATGAGACTTTTGAGAAACAGGAAAAGACACACATGGTACTCAATTATTGCACTTCCCTAGTTCAACATTGTGCAATGAGGATTAGATGTGTTATAAATGCACATGTCTTTCAGTCTTCATAACCCCAGTTTGTAGACTTACAGATAAAAAGCTCAAAAAAAGAGTGAGTAATACTGAAATATGCTTTTAAGGGTTAATAGCCTTTAGCCAATCTACATTGTAAAGCACTTTTTCCTCATCAACAATGTATAGCTTTTCACAGTGTTGGCAGAATCAAACATTTGAAACATGTTGAACTCAGTTAAACTGCTCAGTTTAAATAATTCCATGTTTTGTGAAAGTAAAAACATCTTGACAGCCCATCTCTCAGTTAAGTATTTCTTGTCCTGTTTGGGGGAATTCAGCTTGTAATAGTCTACCATTGGAGCTGTTTGTAGATGTTCTATTGCTACGTGTTAGCATTAACAGCTGTTTACTTATCATTCTAGTTTTCTTATCATTTAATCCTACAGAAGTTAGCATGCTAACCAGCTAGCCCCGACCTAATGTTCACAATCCAGTATTGAATCACTCCAGTCTCTGGTCTGCCCTGAAGAAGAAGCTGTGCTCAGAGGACGTATTCCAACTTCTTGTCTTGTAAAGACAATGATGGTTGAAGCTTTTGAAGAGTGACCATCACCACCACCTGCTCCCAGCAACAATCCTTGTACATACAACACCTTCGACTGCTGTTGGTATGTTTTTTTATATCATCAGATAATTCAGGAAAGTAAGTAGTTGGGTTAAAGGAAACGTTTCCCTTCAAATAAATAACAAGGGGAGCTGTTGCAGCTATAGCAGCTTTATTTAGCTCCTTTTCTACAATAGGGAATCAGGTAATTAAACTTTTTTTCAGACCAGCCAGTCATGGATGTTTTACCTCTAACCTGCTGCAGATCTTTTACCTTGAGGTTCAAGTCGTCTTTTTTTATCTTTTTGTCAACATTAACATTATTGTCCCATTAACTGCCATCTACGTTAGCTTTAGGCAAAGGGCAACTCTGATATGATTGTGACTTATATATATAATTAGCATGAATCCCCAGTCCAAAGGCTATTTGAATAAAATTATCCTGGGTCTAAAAGTATGTAAATTGGATTAACATTTTTCAAGTTGAAATGTGTTTATGTTGGTCACCATGAAACAGGTCTGAAGAATTTAAGTTGAAATGTTTTAAAATACAAATTTTTCCTGACATCTGAGTACAAATGGCAGTAAGCAAATGCAAAGTCAGTGTTGGGATTATGAGGAGGTCTTGGGAAAAATGTTCTCTGGCCCCAAAAACTTTGAGAACCCCTGCTCTAATGAATCTGTTTCAGGGATTGTACACATTGATTTGTAGCCATTACATTTACAGTATTTAACTAAAACAAGACTTGGATGATTTGTTTGAATATGCTGAACACATGTGGTAGCAAAGTGCACTTCTTACACTATTCTGACTGCAGTAACTCCTAGGTGCTGTTCAAAAAGAGACATTAGCTGAGAGTGTAAAGCTACATTTATTGAGGTTAACAACTGTAGTGGAAAAAAAGTCTGTTTGAAACCTATTTTGTAGTTGAAGAGTAACTTTTCGATACCTATATGAGACTTTTATGATCTGAACTGTTTGTGATCTGAAACCTGTATAACATTTCTAAATACTTTTATGACCTTTCTAGTTGACTGCCCAAGAACCAAATGGCAACGTATGCAAATCATTTTCCTTTGTCTTAATTCCTGTCTCAAACTGCGCCTACAGAACCAGTCTGGACCGGCTCAGACAAACAGCTTTAGTTCTCCTATGCAAGATCCTTGCATTTGACTGTTCTCCATCTTGACTCTGAGATCTCTGTGACTCTTTGTGTTGATCCTTTCTGCAGAAAGCCCCTACACAAAAGACAAATTTGGTGCTCCAGCCTCTTGTATTTTCAGATTTCCATCACAATTGACAGTGAAATAATTGAATTAATAAAATAAGAAATCAAAGAGTGAAAATCCAGTGTGAGGAAATTTTTTGATTTAATAAAAGGCTATGGCTAACAGGAATGTTTTCAGCATTTAAATAAAATAACTTGCAGCAGACCTGTACTTGTCCAGGAGCTTGTTCCACAATTGCAGAGCACAGAAACTGAATGCTGCTTCTCCATGTTAAGTTTAGACTGTGGGGACAGAAAGCAGACCTGTTCCAGACAACCTGAGGGGTCTGGATGGTTCATAACGTAGCAGTAGATCCGTTTCTTTGCCCTGAACCATCAGTGTTTTATAAACCAACAGCCTGATTTTGAAGCTCGTTCTTTGACAAACAGGGAATCTGTGTAAAGATTTCAGAACTGGAATGACGTTATCCACCTTTTTGGCTTCTTTATTGTAAAGCTATTCACCTTGTTTCTCCATCTTATGGTATAAAGTCCAACTACTGTCTTTATTGTGTATGCATATGTCTGTGTGTGTGTCTGTTTGTGTCTGGATAAAGGACTTGAACAGATACTAACTGACTCTTCCATTCTATGATGATCAGAGACAAACTGGAAATTTAGTTGCTGAACACACTGATCCGTTACTTCAACTCTGTTTATGTTTTCCTTCATGTTTATGTATGACTAGCAGCACGAGCTGCATGATTTTGTTTTAGTAATACTATATACACAACTGATAATACAGTTATCATCAAGTATTACGTTTTCTTCCTTGATATTGTCTTTTACCATTCAGCTCCTCAAGGTGTATATGTTTAACTTTTTACACCTGTTCTGTGGAATAAATACAAATTTATACCTCAATAAAACACAAAGTATTAATCACACCACATACATACATGGTACATTAAGTTTGCCCTCCCATGTTTAGGGAAGAAAATTGTAACAAATGTTCTCATACTGTTCTCTGTCATAATAGAGTAAGTTAGATATATTTGCTGTGGTAGATCCACTTGTCTTACATTCACTTACAGTGACGTCATAATGTAAATAATTATAATAATAATCTTCATTTCTATGGCAGTTTTAAAATAACAGGTTTACAAAGTGCGTCACAGATATAAAAACAGAAAATACATGCATTGCAATTACAAATATAAACATGTGAATGGAAGAACAAATTTATTGAATATATCAATAAAGCAAACAAAAGATTTTTAAAAATGCATTTTTAAAAGAGGACACTAAGGTTGCTTGTCTGACGGAGAGGGAGGTTCTTCCACAGTGAATGCCCTCCCTCCCTCTGTATAGAGCTTCCCAGGGTACTGAGAATAACAGCTGGTTAGCAGAAAGGAAATTGAGAGCATGGGTTAAAGGGGTGAGAAGGTCTGCTAAGGAGTGCAAGGCCATTAGGCCAAGTACAAAAAATGTTGTGCGAGTTGGAGACGATCACTTTAAATAGTTCCTGGAAATTTGTGGTAGCCAATTTTAATCCATATCTACAGAGAAACAGAATTATAAATTGAATTGTGATGAGGATGATAGGTAGTGTAAAACACCATATGGACATATTGTAGGCCTTGATCACAGAGGGTTTTACTATATGAAATGGGAAGAAATTAAAAAAAAAGTGTATTTACCGTTTCAGTAATGCCAAGATAAACTGAGGGTTAAGTAATGAGGTCCAATAAGAAGTGTAAAGATACCCCTAGGTTTTATGAACTGCAGCGGTTCAGCAGATGTCAGCTGAGAGGGAGGTTCCTCAATCTAGCCCAGAACACTTTCACGTTCACACTGCTAAAAGAAGGTGGCCTCATGTAACATAGACCATCTCCAAATGTGTTCTGAGTGATCGGATCTCAAATGTGTCCTCAGTGTTTCTTGGGTGCCCTCTCTTCCTCATATCAGAGAGGAAAACTGTTGCACACACCTTTTTAGCTGTGGATGGGAAAATGCCTTGGGATATGTGGTAAATTAAAGGTTTGGCTGCTCTTCTGAAAAGTCCACTTAGCCAATATCTGATAAGACAAAGCTGAGTCGATGTGCTCTCAATTAAATTCACTCTGTGCACCTATTGAGATAGACCAGTTTGTCAAGAACAAACAGCAAGACCGGGCAGAGAGCAGCCGCTGCTTCCACCATCTCAAAAAGAGGAGAGCTCCTGCACCACAATCATCCCTACACCTGTAAATACGGGCGTCACAGCTGACAACACAGCTATTAAAAGTATAAACAGTAGTAGAAAGTGAAGAGGACATGGCTTGTGAGGAGAAACATATACCCCTATTTGACCGAGGTGAACCTTCTGCTATCAGCTGGTTCAGAGGTTCAACTTGTTAACTTTTAAGAACCAGAACTAGCACAACCTCCACAAGGAAAGACTACAGCTTCTCTTTTCACATCAAATCAAATTTATTTGTGTAGTAGCCCATATTCACAAATCACAGTTTGCATAAAGGAACAATTTAGAAACATCATAGACAGTTGCAAATGGGGGATTCCTCTCCCAGGATGGACAGAAGTGAATAAGATGCCTTTTCAGTTTTATAAAAAATATTCAATCTCTGCTTTTAAAAAAACAAACGTAATAATCCCAACCTGGCGTCTGACGTTAGCAGTTGTTGTGCAATAGTAGTAGTAGATTTGACGTTGGCTAATTATTAATAATCATGAGAAATGATTATTAAAATAGAAATTATTTATTAAAAATAATTAAAAATTACAAAGCTAGTAATTAAGAATAGTAAAATAATTAATTAGAAATGATACGGTTATCAATTAATAATGGTTAAATAATTAATGAAAACAATAAAATTATCAATTAAGAATGAAACAATCTGTAATTAATGCTTATCGTTGCGGGGCACCACCCTGGTTACAGGGACCAACAAGTCAATCTTTAAATATCAGTCTCAAGTGATATATGTTATATTAATAATCTCAATATTTAATATTAATGATTATATAATAAACAATGAAGGGTTTTAAGTTCGAGCACAGGCTATAGTAATCCAGCTGTATTCACATACACATGTACAAATAATCACAGAAATACAAATACTTTAATTACAAAAGTATTTATTCAAAAGGGGAAATAAAGTTAAAGTTATTTCAATGATTCTTCATTTAACAAACTCCAATATTTCAAAAGAAGGCAACAGCAGCAGCAGCACTTATCACAATGGTCACACATGTAATACTGAGTATCTACTGGTGTGTGTGTGTGGGTGTGTGTGTGTCTAAAGAGAAAAGGGGAGTGGCTATGACGTAATGACGAGATCACGTAGTGACGTAGTCTGGCCAGGATCAAGATGTTACGTTCACGTACTTTCAAGATGGAGGTTTATGACCCCGGTGACGACATGAGGTCGAAGACAAGATGGCGGTCGGTCGCCTGTTACACAAAGGAACTTTAGACAAAGAGATTTCTTATCTCCTGGTTCTGGCGCCGAATGGCGTCGAGATGTATTAAGGCTCTTTAAATCTAGAATTTTCTATGCCACATGAAATATGTAAGTGTAAGTCGGGACGTGTGTAAAAACAGGTTTAGGAGAAAAGAGAGAGAGAGAAAGAGAGAGAGACATCAAAAAACATCTTCAGAGAGCAGGAACTGGCTTCACCACTCAGTACACAAATTAGAGTTGTGCACCGATCTTTTAACAGGTTAAGTCTCTGCAAACTTAGTCGGACGATAACAGTGCTGCCGGAGGCTCTCTGTCACGGCGCGAGGCACTTTAAAACATTCGACAATGTAAACAAGGAACCGGAAGTGACGCATCGTTCCCTCGTGTTACACGGCTTAAAAACAGATCAGCGATCTACAAACAAACACACTCAAATAAACATGACACGCTAAGTATTTAAACTAGTCTCTGCCCAGACAATAAAGCCTCTTACTGTGACCTTCGCGGTGTTGCTTGCGCGTGGCGTGGATTTTCCAGAAGTCCAGTGAATCTCGTGTTGTGTTCCTCGGGGTACATGCGGTCAGCGAATCCCCGGAATTAGGTGAAGAAGTCATGGCTTGAGCTGGATAGAGCTGGTTCATCTGTTGCAGCGGCTTCGTGCTGGGACCGGATATGGAGCGAATTCGTCTTGCTCGTGGAACGGAATTCGGCCTCGTCTCTTCTGCGACAGAATGATGCTTTGTCCTGCAGGGATTAACAGCTGTGACGCAGCTGTGGGGATCGTGAAAAGAAAAGTCTGTGATGCTCGGCCGGCGAGCGAGTTCCTGTGCGCGGCATCTTCAAGTTAAAATAAAAACAGTCTTTCAAAATAAGATTCAACTTAAGATAAAAGAAAATAACTCTGGTTGCCTCCTTTAGAGCTGGAACATCTGGGAGGCCCCGAAGGGGCCTGGTCGAAATCATTAGCAGGGAGAAATGGCGATTGCCTCCTTTAGCAACTAAACTATCTAGCTAGACCGGGAACGGTCTATTGACGTCTTCAGAGAGCAGGAAATGGCAGCGATTTTTGGGGTGCAAGGGCTTTTAAATTACCTGAGAGGTCCTCCTCCTTGAGGAGTTGGTCATAGGATGATGCTGGCTTTAAGCCAATTGATTTGTCAGGAATGGATCTGAGTGGGCAGGGCTTGGAACTCAGCGGGGGTTCCAAGGCATTCCCAGAACATTTTCCACCACCAGGGGGAGATTCTTGAGCCTGCAGGAGGATGTTTTCCCGCTGAAAGTTTAACAACCCTTTGTTCCTCTCGGCTTCAGTGTCTGGTGGTCAGTCTCTGGGCTCTGGCCCAACACAGTTTTAGAAGCAAGCAAATTGTTGGTACCAGAGTCCAACCAGTCTTTGTGTTTCGATTGCCAAAGAACTGGTTCGAGACGGGCACCGGCTCTGAACTGACCGTTGACCTGACTTGTTGGAAAAGGGCAGAGAGAGAGCAGGGGGCGAGCGTCTATTGATACAAAATTTAAGAAACAAGAACAAATCATTGAAGCATCACCCTGCAACACTCCTGACATGCAGAAATAGGATTCCACAAAGCATTACTCATAACATAAATTACATATTCAGTAAGTAAATAAATAACATAAAAAGAAAAGTACGATTTCTTATATTATGTGGCAGTATAATAAACATTTATTAGGATTTTGTGTTGCTGCTTATTTCAAACAAATCCTTGTTTTGATTTTAATCACATCATGTTCTACTCAGGATCACTGCTCCTCTACCCAGTGCTCCTAAAGTAGTTTATTAATGCAATTGTATAATACTTTAAGTATTTATGTTTGACCTTACTTTTTGAAATTGTGTTTTCAGTGGATTCTCCATCTTCCCTCTCCCTTCTTCATTAATCCAAATCAACTGATCTGCAACGTAATAACGGATCAGGTCCAGTCTACATCCAGGACATGATCAAACGTTACACCCCAGCCTGTTCACTCTGCTCTGCATCTGCCAATCGGCTTGTTGCTCCCTCACTGCGAGCTTATCACAACTGTTTGCTCTTCTGGCTCCTAAATGGTGGGATGAGCTCCCCAATGACATCAGGACAGCAGAAAGTCTATACATCTTCCACCGCAAACTAAAAACACACCTCTTCCGACTATACCTTGAATAAAAAATATATATAGTAGCACTTAAATGACACTTTCTTATAGGACTTTGTAGTTTGGCTTTCTTGAGGAAATAGTACTTTCTTGATTTTTGTTGTTTCGGGTTTGTACCCTCTGTTATGATCTGTTTTCTTGGCGGACCCAAAATGCAGAACACAAACACAGCTTGTGCATGGAAGTAAAAAAGGTTTATACTTCAAAGCTGGAGCTGGGGTGGTGGTGGCAGGCAGTGGGGATCCAAAAGTCCTGACGGCCGGAGCAGATAACGTCGAACAAACGAAAGGTTGCAAAGGGAGCACCGGGTAAATAAGTTTAACAAAACAAGAGACATGTAGTCACAAGAAGCCGAGATAAGATACCCCATTGGTGAACGGACGATCTGGGGATAACAGGGGAGATGAGCAGAGGTCTTATAGAGTGAGAGGTGGAGTTGGTGAGGAGATGAATGTCAGCTGCGCAGCTATACCAAAGGAGGCTCCTCCCAGATCCAGGTAGAGCCAGACAGGAGAGAAACAGTGGGGGAAGGGAAAACAATGAGCACAAAAGGAGGTGGAAAACCTGGTCCTAACACCCTCATTGTTGAATACACTTATTGGAAGTCACTTTGGATGAAAGCGTCAGCAAAATGAGATGTAATAATGTAGTCAGGTAGCAATCAGGCAGACAGGTAATAATCAGGCAGGCAGGTAATAGTCAGACAGGCAGACAAGTAATAAACAGGCAGGCAAGTAATAATCAGACAGACAGGTAGTAGTCAGGCAGACAGGTAATATTCAGGCAGGTAGGTTACAGTCAAGTACATGAATCCATATCAATCGTGATGTATCATAACAAATAGCGTGACACTTTTTATCATGTAACATGAGCTTTTACTCCTAAATGGATATCCTTATTTAATCACCTCCATCCACCACTCAACAGTCAAACAACTCATATTTAATTCCCACAATAAAATCCCTATAAGGAGCATTTACTGTAATTTTTCAACAATGACATATTCATAGTTGTATGTAGGAGACTTTTATAATCATTTCCTTCTCACTTACAGGAACTGTTGAGGCTCCATGCTCTGTGGTTGCTTTATAAGCTCCTTTATGTTTCAGGGTTCGAGCCATACAGTTCTTCTAAAATGTAAAAGTTCTCTTTCACAAAACTACCAATGCATATCCTGTAATAGTAGGTATTTAGGAAGTTCTTTGTAAGATCCCAAATTATAACCTTCTTATTTCATCTTGTGTTGTTCTCCAATAACTACATGTGTTAGAAAGTGTAGTACTGTGGGTAGTGTCAGGATTTCAATATTTTAGCTATTTTCTGTGTCTTACTGAACTCTAAATGAATAAAGATTGAAGCAGTTTGAGCCAGATTCATGCAAACTATTTATAAATAACCCTTGCTGCGTAGTGTTAATAATGAATCTTTTAATTGTTCTAAATTCTAACTTTTGATATTAAAGCATAATTCCCTTAGCTGCATTCAACATAGTCGTCTTCTCTCCGCCTGCTCCCCCCTCACTTCCTGTATTTCAGTCAGCAGAGAAAATAATTTTTTCTACATTTCAAGACATTTCTTATTATCTTCTGTCTTTACACATTTTGACCTTGAGCTTTTTATTGTTTTTTCTCTTAGGAGTAAAATTTTGTCGACACTGAATGACCCATTATGAGGATAGCAAAGCAAGAGACATCTAGTTACAAGAAGTCGAGAAAAGTTACCACACTGGTGAACGGACGATCTGGCGATGACAGGGGAGATGAGCAGAGGTCTTATAGAGTGAGAGGTGGAGTTGGTGAGGAGATAAATACAGGAAAATCCCTATAAGGAGCATTTACTGTAATTTTTCAACAATGATATATTCATAGTTGTATGTAGGAGACTTTCATATTCATTTCCTTCTCACTAACAGGAACTGTTGAGGCAATTACAGGAACTGTTGAGGCTCCATGCGCTGTGGTTGCTGTATAAGCTCCTTTATGTTTCAAGGCTCAAGCCATACATTTCTTCTAAAATGTAAAAGCACTCATTCACACAAGTACCAATGTATATCCTCTGGTAGTAGAATAGGTATTTAGGAAGTTCTTTGTAAGATCCCAAATTGTAACCTTCTTATTTCATCTTGTGTTGTTCTCCAATAACAACACAATGTTGGGATGTAGTACTGTGTTTGTACAAAGGATCACACAGTAACTCCACAATAAATGGCTGTGCATTGCGAGCAATTCTGATTTTATAGCCTCACTTTCAAGTAGTGCAACCAAGAGATCATGCAAAATATGATATTAAGAAAGGTGCAGCAGTGAGGAAGATGCTACCTGAATAAAGTCTTAAATAAAATAAAAAAGGATAATTTATAGAAACATCTATTACCGCGTTTCAACCAAAGCTCCCAGAGTGTTTCCCTTTAATTTTGATCAGGCCTGGAACATTAATGTGTGGTATGAGAGCAGGCCGGTGGGGAAATGGGAAGGGGGGACAATGACAATTGGTTTAGTGTGACTATCCTGAAGCAGTAGCATTCATATGTATATAAGTGTTTGTGGCTCATGTGACATACATCATGTGACATACTTCACTCTCCACAATCCTTTATAATACTACCCTTTATTTGCTGCCAGTAGTTTAAGCCCCTCCACCACTCCAGTATCCACCTGTAGACTCCGGCTTGGGGCTTATAAATATTTGCTCATAAGATGCATTTTATTTGTCCCAAACACATGCACAGTCATGCAAAGGCACACTCATGCAGGTAGGGAAATTTAATCTCTGCTTTTGACCCATCTGGTGCAGTACACACAGAGCAGTGAGCAGCCATGTACGGCACTCAGGGAGTAGATGTTGGGGGAGTAAGGTGCCTTGTAGGGTAGGGAGACTCTTGGATTTTTGGACAGATCAATCCAGGCTCGTCTTTTGTTGTCTCTCCGTGGAGTCGAACCAGAGACGAACCAGAGACCTTTTCTGCCCATAGACCAAGTTTCTGCCACTAGACCACCGCCTCTCTTCTTATCTTATCTTAATATGCAGTGGGTCTTACACTGTGTCCTGACTTGTACAAAACAAGACACTTTGTGGGAATATCCCTGAGGACCGTATTTCACAATCTGCTGCAGATGTAGTTTAAACAAGAAATTTTGCCTAAATGAACTTGTAAGTACATGTTTTGAGTGCCTGTGCCTTTTTTTAACATGATAGAAAAGTCACTCAATACTTTTTGCCAGCAGTCTGCACAGGAATCTAGAGCTTGACTGGTTATACTACAGCCCATTTATCTGATGTATGCATGAAAATAAACAAAATTCAACATAGCAATGTTACGTCACTGACATATGTGTTTTGAATAACTTAATTTACATTTTACAATCAAAGGCAATAAACAAATAAAAAGCTGTAGAGGAGCAAACTATGGAACTATCATTTGTCAATAACTTCATTGAACTAGTGCAGTGTTTGTTCTAAACCTGCCTGTTTGCAACAGGCTGTTGGTGGTGATGCTGGTTGCAGCTTTTTATCTGCAACTTTGCAAGTGACCAGCAGTAATTTAGCCATGGTAATTAAAAACAGACTGCAGGTCTCAGTCCACAGAGCCCTGAAGTCACCGCTGCTGCACAAACAGCGTTTCACCTGTCTATTAAAAGTTCAGTGAAAGTCATGATCAACAATATCACTTATGTTGATGATTCCAAACCACCACTGCTACAGAGCACTGGTCCCCTCTTTATTTAAAGTTTATTAAAATTGTACGTATCCTGTGTCCAAATCGCACAAAATTTGACCCTGCATTTCCTTGGGCCCTGAACAATACACATGCATACACATGTCCACAAGTGGGAAGACGACCAGATGAACAATTTGCGAGAAATGTTTTTCACATACAGACACAGATTTGTGGAATTACTAGATACATCTCAGAAACAGAAATGTTAAGGAGTTTGTGCCCCTACCTCTGCCTTGCACACATTTTACATGAGCTGGTGGAGATTCTCCAGTCAGTCTGAGAAAGAAGCATGAGGATTCTCAGCCGACATGAAGAAGAGGAAATAATGGTAATGTCAGGTCAGCAGGAGCAACTTTACTTACTTTCAAATGATGCAAAATATATGAGGTAATCAAACACTGGTGAAAGAACACACCATTGGGAGAATTCATGTTTGGGTAATTAAAATAAGGAGCTGGTAAAATCTTGTAAAATCTAGACAGATGCAACGTGGGAGGAGTGGCTCATGACACAGCTCTACGATGGAATAAGATTTAATCAATTAAAATAGCATAGTCCAAAAAATTTGATTGATAAGTGATGAATGTTGATATTAAAATAAGTGATTGTTTGTCAAACAGTGAGAATTGTATAATTACTTCTTTATGAAAAAGGCTCAGAGGACGATTCTTCAATGTTGCCCAGGTCACACTGATGACGGAATGTGGACATGTGATCTGATGTGTTCTGATGTGTCTGTGTCTTGTCTTGTCAAAGGGTTGATCACAGCTGTTTAGCTTTTGATGGGAAAATTCCTTAGGAGATGTGTTTATTTTCATCCTCTTCTGAGCATGTAACAAATGATGACAGATGGCTGCAGATAAAGACACAAAAGTTTATCAAGACCAATCTGAGAGAAGCTGCTGTTCCCACCATCTCAGAAAGAAGTGAGCCCCTGTACCTCTATACATCCCTACACCTGTAAATATAACCCTAACTTCTAAATGAATCTGAGAAGGTAAAAGATTAGACCTGGTTTGTTTCCTTATCCTCATGTACATCAGCACCAGAGGCAGGACCTTTGTCCATGTGAAACCCGTGTCTTCACGGTTACAGAAAGTGGAATCAACCCCACCACCAAGTTGCACAGATAAAGGTCAACAGGAAGTGAAATGACCAAGTAAGGACATGAACTTTGAGGTTACATCAGCTTAGTGCACAGAAATTGTCAAAACAGTCATAAGACATTCTTCACAGTAGTTGGACATTGATCATTGGATTTTTCCATTACACTACAAGTCATTATTGCCTGAATTTATTTACAATTATATAAAAAAAACATTATTTGTGTTTTTTGCTGTCATGCAGATGCTAAATTAAGTGGTTAATTTCAATATAGCACATACAATAGATTTAAATTTAGGTATGAGGCAAATTAGCAAACGCCACTTCGGCGGCATTAAGACCAGAAGCGGTTTGATGCGAATTCGCAGCAATCGTCTATAGGGTGTGGTCAACAATATATAAGTCAGGTACATTTGAACAAGTGGGTCTGAGACTCTGTCTCTGGAGAAGATATGAAGCGTCTGCCCACAGTGATTCAGGTAGATCTGAAAGTAAAGGAGAAACATCAGAGGGGCTGAACAAGATGGCATAAAAACAGAAGGTGATTTTCAACGACGATCAGTGAGCGTGTGACTAGTTGGAGAAACTTTTAGATCAAATGCACTCAGACTAGGCGGATACATTACGTCAAGCTTAGTTGTGGGTTGCAAATCAACGGCCGCCTGGCATGATCTGACAAATGGGCCTAAGTCGTGACAATGGTCATCATGGGACTTGGAAAGCAAGATGTGAGGGCTTGAATTTGAGTCGCTAAAAAGTGCCATCTGCTGGTCAGTGAGTGAGATGGCAGCTGCACTTCTGGAACCAGACCAAAAAATATTGGACACATTCAGAGAATCATCGGGAAAAGGCAAAAACAGAGATTCATAAATGTGATCTGGTGTGTCTGTCACATGTGAGGTGCAGTGCAATGAATCAGTGTGCATGAAATCAAGAAAAAGGATGACGACAGAGCGTGACATGGAGAGCAGATCAGTTGAGGTATTTATAGGAAGATGCCACTGATATACAAACAGCTGCTCATGTGTGGTTTGTGACATGAAGAAAGGAGGTGAACAGGACTCATGCGTAACTGTCACTCCATCAGGGGAGGAAACCTAATTGAGGCCTAACACAATCATCAAATCTCTTCCTAATAAGTTAATTGGGCAACAGGGAGACAACAGAAAATCATGTTCAAACCTTGTTGAATGTTTGTCAAATTGAACTGTGCATGGGAGAGATTTTGTGAAATGTTCATTTACTGTTGTGCTGCTTGCGCCTTGAGAGAAAATAAAGCATCCACTCATTTCAGGAGATGTGGGCAAATCTGACATCCTAACCACAGAATAACCTGCACCAGAGTCGACCATGCAATTGTGTTTGTGACTGTTAACACACAGTTCGAGATGAGGCATTTTCTTAAAAGCATCATTATTGTATTTAACATTATGTGTGTGTGTGTGAGTGTGTGTGCGTGCGTGTTTCAATTATCTTTTCTGATCCTCTGTGGGTAGTGTCAGGATTTCAATATTTTAGCTATTTTCTGTGTCTTACTGAACTCTAAATGAATAAAGATAGAAGCAGTTTGAGCCAGATTCATGCAAACTATTTATAAATAACCCTTGCTGCGTAGTGTTAATAATGAATCTTTTAATTGTTCTAAATTCTAACTTTTGATATTAAAGCATAATTCCCTTAGCTGCATTCAACATAGTCGTCTTCTCTCCGCCTGCTCCCCCCTCACTTCCTGTATTTCAGTCAGCAGAGAAAATAATTTTTTCTACATTTCAAGACATTTCTTATTATCTTCTGTCTTTACACATTGTGACCTTGAGCTTTTTATTGGTTTTTCTCTTAGGAGTAAAATTTTGTCGACACTGAATGACCCATTATGAGGACAGCAAAGCAAGAGACATCTAGTTACAAGAAGCCGAGATAAGTTACCACACTGGTGAACGGACGATCTGGCGATGACAGGGGAGATGAGCAGAGGTCTTATAGAGTGAGAGGTGGAGTTGGTGAGGAGATAAATACAGGAAAATCCCTATAAGGAGCATTTACTGTAATTTTTCAACAATGATATATTCATAGTTGTATGTAGGAGACTTTCATATTCATTTCCTTCTCACTAACAGGAACTGTTGAGGCACTTACAGGAACTGTTGAGGCTCCATGCGCTGTGGTTGCTGTATAAGCTCCTTTATGTTTCAAGGCTCAAGCCATACATTTCTTCTAAAATGTAAAAGCACTCATTCACACAAGTACCAATGTATATCCTGTGGTAGTAGAATAGGTATTTAGGAAGTTCTTTGTAAGATCCCAAATTGTAACCTTCTTATTTCATCTTGTGTTGTTCTCCAATAACTACATGTGTTGGGATTTAGTACTGTGTTTGTACAAAGGATCACACAGTAACTCCACAATAAATGGCTGTGCATTGCGAGCAATTCTGATTTTATAGCCTCACTTTCAAGTAGTGCAACCAAGAGATCATGCAAAATATGATATTAAGAAGGGTGCAGCAGTGAGGAAGATGCCACCTGAATAAAGTCTTAAATAAAATAAAAAAGGATTATTTATAGAAACATCTATTACAGCGTTTCAACCAAAGCTCTCAGAGTGCTTCACTTTAATTTTGATCAGGCCTGGAACATTAATGTGTGGTGTGAGTGCAGGTCGGTGGGGGAATGGGAAGGGGGGACAATGACAAGTGGTTTAGTGTGACTATCCTGAAGCAGTAGTAGTCGTATGTATGTATCTAATTGTATGTAGCAGAAACACTGAAATATATTTGCTCCATGATAAATACAGTTTATTGTTCCATGCTTTGTCCATCTTACCATGTTTCTTATGTTTGCACTCAAAAGCCTTCAACATATTAAGGATAAGATGGAACAAGTAAAATCAGAAAACTAGTTTGGAAAAAAAGGTGAATCATGGCACTCATATTAAAATCCTGAATAATGTTCACATATTACAATAAATGGAGCGATGCTTGCGAGTTTGTTCAGGCAGCCAACCGGAGCTGCGCTGCTCATGTGGCATACATCATGTGACATACTTCACTCTCCACAATCCTTTATAATACTACCCTTTATTTGCTGCCAGTAGTTTAAGCCCCTCCACCACTCCAGCATCCACCTGTAGCCTCCGACTGGGGGCTTATAAATATTTGCTCATCACTCCCATTATATCTATGTAATCATGTCTTGGGGAGTTATAAAGTTGTTGCCTGGACGCCATAACACCAACATGTTCTGCTGTTGCAATAAACATTTGAAACTTGAACTTTCTGACAGACTGTCTGCCTCTTCATATCCTCCATCTTCAATATGCAGTGGGTCTAACACTGTGTCCTGATCTGTACAAAACAAGACACTTTGTGGGAATATCCCTGAGGACTGTATTTCACAATCTGCTGCAGATGTAGTTTTAACAAGAAATTTTGCCTAAATGAACATGTAAGTACATGTTTTGAGTGCCTGTGCCTTTTTCTAACATGATAGAAAAGTCACTCAATACTCCGTGCCAGCAGTCTGCACAGGAAACTACAGATTGACTGGTTATACTACAGCCCATTTATCTGATGTATGCATGAAAAGAAACTAAATTCAACATAGCAATGTTACTTCACTGACATGATGTGTTTTGAATAACTTAATTTACAATTTACAATCAAAAGCAAACAAATAAAAAGTAGTGCAGTGCTTGTTCTAAACCTGCCTGTTTGCAACAGACTGTTTGTGGTGAGGCTGGTTGCAGCTTTTTATCTGCAACTTTGTAAGTGACCAGCAGTAATTTAGCCGTGGCAATTAAAAACAGACTGCAGGTCTCAGTCCACAGAGCCCTGAAGTCACCGCTGCTGCACAAACAGCGTTTCACCTGTCTATTAAAAGTTCAGTGAAAGTCGTGATCAACAATATCACTTATGTTGATGATTCCAAACGCACCACTGCTACAGAAGACTGGTCCCCTCTTTATTTAAAGTTTGTTAAAATTGTACGTATCCTGTGTCCAAATCGCACACAACAGGGTGGGAAGACGATCACATGAACAATTTGTGAGAAATTTTTTCACCTACATTTAAGTTAAATTACAATGTTAAATCTGGCTTGCACATTTTACATGAGCTGGTGGAGATTCTCCAGTCGATCTGAGAAAGACGCATGAGGATCTCAGCTGACATGGAGAAGAGGAAATAATGGTAATGTCAGGTCAGCAGGAGCAACTTTACTTACTTTCAAATGATGCAAAATATATGAGGTAATCAAACACTGGAGAAAGAACACACCATTGGGAGAATTCATGTTTGGGTAATTAAAATAAGGAGCTGGTAAAATCTTGTAAAATCTAGGGAGATGGAAACGTGGGGGGAGTGGCTCATGACACAGCTCTACAATGCAATAAGATTTAATCAATTAAAATAGCATAGTCAAAAAAAGTTAAATCTATAAGTGGTGAATGTTGATATCAAAATAAGTGTTTGTTTGTCAAACAGTGAGAATTGTAAAATTACTTCTTCATGAAAAAGGCTCAGAGGACGATTCTTCAATGTTGCCCAGGTCACACTGATGATGGAATATGGACATGTGATGTGTTCTGATGTGTCTGTGTCTTGTCTTGTCAAAGGGTTGATCACAGCTGTTGATGGGAAAATGCCTTAGGAGATGTCCTTATTTTCATCCTCTTCTGAGCATGTAACAAATGATGACAGATGGCTGCAGATAAAGACACAAAAGTTTATCAAGACCAATCTGAGAGAAGCTGCTGTTCCCAGGACCTGGTTTGTTTCCTCATCCTCATGTACATCAGCACCAGAGGCAGGACCTTTGTCCATGTGAGACCTGTGTCTTCACAGTTAAAGAAAGAGGAATAAACCCCACCACCAAGTTGCACAGATAAAGGTCAACAGGAAGTGAAATTACCTAGTAAGGACATGAACTTTGAGGTTACATCCGCCAAGTGCACAGATAAAGGTCAACAGGAAGTGAAATTACCTAGTAAGGACATGAAACTTTGAGGTTGCTTCCGCTTAGTGCACAGAAAACAGTCAAAACAGTAGTAAGACATTCACTTTCATATCTATATTCTATAAGTCCGACCCATTAACCACCCCATTATAGTGTGGTCAACAGTATATAAGCCAGGTACCTTTGAACAGGTGGGTCTGAGCATCACACTTGTCTCTGGAGGAGGTATGAAGCTTACAGATGATCATTTTTTTCATTTCACTGTATCTCATTGTTTGTATGGTATTATTGTCAGGAGTATTTGTCTTATACAGCTGTGTCTGCTCTGTGTGCTTCTGTCTGACTCAGAAAGGAGGTCATGAGCTTCAGTGTCGGCTGCAATCTACATTGACAGTAAGTACATGATTTTATTCTGGAAAATGTATTTTGAGCTGCATGCTTCCCAGTGAACTTATGACAAACTGTTTTGTTTACAAATGAATTGTTTTATGTGATCGTGATTACTGTGAGTAATGTATTTGGACACTAGCCAAGACTTAGATGTCAAAGATAGATGTCATGTCATATGTCAGGGGATCATGGCGTTGAGTTATGTGCAGCGTATGTTTAGACAGAGTCGAGATGTTAAAAATTATATGCTTTGGATAAAAGCCCCTTATAGGACAGGTCTCAATAAGTAGTGGCTAACAGTACAAATATCAGCAGCGCTGTGCTCATTTCAATAACTGTCTATCCAAGTTTATCAGATCATGTCAGCCAAAATCAGAAATCAGTAACATGAGACACATCACAGCACTTGGTTCTTTAACCACATGAAATACGTTTATGTTGATCAGTGAAAGATAGGGTTGGTAATCTTGGCAAGAACAGGCTACACTTTTAAAATATGCAACCGAATCATTCCCCTTCAAATCGGTCCTTTCATTAAAGCGCCGCCATAAAACATATGAACCTGCAGTGACTGACTACTACTAGAAGACAACAATTCTTTTACAAGTACTTTTACTGTCATACTGCAGCTACATCACGTACTTTTACTTTTACTTTACTACATACAATGATTTTGCTTGATACTTGATAAGCTGATTAAACACTAATACAGTGGTTCTGAAACTACATCAAGTATTTTACTATCATATGATAACTATATCAAATATCTTGACTGTCATAAAATAACTGTAAATAAATATTTTTACTGCTATACTTTTTGTAGGATACTTGCGTATTTAATCATAGTCTGAGAACGATTTTTAAAGTAGTAATATTTGACTAAATAAAGGATTTTACTAAATAAAAGATGTCAGTTAAAATAACAAAACATAACAGAAGGTGTGACTGGGTCCGTATTTTAACGGCAGTATCAGTAACAAGAGTGAAGAATAAATACAACTCTCTTAAATTTTGATATTATACCGAGGGAGAATGAGTTGGCAGGCATTAACACTCAGTTCACATGAATACACTAAACACAACAAGCATCAATCAATTGCTGCAGGCATAAAAAATTTACCCTAAATATACAATAGATATGAAATCATCACAAAGAAAAACGTACCTCTAATTATTATAACAGCAGCAGATGAAACCACATTTAGAAACACTGTTAGTGTCGTGTTGGTAGAGATGATTCTTTCCCAGCAGCTCTCCCTTAATCAACATCCTCAGGAAGTTTGACTGTGTAACAGTAAACCTTGTCATGGCAATTTCTACAATCCCACTCTACCAACAAGGAAATGGGAAACAATTCTCTTACAGTATTGTCACACTTTAATGCTCAGAGCATGGTGCATATCACAAAGGTTAGTTTGTAATATGCACACCGATGGGAAACAGTTCTTTGTCTTTATACATTTGGCTAACCCCTCCCACTCTGGTTGGGGTTGTTACAAAGTCAAAGGCTGGGATCTTCTGATGGCATGAAAACAACAATGCCTAGTTAAAGGAATCAGGCCAAGATGCATTCAGTAGTACAGGATACAGCATGATCAAGGTTACATTGTATGAGATCAATCAAAGGGGAAATAAACATGATCATATTGTGGTTAAATGTTATATTTCTCTTACAATTCCCCCTTGTGATCATATTGGATCAACGCTTAAAGTAAACACTTTATAAGGTGGGGGAATCCCACTCTATCAGGGGTGGACCAATTGAGGCTACTTCAGTTGTGTGCCAAGATCTTCAACATCCTCATATTGTGGATCCAATCTGGTATTTGGTAGAGTTCAATTTGTTACATAACAACGACTGTGGGATTATCTTGGAAAGCAACTGTAAGCCTGGTCCCTACAGACCAAATACACCTTCTCTGGCAGTGCAGACTGTCCGTTAAAAGAAACATTCTTTCTTTGATTTGTAATATCTGCTGTAATCATGTGGCTAGGATCCTGTACACAGAAGAAACATTTGACATAGGATGCACTCGCAGAGGAGGCCAAGCGACTGAGCAATTGCGGGTTGAGGATTTCGCCGAGAATATAGGCTTTGAACAATTACGTACATTAAAACCTAAGAACATTATTTGGGTTTGAGTTTTCCACGGGGCTATCCACACTCCTGGCATGATGCTATAAGTATATTCTGGATTACTTATTGGCCAGCATTCTGTATCATTGAAGCTACATGATGTTGGAGCATTGCATGCACAATGGTCTCGAATTTGGATATTTTCCACAGTCAGTTTTGAACTCACTTGGTCTGTACGCTCTGTTAAATAATGATAAGATAAAATAAATGATGTTCACTGTCGGGTCGGATATGATGAGTTTTTTTTAGTTCCTTCTGTCTCTTTTTTGCCGTTTCTTCCTTGGTCTGCAACAGCTTTTGGTTGTTGGTATGTTTTTTACACCTCAGTGAGAGCTGTCGCTTTGTTCATCGTCTGTGAGGGAAGCGGGACTCTCTCCCTGGGCCTCCGTCTCAAGTGGTGGCACCTTTCCGCAATGGCTGGCGTGTGTCCCGGTGGGGATTTCTTTCACATTAACAGCTGTAGGTGTGGTGAGGAGCACTTGATAGAGTACTGTCCATCTGAGTTTCCTCCAGTGCTTCCTGTTTTGGTCTTATATCAGCACCCAGTCTCCTTGTTTCAGGTTATGCTACTGGCCCTCTGCTGGTTGCGGGATTGCTGCATTTACCTGTGTGTATAAGGCTCAACATTTTGGTTATGGGCACACAGTAACTAAGCATCACATCTTCTAGGATTTCTGAGTTGAGGACTTGGTTTTCTTGGGGGTGGGTATCCAGGTATTCATAGGTCTGCCTGGAAGAATTTCCAATGGTGCCAGACCTGTTCTGGCCCTTCCCCTCCCTCTCATGGTCATTAAGACTACCGGTAGTGCTTTTATCTATGCGAGTTCTGTGTCATCACAGCACTGACCAGTTTGTTTTTAATTGTTCCATGTTCTCTTTCAACTGCTCCACCCCTCTGTGGATGATAGGTGCAATGCTGTTTCAGATTGATACCAAAAAATATTGAAAGTAGATTATTTGCATTATTTACAAAATGAGTTCCGTTATCACTGTTGATTTCATGTGGGATTCCCAGGGGGAATGATTTCTCGCACTAACACCTTTGTCACTGCAGAGTCATCTGCTTTACCTGTAGGGAAAACTTCAATCTATTTATAAAATGTCAACAGCCACATGACAATATTCCTTTCCTTCACATGGTGTTAGTTCAATGAAACCCATTTGCTAGTGATATAACGGTTGGCCAGGGGCTTGTATGTCCCGGCCTCTTGTAGTGTTGCTTGTCAGAAAATGTAAACATTTTGAAATAAAACATTGTGAGTAATTTGTGAAACCCGTCAGTTTTCAATAAAAACAAAAACAAACAAAACAACAAATAAACATTTAAACAGTCGTGGACGGCCATCCTCAGATTGACATAGTACATTGTTAACACATGTACATTCAGCCCTTTTACAGGCTGCTTTCTCTATGTCGTTAGCATGGCTCTGTGCTTCTGCTAAATCTGTGAGAGAAATGAAAAAGGAGTATCAATTACAGTCGGTGGACTAGTGGCAGAAAGTTGGACTATGGGCAGAAAATCTGACAGTGGTCTCCGGTTCGACTCCATGGAGCGACTACAAAAAAAACATACCTGGATGGACAACACCTGGACCTGTTCCCCACTGTCAAAGTGCCTACCCCGACCCACTGTCTAAGTGCCCCTGAGCAAGGCACCTTACTCCCCCAACATGTGTAAATGATCTGGTAGTCCCAGTGTAGGTGTAGAAGTCAGAAAAAAGCAGGGTAAATGCTGTGTCAGCATCTGTCGTCCAAGTCAGGTTGTCGGTTAGTGTCAGTCCTTGGCCATGCATAACATACAAGAGTGGAGCCTCCAGGGATGCATAATCACAGTTCCACTGTTTACAGTAGCCTGTCATCCCTAAAAATAACGTTCATTGTCTTTTGGTACGCAGTGTTTGAATCTTGAGGATGGCTTCCACTCGCTTTGAGCTCAATGTTTTACTGCTGCTAGAAATTTCGTGTCCTAGGAAAGTTACACTTTTCTGGACAAATTGCAGCTTAGCCAGGCTGGCCTTGCAGCCCTGGTCTGCAAGATATTTTAGCATGCTACCAGGTCGACTTTAAAGGCCTGTGTTTGTGGTGAACAAATCATCGAATCAACAACATTTGTATCAGCGCGCTTCCCTGCTGGTAATGCGAAGTCCTCCAGACTTACATGCAATACCTGTGGGTCGACTGCAGGGGATTCCACAAAGCCTTTGGGCATACGTCTGAACGTATATGATTTGCCCTGGAATGTGAAAGCAAGCCAATACTGAGAGTCTGGATGAACTGGGACACTGAAAAATGCATTAGCCAAATCAATTCAAAATAAACAAAAACCACATGCTTTCTGTTTGAACCAGAGAAACTTGTATATTATTCTCTCTTTTTTTTAATTTAAATTTATTTAATAGGCATTCTTACTGGTGAGTGTGCACATGGAATGATGACTCCGGTTTTTACCAGGTTTTAAAATACTGTCGCTATCCCTTCTACTGCTTCTGGTTTGAGTGGATGTTGTGCTTTGACTTTAACGGTATGGGCTCTTTGGTGTCACATTGAGAGGTTCAGTTTGAACTAATCCCAGATCATACTTATCATTAGACCATAACTTTTGTTGCACTTCTTGTAACTCTGAAGAGTCAATGGTTAACTCCCAACCTTTTGTTTAAATTTAGCAGTTTGTGCTACATGCACAGTTCGTTTTCCCCCAGAAAGGTGCTCTGAAATGGGCCTCTGTATGTTTGCATTCAGGATGAATATTGAATTCCTTCTCCCTTATCCTCCCATATACAATCTTGTGAACACTGAGTGACCCTGGGTGCTAAATTTTCCCACTGCACATCATTTGCTTTAGCTAGAGACACATGTGGTGATGAGTTATGTATATTAAAGAATTTGGCTATTGTGGGGGTCAACACAACCGTACATTATAATATCGTATTACACCCAATCACTAGTAATACATTTGCTTTCTTTATCTTCCTGGAACCAGCTTTTTCCAAACTCTGTGTCTGGTCCTTCACTAACTGTGGCTGTGCAATGTAAATCAGATGCTTGCATGACGCTGTGTGTGTGTGTGTGTGCTATTTCAAGCAGATCTGAGGTTATGTACCTGGGCCCAGAAGGTAACAGGTCCCATTGGTGTAGGTAGGGGAGAGCGGGGTAATGTGGGACTTGTGTCCCACTTTACCCCAGCTACGGGGTAAAGTGGTCCACTTACTTTTTCCACTTTAAAACTACCATAACAACAAATGTTGTAATAGTTAAAATCCCGACAGCTAGATTAATCCCGACAGCTAGATTGACATCCACTAATATCGGACTAGTAACAGAATCATGGGGTTTGGTCAATTAAGCACATTGACCAAATTGATTATTATGATTCATGTGATCTCTTGCACACCTTAGCTTACCTGCAAATTGTTTCTTTGTCCAATTGGCAGGGACAGGGATATTGTTTTTCTCTGCTTATTCTAATGCCAGTTCACGGCTCTTAACTGGAGCAAGGCCATGGAACTGGTCAGCTAGTTGTTTCAAGTGTTTGGCAAGCTCCTCCTCCATCTCATCTGTGAATATTCTCTTTACCTCAGCTACTGCACCCCAGGCTACTGATTTTACTTTCCCTTTCTCTTTTTTCTTTATGAATCTTTTGAGGGTTGTCTTATCAATATTTCTATCCCTTCCAGCTTTTCTTAAGGACTACTTTCCTTGCATGACCTCAGCGGCTGCACTCTCCATCTCTGCGAGGGGTGTTTGGCTCCAGGTTGTCTTCCTGGTGTATAGTTTCATGGCATGATGGCTTTTCTACAATGTTTATGCCATTAAAAATAAAACATATATAATGTAATATAACACTAAAATGTGTTTAAGACTAAACTTAACTTGTGCTTCATGGTGGGGTAAAGTGAGACAGTGTGTCTCACTTTAGTCTGTTTGTACATATTCACCTGGGATATCTCATGTTCTGGTGACTTTAACCCCTTCCTGTTTACAATGCACAAATCAAGCCTTAGAAACACATTTGGTGTCTTGCTAACAAGTCAACATGTACTTTTTATATCCCCATCTGTTTTGGTAAAAGACACTGGTGCAGTATATGATTATTTAATCGTGGTGCCTGATGTCCTAACAGTGAAAATATATATACCACCCAATTTTGGAAGATCATTTTTGTTTTATGGACCCAGCATCAACCAGAAATGTGATATTTTGCCTGCTACCTGTAGAGTTATTTCAGGTAAAACTTCAGATTCACATGCTTTTTGTCATGTTACATTTTTTTTAGTAATATTTGTACGTGTATGTGGTGTTGGGGGTGCGTTCACATCCGCCGCTGCCGCAAGCCATGCCTCATCCACTGTGCAGTCTCTGGGATACATGAAAAAAAAAATCCAGTTGATTCCCTTTTCAACCTTGTTCTGTTACAGTCTCTCGCACAGTTGTCAGGGTCTTCTGGTGGCAACATTCAGCGGTTTTCTTTGAAGACTTTAATCAATCTGACCACCTTTTCAGCAGGCTGTTCTCATGTCCACATGTCCGCGATGCACAGCATCTGTTCTCCAGTCTTAGCGCATGTCTGTCTCTAGCCATTCTCCTAATACTCCGCCCCATTTTAGTTTCATGCTGTGGAGCAAGAGACTTCTGGTTTCTCTCAAAGTCTGCCTTTACTGTTGTACACTTTGGGCCAGTACTTCAACAACAGCAGGCCCTCCTTGTGTTGCTATGTCTAGCAGTTCACTGGAAATTCAACGCATCTCCTCTGGTGTCAAGGCTCTGTAGACATACGTCACTGCATCGGCGTCTGCTCTTGGATTAGGCACCTTAATCATTGGGAGATTGTGGACGTTCCATGCTGTTGTTCTTGTGGATATGGGACTGATTCTGTCTGACGAGAGACTGTCTTATGCCGCGATTGCTGCAGCAGCCTCACCCTGCTTCTGGTGATATGGGGTAGGAGCGGATGCTGCGCCTGATGTGGTGCGTCCTGTTGAGGCAGACTGTCCTTGGATGTCTCGGTATGAGAGAGCAGGCTGTTGGTTCAGGTGGCTTTGATGAGTGGCTGAGGCAGGGAGGATATCCAGTTCTTTCTGTGAATGTGAGAGCTGAGGACATTCATTAGTTTCCCATACCCTCCTTCTTGCGCCCCTGCTCACTTCTTTGTTATGTGTTTCTTTTCCTTTTTCTGATTCACACATCATCAATGCTTTCGGATTTATTTTAGTTTTACCCTTCATTTTGTCATATTTTCCCAATTCATCTTGTAGCGCCTGTATTCGATTTATACTCAAACTACCGTTCTCAGGAAATGCAAACTTTCCTATCCACACCAGAAGCTGTTTACAGGAGTCAGCACCATATTTCTCACACATCATTTTTGCACATTAGATCACACACTTCAGTAAAAGGTTTGCTATTAAGTCTCCCAATTTCGATAAATTCGCAGTCACTCACTTACCAGCAAACAGAGATTAGATGAATGACATTATTCATTTATTCCTTTAACAATGGGTCGTCACCCCTAAGTAGTGTCACTCTACCTCAGACCTCACCCGGTGGTCTTCAATACTGTATCCTCCGTTGGAAAACAAATTTAGATGCCGTATCAAACTGTCTTCATTCCAAGATCTCACAAGCTGCCTCTTCTCACCCTGGGAGTCGATTACAAACTTGCCCTTGCCATGCACTGTGATGTTTGATGCAGTTTGTTAGACCAGCCGCTAGAGGACAGCAGTGTACAGGTTTTAATCGTGCACAGATGAGGCGTGACTCGGGTGATTATTGGATAAAAGGTCTTTCCTTTTTAAGCTTCTCTTAAATGAGTTTCAAAATGAAAGTAAATATTACCAACAAAATGAACAATAACACTGCACAACATGTCAAGTCTTTTGTGTGAATCTCAGTGGTGGAACTATTGTCACTTTTGCAACTATTTCAACTAATTCTGTGACTACAGCTGCCAATAAATGGAGCTTTTTGATTCCTTTTGGAAACATCTTGGCAACAAATACAGTCTTTAAGAAAATTAAACATCGAGCGCGGAGATGAGGAACTCCTCCAACCTAAGACACTGATTTCTTCAATATTAGTTATTTCCTCCATTGTTATGTTAAACTCTATTATCTGCTCATCAATGGGCCTGGGAAAGGTTAACCCCCGCCCCAAAAAACAACTCCATATTATTAGTATGCCTCTAATATTGCATGTAAATATTTTTATTACAGTGCTAGTCTCAATGATAGCACAATAATAGCTGAGGGTGGTTGTTGTCCTAAATCTGTATTCACTTTTAACTCCATAACAACTGTGATATTTTTGAGCCCATAAAATCAATGCAAGCTAATTTTTTGTCAGCCCTATGACTTCAATATTGATGTCTTTTCATTAATAAATAAGGCCCACTAAACATGCTTGTCATGTCAGTAGGATTCTTAGGATATCCTGACATAAAAGGTAAAAAAATTGTTAAAGAACCTAAGTTCAATCAGGAGAGACTTGGTTTTCAATGAGTTTATTTTTTACAGTGCACAGAGAATGCGAATATTTATAGTCTTTGGCATTTTAGACCCCTGTGTGATGTCATCAGGATTAGAAGGGGGTGGAGCAGAGCGTCGTACAGGAATGTACGTCAGCTGCCACCTTAGTCCGTGATCGGTTGTCTTCGGGATCCGGAAGAGGTGATGAATGTTCTTCTCGGGACTGTAGGAGATTGGGGTGGAGGAGGGGTTGTGAGAGTCGCTGCATTGACACTGCTGAGGAAGAGAAGAGAAGGGATTTTTAAAGTTTGACAGCTGCTGTGTGACTGGCTGAAGGAAACCGCGCGGGCCTGATTGGATGTTTGGGAACGCCCACGATCAGCTGACAGCATGCAGGTTAAGCCCTCCTGTGGGCGTTCCCGATATTTAGGACCGCCCGCAGTCAGCTGATCTGTATGGGGTTTTAAGTCTTCCTTATTGAACTAACGCTGAGCTCCATTAGTACAAGTGATATCCACAAAAGCAGCTGACATGAAATCAAAGTGAGAGGAGTGGAAAAGAGGCTTATAGTGAACATTGAGTCACTGCTACCATCTACTGGTGCAATCGGTAGGGTGGGTGAAGAGGACAATTTGAGCTTGACACTCAGTTTGTAAAGCTTTTCTGATCATAGAAATACAGATGTTTCTTTGTTGTAGGAACGCTAAACTGTCCTCAGGGGTGGCACTGGAACTAGCCTTGGACATGACTTTGTCTCTGTTGGCAGTGGAAACTGTATCTGGTAATACAAGAAACACTAAAAGGCTGGGTTAAGTTTTCCAATCTCTTGGCTGGATTAGAAATGGAGAATATTCTTGAAAATGTATGATAAAGGGAAGTCGCTCTTTATAAGAGTGCTCAATGCTGCAAGTTTCACCATTGCTAACGCAGTACCTGTTTTAATCCTGTTTGGAATGGGCTGTGTACTTGGTCTGTTCCTCGTCATTAGTGAGTCCTCCTCAAACATTATCCTTTTACTTTTTAATGTTTGGGTGCTGGATGGCTTGTGCATAGCTTTTTATAAGCAATCTATGGGGCAGAGAGAAGTAAAAAAAAAACAGTGTGTTCATCCTACCTGGTTTATCTGCAATGAATATTTGATAGCTATTGTTTTTCATGAAATGAAACTGAATGGTCTGAAATGGTGGAATGGTTTGTGAATAATGAAAAATTATCAAATAATAATAATTGAAATTGAACATACTGTGTATGCATTAATTCGACACTGCCGTTCCCTAGGACAATAAGAACACACATACAAAGTGTGAAGTTGATAAGATGAATGGTTTGTGAGATATACATTCCACATTCAGACAGACAGGCAGACGTTTGTAGAATTAGAAGGTAGATAATAATGTCATTAACTTCAATTTCATATATATAGTTGTTGGTAGTCATTAAATTGTATGTGTTTGTGTATTTCTTTTATCTTTCAGGAATTATCTGGTCACACTTCATTTTTAATTAAAAATGGGAAGACCAAAAGAGAGTAACATGGGCAACAGCCTGAGATGCTGTGTATGTGCTCAAGTCTTGCCTCCATGCCGTTCTTTCGACGATTTCTACAAAGCTACTGTCATTGGCCAATACGTTTATGTCTACAATGGAGGCGCATACTACAGACAAGTCGGTTACGATAATCAATACAAATGCCAACATTGTTTTTATAAGCCAATCAGAGATGAGGAACAAAGGCAGAGAGAGGAGCAGAGGAGGAGAGAAGAGGAGAGACAGAGAGAGGAGCATAGAAAAGAAGAGGAGAGAAAGAGAGAGCATGAAAGACAAGAAGAGGAGAGAAAGAGACATGCTCAAGAGGCTGAAAAGAGGAGACAAGAAGAGCTGAATCAAAGGCTTGAGGAATCACAAAGGCAAGCGGAAGAGCATGAAGAGAGCACCATGAAAGAGGATCTTGTGACCAAGCGACACGTTCTAATAAGCCATCTGGATGAGTTTGATGTAAAGAACGAATCTGATTATGATGATCTTCTGGAAACTCTTTCATCAAAATGCAACATCCCAGTTTCAGTCCTCAGTCTGGTTCAGCTTAGTCCTGACCAGCTAGGCAGGATCCTATCAGTCCTGGACAAACTCCTGTTTGATGAATGGATCAGTGCTCCTCCATCTCTGAGCACTCTGCAGCATGCCCAGGTGTTAATCACAGAGCTGTGTGCCCTGTCCCTGGAGATATCTGAGGGAGTTTCCCTGAAGGCCATCGCCAATCATGTGCAGTCCCTGGTGAGCCACATCAGCCAATCAACATGCAATGTCTCTGAGAGTTTCCTGCTAACTCAAGCCCTGTACCTGAACCTGATGCACTTCTTCACTGACCCTGGCAGCTGTGATGCAGCTCTCATAGCTAAACAATGGGCTGAGCAGGACCTCACAGCTGAAGATCTCTTTCTTATAGAATTCTTGGGCACGCTCACAACATCACTACAGAGTGCAGTTGGAAGAGCCACCACGTTCATTTTGAAGATGGAGATCCTCTGCTTGGAGCTTCTCCTATCCACACTCAAACATCTAAATGGCAAGAAGAGACATGTAGGATGCATTGAAATACTCCTCAGAATTGTGCAAACAAACAAATGGACACCAACTGAGGCAGTGACTCTGCTCAAAGTGCTGTCAGAGAAATATAAAGAGGATGCTCCCATCACTGAAGTGCTCACATTAGTACAAGTGTATGACCTATCACCAGAGTGGACAGATGACTCCGGACACTCCGTCGCCCAAGCTCTGGACGTCCTTGGCCCTGAGAGATTCCTACTTGACTTCTGTAAGACTCTCAGAAAACAAGATGAGAGCAGTCTAGATTCAGCTCTAGCAGAATTACAAACACTCAATAACTTAGATGATTCTGTTGTCACCATGATGAAAAACTTTACAAACAGTGTCCTAAAATATTCAGAAAAAGCCCCAAAAGGTGAAACCTTTTATGAGAGAATCCTTCAAAAGTGGAAACCTGAATACAAATGAAATCCAAAACTCACTCTCTCAGCTGTGCAAAGCAGTGTCTGACACCAAAGGCTGGTGGCCAACAGTGCTGCAGATGCTGAGGTGGTGTATGCTGGTGCTGACTGAGAAGACCGAAACACAAGGATTGGTTGGTGTGAAGTTGGACCCATGTGTCACAGCCATGTTTGCAGCCACAAAAGTCCTCATGGGAAAGAAAGTGGACATTGTGTTGAGCTCTAACATTCACTCACTCAATCAAACTAAAGAGTGGTCTGACTTCTACAAGCACCTGGGGATTTCACTCAACACAAACTTGAGGAAAGATAATACATCATTGATGGATGTCTATGAAGCCGACATTGTGTATGGTACAATGGATGACTTTGTGTCTGATTACCTTCAATGTGGCTTGAAGGGAATGGAAGCAGGGAGACCTCTCCTTAGTCGAGGATTTCTCATTGAAGACAGATGCCTCAGTGCTTCCTATAATCTGGAACTCTCAGTGCTCAAGGAAAATGATGCGTTAGTCTTTGCATCAGAGACTCTCCAAAGCCTTATGGGTATTTTTTACAGTGAGGAGATGGAACTGAGAGACAAATTTATCGCGTCTCTTTTTCAGGTCCTCCATTCTAACCTTAACAAACGCACAGACAAAGACAGTAAAGTCATAGCCATTTCACAAAAATGCACTGGAAAAGATTTGCCTTCCAATAAGGTCTACATCCTGTCCATTCTTGAGAAACTCCTCCATGAGTTTAGTGGAGAAACGGAATGTGAGAAACAAGGGGCATCCCTGGTTGGCAACTTGTGTTTGGAGATTCTTTTTTCCCATGCAGGGCAATTCCAGATGGTGTCAAATCTTACAGCACAAAAAAGATGGTCACCAGAGGAGGTTATAGCCCTCCTTGTAACATTAACTGACCACCATCAAGATAAAGACTGTATTTCTATTATGAAGATTTTACATTTGATAGAAACATACCAAGTTTCTTCTAGGTGGACAGATGAGAAGAATCAGTCTCTCCTTGAGCTCTTGAGTATCCTTGATACTAAGAAAGTGATGCAGCATTTGGAAAGAGGCTTTGAAGAGGAGGAAATAAAAAGCCTTGAGTGTCTCTTTGATCAAATACGGCAGATGAAAAACATTGAGGAAAAAACCCTGGAGAAGTCTTATTCTATAGTAAAGTGGGTTCAAAACATGATTAAATCTGGTGAAATAAAAAAACACACTAATATAAAGCAGGCTAAGAAGCTGAGTCATAGCACAAACACGGAAGACTTGCAGGAGATCCTAGCAGTCTTATGCAATGCTGTACACGTGTGCAATGCTGAAGAAAAGTGGTGGCCCAGAGCCACTCAGTTGACAAGCTGGTGCTTCTTGGCCTTGTCTGACACTGGAAAGCTTCTGGAGATGGGAACTGGAGAGGGCAAGTCATGTGTCATAGCAATGTTTGCAGCGCTGCGTGTACTCCGGGGCGAAAAGGTTGATGTGGTGTCCAGCTCATCGGTTTTATGTCAAAGAGATGCAGAAGAATGGAACCACTTCTACAAGTACTTTGACATCACGGCTGACACAAACACAAACAAGACTAAAGATGAGGATAGAAAAAAATGCTACCAGAAGGACGTGGTCTATGGAACAATTGAAACCTTTGCTGCAGATCACCTTCGCCAGATATTTGAGATGAAGGATGTGAGAACAGATCGCAGCTATCAGTGTATCATCATCGATGAAGTGGACTCACTGCTGTTGGATCAGGGAGTGCAGCTTACATATCTCTCCAGCCCCATGGTCTCCATGCAGCACCTGAATGTTATCCTGGCCATGATCTGGGGCCATGCCAGCCAGTATGGCTTCTTGTCCACAGGACATATCACATTCGTACAGGGTCCCCCTTCTTCATTCTACAAGAGCATATTTGACTCAATTGACATGGATGGAATAGATGACCCCATGGACGTTTTACATATTGCTGAAGAGTCAGGGATTGTGCCTATGGGATTTACAGAGGAAATGTACAATAGCGAAAAAGACAAACTTCTCAGGAAACTTAAAACTGTGAGTCAGGATGACGTGATTGATTTTTTCCAAAAGATTGAGCAGTATGTCCCCTATGGTTTCACTGTGTACACGTTAGATGATAATGGATTGCTCTCTCTTAGAAAGTCCACCCCGTACAACAACCCAGACTTTCCAGAGCTTACATTTCTTGTTTTGGATGATGGCTTGTGTTCTGCTCTCTATGATTCTGAGGAAGTTCTCGCCAATCCCATCACAGAATTCATCTTAGAAAAGATTCAGTACACTCCATGCACAAACAATACAGGGAAAATCAGCATCCCTGGATTCTTGAAAAATCTGATCGAGAGTAAATTGCCAGTTTGGGTTCAGAATGCCTTTCTGGCAAAGAGACTGAGGCAAGGACGAGAGTATGTTGTGGAAAATGACTGTGTTTGTCCGGTTGACTACAGATCCACGGGTATCGTGGAATTAAATAAGAAATGGGGTGATGGCCTGCAGCAGTTTGTTGAGATCAAACACCAAATCAAAATGAGCACGATTTCAACAGTGACAAACTTTATCTCTAACCTTTCCTTTTTTGAAAAATACGATGGGAAAATATATGGGACCACAGGGACACTGGGGAGTGAAACCGACATGCTGTTTTTGCAGGATCTATATCCCAATCTCTCAGCCTGTAAAATGCCAACTTTCAACCGGAGGAAATTATTTGAGGTCAAGGGCAATCTGGAGACTTCAGCTGATGAGTGGAAATCTAAAATTTCCCATGTGGTTATGGATCAAGTTTGCCCAAATTCATACAGAGAGGGGAGAGCAGCCTTGGTAATCTGTGAAACTATTACCAAAGCCAAAGAGCTCTATGAAACGTTAAAAAGTGTCATCCCAGGTCAAATCATTCTCTACAGCCGGAGTGACAAAGACAGTTTGACCAAAATAGATAAGAAACTGGATCCTGGGGATGTCATTGTTGCCACAAACCTGGCTGGACGTGGCACCGACATCAAAGTGTCTAACAAGGTGAACAAAAATGGAGGATTATTTGTGGTCCTCTCCTTCCTCTCTGAGAACACAAGAGTGGAACTTCAGGCATTTGGCCGAACTGCACGTAAGGGTAAACCTGGATCTGCACAGATAATCATGACCACTGATCATGTACAGGAGTCCCTCAAGACAGTGTCTTCTCTGGAGGAGGCAAAGGAAACAAGGAATAGACTTGCAGCAAAAAGGACAAATGACATGACGGCTGATGTAACTGAGATGAAACTGCGGGAGGACCTTTTCGCAGAATACTGCAAGACCCTCCAGGGAATTTACAGGAACACAGATGGAAATGAGCGAAGAGTTGTTGTTGCCATCATGAATGAGTTCTGGGGAATTTGGTTGCAAACTAAATCAGATGAAATTGACAACTTAAAAAGACATGAATTGGAAAAGAGCTTGGAAGCTGATTTGTCCCTGGCACAAAGTCAGTCTGAAAGTCAGACTTCACCATGCTCCAGCATTTACCACTACATCAAGTTTGGGAATCTCGCACTGGGCGAAAAAAAATGGGATGACAGCATGAAGCTATTTGAAAAAGCAATGGGACAAGATGAAGTTTGGGCAGCCATAGCTTTTTACAATCATGCATACTGCTCTATAAAACAGCAGAAGGAAGATTACCTTACTACGGCCAGCAATGATCTCAAGAAAGCACAGGAGTATCTGAAGTACCTCAGTGAGGAATGCTTGGTCTGCCTGCAGTTTGTAAAAATGGCCTCTGTTGAATTAAAAAGCAGTGAACAACCAACCAGCCTTGAGAAACAGTTAACAACCAGGTGCAACTTGTTCAACTACTTTGATGAAAACATTAGTGAGGCTATTGAGAAGCTGAAGGATATAAAAGACAAAGGGAGGGATGCAACAACCAATAAATCACCCATGTTCTCCCTGGTGTCAAGCACAGATGAAGATCTCCAAATAGAGGCCTACAATCTGTACAGTAAAGGTCTGGAATATGTGTTTTCCGTGGAAGAGCAGCCTCGGTTCCCATGGGAAGCTTTCCTGGTGTTCTGTCTCGGAATTCTGCAGATTGTTGGAGGGGCACTGCTCACTGCCTTTACGTTTGGAACATTAGCTCAAGTCGGCATGGGGCTGATTGTTGAAGGAATATCAGACTGCATCACTGGCGTTGAGTCCATGATTACAGGAGAATTCAGTTGGCAATCATGGGCTATAGGAAAAGCAATATCTATTGGTATTTCTCTCATTGGGTTTGGGGTTGGAAAGCTGATTTCAAAGGGCTTCAAAGCTGCTAAAATGTTGGTCAAGGGACTAGGAAAAAAACTTAAGTCATTACCAAAGTTTTTCTCCAAACAGGTTAAAGAAGGCCTTAGTGTTGTGACAAAGACAAACATGAAGAATGCAGTGAAACAAACAGCAAAGAAAATGGCAGAAGAAATCATTAGCTATGCATTTGGGAAGGCAGAAGATGCTGCATTGCAAGAAATACTAAAAGGCATTAAGAATGAGATGACAAAGGGTATTGCAAATGATGTAAAAACCAACATGGAAAAGGATCCTTTGGCTGGATTGGTAGACTCTATTTTGCTCTCTCACCTTGAGGATAAAATACAAATGTCTGATCTCCTGCAGGATAAGAACAGAAAGAGCAAACTTCTAGGTATTTTCAAGCAGATAAGCAAAACAGCCTTACAGCCATTCTACGCTGACCTCGATTGGCAGAACAAGCTGAACTCATCCATCACTAAGGTGATTGACAGTGCAGCATCAGAGACCAAAGGCAAAACACTTGTAGTTCTGAAAGTCATTCAAGGCATTCACATGGCCTCACTGGAAGCAGAAGCTACCTGTGCAGTCTCCCGGCTTTCAAGCCAGTTTTTCTCCAACCTTCACAAAGAGCTGAATACATTTAAAGAGAAAAACCAATTGACAGAGAAAGTGAAACGAAATTATCTGTCTGCTTCAGAAATGAAGATCCTGGAAGACTTCAAGCAGGATTTAGTCAACGAAACCAGTGCTTTATTAGCAGATGCTTTGGTAGAAGTGTTCCACCAAAAGTTCTCCAGTCACTTTGTTTCAAAGGCCGTAGGCCAAGTGAATAATACCATTAGGGGTTATGTAAGAACTGGCTTGAAGAGTGAAAAAACAGAGGACAAACTCATGGCTGGACAAAACAACAGATACATCTCATACATGTCAGTAGACATGAATTCAAAACGTAAACAGGACAGAGAGTCTGGTAAACGCTCAGAGTCTCATGCTGAAAAGATCAAGGACTCCTCGACAGCCACTACTATTCTTGATATCAGAGTGCTATCAGAAACCACTGGCACTAAGGTTGTCATCCTAACACAAGACAGCCATGGCAAGCTTACCAAAATGCAGGAGCTGAGCCCAAGCACCAAATCTGCCAGTCAAACGGTGACACTGATTTACAACCCAAAGAGTTCACAACACCCAGACGGCCATTATGATGTGTCCATCGATAATAAGACGGTGAGAGTATCCACCAAAGAAAAGAGCAGCCTGTTTCATGCTTTGGCACAAGGCTTGAAACCAAAGGCCACCAAAGAAGAGATTGCTTTGGAAGCAGGCCGCCTCCGATCTTTGGAGGCCGACACTCTAGTGAAACACTCAGATCGATGGGAGCCTTTCCTCAAGTACAAAGAGAGGACGGATGAAATCAGAGGAGGAGACTGGTATATGGCAAAGGAAGCTGGACTAAAAGAGACAGTAAAAGAAAACAAAAAGGTGATCAAGGATGGAAAAGTGAAAAAGTACAACTACTGGGTAAAAAATGTAAACAGCAAGCCAAGCACTGGACATTTCATCAAAGCAGCTCACCAACCACCAGTGGGTAGTATAACGCAAGCTGGAGAATTGAATCAGAATAGCAAATTAGCCAAAGCCATGCTTGAAGTGGTAACAAAGTCAACTGCTGATGTGGAAAATTACAAAGGCCTTGGACTTCCAACTATTTATGTGCCAACAAAGATACAACATGAGTTTCCCAGTACAACAACAAAACAATTCAGGGAACTATTGGCTCGCACAATCAGCCAGGATAATGTTGTGAGTGCCCTAAAACTGACCATTCTAGGTGCACTTCCCAGATTCAAGTTCAATAGTGCCAAGAACTACAGAGACTTTAAGAACAACCGAGTGAGTAAAACCAGGCTTGCCATTTTCGAAAATAACTTTGAGCAACATTCTAAAGATTTGGTCAACAAGTGGTTCAACCATCTTCAAGACAAGGGTGTCATGTCAAAGGCTGATCTTGACACCCTTACTGCATGGATCAACAACAAGGTCTACGAGAATCAGACTGACCCACACAGGAAGCAAGTCTCCAACCTCCTCTAATGCAAAGGTAATATGATATTTAATGTAGAGTGTTTGATAAGAGAGTGTGGTTGGATGGTAAATGTAAAAGTGGCACGTGTTCACAGAGCAGCTTTGCATCCCATGCTGTAGCCATACCTGATCAGATCATACATTTTAACATAACTTTTTCTTCCTCTTGTCTCAACCTGATCCTTATTCCATATCTTTAATGATCCGTCTTCTGTCTCCCCCCACTAATCTTTATTTGTGTCGGTGAGAACCAAAACACAATGTGACGGGCTTACACATGAGCCTACACAACTCCTTGAATTTGTTTCAGTGATCAAATTCCAAACAAAGAAGCCAAAGAACACAGTGGAAGAATTCCTGGTCAGGATTATTCATCTCAAAAAGATCTTGTTTCTTGCTCCTCATTTCTCCTACAAAGCAAAGTTCAGGGGAAAAAAATGTGATGATTTATTTCCCATGAGAAATATTATGGATAATCTTTTGTAGCAAATGTTCCTATATTTCTTGTCTATTTACTAAAATGTGGAAAAAACCTGACAAAGATTCCACTCTGGCACAAAGTGGCATTAATGTGAAAGTTTTACCTTGTTTTTGTTTATTCACTATAACGTCCACACAAGAGATGACTTACTGTGAATGGTCTATTATGGTAAGCAGTTCATCTAACTGAAAAATGTACTTGTGTTCCTTTTACAGTGGTATATTGACACCTGACAATATGGCTGGCAAAGAAGTCAGGAAAACTATAGAGGTCTACATACCTGTCATGACGTCCGTGAAGACACCTGTCGGTATTCATTTTATGGATGTTTTTATGGAGGTTTGGTAAATTTATATTGCTTGGGATTTAAAGCTATATCTTGTCATACATTGTAATTTAGTATTCACATGACAATGTACGAGTTGTAACTTGCTATATAACCCAAAGATTAGAGCAAGCAAATCTTATCCTATGTATTTCACATGTGTTTTAGATGTTTTAAAGTTAGTCTGAAAAAGTAAAATATTTTTGTCTGCCATTGGTTATTCTGATCGCTACAACAATCATACATGCCATCAAGAAATCTAGATTTGTAATCAGAGAAATCCTAAACTGTTCTGCGATGGGATAAGTGTATTTCAGGCTCAGTTGTGTTTTTTTCTTATATCACATTTAAAATGGGATGTTCTAGCCTTTTAACTTTGATTGTATTAACTTTAAAATGATATAACAGACTTTGTTGCTTTCTGTAGTAACCACATGGTTGATACAAGCTAAAAAGGAATTTTCTCTTTATTTTATTTGTATGTGTTAATTTTGGGGTTTGGGTGAAGGTGTGGTGTGGGTGTGGGTGAGGTGTTTGGTTGTTGAACTATAAGTATCTATGTTCAGATACATGGTATATATACACTGTCTGACATTTATCACTGAACTTCCTGTGCAAGTATATTTGAGATTTATAGGGTACTGTATACCTGACATTCTAATCCCAACCCTTAATCTGCACTGTCTATTCCTTTATAGAGTGTTCCGTTCTATATTCCTTGGCTATTCATTGCTGTGTGAAAATCTAAAAATAAATCAAATTATCAAAAACATATGTATTGGTGTTTATTTCATCAAGGTTCCATCTGTACAGCAACTTAAGGCAACCTGAAATAAAATGACCTGTCTTATAGAATTCCAAATATAGTCATGTGCATTATACATACCATGAAAAATGACTGTACTACAAACCCATGATATGGCTGATAATAAATAAAACATTACCCATGATAGAACTGTAACACAATCAAATAAAATGAGGTTCAAAAATACAATGCAACACTTTAAATCAGGGGTCTTCAACGTTTTTCAGCCCAAGGACCCCCAAATGGTGGAAAGATGGAGCGGGGACCCCTACTATATATATATTGTATAAAATTGTGATTTATATTAAACTGGGCCTAGTGCCATCTATAAACATAGCTACCCTGTTATGTGCATTCAGTACTAAGCTACTCAAATATTACACAGGTTCATATGTTCATGTTTTTAATTTAAACATGTGCAAGGTATAGGGTGGCCATGCCATTGCCATTTATAAACATATACATCTTGCATACAACACTGAGCTATTAAAGTAATTCACAGATTCATGTTTTTATTTTAAACATGCATGTAGAAGAGAGAGTGAATCCTCAAGCCATCTGTGGATGGCACACATACTCCCACATTAGTGAGATGTCGGACCCTGATGGATAGCAAACAACTTATCTAACCTTGGATGGATGGATGTTGTCAGGCAGAGGGTCAAATAAGCCTCACAATATGTTGGATGCATGTTAATGTGTATTTAAAGACATTTAAATTTGTGGGAAAAAAATTGGTTCGAAAATAAATAGAAAATTATAACAAATTAAAAAAAAATTCTAATCAACCAAAGAATTTGCGACCCCGCTGCAGTACCTCCGCGGATCCCCTGTTGAAGATCTCTGCTTTAAATGTTTAAGCACAACGCATCTAAGATTGTTGAAGGTACAGTTGGTCAACATTGGAGTCAATTTAAAACAACCCTGTGTGTCCCTCTACAGAGGCCTTGTGCTTATCTGTGAGACACAAGCTGATCAGCCATTCCTCAATGACCTGAAAAATAAGAAGCCTCTACACTGGACCCAATTGTGGACTCCAGATGGCAGTAGAGGACATGAAATAATACAGCGTCAGTCCCTTCATTCACTTATCTATCCCAGCAGCAGAGAAGATAGAAGTTAAGAGGAACACAGGTTTAGAGTTTTAAGACATTTTTCTGAAACAATTATAAAAGTGTTTCAAACTATCTGATAATTCCCTTGAGTTTGTTGAGCTGACAGCTAATACATGGAAAGTTGACCAGAATGCTATGTTGCCAATGCACTGAAATCACAGCTGTGGGAACATTCATTCAACCATCCGCCCATACTGCTCTCTGAGCCTATGGGTCACAGAGAGACCTTCCCTTCATCCTTTGGTGTGGTGGTGAGATGTGGACCCCCAGGCAGATTGTTTGAGGAAAGATCTGCATGTGTGTTTGTATGTGTCTGTCTCATCCATTCCCTCTTCCACCCTCCCAAGTGGGTAATCAATTAAATGCTTCCCAGCCACCACCATCCCCCTGTTGCTGCCCCTCCAAGCCGTCCATTGAGTCAGCAGATCCCTGTGAGCAGATGCAGGCCTACGGATATGACCCAGTGTGGATGGTTTGCATTTTCCCGGGGGGGGGGGGGGGTAAGGTGTAGGTTGACTCAGCGCACACACAGAGTAAATATATTTACATCTCTGTATGGGCTGAACAACTTGGGGAAGCCTCTAAAGTTGAGTAAGTTGACTCAGATATTGTTGCTCTACCTTCAAATCTACTGCGGCACATATGCAGATCAGAAAATATCATAAGTGTATTTTTGCTTAATTTGATAAAGGCTGTCAGATTTGTCTCAGTTGACCGGAAGCTTGTTTAGGCCTTAAATATGCCTTAAATAACCCTGAAGCTAAAGCAACAAGCCACACACTTTATGTCAGCATCCTGTTTAGAAAGAAAATGTTACACAGACAACACAGAGGTTACATTAACACTTTATTTTTGTATCCTCAAACAGTATCTTTCGCTTTCACAGGAGAAAATACAAGTCATTCAATCAATCATTGATGAGATTAGACGGTCTAACATTAATGGAGAGGTGTCTGCCAATAGTTTTGTTTTTTTTCTAAATTGCAAATGTGGAATCAAACATAAACTGCAACCCCAAAATGAATTATCATTAAGAGATATAACAGAATAATGATATACACAAAGTAAAATAATTAGCATATTTGGTATGGTGTTCTAGTCGTCCAACAAACTGTGAGTCACATCCTGCAAGGAACTCTGGGAGATAAACTGCTTGTGCTGTTGGTGAGTAGCCATGCCTCATCACTGATTTAAAAAAATCAATACTACTAGCCAAAGATAACTTTGAGGTGTCTGCAAGTTGCTCTGTGTTCCAAGATTACATATTAGATATATGTTCAGTTGCCACCATCAACTACACTTGGTCTTAATCTAAGCACAAAACACAAATTAATTTGTTAAATTATTTCCAGACAACTAAATTATTTGATAGTGGCTCATAATGTCTGCATTGTAAACTACCAATGTCCATTATATAAAGCACCTTCCACAGACAATAGTCACAGAGTGTTTCACAAAGAAAGAGAGCAAATCAGATAGAAACAAATAAAGAAACTAAAATAAGAAATAGCTGATAAAATGAGGAGCCTCCTTCTACAAATTAACTCCTTGTGACAAACATCTGCAGTTATTCTTAACATGTATTATAACACAACATTACAGGAGAATGGTTATTCTGCACATTTGTGTACATCTTGATAGGTTAGAGTTGATTGATGAAACAGAAGGACTGCTGCCACTAAAGGATGGTCTTTACTGAAATGAGATGATCTTCTTCCTACCCTCCCTCCAGTCAGAGAGATAATCAGTTACATCATCCAGTAGCTACACTAAACTTTCCTACAGTGAAGGCTGCTCAGCAGAAAATAATAAAGCTAAATACAATTGAATCATTCAAATGGAGCCAGAGTGGTGTTTACTGTCAGTCACTGTGTTGTTAGCCAACAGTAAGAATAATAAGTTAAAACAAGCGCTGTCATTAGGCGTCATAGATCTATGTACAGGGAGTGTAGTAGTTAGCAGGTTAGTCCACCAACAACAGATGATGACAGCGGGCGAAGGAAGGAATCGTTTTAGGTGCCCTAGTGCCAAGTTAAACAACTGGAAAAGGATATAATGAATAGTCTGCAGTTAAATCCAACATACTGACATTGAAAACAAATACATTTAGCTTTATTCAAACTGAATCTCATCAGTTCATCAGTTCTACTGGAAATAAATAATCAGTCAATGTCAAGCAATGTCATGAGATGGATCAAGACTCAGAGGAGCAGGTATTCAAGTGAAAGCCATGACTGTTCTTGTGGCCTAATTCTGCTATTTACTATAATATTGTTGAGGTGAGGGGGCTGGGAGAGCACCCTCACCTGCACTACAGAGGATCAATCAGCGCAGGTGAGAGCTGTTAGCTGATTGGTCCTCACACCTAAAAGGCAGCATTTTCGCTGCCTCAGGGCGCCTCAGAGACTAGAGACCTGAGAGAAGCCGGACTCGGCTGAAAAGCGAGTGACTTTGTGTGTGTTAAAGTTTATTTGTTTGTGCACGTGTGTGTGGTGATTAATAAATATGTTCAAGAGCAATCATTCCGTCTCTGGCTGTGTGTTGGAGAGCCCCGTGGCATGCACCACTGCCACAAATATATATATATTATGTGTCATGTCTGTGGATGTACAAGAGTGCAACACTAAGCAAATGAAGGGTTAATGGAAACTGAATATGTGAGGTATAGGTTTAATGCTAATCTATGCATGTTGTTAGTATGTGCGTTAATGCATGTGTGTGTGTGTGTTTAAGCACTGTACAGTTGACTGTCACATGTTAATATCCTGCTGTAATGGCAGCTTTTAAAAGCAGATACGTATCAGTGACAAAGGGAAAAAGGCGATGATGAAGGTTGGAGGTGAGAAACAATGGTGAGCAGGATGACATGACACTTAATATCAATACAGCTGCTGATTCAGCGTCGGAAATGCAAAGGGCAAAACTGCCCCTAAGAAATACAATTTTGCCCCAGATATCACTAGGAGAGGGGCAAAAAATCCCGATAATTTCCTCCAATAATAATGATAATTTAATGAACTTGTCCTCGCAGCATCCGCCACCCCCCTGCCTCCGCTGACGCGCATCGCTGTCAGGTCTGTTGGCCACCGGATAAGGCCGGCGAGGCTCGCGGAGGGGGGTGGAAGGGCGGAGAAGGAGGCCCCTTGATTTCAGTCAGTGGGGGCAAGAATTGCCCCCTAAAAAATATGTACATTTTTTACCCTGTGCTGATGTTGTGTAAAATATGGATGCACATGCTGTGTGGAAAACCTGAGAAGAGGACTTTACCCACTAGTCTGATACTGTGATGACAACAACCCAACAATAAGTATTGTGTATTTCACATTCTGATTTGTCTTAGTACTCTGTACAAAAGAGCATAACTTATTATCTGATTAAACCTATTAATGTTACATTGTCATTAACTGGCTAATTTATTTTTGCATTATTTGGTATCCATTCCCTGTGCATTGACTCCTGTGCAGAAGTAGTTTCCATAGTAAGCTGGACATTTGTTCAGGACTATTTTTAGTGATGATTTAATACATATCCAGAGCTATAGTGAGCATTTCTGGCATTTCTGTGTGTTTGTGTGTGTCTTTAAACCTCATCCTAAAACCATAGGCCTAACTAAACTGAGTCGAAAACTACTAAAAATGGGAAATTATCTTTTTGGAAGGTATAAGAAGGAAAGTGTGAACTGACAAATAAAATTCTATAATTAAATTATCTGATCCAGTAGAAACTGCGGCAAGAAACTGGTTCTTCCAACATGGGTTTCTTCACCTACAGCTTAGAAACCTCAGCCCCTTCATCTTTTTAGTCATCAAAACTGCATGCACATAGCACAATAACCCTACAGAATGTGAAAAACCTTCACTTTTTAATCTTTATCTTTTATCTATTGGACCTCTTGTGACATTCAGACTGTTGACAACCAACAACAAATTTCTGCTTCCCTTCAAACCACAGCTGAGCAGCTCAGAGCGAGGGAACTTTCCAGACTGCTTGTACATTAGCCTGCACCTCTCCGGCAACATGCTCCCATTTACCCCTCATGATGTCAGATCCATTCGGATGGGAGCTCAGATTGTCGGCTCAGATCCGGAGGTGCAGGAGGATGAGAGTATTATGGTATGGTCCCATGCAGACAGAGGCAGGGAGGTGTTCAGCATTGATTCCTATGTAACATATGTATACACACAAGAGTACACACACAGGACCCTTTTTACGCATGTAGGACAGAACGTACATATAATACAAATAAATCAGAAGAAATCAATGTGTGTATAAGGCAGAGCTTTGAGCTAAAGAGCAACTCACAGCCCTTGCCCACATTTGGTTCTAACATATTTACTCATTTCTTTCAGTGAAAGACGCTATGATCTGGGTATTCTTCTCTTTCAGCCAGTCTATTTTCTATAGCTTACAGACTCCCTGATTCAACATTGGTCTGTAATGTGCATGTTCTATGTGCACACAGTTTCCCTGTAAGATGTTGGATTGTTAGGGACGCAGTTTGAATAATCTGGCTCATACGCACTGAATACTGTATGTTGGTGCTCAGGAGGTCAAATGTGGTTGATCCTAACAGGAGAGTAGAGATGAAATTAAACAAAGAGAATTATACATTATGTCAGAGCCATGGGTTGTACTGCTCAGTGACATAACTTGTTTCCATGTTTATATTTAAAGAACATCACAGACGTGAAGAACCCAGAGAGAATAGTCACCAACTGTGCAGTTCCCCTCAGTGATCTGGAACTTTGCAGGATCATTCAGCCTCTTGTTTTATGGCCCGCAGCTTCAGTGGAGCATTATTTTTGTGGAGACTTCCATCATGTGAATAAAAACACTTCTCCAAATTAGTATGATGTAATTTGTATTTGATAGTGCTGAATGTGGCGGCCAGAGGTTTGCCATAAATTATTATGGTGAAGATATTATCTAAAACGGAGTTTACATCACACAAACACAAACCTTGTCTTTCCACAAACCAGGTCTTGAGATTTTTTTAAATGTAATTTCGAGCCTGTGCATGTGTTTGTCATAATCTTGCATGCAGTTATTTTTTTAATTTTTTTTATGATTTATAATGGCCCTTTTGAACGCCACACAGAACTTGCACTTATTATTACGACTGTATAATGACTGATGCTGTTGTTCTTTTTATGAAGGAAATCGCCATTTAACCACAGCTACAGAAATTGTTTGAGGAAATAGGGATGACTACGCACAAATCCATCCTTTGTCAAGTAAGAGTTAATCCTCAAACCTTTCTGATTAGAAAAATATACATAAACAAATAAGAGATATATTTGACAGCCAATCATTATGTTAACTCTAATCTAAAATTAATATTTCAGCAACATTGCTGAAATTTACAAAATTTAAGAGCCTTCCTCGTGCACAGCACATGTAAGACGTTATAAAAGCAAAGAGGTAGAAAGGACAGATAAACAATACGAGTTCTTGGCTCCTCAAGGATGCACAAGTGAAAGAGATGAATCATACTGACTGATTAATGCTTAAAGATTTGTGAAAACAAATGCACTGACCGTAGAGAAGAATTTTAAATAACGAAAACACCAAATGGAAAATCATAATTAAACAATTAAATTAGAAATCTTTTAACCTTTCATTGGTTTCATATTCATATACACTTACATATCATAAGTAAGGGCTGATTATTTTAAATATGTTCACTTTATAACTGGTTGATAAGTTGCCATTTAAATACTATTTATTTCCTCTTTAAATAACATTTTTATTATAAGTTAAACAAACCCTCACTTTGACCCAAAAACATCCATAAACCTCATTTTTTGTTGAATTGATTTTTTGATCCGAATATTTTCACTTTTATTATATATATTTATAATCAAGTTAATTGCTGAAATATAAATTGATAAGATAAGACAAGATTATTTATCACATAATAATAATAATAATGATTATAATATCACAGAACAATTTGAGGTAAAGTGAAATATTAAATATGTCAAAATATACGTTTTTCTTTTGTATTTCATCATCTTCTGTTACATTTTCCAGCTCAGAACGTGTTTGTTTCCTTCTTTAGCAACTTAATAACATCCATCAGCTCTATGGTTACGAATATTTGCAACAAAATGTAGAAATTTATGTGCAAAAATACACATTTCAACTGAACTGACATTCTGAGATGTTTGAAAGTAAACTTTTGAGAAATGGGAAAATATTCACATGGTACTCAAGTATTGCACTTCCCTTGAAACAGGTGAAAGGCTAGACTGATATTTTTTACATTTTATATTAATTTTGTTTTTTGTTTAAAAATGGTGATCAAATTACAGAGAAACAGGAAGTGAAACTTACCAGACCTGGAAAGTCTCCAAAATCTAACCCACTTATCAACAATAGCTCAGTGGGAAAGTATGATCGGGTTAAATGACCATTACATGAAAATAAACTGCTGGGATTATATAAGGGAACTACTGGGGGCGTGGCAGCAGCGATTAAAAAGAAAAAGAGGGGATACGTATGCCGGAGCTACCTCGTGACTGCCTCTTGTCCAGTCGTGAGATCGACCGGTAGATCGCGATCGACGTATTGGGCACCCCTGGCACAGACACTCGATAATGGTTGATTAGGTGATATTAGATCATTTCCCAAGGCACACCTGACGATCTCTCACGGCACACTAGTGTGGCTCTAGATCCCATGGTGGACAGATGGGCTCGGGGGACGGTCAGGCTGATGGAGGAGGCAGACCTGAGAGACCGGGTAGGGACATTGATATGGAGGAGGTCAGAGAGGTATGGAGGAGCGAGGTTATGGATGGCCTTAAATGTATGGAGGAGGATTTTATAATCAATGCTGTGTTTAATAGGAAGCCAGTGGAGTTGATGTAGAACAGGGGTGATGTGACTGATGGATGGTGTTCTAGTGACGATACGGGCAGCAGCATTCTGTACCAGTTGAAGTTTATGGAGGAGTTTGTGTGGGAGACCAAAGAGAAGGGAATTGCAGTCAACATTCATTTCCACTGCCTAACAGTGGAAATGAATGTTGACTTTACGGAGGATCAATCCAAGTGGTAGGAGGTAGATGATGAATAGGATAGGCCCAAGAACAGAGCCCTGGGGAACACAAGGGGGAGAGTGGGGATGGGTGGGATGTGAATGATTTTAACTGGATGAACTGAGTACGGCCATGGAGATATGAGCGGAACCAGTCTAGGGTTGTGTCAGTTATGCCAATTGAGATGCAGATGTTAATTCAGTGCAGATAAAACAAACATACAGTAATGAACAAACAATTATAACAAAAACAAACAAAAACGGAGCCTGTGGGAAAACTTGGTGTAGATAAAAAGATGAAATACATACCTATGTAAAGATTAAGTGCAGCTCAAGTAGCTGCCTTACACTTGAATGCAAACAGACTGTGAGCCAGTGTCCTTATAGTTCGTCTAAGTAAAGTATCCACTTCTGCCATCTCTTAGCATACAAATCTAACCTCAAACGTATCACACAAGTCAGTCGTTCCATTGTCCTTATTTCCTGAATGACATCAAACCATTGTTGCTGTTTAGGTTGCTGTTATGGCTCCTCGGGGTGGGTTGCAGTTGACGGGTCCGGCATCCGGTTCCTCCAGTGGGGGGTTGTGCTGCTCTGGCAGTGGTATGCCATGGCGGTGTGCCACATTGTGGAGGACGCCACAGGCCATCACAATGTGGCACACCTTCTCAGGTCTGTAGAGTAGCATCCCCCCGACCTGTCCAGGCATCGCCACCGTCCCTTCAGCAGGCCGATTGCCCTCTCCACAATTATTCGCGTCCGGGAATGGAGGTCATTATACCTCCTCTCTTGGTCGGTGTTGGGGTTCGTAAGAGGGGTCATCAGCCACGTTCTTAGGGGGTAGCCACGGTCCCCTGGGGTCAGATGAAGCCGCAGAATACAATACACAACGTAAAAACCACACAATGAATGAATGCAGAAGTGCACCGCGGGCGACATTTCTAACTTTACGCCCGCTTTTACTGACGTGAATACTGAACACATCAGAGAAACATGATATTTGGATGTGCACAAGCCCCAGATGTGCATTACGCTGGTTTATACATACGGGACAATTACACGAATAAAGCATTTACTCACCCAGAAGCCACCCATCGCGTACAGTGCCAGCCTCCAGCCTGTTCCCAACCATGCTGTTGGTCAGAATGAATGAATCGTGCGTTGAACCAGGCCACCTTGCCACGATGTTAAGGAGCTGCATTTGCGCATCACATATCACTTGGACATTGATAGAATGAAAGTGTTTCCTGTTAACGTAAACAAATTCATCCTGTGATGGCGCTTTTATGGCAATATGTGTGCAGTCAACAGCTCCGATTACATTAGGGAAACCGGCTGTTGCTGCAAATTGCGCTTTAATGTGGGCCTGTTCAACAGCATTGTATGGGAATTTGATGTACCTGGATGACATTCGGATGATTCCGTCCCACACAGCTGGCATGGCTCGGCTCAGGGTGGACTGGCACACTCCTGACCGATCGGCCAGCTCCCGCTGGAAGGCCCCTGTTGCCAGGAACCCCAGCGTGGTCAGCACCTGTGTGGGCACGGACAACCCCTGGCTCCTGGCTGTGTGGCGCTCTAGGGCCGGCCGCAGCTCTGCGCACAGCTCCAGTAATGCTGGCCTGGGGAAACGAAATCGGCTCATGAGCCAATCGTCATCATTTGCGAGTAAGTCCTCGCGTTCCCTAAATATACGTTCCCTTTGGATGTGACCATTTGCGATGTCCTCTAACAACGCTAACACAGCCATTGTTAAAACAATTTTCTTCATCCATTGCGCATGCTTTTATAGCCACCCATATAATTGCAAGGTGTGTTAATTGTTCATTAGTGTGTCTCTGATTTGCAAATCACTCTGATGAGTCATTGTTTTCACCTTTTTTCCCAGTTTCCCAGCATCACCTCTAAGTGTCGCCAAAGGAACAATAGCTGTAGAAACGTGCGTACGACAGCTCTGGAGCTGGCGTGGGGACCGCACATTTTTACGGTCATTTCACGTTTTGTACATCTGAACGTGAGCGTGGAAAAGGACGTACGCCATGTTTTTCTGCGTACGCAACCTTAGTACATGAGGCCCCTGGTGTTTAGGAACCCCTACTGGCAAAGCTTGAAACAGGTATAGCAATCTAGGCAACATGTTCATCTTAACTACATTTATCTTACTGCCAAAATCCAATGGATAGGTGGACCATCGTTCAATATCCTTTTTAATATTCTGATTAATCAAATTATAGTTTGCCTCGTATAATCTGTTCAAATTTTTTGTAATGATTACCCCTAAATGTTTTATTTCTTCCATATCCCATTTTAAATCATGCCTATGTTTTATTTCTTCTGAAGGCTTGTAATTAAATGACAAAAGTTGTGTCTTTGTAATATTTAGTTTGTAACCAGCATAATAATTAAATTCTTTCGAGGATGTCCATCAATATGGGGAACGACTTCTCAGGATCCACTAAATGGACCAAAATATCGTCCGCGAATGAACTAATTAAATTATCTCTATGTCCAATTGTGATGCCTTGTAGTTGTTCATATTGACGGATTGTCTGGGCCAGGGGTTCAATATAAAAAGCAAATAATGTGGGGCTGAGACAACAACCTTGTCTAGTTCCTCTTTGTAATATAAATGATGGAGATAATGACCCATTAATTTTAATTAATGAGTTAATTGATTTTTGCTGTTGGCTGTTGATAAAGTGTTCTTATTAAATCTACAGATTGCTCATTGAAGCCAAATCTATCTAAAGTTTGATACAGGAATTGCCAATTGACCCGATCAAAAGCCTTTTCGGCGTCGAGGCTTAGCACTACTGCCTTTTTATTTTCCCTTTCTATTCTATCCATCAAATGTAGAGTCCTTCTAATATTGTCATGCGTTTGTCGGCTTTTTACAAATCCTGTTTGGTCCTCGTCTATTAATTCTGGGAGAATATTCTCAAGTCTTTTTGCGATAATGGCTGTGTACATTTTATAATCTACATTGAGAATTGAAATAGGCCTATAATTACTACTATATTCCCTATCTTTGCCCTCCTTTGGGAGTACTGTAATGACTGCCTCATTCCATGATGGCGGAAGTTTACATTCTCTTTTAATCCAATTAAATGTTTTTAGCAGGAGTGGAGCTAGTTCTTCTTTAAAGGTTTTATACCACTCCGCAGGGAAGCCATCACTACCTGGAGTCTTACTTGATTTTAAGTTGCCAATTGCATTATTTATTTCTTCTAGTGTAAAATCTGCTATAATGAAATAATTTTGTACTTTGCCAATACAAGGCAAATCAAGCTCATTAAGAAACATTTGCATGGCTTCCACTTTGGTATCAGAGGTCTCTGTATACAATTGTTTATAATAATTTAGAAAAATGGCCTCTATTTCCTGTGGTTGATATTTCAAATGATTTGTTTCTGGGTCCCGTATCTTATGGATGGTACTATCTACTTGTTGTTTACGCAAGCGTCGGGCAAGTAATTTGGCTGCTTTAGGACCTGATTCATAATAGGTCTGCTTATAGAATCGGGCCGTCTTCTCAACTTCTTGTTCTAATAGATCATTCATCTGTTTCCTTAATTGTTTTATATGCACCAGCAGTTCTGGGTCTCTGTTTTTTTTATGTTGTTGCTCCACATTTGATAAATCTAATACCAGGTTATTATATTCCATGATTTTCTTTTTTGTTTAATGCTGTTAAAGCAATCAAATTCCCACTCATCACCGCCTTCAATGAGTCCCACAGTATAGATGGGTCCACCTCTCCATTGTCATTTATCTTCAGATAATCTTTAATTTCCAGTTTTATCTGTTCTGCAGCTACTTTGTTATTTAACATACCTACATTTAATCTCCAACCCGTCTTCCTCTTCCTTCCTTGTATTTGAACTGTCAAGTACACAGCACTGTGGTCAGAGACATCAGCTACCCCAATTCTACATTCTTTCACCCTATAACAGTCACTTTTTGGCATAAAAAAATAAACTATTCTGGAGTAAGTATAATGTGGAGCCGAGTAGTGAGTGTAGTTTGTGTCAAATGGATTAATATGTCTCCAGACATCACAAAACCCGATATCATCCCAGGCTGTGTTAATCAATTTTGATAATTTATTTCTATTTCTCGTTAAGCTAGTTGTGTCTAAATGTTGATTTAATACTACATTAAAATCTCCACCACATATACAGACACCCTCAGCTTCCAGTGCAATCACATCCATTAATGATTTGAAAAACAGTTTGTTAGTATCAGTTGGTGCATATACATTTACTAAGGTTACTATATCCTGTTCAATCCTACCCTTAACAATGAGATATCTGCCCTCCTTTTCTTTTATTTCTTTAAAAGATTCAAATTTGAATTTATAAGCGACCAGAATAGCAATCCCTCTTCTATGACTTTGCAGATATGAATTATAGAAAGTATTTTTAAAACCAAATCGTTTCAATTTCTCATGCTCTTGTTGGGAGAGATGGGTTTCTTGCATAAAAATAATATCTGCCTTCTCTTTTTTCAATTTTGCCATTACCTTAGACCTTTTAATCGGGTTTCCCAAACCGTTCACATTTAAGGACACTAGCTTTACCTCATCAGGCTGCATCATAACTTAACTGAGTCAATCTTACAACATTATGTTTCCACAGGCTTAACTTAGTAACCAATGATAACTGGAACACAATAACAAGCCCAGAACGGCTTAGAACAAGCATTATAACAGTAAAGTGAAAGGACTTCCAAAGTCTGAAGAGCATTCTCCAGTTTTCAGCTGAGGGGGAAATAAACCTCTCACAAGGAAAGGGCCCCCTCCCCAATTAGTCCGCTACAAACTGTCACTTGAACTTACGTGTGAGTCCGTTGGTAGGGCCGAACTCTTGCTGCCCCGCCAGCCAGCGCATGAATACAATGTTTATCTCTATGTTAAGGGTCGCTTGTATACCATCAGTTTTTTAAACACTACCGTTCTTCCTGGCGTCTATGCTGAAATTTCCGTAGGCGCTCTTTAGCGCGTCTGGCAGTGCCTACATCTGCATTTGATCCCACTCGCTGCCACGGTGTAGCCCGCTGGAGAAGCTCCAACAGGTGACTCCTACCGGGTGGTCTCTCTGGCACCTCCACGCTGTATCCCCGCTGCCGGAGCTCCTGCGCTGCCTCCCAGGCACTGCCGTACACCTGCACACCGCTCTCCCAGTGAATGCGCATCCGCGTGAAGGGCGTCTGGAAACGAATGCCCTTTTCCTTGAGAGCCTTTTTGATATTGGTGAACGCCTTGCGCTGTTGTAGAACGGTAGCTGTATAGTCATGATCGAAATACAGCGGTTTCTCTCCCATTGTGATTTTCTGTCGCCATGCTTTTTGGATAACAATCTCCTTGGTGCTGTATTGCTGGAAATTGATGATAATAGACCTCGGAGGCGAGTTTGGGCCCGGTTTGGGCGCCAGGGCTCTGTGTGCGCGTTGTATTTGTAAATCCACATCGTCGTTCAGCTTGAGTTCAGACCGGAGCATTTTTTCGACAAACTCCATCACCGAGCCTCGTTCTGCGTCCTCCGGCACACCGTGGATCCTCAGGTTGTTTCGTCTTGCCCTCGACTCTATGTCATTCAGCTTGTCTTCTAGCTTCTGCTGATCCTGTATGGTTTGCTGAAGGGCTGCGTTAGCCTCCGTGCTCCACGTTTCGGTGTCGTCGATCCGCGTGGCCATCTCGTTGATTTTCTCGTTGTGCTCCTGCATGGCTAGCATGTTTGTAGCTAGCTGCCGGTTAACATCTTGCTTGAACTCGATGAGTTCTTCTCTCATGTCATGTTTAATTTCGTCTTTGAACATTTTTAAGTCTTCCTTTAGTTCAGACTTGAGTTCGCTGATCTGCTTACTTATAGTTTCAAGCCCTGTGCGCACCGCTCCCGGTGTTGAGTCGCCGCCATGTTGGCCCTCATCTCCCCGCATGTCGTCCTCGGCTTGTTCTACACGGTGGGAATCATTTTCTGCTGTATCTTGCGCCCCTTTACCTCTGCCTTTCTTTCCCCCCATCATAATCTTAAAAGAGACCACTTTGTTATATTTTAATTAAGTTAGCGGGGGTTAATAATACGCTGACTCGCGGGAGCAAAGTGCTCAACCCGCCATCTTGTTCTGTGGCCAACCGGAAGCCGAACCAGGTTTTTTCAGCGTCGTGTCACTGCAGCAGATTTAAAAGAAGATGGGACAGAACCAGAGGTCATGGAAGAATGTATAATGGCAGTTATCAGGGGCAGTAGAGAGGGGAGGGAGGCTATAACCAGGGAGGATGGCAGGGGGTCAAGTTGGCAGGCGGATGATTTGGATTTCCCAGTGGGCATCCTTACCAGATGCCCGAACCACCTCAGCTGACTCCTTTCTAAGTAACCGGCCGCTTGTACCCGCGATCTCGTCCTTTCGGTCATCACCCAGCCCTCATGACCAAAGGTGAGGATAGGAACGAAGATCGACTGGTAGATCGAGAGCTTTGCCTTGCGGCTCAGCTCTCTTTTCGTTACAACAGTGCGGTAAAGCGAACGCAATACCGCCCCCGCTGCTCCGATTCTCCGGCCAATCTCACGCTCCATAGTACCCTCACTCGCGAACAAGACCCCGAGGTACTTGAACTCCTTCACTTGGGCTAAGGACTCATTTCCTACCCGGAGTAAGCAATCCATCGGTTTCCTGCTAAGAGTCATGGCCTCAGATTTAGCGGTGCTGATCCTCATCCCAGCCGCTTCACACTCGGCCGCCAGCCGATCCAGTGAGTGCTGAAGGTCACAGGCCGATGATCCAATGAGGACCACGTCATCTGCAAAAAGCAGTGACGAGATCCTCAGACCACCGAACTGCAACCCCTCCCCACCACGACTACGCCTCGATATCCTGTCCATGTAAATCACAAACAGGATTGGTGACAAGGCGCAGCCCCGGCGGGGACCAGCTCCCACTGAGAACGAAACTGACTGGCTGCCGAGGACGCGAACACAGCTCTCGCTTTGGGAGTACAGGAATTGGATGGCCCTGAGGATAGACCCCCTTACCCCATACTCCCGCAGCACCTCCCACAGTTTCTCCCGGGGGACCCGGTCATACGCCTTCTCCAGATCCACAAAACACATGTAGACCGGATGGGCATACTCCCAGGCCCCCTCCAGGATCCTTGCGAGAGTGAAGAGCTGGTCCGTAGTTCCACGTCCGGGGCGAAAACCGCATTGTTCCTCTTTAATCTGAGGTTCGACGATAGGCCGAACCCTCCTTTCCAGCACCTTGGAGTAGACTTTACCAGGGAGGCTGAGAAGTGTGATACCTCGGTAATTGGCACACACTCTCTGGTCCCCCTTTTTGAACAGGGGAACCACCACCCCGGTTTGCCACTCCTTTGGCACTGTACCCGACTCCCACGCGATGTTGAATAGGCGTGTCAACCATGACAGCCCCTCAACACCCAGAGCCTTTAGCATTCCTGGCTGGATCTCATCAATCCCTGGGGCTTTGCCACTGCGGAGATGTTTGACTACCTCAGTGACCTCCACCAGGGAAATTGACGACGAAACACCATCAACCTCGAGCTCTGCCTCCAACATAGAGGGCGTGTTATTCGGATTCAGGAGTTCCTCAAAGTGTTCCTTCCAACGTCCGACGACCTCCTCAGTTGAGGTCAACAGAGTCCCATCCTTACTGTACACAGCTTGGATGGTTCCCCGTTTCCCCCTCCTGAGGTGCCGGATAGTCTTCCAGAAACCCTTTGGTGCCGACCGAAAGTCCTTCTCCATGGCCTCTCCGAACTTCTCCCACACCCGCTGCTTAGCCTCCGACACGGCAGCAGCTGCAGCCCTTCGGGCCTGTCGGTACCCTGCAACCGAGTCAGGAGTCCTCCAGGATATCATATCCCGGAAGGCCTCCTTCTTCAATCGGACGGCTTCCCTGACCACCGGTGTCCACCACGGTGTCCGAGGGTTACCGCCCCTTGAGGAGCCTAAGACCCTGAGGCCACAGCTAGCCGCCGCAGCTTCAGCAATGGAGGCTTTGAACACCGCCCACTCCGGCTCAATGCCCCCAACCTCCACAGGAATGCCAGTAAAACTCCGCCGGAGGTGTGAGTTGAAGATACCTAGGACGGGGGCCTCCTCCAGACGTTCCCAGTTCACCCGCACTACTCGTTTGGGCTTACCAGGTCTATCCGGAAATTTCCCCCATTCTCTGATCCAACTCACAACCAGATGGTGGTCGGTTGACAGTTCCGCCCCTCTCTTTACCCGAGTGTCCAAAACATGCGGCCTCAGATCAGATGACACGATCACAAAATCGATCATTGATCTTTGGCCTAGGGTACTCTGGTACCAGGTACACTTATGAGCACCCTTATGTTTGAACATGGTGTTTGTTATGGATAATCCATGACTAGCACAGAAGTCCAATAACAAACGACCGCTCGGGTTCAGATCAGGGAGGCCGTTCCTCCCCACCACGCCTCTCCAGGTGTCTCCATCATTGCCCACGTGGGCGTTGAAGTCACCCAGCAGAACTACGGAGTCCCCTACTGGAGCCCCATACAGGACTCCATTCAGGGTCTCCAAGAAGGCCGAGTACTCTGAGCTGCTGTTTGGTGCATACGCACAAACCACAGTCAGAGTTTTCCCCCCTACAACCCTTAGGCGCAGGGAGGCGACCCTCTCGTCTATCGGGGTAAACTCCAACACCGCGGCGCTCAGCCGGGGATTTATGAGTATCCCCACACCCGCCCGGCGCCTCACGCCCTTGGCAACTCCGGAGAAGAATAGAGTCCAACCCTTATCCAGGAGTACGGTACCAGAGCTGAGACTGTGCGTGGAGGTAAGCCCCACCAGATCTAACTGATAGCGCTCCACCTCCCTCACAAGCTCCGGTTCCTTTCCCCACAGCGAGGTGATGTTCCACGTCCCCAGAGCCAGCTTTTGCCGCCCGGGTCTGGTCCGTCGAGACCCCTGACCTTCGCTGCCACCCATGTGGCTGCGCACCCGACCCCAACGGGTCTTCCCACAGGTGGTGGGCCCATGAGATGAAGAGAGGGGGGGTGCCACGTAGTTTGTTCGGGCTGTGCCCGACCGGGCTCCGTGGCAAACCCGGCCACCAGGCGCTTGCCATCGAGCCCTCCGTCTGGGCCTAGCTCCAGACGGGGGCCCCGGGCTTCCTCCGGGCCGGGTCACATCTCCTCTTTTGTCGATATTCATTGAGGATTTTTGAACCATTCTTAGTCTGGCCCCTCACCTGAGACCACTCTGCCATGAGAGACCCTACCAGGAGCACAAGGCTCCAGACAACACAGCCCTCAGGTTCACAGGGACACGCAAACCTCTCCACCACGATAACGTGACGGTTCCAGTAGAGCGACAGATTCAAATGACTGGAACCCTGGCACAGTGACAGGCGAAACCTTCCAGGTCTCGCGGTGAATTATCGCGAGACCACCTCCTCTGCCGGTGAGACGGGGTTGAGAAGTGTAAACAAACACACGTGGAGTAGACTCATTCAGCTGAGAAAAGTCATTGGGTTGCTGCCATGTGATAGAAATTGTACTATTAGGGCAATGATTGATATTAGGAACGACTTTGATGTTTCGAAAGATAACAAATGATCCCTGAGAGGTCAGGGTTGCACTCAAACCTGTTATATGACGTCCTCACTGACAGGGTCACCTAACAAAGACTTAACAGAACTGGGGATTTGTGGTTGTAAACATTGGGAAAGGGATTTTGAAAACAGATCTTACATTCCAAGGGTCTGAGAGTGGTATTGGTCACCTATTGCTTAACATGAAAGAGGTTGACCGATAACATTTGTCTCCTCTCTAGGAGGGGCTTGGAGATGTATAAAGTGCTGCTTTTCTTGTATGTCATTGCTCATTGTATGAAATCTATTCCATGGTCTTGTACATTGATGCCCATCTGCAGATGTAGAATAAACTTCCAGAAAGACATTGTAATGACTTGTGCTTGACTATTGAGAAATTCCCATGACAATCTGGCGTTGTTGGCAGGATCACTGATGTGAGAGGACATTCTGGATCTCAAAGCTGAAGGTAATAGTGCACAAAAGAGTCTAAAAGACTCTTACCTCAACCTCCCTAAACAGTTTGGAGAAGTGGGGACTGGATGCTGAAGAGAAGGAGAGCCCTCTCACTGAAGTGATCAAGCGAACCGAGTACGACAAGCTACAGTTTTCTTTCTGGTAAGTAAAATTCTTGTTTTAGATCTTTAGAAAAAGGTGAAGGGTAAAGAGATCCACTCATTTAGTGAGGAACAGACGTGTTTGCATGGCAAGGTTTTGAGTTACAAAATCGGTGTAGGATCCAGGGGCGCTCCAGGTTGGAACCTTTCAGGAAAAAGGGAAAAAAAAAAAGGTCCCAATGTTAACGGTTTTAACAAGGTATTTGTAAATGTATGGAGTGGTTATTTATTTAAACACACCTTTAAGTGAAAGCTCTGACGTCAAGTTCATGATAAAATAACTGTTATCATAAAATAAGTAATAGCATTTCCAAGTATTTAATACCTAGAGGCGTATTACTAGAAAGAAGAGTGTGTCTAGAGATTTGAATGATATTTCTCTAAAATTATTATGATGCACTAAGGGTATTTAAAAAAAAAAAAAAAAGGGGAAAAGAGGTTTTCTAAAACCTCCTATTTAGGAAAAGTAACTAAATACGAGATATAATTGGGTTTATTAAAGCTAAAAAGGAAAAGAAAATAATCTCAAATCAAAATTCAAATTAAAAAATAGATAAATAAAAGAAATATAGATAAAATAAATAAAATAGGAATAAGGAACATTTTTATTTTTTCTCCCGTATCAGTACATCTTTTGGTCTGTAAAAATGGGTTTAATAAGCAGTAAAGAAGGAAAGAGGAAGGTTTCTGTAAATGCACCTCAGCCTTCATCTCCTAATTTTCAGTACATGGAAACGAATTACGGCAAATGTTGTACTGAACAATTTAGTGAATGGGTTGGGGATTGTGGCTTTCCAAGCACAGGAAGTTTGAGTTTGAACCAGTTACAGCAGCTCAAAATTAAACTACTAGTTAAAGAAGAACGGAGTTAAGAAAATAAACAAAAAAGGAAAAAGAATGAAAGAGTATTTTTACCGAACTGGCCCGCATGTGAATGTTGGGTAACAGAGGCAAATATCAGAGATAAAAAACAGAAGGTAGGGACTGATATTATTTCCAAGTCTCAGTTTCTCCGCTTAGATCCGGATCTCGACTCAGCTCCGCCATGGGGACGACCACAGCCGGCAGCGGTGCTGCACGATGGCCCGCCAAATGCTCAGCCACAACCGGTGCAGATGGCGCAAGCGGCAGTTCCAGCCGTCTCTCAACTCTACCCAGACCTCGACCTCCCTGCGGCGGAGGGGGAAGACAGCCCTCCAGCGTATAGCACGCCATGGTCGGCAGCTCACACTCCAAACCTCACCCGAAAAGGCACAGCTTACGGTTTAAAAACATCCGTGCAAGCACCAATGGTGGAGGTGGCTGCAGGAGATGGAAACACTCAGTTGATTTACAGACCATGGACATTCACTGAAATGAAGGAATCTACCATTTCATTTCTCCCACAAGTTGTAAGTGGGGGAACACAGTATGCAGTGCAATTGGAAGTTTTTTGCAAACAGTTTAAACCAACTAGTACTGAACTGCAGAGACTGTTGATGACGCAGATGGGGATTCATTATTCCAAAGTAACGCAAGTTTTCCCCGCACAGGAGCGGAGATTGGTGAATCCAGCATGGGGCCATAATGATAACCATGAATATAGAGACTTCATCAATGAACTGTGTGAAGAAATAAGACGACAATTTCCCGCAAGAATGGACATGAGTAAAATTTCGATGTGTAAACAAGGTGAAGATGAGACTGTGACCGATTATCTCCACAGGCTCTCAGTGATCCACACGGCAAATAGTGGCCTCGAGAAGCCGAATGCAATGGGGGGACAGAATCCTATCACCCCGTGGGAAGCTCACTTGAGAGATCGCTTCATCCACGGCATCAAACCGGAGATCAGTGAGATGGTGCAAACAAGCTGCATCGCTTGGGAGTCTGCAACTCTCGAGAAGGTCGAGTTGCATGCCACCCATGCCGAAAAACTCTTGAACAGTAAGACAAAGAAAAAGACTTCTGAGTTTACAGAGAAGCTACAGATGGCACAGCTGGCGGCTTATCAAACACATAGTAGGGTCAGGAACCTCAATTCCATGACCATTCTCTAGCAAATATGTTTTGAAGAATGACTTGACATCTTTACACCATTTATAAAAAAATTTGCCCCCATGTCCCTCGCAAAAATGTCGGCATTTTTCGCTAGAGGGCCAAATCCAAAATGGCAGCCGCACTATCTTGTAAAAGTAACTTTTTTACCAGAGCACCTAGAATAATGTATGAATACACTTTTTGTGGTACATTGACCATAAGGATTGTGATTCTGACATAATTTAGCCATTTAGACATCATCTTGACCCCGAATTCCAAGATTGCCACCATCTGGTAGAGCGACAACGAAATTTTTGATACACAAATTAACTTTTTAACCAGAGCACCTAGAATAATGTATGAGGACACTTTTTGTGGTACATTGACAATAAAGATTGTGATTCTGACATCATTTTGCCATTTAGACATCATTTTGACCCGGAAATCCAAGATTTATACACAGATTACACGAGGTCCTCTTTTAATGTAATTTCATTGCGGGTGGTCACAGACAGGGTTTGGTTAGCTTCGCGAAGGTTCTTTTACACCCAAAACCTTCAATCATATAATAACTCACACATTATTAACAAACACTTGTTTCCAGTCTTTCCAGTGTATGCGAAACAGCAAATTGAATTGACAATTGACAATTGCAAACATGCCAGGCAGTCCATGTGTCCTTCAGTGTGGCAGGCTTTGCGATAAAGACACTGATTCAATTACCTCAATGGAGAGGTGGAAAAATAAAAAAAAAAGGCCCTGTTATGGAAGGGTCTAGACAAATTTGGAGATGTTTACAGAACTGTCGATTGGGATAAAGGTCCGATTGGACAATGTGTTCATAACACATGTATACTGACCTTTTCCAACACCAAAAAACTAGAACAAGCCAACAAAAGACAGAGAAAAAAAGAGTTTGAAGAAGGCCAATGTCAGTCTTCGTCTATGTCTGATGTTGGTTCCCCACATGTGGCTTCAGCTTCCAAACGGCTGCGATCAAGCCAAGGGCCGATCCATGACAAAACTAAATGTGTCTGGTGCTGTGCTCCAGAGTCGAAGAAGCACCCAGAATCAAAGCTGCACTTGATTTCATATGATCAAGCATGGACAGCATTCAAGAGCCACACAGTGGCCCTGGAAGATCAAGTAATGCGCGACAGAATTAACTGTCTCATAGATTCGGCGGCTGATCAACCCTACGCACTTCAGATCAGATATCACCTAAAATGCTGGTTGAAACATGTGCATAGATACCAGAAAATGAGTGAAGATGACAAGCTTCCATTGATGCACAATGTCACTCTCCGTGAGGCTCAGACAATGTTCTTTGACCACGTCAAAACAGTTATCTTTGTAGAACATGAACTAAGATCAATACAGAGCCTCCTCCATGACTACACATCCATCATATCTGGGTACGGCTTCCCAAGATCCAGGGTAAAGTCATCTTACATCAAAGACATCCTTACCCGGGAGTTTGGGGGTAAGATTGGCTTCAACTCACGCCCTCAGAGGAACCAGAGTGACCTAGTCTATGATACATGTGGGGGAGGTACATATGTCGAAGCAGCGCTCTCATCCATTGGTGTCAGCAGTGAGCAACTTGTGCACAATGTAGCTGAGCGGCTCAGAGATGATGTCAAGTCCATCAAACTTGTCCCATGGCCTCCGAGAGTCGAGCAACTAGAGGAGGAGGAAGAGTTCTCACCACTCATTGTTCAACTGCTATCTTCTCTGCAGGGGAAGAAGGGGGTAGTAGATCTGTCTCCAAGCACACTCTCCCTTGCATCTCTTTTCACACAGTACACTGTAAAGCGACCTACCACAACTCCTGGAGACCTGGGGGCTGATTTGTGTAACATTTTTGCTCTCCCGGATGGTGGCCATCTTGGATTTTGGGGTCAACAGGATGTCTTAATGTCAAAATGATGTCAGAATCACAATCTTTACAGTCAATTTACCACAAAAAGTGTCGTCATACATTATTGTAGGTGCTCTGGTTAAAAAGTTAATTTGTGTATCAAAAATTTTGTTTTCGCTCTACCAGATGGTGGCAATCTTGGATTTCGGGGTCAAGATGATGTCTAAATGGCAAAATTATGTCAGAATCACAAGCTTTATGGTCAATGTACCACAAAAAGTGTCCTCATACATTATTCTAGGTGCTCTGGTTAAAAAGTTAATTTGTGTATCAAAAATTATGTTTTCGCTCTACCAGATGGTGGCACTCTTGGATTTCGGGGTCAAGACGATGTCTAAATGGCAAAATGATGTCAGAATCACAATCCTTATGGTCAATTTACCACAAAAAAGTGTATTCATACATTATTCTAGGTGCTCTGGTAAAAAAGTAACTTTTACAAGATAGTGCGGCTGCCATTTTGGATTTGGCCCTCTAGCGAAAAATGCCGACATGGGGGCAAATTTTTTTATAAAAGGTATAAAGAAGTCAAATCAGTCGTCAAAACATATTTGCCAGAGAATGGTCACGGAATTGAGGTTCCTGACCCTACTAACAAGTCCGCGGGAGAGGGAGAGGTCGATGGAGGGGAAGAGGACGAGGAAGAGCTGAGGCTTGCTTTAATTGCGGAAAAATGGGGCATTGGTCGAGAGAGTGTCCTATGAATCAGCGCACACAGTGCGATTGACTGGCGGCGGAGCTGGGGACAGATACGGATCCAGGTGTGGCAAACGTGGAGAGGGAGTTTCATCCCTCACAGCAGTATCGTAAGAACACTGACACACACACACCATGCAAATTAATGTTGGACACAGAGCAGATGATTAGGAAGGCTATTAATCATTGTGAGATTAAACAGGAGATGGATAAAGGGGGGCTCATTGAGCTTTATGCTAAATATTCACACGATGCATATAAACAAATGCCAGAACATACGATTGTAGTGAGTGGTAAAGACATCACATTTTTGGTAGATTCAGGGGCCACAGAATCAGTCATTAAATGTGAAGAGTTTGATATTACTCCTAAAATGAGTGCAAGATATCTCAGAACGATGGGAGCACCTGGTACTACAGTGACAGAGAGATATACTGTACCATTGTTTTGCCATGATGAGGTTGAAGGGAGTTTTAAACATTCATTCTTGCTGTCACCACGGTGTCCATTAAATCTTATGGGTAGAGATTTGATGTGTTCATTGGGCATTATGTTAATCTCAACATCACAGGGAATAGTCGTAACTAGAGTTCCACAAACATCAGTGTTTGTGAAGTATGGCAAAGAGGATTTGATACATGCATATCAATGGAATATTCCAGACTCTGCTTTTACTGCTTTAAATAACACTCTTCTGCAACACGCAGAGTCACTTAGTACAGACGTATTAACAGATGTTATGACAGCACAAAGCTTACATTGTAGAGCACACATCTCTGTTGAAGCATATCATTTGTTTGAGAAATACTGGTTCAGAGAAGGCCAGGGTAAAGATAAACTTATGTTGGATTGGCTGTACTGGAACAATAATCATTGTGTTGTATCAGTAGCTCTGACTGATTCACTCAAACACGATTTGTTTAAAATGCCAAATTCTTATCCCCATGTGCCACTAATCAAACCCAGACAGAAAGAATGGAAGGATTTGCAGACTTGGACCAAAAGGTGTAATGCAGCTACTGGATGGGAGAAAACATCTGATCCTAACATTGAGTTTCACAGAGGTTTGAAGGTGAATCGTAAGAGATTTCCTGCAGTGATAAATGCAATCAGGAGTGTTGAACTCATTTCTGATATAGAATTTGTCAATGATAAACATGCACCGCAAATAGGAAAACCTTTTGATATGAGTGATGAAGGATTCAGTCTTGTGTTAAACATAAATGACATTCCTGAATTGAAACAGGTACCGTCATGTGTGTAGGCTGAGCACAAATATGATGTGGGTCTAATCAAAGGAGCAGACCCAGTAGTAATAATCCCCAAATCATCATATAGACCATGTCAAAATCAATATCCATTGAAAAAGGAGGCAGTGGAAGGTATTAAACCAGTTTTTGAATCTCTTTTAAGGGCTGGTGTGATAGTTCCATGTGAAAAATCACCTGTTCGAACACCTATTTTTCCTGTTAGGAAAATGAAGGAACCTGGATAACCACAAGCATGGAGATTTGTGCAGGACTTGCAAGCAGTGAATGCTGCAGTCCAGGCTCGCACACCAAATGTTCAGAATCCTCATACTATTCTTTCACAGGTTCCTGTGAGAGTAAATGGTTTTCTGTGGTTGATTTGTCAAATGCATTTTTCAGTATTCCCATTCACCCCGACAGTCAGTTCTGGTTTGCATTTTCGTTTGAGGGGAAAATGTACACATTTACACGCCTTTGCCAGGGGTTCTGTGAGTCACCCACAATCTTTAATGCAGCATTAAAGGACAATCTGGAATCACTGGAACTACCAGGAGGTAGTGCCCTTTTGCAGTATGTGGATGATTTAATGATTTGTTCCCCCACAAAGGAGACATGTGTACAGGACACACTGGCTTTACTCAAACATTTAGCGACAAATGGTCATAAAGTTAGTTTATCTAAAATGCAGTTTGTTTCGGAAAAAGTTACCTTTCTGGGTCATATAATCAATTCAGAGGGTAAAACCCTCTCATCCAAACGAATTGAAGCTATTCAAACTATCCCAAAGCCGGAAACAAAGAAACAAGTCATGAGTTTTTTAGGGATGACTTCGTATTGTCGGCAGTGGATTCCACATTATGCTGAAATAGAGGCACCATTAGCAGCAATTGTGTATGGAAAAGGCCTCACTGCAAATAACAGAGTCACTTGGACAACTGAAGCTGAGAAAGCGTTTGTTGATTTGAAGTTAGCTTTGCAATCTCCTCCGACATTAGGCCTACCAGACTGTACCAAGCGTTTTACACAGACTGTGGACGAAAGAGGCGGGTATATGACATCTGTGCTGCTGCAGGACCATGGGGGACGACTGAGACCGGTAGCTTATTTCTCCTCACGACTTGACTCTGTGGCAGCAGGACTCCCAACTTGTCTCAGAGCTGTAGCAGCGGCTGAGAAAGCTGTGATTGCATCACGTGATGTTGTGGGTTATTCTGATCTGACGTTACTGGTGCCACATGCTGTTTCAATGATTTTGCTTGAACAGAAAACTTCTCACCTTTCAACAGCTAGATGGCTCAGGTATAATACAGTGTTACTTGAAATGCCAAACATCACTATTAAGAGGTGCACTGTTCTTAACCCTGCTACTCTCCTCCCTACACCAGGTGATGGAGAGCCACATGATTGTGTTGCAGTAATAACTGAAATTTGTTCTCCCAGACCAGATTTACAGGATATACCACTGATAAATGCAGATATGGAGCTGTTTGTTGACGGCTCAGCATCAAGGGATCCAGCAACTGGTAGAAACCAAGTGGGTTTTGCAGTAACTACTTTGTATGATACAATAATAGCTGAACCACTCCCATCACAGTATTCTGCACAGGCTGCAGAATTAGTTGCGTTGACTGAAGCATGCAAATATGCAAGAGACAAGAGTGTCAACATCTTCACTGATAGTAGATACGCATGGGGGGTGGCACACGATTTTGGCAGACTTTGGGCTAATAGGAAGTTTTTAACCTCTACAGGTAAACCCATCACACACCATACCCTAGTTGCTGCTCTTCTTGATGCTGTGTTGCTACCTAGACCCCATTGCAATCTGTAAATGTGAGGCGCACACTAAAGAACTTGACTCAGTTTCACAGGGAAATGCAAGGGCAGATATTGCTGCAAAGACTGCAGCAAAACGTAGCCTGCCGGTGAATGATGTTTTTGTTTTGGATGTGCCTGTGACACCTAATGCTGATTTACAGGAGCTGCAAGCAAGAGCAACACCAGGGGAGAAACTTGTTTGGAAGAAAGCAGGCTGTTCTGTTTCTGACCAAATTTGGTGTGGCCCAGATGGAAAACCTTGTTTACCGAAATATATGTTTCCTCATTATGCTAAGTTGATACACGGTAAGGACCATGTATCAAAAGGGGGAATGCAAGCAGATATACAGAAGCAGGGCCGGGTCTAGACAGGCATGTATGAGGGGGCAGCCACAAATCTTGAGGGGGCATTGTGCCTAACCCTAACCCTAACCCTATTTAGTTTGAGGGGGCACAACATTTATTTGAGGGGGCCAGGCCCCCTCTTGCCCCTGCCTAGACCCGGCCCTGTACAGAAGTATTGGTTTACAAAAGGATTTTCAAACTACTCAAAAAAATTCTGTCAGAAATGTGTGATTTGTGCTACAAACAACATAGGTAGAGGTATCCAGATTGCACAAAGTGCACATCCATCACCGGACGAACCATTTGATCATTTACAGATGGATTTTATCGAACTAACACAAAGCGAGGGAAAGAAGTACTGTCTTGTTGTGGTTGACATGTTTTCCAAATGGGTGGAGGCTTTCCCCACATCGAAACAGGATTCTTCAGCAGTGGCAAAGGCGCTGCTCGGGGAACTCATTCCTCGGTGGGGAATTCCAAGAAAGATATCCAGTGATAATGGCACACCATTTGTAAGCGCAGCTTTAAAGAGTGTTGGTGAGTATTTTGGTATCGATATGAGACAACATTGTGCATACCAAACTGGTAAAGTGCTGTGAGGAAACAGGGCTGACTTGGACAAAAGCGTTGCCTATTGTTTTTATGTACATGAGATCCAGGGTGAGAAGTAGGAATGGTTTGAGTCCATATGAGATTCTCTTTGCGCGTCCAATGGAGACAGGAATCGGTCCTGTTAAAAGGCAGCTTCCTCAGACCAGTCAATGTGAAGATGAAATGTTGCGATATTGTGTAAATCTTTCCTCTGTTCTCTTTGATATCCACAGACGGGTAAAAGACGCCCTACCAAAATCCAGAGACGCCGAACTGCATGATCTTAAACCAGGAGATTGGATTGTGGTGAAGGACCTAAGGAGGAAGAACTGGAGAGCACAAAGGTGGAACGGGCCATATCAAGTTCTTCTCACCACAAAGACGGCAGTGAAGGTTGCGGTGAGGGCGACCTGGATACATGCAAGCCATTGCAAGAGGGTACCCGAGCCAGGGGAGGATTCTTCAGGACAGAACGTGCGTTGATGTCTGCAGGTGTGCTTTCAGCCTTCGATTGTTTCGTGCCCGCAAGTAAAGGGGTGTGGAAATCATCGGAGCTACACGTCTCTAAAATTCAAAGAGAGGCAACACACTGATTAAGAAGAACAAGGACTCTCAAATTCCTGGAGGATGGGATTGGGAGTCATGGTTAACTGTAACAGGTTGGAAAAATGTATTGTTTAAATTTTTTATGCCTATTTTGATTTCATTTTGTGTATTAGTGTTGTTGGCATGTTTTATTGTTCCTCGTGTTAAGACTATGGTTACATCCCTAATTAAGTCTATGATTGGACAATATGTTCAACTTCCTGAAAGTCATCCATCTTGGACACTTCCCTTTCAGGATGATTAGATGATTTGAAGATGTTTAGAGGATGTTGAGCCCTTAGGGCTCAATGGGAGGATTGTGATAGAAATTTTACTCTTAGGGCAATGAATGATTGATATTAGGAACGACTTTGATGTTTCAAAAGATAACAAATGATCCCTGAGAGGTCAGGGTTGCACTCAAACCTGTTATATGACGTCCTCACTGACAGGGTCACCTAACAAAGACTTAACAGAACGGGGGATTTGTAGTTGTAAACATTGGGAAAGGGATTTTGAAAACAGATCTTACATTCCAAGGGTCTGAGAAAGAGTAGGTGACAGGGTATTGGTCACCTATTGCTTAACATGAAAGAGGTTGACCGATAACATTTGTCTCCTCTCTAGGAGGGGCTTGGAGATGTATAAAGTGCTGCTTTTCTTGTATGCCATTGCTCATTGTATGAAATCTATTCCATGGTCTTGTACATTGATGCCCATCTGCAGATGTAGAATAAACTTCCAGAAAGACATTGTAATGACTTGTGCTTGACTATTGAGAAATTCCCATGACAGCCACGTCTCTGTTAGACAAAGAAAGTCATACTTGCAGTCGAGGAGGAGGTCCTGTAGTAGTTGTCCCTTGTCAGTGAGGGAGCGGATGTTAAATAATCCAAGATTGATGCTACTGTGTTCGTTGGAGAAGCCAGCATTAGCCGACCTGGCTAGGCTAGCTAACGCGTTGTGGTCCACCTTCCTGGGGGCATTTCTTGGAGGTCGGCAGCGGGATGAGGACCAGAAGGAGCCGATAGCAGTGGAATCATCGATGTGGTAGCTTCGTCCGGAACCACGGTGGGAGTACCTCTGACAGGGAAGGCGGTCGATGTCCGGGAAGTGGTGTAGCACCGGCGGGGGAGCGGACCGGAGGAACCGAAATTGGAGGAGCTCCGCATTCATGTATTGGATCAGGGTTGACGCTGGTTTTAATAGGAAGGACAGGACAGTCCAGAAGAGCACAAAGCTCACAGCGAGTTTGTAGATCCACATGATGAATGGGCAGATGTTACGTTCACCGAACAGCAGGAGCAGTGGCCAGGCGAGAAGAAGCCAACACGCTACAGGTACGTTTGAACAGACTAAAACAGGATACTGACAAAATCGATCGTATTGACAGTAGGATCAGGATATAATCAACAGTACCACGTTCGCCGAGAGTAGATGGTCTGCTGCAAACTGTGCAGATAATCATAAAATCATTCAAAACAACCAGAGAGCAGCGGCAGCTAATCGCGCCAGCGTTCACTCCCACGTGAATAAGGAGGAGGAGATGAAGGATAAATCAGGATCGAAGATCACTCCCAAGTTCCTGACTGTTTCATTGGAAGCCAGGGCAATGTCGTCTAGCACAGCTATATCATGAGATAATGTTTCTCTAAGGTGTTTAGGGCCAAGTATTATAACCTCTGTTTTATCTGAGTCATCCACGTTTTTATGTCCCTGAGACATGCTTTAAGTTTAGTTAATTGATTACTTTTTTCAGGTTTTAATGACAAGTATAACTGGGTGTCATCAGCATAGCAGTGGAAATTTACCGAGTGTGTAATGATAATGTTTGCTAGTGGAAGCTTATATAATGAGAATAAAATTGGGCCGAGCACAGAGCCCTGTGGAACACCATGGTTAACTTTGGTGCGCACAGATGACTCATCATTAATTTGCGTGAATTGGGAGCGATCAGAAAAATAAGATTTAAACCAGTTAAGGGCGGTTCCATTAATGTGAATTAACTGTTTAAGTCTTTTTAATAAAATTTGATGGTCAATTTTGTCGAAGGCTGCACTGAGATCTAACACAACGAGGACAGACACAAGTCCCTGATCTGAAGCTATTAGAAGGTCATTAGTGACTTTTGCTAAGGCTGTCTCTGTACTGTGATTGGCTCTGAACCCAGAGTGAAAGTCTTCATATATATTATTTTCCTGGAGAAACTCACACAAATTGGCTACAACTTGTTCTAAGATTTTAGACATATGTGAGTCGGAACCACATTAATGATGAGCTCTCGGGCGAAAAATGAGCCTACGAAGTCGGGTCGGAACAGGCTGCAACTCCAGCCCTCGGAGCCCATGTCACCGGAGAGGCCAGGTGCTAACGAGGAGATGCTACGTAGCATTAAGGTGATGATGGACGACCAACGAACTGAAATTGTGGCAAAATTCGAGTCAATCATATCGGAGCTGGTCAAGAAGGAGGTGGCAACTGCTATCAAACCGCTGCAGGAAAAAGTCTCCCTGCAAAGTGGAACTATTAGTGACCTGGAGCGCTCCACTAATGAGCACTCGGACCAGCTGACTGGTATGCAGGTGAACATGGCTAAGCTATCTGCTACGGTGGAGTCTCTGGGCAAGAAATGTGAAGAATTGGAGGCATGCTCTAGATGGCATAATATTCGACTAGTGGGTCTGCCCGAGGGATCCCCAACCTACAGAGTCTATTGCCAAATTTTTATTGGACCTGCCGGGACTCGACGTGATGCCCGGGCTCGACAGGGCTCACCGCACATTGCGTGCTAAACCAAGGTGACACAGTTTCAGGTGAGGAATGCTATTCTTTGCCGTGCTGGACAGAGCTCCCCTCTCCTGCACAACGGAGAGAGGGTGCAAATTTTTGGGGACTTTACACCGACTGTGGCCAGGCGGAGGGCGGCTTTCGTCCAAGTGAAGAGGGAGCTCCATGCCTGTGCCAACGTTAAATTCGGCCTCCGGTACCCGGCTACTCTACACACCACCATGTCTGGCGGCCAGACCCACAGATTTGAAGACCTGGACCAGGCCCTGCAGTTCGTCAACAAGAGACTTAAGAAGAATCCGGCCCCGGAAAGTGACTAACTGTCAGGACTGGCAGAATGGCAGACATGAACCCAAAAGCAACGACAATGAGGCAGAGTGGGAATTAGCAGAGATCTTGGTTTATTGAACGAAGCAGGGGTCAGATACCAGGCAGTCAGTCCGATGCAAACAAATCCAAGAGGGAACAGGCCAGAGATAATCCAGGGTAGACAGAGCAGGGGTCAGGAGTCAGGTAGTCAGTCCAAAGTGTTGTGCAATAGTAGTAGTAGATTTGATGTTGGCTAATTATTAATAATCATGAGAAATGATTATTAAAATATAAATTATTTATTAAAAATAATTAAAAATTATAAAGCTATTAATTAAGAATAGTAGAATTAATTAGAAATGATACGTTATCTATTAATAATGGTTAAATAATTAATGAAAACAATAAAATTATCAATTAAGAATGAACAATCTGTAATTATTGCTTATCGTTGCGGGGCACCACCCTGGTCAATCTTTAAATATCAGTCTCAAGTGATATACTTTATATTAATAATCTCAATATTCAATATTAATGATTATATAATAAACAATGAAGGGTCTTAAGTTCGAGCACAGGCTATAGTAATCCAGTTGCATTCACATACACATGTACAAATAATCACAGAAACACAAACACTTTAATTACAAAAGTATTTATTAAAGGGAAATAAACTTAATGTTATCCCATGATTCTTCATTTAACAAACTCCAATATTTCAAAGATGGCAACAGCAGCAGCAGCACTTATCAAAATTGTCAAACATGTAATACTGAGTATCTACTGGTGTGTGTGTGTGGTCGTGTATGTCTGCCTGTCAGTGTCTCTATGTGTGTGTGTGTGTCTAAGAAAGAGAAAGGGGAGTGGCTATGGCGTAATGACAAGATCACGTGGTGACGTAGTCTGGCCAAGATCAAGATGTTACGTTCAAGATGGAGGTTTATGACCCCGGTGACGACATGAGGTCGAAGACAAGATGGCGTTTGGTCGCCAGTTACACAAAGGAACTTTTTAGACAAAGAGATTTCTTATCTCCTGGTTCTGGCGCCAACGGCGTCGAGATGAATTAAGTCTCTTTTCAATCTAGATTTATCCACGTAACATGAAATGTATAAGTGTAGGTCGGGACGTGTGTAAGAAACAGGTTTAGGAGAAAAGAGAGAGAGAGACATCAAAAAACATCGTCTGAGACAAGCTACAGTGACTTCACCACTCAGTACACAAATTAGAGTTGTGCACCGATCTTTTAACAGGTTAAGTCTCTGCAAACTTAGTCGGACGATAACAGTGCTGCCGGAGGCTCTCTGTCACGGCGCGAGGCACTTTAAAACATTCGACAAAGTTAGCAAGGAACCGGAAGTGACGTGTCGTTTCGTCGTGTTACACGGTTTAAAATAGATTCGGTGATCTTAAAACAACATACAATCAAATAATTGACACGCTAAGTATTTAAACTAGTTCTCTGCCCAGACAATTAATAAGCCTCTTACTGTGACCTTCACGGTGTTGCTTGCGCGTGTCGCGCGGATATTCCGGAAGTCCAGTGAATGATCGTGGCCGCTCAAGCTCGGTGGCGCTGGTTCCTCTGTGGCAGCGTCGTCGGCTGGGCCGAATAGGAGCGGATTCGTCTTGCTCCTCTACGGGATGACGTCGTTCTTCTGCAGTGATGAACAGCGGTGGCACAGTTGTTTTGGAGATCGTGGAAAAGAAAAATCTTTGTCTCGGCCGGCGAATGAGCTTCCTGTTGCGTGGCCTTTTCGAGTTAAAAACAGAAATAGTCTTTCAAAATAAGTGTTGACTTAAGCTAAAAGAAAATAGAAGCTAGAACAAACTTTTGTAGATGTTGCCCCCTTTAGAGCTGGAACGTCTGAGAGACCTCGGAAAGGGCCCTGGTCGAAGTCCTTAGCAGGGAGAATGGCTGATAAAACTAAAAGTTAAAGCTGCCCCCTTTAGCAATTAAATCATCTGAAGACCCGGAGGGGTCTGTTGACGTCTTCAGAGCGGGGTAAAATGGCTGATAAACTTAAACTTAAGGTTGCCCCTTTAGAGCTGGAACATCTGGGAGGCCCTGAAGGGGCCTGGTCGATGTCCTTAGCAGGGAGAAAAATGGCTGAAAAAACAGTCAACTGAATAAAGAAATAAAAGAAAAATGGAATTAAAACAAACGTCTGTAATTGCTCCCTAAAATTACCTCCGGATCAACTAACTGGAAAGGTCAGCTCTATCTTCAGGGAATTGGGAATGGGCAGCAAAAAGTTAAGGTTGCCCCCTTTAGCAACTAAATCATCTGAAGACCCGGAGGGGTCTGTTGACGTCTTCAGAGCGGGGTAAAATGGCTAAGATTTTTGGGGTGCCAGGGCTTTTAAATTACCTGAGAGGTCCTCCTCCTTGAGGAGTTGGTCATAGGACATCGGCCAATTGATTTGTCAGGAATCGATCTGAGTGGGCGGGGCTTGGAACTCAGCGGGGTTCCAAGGCATTCCCAGAACATTTTCCACCACCAGGGGGAGATTCTTGGGCTAGCTTGAGAATGTTTTCCCTCCACTCCAAAACAACCCTTTGTTTAACCTCTTCAGGCCCAGCAGGGGCCCCCGTGTTCCTACGGGGGTCTTGAAACCTGCTAGGGGTTACTTGAAACTGCCAGGTAAAAGTACTCACAGGTGAATTGGAATGTTCCACAAAGCCTTCATTTATACAGGCCTTTGTTTAGATTTTCTTTGTGTTAACCTCTTTCCTGTGTCTGGTGGTCAGCCTCTGGGCTCTGGCCCAACACTATGCATGTTAGCCCATGTGCGATTGCGCTGAGGGACTCCTCGAGGACAGCATAGTTAAAATACATTCACAGGAATGACATCACCTATTTCTTTGTAACAGTTTAGGAATCTTTGAATTACTGTTACTCTATTAGGGGAGAGGGATTTGCCCTCTGCTGTGATCACATGCCCTACAAATTTAACTTGTTCTTTTACAAACCTATACTTTTACAAACTGCAGTTTTTCAGGCTTGCCTTATGACCTTATGCAGCTAAATATTTTAAGCGAGCTACAGTATCATTTTCACAATATTCTTCAGTTGGAGCTCAAATCCCAAATCATTAAATTATATATCTATTATATATAACATATACAAAATTTGCTCTTCCTGGTGCTATCTCTAATGATCTTAAGCTTCCTTTTAGTGCCTGGTTGTAAATGGTCAGTGACTCACAATAATACGGTGGCCCTGAAAGCTCAACGAACGGCAACTTAAGAAAACACATGCAAGTTGACAAAACACCAGCAAAGTAAAAAAACATCTTCATCAATTTCACAACACAACACAACACATTACAGCAACGCGCTGCAAAAAGAGAAAAGCGCTGCAAATACCGGAACGAACTGCAAATAGAGAAACGCGCAGCAAGAAGTCAAACGTGCAGCAAGAAGCCAAACGCGCAGCAAGAAGAGGCCACAACACAAGGGAAGTGTTTCCAGGGGACAGCTAAAAGTGATGGACACAGCTGCCACAAAAACGTCCAATACACCATACAAATTCGGTTCCACACAGGGCTCGGCCACCCGCGGCTCTTCGGCCCCTCTGCAGTGGCTGTACAGTACAATGTTGTGCATATGTTTAGCGAACGCTGAACTTAACGAATCAGTTTTCATATTATTAACGTGAACGTCACCGCATGTTCTGGAGTGAACTCAGTCTCCCAGAGTGCCACATGTTCCCTTTGTCTTAAGACAGTCAAGGAACTCAGTCTCCCAGAGGATGTAACAGGATGCTGCATTTCCTGGGATCTGGGCAATATCACACAAAGGTGTCAAGAACCTGGGGGGTCACTCCTATTGGTCACTCTGGTCCAAGACCTGTGAGGTCACCGGGGCCAATATAAGGAGAGGTCTGCCTAAAATCTCTCTCTTCTTTCATCCCGCCGAGGGCGGAAGGCTGTCTCTCTCTATCCAACCCACAACCGGAGGTCAGAGGTGCAGCTCCCAGCTCACCCCTCTCAAGGAAATCTCCTCGCCCTTCAAGCTCTACAAAACTCCTCGTAGCGACGCGATGTCCTGCAGGAAAACTTCAACCAGCGTCTGAGCACACGGCTCGACAGAATCGCGAATGCAGAACTCTACGACCACCAACCCAGGAGACGTCACAGAACTGCAACTGGACTGCAACTTCTTTCCCTCTTTCCCTCGGACTGGTAACATAATCTGGGCTTAATAATTATACTACGCTAAGCAAGACTGTTTATTTGATCGGTGTGTGTTTATAAGTTTGATATATGCTGTGATGTTGTAGGTATGAGTTAAATGAAGGTTAATGGCAGTTAGACTCGCCACAGGCTTTGTCCCTGACTATCATTATCTGATTAACATCCACACAGACACGTATAGCATCTCTCCAAGTTAAACCTTCCCCCTCAGCCGTAAAGCAACGGCCATAAAGCAACCTCAGAAGAAGGGGGGGGGGGGCTCTTATCTTAGGGACCATTTTTAAAGCATGCTAATTTACATTCTCACACACACACACACACCTCCTTGTTAGTTAGTTTGTTTGTTTAGATTGTTTTTATACTTTATTATGTTCATAATAAATGTTCTTCTTTCACAAATGTTCTGTCATTAATATTGCATAAGTGAATCTTGCCAACTGTTACACTGTTAAGAACTCCATAAACCTTCATTGTTCATTATATAATCTTTAATGGTAAAATAGAATTGAGATTTCTAATTGAACTAGATCTAAATGAGACTGATCTTAATCAATAAATTGGCTATCTTTTCCCTTCTATGAAGGGTGGTGCCCCGCGAGAACTTTAACCAATTAAAGTTATGATTTAATATTAATATTTCAAATATTAATGTTTTACATTTTATTTTGATAACCAAATTTATTGAGTGCCTAAAGGCACACCATTCTATGGTAACACTTTTTAAGCACTATTGCACGACATAAATGGTGCCCCGTGTGAGGCCGGAACGCTGCACCTAATTAACATAAATGGTGCAGCCCCGTTAAAGGCAGAGTACAGTTGGCAAAAAACTTCATGACTATGCAATATTAATGTGTTTTTAATTTTTGGCAAAAGCCAGAAATAGGTGAATTTGGAATTTTCAGTCAAGCCAGAGGCTTGAATTCAATTCCACTAGTCTGCTACCGGAGTAGACATTCAACCGTATTTACAAACAAGTGCATTGTGGTGAAATTTAATTTACTCATAAATTAAATGTTTATTAACCAGTTAAAGTACCATCCCCCCGCCGGCGCCATCCAGGTGTGCTTTTTTACCTATCAGCATCAAACATTTTTATTTACAGAACTGCATCGTAAAGCTAGGTACTAATGCAACATATCGTTAGAAAGCTAAGATTCTTCTGATTCCACTGATGTAAACCATTTCAAGATCCGATCACAACAGCCGGTACAATCAACGTAACAGTCAGACAACTTAGATTAAAAAAAAAAAAAAATAGTCGACGTCACTCACCTATGTAGCACCATATTAATCCACAGATCGATAAAATTCCAACAAAAACGGTGTTGGTACATTGCCAAAGGTCCAGACGATCCAATCCAGTAACATAATCACTCCATAACACACTATTTCATAAAAGAATTGCTACAGCCAGCTGATGCGTAATCTCAGATTAGCCCGCAGCTACCTGCCAAGTTTGATTTATTTTCCATTCTAACTTCTGTTCGCATGTAAACAAAGCAGCTCTCTGGATATCAAAATGGTGGCTGCACTCTGAACTTTAGATTGACAGCTCATTCGACCCAATTGAAGAAGGCAGGGGTTGTCCACAGCCAGCAAAAGCCAACGAGAGCCCTCGTTGACAGAGAGTGCGCGTCCTTCTTGTGACGTGTACAGTGTCACGACCCGGCTCATGGTCGGACAAATAAAAGGAACTGCGCAGGTAAAAGTAACAAAAGGATAATTTATTTCCCTAACACAAGGGACCAACATGACGGCAAAGCAAACCAAGAGAACACAATAGAAAATGAGGGGCTGCGGCGGAGCGGCACACCGCTCTCCCTCCGGAGCCAGGCGATGTCAGGAAGAGACCGAGGCAGGAGGAAGGACCAGCTTAACACAGGTTTGGGAATTGGCCACGCCCACCAGCTCATCACCTGCAGGTTGACAAAGCAGAGGCCACCATACACGCATCCACAGGCAGGAGGCCGTCACACCCCCCTCCCTGAAAAACGGGGCCCAACCCCGAACTCGACAATGGCTCCCTCATTATTAAACCAAAACCAATTTTTTTTTTTTTTTACTTTGCACATATATAGGCTACACATTCTACCTACTATAAAGTTTATTTTCTTCACAAATATATACATTCTACTTACTTTGAAGTTTTACTTTTTTTTTTTTTTACACGTATAGAGTTTACAATGTTTAAGGCACACACACAAGGGCACACACATCCGAGGACAGGAACACCAGCTGCTGTTGAGAACCACACAGCTCACTACGCGCATCTTCCACACCCCCACCTCAGCAACCTGGTACCAGTGGGAAGCAATTTAAGAGGGAAGGATGACAGAAGAGGGAACAGGAGCGCAACAGGACAACATCATAACAGCAATAAAGTCTTAGCTCAAACCTCAATCCTGAGGAACGCGAGACAGTGCGTCGGCTACGACGTTTTCCGCACCCTTTATGTGTCTAATATCAAGCCAATGTGACTGTAGAAATAACGACCAACGTATCAGACGCTGGTTAGGACATTGCAGCGAGTTCAAAAACAAAAGTGGGTTGTGGTCAGTGTACACCACTACGGGTACCGCTCCAGAGCCCAAGTACACTTCAAAGTTTCTCAGAGCCCAAACTAAGGCCAGTGCCTCCTTTTCAATCGTTGAATAGTTCAATTGATATGAGTTAAATTTCTTGGAAAAGAAACAAACTGGTTTTTCCAAACCCAACTCATCGGCTTGCAACAAAACGCCACCTACTCCGATGTGACTAGCGTCGACTTGAAGCGCAAAAGGTCGGTCAAACCTCGGAGCGGCCAGGACCGGTGCTTCACACAGCAGAGACTTTATCCTCTCAAACGCCTGCTGACAGAGAGGAGACCACACAAATGGGACACGCATTTTAAGTAGATCAGTTAATGGTGCAACGACTTCTGAGAAATTACGGCAAAACCCCCTGTAATACCCCACCAAACCCAGGAACCTCATCAGTTCCTTCTTAGTAGTGGGCGGAGGATAGAACTGGACAGCTCTTATTTTCTCTGCAACGGAACGGACTTTACCCTGACCCACAACCAGGCCCAGGTACGTCACCGTGGCCCGTGCAAATTCGCACTTGGCGAGGTTGATGGTCAGGCGCGCCTCAGCCAAGCGCAAGAACAACGCACGGACACGCTCCACATGAGACCGCCACGAGTCTGAAACCACCACCACGTCATCCAAATACACAGTGCACCCCTCTAAGTCCCCCAAGACTCTGGTCATGAGCCTCTGGAACGTGGCAGGAGCCTTTCTTAAACCAAAAGGCATAACATTATACGAGAAGAGACCATTTGGTGTAATAAATGCAGACAGGTCACGTGCACGCTCGGACAGCGGAACCTGCCAATATCCTTTCAACAGGTCAAATTTACTCACAAATGCGGCGTGGCCCACTTGGTCAACGCAATCCTCCATACGAGGCAGCGGGAAAGAATCTGGTTTCGTTACAGCATTTAGCTTGCGAAAATCAGTGCAGAACCTGAATGTTTTGTCTGGCTTCGGCACTAAAATGCAGGGAGATGCCCAACTGGAAAAGGAGGGAACAGCAATACAATTATCCAACATATACTTCACTTCCGTATCAAGGGACACACGTTTTTCAGGACTAACGCGGTAAAACCTTTGGCGAATTGGGAGTGCATCACCTACATCTATATCATGTTCAATTACATTTGTTTGAGTAGGAGTGTCACCAAACAGAGATGGGAAGGAACTTATCACTTCAACTAGGTCGGCTTGTTGTGACTCAGACAGATGGCCCAACAGAAGATGTAATTTGTTCAAGGACTCAGAGTTTTTTAAACGACCTTGCTGCACCCCAGCATCAGCGTCGGGCAGACCATCCTCCACCCCGGCAGGCACCGACTGTGGAGGGTAAACCACAGACACTCTACTCACAGAACACACAGGCCGCGCAGGCACAGAGGAGGCGGAGACAGCTTCACCTGGAGGGACACGTTCATAGTAAGGTTTCAATAAGTTGACATGACACATCTGGACACTCCGTCTACGATCAGGCGTAGCAATGATGTAGTTATGTTCAGACGTTTTTTTCTTTATTTCATAAGGACCTCCATACTTCGCCTGAAATGGAGAAGTAACGATGGGAAGTAACGCCAAGACCCGGTCCCCCTCCCTGAACACACGCTTCTCAGCCCTCCGGTCATACAGTGTCTTCATCTTACTCTGTGCAGTACCCAAGTTTTTCTTTGCCAATACCCCTGCAGCATACAACCTATGACGGAACCCATTTACATAATCAAGTACATTTTCTGGTGGAGCAGCATCCTTCCATTGCTCGCACAAAAGATCCAGAGGGCCGCGCACAGTGTGCCCAAACACCAAATCGTTGGGACTGAACCCTGTGCTCTCTTGGGACACCTCCCTCGCCGCTAACAGTAACCAGGGCAACCCCTCCTCCCAGTCTCCGTCCAGTTTCACACAATATGTACGTAACAACGACTTCAGAGACTGGTGAAAACGCTCCAGGGCCCCCTGACTCTGAGCGTGATATGCCGATGCTTTATTGTGATTAACCCCCAACTGTTTCAAAACTTGTGAAAACAGGTGAGAGGTGAAGTTTGATCCGCGGTCAGTTTGAATCACCTTCGGGATACCGAATATAGCAATGAACTGTGTCAGGCCGCGCACCACAGAACGCGCCGTGATCGTGCGTAAAGGATACGCTGCCGGATAACGGGTGGTTTGACACATGACAGTAAGCAAATAAACAGCACCCGACTTGGAACGTGGCAACGGACCCACACAGTCTATAATAAGGTGTTCAAATGGCTGACCCACAGCCGGAATCGCAAACAGAGGAGCTGGTTTAATCACCTGATTTGGCTTCCCCGCAAGTTGACAGGTATGACAGGTTTTCACATACTCAGACACATCCCTCTTTAATTTAGGCCAAAAAAAATGTTTCAGCACTCGGTTGTATGTTTTTCTCACCCCCCAGTGACCCGAGTCATCATGGGCCCGGCGAAGCACCGTCTCCCGGAGCTTCGAAGGCAGGACAATCTGGAGGACGGGATCCCCTACAAAATCGTCCCCGTGAGGCACCCATTTTCTCATGAGCAATCCCTTCAACAGAAAGTAACAGTGAGAGTCGTTCTTTACCTCCGACGCAGGCAACACCATGTCAAACAATCCCTTCAGGGACGCGTCGGCTCGCTGTTCACTCTCCAACTCTTCCTGCGTAACTGAAAGGGAAACATCAGACAGGGAGAAACACCACCCATCTACTGCCTCACCATCACCCACGCCACACTCAGGCGGCTCTGGTGGAGAATGTTGGGACATAGACCGCGTCACCGCACACGCTGTGAACACTTCGGGGAAACTTATTTCATCCTCATCAGGCTGCTTCCTCACCAGGGGAACTGAGGAAACCACTGGAGACGGGGCCACATCACCCCACACATGCTCACCTGCAGCACCGTTACCCAGGATCAGAGTGACCCCCTCAACAGGCAGCGCCGGCCTCACACCCACAGCTATCTCGCCCTGGAAGAGATCAGAGTGTAATGTGATTTTGTGCAGAGGGACTTGCAAAACATTCATTTCCATACCTACAACAGGCACCCAACAACCTGTGTGAGTCTCAGCGGAAAAAGGCAGCACAGAAGCCTGAATGAAGGAACCAAAGGCCGCTGTGTCGCGCAGTATTTTAACTGGCACCTTCAACCTGCCCCCCACCAGAGAAACATGGCCACCAGAAATGAACGGCAGAAAAGACGCCAACCCCACAGACACGGATTCACCCCGAGCTGGCCCACCCACCTCACTCACCGCTGGTGCGCGAGGCAACGAGACAGCGCAGCAAGCACCTTTTGGCTGCGCCATGGGACCCCCCTGGGGAACCCTGGGTTTAAGTGCGTAACAATCAGCTCTGAAATGACCTCTTTTATGACAATAACTGCAGGTTTTCTCAAAACCCCTCGAGTTACGTTCCCTGGCGTCGGATTTACCTGAACGACCAACATAACTCCCCAGAGCTGCCTCAGCACGCTCTGCAAACGGTCCACCACGGCTGCCACTATGCGCGCGCCACTCACCAAAAGAGCGTTTATGCGTCAACACATAGTCATCTGCCACTGAAGCAGCTTCAGACACACGTCCTACCTTGAGATCGTTAATGTGTTGTGCAATGTTTTCAGGTATGGACTTTTTGAACTGCTCCAACACAATTAACTCGGACAAATCCTCAAACGTCTCCACTTTTAACGCGGCACACCAACGCGCAAAATGACCCGTCAGGTCACGAGCAAACTCGAGGTGCGTCTGCTTCTCCACTCTCTTCCATGAACGAAAGCGCTGACGATAAGCCTCCGGCACGAGCTCGTACACTTTCAATACGGCAGACTTTACACACTCATAATCTTGGCCATCAGCCACCGACAGAGCAGAATACGCCTCCTGCGCACGGCCAGTAAGTGCGCACTGGAGCATCACCGTGCGGGCTGACTCAGGCCATTTCCGTGACTCAGCCATACGTTCAAACAAAGAAAAAAACGACTCTGGATCCCGCTCATTAAACTTCGGAAGTAACCGCAGATTGCCAAGCACATCAAAACACTCACCTCCGCCCCCGGGACGAACGGAGGAACTCTCCTGCGCTCCAGAGGCGGCTCCACCCGAAAATCCAGCCCTCAGCAACTCCAGCCGAGACTGCTCTACCGACAGCTTCGCTTGCTCCGTCTGGTAGCGGAGCTTTTCCACTGCAATCTGCTTCTCTATTTCAACTGACTTCAACGTCTTAGCATGCTCCAACTGCAACAACAGTAACTCTTTCTGCTGCTCAAACGTGAGGTCACTCGCGCTCGCAGCCAGTGGAGCCAAACTCTCCACCCTGGCCTGGGGAGGACGCGCAGCAACCGACAATATACCCAACTCGCATAATGCAGCAAACAAAACATTCTGAATTGTCGCGTCTTTCACTCTTCTATCTGGGATATCGATACGATAATGCTCCGCTATTTTAAACAATTGTTCCCGCGTGCACTTATCCAGCAACTCCTCCGACGGAGCCTGAACAAAAAACGCCACATCCGCCATACTCTACACACAGTAATAAAAAACTCCAGGACACTTACTTTTGCTGCTACTTACCAGGTAACTCCCAAACAAGGAGCTACGAAAAAACACAAGCCGAGACACCCCAACCCCTAACTACCTACCACAATACTTACTAAACCTCACGTAGTCTTCGTCGGCTTGCCGAGCTCGAAGAGACACCAACCGCAGGAAATTACATCTGACCGAGACTGGCCAGCTGCAACAACCCAAAGCCAGCGCACTCCCTCCTCAGGGTTACCGACCAAAACAACAAAGGCAAAATAATAAAGTGGCGAGATCTGCTCACCCGGCGGCTAACTGATCAGGATGCCCGGACAAAACAATTATCTTCAAGCAGCAACAAAAGCCAAGTGACCCAGAGAAACAACACAACCATGGCCCAAAATTTACCTTCGCAGTTCACAGCTAAACCGTGGCGTACAAACCACACACACAAGCCCTCGCGACTTCCGGGTTCCCACGCCACTCAATAGTAACGCCGCCAAAACGGTTCCATTCACAAACTCCCGTGAGTTCATTCACAACTCTGGCTTACTAGCGCACACGGATCCCGGACGAGCCCCCACATTTGTCACGACCCGGCTCATGGTCGGACAAATAAAAGGAACTGCGCAGGTAAAAGTAACAAAAGGATAATTTATTTCCCTAACACAAAGGACCAACATGACGGCAAAGCAAACCAAGAGAACACAATAGAAAATGAGGGGCTGCGGCGGAGCGGCACACCGCTCTCCCTCCGGAGCCAGGCGATGTCAGGAAGAGACCGAGGCAGGAGGAAGGACCAGCTTAACACAGGTTTGGGAATTGGCCACGCCCACCAGCTCATCACCTGCAGGTTGACAAAGCAGAGGCCACCATACACGCATCCACAGGCAGGAGGCCGTCACAACAGGCTCAGCCAATTCCAATCGATTGTTGTTATGACTGGCGTATTGATTAGCCAATTACATTTCCAGCACCTACGTGTCCTGCTCGACGCGATAGATAAATAACAACACACAGCAAGTCACTGCAAAACAGCGAACACCTGTTTCCCGAGCATCTCGCCTCCGTGCGTAAAAGTGAGTGAGTGGTGCTTTTGAGATCCGTGCGTAAAAGTCCGAGAGCGTTGCTGTGAGATCCGTGCGTAAAAGTCCGAGAGCGTTGCTGTGAGATCCGTGCGCAGAATTCAGTCTTGCTTTGGAGCGTTTTGGAGCTACAGTATGGTGAAACGTTTAGAGAAACGGAACTTCACGACCGAAGAAGCCAGGGATCTGTGTTATCGGCGTGCCAGCGACGAGTCTGATGACGACGTATCAGAGGAAGACAGCGACACGTCGTTTGACTCCGAGGCAGAGGTTATGTTTCTGGAAGGACGAGACATTACTCTTGACAAGTACGTATTTTATTATAATATATATATAACTTATAAATTACTGTGTGTGTTCGTGTATGTGTTTTTTTGTGGGAGTTGTGGGAGAGATGTGTCCTGCCTTTGTGTGACGATTGGAATGTGAACAGGTGTAAATATACATGGGGCGGGGAGATGTGTGCTGCCTTTGTGGGAATATTGGAATGTAAATAGGTGTAAATATATATGGGGCGGGGAGAGGTGTGCTGCCTTTGTGTGACGATTGGAATGTGAACAGGTGTGCACATACATATGGGGGGAGATGTGTGTTTGTGTAAAACTCATACAAGTTTTATCTAGAGTAGTAAATAACCGTTTTTTCTTTATTTTCAAAAAATAGGCAATCAGCTGATTCAGATACGGCTTGGGAGCCGGTTGCATCGTGTCCAGCCAGCAAGCGACCACGTAGAGTGGAGCAGCAGGACAGTTCCTCAGGAGAGGAGCCCAATCCCCCAACTCCTCAGAGAGGTTCTGCCAGCAGGAGAAGACCAAGAGGCAGAGGAGGCAGAGGAGGGAGAGGTAGGGCGAGAGGGAGAAGCGGCAGCAGCCGAAGTCAAGCCGGTGTGTCTGCCATCCCATCTGGAGAGAGATGGAATGATCTTGATGATGCAGATGTGACACCACCACAGCCCACCTTCAGACCCAAACGTCAACCAGGACCCCGGCTCATCTCTACAGAAACATACACAGTCCTGCAGCTTTTTCAACTTTATTTTACCAACACAATTTTACTGAATGTCATAAGGAACACAAATGACTTTGGCTCAAATAACTACTCCACACCCACCAAACCATGGGTTACTGTTACATTAGGGGACATGCTTTCATTCATGTCCATGGTTATTTACATGGGTATTGTAAAATGCTGTGGATATAACGACTATTGGCGACAGAGCAACCTGTACAGTTTGCCATTCCCGAGACGGGTAATGAGTGGTAGGAAGTTCCTCAGGATCTCCCGGGCACTTCACCTCAGTAGCTTGGTGGCGGATGCTGCTAACGAGAAGAACAGAGGCACAGCAGACTACGACCGACTCTGCAAAATCAAACCCATCTATAATGAGATGAGAGACACCTGCAAAACGAATTATCACCCAAGCCAAGATATTTCCATCGATGAGCGCATGGTTGCCTCCAAAGCCCGCATTGGACTGAAACAGTACATGAAGAACAAACCTGTTCGCTGGGGTTACAAACTCTTCGTTCTGGCGGACTCCAGGAACGGTTATACATGGGACTTTTTTTGTCTATCAGGGGAAGTTACAGGGAACTACTGGCAAGGGGCTGAGTTACGATTCTGTTATGGCGCTCGTTGACACAAAACTGCTGGGATCGGGCTACAAGCTCTTTGTGGACAATTTTTACACAAGTCCCACCCTTTTCCGCGACCTCCTTCAGAAGAGGATTTGGGCGTGTGGAACCATTCGCACAAACAGAATTGGTTTCCCAAAAACCAATGTCAACGCTCTGGTCTCGAAGTCTCCCCGTGGCAGCATCCGTTGGATCAGGAAGGACTCCCTCCTCTTTGTCCAGTGGCGTGACACGAGGGACGTCTCCATGTGCTCAACACTCCACACAGCACATGCAGAGGAGACAGTGCAGAGGAGAGTCAAAGGTGCAGATGGGCAGTGGTCATTGAAGAACATCCCGGTTCCACCAGCAGTGAAGGAATACAACAGGTACATATTGTATATTCACTGATGTTTTATGCCCTTTGAAATGTAATAATTGTTCTGCTTCATATAGTTATGTTTTAGTATATTTTTCTCAATCTTGTGCTTTTCTGTCCATCCAGGTCTATGGGTGGAGTGGACCTCTCTGACGCCCTGATAGGGTATTACAAAGTCCTCCATAAGACGATGAGGTGGTACAAGACGTTCTTCTATCACTTCATGGACATCGGGATAGTGAATGCCTTTCTCCTCCATAAAGACCTTTCACGGGCTAAAGGACAGGCACATATGGCCCAGAAGACTTTCAGAGAGACCCTCATCGAGGAGCTGGCAGAGGCGGGATCTCCCACCACAGCCAGAACTGTACCACCTCCTGCTCCAGTCACAACACACCACAAGCCAGTTTACATCTCTGGGCACAGCACCAATGGTCGACTGAGTTGCAGGCAGTGCCATGCAAAGACACCACTGAAGTGCTCCTCCTGCGATGTGCCTCTGTGTTTGGTACCCAGTCGTGACTGCTACAATAGCTGGCATGATGCCAATAACGTGTGAAATGTAAGTATTATTTATGTTTATTATCATGGATAGATATTTACTGCATCTGTACGGCTTTTCTAATTGCTCCCGACTTATTTTTATTTTCCCATATAGATCCATCGAGGTGCATGGGTGACTGCTACAATGGCTGGCATGATGCCAATAACATGTGAAATGTAAGTATTATTTATGTTTATTATCATGGATAGATATTTACCGCATCTGTATGGCTTTTCTAATTAATCCCGACTTATTTTTATTTTCCCATATAGATCCATCGAGGTGCATAGATGACTGCTACAATGGCTGGCATGTTGCCAAAAACATGTCAAAGCTAAGTATTATTTATGTTTATTATCATGGATAGATATTTACCACATCTGTACGGCTTTTCTAATTGCTCCCGACTTATTTTTCTTTTCCCATATAGAGGTGCATGGGTGGTGACATCCTGATAGGGCACTACAAAGTCCTCCACAAGCCTCCTCCTGCGGTGTGCCTTTGTGTTTCGTCCCCGGTCGTGACTGCTACAATGGCTGGCATGTATCCAAAAATATGAAAGATGTATATTTGAATAAATTTTAAACCATATGACCAGTTTTGTCTCCTTTATATAAAAGTATGATTTTTAGTGTAAAAGTAGCCTTTTTGCCTATTTGGTTACCATGGGTACCAAGGGTCCTTTGGAGCCTCCAAATGGCCTTTTTGGAAAACGCCCAGACATGCCCTTAGTAAAACATCTGTAAAATATTCATTTTCTTTCGTATTGTGTTCAAATTTGAACTTTAGCTAGGCAAGGCTTCATGCTAGGGTCCCATTGTGTTTTCCAGCTCATAAGTCCCAGCTAGAGTCATCAGCAGGCATCTGTTTACCAAAAATATTCAGGCGAAAATAAAAACCTTCTACCTCACTGTGTGCCAACTGCTATTACTCAATGCCAGTAGCACTTATAGTGATTCTGACTGTTGGGGAGGGAAGATCAGAATGTTACCTTTCAAAAGAGACCAAGATCATGCATGTACTCCAAATGGTTCAAGAACAGCTTTCAATATAATCTGGGTGTCCCCAAACAGGCGTTTTAGGCGAATTTCACCCGCCTCTTAAGAGGTTAATTAATTATTAAGAACTACCACTTTAAGTCCCATAGTGTTACCCTAAAAGATTGCTATTGTTGCTAATAATTGTAGTTGAACGTTCTTTGTTGAAATTTTAAGAATTTCTTTTAACATTTGAATATCACATATTCAATGTTAACTGGTCAAGCTGCGAAATTGCCTGTAACTGTTAAATGCTTTTGAATTAAGACATAGCGTGCCACCGGCCCTATGTAACAGAGCTTGTACCTGGCTGTTACTGCCTAGCATATCAGCCCAAGTTGGATAAGAGAACATGAGAAAGAGCCACAGCGTGCTTACAGCCCTGTGAATTTATAGAACCCTTAACTGTTACTGCCCTGCATATCAGTTATTGTGATTCAAAGTTTGGTGAATTGTTTTACTCACCATAGTTTTGGTTAGGCTAGTGTACAATCAAATCCACACTACAAGGTGTCTGCCATCGCAACACCAAAGCCAACCACACTGTTGTTGATTTATAAACTTAAATCTAATCCCTACATTTCAGATCCAACAATGGAGAATCCCTGTGTAGAACAGTTTGTTTCTTCCCTAGCAACGAGCCTGACCCCTGGCTATCCTGAATTCATCAACAAGTTGAACTTCAATGAGTGTAATAAAGAAATAGATTCTTTACTTAATGACAGGTGTGATGCACAAACAGCATCAAAGGGTCCATTGTTGAGATGTATGATTCTTAATTTCCACAGGCAAATCAACCTTGTCTGTCAGAGCAAAGCAGCCATGGAACAGGAGGTAAATGCCCTTAGAGCACAAAATGCTTTTCTCCTCCAGGAGGTTCAGACTGCTAGTAAGAAAACTCTGCACTATTTGGAAGACCTGCACTCAGCAGAGTCAGATCTGTTTTCACACAAGGAGGAATTGTTAAAACTTAGATTAGAAGGCGCGGCCTCACATCAGTTTTTGAACCAATGTGATTCTGGTTACTCCGATTCATACTCCTCTGATAGTGTACGGTTAACTCCCTCTTCACTCCCAAGATGGGACAGAATCCCATCGGACCCGAAGTCTTTGGGAATGAAGTCACTTTCTGATCCTCCACTGACAGGAAGAGGTAACAGCTTCCTAACCGCCCATCTTTCTGACTCTGAGACTGACATTGATGACACATGTAGTTTATCTTCAAGAACACATTGTGCCTCATACACTTCTCATCCACTGCTGCATGACACATTGCTCCGTGCACAACTCTCGAAAGGGGGGACTTCAACAGTCAAAAATGTTTTAGCACCTCCCCCTCAACCAGAGAGACCTGTAGCAGGTGATGCACGCAGCCGGACCTCACAGTGTCCGCGCTTCAAGTTGCTGGAGTTTCTAGCTAAAGATATTGAACAATTTGATCCAGACAACTGTGATCACAACATTGATAATTACTTTAGAGAACTAGATCTCAGCTTAAGTGATGTGGCAAATGCAACAGAAAGAGAGAAGGTTAGACTTGTGTTAAAAACCAGCTCTACAGCTGTTCACAAGTTAATTCGGTCACTTCCTTCCAGTGTCACAAGTAACTACACAGAGCTCCGTCAAGCAGTAGTCGAGGAATTCTCTTCTACTGCTGATGAGATAACAGCCATTGTTACAGCATCCGAAATTAAACATTCACGTCGCGAAAATCCCAAGGATTATTTCAAACGTTTGAGGCATGTTTATTTTCAAGGAAAGAACGAACCAGGCCTAGAAGAAAATCCCACCTTCAAGGCGATGTTCTTACGCAATTTACATCCATGTATACGCACACATGTTGTACTGATGACACAGGAAGAAAAACCTTCAATGCAGCAGATCAGGAAGATGTCACAGGTGGCTTGGGAAACTGTTATCACTCTCAAGGCTACAGTTGGTGCAACTGAGCCTGTCAAAACAAACACCAAGGTGTCAAATTTATCCACAGCTTCAAAAAGGCCCCCTCACAACAAAACGAGGGGGGTGACAACAGGCAGCGTGGGGACACAGAGCGTATCCGCCATATCCATCAACTTCCCAGAGATAGGCATTCCCACAGTAGAAGCTGCAGGAAGCCGTACTCGGACATTCTGGCCCAAACAGACAACCACTACTCAGAAGATGACGACAGCATCTCTGAGTACAGTTCAAAATATGGTTATGACCGAGCACACAGTGACAGCGCCTCTGAACGCAACTTAGAGCCTGGCCCCGCAGCGCGTTACAGCCCTGAGCCGAGACACAGGCGATCAAGAGCTCGCTCCTCACGGCCATAACCAACACACAGTTAAATCCTGTACGGACAGTCAGTATTAAGTTTCATGCAGTTAAATAGGAAAACTGTTTTTGTTAGCATCAGCAGCAAACTCAAAAACCTAAATTCTGATTAAACTTATATACCACTGCCAACTTTGTAAATATGTTTGGATCGAACACCTTTCATATCATAATAAAAGTCCATACCACACAGGTTAGGACATTAGCATATTATTACAGAAACAATGATACAGTCATTTGAATTTTGAGATTTTGAAAATTATGACATCCTTCTACAGGAAACCTGAGGAGTTTTAAATTGTTAAGTCTAACAGATACGACTGAGTACTACATTAAGTAAGATCCAATGAGGTAACAAAACTCTTGGACATTCCCAAAAAAAGATGACCTTACCATTGTACGTGTCTCTCTCTTCATCTTGTCTTACAATTTACAAATGTCACATTTTTTCTGTTTTCTCCTTAAACGTAGTGAACAGCACAGGTTATTCATATTGTACTGTTACTTTACTCTGAATGATTTGTCTAATTTGAATCTTGCTTAGCTTAACTAGATAGTATATACAAATGCCCAGAGGTTACCGTCCAAATGAACTGACAATTGACTTTTCCAGCCTTGCACTAAACATGTTCAGATATGCCCTCAGGAACACACGTCAGGTGCGATCCCTGAAGCCACAGGGGGGATGTTGGGACATGGTTTTTGTGCAAACCACAGGCCTCCCTTCAGTCAAACTTGAAACAAGGGAGCCGCATGTTCTGGAGTGAACTCAGTCTCCCAGAGTGCCACATGTTCCCTTTGTCTTAAGACAGTCAAGGAACTCCGTCTCCCAGAGGACGTAACAGGATGCTGCATTTCCTGGGATCTGGGCAATATCACACAAAGGTGTCAAGAACCTGGGGGGTCACTCCTATTGGTCACTCTGGTCCAAGACCTGTGAGGTCACCGGGGCCAATATAAGGAGAGGTCTGCCTAAAATCTCTCTCTTCTTTCATCCCGCCGAGGGCGGAAGGCTGTCTCTCTCTATCCAACCCACAACCGGAGGTCAGAGGTGCAGCTCCCAGCTCACCCCTCTCAAGGAAATCTCCTCGCCCTTCAAGCTCTACAAAACTCCTTGTAGCGACGCGATGTCCTGCAGGAAAACTTCAACCAGCATCTGAGCACACGGCTCGACAGAATCGCGAATGCAGAACTCTACGACCACCAACCCAGGAGACGTCACAGAACTGCAACTGGACTGCAACTTCTTTCCCTCTTTCCCTCGGACTGGTAACATAATCTGGGCTTAATAATTATACTACGCTAAGCAAGACTGTTTATTTGATCGGTGTGTGTTTATAAGTTTGATATATGCTGTGATGTTGTAGGTATGAGTTAAATGAAGGTTAATGGCAGTTAGACTCGCCACAGGCTTTGTCCCTGACTATCATTATCTGATTAACATCCACACAGACACGTATAGCATCTCTCCAAGTTAAACCTTCCCCCTCAGCCGTAAAGCAACGGCCATAAAGCAACCTCAGAAGAAGGGGGGGGGGGGCTCTTATCTTAGGGACCATTTTTAAAGCATGCTAATTTACATTCACACACACACACACACACCTCCTTGTTAGTTAGTTTGATTGTTTAGTAATTTGTGTTTTTATACTTTATTATGTTCATAATAAATGTTCTTCTTTCACAAATGTTCTGTCATTAATATTGCATAAGTGAATCTTGCCAACTGTTACACTGTTAAGAACTCCATAAACCTTCATTGTTCATTATATAATCTTTAATGGTAAAATATTGAGATTTCTAATTGAACTAGATCTAAATGAGACTGATCTTAATCAATAAATTGGCTATCTTTTCTCTTCTATGAAGGGTGGTGCCCTGCGAGAACTTTAACCAATTAAAGTTATGATTTAATATTAATATTTTAAATATTAATGTTTTACATTTTATTTTGATAACCAAATTTATTGAGTGCCTAAAGGCACACCATTCTATGGTAACACTTTTTAAGCACTATTGCACAACAAATGTCATCAATTTAATTTATGACCACTTCTTTCCTGACCTGGAATTTAAAATGTTATATCTGTGTGAAGAAATATGCAGCTTTTACAACCAAAATACTGATTTTCTAGCCTGACGTTTCTAGCCATACTCATAATTCTAGTCAGAATATGAGTCTGATACCGCTCCATTGGGCTGTGATTATGGGGCGTGTTACTGTAAAAGATGTGGACACGTGATTCAGGACTTTGTTTGAGGTTCTTTATTCATCTGCTGAAACCTGCAGAAACCAACAGATTTGCTCCGAAAACCTTTTTCTCCGTTCGACAATCCTCAGTGAGACAAAAATACACTCCCTACTTTTCTTACAGTACATAAAACACAGTATACACACCCTTATCAATTACATAAACTACACACGCCAGTAACATATTGTTACCAATCAGTAATTAAATCAAAATGGAAACCCACATACCTGCAGAAACCAACAGATTCGCTGTGAAAACCTTTTTCTCCGTTCAACAATCTACAAAATAGAATAAATTTACTTAAAATAATTGGTGCGCAAACAAAATGGTGGCCGCATTACATCTCCGTGGACGTTAAATTATGTTGATTTACAGCATTTGCCAAAACATATCAACACTCAAAACAACAGCGCAACGTACTTATAAATACAACATGAAATTTACACCGGTCATTTATCAAAGAAAACGATAAAACAGCACGAAGCTTATCCACAGGTGACTTACCCTCAGTGAGACAAAAATACACTGAGGGAAAGAAGAGCCGACAGGAAGTAAAAACTTTGGGGAGCACAAAAGGTGGTGCACAGCAACATCACTTCCGCAGGTAGTGTTAACAAAATAAAATAATAACAAAATTAAAATTCACAAATACAAATTATAAATAAAAATAAATACAGTACATTCTTAACTCTGTGACATTACAACCGAACCAGGAAAAAAAAAATGCCTCTTCATGATTATGAGATGCTAAGTCATAATTATGAGATACTAAGTCAAAATAATGAGATACTAAGTCATAATAATGAGATACTATCTCCTAATAATGAGATGCTAAGTCATAATAATGGGATACTAACTCATGATAATGAGATAGTAAGTCATGATTATGAGATGCTAAGTCATAATTATGATATACTAAGTCATAATAATGAGATACTATCACATAATAATGAGATGCTAAGTCATAATTATGAGATACTAAGTCATATTTATGAGATACAAATTTTCATCAATGTGGCAGAAATGGGCTTCCATAGTTCTCTCAGTGCCCATGGAGAATAAATACAAATGTCAGCATTGTCTCCAGGTCCTGAGGAAGCCCGTTCAGGCTCACTGCGGCCATCGCTCCTGTGAACACTGCTTCAAGCAGCTCACCAGGTAGACTGGAGATCCACCGACAACCGTGTGGCATGCAACCCCCCCATCCTTCCACCCCCTATTGCTTACTCTCTAATTTGACATGCTACAGCCCATCCTGTGTTCCTAACTCTGCTCGCCTCTGTTGATTATTTTTCCTTTTTTGGTGCTCCCAAGATCAGTTGCTTAATGCACACTCATCCCTGGACTCTAATACTGATGTCAGTGTATCACAAGGACCTGGCTCACTCAAGCTAAAGGTGTCCATTGTTTTCTTTCCTCTCATTGACTCACTGGTTGCTTAGTAATGCACTAATAATGTTGTGAATACAAGGCACTGCTATGTCCAGTGATACTTTAACAGTATCATTAGATATAAGATGCAAGAGAATTATTGATTTGAACAGTTTTAAGAAAACATAAATGAAACAGGGGCTTCTGCTTGTGTTTTCAAGCAGAAGCCTGGATGGATGGATGAATTTGCAAACATTCACACCACAGCAAAAAAGCTCATCTGACATTTGTGTTTCTACTTATGAAAAGTCTAAAAGCAAGAAGTGCCTGGGTCATGTGAACTTCTGAGATGAACTTGATCCTTGATGTGAAGTAGATGTTTTCAAAGTAACCTGTTACACGTAGATTTTTGAGTTAATGAATATTTCACATTTCATTGATTTCCCACATTTCGGTTTTATTTGACTCTTAAGTCACAAATCTGTTTTTTTGTCAGTTATGGGCCTAAGCCTTGTGAGGCCTGCCGCCAGGAGGAAATATAGCCTATATCCACCCTTCATAGTAATGAAGAGGTAAGTGAACCATCCTCTGGGGGTAAAAGATGGTTTACTGATTAAACACTGATTGAAAGGAAATGTGTGACTCCAATCCCACATTCCACTGCCTGTGATAGGGCATTTACTTCACAGCAGCCTCATACAATACATCATACTATGTCTGCCTGCTGGTTTTATTTCTGGCTTCACTGAGCTTGTTGTTCTTTGTTGCTCCTCCAGGCGTTTCCAAACAATACAGCAGGTCGAGAAATTGCAAGTCTTCAAGCCAGGTGTTTGAACCACGGTTGCAATTGGACGGGCACTATAAAAGAGTATGAGGTGAAGTACAGTACTAACTTTTTTTTTTTCCTTCCCCTTTAAGCTTTTAGTTATCTTTATGGTTGAGCAAGTTAAGCAGGGTTATCACATTACAGAGAAACAGGAAGTGAAACTTACCAAGCCTGGAAAGTCCCTAAAATCGAACCCGCTTATCAACAACAGCTCAGTTGGAAAGTACCATCGGGTTAATGACCATTACATGAAAATAAACTGCTGGGTTTATATAGGGGAACTACTGAGTTTATGCAGGCTACAAGGAAGGAAACAGATATAGATTTAGGCGATTAGACAAGTCCTTCACACAGACTATGGTTTGACTAATTACAGAAAACCCCTGTGAGAATCATAAAGCTGCTTTCTGGTGTTTGTGTGTTTGAATGGGTGTCATGTGTCCACATTTTTTTTTTTTCTGTAAATATCTCGGTGCTGGGCAAGTAACTCAGATTTAGTTATGCAATATATTTTTACCACAGAGTTCATGGAATGATCACAACAGCCTGTAACACATTAACATTTATGTATGATTATTCGTTGGATGTGGTCTCAGGCGTTGTGGTCTTGAAAGATCTGCGCTGTCATTAGCTAGCCACCCACACCCATAACGAAGTGTTATGAAGCTGAATGTTGTGCAAGGGTGGCGTAGCAGAGACAGGGATCCAACTGATTAGCTGTTAAAGATTATCACACTTACTTTGGGCATTTAGTTCCAGTTTTTTTTCAGTGTAGCGTGTCAGATAGTGAGCAGGCAAAGCCAAAATAGGTTAACCTACCTGTGGCTGCGAGACGTCAACGTGCTGCTGTGGGTAGATTTTTTGAGGGGTCTTGAGCTTCTTGGTCAGTTGACTACACCTCGCAATCCAGCTCCGCCCCCTTTCTTGTCTCAGGACTTGACCTTGACATGTGATGTAGATTCTTGCCTGCTAATTGCTCATAACGGTCAACGGTATCAATTTCATATCCCACTGTGAACATTTTATGTAAATTGAATGATACTTGTTAAACAAAACTTATTTCCTGTTGCCAGTAGATGGCGCGATCAGTATTATGACATACAGACTTATAGAGCTGTTCAAGTAGTGGCTCTGATGTAGCTTTAGCAATTTTGTGTCAATTAGACAATGTTACAACAACTTAATTTTCACACTGATCAGTAGGTGGCGCTATGACCCTGAGGAAATATTCAAAGATAGAGCTGTTCAGGCTTGGACTCTGATCATGAGACAGAAGTTTGGTGGTGATAGGACAATGCACAGTGGAGTTATGACAACATCGTCTCCTTTTGGCGACGGATGAACCTTCGCCGTAGTTGTTTGTTTATGGCTCAGCATCAAAGGATTCATGGTCCATTTATGTCCGCGATACAAAACATTGAGTTTTAATCATACTGTAAGAATTTGAGCATGTTAAAGCCCTCAAAAAGCCAATTCATTTGCCTGAATCTTTTTTTAATAAAAATCCTTACAATTTCAGTAGGGCCTCACTGTCTGTCAGTGCCTGTCAGTGCTCGGGCCCTAAAACATACGATGCATGGCGAGTAGGTCACAATAGGCAACCGCTTCCAGTTCTGGTGTTTGGGGTCCCAGCAGCACACACTCCAGTCCCTGTCCCGCACCGGAGGATCCCGGCTGACGTTACTCCAGTTCCGGCGTTGGAGGTCCCGGCAGTGTATACTCCAGTCCCTTTCCCACGCCGGACGGTCCCGGCAGACGCAACTTGATTTCCAGCATCGGGGGTCCCGGCAGCAACTACTCCCTGTTCCTCACTGGAGGGTTCCGGCAGATGCAACTTGTGTTTCGGCGTTGTGGGTCCTAGCTACGATTCTTGTGTCGGTGTCCCAGCAGACACCGGCATCGGGGGTCCCGGCAGCAGCTACTCCGGTTCCTGCCCCATGTCCGGGGCTGAGGTAAACGACCCTACATGATTCTGGACAGCTGCATCCTGAGCCCCAGTGCTTCGACCCTGACCGGCCTCCGGGCCGTCCACCTGAGCCAGCGTGCTTCGTCCCGGACCAGCCTCTGGGCCTTTCACCTGATGAGCCCCCATGCTTCGTCCCTGATCGGCCATGGTGCCACCGCCCGCGCCTCTGTACTCTGCCCCTGACCGGCCTCCGCATCGCCCGCCTGAGCCCTGAGCTCCTTCACGGATTGCCTCTTCAGGATCCTCCTCCTCCCTCCAGTCTAAGTTCGCGTTTTGGGCCATGAAGAATTCGGCCCTTGAGGGGGGGGGGTTCTGTCATATTTTTTTGCTTTTCAGCGGTTTTCCGTGTTTTCAGTTTAATTACTTCCTCCTGGTGTTTCTTGCAGTTCCTTGTGTTTTAGTTTATATATGTGTTGTCTCTGTGTCACATGTTTTCCCACTCCCTGTGACCTGTTTCCTTTTTTTTTTTGTAGTGTCTGTTCCTCGTGTGTTTTCTTTCTTCACTTCCCATCTGTGATTGCCTGCACCAGTCCTCATGTGTTCCACCTGTGTTTAATTTCCCCTGCCTTCCCTGTGTCTATATAAAGTCTCTGTGCTTCCCTTTGTCCTTGTCGGTTTGTTGTCTAAATGTATGTCGTGACTTCTTGTCTTAACCTCCTGTGGTTTTTGTATCCCTTGTCTCCTGAGCTCCCGTGCTCTGCATCTCCTCATTTAAGCCTACAGTGTTTTCCTCTGTATGCTTTTAGTTGTTTTTTCTGTTAAACATTTTTTTCCTGTTAAAAATATCACTTTTTGTTAAACTGTGCATCCTGGGTCCATCTGCCTCATCGCACATGACACAACCACTGCTACAGAGCACTGGTTCCCTCTTTATGTGAAGTTTATTAAAATTGTACGTATCCTGTGTCCAAATTGCAATATGTTTGTAAAACAGTGAGAATTGTTTAAATACCCATGTTATGAAAAATTCCACCGATCAATGTCTTACTACTGTGAAGAATGTCTTATTACTCTTTTGACTTTTTTCGGTGCACTTAGCTGATACAACATTGATGTCTTCAACCTCCTGTTTACCTTTTATTTGTGCAACGGTGTGCTGGATTTGATTGCTCTTTTTGTAACAGTGATGCAAGATAGCAGACGGTCCTGTCTGCTTTCTGTTTTGTTTCCTGTTTATCACACTGTATAAAAACCTTCCTTTTTAACTTCTCGTTGTTGCACTTTGAGCCATGTTGCTGACTGTGTAACCCTCTGCAGAGCTAATAATTAAATCTTTAAGGCCACTCTGGTCTGACAAACTCATTATTTCAAATCTCATGATAAATTTCTACGACAACTTATTCATGAAAAAGGCTCAGAGGAAGATTCTTCAATGTTGCCCAGGTCACACTGATGATGGAATGTGGACATGTAATCTGATGTGTTCGTCACACGGTGTTACTGTGGCGTGGCGTCGAAGTTTGATTACACGCCATCAAAACACGAGGTTGTGTATCTCGGACATACATGGTGCAATCGACTCCAAACTAGACATGTAACAGATAAAGTTCAACAGGAGGTGAAATTACCAAGTAAGTGCTTGAAGTTTGAGGTTGCATCCGCTAAGTGCACAGGAAAAAGCCAAAACAGTAGTAAGACATTATTCACGGTAGTAATTGATCAGTGGAATTTTCCATTACACTTTAAGTCCGACCCATGGAAACCAACCCATTAGGGTGTGGTCAACAGTATATAAATCAGGTTTAATGAACAGGTGGGTCTGAGACTCACACTTGTCTCTGGAGGAGGTATGAAGCTTACAGATGATCATTTTTTTAATTTCACTGTATTTCATTGTTTGTATGGTATTATTGTCTGGATTATTTGTCTGATACAGCTGTGTCTGTTCTGTGTGCTTATGTCTGACTCAGAAAGGAGTTCATGAGATTCAAGGTTGGCTGCAAACTACACTGACAGTAAGTAAATTTGAGCTCCATGCTTCCCATTTAACTTATAACAAACTATTTTGTTTACAAATAAATTGTTTTGTGTGATCGTGATTACTGTAATAAATGTATTTGGATATTAGCCAAGACTTGTCAAAGATAGATGTCATGTCATATTGCATGGGATCATGGCGTTAAATTATGTGCGGCGTATGTTTAGACAGAGTCGAGATGTTAAAAATGATATGCCTTGGATGAAAGCCCCTTACAGGACAGGTCTCAACAAGTAGTGGCTAACTGTACAAATATCAGCAGCGCTGTGCTCATTTCAATAACTCTCTATCGAAGTGTATCAGATCATGTCAGCCAAAATCAGAAATTAGTCACAGAAAACACATCACAGCGCAATGATTTAATTTTAGACTAGTTCTTTAACCACATGAAATGTGTTTACATTGATAAGTTAAAGATAGGGGTGGTAATCTTGGCAAGAACAGGCTACACTTTGAAAATATGCAACTGATACATTCCTCTTCAATCGGTCCTTTCATCAAAGCTACACCATAAAACATATGAACTTGCACTGACTGACTACTACTAGAATCCAATGATTCTTTGACTCACACGCAAATTACTGACTATTAGCTCTGCTTCAGCGTTGTATCTCTGTCTGGCTTGTGAAGACTCTGGTCATGTGCAGTGAGAGCACAGGTAAGCTGGCTGGTTAGTGACAGACAGACACGCCCACTAATCATTTCATTTGGTCCACATGATTGGTCCTGTGAGGGCCACAGACACTAGCTTCTATCTAAAAAAAAATGTAATTGATGTCGGGATGTGGACTTGAACAAATAGAATGCAACGTTTTTCAGAAAAAAATTTCGAGCACTACCTTTAACTATAAAGCCATACATTTAGTATGATAAATACTCCTAATGTTATATTGTAACTACATTAAACATTGCTATTTTCTTACTCTAACTACATGAAATACTTTTACTGGGATATTTTAACCACATTAATACATTCATTTTGATCATTTAAGAAGATTAAATATTATTATTGCCATAAATTAAATCAACTTTAATTTAAAAAATGTAATATTTGTATTTTACAACAAATTTTTTGTCATACTTAAGCTTCATTAAATTATTTTACTGTTATATTCTAACCACATGAAATACTTTTGCTGTTCTTTTTTAACTGCATAAAGGAGCTTACTTATATCATCATACTTAAAGTGCTAAAGTACTTTTACTGTCATACTGTAGCTACATCAAATACTTTTACTTTGATTGGTTAACTGCATCCAAGGATTTTGCTTGATACTTGATAAGCACATTAAACACTAATACTGTGGTTCTTAAATTACATCAAGTATTTTACCATCATATAAAAACTCAAATAATAAAATCAACTCTGTTTATGTTTTTCTTTTATGTTTATGTATGACTAGCAGCACGAGATGCTTGATTTTCTTTTAGTATTACTATACAACTGATAATACAGTTATCATCCCTAGATATTGTCTTTTACCATTCAGCTCCTCAAGGTGTATATGCTTCACTTTTTACACCTCTTCCGTGACATAAAATACAAATTTATACCTCAATAAAATGAAAAGTATTAATCACAACACATACATACATGGTACATTTAGTTTGCCCTCCAATGTTTTGAGGGAAGAAAAATTCTAACAAATGTTCTCATACTGTTCTCTGTATTAATAGAGTAGGTTAGATATATTTGCTGGGGTAGATCCCCTTGTCTTATATTTACTTACAGAGATGTCATAGGAGCTGCAAAACACTTCCCAAGCCCAATGATGAGCAAATAACAGAGTTTTTTTGTTTTTTTATAATTGTTTGCAAAACATACATTTCATGATAAAGTCAATTAGAAGAGTAGCGTAGCATGCATCACATTTCAATTGCAGGCATAATCACAGTTAATGTGTTGAGAGAAAAAAAAACAAAAAAACAGCAAAGAATGATAAAGATAATGATAATAACAATAATAATAATAATAACATGATTTTTCCATTTTGTAAAATTGCAAATCTGTGGATATTGAAATTGTCACATTATACAGCAAGTAAATTGTCTCTTGTCTCAAACACACTTTCCAGTCCGTGACAGGTTTTAAGATTACGAGCTCACCTCTGAGCTTTACCACTGCAATAAACACTGACTTGATATCTATAAGATCTGCAGGAAATCTCCATCTTCATAACATAAATTACACACACAATAGAAAGCAGGATAATTCACAGTCAGCATTTGAAATGCATTCTACATAATTCCCGTCCCATGTGCCCTCCCCCCACCCCCTCCCCAACCCAGCATCCCCTTAACAACAACAATAAATAAACATGTAATGCACTGTTTTATGCTAAAGATATTATGAATAGACCAAGGCGGTTATTTGGGTTAAATTGTCATAATATATAAGAAAAGGTCTAAAATGTGTCTGTGACTCCCCTCAGTGTATATTTAATCTTTTCAAGCTTCAAGTAGAACATGATCTCTTTAAGCCATCTTGTATGAGATGGTGACACCGGCCTCTTCCAGTTAAGGAGGATAAGGTGCCGAGCTAGCAGAGTGGTAAAGGAGCTCACAACATGCATGCCAACTGGCCCTACTGTGCCTTCAGGCATCACCCCAAAGAGTGCAATGACAGGTTGAGGTTCAATCGTCATGTCATAGATGTCACTAAGCGATGCAAAGATTTTCTCCCAATATGTTTGGAGGCTCGAACATAGCCAAAACATGTGTAGCCAGGTTGCAGTGGCTAGCTTACATAGGTCACATGTGGGATCAGTATTAGTGTATATTCTTGCTAATTTCTCTTTGGTGAAATGGAGACGTTGAACTATCTTAAACTGTATTAGACCGTGCCTAGCAAAGGGGTGAGAGGAGTGAACCTGGCCAAGGAAGCCCACTGACCATCAGCAAATGAAAGGCCTAGGTCTTGTTCCCAAATTGTCCTTAGGTTATTCAGAGACTGTGGGTTTATTGTGTCAATCTCCCCATAAATCCAAGAGATGGTGACCTTGAGACCAGTCTTAAGTTCTAGGAGACTATCTAAGGGCGTGCTTGGGGGTTGCTCAGGGAAAGGGTGGTAAACCCTTTTTACAAAGTGCCTAATCTGTAGATATCGAAATAAATGGGAACGGGGCAACGTATATTTGTCTGACAATTGATCAAGTGAGGCAAACACCTTGTTAACATAGAGATCCTTAACAAGTCTAATCCCATTACCATGCCAGGCCCAAAAGGCCAGATCTGACTTGGAAGGGGAGAAAAGATGATTTGCAATAGGAGCCTGTATTGATGCACTCTGCAGGCCAAAATGCTTCCGAAATTGTACCCAGATCTTCACAGTATGGGCAACTACAGGGTATTTAAAAGAACCAGCGTTAAGAGGCAAGGGGGCTGTAACCAGTGAATGGAGTTGTAATTTAAAAGATTCCAATTTAACCCAAGCAAGAGTTTCCACATCTGCACCACTATTAGCCCACATTATGACCTTTTGAACATTGCAAGCCCAGTAATAGTGAAGTGAAATTAGGCATTGACATACCTCCTAACTTTTTTGGCCTTTGTTAAAAAGTTCTGCGAATACGGGGCGGTCTTGCTATCCCATATAAATGCAAATAGTATTTTGTCGAGTTTAGAAAAGTGTTTTTTGGGAATGCAAATGGGAATACATTGATACAAATACAGAAACCTAGGAAGAACATTCATCTTAATTAGATTGATCTGGCCAGCTAATGATAAAGGTAACTTGCGCCAGCGGTTTATGTCCTGCCTGCACTGATCCAGTAATGGTGTGAAGTTTAATTTATACAACTTGGGAAAAGATCGCCGCACCACTACCCCAAGGTATTTAAAATGGGAAGACACTCTCTTGAATGGGAAGGCTGGGGTTGGGACATCGAGAGCTGCTTTGTTTATGGAATAAAGTTCACTTTTTTCTAAATTCAGTTTGTAACCTGAAAACTTTCCAAATCGTTCCAAAGTAGACAGGACGTGCGGCAAAGAGGATACTGGGTTAGCAATGTACAAAAGTAAATCATCGGCATAAAGCGATAGCTTATGTGTTGTGTCTCCTCGAGTTATTCCTTCAATTGCCTGGCATTGACGAATAGAAGCCGCAAGCGGTTCAATCGCCAGAGCAAAAAGCAGGGGACTCATAGGACAGCCCTGTCTCGTGCCTCTATGTAGTAGGAAATATTTTGAGAAAGAGTCATTAGTATGGACAGAGGCTAAAGGAGAGGCGTACAACAATTTAACCGAGGAGATAAATTCATCACCGATGCCAAATTTCCTCATGATCATAAATAAATATTCCCACTCCACCCGGTCGAACGCCTTTCTCTGCATCTAAGGAAATTACAAGTTCAGGATCCTCCGAACAGGTGTTAGTATAAATAATATCGAAGAGCCTACGGATATTAGAATGCGAATATCTGCCTCAGATAAATCCGGTTTGGTCAGGTAGCACTAGTTTGGGAAGAGTATTTTCAAGCCGCAGAGCAAGGGACTTAGCAAGAATTTCACAGTCCACATTTAGAAGGGAAATCTTTAAGACCCGCACAACAAGGGGTCTTTGCCCTTTTTAGGTAGGAGACAGATAGAGGCTTGGTTCAGAGGTTCAGGGAGATGACCAATTGAAAATGATTCATAGATACTTAGATGGTAGTATTGGGGATAAGTCTTCTGTAAATTTCTGTAAAGAACTCCACTGAGAACCCGTCTGGTCCGGGGGATTTGCCAGATTGCATATATTTAATGGCATCACAAACCTCCTCCAGCGTCAGGGGGGAATCAATCTTTCTGGGAGTTCTCAAGGGTTGGTAGATTCAAATTTCGAAGCTACAACATCATATTCAGACGAGTATAAGTTTGTATAAAACGCTACAAAGGGATCATTAATCTCCTTGTGGTCTGTGGTCACTGAACCCGAGGTGGTCTTAATTTGAGTTATCTGGCGTGAGGCTGCAGTTTGGCGCGCTTGTTGAGCAAGAAGCTGGCCTGCTTTGTCGCCAAACTCATGAAACGAATGTCGGGACTTTAGTAACAGCTGCTCTGCTGCTGAGGTAGAGCCTAGATCAAACTCAGTCTGTAGGTGAATCCGCTTTTGATAAAGCTCTGGAGTAAGCGCCGAGGCATACTGATTGTCCAGCTGTGAGATTTTTACAGAAAGCTCTTTCACTTTAGCCATCCTTGCCTTTTTGGTATTTGAGGCATAGCCAATGATTTAGCCTCGCAAGAATGCTTTCAGCGCTTCCCATATGATTCTATGAGATACCTCCGGTGAAGCATTGATCTCAATGTGGGTTTGGAGGAATTTGACAAAAGCGCTGTCAGACAGTAGAAGAGAGTTCAGGCGCCACTGTTTATATGGGGAATGATGATCAGGAAAATTTAGTTCAAAGAATAGGGGGGCGTGGTCAGATATAACTATACTATGATTAGTGGGAGGGCTAGAAAAGGGTATAAGCCACGCATCTAGAATAAAATAATCATCCTAGAAAATGTATGGTGAGCTGGTGAAAAGAAAAACAAAGCCTTTCCTGTAGGGAAGTGAAGACGCCTGGGGTCAACCATTCCGTACTGCTCAATAAAGGTACTAATAGCTGTGGCCATTTTAGACCGTTTTGCATGTCTGGTAGAAGACCGATCAAGACTGGGGCAAAGAACACAGTTAAAGTCACCCCCAACAATCAAGTGGTGGCTATTGACCCCAGGGACAGTCGAAAAAAGGAGTTAATAAAAGCGCTGTCGTCCCAGTTTGGAGCATATACACTGGCAAGAACAACAGGTTTGTTGAAAAGATGACCGGTGATGATGATGAAACGGACATTCGTGTCTGCAATTATCTGATCACTATCAAAGGTAACACTTTTGTGTATAAGAATAGCTGCGCCCCTGGCCCTAGCGTTAAACTTGGAATGAAAGACTTTTCCCACCCAACTCCTCTGAATACCTAAAACATCTGCACTTCGTAAGTGTGTCTCTTGGAGGAAGGCTTCCCCTACCCCAAGTTGACCTAAATGTGCCAGTACCTTGTTCCTCCTCACAGGGTGATTCAGGGATTTCACATTCCAAGAGATGAGCTTCACTTTTCTACCACTATTCTTAAAGGTCGGCGCATGCTTCTGCAACTGTGTCTGCGGCTTTTCACGCAGCTGTGTCGAAGGACTCGTTCTCATTCATGCTTCACAAACCGTTGCGAGTGTTACAAGGCAATTCCCCGCCAGAACACTAGGCGGAGTAAAATTTTTTGTTGAAGACGGTTATAGACGCCTTCTTTATTCTTTGTCGACTGTTTATTTGCATCGCCACGGCGGCTTCTCATAGTCTTTTTATGGTGGACTAATCTGCCAGTAAGTGACGGATTATACAAGTGGACATACTTTCGGATCTCTTCTTCCAAACGCTCTTCTATTTGGTCCATATTCGTTCTTCTAAGTCTTCCTTTGTTTCTGCCGGTATTATGTGGCATGAAACCGGAAATGCGACTCCGGAAAGGATGTAGTTAGCCGACCAATCACAGCCTTGCGGGCTGCGTGAGGCTCCCGGAGCTTTGCCATATATTTAGACAAATTTGGCGACGCACGTAAGCACGTAAGAAGGGATACATAAGCACGTAAGGGGCCCGGAAGGGCTCTTGTGCTTGCGGGCCCGTGAAAACGCAGAAGCATGCGCTGGCCTTAACTCTACTCATACTTTACAGAGTTGTGCTGTAATAGCATATATAATGCAAGGAGACAGAACATTGTTCTGTGTAGTATAAAGGGTGTCAGAATAAAAAAGGATGGCCACAGATAATAAAAATAACACATTCAAAAAACTAAAAGATGCGACATGTACATTACAAAAAGACAAAAAAGTAAAAAGGATGCTTTCCCCACTCCCCCAGCACTAACCCAACCTAAGTGTATTAATACCCCAAAAAACAAGTGCGAAAAGGTGCATATCAGCTAAACATCGCTTGCACCTAACTCTCCTCCTCTTAACATAAGATAATGAAACACGTTTAAACAGTCAATTATTATGTTGTTTACCTCCTTTGATAAGATGTCTATCTGGTATTTGTCACAAGGCTATATTCTGCCTGACACATTTAGCCATCAAACTCACTCAATTAAAGCCTCTGATTTTGTGCCGAGGTGAAAAACAAGTCCAACTAATATGAAGGAGGTTATATTGTCATCCAATCTTCTACAAGCAGGTCATTAAACGTTCATTTTACAGTATGAACCCGTAGGAAATATATATATATATATATATATATATATATATATATATTATAATAATAATTTAAAAGAATAACATTAGAAGATAGGGCAGTAGAAATTATAAAGTACCATCACTCTCCGTTGTTTTCTGATGTCACCGCTGGTAGAATCTTGGACTTGACAAAAGCAGACGCTTCGGCTAAAGTTTCAAACTCCTATTTCTTTCCATTTAAAAAGAACCAGAGCCTTGCTGGATGTAGCAGAGAGTACTTCACTCCTGCCTCCCGAAGCTGTTTCTTGACTGGGAGGAACGAGGTTCCTCTACATAGTAAGTCTGCGCTGAGATCGGGGTAAAAGCTAATATGAGCTCCTCTGTATTTCAGCTGCCCTTCTCCCACGACATCCGCAGAATCTGCTCTTCGTCTGGTAGTAATGCATGCGCACCACCATAGCGCCTCGGGGGACCTGTCGGCTGTGGCGGTCTCAGAGTGCGATGGGCACGGTCCACCACGGGTGGGTGAGTGAAACTTTCCTCTCCAAACACCTCGGTCAGGAACTTTTCTATGAAGACAGAGGGATGATTTCCTTCAATCTTCTCTTCCAGACCAGTCACCCTTATATTGGTCCTCCTCGAGAAGTTTTCAAGAATGTGTCCAGTTTAGCGTGTAGCTTTGCGTTCTCTACTTGCCCAGTGTGTTAGCTCCAATCTGGGATTGTCTGACGTTTGATTTCCATCACCGGCTTCGGGCGGCGTGGCCTGAACATTCAGAAAATTTGTGCAACTTGACTCTAAACTAAAAACGTGTTTTAAACAGAAGAAAGTACAAAATAGGCGAGGAGAGTTTTACACAGGACGTCCTCACTCCGCCATGACACCAGATCACACAAAAATAACAAATAACAGAGTTTAACATAACCTTGGAGGAAATAACTAATGTCGAAGAAATCATAGTTAAAGCCTGTTTTCCAGATCGGTTTTTACTACTGTTACCTGAAACAGTTTTTGTTTCCATGATGTTTAAAAGCTCCATTTAATGGCAGCTGCAGTTACAGAAGTGGTTGAAATAGTTGCCAAAGATTCACACAAAAGACTTGACATTGTGTGCAGTGTAATTGTTCTTTTTGTTGGTAATATTTACTTTGTTTCTGAAACTCATGAGAGATGCTTAAAAAGGAAAGACCTTTTACCCAATAATCACCGAGTTATGCCTCATCTGTGCAGGATTAAAATTTGTACACTGCTGTCCTCTAGAGGCTGCTTTAACAAACTGCACCAAACATCACAGTGCATCAGGACCAACAGGCAAACATTCACCACAACAGACCGGTAATAAAAGTATCATGGTCTAAACAAAAAATACAAATATAGAAGCAACATGAGGATAAATGTACCGTAAAGGTTTACTGTTACACAGTCAAACTTCCTGAGGACATTGACTAAGGGAGACCTGCTGGGTCAGAATCATCTCTACCAACACAACACTAACAGTGTTTCTATTTGTGGCTTCATCTGCTGCTGTTGTAAATATTGTAGGTACACAACTACCAAGTGTGATAGATAATAATGTCATTAAGTTCAATTTTATACAAATACAAAACGATGTGTTTGTGTATTTCTTTTATCTTTCAGGAATAATCTGGTCACACTTCATTGCTAAGCTACTGAGAAATTAATAAGCATGGGGAACGCACCATCAGAGAGAAAAATGGGCAACCGCCTGAGATGCTGTGTATGTTCTAAAGTCTTGCCTCCGTGCCATTCTTTCAACGATTTGTACAAAGCTACTGTCATTGGCCAACATGTTTATGTCTACAATGGAGGCGAATACTACAGACCAGTCGGTTACGATAATCAATACCAATGCCAACATTGTTTTTATAAGCCAATCAGAGATGAGGAACAAAGGAAGAGAGAGGAAGAGAGGAGGAGAGAAGAAGAGAGAAAGAGAGAGGAGCAGAGAAAAGAAGAGGAGAGAAGGAGAGAGGAGCAGAGACAAGAAGAGGAGAGGAAGGCTCAAGAGGCTGAAAAAAAGAAACAAGAAGAATTGAATCAAAGGCTTGAGGAATCACAAAGGCAAGCGGAAGAGCATATAGAGAGCACCATGAAAGAGGAACTTGTGACCAAGCGACACGTTCTAATAAGCCATCTGCATGAGTTTGATGCAAAGAACGAATCTGATTATGATGATCTTCTGGAAACTCTTTCATCAAAATGCAGCATCCCAATTTCAGACCTCAGTCTAGTTCAGCTGAGTGCTGACCAGCTGGGCAGCATCCTGACAGCCCTGGACAATCTCCTGTTTGATGAATGGATCAGTGCTCCTCCATCTCTGAGCACTCTGCAGCATGCCCAGGTGTTAATCACAGAGCTGTGTGCCCTGTCCCTGGAGATATCTGAGGGAGTTTCCCTGAAGGCCATCTCCAATCATGTGCAGTCCCTGGTGAGCCACATCAGCCAATCAGCATGCAATGTCTCTGAGAGTTTCCTGCTAACTCAAGCCCTGTACCTGAACCTGATGCACTTCTTCACTGACCCTGGCAGCTGTGATGCAGCTTTCATAGCTAAACAATGGGCTGAGCAGGACCTCACAGCTGAAGATCTCTTTCTTATAGAATTCTTGGGCACACTCACAACATCACTACAGAGTGCAGTTGGAAGAGCCTCCGCGTTCATTTTGAAGATGGAGATCCAGTGCTTGGAGCTTCTCCTGTCCACACTCACACATTTAAATGGCAAGGAGAGACATGTAGGATCCACTGAAATACTCCTCAGAATTGTGCAAACAAGCAAATGGACACCAACTGAGGCAGTGACTCTGCTCAAAGTGCTGTCAGAGAAATATAAAGAGGATGCTCCCATCACTGAAGTGCTCACATTAGTACAAGTGTATGACCTATCACCAGAGTGGACAGATGACTCTGGAAACTCCCTCACCCAAGCTCTGGACGTCCTTGGCCCTGAGAGATTCCTACTTGACTTCTGTAAGACTCTCAGAAAACAAGATGAGAGCACTCTAGATTCAGCTCTAGCAGAATTAAAAACACTCAATAACTTAGATGATTCTGTTGTCACCATGATGAAAAACATTACCAACGGTGTCCTAAAATATTCAGAAAAAGCCCCAAAAGGTGAACCTTTTATGAGAGATTCCTTCAAAAGTGGAAACCTGAATGTAAATGAAATCCAAAATTCACTCTCTCAGCTGTGCAAAGCAGTGTCTGACACCAAAGGCTGGTGGCCAACAGTGCTACAGATGCTGAGGTGGTGTATGCTGGTGCTGACTGAGAAGACTGAAACACAAGGATTGGTTGGTGTGAAGTTGGACCCATGTGTCACAGCCATGTTTGCAGCCACAAAAGTCCTCATGGGTAAGAAAGTGGACATTGTGTTGAGCTCTAACATTTACTCACTCAATCAAACTAAAGAGTGGTCTGACTTCTACAAGCACCTGGGGATTTCACTCAACACAAACTTGAGGAAAGAAAACATATCATTGATGGATGTCTATGAAGCCGACATTGCCGACAAAGCAAGGTCTGACACCAAAGGCTGGTGGCCAACAGTGCTGCAGATGCTGATGTTGTGTGTGCTGGTGCTGACTGAGATGGCTGCAACACTCAACACAAACTTGAGGAAAGACAACACATCATTGATGGATGTCTATGAACCAGACAAAGCAGTGTCTGACACCAAAGGATGGTGGCAAACAGTGCTGCAGATGCTGAGGTTGTGTGTGCTGGTGCTGACTGAGATGGCTGCAACACTCAACACAAACTTGAGGAAAGACAACACATCATTGATGGATGTCTATGAAGCCGATGTTGTGTATGGTACAATGGATGACTTTGTGTCTGATTACCTTCAATGTGGCTTGAAGGGAATGGAAGCAGGGAGCCCTCTCCTTAGTCGAGGATTTCTCATTGAAGACAGATGCCTCAGTGCTTCCTATAATCTCGAACTCTCAGTGCTCAATGAAAATAATGCTTTGGTGTTTGCTGCAGACACTCTGAAAAGCCTTATGGGTAATTTTTACATTGAGGAGATGGAACTTAGAGACAGATTTATCAAGGCTCTTTTTCAGGTCCTACATTCTAACCTTAGCAAAAGCACAGATGAAGACAGTAAAGTCATAGCCATTTCACAAAAATTCACTGGAAAAGATTTGCCTTCCAATAAGGTCTACATCCTATCCATTCTTGAGAAACTCCTCCAAGAGTTTAGTGGAGAAACGGAATGTGAGAAACAAGGGGCATCCCTGGTTGGCAACTTGTGTTTGGAGATTCTTTTTTACCATGCAGGGCAATTCCAGATGGTGTCAAATCTTACAGCACAAAAAAGATGGTCACCAGAGGAGGTTATAGCCCTCCTTGTAACATTAACTGACCACCATCACGATAAAGACTGCATTTCTATCATGAAGATTTTACATCTGATAGAAACATACCAAGTGTCTTCTAGGTGGACAGATGAGAAGAATCAGTCTCTCCTTGAGCTCTTGAGTGTCCTTGATACTGAGAAAGTGATGCAGCATTTGGATAGATGCTTTGAAAAGGAGGAAACAAAAAGCCTTGAGTGTCTTTTTGATGAAATTCGGCAGATGAAAAACATTGACGAAAAAACCCTGGAGAAGTCTTATTCTATAGTAAAGGGGGTTGAAAACATGATTAAATCGGGTGAAATCAAAAAACATACTAATCTAAAGCAAGCTAAGAAGCTGAGTCATAGCACAAAGACAGAAGACTTGCAGGAGATCCTAGCAGTCTTATGCAATGCTGTACATGTGTGCATTGCTGAAGAAAAGTGGTGGCCCAGAGCCACTCAGTTGACAAGCTGGTGCTTCTTGGCTTTGTCTGACACTGGTAAGCTTCTGGAGATGGGAACTGGAGAGGGCAAGTCATGTGTCATAGCAATGTTTGCAGCGCTGCGTGTACTCCGGGGCGAAAAGGTTGATGTGGTGTCCAGCTCATCTGTGTTATGTCAAAGAGATGCAGAAGAATGGAACAACTTCTACAAGTACTTTGACATCACGGCTGACACAAACACAAACAAGACTAAAGATGAGGATAGAAAAAAATGCTACCAGAAGGACGTGGTCTATGGAACAATTGAAACCTTTGCTGCAGATCACCTTCGCCAGATATTTGAGATGAAGGATGTGAGAACAGATCGCAGCTATCAGTGTATCATCATCGATGAAGTGGACTCACTGCTGTTGGATCAGGGAGTGCAGCTGACATATCTCTCCAGCCCCATGGTCTCCATGCAGCACCTGAATGTTATCCTGGCCATGATCTGGGGCCATGCCAGCCAGTATGGCTTCCTGTCCACAGGACACATCACATTCGTACAGGGTCCCCCTTGTTCATTCTATAAGAGCATATTCGACTCAATTGACATGGATGGAATAGATGACCCCATGGACGTTTTACATATTGCTGAAGAGTCAGGGATTGTGCCTAAGGGATTTACAGAGGAAATCTACAATAGCGAAAAAGATGAGATTCTCAGGAAACTGAAAACCGTGAGTCAGAATGACGTGATAAATTTTTTCCCAAAAATTGAGCAGTTTGTCCCCTATGGTTTCACTGTGTACACGTTAGATGATAATGGATTGCTCTCTCTTAGAAAGTCCACACCGTACAACAACCAAGACATTCCAAAACTTACATTTCTTGTTTTTGATGATGGCTTGTGTTCTGCTCTCTATGATTCTGAGGAAGTTCTAGCCAATCCCATCACAGAATTCATCTTAGATAAGATTCAGTACACTCCATGCACAAACCATACAGGGAAAATCAGCATCCCTGGATTCTTGAAAAATCTGATCGAGAGTAAATTGCCAGTTTGGGTTCAGAATGCCTTTCTGGCAAAGAGACTTAGGCAAGGACGAGAGTATGTTGTGGAAAATGACTGTGTTTGTCCCGTTGACTACAGATCCACGGGTATCGTGGAACTAAATAAGAAATGGGGTGATGGCCTGCAGCAGTTTGTTGAGATCAAACACCAAATCAAAATGAGCACGATTTCAACAGTGACAAACTTTATCTCTAACCTTGCCTTTTTTGAAAAATACGATGGGAAAATATATGGGACCACAGGGACACTGGGGAGTGAAACCGACATGCTGTTTTTGCAGGATCTATATCCCAATCTCTCAGCCTGTAAAATGCCAACTTTTAACCAGAGGAAATTATTTGAGGTCAAGGGCAATCTGGAGACTTCAGCTGTAGAGTGGAAATCTAAAATTTGCCATGTGATTATGGATCAAGTTTGCCCAAATTCATTCAGAGAGGGGAGAGCAGCCTTGTTGATCTGTGAAACTATTACCAAAGCCAAAGAGCTCTATGAAATGCTAAAAAATGTCATCCCAGGTCAAATCATTCTCTACAGCCGGAGTGACAAAGACAGTTCAAGCAAAATAATTAAGAAACTGGATCCTGGGGATGTCATTGTTGCCACAAACCTGGCTGGACGTGGCACCGACATCAAAGTGTCTGACAAGGTGAACAAAAATGGAGGATTATTTGTGGTCCTCTCCTTCCTTTCTGAGAACACGAGAGTGGAACTTCAGGCATTTGGCCGAACTGCACGCAAGGGTAAACCTGGATCTGCACAGATAATCATGACCACTGATCATGTACAGGAGTCCCTCAAGACAGTGTCTTCTCTGGAGGAGGCAAAAGAAACAAGGAATAGACTTGCAGCAGAAAGGACAAATGACATGATGGCTGATGTTACTGAGATGAAACTGCGGGAGGACCTTTTCGCAGAATACTGCAAGACCCTCCAGGGAATTTACAGGAACACCGATGGAGATGAGCGAGGAGTTGTTGTTGCCATCATGAATGAGTTCTGGGGGATTTGGTTGCAAACTAAATCAGAGGAAATTGACAACTTAAAAAGAAATGAATTGGAAAAGAGCTTGAAAGCTGATTTGTCCGTGGCACAAAGTCATTCTCAAATTCAGACTTCACCATGCTCCAGCATTTATCACTACATCCAGTTTGGGAATCTCGCACTGAGCGAAAAAAAATGGGACGTCAGCATGAAGCTTTTTGAAAAAGCAATGTTACAAGATGAAAGTTGGGCAGCCATAGCTTTTTACAATCATGCATACTGCTCTATAAAACAGCAGAATGGAGATTACCTGACTACGGCCGGCAATGATCTCAAGAAAGCACAGGAGTCTCTGAAGTACCTCAGTGAGGAATGCATGGTCTGCCTGCAGTTTGTAAAAATGGCCTCTGTTGAATTAAAAAGCAGTGAACAACCAACCAGCCTTGAAAAACAGTTAATAACCAAGTGCAACTTGTTCAGCTACTTTGATAAAAACATTTGTGAGGCTATGGAGAAGCTGAAGGAAATAAAAGACAAAGGAAGGGATGCAACAACCAAGAAATTACCCATGTTCTCCCTGGTGTCAAGCACAGATGAAGATCTCCAAATAGAGGCCTACAATCTGTACAGTAAAGGTCTGGAATATGTGTTTTCCGTGGAAGAGCAGCCTCGGTTCCCATGGGAAGCTCTGCTGGTGTTCTGTCTCGGCATTCTGCAGATCGTTGGAGGGACACTGCTCACTGCCTTTACGTTTGGAACATTAGCTCAAGTCGGCATTGGGCTGATCAGTGAAGGAATATCAGAATGCATCACTGGCATTAAGTCCATGATTAACGGAGAATTCAGTTGGCAATCATGGGCTATAGAAAAAGCAATATCTATTGGTATTTCTCTCATTGGGTTTGGGGTTGGAAAGCTGATTTCAAAGGGCTTCAAAGCTGCTAAAATGTTGGTCAAGGGACCATGCAAACAACTTAAGTCATTACCAAAGTTTTTCTCCAAACAGGTTAAAGAAGGCCTGAGTGTTGTGACAAAGACAAACATGAAGAATGCAGTGAAACAAACAGCAAAGAAAGTGGCAGAAGAAATCATTATTCATGCATTTGGGAAGGCAGAAGATGCTGTATTGGAAGAAATACTAAAAGGTATTAAGAATCAGATGACAAAGGTTACTGCAAATTTTGTAAAAAACAACATGGAAAAGGATCCTTTGGCTGGATTGATAGAATCCATTTTGCTCTCTCACCTTGAGGATAAAAAACAAATGTCTGATCTCCTGCAGGATAAGAACAGAAAGGGCAAACGTCTGGGTATTTTCAAGACGATAAGCAAAACGGCCTTACAGCCATTCTACGCTGACCTCGAATGGCAGAACAAGCTGAACTCATCCATCACTAAGGTGATTGACAGTGCAGCATCAGAGGCCAAAGGCAAAACACTTAGATTTCTGAAAGTCATTCAATGCATTCACATGGCCTCACTGGCAGCAGAAGCCACCTGTGCAGTCTCCCGGCTTTCAAGCCAGTTTTTCTCCAACCTTCACAAAGAGCTGAATACATTTAAAGAGAAAAACCAATTGACAGAGAAAGTGAAACGAAATGATCTGTCTGCTTCAGAAATGAAGATCCTGGAAGACTTCAAGCAGGATTTAGCCAACGAAACCAGTGCTTTATTAGCAGATGCTTTGGTAGAAGTGTTCCACCAAAAGTTCTCCAGTCACTTTGTTTCAAAGGCCGTAGGCCAAGTGAATAATACCATTAGGGGTTATGTAAGAACTGGCTTGAAGAGTGAAAAAACAGAGGACAAACTCATGGCTGGACAAAACAACAGATACATCTCACACATGTCAGTAGACATGAATTCAAAACGTAAACAGGACAGAGAGTCTGGTAAACGCTCAGAGTCTCATGCTGAAAAGATCAAGGACTCCTCGACAGCCACTACTATTCTTGATATCAGAGTCCTATCAGAAACCACTGGCACTAAGGTTGTCATCCTAACACAAGACAGCCATGGTAAGCTTACCAAAATGCAGGAGCTGAGCCCAAGCACCAAATCTGCCAGTCAAACGGTGACACTGATTTACACACCAAAGAGTTCACAACACCCAGACGGCCATTATGATGTGTCCATCAATAATAAGACTGTGAAAGTAACCACCAAAGAAAAGAGCAGCCTGTTTCATGCTTTGGCACAAGGCTTGAAACCAAAGGCCACCAAAGAAGAGATTGCCTTGGAAGCAGGCCTCCTCCGATCTTTGGAGGCCGACGCTCTAGTGAAACACTCAGATCGATGGGAGCCTTTCCTCAAGTACAAAGAGAGGACGGATGAAATCAGAGGAGGAGACTGGTATATGGCAAAGGAAGCCGGACTAAAAGAGACAGTAAAAGAAAACAAAAAGGTGATCAAGGATGGAAAAGTGAAAAAGTACAACGACTGGGTAAAACATGTAAACAGCAAGCCAAGCACTGGACAGTTCATCAAAGCAGCTCACCAACCACCAGCGAGTAGTATATCGCAAGCTGGAGAATTGAATCAGAATAGCAAATTAGCTAAAGCCATGCTTGAAGTGGTAACAAAGTCAACTGCTGATGTGGAAAAATACAATGGCCTTGGACTTCCAACTATTTATGTGTCAACACCCACACAGGAAGCAAGTCTCCAAACTCCTCTAATGCAAAGGTAATATTACATTTAATGAGTGTTTGATAAGAGAGTGTGGTTGGATGGTAAATGTATTAGAGGCACGTGTTCACAGAGCAGCTTTGCATCCCATGCTGTAGCCATACCTGATCAGATCATACATTTTAACTTAACTTTTAAATGTAACCTCTCTCGACTAACCAGGCATCTGAGTGTCAGCTGAACATGTGCTCACTTCATTTCCCTCAAACAATATCCGTTGCTCCAAGCTAATTTAAGATCAATATGAGATTTAGACAATTTCCTCATACTTGTATGTATATAGCTCCTGAGAAATGGTCTTCCTCTTGTCTCAACCTGATCCTTATTCCATATCTTTAATGATCCGACTTCTGTCTTCCCCAACTAATCTTTATTTGTGTCAGTGAGAACCAAAACACAATGTGACGGGCTTACACATGAGCCTACACAACTTCTGGAATTTGTTTCAGTGATCAAATTCCAATCACAGAGGCAAAGAACACAGTGGAAGAATTCCTGGTCAGGATAATTCATCTCAAATAGATCTTATTTCTTGCTCCCCATTTCTCCTTGAAAGGGAAAAATTGGGGAAAAAAATTTGATTTATTCCCCTAAAGAAAAAATATGGATAATCTTGGGCAGCAAAATGTTCCTATATTTTTTAGGTATTTACTAAAATTTGTAAAAAACCTGACAAATATCCCACTCTGGCAGAAAGTGGCATAAATGTGCAAGTTTTACCTTGTTTTTGTTTATTCACTAAAACGTACACACAAGAGAAGACTAGCAGTGAATGGTGTATTATGGTAAGCAGTTGATCTAAGTGAAAAATTTACTTGTGTTCTTTTTACAGTGGGATATTGACACCTGACAATATGGCTGGCAAAGAAGTCAGGAAAACTACAGAGGTCTAAATACCTGTCATGACGTTTGTGTAGACACCTGTCGGTATTCATTTTAATGATGTTTTTATGGGGGTTTGGTAAATTTATATTGCTTGGGATTTAAAGATATATCTTATCATACATTGGAATTTAGTATTCACATGTAAATGTAAGAGTTGCAACTTGCTATATAACCCAAAGATTACAGCAAGAAAATCTTATCCTATGTATTTCACATGTGTTTAAGATATTTTAAAGTAAGTCTGAAAAAGTGAATTCCATGGTAAAATATTTTTTCTGCCATTGGTTATTCAGATCGCTACAACAATCATACATGCCATCAAGAAATCTAGATGTGTAATCAGAGAAATCCTAAATGCTGTTCTGCGATGGGATAAGTGTATTTCAGGCTCAGTTGTGTTTACCGTTGCTTATGTCACATTTAAAATGGGATTTTCTAGCCTTTTAACTTTGATTGTATTAACTTTAAAATTATATAACAGACTTAAACCATATAATTGAAACACAAAAGATGCTCTGTTGCTTTCTGTAGTAACCACGTGATTGATACAAGCTGTTAAACTAAAGAGCATTCATCTATTCCAATGTGATCCTCAACTAAAAAGGAATTTTCTCTTTATTTTATTTGTTTGTGTTAATTTTGGGGTTTGGGTGAAGGTGTGTGTGTTGGTGAGGTGTTTGGTTGTTGAACTATAAGTATCTATGTTCAGATATATGGTATATATACACTGTCTGATATGTATCACACTTCGATATAATCTCCAGCTTTTTTATACAATGAAGAATTTGTTCATTATGGTTGTGAACATTTTAGTGTGGAGAATTTGTTACACTAGAAGACTGCAGTATCAGTCATGACTCCATAAACTGTGACCTACTGGAGTGACTAGATTTACTCTCTACAGATTCACCAAAACTCAATTCTGAACTTCCTGTGCAAGTATATTTGAGATTTATAGGGTACTGCATACCGGACATTCTAATTCCAACCCGTAATTCCTAGGGTTAGGTTAAGGGTTAGGGTTAGGGCTATTCCTTTATATAATGTTCAGTCGTATATTCTTTGGCTTATCATTGCTGTGTGAAAATCTCAAAATAAATCAGATTATCAACAACATAAGTATTTGTGTTTATTTCAGCAAAGGTTCCATCTGTAAAGCTGCTTGAGGCAACCTGAAATAACATGTCCTGTCTTATAAAATTCCAAATTTAGTCATGTGCATTATACATACCATGAAAAATTACTGCACCACAAACCCATGATATGGCTGTTAATGAACTGTGCTGTGCTTTTGGGGGAGGTAGGGGTAGATTCTCACATTCAGTTCGGGAGGTTGACCACATCTGTATGTTTAAAAGTGGGCTTAAAACCTTCCTTGTCGATTAAGCTTATAGTTAGAGCTGGTCCAGGCTTGACTCAGACCTGCTCTTAGTTATGCTGCTATAGGTCTAGAAGGTCGATAACATCAACTGGCGGTATGCATTATTTAGTGCGGCAGAACGTAACTTGTCCTATGTTCTAAAATAGGAAGCGTTTAGTTTAAAAAGGCATAGAGGTATTGATGTCTGATCTTCTGAGTGGGCCACATGGTTTTTCACAGTACTGCCATACAAACCAGTAGCCAGTCAGATTTACCTTGAGCCTTAGCCCCCCCAAGTTCGGCCTGTATCATTGTATCATTGATTACAAGGCAAAAACACCTGATGGTGCAAAGGGAAGTTATGACACAGGGAGCTGCTCTTTTCAGCTTCTCCTTCCTCTTCTTCATCCTTATCACATCAAACTAATTCATATCACATCAATAGGTGTTTCTGACTTGACCCCTTCCCCGGAGTCCCCAAGCCTTATCGCCCACAGATCCAGGTCCGCAGCTGTGGCCACATCATCATGGATTGCGATTTATGGATCGCGAGTCGGAGGTCGCTGTGGTGGATCCAGTCTGGTGGATTCTATGTCGTTCCCGGCTGATCGTAGTGGGAATGGGCGGATCCTTTGTCGGGTTTCGCGTCAGATAATGGTGGTGGACCACGGCCGAGGTGGAAGCTGATGATGGATCCTAACTGGCGGCAGTGGACAATGACTGTGGATTTTAGTGGCACCCGATCTTGATAGTGGATCATGATCTTGCTGGCTGCTGACCATAGACTATGATTGCAGCAGGACTGCTTGATATATAGTATTGAAGTTATCCTTCAAAATGTTTACCCTCATCATTGCTGCTAAAAACTTTTATCTTGATGATGTTTTCCTGCACTTGACATCTATTGCACATCTGTTTATCCTGGGAGTGGGATCCCTCACATGTGGCTCTCTCTGAGGTTTCTATGTATTTTTACCCTGTTAAAAGGGTTTTTAGTAGTTTTTCCTTACTCTTGTTGAGTGTTAAGATCAGAGGATGTCTCACAATGTTAAAGCCCTATGAGACAAATTGTGATTTGTGAATATGGGCTATACAAATCAAATTTGATTGATCGATTGATTGATAGATTGACCCAAGAATCTCAGCGCACATATTCCTTGACTCAGATATTTTAGCTCTATCCTCAATTCTACTGCGACACATATGCAGATCACAATATTAACTGTAGAAATATCCTAAGTGTATTTTTGCTTAATTTGATAAAGGCTGTCAGATTTGTCTCAGTTGACCAGAAGCATGTTTAAGCCTTAAATATGCCTTAAATAATACTGAAGCTAAAGCAACAAGCCCCACACATTGTCAGCATCCTGTTTAGAAAGAAAATGTTACACAGACAACACAGAGGTACATTAACACTTCATTGTTTGTTTTCTCAAACAATGTTTCACTTTTACAGGAGAAAATACAAGTCAATCAATCAATCAAAACAAATCAAATCACATTCAACATTGATGAGATAAGACAGTGTCTAACATTAATGCAGATTTGTCTGCCATTAGTTTTGTCTCTTTTCTAAATTGCAAATGTGGAATCGCAACATAAACTGCAACCCAAAAATGAACTATCATGAAGAAATAGAACAGAACAATGATATATGCAAAGTAAAATAATTAGCATCATAATGGTCAAAGCTTGAATTGTCTTACTTAAGTGTGTTCTTTCGTATTTTTGGTATGGTGTTCTAGTTGTCCAACAAACTGTGGGTAACATCCTGCAAGGAACTCTGGGAGATGCCCATAAAATGCTTGTGCTGTTGGAGAGTAGCCATGCCAAAGATTTAAATCAATCCTGCATCACTCAATGCTACTAGCCAAAGATAACATTGAGGTGTCTGTAAGTTGTTCTCTGTTCAAAGTTTACAAATTATATATTTTTTCAGTCTCCACAATCAAATAAACTGGGTCTTAATCTATGCCCAAAAAATAAATAAATTTGTTAAATTATTGTCAGACAAAAAAATGATTTGATAAATGGTATTGTATTTATATAGCGTTTTTCTAGTCTTTTTGACCACTCAAAGCACTTTGCAGTACAGTTTTACATTCACATATTCATAATGTGCATTCGGGGTTCAGCATCTTACCCAAGGACACATCGGCATGCAGTTGGGTCAGACTGGTGATCGAACTGCCGACCTTCAGGTTGGAGGACTAGCACTCTACCCCTCAGCCACGGCCGCCCCATAGTGGCTCACAATGTTTGCATTGCAAACTACCAATGTCCATTATATAAAGCACCCTCCACAGACAATAGTCACAGAGTGCTTCACAATGAAAGAGAGCAAATCAGATAGAAACAAATAAAGAAATAGCTGATAAAATATACATGAGGAGCATTTTCTTTTGCCTCCTTCTACAAATGAACTTTTTGTGACAAACATCTGCAGTTATTCTTAACATGTTTTATAACACAACATTACAGGAGAATGGTTATTCTGCACATTTGTGTACATGTTGATAGCTTAGAGTTGATTGATGAAACAGAAGGACTGCTGCCACTAAAGGATGGTCTTTACTGAAATGAGATGATCTTCTTCCTAACCTCCCTCCAGTCAGAGAGATAGTCCGTTACATCATCCAGTAGCTACACTAAACTTTCCTACAGTGAAGGCTGCTCAGCAGAAAATAATAAAGCTAAATACAATTGAATCATTCAAATGGAGCCAGAGTGGTGTTTACTGTCAGTCACTGTGTTGTTAGCCAACAGTAACCATAATCAGTTAAAACAAGTGCTGTATCCACACTAAACCCGCATCCTTCTGCAACTCAAAACAGCACAAGGCATAAGGCATCATAGATCTATGTGCAGGGAGTGCAGTAGTTAGCAGGTTAGTCCACTTTCAACAGATGATGATAGCGGGTGAAGGAAGGAATCGTTTTAGGTGCCCTAGTGCCAAGTTAAACAACTTGAAAGAGATATAATGAACAGTCTGCATTTAAATCCAACATACTGACATTGAAAACAAACACATTTAGCTTTATTCATACTGAATCTCATCAGCTCTACTGGAAATAAATAATCAGTCAATGTCAAGCAATGTCATGAGATGGATCAACACTCAGTGGAGCAGGTATTCAAGTGAAAGCCATGACTGTTCCTGTGGTCTAATTCTGCTATTTACTCTGTAATATATATTATGTGTCATGTCTGTGGATGTACAAGAGTACAACACAAAATACATGAAGGAAAATGGAAACTGAAGATGTGAGGAATAAGTTTAATGCTAATCTATGCATGTTGTTAGTATTTGCGTTGATGCATGGGTGTGTATGGGTGTATGTGTGTGTTTAAGCACTGTACAGTTGACTGTCACATATTAATATCCTGCTGTAATGGCAGCTTTTAAAAGCAGATACGTATCAGTGACAGAGGGAAAAAGGCGATCAGGAAGGTTGGAGGTGAGAAATAATGGTGAGTATATATTTGATATAATATATTTGACAGCCAATCATTCATGTTAACTCTAATCTAAAATAAATATTACAGCAACATTTCTGAAATTAACAAAATTGAGTTCTGGGCTCCTCAAGGATGCACAAAGGAAAGAGATAAATCACACTGACTGAAAAATGCTTAAAGATTTGTGAAAACAACTGCACTGAGCAGAAAGAGGAATTTTAAATAAAGAAAATGAAAAAATCATAATTAAACAATTAAATTATAATTTTGTTTGAACAATGCATATATCAGGTACAATTATGAAATCTATGAAATCGCCCTTTCACTGATTTTATATTAACCTTACATATCATAAGTAAGGGCTGATTATTTTAAATATGTTCACTTTATAACTGGTTGATAAGTTGCTATTTTTGCTCTTTAAATACCATTTTTATTAATAATTAAACAAACATTCATTTTGACCCCAAAACCATCCATCAACCTCATTTCTCATTCAATTTAGTTTTCAATAAGAATATTGGTACTTTTATTATATATATTTATAATCAAAATAAATGCTGAAATAATAATTGACAAGATTTATCACATAAAAATAAAAACAATAATAATTATAATAGTTATAATATCGCATAACAATTTGAGGTCAAATTAAAAATTAAATATGTTAAAATATGAGTTTTTCTTTTGTACTTCATCAACTTCTGTTCCATATTCCAGCACAAATCGTGTTTCCTTCTTTAGAAACTTAATATTAACCATCGGCTTTCTGGTTACGAATATTTGTAAAGTTTTCCAACTCATTTGCATCTAAAAGTACATTTTCTTGCATCAACTGTTGTGTCAAAACAAATTGATTCAGGTAGAAAAACTTATATCATACATGTTGATGAACTTCCAACATATAAAACTATGTGATTGATTCTAGCTGAAGATTAGCTAAGAGATGTTGTTTTTTCTCAAATGTTGGCTGAGGGGTAAAGTGGGACAAATGCTGTGGGGTAAAGCGAGACATGTAGCACAAGTTAAGTTTAGTCTTAAACATATTTTAGTGTAATATTACATTACATATGTTTTATTTTTAATGCCATAAACATTGTAGAAAAGCCATCATGCAAATAAACTACACCAGGGCCGACAACCTTGGGCCAAACACCCCTTACAGAGATGGAGAGTAAAGCCGCTGAGGTCATGCAAGGAAAGACGTCCTTAAGAAAAGCTGGAAGGGATAGAAATATTGAAAAGACAACCCTCAAAAGATTCATAAAGAAAAAAGAGAAAGGGGAAGACAGTAGCCTGGGGTGCAGTAGCTGAGGTTAAGAGAATATTCACAGATGAGATGGAGGAGGAGCTTGCCAAACACTTGAAACAACTAGCTGACCAGTTCCATGGCCTTGCTCCAGTTAAGTGCCGTGAACTGGCATTTGAATACACAGAGAAAAACAATATCCCTGTCCCTGCCAATTGGACAGAGAAACAATGTGCAGGTAAGCTAGGGTGTGCAAGAGATCACATGAATCATAATAATCATAAATGCGCTTAATTGACCTATTACAACATGTGTTGTTATGGTAGTTTTAAAGTGGAAAAAGTGAGTGGATCAATTTACCCCCTTGTTTTCTCTGGTCTGTCTCACTTTACCCCTAAGCTGGGGTAAAGTGAGACACAAGACCACTTTTTAAAAACAAGCATATTTTCACCGCCCTTTGTCCTGAAGACATTCTGATCATTTCCACTGCTAGAAACATCCTGAATTAATGAGAAATGTGTACATTTTACTGATATATAATTTAAGTTCGCCTACATTACCCCGCTCTCCCCTACCCGAGGGTGCAAACCCAGAACAACAAGAATCAAGAAAGTACAATTTCTTCAAAAATAGAGCAAAACTACAAAGTGCTATAACTCTGATATGATTGTGACTTACAACGGTAATTAGCATGAATCATCAGTCCAAAGGCTATTTGAATAAAATTATCCTGTGTTTAAAAGTACGTAAGTGGTATTAATATTATTCAAATTGAAATGTGTTTATGTTGGGCACAATGAAACAGGTCTGAAGAATTTAGGTTGAAAAGTTTTAAAATACAAATTATTCCTAACATCTGAGTACAAATGGCAGTAGGCACTTGCAAAGTCAGCGTTGGGATTATGAGGAGGTCTTGGGAAAAATGTTCTCTGGCCTCAAAAACTTTGAGAACCCCTGCTCTAATGAATCTGTTTCAGGGATTGTACACATTGATTTTTAGCCATTACATTTACAGTATCTATCTAAAATAAGACTTGGAGGATTTGCTTGAATATGCTGAACATGTGTGGTAGCAAAGTGTACTTCTTACACTATTCTGACTGCAGTAACTCCTAGGTGCTGTTCAAAAAGAGACATCCGCTGAGAGTGTAAAGCTATATTTATTGAGGTTAACAACTGTAGTGGAAAAATAACTAAGTGTGGGTGAAACCCATTTTTTTGTTGAAAAGTACGTTTTTGCATACCTGATTGATACTTTTATGAACTGAACTGTTTGTGACCTGAAACCTATATAACATGTCTAAATACTCTTATGACCTGAAACCTTTATGAACTATTTTATTAGTTATTTACTGACCAGAGAACCGAATTTATGTCTGCTCTATCTCCTAAGGAAACATAAGTAAATCCGATTTCTGTTTTTTGATTCCTTTCTCAAACTGTGCCTACAGAACCAGTCTGAACTGGCTAAGACACACAGCCTTAGTTCTCCGATATAAGATCCTTGCATTTGACTGTTCTCCATCTTCACTCTGAGATCTCTGTGACTCTCTATGTATGATCCGTTCTGCAGAAACCCCCTATAAAAAATACACGTAGATAAATTTGTGCTCCAGCCTCTTGTGTTTTCAGATTTCCATCACAAGGTGGCTGCTTCACTCTGAAAAAATGTGTCTGTACAATGTTTGTGAAAAACTGGGAACAGAGCAGTTTTGTGGTATTGGTGCCCTGCACTGATGCCACTGTCTAAGACCATTTGCCACATGAAAGGGCAGAGGCAGTGCACTGGGTCTCTAAAAACCAATGCCAGCTAAAAGCTAATACTTTTTCCTGCAACCTGTGTCTTTAGTTGACATAACAGCTGTCTCTCCTTTCAGGAGCTGCAGATCATGGAGGCCGAACTGAAATAAAATGGTAACCTAGAAACATCAATAATGGTGGGACACTACAAGAAGGTTCAGCTATACTATGGCCTTCTCAACCCAACTCAAGCATTTAGCATTTAGTTCAAAACACTAAAATAAAAGCCTTTGAGCCTCATTTGGTCTTAATGATTTCATCTTGAGGACGTGGGTTTATTTTACCTGCATGTCCCTCACTAATTCCAACCTGGGTTGTAGGTAACTTTTGACCTATGCAACTAGATGAGCTAGACTTGGATTATTTTTCTAATCTCAAAGAGAGGAATATACATTAAAAACAGCAGTATGTACGTCTTTTTGCAACCAAACCAGAAAATATAAAGAGGAGTGATGTAAAGCCTGCATGTGTTATATACCCCAATCAGGCAATGCTGACTTCCACCTCCGCCAAGGCAGTTAGGTTTTCGCCCCTGTTTGTTTGTTGACTTGCTTGCTTGTTTTTACATTTTTATCCATCATTGAAAATAATGAGGAAAAATAAATATTTTTTTCATTTTACAAATACATATTCAATGTGACTGGCCAACCCCCACAACAGAATAGCTTTATGTGCAGGGGATAATGCAAACTACAGTGGTTCTCTGAACCAAACTTATTCCAGAGAAAAGCTCTCTCTGATTCTCGGAAACAGTATTACTAGAAGAAATGGGAAGGGGCAGAGAAAATGAAAGTGATGATGCTAGGTAAGTGTTGCATAGCAGAAGCAGAGTGTTTCCCCTCAGTATATAAAAGACAGAAACGTCCTATGCTATTCCGACAATGTCAATGTGTGTAATGTTCATAGGGTCACTGGTGTTGATTAACTCTCATAGAATTAATACTTGACTCTGCAGTATTGTTGTTCAAACTCCTGAAATCAGAACATTTTATTTCAGTCACAGAAAAATTTAAAATCTGTTTTTGATACTTTGCCAATTATATCATTATGCAAACAAGAAAATATATGTCCTTAGATCTGTAAACAAAAAATCATGAAAGAGAGGGAATAGCAGTAGCTATATCTAACTTGCACAATGCCATGTATTTTTGTAACCAGGCTTCCGTACAGTCTGAGTGAGCTGACCTTTAACCTTAAATGCCTGTCTCCTCTTCCCACAGGACTACCAGACAGTAGATCCAGAAAATGCAAGTGCTTAAACGGTTATATCGGCCAGGTCAACGATAGGTTCATCCGGCAGATCAAGTAAGAGCCAGTCATACACCACCCAAACATCTTCTGCCAACAAATCGAGATTATTATGTGAGTAGATGAGCTGAATGATTTCACATTTATGTGCCATTCATTGGGTTCTCTTTAACACAACTAGTTCTTCTCTCACAGAAACATAGGAAAGCAGGAGAAATGCGTGAATCCACAGTCAAGATTCGGAAAATGTCTTCTCAAAAACAAAAATAAGTAAGTCCAGCTCGACTGTACAAACATCTGACAACATGACACAGTGTTGGGGCAGGACAGGCATCTCCCACAACACTGTGGCTGCTTCACATTCCAATTGCTTTTTAACTAACAGTTTCTTTTGTTGATTCAGGCATGAGAACAAGAGAGCTGCGATCATGACGACGACCTCCAGTCAAACAAATGCATGGAGCTCAACAAGACTCCTCCCCACAGACTCTGCTCCAACGACCATGTAACGGCACAGAAACCCTGTTGTTGTAATAGAAGCTTACCTTTGTCATGTTATCACTATAAGTGTTCAAATGTTCTCAGTGGCCAATCACCAGTTCATGTTCTCAACTTGTCTTCACCTGTATATATGAAGTAAATAATCTGTACATATATTTACAATAATAAAAAACACTGAATGGTCTACCTGTACTTGATGTTTTTTCATTACGCCAACCATAACACAAACTGAGTCTGTGATTATCTTCACCAGTCAATATATTACAATGAAATTACAGCAATGTAAAAGTCAGTAGTTGAGATAAAACCAGCTGTAATCATATGTGAGGTATATATGGTCAACACTACATATGGCCAAAAGTATTTGGACAAACTGGCTGCAGGGATTTGCTCCCACTCAGCATTCCTGACCATCCCTAGGGGTTTGTTTATTGTTGTGCAGGCCGGTCATCGTGTTCTCCTGCACCGAGGGACCATAAACCCATTTCTCCATGAGATATTTAGGTGGTAGTGGGTGGAGTGTCCTCAAGCTCTTAGTCAGACTCTAATATGGCTACTTTTGGTTTCAAAAACAAAGATGGTGCCAAATCGGGTGATGTCATGGTGGGTTGCCACTTGGCTAGAGCTCATTGTAGTGATCCCTGGAGGATCGTCAGTACTTTGCACATAGCTTTCATCTGGGGTCTTTTCTTTTCTCATAAAACATTTTGTTAGAATTAAACCTAGTTGTTTGCTTTATTTCAGGAAACTCACTGTGTTTGAGTCATGGTATTAATGTTTTTCAAAGTTGTATTTTTTTACCAGATGTCATTCTGAAAGTAATCTTTCAAATCTTCTAATGTTTTTCTCAAACTAAATGACTCTCACCAAGTGGACCAGACATCATCTAGTCCTCTACTTAAATAACTCATTACCAGATGTCAATCTGATATTTTTACAGCGTAACATTCCTTTATATGCTCTAAGTTTACATAAATTATACCCATAACCTTTCTTTAAATAAGCAGCATACACATCCTCAAAATATATTAAACTCATAGCTTTTTATTCAGTCGTTATATAAAAAAGTTAACCATCTTGTGAGCAAAACAGTATCAATACATCCCAAAATCATTACAGCTGATATCTTAATGTTCACAATAAAATATGAAGATCTGTTAAAAATGTATAAAAGAAAGAAAGGAAACATTTTATGCGTTAGAAATACTGTCAGAGTTTGTGATCCAGTTAAAGAAGCAACACACAAGCTTAAGCAGATAGTCAGTTATCCCTGTATTATCTTTTTCCTATATAAAGCACAGAACCAGCAGGTTGGAGATTGAAAACATCTCATCAACACCTTTTCATTAGTCTGTTAACTGACTTAATCCAAGTCATTTTCTGCAAGGTGCACAGTGTAATATTCTTGATCATCATACTGTTTGGCGTTAGAGATTAAAATGAATGTGGAAGTAATCCACTGCAGCACAGTTAAGGTTACTTGTGAGAAATCACTTCCCACTGCAGACTTTTATACATCGTTATTGGACACCTGGTCATTTCCAAACACTGCATGTAATACTGAGTTTTAGAAAACACCCTGTACAGTAGATGTGGTAGATGAGAACTTAAGTTTGACAAAAAATAATAACAGTTCAAATAAAGGTAACAGACAATAAGAGTATTGGAAATCTGCCACAGAGAATACTGGAGCAAGGAACTGCTGGAATGACTTGAATCTTACAAGGAAATACACTTTTGTGGTGAATCACTAAATGTGATTAAAATACCACTGAGCTCATTACCTTAGTTAAAAACCATCCACATGTGTGATTTGAATTGAACTTGCTGAAACCCTTCATCATACAGAAATTATCGAAATCATTGTACCTGGTTTGGTATCTGAAGAAGTAGCTCGTGTGTGTAGAATGTCCTGCTATGTGAGGCTGGTCCCAAACGCTTGTGTAAAAAAGCTTTTGCTAAAGAACAATGCTACATACATAGACCTGTAGTTCATGAAGACGCTCAGCCATTAGCCTTAGACATAGTATTTTTGCACAACTAGTGCAATGCCTTTATTTAAAACTGCCTGTGGAATGAGCTGTTGGTTTGGCCTGTGCTCCAGTATCTACTTCACACATACTCCTCGTTATTAGAGAGTCCTCCTCAAACAGACCTACTGTCACTTTTTGATTGTTTGTGTGCCGGACGTATTTTTTCAAACGTTGTGTTCATCCGACCTGATTCATGTGCAATATAGTTCATGATTTTCATTAAATGAAACTAAAATTGCTTCATTACTGCTGTAAATTATCTAAAGATGAAGATGATGATTCAATTCAGTCCTAAGACCGAAGGCACACTGCCCCACTGACTGATACAGAGCGAATCGTCGCCTTTTTATACACATTTTATTAATATTGAATGTATCATGTGTTAAAATCGTACACACTCAGCACTGCAATTCCTCAGACAATCTACAATACACAAACTAACTGTGAAGTTGATAAAAATGTATTTTTAGAAAAATATGTGTTTCACATACAGACAGACATTTGTGGAAGAAGATCGATATCATTTCCGATGGACTAATGTAGCTATAATTAGCTTAATTAGCTGCGAATAATACAAATCGGTTTCTGGCTACCTATCTTATAGAAAGGATACATTACTTCATAAACTTCTGAAAAAAAATGGAAGTTAAATGTGCCACTGTGGTGAAATTTGACTTTTGTCTCTTACAAAAGTTTAGATGAGTGACTGAAAACTTGGGAAACTGGAACTTCTATGTGAATTTGTGAAGCTGAAAAAAACCTTTAAGTTAAAAATAATGTAATTTAAAAAGAGCTCAATTCAAACCACACAGTCAGATAAACGGTTTTCACATTAAAATCTTTCAATGCAGACACAGTATTAAGTATTCTCTAGTGGTTAAATTTCACATTTCAGTGTTCAGCTTAAAAATTGAAATCATCTTGGCCTTTCATGTCATAATCACACATCTGCTAAAGTACAGTTTTTCATCAGAGGCAAAAGTGCCATAACAGAAACAAAGACTCAATAATTGCAATATGTATATTAATTGTATCTCTTATAAAACTAAACAGCTAAAGTCCCACAAAGATATAAAGCCCTTGTTTATGGGGGTTGATTATTCTAATTGCAAACTGTATATGCAGCAGTTTACTTTCATAATCAACAAAGCAGCATTTAGAACCAATATTAGGTTGGCCTGACATCCAAGGATGGTATAAACTTAATGGATGTTTAAAGGTCTACCGACACACTAAAGGCCGGCGCATGCTTCTGCGTTTTCAGAAGCCCGCAAGCGCAAGAGCCCTTCCGGGCCCCTTACGTGCTTACCTACCCCTTCTTACGTGCTTGCGTGCGTCGCCCATACGGCCCCTATACGGCAACGCCCCGCAAGCCTCAAGCAGCCCGCAAGGCTGTGATTGGTCTGCTAACTACATCCTTTCCGGAGACGCATTTCTGGTATCATGCCCCATGATACCGGCAGAAACCACGGAAGATTTAGAAGAACGAATATGGACCAAATCGAGGAGCGTTTGGCAGAAGAGATCGAAAGTATGACCACTTGTATAACCCGTCACTGACTGGCGGATTTGTCCGCCAGAAAAAGGCTCTGAGGAGCCGCCATGGCGATGTAAATAAACAGTCGACGACGACTGCCACACACAGAAAAAGGCGTCTCTAAAGGCCGACCCATGCTTCTGCAACTGCGTCGGCGGCGTTTCACGCAGCTGTGTCGCAGGACTCTTTGTCATTCATGCTTCCCCAACCTTCCCCAAGCGCTGCGCGTCTTATACAGCAATTCCCCGCCAGAACACTAGGCGGAGTAATGTTTTTTGTCGAAGACGACCTTAGAGACGCCTTCTTTCTTCTTCATCGATTGTTTATTTACATAGCTACTGTGGCTCCTCATAGCCTTTTTCTGGCGGACAAATCCGCCAGTCAGTGACGATACAAGCGATCATACTACCGGATCTCTTCTGCCAAGTGCTCTTCTATTTGGTCCATATTCATTCTTCTAAATCTTCCGTTGTTTCTGCCGGTATTATGGGACATGAAACCGGAAACGACTCCGGACGGGATGTAGTAGGCAGACCAATCACAAGCCTTGCGGGCTCCGTGAGGCTCACGGCACTTTGTTGTATAGTTAGAAAAATTGGGCGACGCACGTAAGCACGTAAGAAGAGATACATAAGCACGTAAGGGGCCCGGAAGGGCTCTTGCGCTTGCGGGCCCGTGAAAACGCAGAAGCATGCGCCAGCCTTAAGGCGAATTGCGTTGCATACGCGCACACGTTAGAGAAGCATAAATTAGAACGAGTCCTTCGACACAGCTGCGTGAAAAGCCGCAGACGCAGTTGCAGAAGCATGCACCGGCCTTGATCCTGATGCTTTTGATGGAGTCTAGGTAGCTTACTCATTGGGAAAAACTGTAGAATTATTGGTCTATTTTATTGTTAAGGCTGTTGTTTGCACATGTAAAAATGTATCCTTGTAAAAATTGTTTCTTGTCAGTTAATGGTTACTCATGAGCATTGGTTATTGATGAGATAAAAAATGCACATCTCTATTGTGAGAACATGTTTGGGATCTCAGTACGTGCTGTTCCATTACAGGTAGCTGTACAGGTTCCTGTAGCCTTCCATCCATCAGACCGTTGTGACCATGTGGTCTGGTTTAGTAACACTTGAATCTGCTATTTTGCAAAGTAGTAACATAGTGTGACGACATCCTGTCTGTCAGGATCCGGGGAGTGAAAAAAGGCTGAGATATACTGATTCAGGCAGTAGCTTAGCAACGTGGTGTCTGGACAGCAGATTCCCTCCTTCACTGCTGTCGAGCATCTTGGGAAGTGGAGTCCGCAGTAGCTTGTGCAGTTCCTGTAGCAGGGTCTTGAGACAGCAACTGCTTTGGTGGACGCAGGAACACCACCATCACCGTTATATTATCACTTGAGCCAGCTGCCTTAGCATGACTTACCAAATGTTGAGCGACTCTCTGTCCAATAATCTCCTCAGACTGTTTCTGCTGAGTGTCTCCTCCTTCAGGGTCACCAAGTTGCTGCAGTGCATCCAAGACCAGATCTGGGACAGCTGAAGGTTTGACTGTATCAAAGAAGCCATCACACGCCAGTAACACGTAGTCCTCATCACCGAACAGCTGGACCGTTGAGGAGTCGGCATCTCCAGACACATAAGGCTTCTGGTCAAAGTCACCTGGAGGAAAGGTATGAATGTGTGGTTAGTAGCTGCAGCTAAGTACAGAAGGAAATCATCAGGCGGATAGAGTCCAGACCTGAGGGTCTCTTTATCAAATCACAGGTAATTGTTGAACATGTCAGTTATGGTTATAGTTTTTTATTGGGCAATAAACTATGGACTTTTTAGATTAATTGTCAAATTAATTTGCTAAACTGCAGCTCTATAGCTGATAACAGTAGTAGTAACCTTTTAAAGTATTGTCTCATGCCAATACAATTTTTAGTCACAACCATGTTTAGTGTTCAGCTGTGTAAAACAATAATCTAAACCAGAGTCTTTAAAAAGAGAAATAGACCGTTATCCTCCACAAATCATCTTATTAACAAGTCTTTTTTATTTTATTTAGAAAAGATGTACAAAACAGGATACAGACCGATGAATATTGCAACCAAATGAATACCTTGCCCCTTAACCTTCAGTACAGTGCAGCCATAAGTGAGGATATTCTCTGCTTCACTGCAAAAAACTGATCACAGGTGTTGTAGACTTAATACAATCCTAATATATGGTTTCCTGGATATAATACTATATCGAACATGGGTTTGAAAAGTTTGTTTTCGTCCTGTAAGGACCCATTCAAATTCAAAACATTCTAGAAGCAGACTATCTGCAGTAGTTTGTCCAGCAGAGGGCACTCACTATCAGCGTGTGTGTCTTCGGGGGGCTGTCGTTGGTTACTGGTAAATGTCAATGAGCTCGGACACAAAAGGGCTACTCTTATGCAGTTCTTTCTATAACGATGTAAACCTAATCAAATTAAAGCTGAGACCTGGCAATTTGTATCCATTATCTTTTGTCAAACTGAATGTGCTGAAGCATTGAGCCAGAGGAACATAAAATGTGTACTTTTGTCCGAATACATATGGTCGGTACTGTTAGTTAGACTAATGTTGTGAACAAATAAACTAAATACCAAATGCCCCGCTAATACACAAGAGACAACGTGCAGTAAGGCTGAGAAAAACAAGGGTGGAGACCCTCTTTGTATCAGCACTAATTATAAGATCCTGCTGGTTGTGACTGACTTACCGATTGCTCTCGAAACGGCATAGGTGCCATTAACACGCCAGCATCCCATGAAGGTGACACAGCCGCCAAGATCCTCAATTCTTTGTTTCTCATCCTGGACAGCGGGGAAAATAAAAGACAGTTTACCATCGGATCACCTTTTCATGGGTTGGAAGTTATTGGAACAGGCATCAGTGATTATTTAATATTGACCTGTCCCAAGTTTGTCAACTAAGGCTTCAAAAGATTCATATTTTCATTTGTAATTAATTTATGATTTTTTGGGGGGATTAATCAAATAATTATTAAGTCATAATCTGCTGCAGAGATCACATGGTTTTGCTTTGGGCACATCGACAACTGTGTTTTCAACGAGAGATATAAGCTTTCTTTTTGTTGATTTTCGTATTTTTGCATCTGTCGCGTATTAGAAGCATCATCATCCCTCCCGCTCTTTCGCGGTGAATCCAGTGATGATCACCACCTCCAGAGATGCAGAGGATCTCCGGAGTTCAGCGCAGGTCTGAAAGTACCTTTATTATGGCTTCTCTTTGGCTGTTAATGTGCTGAATCTGATAACCAACTTGTCTGTTATGATAATGGTTGTTTCAAACATATTAAAAAATGGATTCAAATGCTTTACTGTGAGGTCACACACACCCACAAATTCCAGATAATCTCCTGAAATCAACCGGAGGGTCTGTATAAGAGAACATAAATCACGGAGTCAGAGTTATTCCAGAGTTCCTCCTTCCAGCCTCCAAGTAGAATGTTATAATGTCTAAATGAGTCATTGTGAGAGTACAGCAGATACAGATTCAGCCACGAGTGAATGGCCATGTTTGTGGCATTTCAAGGATACTGACAAAAACAAACAAAAACAATATAAATATTTAAGGATGAAAGAAAGGATCCATTTACGTAGAAAACAGAATGAGGTTAACTTGGAAAGAAAAGGTGATTCCAGATATGGGCCAACACCGGTGTCAATGTGCTGTAAACAACAACACTTGTTCTTCGCAACTGATTAATACGGAACTTCCTGCCTCTGCCTGCTTCACCACCCTTTACCTGAACACTCCAAATATATCTTAGTTGTTGTGGACCTGCTGCATTGTTCACGTATGAAAGCAAACCCACGGAGAAGGTCCGGGGGTCGGATTTATAAAAGAGTGCGTAGGATTCTTACTAAAAGTGTGCGTACGCACAAAAGCCGGAAATGGCTAATTCCGATTTATAAAACCGTGTGTACGCACACCTGAACGCTATGTTCACAGTCCACTTGGAAACATTCGTAGGTGGATCTGCCTCCAAATCCGCCCTCCACATGCCCACCGTCAACCATGATTGGTCAATGCAAAGCACGGCACGAACATTTAATGATGCCGCTGACCAATGGGTTTCCACCTTGAGTCCTGTCGGAGGCACGGCATCAAGCGATGTGAAGAGGAAGTGAAACTTTCTGACACTGACATTGAGGTGTTCGTTAGTGAGGGTGAAGAGCGATTTTATGGGACAGCAATGATGTCAGTAATAAAGAAAATACACTGATACCCGCTGCTGGGGATAACACAATGTGTGTGATCAGAAACCGCTGAACCCTCGCCTCCTCCCCGCCCTTCCATTCACATGCACACATCATGCAGAACCCCGCACCACTGTCAGGGCAGTATTTATTTGTTTAGAGCATCGGACTGACTCCCTCACATCTGTGGATCCTTGCCTCCACTCTGGGATATTATTTGGAAAGTGTCTTAATTTCTTAAGTGATCTCTGTGCTCCGTGCGCTCTGTGGCACGGTCACGTTCACTGCCGTGAAAAGAAGTACCGTACTGAAGATATTATAGAAGATATTATTAAAACTATTAATGACTCGGCTCTGTAACTCCACTGTTAAATAGAATATGAACGTAATTTGCTGTAAGTTGTTTTTATATATTTTTAAATTAAAAGGCTCGGGTGGAGCAGATATGTCGCACGAGCAAAACTAAGATGTTGGTTTTAATGTAAATGATGAAGTGGATCAATAATCTGCTTCAATTCAACACCTCATGTCTGCATCGCCACTTTCCCGTCTCCAAAACGTTGGTACGCATGGGTCAGAGTTTGCTTAGAAATACGCAAATTTTCCTGGCAAGTTCGTTTTTATAAATCCCAACTTTGGCGTGAGAAGTGGCGTACGCACGTTTCAGGGCCCGTTTTGTGCGTACGCAACGGTTATAAATCCGACCCCTGACCCGTGCAGACATTCTCCGAAGTGCCTTTCGGAAAACGTCTTTTGTGTGTTAGTGTGTGTGTGTGCTTGTGTGTGTAGGTGTGAGAGAGAGATGTATCCCTACTTCTCTCTCTGGTTTATGGGGTTCCATGAGTGTAACAGCTTCACCCTTTCGGACCAGCATTGCTTGAGAGTCTCCTAGCCAGGCCACAGTCAGCTCTTGACCTTGGATCAGCACCACCACGCCTGTAGTGCCGCTCCGCAGACGCTGAAAACACACAGGATATTTATCAGCCTGGGGTTCTCTGCAGCAATGCACACTGGGAAAAACAGCTGGAATTAGAATTTAATTTAAAAAAGAAATGTTAATTAAGGCAAATATGACATAAAAACTAGAAATTATCAAAGATCAATCCACATACAAAATCTAATTGCGTAATGGAATATGATTGGTCGTTAGAATCGTAAAAGGTAATTGGAAATTAAAAATAATTTCATCCAAAAGCCTTAAATATTGTGGTTCTATTTAGAATTTTAATTCGTGATCAACACAGAGTTGAAATGTGTGACTCAAATTGTACCTTAATTATCTAATTTGTTACAGTCACCAACAAAGGAAAATTCCCTCATTAACTACTTACCACTATACAGAGGGGTCAGTGAAGTGTTTGAGTTCACATAACAGTTAAAGGGCCCATATTGTGTAAAATACATTTTCTGGGCTTTAACTATCGGTATTTACTTGAAGGGGGTCAGTAGGGACCCTCAAAGTATGAAAACAGCCACTCCGTGGACTTTTTCACTCATTCCATTATAAGAAATATGTTATTGAAACGTCTCTTAATCGTACTTCCTCTCCCTTCTGATGTCATCATGGAATCGCACTCGTCTCTCAGTCCCACCAAGCCGGTACAAGTCCAGCCACACCAGCAGCATGAAGGCATGTTGTGTTTTTTCCAGATTTATTACGTCTGAAGAAGAGGTCGCCTTTGCTGAAACACTTTACCCCTGAAACTCCAAAGTGTTTTAAGGACTCAAACACCTCACACACCCCTCTATTGGCATAGTGGTGAGTAGGTAATGACAGAATTACATTTTTCAGTGAACTATCGATTAAAATGTGTCTATATCATAATAACTTTTAATTTTGTACTGCAGAGGAGATTATTCCAGTGGCACACTCACACTAGTGTTCAGGTCAGGTCAGGGGTAAGTACAAGCTGAAAGCAGAGTATTCAGGGTGTAATCAGTGCTACGTCAGTACCTCTCTCTTGGCTTTGTCTCTGAACATGTCATCTGTGCGTTTGAAGGCAGTTTTAAAGGCAGTGGCTGCGTCGCTCGGTAGCATTTCCTGTTTACTCAGGGCAACATGGAGGTGGGTTGCTGTGTAGGTGGCAGCGTCTACCCCTCCATGTCCATCAAAAACGGCGTAGTAGGCACGCTCCACTCCATCCTGGGCCATGGTGTGGAGAGAGAATGAGATACAGTGCCTTGCATAAGTATTCACCCCCTTTGGACTTTTCTACATTTTGTCATGGTATAACCACAGATTAAAATTTATTTCATCGGGAGTTTATGTAATGGACCAACACAAAATAGTGCATCATTTGGAAGTGGGGGGAAATATTACATGGATTTCACAATTATTTACAAATAAAAATTTGAAAAGTGTTGAGTGCATATGTATTCACCCCCTTTACTGTGAAACCCTAACAAAGATCTGGTGCGACCAATTGCATTCACAAGTCACATTTGCAAGTCACATAATTAGTAAATAGGGTCCACCTGTCTGCAATTTAATCTCAGTATAAATACACCTGTTCTGTGACGGATTCAGAGTTTGTTGGAGATCATTACTGAACAAACAGCATCATGAAGACCAAGGAGCTCACCAAACAGGTCAGGGATAAAGTTGTGGAGAAATATGAAGCAGGGTTAGGTTATAAAAAAATATCCAGAGATTTGAACATCTCTCTGAGCACCATAAAATCCATCATAAGAAAATGGAAAGAATATGGCACAACCGCAAACCTACCAAGAGGAGGCCGTCCACCCAAACTGAAGAGTCGGACAAGGAGAAAATGAATCAGAGAAGCAACCAGGAGGCCCATGGTTACTCTGGAGGAGTTGCAGAGATCCACAGCTGAGGTGGGAGAATCTGTCCACAGGACACCTATTAGTCGTCTACTCCACAAATCTGCCCTTTATGGAAGAGTGGCAAGAAGAAAGCCATTGTTGAAAGGGATCCATAAAAAATCCCGTTTGGAGTTTGCCAGAAGCCATGTGGGAGACACAGCAAACATGTGGAAGAAGGTGCCCTGGTCAGATGAGACCAAAATTGAACTTTTTGGCCTCAATGCAAAACGCTATGTGTGGCGAAAACCCAACACTGCCCATCACCCTGAGCACACCATCCCAACAGTGAAACATGGTGGTGGTAGCATCATGCTGTGGGGATGCTTCTCTTCAGCAGGTACAGGGAAACTGGTCAGAATAGAGGGAAAGATGGATTGAGCCAAATACAGGGAAATCCTTGAAGAAAATCTGATGCAGTCTGCAAAAGACTTGAGACTGGGGCGGAGGTTCATCTTCCAGCAGGACAATGACCCTAAACATACAGCCAGAGCTACAAAGGAATGGTTTGGATTAAAGAATGTTAATGTCTTAAAATGGCCCAGTCAAAGCCCAGACCTCAATCCAATAGAGAATCTATGGCAAGACTTGAAGATTGCGGTTCACAGACGGTCTCCATCCAATCTGACTGAGCTTCATCTTTTTTGCCAAGAAGAATGGACAAACCATTCCATCTCTAGATGTGCAAAGCTGGTAGAGACATACCCCAAAAGACTTGCAGCTGTAATTGCAGCGAATGGGGGTTCTACCAAGTATTGACACAGGGGGGTGAATACTTATGCACCCAACAGATGTCAACTTTTTTGTTCTCATTATTGTTTGTGTCACAATAACATTTATTTTGCACCTCCAAAGTACTATGCATGTTTTGTTGATCAAACGGGAAAAAGTTTATTTAAGTCTATTTGAATTCCAGTTAGTAACAGTACATAATGAGAAAAAGTCCAAGGGGGGTGAATACTTATGCAAGGCACTGTATATGTTTATTGTGAAAACGGACATCCCGTGAGCAAAGACTGTTGTTTGCACAAAACAGGTAGAACATTCTTTCCTTTTGCCAAGACCTCTGTCACCTGCCTCATCATGCTGTATGCTCGGGATGATGTCATGTGAGGTGGAATAAGTGATGGGAAAACTAAATCTAAAAACTGAAATAGATCAAATAATTGTATGTTTACAAATATTTGTTCATGTTTCTACATGTAGAAATCTTTTGGATCAATGTGTATGTGTATATTTAGACAAATTTGGATGAAAAAATCTTTTTTTAACTTAAGACAATTTCAATACATTTATCTTTTATCAAGATGTAATGACTTACATAACCTTTTACCTTAGACACCTTAATATATGAAGCATTTTTAGATATAATGCAAGGGATAGTCAGCAAAAATAAGGTACAGGTAGATCCTCTCTATTGTAAAGTTCAATCATAAAGCCATTTTATTTCTGTATTATTTAAGTTTTTCAATCACTAAATAACAGGCGAAAGAAGAAAAAGAAATCCAGTGACAAGAAATGCTTGGTGTTGCAGTCAAAGTCTTGTACCTGGATTCCGAAGAGCTGGTTGAACTCAGCTAAGGCCAAATGTTTGTCCTCCATCTTTCTCCTCGTGTTCTTGATGGCATGAACAGAGCAGGGATGGAACTGGGAAGGAGACGGGGAAGGCTTGGGGAAGTTTTGATGCCATGCCAGAGCTACATCAATCACCTTATTCAGGAAGAGGCGTTGGACTGCCTCTGACTGAAGTACTGACGATTAGATAAAACAGACATAAACAAGACATAAAACAGTCTCTGGGTTCTTACTTTGGGTTCTTACTTTTTGCTGTTGGTAAATACAGCACAATACATGACAGAAGATAGAGAATGAAAAAAAAACAGCTGTTCATAGCAGACATCCTGACTCATAGACTGTCTATGGGACATAGAGATTTTCACTAATGCTGCAGTTGTTCTCAGCAGACCGAAAAAGCAGGACATTGGCTGAAGAACACATTGGAGAATTCAACAGCTGAGGAGCTGATATATTTTGTGAGTGGGGACTAAAAGAATTCTACAAAAAATAATAAATTTTGCACTTATCTTGTCCAGCTGGACCCAATTATGACACAATCATTTAAAAGTTCATTGTGTTATATTTAGGTGAAAGGGATCTATTGGCAGAAATTGAATATTAACTAATTCTACTACTATTTAGCTGTTTTCTTCTTAATTGAAACTGGATAGACTGGATAATCTAAACGTCTTTTGAGTTTTTATGACAACTGAAGGCTGCAAATGGTTCTCTTCATGTTTGGAAGGGGAGGGTTGAGTTAGGAAAGCATTCAGCTGTATCATGCAACTTCACCACTAGATGTCACTAAATTCTACAAACTAAGCTTCAACAGCAGCAAAATGAGCAACTAGAACAGAGCTCAGAACAGAGTGCATACCTCCACCAAGGCTAATGCACCATCTGAACATATCAAAGCTGTGTATTCCATTAATTATTTAGACTTTTTGCAGCTTGATTATTTAGACTTAATTTGTCCTGCCACATTTTCATAGTAATTACATTTTTTACAGATCTCTTAATACATAAGAGATCTCTAACTTTGTGTTAAAATATAAAAAAAACATTTAAATCAAATTCCCCCCTTATGTAGAATGTTTCCTTGAGTCATGTCCCTCCACAAAAATAATGGGAAATCAAATGAGTACTTTTTGCGCAATCATAGTGACTAACAAACTAACACAGACAAAAAGAAAACTTCCTTGGTGAGGGTAATAAAATAAAACTCACAGACTGCTTTCTGTTCTTCTTCCTGGTTAGCCTCGGTTTCCTCTGGGCAGTGGAAACGTGAAGGGTCCTCCCGCAGCAGCTGAGAAAACGCTGCCTGGCACAGGAGGGCGCTGAGGACTGCAGGAGCACCCCTGAAATAACAAACACCAGGAGAGCACATATTGTGTCCTTTGTCAAGATATAAAGCCAAGTACACAACTGTACAGCCAGAGCTGACACATCAACATGAGTTTAGAGACGAACAAACAAAAACAAATGGAAAAAGCAGCACTAGGTCAAGACTCTCCATTGCAAGAATATGACTATGAATAGAGGGGGACTAATGATCTCAGACAACTTTCACACAAAGGCAGAGGTAATAATAAAAGCAAGGATGAGACCAGTTTTCTCTATTATCTTCAATATGAAAAGAAAAAAAATAGAAAAACAGTTATCCACTATGTTTTGCCATCATTTATGGTCAAGTTAGCTCCTCTGTTTATTTTAAGATGCCCAGAGATTCACAACCCTGAAAAAACAAAATTCCAAACCACCCAGTAGCCCTAGAACCCAGACAACAGCTAAGCCTGGTTGCAGTTTTACACTGTATCAGCAACTATTACTCCACCCTGTCAATAACACAGCCTGAATGAGCAGGGCAAGAACAGATCTGTCAGGAATGAGCAGAATGCAGACACACACACGATTGTACATCTATGCACAGAGATGTCTTTGCAAGTACACACACACACTACACTGACACAATATAATAATACTGAAAATACGATGGTGTGAAATCAAACTTCTTTTTAAACTCACAACTGTGCCTGTGATGTAAAAACTAGACTGTAAAGGGCTGTGAAAGGATGGAAAACTATTAAAGAGTTTTTGATAAACACATCAGTCTTCTCTACATCCAAAAGCCCTTTAATGTTAAAGTGATGGTTTTTGTCATTATGAAATAATAGTGTATATATATATTACTGTACTTAGACATGTTTCTTGCAGTAGTTTCCATTTGCTCCACAGAAACGGGAAAATAATGACATGAAGAAAAAAGGATGTAATTTCTCTCAATCGCTGCAGCATCTATGGATTTTAAAAGTTAAACTTCAATGGCAGAATTACTGTTTACATTCACATTGTGTTTTTCAGGCTATTCATAATTTCATCCATGCAGGTTACATGGAAGGGAGACTGCTAATCTTATGATTATTTAAATTCAGGTACATTTCAATGCCACCATTCCTTTTTTCACACTGAGCTTACTTAAGGCATATTTTAATGAGATATCTACCTAATTGTTGACATGCAGTCAATGAATTAAAAGGAAAATTAGGAAAACAAAAATGTATTATCCCACACACACAAAGGAGATAGACGTGGCTTTGTAATAAAATATGGCCAGTTATATAAATCAAACAAGGGATCAGAATCCAAGGCTGCAACAAGAGCAGTCAGTTATTTGGTCGACAGCCGGCGCTTGAGGTGCTGCTCCTGCTTCAAGTCATACCTGGCAGTCAGCAGCCTCAGGCCCAGCTCCAGGCTCTCTCCATGCAGCTCCTCCAGAGAGACTTTGCGACTCAGAGGGATGACAGGCAGCGGACTGTCTTCCTCCAGAGCAGCCGGGAACTCGTCCACAAACCTCCCCAAGAAAGACTGGGCCTCTTCCTCCATCTCGCTGACTTTGTCTGCAGCACGCGCTTGAATGAACAGGGGATCAGGGCTCGATGTTCACAAGTGGAAACTGTACGGCAGAGAAAAAGGCTTTAAATTACACCCTGACAGTGTGTGATGAGAAAATGATGTAGCATACAATTCACACACACATTTGTGAGATACATGCATGAATCAATGATAACATCATTATACATCATTGTAAAACATTGCCTTTGGTCATATTTTCAATGCCGCTGCACCTTGCACATTTGTATTTATTTTTTGTGTATTTTTGCCTTGTATTTTGATGTAACTGGCTACACCATGTCATTTTTTATAATCATATAGTTAAAACCTGTCCAAATGGCAGTAAAACGATTACGCCTGAAATGCTCCACCGAGTTGCTTTGAATTATTATCTTAACTTTTATTACAGAAATCAATATTTTGATTTGCAAAATGTTGCATAGTATTCTTCAGATATTTGACCTAATTACATGTTTATTGGCTTTATTAGTTTCTCATATAACCTAAAACATTTCAGGTTAAAAAGCCTTAAATTGTGATACCTGCATGTTTTATTTTCACAGACTGATTTAGCCTGACATGAGACCAGTCAGCACTGACGGTGGGATTCTGTTTCGTCATCCACCAGAAATTGTATTTCATCATCAATCTATTTCAATTAGATGCGTGTTTTGTGGTTTATCTTTAGAAATAGTTTTTTCCCCTAGTATAGTCAGTAGCACAATACTAGTATGTAGCAGTGAATGTAAAAAGTAAAGTTGTTTAGTAACACTGAGCAGAGACATGCACCAGGTTGTGTAACAAACTTTACCCACAAACAGCTCAACACAGTGCGACTACAGGCCCAACTCCATCTGCATCCGGCCGGATACTGCAGACTGGGAGTTGCCCCACTCACTCCCACAAAGATATTTAGTGAGTTACTGGGTTGAGCAACAGTTTTAGTTCTGAGAAACAATACAAATGCGTTGGAAAGATTTTGCAAACTGTGCTTGTAGTTAAACCAACTATGCAACGAGATATAAAAGCGAATATGTGATAAAAAGAAAGTTCAAGAACCGTACCACTACAATCTCATGTTAATGGAGCTGGAGATGGTGACCTGGAGCTTGACTAGAGAATACGTGCTAGCAACTACTTAATGTAACTTCACATATTAGCATTTTGTTTTCCTACACAAGTCGCAGTTTGACGTGTGGTAAATAAGTGTATATGGAAGTAACCATGGTACGAACCTAAGGTCTTCCGTAGTTCTAACGACGGGTGAAACACCAATAGTTAAACTGTAATAAATGTGTATCAACAACTCAACTATAGTCGTTACTGGTTGAGTTTGTTAAAAAATATATAATTTAAGCAACGAGCTGGCGGTGGTTACTTTATCTTAGCTGGGGCTAGCTGAGTTAGCACTTTCTGTAGTGTGGTGTTCCGCCCACAACACACACACATAGATACACACGCACACACGCACGCACACGCAAATAGATGGACCACAGTCTATGAGATGAACTGATCACGCGCACACGCTCGCATATACAAACCTGCACTGGTGAAGCTGATGGTAAAACACTAATGATAATATCACAACCTAGACTTCAGTCAATGTGGAGCGCTCTGCAGCAGACTCTACACCCCATTGGTCCACTCTCCTGTACGTCATCATACTTCCGTCTTCCGTCCTCTATATTTAAAGTGCCACACTCTTTACACCTATACGGTCAATGGATTACACATATTGCACAAGTCTGCACAAAGCACCTTTCTGCTGTTGATGACCACTTAAGACCTTTAAAGTTTTTTGTATTGTTTTTTGGGAGGGGATTTAGTCAGGCCTGTATAAGATTGCTGCAAAATATGACAATTTAAAATACATGTGATGCAATCCAATATCTCTATTAAATTATGATTACTTAAATACGGTTAAAGTTCTGACATGTATGCTTGAGGGCAACCTTCTTACTATGCCATCCCAATGTCCAACATGCTTAAAAACACTTTTATATCCAGCATTTATTCAACATTTTACTCCCCTGATAAAGACACTCAGTGCCTTCTCTCCACAGATTCAAAAGAGAATACTGAGACTACCTGTTCAACAGCTTGGAGAAATTTGGTTTCAGAACAACATGAATTCTATGACAACTTACTTCAAACCTCTCTCTCTTTTTATTTCTCTCTCGATTAAGACTGACCCACAGGTCAGCGTCGGTCAAATCACATTTTTGTATAGCCCATAATCACAAATCACAATTAGTCTCACTGGGCTAAACAAGGCGAGACCTCCTCTGCCCTTAATCCTCAGAAAGAGTGAGGAAATGCGACAGCATCATATATCTTTATACTCTGGTTTTGTCCAAGTCATGAGTAGTTCTGCACCACTAGTGTCGCCCAAAATCTTTGTTTAGGGAATGTTCTACAAAGAGCATTCTGCCTGATGGGGTGTTGATACCTTATTTAGTACTCCTCTTAGCACAATGCTGGATACAATATCCACATTTTGAAATATTAATTAAAAGTCAGATTTTTTGTATCCACTACACTACTTACCTTTTTATTTAATTAATCAATTTATTGGTGAACTGAATTATAGTGGTGAACAAACACATTAACAGAAAACTTTTTAATGTATAGTTTACTTCATTGTAATTAAACATGTGAAACAGTGAAAAAAGAGCTCTTCTTACTGGCATGTACTCTTTCATACTGTGCCAAGCAAATAAAGGACACACTACACATTGACATCATACAAAGTAAGCAGCCAATGCAGCCATTTTGTCCTTAGGTTTTTTGGGATTGCCACGGCGTCCCCTGCCTCGTCCTCGTCCTCCTCTTCTCGCACCACCACCCCGGTACCTCATGGTGGCATGTTTGAGCTCCACCAGATCCTGGAAAACTGGATCGCAGAAAACGCAGCCTGTGTGTTGGGTCTCACCGGCAGCAAGTGGAGTGCGAGTCTTGTTGAAGTCAACTGCAACCAAAGAGGCCTCACAGGCATCACAGCTCTCCTGAGCAACCTAAGGAAAGAAAGAAGCATACAGGATCAAGAGAAACTGTTAGAGGTGATTAATACGATGATGAAACATTAAAGAGTTGAGTTCAAATCAGACCACAATTGAGTTTAAAATTCACTTTTAAGAACTGAATCTCCTAGACTGCGTTCAAAATGTTGGAAAAAAGGAGAACTGTGGACACTTTCAGAAGAGACAGGAGTAACTAAATCTGGGTGTGTCCTGAAGGTAATTTAACAGACGTTAAATATCCCTTCACTGATACCCATTCAAGTGATACATTAACATGGAACTGATTATTACAAAAAAAGGGAAATATAATTTACTTAAATTTAGTGCATCGGTACTGGCTAAAGGAGCATTTATCAGATAAATCATATGTTTGTATGGCTTCTTTTCTTGGTTGGTAAACTATATACTAGAGCTGTGAAAAATAACGCGTTAACGCGTTATGATTAAATTACAGGATTAATTCGTTTGTTTTTTTTAACGCATTTAACGCATGCGCAGAAGGACCTTCCAATTCCGCCGCCTCTGCACTAGTCGCCGCTCTAATGCAGTCAGACGGCAGCTGCCATTCAAACAAACAAACAACATGGATAATTCTGATGAACCTGAGGACCTTCTGGACGGGAAGATCGTGTTCCAAAAAAACAAAGATCGAACATTCAGTAAAACCAAGGTGATATGCACACTCTGCGAGAAGACGTTATCGTTTCACCGTAGCAATACCCGCCTAACCACCGCAACGCGAAGCATGTGTTGGTCGGCGAGGGGCGTTCAAGTGGAATGCGCCAAACCAGACTCACTCGCCGGACACATTGTGCAAAAGAAGCGGTCAGCTTTACTGTCAGAGAATTTGAACAAGTTAGTTTGCCTCACCAACTGGCTAAAGACCGAGTAGCTAAGAGGGCCTTTAGAGGCATTAGATTGTATCATGGTGTGGTTAATGGTTGTGTGACAAAAGATATAAAAAAGGTCAACCATCCTATGGCTAAGAAGCTCAAATAATTTCTGTTTAATTTAAAAAAAAAAGTTTTATTCAACCACACAATGGCTAAGGAGCCCGAATTCTGTTTAGTATGAAGATTATATTAATGTTCCATATGGAAAAGCAATGATAACTGCTGAAGAACTGCTGAGTTGCAGCACAAAAAAAAAGTTAAATGTCATAAATCTTGTTTTCACAAAAATATTCCGAAAAAATCGGTAATGTGATTAATCATGATTAATCCATAGAAACCTGTGATTAATTTGATTAAAAATTGTAATCATTTCACAGCCCTACTATATACATTTATACGTATATGTAAATATGATTTTCATGAAAAGATGTAGGACTAGTCTTACCTGCACTCTGTGTGCATGTTCAAAGAAGTGGACCACCACGTTGCATTTATTACAGGCCATCCTCCATTTTGGCCCCGAGGTGGGATCCAGCACCAACACCCCAGTATCACACTCCACACACTGTCCAATGCCCAAAGAGTTGAGAGAGTGCTGACAGGATGGATGAGTACATTCATTACATCCCATACCTGAGAAAAACAGGTATTAAAAAGACGTAAGAAGATTACAAAGGACTAATGGTCAGATTTACAAGAAAAAGGTTTGCATTTGGTTTGTTGCCACAATTGTTGGGTTTTCACGTATTCATGATTAACTGGGATAGTGTACAGGATCATCTGTCCCGAGTATGAAGGTACACAAGTCCCGATGAGACGTACCACCAAAGGTGGTTGAGATCAACTGAGCTAAGATCCTGTGTGAGTTCAGATTCCAGACTGATAAACTGCTGATGGTTAACCAACTGGGCATAGTGGTGGTGGACAGAGAACAGAAGAGGGCAGTAGTGATAGATGTGGCAATTCCAGCTGACAGTTACATCAGAAAAAATGAGAGGATCGAGAAGTACCACGTACTGAAAGAATAACTACAACAGATGTGGATGGTGAAATCCAAAGCAATCCCTGTGTTAGTAGGAGCATTAGGGGCTGTGACCCCAAAACTGGGAGAGTGGCTATGCAGAATCCTCAAACTCCCAGGCCTCTGGTAGAGGAGCCGGACTTGAGGAAGACATACTACCCCATGTGGGGTTACTAGGGAGATTGTATATATTCACCTAATAGTAGAGTGTTAGTATGTGACAAATTGTTATTCATACACCAACTTCTGTACAGTCCCCCAAAAAATCTCCAAGATGTATTTGACAGCCTGAAACTGTTTAAATGTCCAAGTAACCCTTTTGAAAAAAATAAAATCAGACAAAATGAATACATGTAATTATGACTTATGTGACTTATGACTTATGATATTAGTAATCACAACAACAAGAATGACTGACTTAAGATACAGGTTTCTTTTCTACCTTTTTTCATGTCCCTGAAAGGTGCGTTGCTGTAGCAGTAAGGGCATAGTGGGTAGCTCTTGCCCCGGGCCCCAGAGGTCCACAGCACCAGCTCAAAGTCATCCAGTGGACAGCGGAGCTCCTTGTACAGCTTAATAGCTCCATTCTGTGGAAGACTGTATGTCTCATCACAGTGGGAACAGTGGAGCCTGCTGGGCTTGGCCTGCAGATACATTTTTGGATCAGATGTGATGAAACAATTTTTCACTTTGTATCAAACATTCTAGACAGTCTTCATCTAACCAGTTACCGGTACTGTGGTCACTGGGGGCTATAATGTTAAAAAGCCACTGTATGTCTAATTTAACATTAAGCAGTTGAAACCATTATGCAAATATCAGTAGTTACATAAACTTGTATATGTACATTACATTACATGTCATTTAGCTGACGCTTTTGTCCAAAGCAACTTACATTTTTAGTATACTCAACATTTATGAGGGGCCACTTAGGGGTTCAGTATCTTGCCAAGGAAACTTCGGCATGCAGATGGGGAAGAGTGGGGTTTGAACCGGCAACCTTCATGTTGGAGAACGCCCGCTCTACCCCATTGGCCACACCGCCCCAGAGCCAGAGCTCAACATTATTTGGTTCGGAGATGACGATAAATGGTGCCTTAATGATCCCTCCCAGGGCTTTCTAAAAGGAAATGTACACTTTCAGGACCTACACTGACGTACATAGTTCCTCGTCTGACGTGCCTCCCATAGGACTTCATACAAGGCCTACCTTGTGGTTTCCACTAGAACACGGCACTTAACAATCACACGTAACCTATTACACACATATTCAGATTGAATGTCAATGACTTAGATCTGCAGCCTCATGGTTTATTCATGAATTCAAAAGTAGTTCTTCCATCAGGTGGAATTGGTAATTAAGTACGTCAGATGAACTTTGAAGGCCAGAGCTCAACATTATGTGGTTCGGAGAGGACGATAAATGGTGCCTTAATGATCCCTCCCATGGCTTTCTAAAAGGAAATGAAGCAACCAGCAATTAGCTGTAAAAGCCAAAATTTACCACTATACTTCCATACAAACTGATTAAACTATTGCATATTTAATTTCTACGTGATTATGAACATAGTGACATATTTAAAAGGAAAATAAAAAATTACGAAAAACAATTCTTTATTAAATAAGAAAATTAAGAATGAATATTCACTGTTCCACACAAAGCAAGACAAAATCACTTAGTGACAATGCAAACCACAAGGGCTAACCGAGTTGGGACACTGTGTGACTTTTAATGGTCACAAGGATGTACAGTAGCAAGTGGGGAGATAATAATAATAATAATAAAATGACCCACATCACACCTTTCCTATGTTCCTCACATTGACTTCCAATTAAGTTCAGGATTATTTTTACAGTTCTTGTTCTCACTGCATGGTCAGGAACCTAAGTACATCTTAGAACTGCTTCTACCTTATATCACCATGCACTGAGGTCTTCTAGCCAGGGTCCTCTTTTATAACCGTTGCGTTCGCACAAAACGGGACCTAAAAATGGCATAGATCTCTTCTCACGCAAACTCTGGCCCATGCGTACGAACATTTTGTAGATGGGAAAATGACGATGCAGACATGAGGTGGTGGCCTGAGGCAGATTATTAATCAACTTCTTCATAAACATTAAAACCAACAGTGTTATTTGTGCTCTAGCAACATAACTGTTCCATAAGTACCTTCAATTGATAAAGATATAAAACAATTTACAGCAAATTAGGTTCAGATACCATTAAACAGCGGAGTTGCAGAGCTGAGTCATTATTTGTTTTTAATAATATCGTCTAACACTTTAGGTCTATCATCCAGGACGAGTGTTTGAAACATTGCTGCAATGAACATGACTGTGCCATCAGGCGCACAGAGCACACTGGAGATCACTCACTAAATATAAAGAAAAACTACTCAATCTTCTATTTCCAAATAATATCCAAGAGTGGAGGTTGAGATACACTGATGTGTGAAGTATTCGGTCCGATGCTCTAAATATATAAATACTGTGGTGACACTCAGGCGTAATGGATGCACACGAATGGAAGGATAAGGAGGAAACAAGGGTTCAGCGATGACTAATCAGCTGATATAGATTCTATAGATCTGTGATCTGTGATTTTTGTGCTGAACTGATTCCGTGCATATAATAATAATAATTCTGTTAAATTTGATAGATTAGGAACATGTGAGCTGCTCTGAATTTAATAATCTTTCCGTTTTGGATAACTAAATTACACACAGTTGATACAATAATTCCCCTCACATTCTGATAGTTTCTGTTTACGCCAATTTTGGCTATTGCATACACGTATGCTATTAGTATGAATCCTACACACTGTTTTATTAATGAGGCCCCTGGGCTGGTTGCCCCTAGGACTCAATTTCATGGGCACTAGTATCCCAGTTGTGAAGCTTGTCCTGATATTGATCACATTCAGGATATGGTGTTTACATGGGACATTGGGGAAATTATGATTCCTGTATGGTGGCTCTAGAAACTGACGCCGCTTTAGCTTTTAGCGCACAGCTCTATTAGATGTCAACATCGCATTGCAGATTTGGCTTATCCCCATATAGCCATCTATTGAAGAAGACAGCAGCAACAAATATTAAACATGTCCTCGACTTGGCCAGTGTCTGCTGTTGCTGCAAACGCACAGAACCAGGACACAGTGGCTGAAGATGCCGGCCGTCATGATGTCATGATGTAGATTCGCTGATGATAAAATCTAGTCGGTTTAAATTCTAACTGGACTTTAGACAGTTCTGCTGACCTGGATGTACTTCATGAAGCGGTGGCACTTGCCACAGCGGGCCAGTGGCTTCCCTGAGGCAGCAATGGGGGAAAAGGAGACCTCCATCAACTCATCCATACCTTTAAAACAAAGACATACACTGTGAGATGGAGTTGCATTACTTAGATTAATATTCATTCATATACATTCATTACGTCTACGAGTTTGATGCATAATGAGGTGCAGAACACTGTGGGAAACAACTGAATTGACGACAGCAAGGTAGTTTAGCTCACAGGGGTTCAGCTAAATTGAATTTAAGCATTGGATGTGTGACAGTATGCACCGTATCTCCACTATAAGCATTTCCACATGCATCATTACTAAGACTGAGATGACCACTGTGCAGTGGCTATGCTTTATGTTCATTGATTCATATAGAGCTGTGAGCAGAGGGTTTGCAATGTAATTGCTTAATTATAGGATACTTAAAAAGAAAATAGTCTACAAGTTATGATTACAACTACATTGCTTTGACATCAATATATATAATCACATATAGTAACGTTATTTGCAATATATCAAATCATTAAAATTGTCATTGTCATTATTGCTCCCTTCATCTGTCAGTATTTTCTCTTCAATGTTCTAAATATTGTTACTTTGTTGATGTGATCCGTTACACGTGACATCTATCACACTTCTGTCTGTCCTTGGTGAGAGATCCCCTAACTCGCAACCTTCTCTGAGGTTTCTAAATTTTTTCCTTGTTAACAGGTATTTTGGGGTAGTTTTTCCACACTCTTGTTGACCTGGGTTGTACCTTGTTAAGTACTATGTTGCAAATCTTGATTCATGAATATGGGCTAGACAAATTAAATTTTACTGATTAATTTAGTCCTCAAATTCAACAAAGTCCACCAGCATCAGAAAAAAATGGAAAACATAAGCAGCCAATCCACGTTCTTAAGGTCAACACATGGTACTTCTTAAGGTCAACACATGGTACTTCCTTTAACACAGTAACCCTTTCGTGGCTACATTGCAGCAGCCTACAGTTTAATGTCAGAGCCAATGCTTGTTTATGTCAGATGTAATTAAAGAAAACTCAAATGTTTGCAGATATTGACAGAGCTGCGTTGAACGTACCAGTGATAGAATCCACAAAGTAGTGAAACTTCCTCTTGAAGATGTCCAGCGTATGCTGAAGGACCTGTTGGAAGTTGGCTTTACCTTGTGCAATAAGGTTCAGTTGCTTCTCTACTGCGCTGCGTATAGTGGGTAAAACCAGCTCTGCATCTGTAAAACACAGACACACAGTTTTCAAAGATGATTCAGCATTATTTAAAAAACCTGTAATGGATTAGCATCTAGCAATCTCTAATAGATGTAGGAGAATGCACAATAATAAAAGGCAAATTACCTATCTTGTAGTAGCCGTGAACCAGGACAATGCCCAAGTTTGTTGGCTTCAACTTGCGTCCATTCTCTATTGTGACATAGTTCCTCTGGCAGATGTTGTTGATGTGGACAGGAATGCTGGCATCAGTACCTGGAGGCGAGAGGCAGAAACTGTAAAACTGTTCTCCTGGTATTATTGTTATTCCTTCACAGATTAATGCTCTGATGCAAGTCCTCTTTGAAATATAAAGATTAATAAAGAACAGTAACAAGAGGTAAGTTTTATAAACCATAAAAGTCCAAAAAAACTTATTGATTAGATATAATTAGTATGGGTGGCCAAGAAACTGACATCAGTACCTTATTATGATTCATGATTCATTCATGATTGATGATCAATAAAAATCAGTGGACCAGTGGTGAGATTAGCTTCCCAACCTCTGAGTCCAAGGTTAAGACTGAACATAGAACCTTAGCTATATGGATGAGAGGGCACTTGGGACAATTCCTATACTCGTGTTTTCAACCCTCATTAAATTGTATTAATACTTATCACCATGAGTTCAACATTTTGCGCAGTCTGTTTCCTTTCTTATATTTTCAGTTATAAGACATTAATAACTGTTTATCCAATAGGCAGTACTGAGGTATACCAACGCCATGTTTCTCCATGAGTGTGATGAGTTCGGCCTCAGTCAGATATTCCGGGGGGCTGGTCTGCTTTTCCACCAGCTTGATCTCGTCTACTGTGAAAGTATCTCCACGCTCACATTCTGGCAAGTTCTCTTCCAGCGGGATTCCCAGCCAGGGCATCACTGTTGTGTAACCTGGGAATCAATCAAAAATACACTTAGCAAGGACTAAGTTGTTATCAATCATGTGCATTTGTGCACAAGGTTTTTCCTAACTAGCACATAATAAACTATTGATTTAATAGACTTGCATCAATAAAATTTAAGGAAACCTGAGTAATGTGTAAATCAGTCACCTGCTAACATTCGTAAATCTGTTAAATCAATCAATCAACTGCATCACATTAACTGGGGAATCACATATTGTTTCGGGAAGAAATGTGTGTTTCAGAGTTGCATGGAACGAATTGAACGTATATCTTGGTGCAATTTGGACACAAGTTCACAAACGTTCGACATGATTGCAGTTTTAATTAACAGGTGAGAAGCGCTCTGTAGCACTGGCGGCTGGGACTCATCAATGTTAGTGACATTGACCATCACCACAATATCGCGTTTATGACAACTGATTCTTCAGTTTAGCTCTATGTGCAGCATTGCAAACAAACAGCCCATTCCAAACCAGTAGGTTTAGAACAGGCAGTGCACTAGTTCATGAAGTTTGCATAGGTGGGATGATCAGATTATGCTAAAATGATCAGATTTGAGTTAAAATAGAAAAAATGTATGTTAGGGTATATTGGATTATTGTTTTGAAATGTTATTTAAGAACACATTATTATTAGTAGCAGTAGTAGCAGCAGCAGCCAGACAAGCAACTTCTCAAAAGCTGAGAGAAAATACACTAAACTAATTAAACAGAGATACATGTGTGATAATTTAATCACTTTACTATATATACCAAACTATAGTCCTTACTTTATCAAAAATCATTGTTAGCATTGGAGCTATAAATGTGCAAAGTGTAAGCAGCTTGGTACTCAAGAAGCAAGCATTTGCATTTATGAGCACAGCTGACTGAGTGTGTACCTGGTGAGATCAGGGTTTTGCCAGAACATGAAAAGGCCTCTGGGCCAATGCTGAAGTCTATTGTGGTCTGTAGGTACTTGCAGTCCTGACTGATTGTGGCAATGAAATGCCGTGTGATGTACTCGTACAGCCGCCAGCCATCACTGCCTGTGGAGGAGCAGAAGAGAAAGGGCTCCTGGGTTAGAGGTTAAGAGTGAAAATATGTCTGTCAAAGTGAGGAGCAGCAAAAATCTTTACTTGATTGATAGGGACACTGTTTTAGTTAGGATATGGTGACATTGAAATTGATGCTGAATTTTATAGGACACATCAAGACAAACTAAATTTCATTAACCTCCATTGAATTGGGGAAGAGGCAGAAATCTGGCCATAAAAATACAAAATTATCTGCAGGGATGATACGAAGAGGTAAAAGAGATGTTTGTAAATTCAGTAAATCAAGTGATTAAGTGATCAATGTTAATAAGTCATAAAAATCTGGCTGTCATTCACTAACAATATTTCTATTCCATCAATCATAAGACAAGTACCCCTCTAGTGACATTAGGGGAAAAACAATATTGCTTGGCCACTAACTTTTTATTATTAATTGCAAACATTTCCACCAGAGTGTGGCCTCAAGCCCATTATAGAAGCTACATCATGTGATTAAGTGAAACGTTCATGTCTTATTCCAAGAGGCTCCCAAGTTCTATTCACCAGGTCTTATTACAGAGCAGATCCATAACTCAGGGCCACAACTTATTATCTTGTTCCCATGCGTTATTATTTCGTGGCCAGGGAATTGTTTTTCATAAATGTCACCAGAGGGGCTCTGTAAAGAAGAGCTGCTTTGACAGATGATGTCTCACCCTCTCTCCCTATACTCTCTCTCACTCTAAGAGTTGATATTCATGATCAATTACTATAATCAATTATGTAATGAGTTACATGACCCACCCAGTTCCCCCTCGGAGGCAGCACGCATCGGAGTGATGGGTGGATGGTCTCCAGCATCAGATCCTTTCCTGGGTCGGTTCAGTCCAGTTGAAAGCAGAGCCTTCACCTGAGATGGGAAACATGTTTTTGGAAACAAATTCTTGTGTTCACTTCCTGTTCTTGAGCATGAATAAAATGAACCCGTTTTTGTAGGCACAGACAGCTGACCTTCAATGCATCCCTGAACCCAGGGCGACCCTCACCTCTTCTGCCCAAAAGGGATTGTTGGTCTGCTGCTTCAGTGTTCCTTTCAGATCGAAGTTCTCTGGGTAGTGGGTTGTCTCAGTACGTGGGTAGCTGATGTATCCCTGTGTATAAAGTCGCTCCGCAATCTGCATGGTATGCTGGGGACCCATGCCTGGGGTAAAAAAAACTCTCAGGAATATTTTCTCTTTTTCTTACATAGTCGCAAAGCTAAGAACTGGCAGTTAAGTTGCATTATTCTGAGATTAGAAAATAGAGTGATCTTGAATGATGTCTATAATTCTTTTAAGTTTTCGCAGAAAATGTTTTTATAACATTGTGGAAACCTTCCTACTGTGTAATAAACTCATGATAACAAAGGGGCAATCGATTACACTGGACATTTAACGAAAAAAATGGTGTGTTAGTTCAAAATCAGTTCAGTGTTTATTTGATCTTTAACATTAGATTTCACTGCTGCAAGTTACTTAAGAGTGAAGTGAACAACTCTCTTCTCATAATGTGATAAGACTCCATTACTCTGTGACGTGACCGGCTGTAAAATGTGACTACCCGATGCGTCGAGCCGGTTTCGGACGGAAAAAACAAAACACTGGTCGGGCTCGGTCACTACATAATCACAAAATATTCACAAACAAAATGTTGCTTATGTTGATGTAAATGTACCTAAAGAAGAGCTGGCCACTCGCAACATCTCCACTGTGTTCAAGGCCTGGGGTCTCTGCTTGGCCTTCTCTTTCTCACTCACCGACTCCACCTGTAATAGGAGAAGTATTAAACAGCTTACATCAGCGGTCCGGTTTGATAGGAAAAATACCTTTATCTCATCCTACAAGTACAATGGAAAAAAAACGCTGACTGAGGTAAGGTAGAAGTTAGGCAAGTTAATATAATCAGACAATTCGGTCTATACGATCAAATCATCATTCCTCAGGAATTTAAAAAAAAAACTTATGTTGAAGGTTGGGTTAGGGTTAGGGTTACATACCTTATTACAGGAGGTTCTGTATTATTTAAATCATTCAAATTACATTTGAAAAAAAATTGTCTGTATTACTGTCACTCTAGATGACATACATTAATACACTTGATAATAGTGACCAGAGGAAACTAGGCGTTAATAGGCTTTTGCTCTTACCTTGGCCTCCCTCGATGTCTTAGCAAGATTGACAAACATCTGACCAACCTCCCTGTCGAAGACCCTCACCCTGTTCCAGTCCAGCATCAGTGGGTTATCCTTTCCTTTGAACACCTGTGAACACAGAGCATGTCTGAAACTGTAGTACTGCAGCAAACGATCGTTGACACGCATCAAGGAGAGTGAACGTGGAGATTTACCTTTGCTTGGAGGATCCAGTAAGTCTCTGGTCTAAAGGACTGGATCTTGTCATGGCGCTCCACACAGAAGCCAAGGGTGGGGGTCTGGCATGGTCCGAATGAGATCAAGGAAGAGTCTAGATTACCGTATTTGCCCTGAAAATACTTGGTCTGGAACCTGAAAAATATTTGACCCACAGTTGTCAGGTAGTTGCTGTGGGATGGTTTAATAAGCTAAAAGAATCTAATGAATCCAATTTTTTTTTTTATTAAATCAGCAGTTCTAACTACATGGACAAAGAACTTTGTATGAGGGTGCAATTACACTTGGAATAGTGACTGACCCCGCATCTTTCTTACATCACAACTGCATTCAAAAATTTACACCATTTTGTGGTTATTATGTTTCAACCTCTGTATCACAAACCAAGGTTTTCAATCTAATAACAGCTGATTATGTGAATATAATATATTTTCCCCTGAATTTTACAAAGTAATAATCAATTAAATTAATAATGTACTGGTAATCAATGTCTTGAAAAGGAATCAGGCCATCATTCTTAGCCTCAGAATTTCCTTGGTCAGATTATTTCTAGCTAAGCATCAAATTTCTAGGCTGTTGCATGTGGCTGGAGAGAGAAGTGTACCGGGTGAATGCACAGCCAATACGCAGGTCCAGCTCCTGTCGAGCATCCACTGACAGCGCCTCGTTGCGGTTGGGCTCTCCGAGGCAGTTCATGGCATTCCAGATGTCAGTGTCGGTAATGGAGCTGAATTTGGCGCGGTAAACACTCTGATCCATGGAACTCCCCTTGTTCATCACTGGCTGGATGGCATCCAGTACCTTAAAAGGCAAAATAAATATAATTGAGCAGTAGAAAAATCTAACTATTTGCAGGAACAGAAACCTTGTGATTCCTAGCGAGGGAAAAAAAACACTGCTCTGGCTTGGTTGGTACAAATCTCTCACGCAACTACAACATCACACCTAGGTTTGGTCACGCATGCTCAGTTCCATTTGTAACACTAAGCTATGACATAGGGTAAAACTTGTACATCACTGTTATTCAGGGTGTAGACAAACCAGAGAGGCTGTCACCACTAGGTTACATTACTACTGGACTGGTTGTAAATAAAGCTGCACAATGACTATGTGTAATGTGACAGGAGACGCTAATACTGATGAAGAAAAAGATAACTAACAGCAACTCTGCAGCTTCCCTCAGACTTACAAGAGCACTGTAGCTTCTTTCATTGTACTTGTTCATTGCGCATCATAACATTTTGCAGAAAAAGTACAGTGGCCAGCTTCCATACTGCCAAAAAGATGAAGACGAAGAAATCACCACGTTCACCCAGGTTAAAACATGTATTGCAGAGCATCCTGACCCGGGAGTGAACACAGATTAAATAATTTCCCATTTAAGATAAAAGTCAGATGTTAGTGGGTGTTAATGGATTTTTTGACCCTTTTGAAAAGGGGCCTGTTTGGGTTGATCCCTCCTTCAGCAAAGGAAAAAGAAAAGCTTGTACAGCAATATTTGTGAACCTGATCTGGGAGGAGTTAGGATTAGAGTTAGGGCATGTTTATTGACTAGTGAGTGAATCCATTTTAAATCATTTGCAGTTTCACAATTGGGATAGGAAGAACGCATTTTATGCCAGGTTAAAATGCACAGAGCCATGGGTTGGATGTCATTATTAACATGACATAACCTGATACAGATCACATGTTATTGTCAGATGTTAATGGGGTCGGAATTACCTCAAAACAGATGTTCTCGCCTTCTTTATCACAATCCAGCCATAAAACCACGTAGTCACAGCCTCTACCTTCAACCTGACATGACAACAGAAAAGAGTATTGAAAAAAACAAGGCATGATACACTGACCTCCAGGTCACACAGAAAGCAACATGATGTCTTCTGAAACCCAATTACTGGGTCAACCTCTAATAATGTACCTGAAGGAACTTGACCATGTTGAGTTTAGGGTTGGCCTCCTTCTTTTCTGCTGGAGCTGTGCTGAAGAGTTCTGCAGGATCCACCTGGTCCCAATTGTTGTACTTTCCTTTAGAAAATAAAAGGACCAAGCGGTAAAACTACTTAGTAACTCCAAGAAATTAAAATCAAACTGAAGTGGTTGAAACCCAAATAAATGCAAATCAAAGTGTAAAATGTCTTTCCTAGTTTTTGTATAAAGCAAGACATAATGAGGAGTATAATGAAGAAGTTGACCGTTTAAGATGAACTCCTATTATGGAATGTACCGAGGATTTTTTTATTTCCTAATGCAGATAAAGATAACTGAAAAATATGCGATGAGCTGTGTGTAAGTCTGTGTTAGACAGTGAGCAAGTTCTAAAGTAAAAGATACCCACCGATGAAATCCAGACTCATCACATGTCCACAAACAGAAGTCATCTTAAAGCGTACGCTCTGGCCCTGGAAGCTGCCGGTGTATTCGTGCACTGAGCATGCTCCATTGAGCCCCTTGCGACTCGTACAACTTCCTAAAAGCCGAGAACGAATGATTTGTTAATCAGCCTATAGAAAAAAATGTAGTCACTTACAGGACACCAAGATCATTCAAATGCAATTGTTTGTAGCCTACTAAAGTTGTTTTAATAAAATGAACACAAACTGATCAATAGCAGTAATTCTGAACAATCAATAATGGGATTCCAAAGTTATGCTGTCAGTTTCCAAGGAAAGTGAGCTAGTTATATAGTTATATTTATTTGGGAATATCAAATTAGTTGATCTTGCTGAAACTTTGAAACACTCAAAAACTTCACATAATGGCAATGAGTCAGAAGTGGACTTCAAGAACGTCAGAGCGGTGGCAAGCGAGTCAGGGCAGAAGTCCTTTATCTTGGCTCAATGCTACATGCTAATGTCCTCTCTGAATGAAATGACTTGTCTCAAGGCTGAATGCTAATGACAGGAACATGGACACAAACTGTTGTGATGGGAACACGAGTGACCCCCACCCAACACACGCACACACACACACACAAACGTCACTACTGTCAGATAGTATCTACTGCAAGAAATACAGTGTATATATATAAAAGCAGGATCAGAGATGGTTGTCAGACAAACAAAAAGATCCTCAAGGAAAAGAACAGAATCTCCATCACACGCTCCTCACTTCATAAACCTCAAAAATGGAACAGCTGCAGGTAAGACATCTGGCGTTACATTGATGTTGACGATGACTGAAACCCTTCTTTTTTTGTGACTAAATTTGTATTTATTTTTAAAAAATTGGGTCACAAACAAACTGTTTTCCACAGCTACCAAGTGGGTTACATACAACTGGCCGTTCCCAGTTTACCTTTACGCAAATTGAAAAAGATTATTGTTAGCTGTAATCGTTCTTTCCTTTCACAGTGAACGGTGAGGTCACTTCTCTGCACTCAGCAGTCCAGTGGAAGCTGATGTGAGATTTCAGCAGTCTGAGTTAGAAATCTTTATGGGTGTTTTTACTAAAAATATTTTATTTCATATTTAATGTAACTGGTTGATCAGCTTTTGAAGTACTGTACAAAATTGTACTTTGTGCTGAGTAAGTCACTAGTTAAAAGGTTTGGGGCTCACCATAGCAACCCAATGGTTGTTCCGATTTTTTTGTCAGGACCTGCATAAAGGACTGACAGACGTTCACCACAGCAAAACAAATTAAGATAAGACAATTGCTGTAAGGACGATACAAAAGGGATACAATTGGATACAATCATCCTCTTTTTCTTCATTTTTAGTCTAGTGTTGCTTTATTACAGACAGTGCTCCTGAAGATGCACAAGACGGATGTAGCAAGAGCAATCTTGTTATCTTGGTCAAGCAACACATGGATCATCAAGACTAGAAAAGTGCTAAATAATTACAGATTTATTTACCATGATATATTATTTTATCAAAGAGTAAATAAACAAGATCAACAGGAATCAAAATAACAACTCACACAAGAAATTCTAAGTCAGCTCACTGTCAATTTGGTGAGCAACTAAAAACTCTGTAAATACAGAATGAAACACCTGCCAGTCCATGTTTTCTGCCTGTGACCTAATAAAGGAAGAAGACAGGCGGATCAAGAAAGTCAGTGACTGGTCACGTTAACATGTTTAAATGTGTACAGCTCTGTAAAAGGCCAATAAGACAAACACTATACATCTCCAGGCAGCTGATGCAGAGAAATCAGTCAACACTTGAAACAATCTTGGTTTTCTTTGTTTCTAGCTGCTGCGCGTCTTTCTGCTGGGCCTGCTGGCCCTCCACCAGTGTTCGGCTATCCCACTAGGCAATCAGTGTGTGGACGAATCCTTCTGCACGTACAGCCTGCAGGACTACTACAGCCAGCTTGTCAACCTGCCCAGCCACATCAACGAGCGCAGCATCGCAACCTGGAGCTATGTGTGAGTGCATAGGGACACGCATCGCTTGTAATTAATCTTCAACCCAAAAAAATATCCTCAACAGAAGCGATTGGTGTAGAAAGGGTCAGTGGATGAATAGATTATACGATTTATTTAATTGCACACCTGGCTTCTCAAATCTTCATTTCAAATTCAAGATTTTCAGATTTTGCAACGTTCATCTGACAAAACTTGAGATTTAGATAGTTTAGTAACAATAAGAACTGGGAGTTTAACAATTAATAATTTTATAGTATATTAATTTATATTACATTTTCAAGAAATGCCAAAAAAACAAACTTTTCCAGCTTCTTAAATGGGTTGTTGTTAAAATAAGAAGAAGACATATTGACAAATTCACGGCTTTCTGGCATTTCATAGACCAACAATTAACTGAATAATTGAAGAAAATAATAAATGACAGATTATTCAGTAATGAAAATAATCAATTGTGGCTGCCCAGAATCTGATTCCACTTTGCATAGTGGAGAGATTCAATAATTTGCAGAGGTATCAACTGAGTAGAGAATAAGGGCAACGCATCATGTTCATGTTTAAACAAGGGTTGCTATATTTTATTTATTATTAACTCATTTGCCAATTATTTTATGACTCGATAGATACATTTTTTGGTCAGTACAATTCCAGTCATAAGATCAACTGTTTAGTTTTGTTTGATCAATAGTCCAAAGATAATAAATCTACTTTCATAGAAGACTATTCAAAACGTAAAAATAACATTTAAGAAGCTGGAAGCAGAAATCATAAAGTATTTAGAAGTTGTAAATCTGAAACTGAAATCTACTTTGTATGATGTCAAGCATAATCGTAGAGCACAATTCACTGCACTAGACATCAGTTCAAACCTTATCCATCTTTTATGGTGTGGCATACACTGATGTCAGTATTTATGTCAGGCTGCAACTCAAGATTTTCTTCAGTACTGAATAATATCCCATCCGATGTGACATCTTCATGTCACTCACTTTGCTATAGGACAAAATCCTAACAAGTTAATGTTTGGGTATTTTTGTTTGAGATATTGCTGAGTAATTGTTAAAGTTGTTGAGGTAGTCGATACATTTTCTGTCAAGTGGCTGAGATATTGTTGACTCATCATTTCAGTACCAGACTTTTACGTGGTTTTGCATAAAACTACCATATTGTAACAAATGTATATATTAGTATAAATATATATAATGTTATATACACTCAAGCACAACTTGTTTTATGACTTTTTCTTATCTCAATGTGATTTAAAGGAGATCACATTCAACATAACATTTGCTTTTCTTATCTGAGCCACCAAAGGTTAGAAAACCAGTGATGGATTCTGTATACAAACTGAAATATAAATTAAATATTACTTCTTATGTGCCAAAATAAATTTCCCCAATATAGTGTAATGTCTAATAAGTATGAGATCGCTCTGTACGGCAGAGCTACATAGTGCAGAATTTAGTGGATGGATCAGAGGGTTAATTAACCCATTAGATGACTATCACTTGATTTCTTCCGCCACAAACAGTCTATTTATAGTACACATGACAGCTTGTCTGCCAGGTTAACTGGAGAACGACTATGATCTCCCCTGTTCCTCATCTCTCATCAGGGAGAACATCGACTTGAACCGGGTGCCTCAGGTCATCCATGAGGCCAGCTGCCACACCAGCCACTCCTGCAGGGGCCTTGACAACGCTTTTGGTCTAGAGACCATCCCTGTGTCCCTGAGGATGCCCGTCCTCAAGAAAAACCCCAGCTGCTTCCCCACGACCAGCTACTCTCTGGAGTTTGAGCTCATCACCATAGCTTGTATATGTGCTATATCCAGGCACAGCTAAATAGGAAGGACTGCTCTAACATCAACAACAGGAATATGTGTTTAAATCAGACAGAGATGGTAGTTTTCTGAGAAATGGTCCATATCACTCACTGTTTTTGTTTTCCAGTGCACACTGAGACTGTCCCCATTCAATACATATAAATGTGAATAAAGGTATTTTCCACTAACTGGTATCACTGTGTCCATATGGAGTATTGTGCTTGTCAATGCAGGGGTAAAGAGTTCATCCTGATATTCTCTAGTGAGACACACTGCAGTGGTGCAGAGAGCAAAGCAGTTACGTTTTAACACGTTTAATTAAATTATAAATATATATAAAAAATATATAAATTTATAATAACGTTTGAAAGTATTTATGTAGAATTGTCTGGTTTGGTGAATGTGGGCATGGGAAAGCGACTCAAATCTACATTATTGACCCACATGCCTTTAACTAATACAGCTCCCTCCCATCTTCTGGCTGTTCACAGACACGATGTGCTGTAGTAATGAAGGCAGTGTATTCTGCCACAAAGCGAAAGGACAACGATACTTTCATCTGCTGCTTTTACCCTGGCGTTGTCTTTATGTGCTGAATAATGACTTCTCCGGTTACACCTTTAGAAACCCGTACTGACCTTTAGAGAGGATTTTGGAGATGGACTGAGCCAGGGAGGGTTTCTCTGCCACCATTAAAACAGTCCTCATTTTGAAACGCTGCCACTTCCTCAGGAACAGCTAGTGAAGTTTTATCAATAAGTTCCGCTGATCAGAAACAGTTCTTCTATTCAAAAATCACCAATGTTGCCCGTAAATACTTGTTACCCGTTTATTTTACAAAGTAAGCGGGCTGCCATGGCAGTTCAGGTTATTTACTTCCGGTGACATGTCTTCTTCTCATGTAATTTGGCAGCGTAGACACTACGAGGCGTAATACTGCCCTCTGCAGGATAAAATATAACTGACGCCATGACAAGTTTAAGTTTCAATTTGTATTTGTCTTGTGCGGTCATAAAACGGGGGAGGAGGGTGTGCCGGAGCATATTTTTTCTTTTTTGTGTGCGGACACTGCAGTGCCGTCTGAGACAGCGGGACGAAAAACGTCAACGCCGGGTTTTCAGCAGTGTGCACAGTGTGTGTGTGCGTGTGTGTGTGTGTGTGTGTGTGTGTGTGTGTTTTAATTATAAGTCTTAAAGTGAATGAATTTGAACTGTGATTTTCTCATCCTCCCAATTATCATTACTTGTTTTTTATTTATTTAATTATCATCAAAAATATAATACATGTATGAATTCAGAGGATTAGATTTGTAATATGACAAAATATGATTTCAACAGCAGCAACAGTAATATTTACAAGTGTTTGCATCTTGCCGTTGTCACGTAACTTGTTAATCAGCTAATATCTCTCCTCAGTTCCTTCTAATGTCTAGAGTCTCAGAACCATGCAGCCCTTTGACAGCAGCAACCTCTCCAGCAACCCACTCAACAGCAAATTGTAGCTTTAAGTTATGTCGGCATATGTGCCTTTTTCCATGTGCCCCTTTGGAAATTTGAGCACCTGCCCCTCTAAAGGTCTCTGCACGGCCCTGGTAAAGAGTACAATGAAAGATGTTGGCTAAAAGAAACCGGTCAGCTCAGCAATGCAATAATTTAATTAAAATAAAAGCAGGGTAGAAAGAGGCTTACTGTAAAGAAGTCAAATACAATACAAAACTGATTACATACAAAAGTGTAGATTGATATTTGTTGCAAATGAATCAATTTAACTGTATGGAGTGTGTATAAGAAGTTATTTATCTAGGAGCAGCACAGTACAGTAAAAAGTGAAACACTGTGACAAAAATTAAAAGAGGTACATAGACAGTGAAATAATTGAATAAATACAATAAGAAATCAAAGAGTGAAAATGCAGTGTGAGGAAATTATTTGATTTAATAAAATTCTATAGCAAACAGGAACGTTTTCAGCATTTAAATAAAAAAACTAAGATTTGCAGTGGACCTGTAGTTCTCCATGAGCTTGTTCCACAATTGCAGAGCACAGAAACTGAATGTTGCTTCTCCATGTTCAGTTTTGACTGTGGGGACAGAAAGCAGACCTGTTCCAAACAACCTGAGGGGTCTGGATGGTTCATAACATAGCAATAGATCGCTTTCTTTGCCCTGAACCATCAGTGTTTGATAAAACAACAGCCTGATTTGATATTGTAAAAGTCATTCACCTTGTTTCTCTATCTTATGGTATAAAGTCCAACTATTGTCTTTATTGTGTGTGCATATGCGTGTGTGTGTCTGTTTGTGTGTGGATAAAGGACTTGAACAGAAGGAACTAACTGACTCTTCCATTCTATGATGATCACAGACAAACTGAGTGGTAAGTTGCTGAACAAACTGAACTGTTACTTAACTCTGTTTATGTTTGTCTTTTATGTTTATGAATGACTAGCAGAACGAGCTGCTTGATTTTGTTTTAGGTAATACTATATACAACTGATAATACAGTTATCATCCCTAGATATTGTCTTTTACCATTCAGCTCCTCAAGGTGTATATGCTTCACTTTTTACACCTGTTCCGTGAAATAAAATATACCCTTATACCAAAAAAAAAGTATTAATCACACCAAATACATACATGGTACATTTAGTTAGCCCTCCCATGATTTCCTGTTCTCTGTCATTATAGAGTAGGTAAGATACATTTGCTGTGGTAGATCCCCTTGTCTTACATTTACTTACAGAGATGTCATAGGAGCTGTAATGTAAATAATAACTATAATAATCTTCATTTCTATGGCAGTTTTCAAATAACAGGTTTACAAAGTCACAGACATAAAAACAGAAAATACATGCAGTGCAATTACAAATTGAAACATGTTAATGGAAGAAAACATGTATAGAATATTTGCATTCAGTTATTGGGTAACTTGGAGAGGATCTGTGTCTGAATCTTGTCCTCTCACTACTGGGGTCCCTCGAGGTTCTGTCCTGTGTCCCCTCCTCTTCTCTCTGTACACCTACTGTCTGGGCTCTGTCATTCACTCACATGGCTTTTCCTACCATAGCTATGCTGATAAAACCCAACTAATCCTCTCTTTTCCCTAATTTGAAACACAGGTATAGCAGCACAAATCTCTGCCTGTCTGACTGACATCTCTCAGTGGATGTCTGCACACCACCTGAAAATTAACCTTGAGAAGACTGAACTACTTTTCCTTCCAGGGAAAGACTCTCCCACCCACGACCTGACCATTACCTTTGACAACTCCATGTTAGCCCCCACCAAGACTGATAGGAACCTGGCTGTGACAGTCGACAGCAAACTCTCCCTTACTGCAAACATTACTGCAACAACACGTTCCTGTAGATTCATGCTGCACAACATTAGGAGAATACGCCCCCTTCTCACCAAGAAGGCGGCGCAGGTTCTGGTCCAGGCTCTGGTCATCTCACGCCTAGAATATTGTAACTCCCTCTGGCATGTCTACCTGCTAGTGCCATCCGGCCTCTGCACCTCATCCAGAATGCAGCAGCTCGACTGGTTTTTAACCTAAATTCACTCACACTACTCCGCTCCCTTCACTGGTTACCTGTGGCTGTCCGCATCTGTTCCAAAACATTGGTACTTGCTGCTGGGAACGGATCAGGTCCAGTCTACATCCAGGACATGGTCAAACGTTACACCCAGTCCGTTCACTCCGCTCTGCATCTGCCAATCGGCTTGTTGCTCCCTCACCTCGAACTAAACACAAATCGCGACTGTTTGCTCCCTATTGACATCAGGACAGCAAAAAGTCTATACATCTCCCACCGCAAACTAAAAACACACCTCTTCTGACAATACCTTCAATACAAATTTGAACTAACAATCTAGTAGCACTTAAATGGCACTTACTTATAGCACTTTGTAATTGTTTGTTTTTGAAGAAATTGTACTTTATTGATTCTTGTTGTTCTGGGTTTGTACCCTCATGGTTGAATGCACTTATTGTTAGTCGCTTACTCGCTTTGGATAAAAGCGTCAGCTAAATGAAAAATGTAAATCTAAATGCAAATGGGTGATATGCATTTGCATCAAGAAACATTTTTATACTGGAGGTGGAAAATGGGACTGATATTGCATAGGTTCCGTAAAGCTGATCTAAGTACAGCACTTCAGATATCTACAGTAACTACTATTACCTTCAGGAGCTCTCCCCTGGAGTATGAACCATTTATTTATTTACTTATTTGCATGCCCTTTTTTAACTTTGGTTATTTTTAAGACTCCCTCTTTACCATCCTTTGGTTACATTTGTAAAAAGCACCGAGAAATTGATGCCACAATAAAATCAATTTATTACACACATTTTTGTCCATCTTACCATGTTTCTTATGTTCGCACTCAAAACCCTACACCTTCTTGATAAATCTTCTCTGTAGTGCAACTAACTTTGTGTCCTGTTCTGTAGAGAGAATGTCCCAAAGCAACTTTTTCACAATCGAACACAAAATGTAGTTTTTCAGTAGTAGTATTAGTATCCAGGCAGACAGCTAGTAGTCAGCTATTAATATATTTGACATGTAACCTGTACATGTAAGTACATGTTCTCAGCTCCAGCATTATGCTTGAGCATGACAAGCTACAACACCATTAAGCTGATTTATGCATGAAAACAAACATAATCAAAGATAATAATGTTTCTATACTAACATTACATGCGTTTGCAAACAACTCTACTGGCAGTCAAAAACAGCAGAGGCAGAAAGCCCAACATAAAACCACTGGAGGTGCGGAAAGTGATAATCTCCAGCATGTTTTTTTTTGTTTTTGAATGTTAACTAACTCTAGCATGAGCATGAAACACAACATGGAATGTGCACAATTCTACATGAACATACTAACAGCATCACTTAAATAACCTCACAAATGTGACAGCAGAAATGCTGAAGTTGTAAGTAAAACATTGGCAAAGACAGTAGTTACTGGAAAATTGTTGTAGCCAATTTTAACCCATATCTACAGAGACACAGAATTATGAATTGAATAGTAATGACAATGATAGGTAGCGTAAAACACCATATGGACATAGTACAGGCCTTGATCAAAGAGGGTTTTACTGTTGAGGATGGGAAGGAACTTTAAATCCGAATTGATTTTTGAAAAATTATTTAACGTTTCATTAGTGCTAAGATAAACTGAGGTTTAAGTAATGAGGTCCAGTGAGAAGTGTAAAGATACGCCTAGGTTTTATGAACTGCAGCGGTTCAGCAGATGTCAGCTGAGAGGGAGGTTCCTCAATCTAGCCCAGAACACATTCACGTTCACACTGCTAAACAAATGTGGCCTCATGTAACATAGACCATCTCCAATCCGATCACTATCAAGGGATCGGATCTCAAATGTGTCTTCAGTTTCTCTTGGGTGCCCTCTCTTCCTCATATTAGAGAGAAAAACTGTTGGGCACACCTTTTTAGCTGTGGATGGGAAAATGCCTTGGGATATGTGGTAAATTAAAGGTTTGGCTGCTCTTCTGAAAAGTGGAATTTAGCCAATATCTGATAAAACAAAGCTGAGTCGATGTTTTCTCAATCACATAAACTCTGTGCACCTATTGAGATAGACCAGTTTGTCAAGAACAAACGGCAAGACCGGGCAGAGAGCAGCTGCTGCTTCCACTATCTCAAAAAGAGGAGAGCTCCTGCACCACGATTCATCCCTACACCTGTAAAAACGGGCTTCACAGCTATTAAAAGTACAGTAGTATTTTTTTATTAAAATAAATTGTGAAGAATACTATGACTTTCAATATTTAAACTATGAACAGCGCAGTGTCTTCTACTTAAATCACTTTCAAATGATGAGAAAAGAGGGGATGTGGAGACTGAGAGAAGAGGGAGTGAAAGTGAGGAGGACATGGCTTGTGAGGAGAAACATATACCCCTATTTGACCGAGGTGAATCTTCTGCAATCGGCTGGTTCAGAGGTTCAACTTGTTAACTTTTAAGAACCAGTTTGCTTTTCCACAGGCTGGAGTCACCATAGGGCCACATCATTTTCTTGCTGTATGAACGTCACTCTTATTTTCCTGCAAAATTAGCACAACCTCCACAATGGCAGACTACAGCTTCTCATTTCACATCAAATCAAATTAATTTGTGTAGCCCATATTCACAAATCACAATTTGCAAATAGGAAAAATGCTGAAACATCAGAGAGGGTTGCAAATGGGGGATTCCTCTGCCAGGATGGACAGAAGTGAATACGATTCTTTTTCAGTTTTATTCTAAAAATATTCAATCTTCTTTGCAGATTACACATAACGTAATAATCCCACCCTGGCCTCTGATGTACGCATTTCTATAAACAAGCAAACTGGTGGAACCAGAGTCCAACCAGTCTTTGTGTTTCGATTGCCAAAGAACTGGTTTGAGACGGGTACCAGCTCTGAACTGGCCGTTGACCTGCCTTGTTGGAAAAGGGCAGAGAGAAAGCAGGGGGCGAGTGTCTATTGAATAAATTAAAGAAACAGGGAAAAAATCATCTAAGCTACATCCCTGATCATCGCCCTGCAACACTCCTGACATGCAGAGATATGATTCCACAAAGCATTACTCATAATATAAATTAGATATTCAGTAAGTAAACAAAAAACGTACAAAGTAAAGTACGATTTCTTATATATTATGGCAGTATAATACACATTTATTAGGATTTTTTATTGCTGCATTTCAAACAGACCTTGTTTTGATTTTAATCTCATCATGTTCTACTCAGGATCACTGCTCCTCTACCCAGTGCTCCTAAAGTAGTTTATTAATGCTTACTTTTTAAACTTGTGTTTTCTGTGGATTCTCCATCTTCCCTCTCCCTTCTCCATTAATCCAAATGAACTGAGCTGCAAGGTAAAAAACGTATCACAGGTAAGAGTCAGCCAGACATCGAGTAGACAGACAGCCAATATCCAGGCAGACAGCTAGTATCCCTGCAGACAGCTAGTAGTCAGGCAGACAGGTAATAATCAGGCGGTCAGGTAGTAGTAAGGCAGACAGCTAGTATCCAGGTAGACAGTTAATAATCAGGCAGGCATGTAATAGCCAGACAGTGAGGTAGCAGTCAGTCAGGCAGCCGGCTAGTATCCAGGCAGACAGTTAATAATCAGGCAGGCAAGTAATAATCAGACAGTGAGGTAGTAGTATGTCAAGCAGCCAGCTAGTATCCAGGCAGACAGGTAGCAGTCAGGCAAACAGTTAATAATCCGGTGGGCAAGTAATAATCACAAAGGCAGGAAATAATCAGGCAGGTAGGTAATAATCAGGCAGGCAGGTAGTAGTCAGGGACACAGGTAATAGTCAGGCAGACAGCTTGTATCCAGACAGACAGTTAGTATCAAGGCAGACAGGTAGTAGTCAGTCAGCGAGCCAGCTAGTATCCAGGCAGATAATAATCTAGTAAGGCTAGAGGTAATAATCAGGGAGACAGGTAGTAGTCAGGCAGATATATAGGTAATAATCAGACAATCAGGGATTAGACAATCAGGGATTAGTCAGTCAGACAGCTAATAGTCAGGCAGACCAGTCATAATCAGGCAGGCAGGTAGTAGACAGGCAGACAGGTAGTAGTACAGAGAATCACACTGGCCCATAAATAATTAATTCATAACCTATGCTTTTGATTGAACAAGTACATAAACCATATCAATTGTTATGTTTCAAAACAAATAGCCTGAGACTTTTTATTGTGTACAATGAGCTTTTACTCCTAAATGGATATCCTCATTAGATCACCTCCTTCACCACTCAACAGTCAAACAACTCATATGTAACTCCCACAAAAAAAAACTATAAGGAGCATTTTACTGTAATTTTTCAACATTGACATATTCATGGTTGTAAGTAGGAGACTTTAATATTTATTTCCTTCTCACTTACAGGAACTGTTGAGGCTCCATGCGTTGATTTTACTTTATAAACTTAGCTCCTTTATGTTTCAAGGTGTAAAAGTTCTCATTCACACAACTACCAATGCATATCCGGTAATAGTAGAATAGGTATTTAGGAAGTTCTTTGTAAGATCCCAAACTGTAACCTTCTCAGTTCATATCTTCACGTCTTGTTCTCCAATAACTACATGTGTTGGGATGTAGTACTGTGTTTGTACAAAGGATTACACAGTAACTCCACAATAAATGGCTGTGCATTGCGAGCAATTCTGATATTATAGCCTCACTATCAAGTAGTGCAACTAAGAGATGATGCAAAATATGATATTAAGAGGAAGGAGTGAGAAAGATGCCACCTGAATAAATTCCTAAAAAAATAAAAAAGGATTATTTATAGAAATATCTATAACAGCGTTTCAACAAAAGCTCCCAGAGTGCTTAACGTCAATTGTGATCAGGCCTGGAACATTAATGTGTGGTATGAGTGCAGGTCGGTGGGGGAATGGGAAGGGGGGACAATGACAAGTGGTTTAGTGTGACTATCCTGAAGCAGTAGCAGTCGTATGTATGTATCTAATTGTATGTAGCAGAAACACTGATATATACTTGCTCCATGATAAATACAGTTTATTGTTCAATGCTTTGTCCATCTTATCATGTTTCTTATGTTTGCACACAAAAGCCTTCAACATATTCAGGATAAGATGGAACAAGTAAGATCAGAAAACTAGTTTGGAAAAAAAGGTGAATCATGGCACTCATACTGAAATCCTGAATAATGTTCACATATTACAATAAATGGAGCGATGCTTGCGAGTTTGTTCAGGCAGCCAACCGGAGCTGCGCTGCTCATGTGGCATACATCATGTGACATACTTCACTCTCCTTTATAATACTACCCTTTATTTGCTGCCAGTAGTTTAAGCCCCTCCACCACTCCAGCATCCACCTGTAGCCTCCGACTGGGGGCTTATAAATATTTGCTCATCACTCCCATTATATCATGTAATCATGTCTTGGGGAGTTATAAAGTTGTTGCCTAGACGCCATAACACCAACATGTTCTGCTGTTGCAATAAATATTTGAAACTTGAACTTTCTGACAGACTGTCTCCCTCTTCATATCCTCCATCTTCAATATGCAGTGGGTCTAACACTGTGTCCTGATCTGTACAAAACAAGACACTTCGTGGGAATATCCCTGAGGACTGTATTTCACAATCTGCTTCAGATGTAGTTTCAACAGGACATCTTGCCTAAATTAACATGTAAGTACATGTTTTGAGTGCCTGTGCCTTTTTCTAACATGATAGAAGAGTCACTCAATACTCTGTGCCAGCAGTCTGCACAGGAAACTACAGCTTGACTGGTTACACTACAGCCCATTTATCTGAAAAATGCATGAAAATAAATTAAATTCAACATAAAAATGTTACTTCAGTGCCATAATGTGTTTTGAATAACTTAATTTCAGATTTACAATGAAAAGCAATAAACAAATTTCAGTAAGACAACTCACGTTCGAACATTTATTGCAATATTACAATAGATTTAGTATTTAGCGTCTAGGCTCCACTTAATCACTCCCACATATGATAACACAGGAATGATGGGAGTGATGAGCAAATACTTGAAACCTACAGGTGGATGCTGGGGTGGTGGAGGGGCTGAAGCAACTGGTGGCAATACTGCAGCAGCAGTGTGAGCAAGAGGGGTTGATGGGAAATGTTTCTATGGTTAAATAGACCACCTGATAAGGTGGGTGTGTAATATAGATATGTGTTGAGAGTGAGGTATGTCACATGAAGCATGTAGCATGATTGGCTCAGCACAGCTCGAGTTGCCTGCGATTGCTGGCGTCGCCACATAAAAAGCTGCAGAGAGCAAGTCAAACTCTGGAACTATCATTTGTCATTAACTTCATTGAACTAGTGCAGTGTTTGTTCTAAACCTGCCTGTTTGCAACGGGCTGTTTGTGGTGATGCTGGTTGAAAAACCGAGTGCAGGTCTCAGTCCACAGAGCCCTGAAGTCACCGCTGCTGCACAAACAGTGTTTCACCTGTCGATTAAAAGTTCAGTGAAAGTCGTGATCAACAATATCACTTAAGTTGATGATTCCAAACCAGCACTGCTACAGAGCACTGGTCCCCTCTTTATTTAAAGTTTATTAAAATTGTACGTATCCTGTGTCCAAATCGCACACAATTCGACACTGCATTTCCTTGGGCCCTTAACGATACACATGCACACACATGCCCACAAGTGGGAAGACGTTCAGATGAACAATTTGCGAGAAAACTTCAAATACAGACACAGATTTGTGGAATTAGTAGATACATCTCAGAAACAGAAATGTTAAGGAGGTTGTGCCCCTACCTCTGCCTTGCACACATTTTACTTGAGCTGGTGGGGATTCTCCAGTCAGTCTGAGAAAGAGACATGAGGATTCTCAGCTGACATGGAGAAGAGGAAATAATGGTAATGTCAGGTCAGCAGGAGCAACTTTACTTACTTTCAAATGATGCAAAATATATGAGGTAATCAAACACTGGAAAAACAACACACCATTGGTAAGATTAATGGTTGGGAAATTAAAATAAGTAGCTGGGAAAGTCTTGTAAAATCTTGGGAGATGTTAACGTGGGGGGGAGTGGCTCATGACACAACTCTACAATGGAATGAGATTTAATCAATTAAAATAGCATGGTCAAAAAAAATGAAATCAATAGGTGGTGAATGTTGATATTAAAATAAGTGATTGTTTGAGAGAGTCGTATAAATGCTTCTTTCTGAAAAAGTCTCAGAGGAAGATTCTTCAATGTTGCCCGGGTCACACTGATGATGGAATGTGGACATGTAATCAGATGTGTTCTGATGTGTCTGTGTCTTGTCTTGTCAAAGGGTTGATAACACCTGTTTAGATTTTGATGGGAAAATGCCTTAGGAGATGTGATAATTTTCAGCCTCTGCTGCTCATGTAACAAATCATGACAGATCGGTGCAGATAAAGACACAAAAGTTTAACAAGTCCAAACAGGACAAGAGAGAAGCTGCTGCTCCCACTATTTCAGAGAAAGAGTAGCCCCTGTACCTCTATACATCCCTACACCTGTAAATATACAGGTCGTAGCTGCTGATCACAGCCGTAGTGTTACAATGGATGGAAGGATAATTACTATTTACTCTTTATTCTTGAAAGCACTGTTGTTACGTTCACTTACAGGATAACTACAGTGTCTGCAGGCTGAAATCTATCACTGTTAAATAATCCCTTGTAATGTTAAAAAACAATTTGTTACAATGTAGATTGATATCAACTAATGAGAGCACAAAGAAATTTGACCCACAATAAATACAGAAGCCTGATCATATTCAATGTATCATTAATGGAGAATAGAAGACCCATTAATCTGAACTTAAAATAAACTTAAAATAAAATAACCTAAGGAATGTGATAAAAGTCTGCACCTCAAGCCTGATCAACGCAGAGCTTTAGAAAAGAGGTGTGTCAGTGGAGGTCCAAAATGCTTGATTGCTTGAATACATATATATAGAGACACAGAACTGTGATTTTTGCTCATTTAATAGTGCTGGTATGGACTTTACTGGTACAGTGTTTGTACAAAAGTTAACCCTGCAACTCTTATTACACTGATTATACTTTAACTAAATAATTTTCTGCAGATCACAGGCTATTCTTGTACTTTACTCTATAAAATAGGGCACTAAATTGTCAGAACATCAAAATAAAATATATTAGTATCCTCACTATTATATTTATAGGAGCAGCATATAAGGAAGACAGCATATAAGGAAGAATAAGGTTTTTACTGTTAATTTAAAGATGTGTAAGTTGTACATCATTCAACAAACTGATATGACGAACATATGATGGTATATGGCATCTCATCTTAAATTAAGCGCACGATAACGTATTGCAGTTCTAATGTGATCGCTCACTTGTCAAGTCAACCTGTCCGTCATTGTTACTTCAGCAATTTAAAATATTGTTGTGGAAATTTGCTGTCTGGCATCACTGTACAGAAAGAAGAATCAACCCCAGCACCCAGTTGCACAGATATAAGTCAACAGGAGGTTAAATTACCAAGTAAGGACATGAACTTTGAGGTTGCATCGGCTAAGTGCACAGAAAACAGTTAAAGAAAGTAATATTTCGCAATCATAGCTTCCACCCTGTGACCCTCTGGGTCCGGAAGACTTTTACTTCCGTCACTACTTATCTTTATTAATTAAGTGTACGAAAGGGAAAAAATCATTCACAATTTCCCTTGCACACTCAATTTAAGACATGGATGTCTCCATGGAACCTTGTTTCTTTCTCCAGCAAAACTAGGTAAAATGCCATCACTGTGTTACTTAAGAATTATTATAATCGTATTTGATTGTTTCGAGGATGAGTCAGATAAACATCAATAACAACAATAATCCAGATACAATGACTAATACACCCGTTCCATATAAACCATAAACATGTTATTTCCTATGTCTGTTTGATTTTCTATTTCAAAAATCTACTAAACAGTCATGAAAAATCACAGTTTCAACATCTTACCGGATATAAGATGACCAAAGAGAGGTCTTTGGATCCCTGTGAAGACGGTCTGGAATCCCAGTCACTTGAGTCCTCTCGTTTCTTAAATGTCAGATTTTTCTCTCCCGGGTTGCCAACCACCGAAGACTTCTCGGGTCAAGACGATCTTTCAAGGGATCCTGTTTGTGACGCCAAGTTTGTAGTGGAAATTTACCTTGGGATGTGAAATAAGGAGTTTCTCAGACCGAAGTTGTCTTTGAGTTTTGATTATTGGCTCTGCAGAGGGTTACACAGTCAGCAACATGGCTCAGAGGGCGAACACAAGTAGTTAAAAATGAAGGTTTTTATACAATGTGATAAACAGGAAACATGACGGAAAGCAGAGAGGATACATCTGCTGTCTAGCATCACTGTTACGGGAAGAGGAATCAACCCCAGCATCCAGTTGCACAGATAAAGGTCAACAGGAGGTGAAATTATCAAGTAAGTTTATGGACTTTGAGGTTGCATCCGCTAAGTGCACAGAAAACAGTCAAAACAGTATTAAGACATTGTTCACGACAGTAAGACATTGATCAGTGGAATTTTCCATTACTCTATAAGTCCGACCCATTGACCCACCCCGTTAGGGTGTGGTCAACAGTATAAAAGTCAGGTTCATTTGAACAGGTGGGTCTGAGACTCACACTTGTCTCTGGAGGAGGTATGAAGCTTACAGATGATTTTTTTTTTCATTTCACTGTATCTCATTGTTTGTATGGTATTATTGTCAGGAGTATTTGTCTGACACAGCTGTGTCTGTTCTCTGTGCTTCTGTCTCACTCAGAAAGGAGGTCATGAGCTTCAGTGTCAGTTTCAAACTACATTGACAGTAAGTAATTGATTTTATTCTGGAAAATGTATTTTGAGTGAACTTATTACAAACTGTTTTGTTTACAAATTAATTGTTTTGTGTGATTATTGTGAGTAATGTATTTGGACACTAGCCAAGACTTAGATGTCAAAGATAGATGTCTTGTCATATGTCAGGGGATCATGGCGTTGAATTATGTGCAGCATATGTTTAGACAGAGTTGAGATGTTAAAATTATATGCTTTGGATAAATAGCCCCTTACAGGACAGGTCTCAACAAGTAGTGGCTAACGGTACAAATATAAGCAGCGCTGTGCTCATTCCAATAACTGTCTATCCAAGTGTATCATGTCAGCCAAAATTTTAAATGAGCAGTGGTGTATAAAGTACTTGAAAGCCATACTTGAGTTACAGTACAGATATCTTACCTGAAAGTGACTCCGGTAAAAGTAAAAGTCACCCGTCAGAAAATGACTTGACTAAAAGTGTTAAAGTAGCTCATATTAAATGTACTTAGGTATCAAAAGTATCTGGTGTTGAAATGTACTTAAGTATAAAAAGTAAAAGTACCAAAATTACGCAGCCGGACCTGCACATCTCCCGAGGCAGGAGGCACGCGATTGGGCGAGAGAGAGGTGCGCCCTGCATAGAGGCGCAAGGTGCGCCAACCTACAATGCTCAAGCAACGAGCCAGATTTGAGAATATAAGAAGTAGAAAGTACAGAAATTTGTGTGCAAATGTAGCAATTAAAAGTAAAAAGTCATCAGGAAAATAAATACTCAAGTAAGGTACAGATATTTGAAAAAATCGAGTTAAGTACAGTAACAACAAATTTCTACTTCGTTACTTCCCACCACTGGAAATCAGTCACAGTAGACACATCACAGCACAATAATTTAATTTTACATTGGTTCTTTAACCACATGATATATGTTTACTTTGATCAGTTAAAGATAGGGTTGGTAATCTTAGCAAGAACAGGCTATACTTTGAAAATATGCAACGGATACATTCCACTTCAATCGGTCCTTTCATCAGAGCTCCGCCATAAACATATGAAGGATAGTCCTTCGCCGCACATCAATGTTTACACAGTTTGAGGAAATGTCACAATTATGACCATGACTGAGCTCTTTTGAACTGTATATTGTAAAGCAACCAGGAGCAGTTCATCAAAGTGTAAAACATATCACTTCCTGTAGCCACCAGCGGGCGCTGAGATTTCGAGTCATCATTTCTGTGTAGATGTCATCAGGCCGGGACTCTTGTCTTACATGTCTAGTTTGGACTCGATTGAACCGTGTATGTCCAAGATACAGAACCTCGTGTTTTGATGGCGTTTAATCAAATTTGACGCCATGCCACGGTCACACGGGGTCACGAAAAATAGATTTTTTAAGTCAGTTTTTATCTCCATCTTGTTGTGATGACACTCATCTGAATTTGAAGTTGATCTGATGAAAGCCCTGGGACAAGTATGTCGTAGTAAAAATGTGGAATATGGCTAAAATGGCCACTAAATCCAAAATGGCGGGCTTCCTGTTTGGTCTAGCATGTTTATCCAAGAGACTTATTTGTTTGTTATGTAAACACACATGCCCCAATTGATTTTTGTAAATGTCGGCCAATCGTAGTGCCGGGGCTGCCCTATAGGGGGCGCTGGTCAGTTTTTTTGCCACGCCCATTTCTTAAAAATATATGAATATCTTCAGGGGGGGGCTGTTGATACACACATGTAGTTTGAGTGAGATAGAACCATGAACACTGAAGTTACAGCAATTTCGTTTTTAACTCCGAGTTGATGAAATTTAATGCCACGCTATTAATATGGTCATGTGCAGTGAGAGCACGAGTAGGCTGGTTGGTCTGTGACAGACAGACACGCCTAACAATTATTTCATTTGGTCCAAATTATTGGTCCTGTGAGGGACACAGACACTAGCTTCTCTCTAAAATCTTTTGTTATTCTATTTTAGTGATGACTGATATTTTCACTCCATAAATTACTTTCACTGTCTATTTTAGCAACATTAAATAGCTTTACTCTTATATTCTAAGAAAATCTTGTACCATTATTGTCATATTTTAACTACATTTACTTTGATCATTTAAGTAGATTAAATACTATTATTGCGATACATTAAAGAAACTTTTATGTAATTTAAAAATATATGTATTTTAACTTTACAAAATTATTTCATTGTCATACTTTAGTTTCATTAAATTATTTTACTGTGATATTTTAACCACATGAAATACTTTTGCTGTTAATTTTTAACTACATAAACTACTTAAAGTGCTTTTACTGTCATACTGTAGCAACATTAAAAACTTTCCTTTGATTGGTTAACTGCATCAAATGATTAAGCTTGATACTTGATAAGCACATTAAACACTAATACTGTGGTTCTTAAACTACATCAAGTATTTTACTATCATATGAAAACTATATCAAATATCTTGACTGTCTAAATGGAACTGCAAATAAATATTTTTACAGCTATCCTACTTGTAGGATACTTGCATATTTAATCATAGTCTGAGTATGATTTTTAAAGTAGTTATATTTTACTAAATAAAGGATTTAACTGAATAAAAGATAAAATAACAAAACATAAAAGAAGGCGTGACTCTTGGCTTGGTCCATATTTTAACTGCAGTATCAGTATCAAATGTGAAAATTGAATTTTGATATTAAACTGAGGGGGAATGGGTTTGCAGGCATTAACACACAGTTCACATGAATACACTAAACACAAACAGCATCAATCAATTGCTGCAGGCGTGAAAATAAACATAAAATAAACAAAAGATATGAAATCATCACACACTCAAAAAGATTTAAAGTATTTAAAACAGCAACAGTTGAAGCCACAAATAGAACACTGTCAGAAGGCCGGCGCATGCTTCTGCAACTGCTAGGCGGCTTTTCACGCAGCTGTGTCGCAGGACTCTTTGTCATTCATGCTTCCCCAAGCTTCCCCAAGCGCTGCGCATCTTATAAAGCAATTCCCCGCCAGAAAACTAGGCGGAGTAATGTTTTTTGTCAAAGACGTCTTCTTTCTTCTTCGTCGATTGTTTATTTACATAGCCACTGCGGCTCCTCGTAGCCATTTTCTGGCGGACAAATCCGCCAGTCAGTTACGGGTTATACAAGTGATCACACTTTCGGATCTCTTCTGCAAACGCTCTTCTATTTGGTCCAAATTCGTTCTTCTAGATCTTCCGTTGTTTCTGCCGGTATTATGTGGCATGAAACCGGAAATGTGACTACGGAAGGATGTAGTTAGCAGACCAATCACATCCCTTGCGGGCTGCAGGAGGCTTGCGGAGCTTTGCCGTCTAGTTAGAAAATTTGGGCGACGCACGTAAGACGAGATACATAAGCACGTAAGGGGCCCGGAAGGGCTCTTGCGCTTGCGGGGCCGTGAAAACGCAGAAGCATGCGCCAGCCTTTAGTGTACTGTTGGTAGAGATGATTCTGACCCAGCAGGTCTCCCTTGGTCGTCCAACCCCCAACGTCCTCAGGAAGTTTGACTGTGTAACAGTAAACCTTTATGGTACATTTTATCCTCATGTTGCGTCTATATCCTATTGGTTTTCTTGACCATGATACTTTTATCTGTTGTCTGTTGTGGTGAATGTTTGCCTGTTGGTCGCGATGCACTGTGATGTTTGGTGCAGTTTGTTAGACCGGCCGCTAGAGGGCAGCAGTGTACAGGTTTTATTAGGTCGGCGACTCGTTATGATTTATGATTCTCCAAGGATTGCGTGATTCAAAGCAATTCACCGCCAGAGCACTAGATGAAGTAAAGTTTTTTGTAGGACCTTAGCCTTCTTTGTGTGTGGCAGTCGTCGTCGACAGTTTATTTACATCGCCACTGCTGCTGCTCATAGCCTTTTTCTGGCGGACAAATTTGTCCCTGATCTTCTTCCACAGCTTCGTACACACGTCGACCTGCAAACCGACATTAGCCGATATCTTCTTCCAGGAATTGCAGGCCATCTGCACATCCTTGTATTCCGTCAATGAGGGGTTATACATGTGGTCACACTTTCGGATCTCTTCTGCCAAACGCTCTTCTATTTGGTCCATATTCGTTCTTCTAAATCTTACTTTGTGTCTGCCAGTATTATGGGGCATGAAACCGGAAATGTGACCCTGGAAAGGATGAAGTTAGCAGACTTGCAAGAGCCTTGCGGGCTGCGTGAGGCTTGCTTAGCTTTGTCGTATAGTTACAAAAATTGGGCGACGCTACGAAAGCACGCAAGGGGCACGCAAGGGGCACGCAAGGGGCTCTTGCACTTGCGTGTACCTGCGTGTCTCTGAAAACGCAGAACCATGCACCAGCCTTTACTCGGGTGATTATTGGGTAAAAGGTCTTTCCTTTTCAAGCATCTGTTATTGGAGTATCAAAAACATAGTAAATATTACCAACAAAATGAAAAATAACACTACACAAATTTTCAAGTCTTTTGTGTGAATCTCAGGAAGGAGCTATTGTCACATTTGCAACTATTTCAACCACTTCTGTGGCTGCAGCTGCCACTAAATTAAGCTTTTCGACTCCTTTTGGAAACATCATGGCAACAAAAACAGTTTCAGGTAACAGCAGAAAAAAACGGATCTGGAAAACAGGCTTTAAGAAAATTATACATCGAAGCGGGGAGGTGAGGAACTCCTCCAACCTAAGACACTGATTTCTTCAACATTAGTTATTTCCTCCAAACTTATGTTAAACTCTGTTATTTGCTCATCATTGGGCTTGTGAAGTGTTAACCCCACCCCAAAAAAAATATTATGTCTGCCCCTAATATTCCATGTACATATTTTAATTACAGCGCTGGTCTCAATGATAGCACAATAATAGCTGAAGGCGGTTTTTGTCCTAAATCTGTATTCACTTTTAAGTCCATAACTACTTTGATATTTTTGAGTCCATAAAATCAATGCAAGCTAATATTTTGTCAGCCCTATAACTTCCATATTGATGTATTTTCATTAATAAATGTAGCCTACTAAACATGCTTGTCATGTCAGTTGGATTCTTAGGATATCCTGACATAAAAGGTAAAATATTGTTAAATAACCTGAGTAGTAGGGGAGAGCGGGGTAATCAGAGACATGGGGTAATCTGAGACACCCCCTGTATCTAGGCAACAGTACACATTTGTGGTCATGTGACCATTATGTTTTCAAGTCCCTCCCATTCCCCCCTTGCCATGAAGGAGAAGTTGGTGCTGGTGATGTGATAGTTATGTTTTTTCACAAAAATGTGTATTTTGCATGTAATCAACTGTTGTGTCAAAACAAATTGATTCGGGTAGAAAAACTTATATCATACATGTTGATGAACTTCCAACATATAAAACCATGTGATCGATGCTAGCTGAAGATTAGCCTGAATTGCTAAAAGATGTTGTTTTTTCAAAAATGTTGGCTGTGGGGTAAAGTGGGACAAATGCTGTGGAGTAAAGTGAGACATGAAGCACAAGTTAAGTTTAGTCTTAAACATATTTTAGTGTAATATTACATTACATATGTTTTTTTTTTAATGTCATAAACATTTTAGAAAAGCCATCATGACAACCTGGGGCCGAATACCCCTCACAGAGATGGAGAGTGGAGCCGCTGAGGTCATGCAAGGAAAGAAGTCCTTAAGAAAAGCTGGAAGGGATAGAAATATTGATAAGACAACCCTCAAAAGATTAATAAAGAATAAAGAGAAAGGGGGAGTAAAATCAGTAGCCTGGGGTGCAGTAGCTGGGGCAAAGAGAATATTCACAGATGAGATGGAGGAGGAGCTTGCCAAACACTTGAAACAACTAGCTGACCAGTTCCATGGCCTTGCTCCAGTTAAGTGTCGTGAACTGGCATTTGAATACGCAGAGAAAAACAATATCCCTGTCCCTGCCAATTGGACAGAGAAACAATGTGCAGGTAAGCTAGGGTGTGCAAGAGATCACATGAATCTGAATAATTATAAACGTGCTTAATTGACCAATCCCCATGATTCTGTTACTAGTCCAATATTAGTTTTGGAATGTGTGGTTGTCAATCTAGCTGTCAGGATTTTAACTATTACAACATGTGTTATTTTAGTAGTTTTAAAGTGGAAAAAGTAAGTGGATCACTTAACCCCCTTGATATATTTCATATTTTCACTGCCCTTTGTCCTGAAGACATTCTGTTCATTTTCATTGCTAAGAAACATCCTGAATTAATGGGAAATGTGTACATTTTACTGATATATCATTTAGCTTGCCTAGAGGGAAGCAAATGTAAAAAATGTCTCACATTACCCCGCTCTCCCCTACAAGTGATATCCATAAAAGCAGCTGACATGAATTCAACGTGAGAGGACTGGAAAGAGACTTATAATAAACATTGAGTCACTGCTACCATCTACTGGTGCAATTGGGTGGGCCGGTGAAGAGGACAATGTGAGCTTGATACTCAGTTTATAAAGATTTTCTGATCATAGTAGTACCGATGTTTCTTTGTTGTATGAACGCTTACCAGTCCTCAGGGGTGGCACTGGATCAAGCCTTGGACATGACTTTGTCTCTGTTGGCAGTGGAAACTGTATCTGTTTTTATTTCTGTGACATTTGAAGGGGGCGTTTCCGTTAGCAATAACCCTAAAAGGAATGGGAAAGTTTTCCAATCTCTTGGCTGAATTAGAAATGGAGAAATTCTTGAAAATGAATGATAAAGGGAAGTCGCTCTTTATAAGACTGCTAGATGCTGCACATTTCACCATTACTAACGCAACACCTGTTTTAATCCTGTTTGGAATGGGCTGTGTACTTGGTCTGCTCCTCGTCATTAGTTAGTCCTCCTCAAACATTATCCTGAAAAAAAAAAAAATTGACTGAGACCAAAACAAATCTTACTGTATGAAGTTGCTTTTATATTCCATATCTCAGGGGTTCAAGACCCTTTGTGCTTTAAACTAGCATATTATTGTTACAACTTGGGGAGGATACTGGCAATAATAGTGAGAGAACAAACACACAGGTGCAGTTAAAAGTCAGTCCTGGCTGGATTTTTCACCAAGTGAGCAATCTTTCTCATATTTTCTATAATTCAGAGAAGCTTTTGTGAAATGGCCTTGCATTCGTTACAAACAACTGGCCAGTATGGGGCTTGAAGCCATGACCTTGGTGTTATTAGCACCACGAGTGAAGTAAAAAAACAAAACAGTGTGTTCATCCTACCTGGTTTATCTGCAATGAAGATTTTATATTCAGTGTTTTTCATGAAATGAAACGGAATGTTCTGAAATAGTGAAATGCTTTGTGAATGATGAAAAAAAATTATCAAATCTGGTAACAATTTTTTTATTTTAGAATTTTTTTCAAATTCAACTGCTGTTGAATTTGATCTGAGGACGTAAAAAGAGAACATGTTCAACTCGGTCCTCAGACTCAGGCCCACTGACTGCTACAGTGCACTGATCACATGTTTATAAAATTTGTATTGAAATGAAACATACAGTGTATGAATAAATTCGACACTGCCGTTCCCTAGCACAATAACTAGACACATACCAAATGTGAAGTTGATAAGATGATTGGATTGTGAGATATACATTCCAAATTTAGACAGACAGTTTGTAGAATTAGAAGGTAGATAATAATGTCACGAAGTTCAATTTTATACAAAAAGTTGCTGGTAGTCATTAAATTGTATGTGTTTGTGTATTTCTTTTATCTTTCAGGAATTATCTGGTCACACTTCATTGCTAAGTGACTGAGAAATTAATTAAAAATGGGGAACGTACCATCAGAGAGTAATATGGGCAACCGCCTGAGATGCATTGTATGTGATAAAGTCTTGCCTCCGTGCCATTCTTTCAACGATTTGTACCAAACTACTATCCATGGCCAACATGTTCATGTCTTCAATGGAGGCGAATACTACAGACAAGTCGGTTACAATAATCAATACAAATGCCAACATTGTTTTTATAAGCCAATCAGAGATGAGGAACAAAGGAAGAGAGAGGAGGAGAGGAGGAGAGAAGAAGAGAGAAAGAGAGAGGAGCAGAGAAAAGAAGAGGAGAGAAAGAGAGAGCAGCAGAGACAAGAAGAGGAGAGAAAGAGAGAGCAGCAGAGACAAGAAGAGGAGAGAAAGAGAAAGGCTCAAGAGGCTGAAAAAAGGAGACAAGAAGAGCTGAATCAAAGGCTTGAGGAATCAAAAAGGCAAGCGGAAGAGCATGAAGAGAGCACCATGAAAGAGGAACTTGTGACCAAGCGACGTGTTCTAATAAGCCATCTGGATGAATTTGATGCAAAGTACGAATCTGATTATGATGATCTTCTGGAAACTCTTTCATCAAAATGCAGCATCCCAGTTTCAGACCTCAGTCTAGTTCAGCTGAGTGCTGACCAGCTGGGCAGCATCCTGACAGCCCTGGACAATCTCCTGTTTGATGAATGGATCAGTGCTCCTCCATCTCTGAGCACTCTGCAGCATGCCCAGGTGTTAATCACAGAGCTGTGTGCCCTGTCCCTGGAGATATCTGAGGGAGTTTCCCTGAAGGGCATCTCCAATCATGTGCAGTCCCTGGTGAGCCACATCAGCCAATCAGCATGCAATGTCTCTGAGAGTTTCCTGCTGACTCAAGCCCTGTACCTGAACCTGATGCACTTCTTCACTGACCCTGGCAGCTGTGATGCAGCTTTCATAGCTAAACAATGGGCTGAGCAGGACCTCACAGCTGAAGATCTCTTTCTTATAGAATTCTTGGGCACACTCACAACATCACTACAGAGTGCAGTTGGAAGAGCCTCCACGTTCATTTTGAAGATGGAGATCCAGTGCTTGGAGCTTCTCCTATCCACACTCAAACATCTAAATGGCAAGGAGAGACATGTAGGATGCATTGAAATACTCCTCAGAATTGTGCAAACAAGCAAATGGACACCAACTGAGGCAGTGACTCTGCTCAAAGTGCTGTCAGAGAAATATAAAGAGGATGCTCCCATCACTGAAGTGCTCACATTAGTACAAGTATATGACCTATCACCAGAGTGGACAGATGACTCTGGACACTCCGTCACCCAAGCTCTGGATGTCCTTGGCCCTGAAAGATTCCTACTGGACTTCTGTAAGACTCTCAGAAAACAAGATGAGAGCAGTCTAGATTCAGCTCTAGCAGAATTAAAAACACTCAATAACTTAGATGAGTCTGTTGTCACCATGATAAAAAACATTACCAACGGTGTCCTAAAATATTCAGAAAATGCCCCAAAAGGTGAACCTTTTATGAGAGAATCCTTCAAAAGTGGAAACCTGAATACAAATGAAATCCAAAATTCACTCTGTCAGCTGTGCAAAGCAGTGTCTGACACCAAAGGCTGGTGGCCAACAGTAGTGCAGATGCTGAGGTGGTGTGTGCTGGTGCTGACAGAGAAGACTGCAACACTTGGATTGGTTGGTGTGAAGCTGGACCCATGTGTCACAGCCATGTTTGCAGCCACAAAAGTCCTCATGGGTAAGAAAGTGGACATTGTGTTGAGCTCTAACATTTACTCACTCAATCAAACTAAAGAGTGGTCTGACTTCTACAAGCACCTGGGGATTTCACTCAACACAAACTTGAGGAAAGATAATACATCATTGATGGATGTCTATGAAGCCGACATTGTGTATGGTACAATGGATGACTTTGTGTCTGATTACCTTCAATGTGGCTTGAAGGGAATGGAAGCTGGGAGCCCTCTCCTTAGTCGAGGATTTCTCATTGAAGACAGATGCCTCAGTGCTTCCTATAATCTGGAACTCTCAGTGCTCAAGGAAAATGATGCTTTAGTGTTTGCTGCAGATACTCTGAAAAGCCTTATGGGTATTTTTTACAGTGAGGAGATGGAACTGAGAGACAGATTTATCAAGGCTCTTTTTCTAGTCCTCCATTCTAACCTTAACAAACGCACAGATGAAGACAGTAAAGTCATAGCCATTTCACAGAAATGCACTGGAAAAGATTTGCCTTCCAATAAGGTCTACATCCTGTCCATTCTTGAGAAACTCCTCCATGAGTTTAGTGGAGAAACGGAATGTGAGAAACAAGGGGCATCCCTGGTTGGCAACTTGTGTTTGGAGATTCTTTTTTCCCATGCAGGGCAATTCCAGATGGTGTCAAATCTTACAGCACAAAAAAGATGGCCACCAGAGGAGGTTATAGCCCTCCTTGTAACATTAACTGACCACCATCACGATAAAGACTGTATTTCTATCATGAAGATTTTACATCTGATAGAAACATATCAAGTGTCTTCTAAGTGGACAGATGGGAAGAATCAGTCTCTCCTTGAGCTCTTGAGTATCCTTGATACTAAGAAAGTGATGGAGCATTTGGATAGATGCTTTGAAGAAGAGGAAATAAAAAGCCTTGATACTCTTTTTGATGAAATACGGCAGATGAAAAACATTGATGAAAAAACCCTGGAGAAGTCTTATACTATAATAAAGGGGGTTCAAAACATGATTAAATCGGGTGAAATCAAAAAACATACTAATCTAAAGCAAGCTAAGAAGCTGAGTCATAGCACAAAGACAGAAGACTTGCAGGAGATCCTAGCAGTCTTATGCAATGCTGTACACGTGTGCATTGCTGAAGAAAAGTGGTGGCCCAGAGCCACTCAGTTGACAAGCTGGTGCTTCTTGGCCTTGTCTGACACTGGAAAGCTTCTGGAGATGGGAACTGGAGAGGGCAAGTCATGTGTCATAGCAATGTTTGCAGCGCTGCGTGTACTCCGGGGCGAAAAGGTTGATGTGGTGTCCAGCTCATCTGTGTTATGTCAAAGAGATGCAGAAGAATGGAACCACTTCTACAAGTACTTTGACATCACGGCTGACACAAACACAAACAAGACTAAAGATGAGGATAGAAAAAAATGCTACCAGAAGGACGTGGTCTATGGAACAATTGAAACCTTTGCTGCAGATCACCTTCGCCAGATATTTGAGATGAAGGATGTGAGAACAGATCGCAGCTATCAGTGTATCATCATCGATGAAGTTGACTCACTGCTGTTGGATCAGGGAGTGCAGCTGACATATCTCTCCAGCCCCATGGTCTCCATGCAGCACCTGAATGTTATCCTGGCCATGATCTGGGGCCATGCCAGCCAGTATGGCTTCTTGTCCACAGGACACATCACATTCGTACAGGGTCCCCCTTGTTCATTCTATAAGAGCATATTCGACTCAATTGACATGGATGGAATTGATGACCCCATGGACGTTTTACATATTGCTGAAGAGTCAGGGATTGTGCCTAAGGGATTTACAGAGGAAATGTACAATAGCGAAAAAGACAAACTTTTCAGGAAACTTAAAACTGTGAGTCAGGATGACGTGATCGATTTTTTTCAAAAGATTGAGCAGTTTGTCCCCTATGGTTTCACTGTGTACACATTAGATGATAATGGATTGCTCTCTCTTAGAAAGTCCACACCGTACAACAACCCAGACATTCCAGAACTTACATTTCTTGTTTTGGATGATGGCTTGTGTTCTGCTCTCTATGATTCTGAGGAAGTTCTCGCCAATCCCATCACAGAATTCATCTTAGAAAAGATTCAGTACACTCCATGCACAAACAATACAGGGAAAATCAGCATCCCTGGATTTTTGAAAAATCTGATCGAGAGTAAATTGCCAGTTTGGGTTCAGAATGCCTTTCTGGCAAAGAGACTGAGGCAAGGACGAGAGTATGTTGTGGAAAATGACTGTGTCTGTCCCGTTGACTACAGATCCACGGGTATTGTGGAACTAAGTAAGAAATGGGGTGATGGCCTGCAGCAGTTTGTTGAGATCAAACATCAAATCAAAATGAGCACGATTTCAACAGTGACAAACTTTATCTCTAACCTCTCCTTTTTTGAAAAATACAATGGGAAAATATATGGGACCACGGGGACACTAGGGAGTGAAAAAGACATGCTCTTTTTGCAGGATCTATATCCCAATCTCTCAGCCTGTAAAATGCCAACTTTCAACCGGAGGAAGTTATTTGAGGTCAAGGGCAATCTGGAGACTTCAGCTGAAGAGTGGAAATCTAAAATTACCCATGTGGTTATGGATCAAATTTGCCCAAATTCATTCAGAGAGGGGAGAGCAGCCTTGGTGATCTGTGAAACTATTACCAAAGCCAAAGAGCTCTATGAAACGCTAAAAAGTGTCATCCCAGGTGAAATCATCCTCTACAGTCGGAGTGACAAAGACAGTTTGAGCAAAATAGATAAGAAACTGGATCCTGGGGATGTCATTGTTGCCACAAACCTGGCTGGACGTGGCACCAACATCAAAGTGTCTAAAAAGGTGAACAAAAATGGAGGATTATTTGTGGTCCTCTCCTTCCTCTCTGAGAACACAAGAGTGGAACTTCAGGCATTTGGCCGAACTGCACGCAAGGGTAAACCTGGATCTGCACAGATAATCATGACCACTGATCATGTACAGGAGTCCCTCAAGACAGTGTCTTCTCTGGAGGAGGCAAAGGAAACAAGGAATAGACTTGCAGCAGAAAGGATAAATTACATGATGGCTGATGTTACTGAGATGAAACTGCGGGAGGACCTTTTCGCAGAGTACTGCAAGACCCTCCACGGAATTTACAGGAACACCGATGGAGATGAGCAAAGAGTTGTTGTTGCCATCATGAATGAGTTCTGGGGGATTTGGTTGCAAACTAAATCAGAGGAAATTGACAACTTAAAAAGAAATGAATTGGAAAAGAGCTTGAAAGCTGATTTGTCCGTGGCACAAAGTCAGTCTCAAAGTCAGACTTCACCATGCTCCAGCATTTACCACTATATCAAGTTTGGGAATCTCGCACTGGGCGAAAAAAAATGGGATGTCAGCATGAAGCTATTTGAAAAAGCAATGGGACAAGATGAAAGTTGGGCAGCCATAGCTTTTTACAATCATGCATACTGTTCTATAAAACAGCAGAAGGGAGATTACCTGACTACGGCCAGCAATGATCTCAAGAAAGCACAGGAGTCGCTGAAGTACCTCAGTGAGGAATGCTTGGTCTGCCTGCAGTTTGTAAAAATAGCCTCTGCTCAATTAAAAAGAAGTGAACAACCAACCAGCCTTGAGAAACAGTTAACAACCAAGTGCAACTTGTTCAGCTACTTTGATAAAAACATTTGTGAGGCTATCGAGAAGCTGAAGGAAATAAAAGACAAAGGAAGGGATGCAACAACCAAGAAATTACCCATGTTCTCCCTGGTGTCAAGCACAGATGAAGATCTCCAAACCGAGGCCTACAATCTGTACAGTAAAGGTCTGGAATATGTGTTTTCCGTGGAAGAGCAGCCTCGGTTCCCATGGGAAGCTCTGCTGGTGTTCTGTCTCGGCATTCTGCAGATCGTTGGAGGGGCACTGCTCACTGCCTTTACGTGTGGAGCATTAGCTCAAGTCGGCATTGGGCTGATCGTTGAAGGAGTATCAGACTGCATCACTGGCATTGAGTCCATGATTACAGGAGAATTTAGTTGGCAATCATGGGCTATAGAAAAAGCAATATCTATTGGTATTTCTCTCATTGGGTTTGGGGTTGGAAAGCTGGTCACAAAGGGCTTCAAAGCTGCTAAAATGTTGGTCAAGGCAGTAGGAAAAAAACTTAAGGCATTACCAAAGTTTTTCTCAAAACAGGTTAAAGAAGGCCTGAGTGTTGTGACAAAGACAAACATGAAGAATGCAGTGAAACAAACAGCAAAGAAAATGGCAGAAGAAATCATTAGCTATGCATTTGGGAAGGCAGAAGATGCTGTATTGCAAGAAATATTGAAAGGCATTAAGAATCAGTTGACAAAGGATATTGCAAATGATGTAAAAACCAAAATGGAAAAGGATCCTTTGGCTGGATTGGTAGACTCCATTTTGCTCTCTCACCTTGAGGATAAAAAACAAATGTCTGATCTCCTGCAGGATAAGAACAGAAAGAGCAAACTTCTGGGTATTTTCAAGCAGATAAGCAAAACAGCCTTAGAGCCATTCTACGCTGACCTCGAATGGCAGAACAAGCTGAACTCACAAATCGCCACAGTGATTGACAGTGCAGCATCAGAGGCCAAAGGCAAAACACTTGCAGTTCTGAGAGTAATTCAAGGCATTCACATGGCCTCACTGGCAGCAGAAGCCACTAGTGCAGTGCTGAGCCTTTCAAGCCAGTTTTTCTCCAACCTTCACAAAGAGCTGAATACATTTAAAGAGAATAACAATTTGATAGAGAAAGTGAAACGAAATGATCTGTCTGCTTCAGAAATGAAGATCCTGAAAGACTTCAAGCAGGATTTAGTCAACGAAACCAGTGCTTTATTAGCAGATGCTTTGGTAGAAGTGTTCCACCAAAAGTTCTCCAGTCACTTTGTTTCCAGTGCCGTAGGCCAAGTGAATAATGTCATAGGTGATTATGTAAGAACTGGCTTGAAGAGTGAAAAAACAGAGGACAAACTCAGGGCTGGACAAAACAACAGATACATCTCACACATGTCAGTAGACATGAATTCAAAACGTAAACAGGACAGCGAGTCTGGTAAACGCTCAGAGTCTCATGCTGAAAAGATCAAGGACTCCTCGACAGCCACTTCTATTCTTGATATCAGAGTCCTATCAGAAACCACTGGCACTAAGGTTGTCATCCTAACACAAGACAGCCATGGCAAGCTTACCAAAATGCAGGAGCTGAGCCCGAGCACCAAATCTGCCAGTCAAACGGTGACACTGATTTACACACCAAAGAGTTCACAACACCCAGACGGCCATTATGATGTGTCCATCAATAATAAGACTGTGAAAGTAACCACCAAAGAAAAGAGCAGCCTGTTTCATGCTTTGGCACAAGGCATGAAACCAAAGGCCACCAAAGAAGAGATTGCCTTGGAAGCAGGCCGCCTCCGATCTTTGGAGGCCGACATTCTAGTGAAACACTCTGATCAATGGGAGCCTTTCCTCAAGTACAAAGAGAGGACGGATGAAATCAGAGGAGGAGACTGGTATATGGCAAAGGAAGCTGGACTAAAAGAGACAGTAAAAGAAAACAAAAAGGTGATCAAGGATGGAAAAGTGAAAAAGTACAACGACTGGGTAAAAAATGTAAACAGCAAGCCAAGCACTGGACAGTTCATCAAAGCAGCTCACCAACCACCAGCGAGTAGTATATCGCAAGCTGGAAAATTGAATCAGAATAGCAAATTAGCAAAAGCCATGCTTGAAGTGGTAACAAAGTCAACTGCTGATGTGAAAAATTACAAAGGCCTTGGACTTCCAACTATTTATGTGCCAACAGAAATACAACGTGAGTTTCCCAGTACAACAACAAAACAATTCAGGAAATTATTGGCTCGCACAATCAGCCAGGATAATGTTGTGAGTGCCCTAAAACTGACCATTCTAGGTGCAATGCCCAGATTCAAGTTCAATAGTGCCAAGAACTACAGAGACTTTCGGAACAACCGAGTGAGTAAAACCAGGCTTGCCATTTTCGAAAAAAACTTTGAGCAACATTCTAAAGATTTGGTGAACAAATGGTTCAACCATCTTCAAGACAAGGGTGTCATGACAAAGGCTGATCTTGACACCCTTACCGCATGGATCAACAACAAGGTCTACGAGAATCCAACTGACCCACACAGGAAGCAAGTCTCCAACCTCCTCTAATGCAAAGGTAATTTGACATTTAATGTAAAGTGTTTGATAAGGGAGTCTGGTTGGATGGTAAATATAATAGAGGCACGTGTTCACAGAGCAGCTTTGCATCCCATGCTGTAGCCATACCTGATCAGATCATACATTTTAACTTAACTTTTAAATCTCACCTTGACTAACCAGGCATCTGAGTGTCAGCTGAACATGTGCTCACTTAATTTCCTTCAAAAAGCATCAGCAACACATGCTTGGCACTCTACCTAGCATGGCACCAATTCATAAAGGATAGTTACCATGTAGATCAAAGGAGCAGTGTTTAGTCAGATTGATCATATTTATTCCAAGAGGATATAACCTTTTCTAATATGATCTCGTCTTTGTCTATCCGTTGCTCCAAGCTAATATAAGATCAATATGAGATTTAGACTATTTCCTCATACTTGTATGTGTGTAGCTCCTGAGAAATGGTCTTCTTCTTGTCTCAACCTGATCCTTATTCCATATCTTTAATGATCCGACTTCTGTCCCTCCCCCTCTTATCTTTATTTGTGTCAGTGATTTATTTACCAGGATAAAAATTATGGATAATCTTGGGCAGCAAAATGTTCCTTTATTTTTTTTGTATTTTCAAAGAGCTTTACTTTGTTTTTGTTTATTCACTTAAACGTACACACAAGAGAAGACTTACAGTGAATGGTCTATTAAGGTAAGCAGTTGATCTAAGTGAAAAATGTACTTGTGTTCTTTTTACAGAGGGATGTTGACACCTGACAATATGGCTGGCAAAGTAGTCAGGAAAACTACAGAGGTCTACATACCTGTCATGACGTTCGTGTAGACACCTGTCGGTATTCATTTTAAGGATGTTTTTTGGGGGTTTGGAAAATGTATGCTGTTTGGGATTTAAAGATATATCTTATCATACATTGGAATTTAGTATTCAAATGAAAATATAAGAGTTGCAACTTGCTACATAACCCAAAGATTACAGCAAGCAAATCTTATCCTATGTATTTCACATGTGTTTTAGAAAGCCTGTTTTAAAGTAAGTCTGAAAAAGTAAATTCCATGGTAAAATATTTTGTCTGCCAGTGGTTATTCAGATCGCTTCAACAATCATACATGCCATCAAGAAATCTAGATGTGTAATCAGAGAAATCCTAAATGCTGTTCTGCGATGGGATAAGTGTATTTCAGGTTGTGTTTATTGTTGCTTATGTCACATTTAAAATGTTTTTTTCTAGCCTTTTAACTTTGATTGTATTAACTTTCAAATTGAAACACAAGAGATGCTCTGTTGCTTTCTGTAGTAACCACATGATTGATACAAGCTGTTGTTAAACTAAAGAGCATTCATCTATTCCAATGTGATCCTCAACTAAAAAGGAATTTTCCTCTTTATTTTACTTCATTTCATTTGAATGTGTTAATTTAGGGGTTTTGGTGAAGGTGTGGTGTGGGTGTTGAACTGTAAGTATCTATGTTCAGATATATGGTATATATACACTGTCTGACATTTATCATACCTCGATATAATCTTTAGCTGTTTTACACAGTGAAGAATTTGTTGATATTCATTATGGTTATGGAAACTTAATAACAAAGTGTGTGAAATTGTAATACTAGAAGACTGCGGTATCGGTCATGACTCCATAAACTGTGATCTACTGGAGTGACTAGATTTACTCTCTACAATGTCACTTAAACTCATTTCTGAACTTCCTGTGCAAGTATATTTGAGATTTATAGGGTACTGCATACCCGACATTCTAATCCCAACCCTTAATCTGCACTGTCTATTCCTTTATAGAGTGTTCAGTCGTACATTCTTTGGCTTGTCAGGGCTGTGTGAAAATCTAAAAATAAATCAAATTATCAACAACATAAGTATTGGTGTTTATTTCAACAAAGGTTCCATCTGTATTGCTGCTTGAGGCAACCTGAAATAAAATGACCTGTCTTATAGAATTCCAAATATAGTCATGTGCATTATACATACCATGAAAAAGTACTGTACAACAAACCCATGATATGGCTGATAATAAATAAAACACTACCCATGATAGAACTCACACACAATCAAATAAAATGAGGTACAAAAATGCAATGAAACACTATAAATGTTTAAGCACAACGCATCTAAGATTGTTGAAGGTGCAGTTGGTCAACATTGGAGTCAACTTAAAACAACCCTGTGTGTCCCTGTACAGCTGCCTTGTGCTTATCTGTGAGACACTAGCTGATCAGCAAGTCCTCAATGACCTGAAAAATAAGAAGCCTCGACACTATTCCCAATTGTGGACTCCAGATGGCAGTAGAGGACATGAAATAATACAGCGTCAGTCCCTTCATTCACTCATCTATCCCAGCAGCAGAGAAGAAAGTATCTTAGAGGAACACAGAATTTGACCTTCAAGGAATTTTTCTGAAACATTTATAAAAGTGTTTCAAACTATCTGATAACTCCCTTGAGTTTGTTGGCATAAAATACATGGAAGTTGACCAGAATGCTGTCTTGCCAATGCACTGAAAACACAGCTGTGGAAACATTCATTCATCTAACCACCCATTTTTCCATTCAACCATCCACCCCATACTGCTCTCTGAGCCTATAGGTCACAGAGAGACCTTCCCCTCATCCTTTGGTGAGGTGGTGGGATGTGGACCCCCAGGCAGATGGTTTGAGGAAAGATCTGCATGTTTGTTGTGTGTGTGTTTCATCCATCCCCTCCTCCACCATTCCAAGTGGGTAATCAATTAAATGCACCCTAACCACCACCATCCCCCTTTTGCTGCCCCTCCAAGCCGTCCATCGAGTAAGCAGATCCCTGTGAGCAGATGCAGGCCTACGGATATGACTCAGTCTGGATGTTTTGCATTTTCCAGGGGGGGGGGGGGGGGGGGGGGGGGGCTTGTGCTTTGGAGGAGGTAGGGGTAGATTGACCCAAGGATCTCAACGCACACACAGAGTGAATATATCTACATCTCTGTATGTGCTGAACAACTTGGGGAAGCCTCTTAAAGTGCAGAAGCAATAATTTGCCACTGGACTGGTCCTTAGCTCAGATATTGTTGCTCTACCTTCACTTCTACCGAGGCACATACGCAGATCACAGTATTAACTGTAGAAATATCATAAAGTGTATTTTTGCTTAATTTGATAAAGGCTGTCAGATTTGATCTGCTCCAATAGAAGACCAGTGTCTGTCTCAGTTGACCAGAACTTGTTTAAGCCTTAAAAATGCCTTAAATAACACTGAAGCTAAAGCAACAATTAAAGGAGAGGTGTCTGCCATTAGTTTTGTCTTTTTTCTAAATTGCAAATGTGGAATCGCAACCTAAACTGCAACCCAAAATTTAACAATGATATACACAAAGCAAAATAATTAGCATTATAATGGTCACAGCTTGTATTGTCTTACTTAAGTGATTTCTTTCGTATTTTCAAACTCTTCTATTTTTAGGGCCTAGAAAGCTCTAGAGTAGTGTGGACACTTGCATGTAAATGTAACAAAGGTGATACATTGTAAAATCAAAAGTAGTAATATGTATCTAGCCTTAATGACATTGGTCCGAAACCCACCTGTGGACAAATTATATCAGGGCTACAGTACTGCTGTTCTAGTGGTCCAACAAACTGTGAGTCACATCCTGCAAGGAACTCTGGGAGATGACCATAAACTGCTTGTGCTGCTGGTGAGTAGCCATGCCAAAGATTTCAATCAAACTTCATCACTGATATAAAAAAATCAGTACTACTAGCCAAAGATCACCATGAGGTGTCTGTAACTTGTTCTCTGTTCCAAGATTACAAATTATATATCTTTTCAGTCTCCACAATCAACTAAATTGGATCTTAATCTATGCACAAAAAAACTATTAATTTGTTAGACAAAAAAATGATTTGATAGTGTCTCATAATGTTTGCATTGCAAACTACCAATGTCCATTATATAAAGCACCTTCCACAGACAATAGTCACAGAGTGCTTCACAATGAAAGAGAACAATCTGATAGAAACAAATAAGAAATAGCTGATAAAATATACATGAGGAGCATTTTGTTTAGCCTCCTTCTTCAAATGAACTCCTTGTGACAAACATCTGCAGTTATTCTTAACATGTATTATAACACATAATTACAGGAGAATGGTTATTCGGCACATTTGTGTACATGTTGATAGGTTAGAGTTGATTGATGAAACAGAAGGACTGCTGCCACTAAAGGATGGTCTTTACTGAAATGAGATGATCTTCTTCCTACCGTGCCTCCAGTCAGAGAGATAGTCAGTTACATCATCCAGTAGCTACACTAAAGTGTCCTACAGTGAAGGCTGCTCAGCAGTAAAGAATAAAGCTAAATACAGTTCAATCATTGAAATGGAGCCAGAATGGTGTTTACTGTCAGTCACTGTGTTGTTAGCCAACAGTAACAATAATCAGTAAAAACAAGCGCTGTATCCACACTTAACCCGCATCCTTCTGCAACTGAAAACAGCACAAGGCATTAGGCGTCATAGATTTATGTGAAGGGAGTGCAGTAGTTAGCAGGTTAGTCCACCTTCAACAGATGATGACAGCGGGTGAAGGAAGGAGCAGGTATTCAAGCGAAAGCCGTGACTGTCCCTGTGGCCTAATTCTGCTATTTATTCTATGATATATATTATATGTCATGTCTGCGGATGAACAAGAGTGCAACACAAAGCACTTGAAAGAAAATGGAAACTGAAGATGTGAGGTATAGGTTTAATGCTAATCTATGCATGTTGTTAGTATGGGCGTTGATGCATGTGCGTAGGTGTGTGTGTGTGTGTGTGTGTGTGTGTGTGTGTGTGTGTGTGCGTGTGTGTGTGTGTGTATGTGTGTGTGTGTGTGTGTTTATGTGTGTTTAAGCACTGTACAGTTGACTGTCGCATGTTAATATCCTGCTGTAAGGGCAGCTTTTAAAAGCAGGTATCAGTGACAGAGGGGAAAAGGCGATGAGGAAGGTTTGAGGTGAGAAACAATTGTGAGCAAGATGACATGACACGTGATATCAATACAGCTGCTGGTGTTCTGTAAAATATGGATGCACAGGAAAACCTGAGAAGAGGACTTTACCCACTAGTCCTATACTGTGGTGTTTTTCTCGATGTTTCTTTCTTATAAAGAAACAACAAAAATTGACAACAACAACCCAACAATAGGAATTGTGTATGTCACATTCTGATTTGTCTTAGTACTCTGTACAAAAGAGCATAACTTATTGTCTGATTAAACCTATTGAAGACACACACAATCACACCAGAAATGCCAGAAAGGCTTACTAGAGCTATGTATTAAATCATCACTAAAAATTGTTTCGAACAAATGGCCAGCTTTTTAAGGAATCCACATCTGCACAGGAGTCAATGCACAGGAAATGGATACTAAATAATGAAAAATAAATAAGCGAGTTAATGACAATGTAACATTAACCCTCATCCTAAAACCTTGACTATAACTACAAACAAAATCCATAGGCATAACTAAACCGAGTCGAAAACTACTAAAAATGGGAAATTATCTTTTTGGAAGGTTTGAAAAGAAAAGTGTGACCTGACAAATTAAATTAAATAATTTAATGATTATCTGATCCAGTAGAAACAGGGCAACATCAGCAGAACCTGTTGCTTCCAACGTGGGTTTCTTCAACTACAGCTTAAAAACCTCAGTCCGTACATCTTGTCGGAATGTGAAAAACCTTCACTTTTTAATTCATTGCCTCACATTATGCATCCCCTGCCTGTGTCATCTATTGGACCTCTCGTAGCATTCAGACTGTTTACTGCCAAAAAAAATCTGCTGCTTCCCTGCAAACAACAGCTGAGCAGCTCAGCACGAGGGAACCTTGCAGACTGCTTGTACATTAGCCTGCACCACTCCTCTCTTCCTATACCATGCGAATGGATGCGACAGGCGCCGTTGCTATGGCAACACACTCCCATTTTCCCCCCATGATGCCGGATTCATTCGGAATGGAGCTCAGATTGCATGCTCAGATCCGGAGGTGCAGGAGGCTGAGAATATTATGGTATGGATCCCATGCAGACAGAGTCAGGGAGGTGTTCAGCATTGATTCCTATGCAACATTCGTATACAAACAAGGGCACACACACAGGACTCTTTACAGGAGCATGTAGGGCAGAACGTACATATAATAAAAATCTATCAGAAGACATCAATATGTTTATAAGACATAGCTTTGAGCTAAAGAGCAACTCACAGCCCTTGCCCACGTTAGGTTCTAACATATTTACTCATTTCTTCCAGTGAAAGACGCTATGATCTGGGTATTCTCCTCTTTCAGCCAGTCTATTTTCTATAGCTTACAGACTTCCTGATTCAACATTGGTCTGTAATGTGCATGTTCTATGTTCACACAGTTTCCCTGTAAGATGATGGATTGTTAGGGAAGCAGTTTGAATAATTCGGCTCTGCTCAGGAGGTCAAATGTGGAGAGTAGATATGTATTTAAACAAAGAGGATTAGACATTATGTCAGAGCCATCGGTTGTACTGCACAGTAACATAACCTGTTTCCATGTTCATATTTAAAGTTGCTCTTATCTTTCATGACAGAAGAACCCAGAGAGAATAGTCACCAACTGTGCAGTTTCCCTCTGTGTTCTGGAGCTTTGCATCATTCAGCCTCTTATTTAGGTGGAGACCTCCATCGTGTGAATAAAAACACTTCTCCAAATGATTATTAATGTAACTTTGTGTTTGATTGTGCTGAATGTGTCGGCCAGAGGTCTGCCATAAATTATTATGGTGAAGATATTAGCAATGAGATGCCCCCCGATTTATGTCTAAAACGGAGTTTGCAGCACACAAGCACAAACCATGTCCTTTCACTAACCAGGTCTTCCGATTTTTTTATGCACTTACTTATCTGTTTATTTTGGATTGGTTGTGTAATTTTGGGCCTGCGCTTGTGTTTGTCTTAATCTTGCATGAATTTATTTCTGTGGTATTAATTTTATTTGGTTAGTGGTTGAGGTGGTGAACAAAAGATTGTCAATTGTATGGTCATGTTGTGAAGGAAGATGGAAGCAGACGCCTGGCTGCCTTCAGTCCATTCCCTCTTGGGTGGTGTACAGGGAGAAGAGAGGGTGTGGATGAGAGAGTGAGTGCACCTTCAGGTCATTTCAGTAACAGGATAATAACCACTAAAGGGTTTTCAGGTCAAGAACAGCTAGTTACATTTTTTCAATGATTTGTAATAGCCCTTTGGAATCCCACACAGAACTTACATCTTATGACTGACGCTGTTGTTCTTTTTATGAAGGAAATCTCCATTTAAACACAGCTACAGAAATTGTTTGAGGAAACAGGGATGACTACGCACAAATCCATCCTTTACCATTTTGGTAAGAAAAAAAAATAGCAGATATATTTGACAGCCAATCATTCATGTTAACTCTAATCTCAAATTAATATTACAGCAACATTGCTGAAATTAACTTAATTGAAGAGCCCTCCTCGTGCACAAGTTCTGATAGGACGTTATATAAGTAAAGAGGTAGAAAGGACAGATAAACAACAAGAGCTCTGGGCTCCTCAAGGATGCACAAAGGAAAGAGATGAATCATACTGACTGATAATGCTTAAAGATTTGTGAAAACAACTGCACTGAGCGTAGAGAAGAATTTTAAATAAAGAAAACATCAAATTGAAAATCATTATTAAACATTTAAATTATAAATCTTTTTTAAACAATGCAATTATCAGTTACAATTATGAAATCTATGAAATCCTTCACTAATGAACTGTTTTAACCTTTCATTGATTTCATATCTGTATACCCTTACATATCATAAGTAAGGGATGATTATTTTACTGGTTGATAAGTTCCTATTTTTGCTAATTAAATACTATTTATTGTTCTTTAAATGCCAGTTTTTTTAATAGTTAAAAAAAAACATTCACTTGACCCCAAAAAACATCTATCAACCTCATTTCTTGTTGAATTGAGTTTTAGATCCAAATATTTTCACTTTTATTATATATATTTAGAATCAAAGCATTGATTGCTGTCTACTATCACATAATAATAATAATAATAATAATAATAATAATAATAATATAATAATAATAATAATAATAATAATAATAATAATATCATATAACAATTTGAGATAAAATGAAATATTAAATAAGTTAAAATATTTGTATAGAAATAGGAAAATACTCACATGGTACTCAAGTATTGCACTTCTCTTGAAACAGGTGAAAGGCCAGAGACCTATTTCTTCACTTTTTATATTAATTTAGTTTTTTGTTAAAGATTTAAAATAACAGGCAATGATGGTACAAATTCTTGTCCTGACAGGAAATCCTGTTTTCCTGTTCAACAGTGTGCAATGAGGATTATATGTTTTATAAATGCACATGTCTTTCAGTCTTCATATCCCCAGTTTGTAGACTTGAAAATAAAAAGCTGCAGTCTCCAAGACAAAACTCAGACTAAAGAGGTTGAGAAACACCAGTCATGATTAAACAGAGCTTGTAAAAATGTCCCTTAAACTGATTATAAATAACAATACTGAGTGTGTAATACTGAAATATTCTTTTAAGGGTAAATAGCCTTTAGCCAATCTATATTATAAAGCAAATCTTCCTGATTAACAATGTATAGCTTTTCCCAATGTTTGCAGTATCAAACATGTGAACTCCGTTAAACTGATGGAAATTCAGCTTGTAATAGTCTACCATTGGAGCTGTTTGTAGATGTTCTATTGCTACGTGTTAGCATTAAAAGCTGTTTACTTACCATGTCAGTTCAGCATCATGCTTCATTCCTTCACTCCAGTGGTGGAAAACAGCACCAATGTTAACTCTCATTTCACTCCTCTTTCTGTCACTTCTTTACTGCTACAGAAGTTAGCATGCTAGCCAGCTAGCCCCAACCTAGTGTTCACACTCCAATATTGAATCACTCCAGTCTCCGGTCTGCCCTGAAGAAGTAGCTGTGCTCAGAGGACGTATTCCAACTTCTTGTCTTGTAAAGACAATGATGGTTGAAGCTTTTGAAGAGTGACCATCACCACCACCTGCTCCCAGCAACAATCCTTGTACCTATAGCACCTTCGAATACTGTTGGTATGTTTTTTTATGTCATCAGATAATTCAGGAAAGTAAGTAGTTGGGTTAAAGGAAACGTTTCCCATCAAATATGTAACAAGGGAAGCTGTTGCAGCCATAGCAGCTTTATTTAGCTCCTTTTTCTACAATAGTGAATCAGGTAATTAAGCTTTTTTTCAGACCAGACAGTCATTGATGTTTTAACTCTAACCTGCTGCAGATCTTTTACATTGAGGTTCAACTCATCTCTGTTGAGACTTTGTCAAAATCAACATTATTGTCCCATTTACTGCCATCAATGTTAGATTTAGGCCAATAGCAACTCTGATATGATTGTGACTTATAACGTTAATTAGCATGAATCACCAGTCCAAAGGCTATTTGAATAAAATTATCCTGTGTCTAAAAGTATGTAAGTTGGATTAACATTTTTCAAATTGAAATGTGTTTATGTTGGTCACCATGAAACAGGTCTGAAGAATTTAAGTTAAAATGTTTTAAAATACAAATTATTCCTGACATCTGAGTACAAATGGCAGTAGGCACTTGCAAAGTCAGCGTTGGGATTATGAGGAGGTCTTGGGAAAAATGTTCTCTGGCCCCAAAAAGTTTGAGAACCCCTGCTCTAATGAATCTGTTTCAGGGATTGTACACATTGATTTGTAGCCATTACATTTACAGTAACTATCGAGAAAAAAGACCTGGATTATTTGTTTGAATATGCTGAACATGTGTGGTAGCAAAGTGCACTTCTTAGTCTATTCTGAGAGCAGTAACTCCTACGTGCTGTTCAAAAAGAGACATCAGCTGAAAGTGTAAAGCTATATTTATTGAGGGTTAACAACAGAGAAGGACTTGGCAAATATCCCCCATTGACCTGATACATCTTCAATTAGCATAGGCCCATAAACACTGGTAAATTAAATTAACAGATTGCTGGAGATTCCCCTAAACTGAAAATCCTGGAGAATCCTGAGGGACACAGTAGCAATGGGTGACAGGTTGAGAAAATGCAGGTCTGACGGACAGAGGGACAGAAAAAGAGATTCGTCATCTGTAATGTGTCAAAGGTAAATTGCTTCATCACCTTTTGTCACAGGCCACATGTCACATCAATCACTATATCTAACATTATCGTACTGGAATATATTGGATATTCCACAACATATATGTTGACAGTTCAGATGGGATTTGTGTCTGACGATTCTACCTTTTACTCTATTTATTTGGGAACTATAGTAACTAATCATTATTAATACATCCAATACAATTTTAGTGTTCAAATATGTAATACATCATATAACATATAATATAAACAATTAGAGCTCCACCTCAATCATCCAAAATAACACTAATAACAGGAAATAATAATCATTATGATAGATGGTAATATAGGCCTACTGTGTGAACATATTACCCTGACAGTAGTCACTCAGCCCATGTTTTTTATGTAATTGCTTTGAGAAAATGTTGCTCAAAATAATGTCTGTAATTATAGCACCCCTAGTTATATTGGCATATATTTAAATTGATGCAAAAAAGGGATCCAAGCAATTCTTCCATCCCCCTCACAGGGTGCGAGACTGATGTGGAGAGTCATCCCTGTACTGAAAAGGTATCACACTGGAGTTTTCCCAGTTTGCTTTTTAACTCCACGATATTAACGTGATGGCTGCAGCACAGTCATGTCTTAAATAAAATGTTTACATGTGAGACAGATCATTAGCAGCAAGATGATCAATCAGCAGTGAACTTGTTTAATAATAGACTTACCTGACTCATTTCCACTCAATGGTGCTGAAATGCTGCTTTTTCCATATAAATGGGTCAAAAAGTTTCATGAAATGAAAGATGAAATATTTTTAGATTGTCATTGAAGGACAAGACATGTCTTCCTAATTCAGATTAGAACAAACTGTTTTTTGATAAAAGCCACCTTTACTAAATACAAATGAAGATTTGCGTGATATGTGGACATTGTTATGATGAATAGGCCTATGAAAAGACACTATAGTTAATGCTAATGGTTATTTTTTTCTAATAGTTCATATTCGTGATGACATGGATGATTATTTTCTAACATTTTTGCTATTTTTGATTTAGTTTAGTTTAGTTTAATTTAGTTCTCACAACGTCTAAACAAAATTACATCAATGAAATAATATGTGGGGTGTTGCAGAAATCAGTAATGGCTTTTGAAAACCACACCCATATATCAAAATAAAAATAAAATACAAATACGAAAGACACAAAATCTTTAATACAGGTTATATATTAGTGTAAGCATAGAATTGGACATTTAGCAGTATTGGGAATTTTCTTGTATTCATTTAAACCACAGTAATTTATGGAATGGTTCTCTTCAGAATAATTTGCCTTTTGTATTAAATTACTTGATACAGACAGCATAATGATGACTACAATTAATATGACATATGATTAGTATATGATCGTATTTTAAGAGGTATGAAAAGTAATAGCAGATTTTCTCTAATCAAATACGACTAATTTGAATCTTGTAGGCCTGTAATATATAGTGTTGAAGGCCTATAGATCAAACTTATTATTCACTTTGTACTGAGCAAAGCAAAACAATAATATATTTCTAACATGTATAGTATAATTCGGATTGTTGCTTATATATATGTGTGTCATGGGAGAATCCATCAAAGAAAGAGCCTTATTGTGTTTCATGTAATATAATCAGAAACATGACAAAATCATCCAAATCATATGAAGCAGGATGTTGGCGTCTTGAAATTCGTTCGAAATAATTCAGTCGGACATATTGGCACTGAAATCCCCCGCCGCGGAATGTGTAAAGAAATTATTTTTGACCTTTCATAGTTTGATTCTCGGCGTTAATCCTGTCAAGCCCATTAGTTTGGCCTGTCCCGGGATAAATGAAGCTCGGCTTGATGTAAACCGGTCTGGTCAGCGCACGGCTTCCTCCAACATGTGTGGTCCAGCACCAGCCTCCCGGGTTAACCCTTTCACTGGCGGAGGGCGCTGCGGCACCGCAGAGGGACGGCTGTGATCCGTCCGTCCCTCATAGACACACACGAAAAACCCGATTCCACTCAAAGTGTTAAATGAATGCTATTAAAGGAGCCATTTTATCAGGAAGCGTCACAGAGCAAGTCCATACCGACGGTCCAACTGTTCTTAACCCAACACCTTGCCGGGAAAAATAGTCCCTCGGCGGCACAGAGATAGGCCATTTTGGCGTGTTTCTATGGTTACGTAGTTCTTATACGTCTGAGCCACAATGTACATATCGCGGACTGATATGTTATCTGTGGTTAGGTCTTCATAGGTTAATGTTGCATTCACGTAACACGGGATCAACTTCGAAATAAACATATCGTATTAAGGGGTGAAACTACAGGTAAATAGGCTCAAATAAATCTGACGAATATTCTTTATCACACATTGAATAAATTTGTTATCCTTACTCTACATATGGAAATTAAGCATTGTTGAATTAAAATGTGACAATCTCCAAAAAAGTTCATAAAAGACATCTGATTATTATATGAAGCTATCTATTCAAAGATCGATCATCTTGTTGACTTATTAGAGCCATAGGCTTTTACTGAGGGGATTTTGGATCTCTCTTTTTATCACTGAATGAAGATTATTGGATTATGAGAACTTTGATAGTCCAACGATGAGGAAATTCGTTCAGTATGGCAGCAGGGAGTCAGAATGAGGTGGACAAGAGAGCACGTGAAAGTTTAAGAACGGCGTAAAATTAGCAGTTAAATACAAAAAAGAAAACAGAGAATAAGAACGTAATACACTCCTTTCACTACTGATGGAAATATTTTTTGTAAAGAAATGAAAGGTGATTGAGAGTGTATACTGTATTTGTGCTATAGTGTATGAGATATTGTAATTGAAGTATACATTTTTTATGAATGAAAAGACTAACTGGAAAGTCGATTTCCATACACTCTCAGAATATGAATTATTTTATAAGCAAACTATTTTGAAAAACGACTTTTAAAGAATCGGTTCGTAATTGAAACCCACAGACAGAAAACAAAAATAATAATAAATAATAATAAAATTAGAGCATAAACATCTAGAAGTTGACTGTAAATGTATACATACTTACACTGGTAAGACTATATTTATCATTTGCATCATACAGCAAATAAATCAGGCTGAATTATGAAGGGTGATTTTTTTAACACATAAATATTTCATTCTTTGTTATGTAACTTGTTTAACTGGGCTTAAACATTGTTCCTCTCCACATGATACAAATGTCTCAACACTGACAGGGACAGCAAGTTCTTGTGGTAGGTCTATTTTATTCATCAACACATAAACTGTGTGTCTGTCAGGAGCAACTAAACTGGTGACTGAAAATGAGATGAGACATTGTCCTCAATCTCCTGGATTTCCTATCTTTCCTGTGTCACATGAATGCAGCACAAGGCTCCAATATTAGGCACCTCCCTCTGGAATGCAAGAGGGCTGTAGCCCGCCCCTCTAAAGGAACACCATTCAAAAACACACTGATATGAGTGTGGGAGGGGGCACACTGAGCGGCAGGGTTAGACCCTGCATGGGCTGAGCCAGCAGGAAGCCTGCAGCTCGTCCAATGGGAAACGTTTATTTGACATATGTGAGCTGTGTCTCTCATTGGCCCTGTTACAACTCTATATGTTATTTGACACACAGATTTAGTGCTAAATAAACAGTCAGTATATTATAATCTACTGTGGGAGATTATTTGGTGACGAAGAAAGAAATAAAGATACCACATCTTAAAACAACCATATATTTATTTTTTCACTCACATGACTATATGAGTCAGCATTGCCATATTCAGACAACAGAAAATCAGACAAGCCCCAAACAACATGCAGTCACAAGTGGACACAAGTCCATAAATACATAAATTAAATAAATTAAAACAGTTTTGAGCAACAAATTGGTTGCAGACATTCATTTATTTGTGGCACCATTCACAAGTCACTGGCAAAACATGTTCTCTAGGAGAAATCACAATAAATATTTATCAAAATAACAATTAAAAAGCAATATAATAATTACAACAATTGTAAAAAATAACTGAGGAACGACATATGTGTGATCCCTCTTAATTTATATGATTTATGTGCATTTTAAAGGTTTTGTAATGTAATGAAATTTGATATAATTCATTGAATATAAATCACCCATTAATAAATACTAATTGTTTAATCAATATACGAGGTTCAACCCTCTCTGCCTGTGATCCCCGATAAGTGTTGACTCTAAAGATATGGACCATAATCCCTGGGGTCACAATATCAAATAAGGTGACATATCCATCTTAAATGACATAATTTAATACCAACATGTCAGTTAATTGTAACTTTATTTTCACTGGGTGATGATAAGGTCAAGAAAAATGGTTGCATTGTTCACATTTCCAATTTCCTCTAAATTTGTCAGTGCTATGAATGACATAAATCTAAAACAACAAACACTAGACCCATAAACCATATGTTATGAGGGCTCATGACACTGCTTCATTTAATGGGTTACAAAGACAAACGGTCGAGTACCACCGTGTTTAAAAAATGATGCATTATTTGTTGTTTTTCAGATTAAGGTTTTACATTGTAAATTATAAAACTGTCTATTTCAGAAAAAATAATTAAGACTCATTCAACATTGTTTTTATCTCTTTTCCCAGTTATCATCTCGTGAATCCTCAGACTCTTTTCAGACTACATGTTGTATGTTCACTACTTATACCCATTTATGCATGATGTGATAATAGTTTAAAATTAGTCCCCGGGATCAGATTTCTTCACCATGAATACTTTTACTTTGATTGTAACTTATAATAAAACATTTTTACCTTGCCATATTGGTAATTTGTTGCTGGATTGGTTCAGTGTTAACTGTGACACACATAAACTCAACTGGCCTCAGGTCAGTGCTAACTACCTGAAGTAGAGTTTTACTATAAACTTTGCATATCCCAGATGTGTTTACAAGTTGAGGCTGACAATTACAGCATATGCTAAATCTGTCTTTATGTATTCAATACATTGAGGAATTCTGCTTTATTGTTAGCTATCTTTAAAAAAAAGGAGGCAGTTTGGGTTACAAAGTCTGAAGAGCATATTTCAGGACATAATACATAGGACATTTTTTGTTAAAATAAATAATTAATTAATAAAAGACAATGTTTTTGTTTAATTATATGACCACTCAGAAGCTTAAGTTGAATAAAACAACGTTCCAGCCACTACAAATGTAGACTGGACTGACATTCAGTAGAATGCATACATCTGCCATGGGCCCTACCTCACAATTGATTAAAAAAAAATCCAGGATGTACCCCTTTGTCGAGAGATATGCCAAAAACTTTTATAGTACAGCAGCTGAAAAAAGACTACTATATTTGTGCCATACATTTAGATCAACCTTATTGTCATCGCACATAGTACATGTACAATGAAATGTGATTTCTTTCAACAAGAGCCATGAATTATTCACTGGGAAATTTATGATAATGTTAAAAAGGTTCTTATTTGACTCATTTCCCAGCCTTTTACCAAGTTTTGCAAAAAAAAATGAACAGGGGGAAATCATAATCTCCTATTGGTATAGTGGGCTATTTAATTGGCGGTGTCATACATCATAATGTCAAGCAGTGGCGTACTGGCCATCTGGCTGATGGGACAAATCCTGGTGGTCTCGCAAAACCAGCAGGGGATGGTTGGATGTGTCTGCTATTGTTAAGAATATTTTCAAATAGGTTTTGTGTGAAATTAAGGTTTTATGGAAGTTTTGAAGATTTATTAACAACAAATAACCAATGCCAACCACTGTGATGGTCCCATTTGACAGGAGCTGTGCAGTCCCTTGCAAGAGCAGGGGGAGAACTACTCAAAATAGCTGACATGTAATTCACTGAAGCAGTGCGAGTCTGAGGTTTCACCAGTTTGACAGAGTAGAGCAGCTCAGGCAGAGGTTGTTTTACTGAGGTTCTGGAGTGGTCAGGCAGAGCAGCTGAGGCTGGGGACTGTTGCCACACTTTACTGCCTGCTGTGGTGGAGAGGAAGAGAAGAGCCAGGCCGTATATACTGCACTCAGGTGGGTGCTCTGTCAGCCAATGAAATACAGCGTGCAGGAGGACTCGAGCAGGTGACCAGACAGGCCGCGCCCAGCAAGTTACATGTTATAGTAATGTGTTGCTTACAGGTAACTCCCCACACTGGTTTGTATGTTAGTGGTCATATGGTCAGTAGTCAATAGTTCACAGGTTAAAATGTGTCTCCTGACCTTCTTAAAAATGGCGGAGGATTCATTTTTCCTGTTAAATCAATATATGTGTCATTACTTTAGACACGCACAGTTTTTCCTAAACATTTTTATTCTGAACAAAATGTTCATAATCCCAACAGTCAAATTTTTTTCCCCTGTCATTATGCCTTTGTCTTGCACTATTGAATATGTCTGCTAGTCTCTGTGGCTTCTTGACACCAACAGTAATGTTAATATTGAAGTCCATGTTGCCATAGCATTCAGATTATCAAATTCCTGGAAAATTCTTGCAAAACTGAAAACGTGTATACATGATTGGGTAGCAGAACAGAGAAAAAAAGGGGAAGGGGGCACACATCCTTTCTGCAGTGTGCTCAGCGTGTCCCTCTATTTTGCTATCTGCATTGCGTAATGTCAGCCAACCACCCCCCACCCCAAGCACCCTTTCCCCATCCCGACATCTGGCTTCTCTATGGCTGCTGACCCCGTGAGGTCACAGGTCAGATAGTGTGGGAGGGATGGGGGGAGCGGTCGCATGTAGAGTTTCCTTTTCAGTGCCAGTGAATAGCTTCTTCAAGGGGGCTGAGAAGATGATAGTGTTAATGATATTTAGATATATAGAGAGAGAGATAGAGAGAGAATAAATGTATTCTTATATATTATACTATAGTTGGTATTACATAATACATTTTTTTTTTTTTTTTTTTTAAATGCATCACTTTAGGGCTGTGATGCACCAGAACCACTGTTCACTAAACAAAGCATCATGTTGCAGGGTATTGGTAATCATAATTACAATTTTAAAATGATATATACAACTTAGGTCAATGATACTATACAACATTTTACCCATATACTTCATTTTATTTGTAACTAATGGAAAAGCTGTTGCTACTGCAGTCGTATCAAATAAGTCAAGTTTGTTTTAATCACAAGTTTAAATGATGAAAAAGAGCTGTGAGGTTCAGATTTATTCCCGGAGAGTGTCCTAGGACCCCTTGCTCTGGGAGTGGCCTGTCATGTGCGCTCATCCTGGAAATTCCCCTGTGCATTTCTCACCCAAGCATGGAACTGTTGCCATAGAGCAGTCGATCATGACTGAGTTGCCGTCTGTGTTACCACTGATATTACAGATAAATGTCCGAAAATATACTAGCTATGGCAATAACCCCAAAGATTCTGTCGACTGTCAATGTCGACGATGATATCCAAACCCAAAAGCAAACAGACGTCGAACTAGACTCTTTTTTTTTTTAGAGCAGAAGAAATTAATGATACCAGTATTTTATTGTGATGTTTTTTATCACAAGTTCTTTGTGTCATAGTGTGAGATCATTACTGTTTTCTTGTCATTGTAAGAGAAGACAGTGTTTGGTGTGTTGAGGACCTAAGGCACAATGGAACACCTACACAAGTATTTTTTACTCATACTACCTGAGAAGAGTATGTGAGCGTCAAAAAGCTGAGCTTGTTTGATGCTAACCTCACTTTCCTGTTTAGTTAATTGCCCATAGACAACTCCTTTGAACAATATTCACATGCTACTAGTTTAACTTAAATGCTTTGATGAGTACAGCATGCATATACCTATATAGATATGGATGAAAAAGTATTCGTCAAGTTTTCTGTACCTTAAAATAATTTATATGCAAAGTCTCAAATGTTCCCTCAACACATTCGCAAATTATTTACAATTTAGATTAAATTAAATTAATTTCATACTCGCCCACAATATGTGCCTGTGTGATCAGACATATCTACAGTTCTGATCACAGAACTCACTGTGCTTGATTGAGGTTAGGATTTGAGGAGCATCAAAACTGACTTTATCTATAAATACATTTGTTAATTTAATTTAATTACGTAAATATACACTACCGTTCAAAAGTTTGGGGTCACTTAGAAATTTCCTTATTTTTCAAAGAAAATCACTGTTTTTTTCAATGAAGATAACATTAAATTAATCAGAAATACACTCTATACATTGTTAATGTGGTAAATGACTATTCTAGGTGGAAACATCTGGTTTTTAATGAAATATCTACAAATGTGTATAGAGGCCCATTTCCAGCAACTCCATCAATCACTCCAGTGTTCTAATGGTACATTGTGTTTGCTAATCGCCTTAGAAGACTAATGGATGATTAGAAAACCTTTGAAAACCCTTGTGCAATTATGTTAGAACAGCTGAAAATTGTTTAGCTGCTGAGAGAAGCTATACAACTGGCCTTCCTTTGAGCTAGTTGAGTATCTGGAGCATCACATTTGTGGGTTCCATTATACTCTCAAAATGGCCAGAAAAAGAGAACTTTAAAGTGAAACTCCCCAGTCTATTCTTGTTCTTAGAAATGAAGGCTATTCAATGCGAGAAATTGCAAAGAAACTGATAATTTTCTACAACGGTGTGAACTACTCCCTTCAGAGAACATCACAAACGGGCTCTAACCAGAGTAGAAAGAGAAGTGGGAAGCCCCGGTGCACAAATCAGCAAGAAGACAAGTATATTAGACTCTCTAATTTGAGAAATAGACGCCTCACAGGTCCTCAACTGGCAGCTTCTTGAAATGGTACCCGCAAAACACCAGTGTCAACGTCTAGAGTGAAGAGGCGACTCCGGGATGCTGGCCTTCTAGGCAGAGTGGCAAAGAAAATGCCATATCTGAGACTGGCCAATAAAAAGAAAAGATTGATATGAGCAAAAGAACCCAGACATTGGACAGAGGAAGATTGGAAAAAAGTGTTATGCATAGGTGAATCAAAGTTTGAGGTGTTTGGATCAAACAGAAGAACATTTGTGAGACGTAGAACAGTGAAAAGATGCTGGAAGAGTGCCTGACGCCATCTGTCAAGCATGGTGGAGGTCGTGTGATGGTCTATGGCTGCTTTGGTGCTGGTAAAGTGGGAGATTTGTACAAGGTAAAAGGGAGTTTAAATAAGGAAGGCTATCACTCCATTTAGCAACGCCATGCCATACCCTGTGGACAGCGCTTGATTGGAGCCAATTTCCTCCTACAACAGGACCATGACCCAAAGCACACCTCCAAATTATGCAAGAACTATTTAGGGAAGAAGCAGGCAGCTGGTAAGCTGTCTGTAATGGAGTGGCCAGCGCAGTCACCAGATCTCAACCCCATTGAGCTGTTGTGGGAGCAGCTTGACCGTATGGTACGCAAGAAGTGCCCATCGAGCCAATCGAACTGGTGGGAGGTGCTTCAGGAAGCGTGGGGTGACATTTCTACAGATTACCTCAACAAATTAACAGCTAGAATGCCAAAGGTCTGCAATGCTGTAATTGCTGCAAATGGAGCATTCTGTGATGAAAGCAAAGTTTGAAGAACAAAATTAATATTTCAAATAAAAATCATTATTTCTAATCTTGTCAATGTCTGGACTATATTTTCTATTCATTTTGCAACTCATTTGATAAATAAAAGTGTGACTTTTCATGGAAAACACGAAATTGTCTGGGTGACCCCAAACTTTTGAACGGTATTATATATATATACAGTATATATTTATCCATTTATTTAGGGATTATGCCAACTTTTATTTATAGCTGTAATTTATCTATTTATTCATAAGAGAAAGATTGTAGTAAAGTAGTTACAGTAAAGAAAAAGTTATTTAAAGTAAAAGACAAGAAAAGTCTTTTCCCAACTGGAATCTTTGTTGCCTGAGCCAGAAAAGTGCATTGGCATCCATTACTATCAGTCCCCTGTAACCTGTGTGATGCCAAACACAGAGCATTGTTCTAGATATCATACAAGCGTCAATCTTCAAAAGGTGACGGGGAATCAATGTGTGTTCATTGTTGTGTGGGTGGGAGAACACTTATAAAGGATTTGATATCTGATTCTCCATTTGCATCACATTTATAAAGTGGTCTGTACATCACCACAGATATACTATACACAGTGAATGCAACAAATGTTTCTATGAAAATATAAGGACAGACAGCAACATCTAGAGGGATTTAGTGCAAGTATTTCAGGTTTCCAGAGATTGATGATGCATACATCTTTCTGGCCATGATCATGTCAGGCAGGATATGATATGTGGGTAGTGAGCAGTACTCAAACAATATACAATTATCTTGCTACAAAATTAAACAGCAGCAGGCAACATAAAGATGATAACTTATAAAATCAACAAGGGTCAATTGTGTTGATGCCTATTGTATTTTAATTACAGTAAATAAACAAGAATACTCTACCAAATTGTATGTTTTCTCATGACAGTACCAGAGCTACAAAATAAAAACTGACAATATTAAATCAAAATACAAACAATCATTAACACTAGAACTCACTATGGGAATTAAGGGGTAACATTCACAGGCCTACAAGCACATATCCCATCTTAATCTGCTACCTGAATGAAACTGGTGACCCCTCAACAGACTCTTCAGCAAGCTTCTGCATACAGTGCCTTGCATAAGTATTCACCCCCTTTGAACTTTTCTACATTTTGTCATGGTATAACCACAGATTAAAATGTATTTCATCGTGAGTTTATGTAATGGACCAACACAAAATAGTGCATCATTTGGAAGTGGGGGGAAATATTACATGGATTTCACAATTATTTACAAATAAAAATCTGAAAAGTGTTGTGTGCATATGTATTCCACCCCTTTACTGTGAAACCCCTAACAAAGATCTGGTGCGACCAATTGCATTCACAAGTCACATTTGCAAGTCACATAATTAGTAAATAGGGTCCACCTGTCTGCAATTTAATCTCAGTATAAATACACCTGTTCTGTGACGGACTCAGAGTTTGTTGGAGATCATTACTGAACAAACAGCATCATGAAGACCAAGGAGCTCACCAAACAGGTCAGGGATAAAGTTGTGGAGAAATATGAAGCAGGGTTAGGTTATAAAAAAATATCCAGAGCTTTGAACATCTCTCTGAGCACCATCAAATCCATCATAAGAAAATGGAAAGAATATGGCACAACCGCAAACCTACCAAGAGGAGGCCGTCCACCCAAACTGAAGAGTCGGACAAGGAGAAAATTAATCAGAGAAGCAACCAGGAGGCCCATGGTTACTCTGGAGGAGTTGCAGAGATCCACAGCTGAGGTGGGAGAATCTGTCCACAGGACAACTATTAGTCGTCTACTCCACAAATCTGGCCTTTATGGAAGAGTGGCAAGAAGAAAGCCATTGTTGAAAGGGATCCATAAAAAATCCCGCTTGGAGTTTGCCAGAAGCCATGTGGGAGACACAGCAAACATGTGGAAGAAGGTGCTCTGGTCAGATGAGACCAAAATTGAACTTTTTGGCCTCAATGCAAAACGCTATGTGTGGCAAAAACCCAACACTGCCCATCACCCTGAGCACACCATCCCAACAGTGAAACATGGTGGTGGTAGCATCATGCTGTGGGGATGCTTCTCTTCAGCAGGTACAGGGAAACTGGTCAGAATATAGGGAAAGATGGATGGAGCCAAATACAGGGAAATCCTTGAAGAAAATCTGATGCAGTCTGCAAAAGACTTGAGACTGGGGCGGAGGTTCATCTTCCAGCAGGACAATGACCCTAAACATACAGCCAGAGCTACAAAGGAATGGTTTTGATTAAAGAATGTTAATGTCTTAAAATGGCCCAGTCAAAGCCCACACCTCAATCCAATAGAGAATCTATGGCAAGACTTGAAGATTGCGGTTCACAGACGGTCTCCATCCAATCTGACTGAGCTTCATCTTTTTTGCCAAGAAGAATGGACAAACCTTTCCATCTCTAGATGTGCAAAGCTGGTAGACATACCCCAAAAGACTTGCAGCTGTAATTGCAGCGAAAGGGGGTTCTACCAAGTATTGCCACAGGGGGGTGAATACTTATGCACCCAACAGATGTCAACTTTTTTGTTCTCATTATTGTTTGTGTCACAATAAAATTTATTTTGCACTTCCAAAGTACTATGCATGTTTTGTTGATCAAACGGGAAAAAGTTTATTTAGGTCTATTTGAATTCCAGTTAGTAACAGTATATAATGGGAAAAAGTCCAAGGGGGGTGAATACTTATGCAAGGCACTGTATGTGCTGCAGTTTGTTGGATAATGTGTCAGCGGGCAGCAGCTATGTAGAAGAGCTGGTATGAGCAATTAGTGTTCACAGGTTTGTACGAGTTAAAGCATTGAACAGTTTCAGTTTGCCTAAGGTGGAAAGGTGTCTGTCAGCCCCCTACCTCACTGCTTGAATCTCAACGTGGTCACACACAACTAAGGGAGTTCTTCACACTATCTAAAGATAATGTTTCCATTTTTATACTGTCACTTTGGTGACATATCAAAGTTGAGTATAGGCGGGAGAGGGTGAAAGCCTTTGTCTGTCAGGTGAGCAGTCAAATGTTTGTTTCCAAGAGGCGGCTCACACCTGTTTAAACTAATTTCTAGCAAACACACAGAAATACCAGTAAAAGAAACAGAAGATTTTTTTAAGGCCATCACTGTATGTATCCCTATCATTAACACAGGTTCTTGACACTATATGTCAATGTTGTGAATACAGTACATTTAGGGTAAATGTGATGGCACTTAACTTGGGTATTTCTATGTTATGTTCCTATATACTTAAAGTTCACAAAATGTCTAAAGGTAATGTACATTTTACACACAAAACGATATGATAGACCTATATGTCCCAACAGTACTGTACAAGGTAGTTTTAATGAGCTTACTTTCAGCCCAACTACATTACCCTTTAATATGGAAATAGTAATAATAATAATCAATTTACACATTATTAATAAAATAACCAAATTCTCTTCATCACAACTATTTGATACATTAATGCTTCGATGTCAGTATTTTTTCTTGATTAAAATGTTTAATTTATTTTACACAACTGTATACATTGCATTTTTACATATTTCAATAAATTGTATAAATTACAACACAGAACAATTTGTGTGACAAAAAAAGTTGTATCAAAAAGTGACAAGGTTGCAATATTTTAGTGAACTTTAAACAAAAGTGCTCATTCTGATTGTCCTACAACTGATCTGTATTGTGTCTGTCCAACACTGAGGTTGTAGAATCGGACATCGAGCTGCAGTAGGCCCACTTTCCCAGTTGATTTCTGGGCCAATGGTGGTTTCCTGTGAGAGCCAGAGGTGTGTCCTGCTGCTGACTGGTCACATGACCTGCACCAGGGGTGGGACCAGGACCAACACAAGTTGTCTGTCTGAATTCTTTCAGCTGTGACTGGCTGAGAGCAACAATGTGACACTGTTGAGCCTTTTTTTTCTTCCTGTTCTAACTTGCGAGGACAGTAGTCACTGTGAGGAGCCGGTGGAACTGCATCAAGGCTTCACACACACTGAGGAGGATTAAAATAGAGTCAATATGGAACATCTAACAGAGCTATGATGGAACCATAAAAGTACGTTTTTTTTTCAGGAGGTCATAATCACTCGGACTAAACTGAAGTCACGAAGTCAAGCAGAAAAACTCTGCAACCAGAAGAATTTCATATCCTTAGAAAAATGATTACAGAACTAGCAGGAAAACAATACATACATTTTCAACATGTTTTTTGTGCATTATCGACTGTGCATCCTATCGACTGTGCATACTGTGTAGATCCTAATTTCAGTCATATTGAACCTTACTATATGAATAGATAAATTCTTAAATAAATGTTGTGGAGTGCACATGGTCCACTCCTTGAAACTTTCATACTTAAATAAGAAATTTCTACAATGTAGAAAAATTATTCAAGGTGTTACTGTGTTTAAAAAAAAATGTTAATCAAACCACAAACCACAAAAACTGTAAAGACACTGAACTTTGAAAAATACCTGTTGTGCTAATGCAGTGAGGAAACAAGTGTTTTTAAAGCATGTGACCATAGGACCTTAGCTCAAAAGCTACACTTGCAGAGGCCTGTTTGGTCATCTGAGGGCTCTCGCTGAGATGAAGGACAAAATAAACAAATAATGAACAAAAAATCTTCTGCTGTGAATTCCACAAATATCCCTCAACACAATCCTTCAACAGGTCAAACTCTCCAAATGGTATCAGAAACCCTTTTTTTCTTTATTTTGCAGGTTAAAATACTTACTTTTAAGATTATTCTGTTAGTTTTTCAAAATGTTAGTGTAAAAATAGGTCTCATTAAAATGTTGAGGGAAAAAAATCAATGTGGTATGGCCGAGGACCACAGAACATGTTGTACTCAAAGTTACATGTGTAAAAGGTTGGGAGTTACACTCCTGCTACCTACGTACATGTATGTCAACTTGTGCTCTGTGCAATCTGTTGCACAACTTTCAGTAAAAATTAACCCACTGCGTGTGACCTGCGCTGACAAACAAGTTTGGACCCTGGCCATGCATGACACATCTGAACTCGTAGCAAAATGCAGTGTCTTTACATTGAGTTCTCTACAGTGTTTCAGTCAGCACAAACACTTTGTGCAAAACAACTTAATTATATTCTAATTCATTTAAACGGAATAAATGTTATAGATCAGGCAGAGGCCGTATTTTAAGTTGACGTAAAGCTGCTGGAAAAAAAACAGATTATTAGAGGTGAAGTGTCAGTAAGAAGTTGTCATAGCGTAGGGAAATGTCTCAAACTATGTCTAAAGGTACATTTGAGGGGAATAGGCATGCTGAAATCTTTGAGAGAAAAACCTGCAACTTTTCTGAAATAAAGACAAACAGTCTTGTTTTTTTCAGTTTGATGAGACCATGTAGGTTGCATGAAATAATCCATAATGTTATCCTACTTGTGATCCAATGTTACTTTATCTAACTTTGAAACATATCAAACATTATGAAAGAGACATGCAGGAAAGTAGGGTCATGATAATGATTAAAAATCTCTTAACACAATGGATTAAAGCTCTCTGGAGTGAAAGACAATTATCTGTGCTGCAGTGTACTTCATACCAAAAGGCAACAACACAAGCCAATATGGCAAAATTAAACTCCCCTAAAGCTTGCAAAATAAATGTGTCCATTTATTCTTTATTATTTGTGCTCTGAGTTGTCACTAGAGCCATCACTCTGTTTAACCTATTTCTGTTGTGAATCAACAAAGTTCAAGTTATTACCTTATGCATGCTGCAATTTTCATTGACCTAATTTCTGGTGGTAACACACATCAAAGTTAAAATTGTCATCAGCCCACATGTTAATTATTTTTCTTTTCTAAACCTATGTGGCCTCACTGATACTGAGCTGCTTATTCTTAAATCCGTCTGTACTCTTTGTCTACCTCCTTGTCTGTAACATTGAATGAGGTTAAACCTTTTTAAACATTAAAAGTTATAACATTGATTCTTTATAAACTTTTACAAAAGGTGTTAAAAACATTCTGTTCTTTGTATCTCCTTCCTCCACTCCAGTGAAGCTAATTTAATTCACCAAATTTGTATTCATAGCAAACCAACATGTCTGTTCATTATTTAATATTCCTTTAAAATTTAACCAGATATTTTTATTATTGTTTTTTGGAGACTTTGTGATCTGTTCTAACAGACTGTGGCTGTGAAAGTTGAATTGCCAGAAAAATGGGAAACTGTATTCAGTAGAAATGATCGCAGTTTAAATGTTAAGAAATTATTATTTATATTTGTATGTATTTATTTCTCTGTTGGTGCATATGTAAGAATGCTTTAAATGCGTATGTGGCCAACTCCTTATTTGAAAAATTAATGAAATGTAGGTTTAGGCTTGTGAGAAAACAATATTTTAGTGTTACTTAAAATACTCAACTTAAGTAACATCTTTTTATGAAGTGGGTCAACATGGGTTGTCAGCTGTTGTTTTTGTATATTTGAACGATCCCCCATCCATTTAAATATTTTTTGCATCATCTGCACAAACAGCACATTATGGTTTTATTTGCATAATTATTGATCAGCTACAATACAGCCTTCAAAGCTACAGACCTGCCGAGCAGAAGTCAGATGTGTAGTTTAAAGTGGGCAGCATGTCAACTGGGATCGTTCAGCCGTCACGGCCAAATATGGGCATGACGCTTCCTGCGGCCCCACATACTTCGCTCGGCACCTCCGCTCGCGCACAAACGCGGGCGTGCGCGCCACACTACACACATGAGCAGGGGCGAGCGTGAACGCGCATTCCTTACATAGCTTCTAAAGCACGTCATGGCGGACAGGTTTCTTCTGAAATCTCGGTGGCAAAGTAAAGAAAGTGAAGCTGAGGATGGGGGACACTTCCACACACTGCTGCACAACAACCACACAGCCTGAAGAATAGTTACACACACTTTCTTTATGCAGCAATTCTGCAAAGGCTGTAATGCTCTGAGTGTGTGTGAGTTAGGGATAGGCTACTTGACAATAAAATGTATTGCAGTCATTTGAGCTGTGGGAGGGGGTAGGGAGGTGGAGGCCTTTCATTCTCAACTCAAACCCAGCAGGCTTTGTTGATGTGAATGAGGGAGAAGGCTCCGTTTCACACACGTCTCCAATGAGCTGCAGTGAAACATGGTTCTTGTGTGAAGAAACTGTGTGAACGCAAAGTTTAAACGTCTTCAAACGTGTCAGATCATCTCTGTCTCCATAAACCGACTCCAGGTCGCCAAACCTCGGAACAGAGGAAGAGAGGGATGGCTGGTGGGGAGGCGAGTCTTTCCCGCTGGACAATGCAATTATTTCAGCTCCATTGGTCAGGAATGCAAGATTTCACAGGCCGCTGCCCTCCTCCAAGCGTCCGACCGCAGCACCTCCACTGAGCCCCGCCGCCTTTAGCCTCTTCCCACCCTGCAGGACGTCCTCTGCCCGCCCTGCAACCACCCGACACTGCAGTGACGGATCCTCATCAGTGGAACTTTCTTCCACATCTTCAGAACTGACTTCAGATTAAACAACACCAGAACATAGCTGCAAAGTCTCTTTAGTGGATGAAGTCTAATTCCTGCATTGAGGTGATCAATATGTTCAGAACGTTAAGAGGAATTGACCACTAATTCAAATCAATGCCAGTCATAGACATTATCTTAATACAATTTACAGTACGGTTGAGACCTTACACATTGCAACATTTGGAGAGAAACACTCCCTTAGAGACCTAAAAAATATCCAGACTGTGTTGGCGGCCATCTGCCTCGAGCAGTTGGGGTGAGTGGAGAAAAATGGGGGAGAGAGGAGAAAGTGGGTGGAAAAGAGGGGAGACAAGAGAGAGGGAGAGAGAGAGAGAGAGAGAGAGAGAGAGAGAGAGAGAGAGAGAGAGAGAGAGAGAGAGAGAGAGATGCTTTGTTGAACTGGTTGTTGAAATGAAAATATAAGGAGTCCCATTTTGATGCAATGGTTTAATTAATAAGATCAGCACCAGTTAATTATACCCAAATATCGTAAATAAGAACTAATGTGCTAACCAAAAGGATCTCCACTATAAATAACAGGAGCTAGTATCCTTATGTAGCCTAGTTTAAACTCAGGGTGGTCTTGAGAGGAGACAGAGGGTCTCTCCATCATCCCCCTCTTCTGTACACCTGCCTTGTTCAGCTGACAGTGTTTCTGGCTGTTTGTTTTTTTCCCGTCGCTACTCTGAACCACAATAACAACACGTAGCAGCTCAAAGGCGGGTAATGATAAATTTGTGAATGGAAGAGGGAATTTGTGTTCATTGTTAAAATTAAACTATACAATGACGTCTCCTCAGTATTCGACCAATCCCGAAGGTGATGAGATACATTTTCCACCAATGAGGGCAGGGACGAGCGCGGAAACGGACCAATGGCAGGGCGGGCATGTAAATAAGGAATGTGTGTCTGCAAGAGCTGAATGTCAACTAGTCAAAGATGGAGTCCGGAGCTGGGAGGCCGTGAGGTTGCCAATGGACGAAATACGGTTTTTACGACGGAGGAGCCGCGACACCCCGCGAACCGCTACTTCGGTCGACAGGGACGAGCATGTTGGAGATAGACGGGAACAGACCGGACGTTTTCCCCGTTAAAGTGGTAACTTGCCTCCTTGTGTGTGTTGAAGTGTACGGACTGGCCTTCCTCCGCCAGGTACCGACCACCAGAACCTCTGCCCGCCCGAGGAGAGCGCTGCTGCAGCAGGGCGCAGATGGCGTGGAGCCCGCAAAAGGACGTGGATTTCGGTGGGTCTGATTGGCCGCGAAGAGGCTCCGCGAAACAAAAATGTGTAGGAGCTATTGTGTGTGTGTGTGTGTGTGTGCGTGCGTTGTTGCTTGCGCGTGTGTGTGTGTGTGTGTGTGTGTGCGCGGGCGCGCGCGTGAGTGCGCGTACACGTAAAGGCTTTGATTGACAGGTAGGATCCCTTACAACTGATTATTCCTGGCTGCAAACTGAGATATCAGAACTAAGTAGGTTATTATTACTTTGGGTTAATTCCACCCAGGGGTCCAGTGTGGCCTCTGGACCCCAACAAAACCACTAATGACTTATTAATTACTGTTATATGAAAAACAAGATATTTACTTTACCCAGTTATTTCATGTTTAGTAGACCTACAGCTGCAGGTGTCTCCTTCTATAACCAGTATAAACAGGGCAGCTTTATAACCAACCACTGGCCTTAAACCTGTCAACAGGAGCTGGTGTATTATTGACAATAGTGACTAAAGTTTTTACTTTATTTCCACGTTTAAATGTAGGCTGATCCAAGGCTCAATCATGTCGTTTAAATCCCTGTGTCTGTGACCACATAGCAGGCTAAACTGTAGTTTGTAAAACATGTGCTTTTAAAAACCTCACTTCAAAAGGTAACATTTTACACAGAGGACATAGGACTGGTCCACCCTGTGACATCCCCCCCACAAACCCAAATATCTTCACATTCCTGAGATCTATCTGTCCCTTTCAGAGCAGACTTTTCAGCCCCTCTGACACAATAATCTTCTATATGCTGTATAGGGGAGCCTTTGGAGGAAATAATTTTACATATAGCATAAATAAATTCGCATTTCGACGTTCAGACATTTCTCGTTCACAGAAAAGTTTTTTTTAATATTTTTGTCCAAATGTTAACTATGAGAGGTAAAGGTTGAGAGTTGTTTGAGCTTAAGCCGATGGTCCTGTTTGTTCACTTTGAAATCGGCATGCACGAGCAAAAGGGGGGGGGGGGGGGGGGGGGGGGGGGCGGTGGTTGCGCGAGCACTTTGGCTGATTGTAAACTTCTCTTCTGAACACTGGAAATAACAAAGCCCCCAACCACACACACACAGACATACCCTCCTCCACACACACACACACACCCAGGCCCCAAACCCCGGGTTTCCTAAACGAGGAGGGTTTCATGTTGCCACTTTGGCTAAAGGGACAGGAATAGTAGGTATTAAATGAAGGTTTCTGGTATTGTATCGCTCTGTGTGCTCTTTGCCCTATATATGTTCTCTCCACCCTCATTTCCTCCAGGCGGCATAGTCCTGCACACTGCTGCCTGTTCGCAGCGAGTTCGCAGCGAGTCCACAGCCCACAGAGCCATTGCTTCTGGCCTCACTTTTATATGGATAGATAGATGCAAATGATCAATAAATTATCAGTAAAATATAAGGGGATGAGGAAAATGTGATCTAAAACCAATAAAAAAAGATTTTGTACATAAGTAAATGAGTGTGTCTATGGAGGCTGTGCAAATAGTCAACAATTGTCAATTATTATATAAAAAACTAAACTTTAATGAAAATTATGCAATCTAAGCCCACACCTCCCTTTTTACACCAAGAAAGACATCAAATAAAAGCCTTTCTTTTAAATTTGAAGTAACTTGTGAATATATGTTGACACTTCCTCTCCACGTTGCTCAGAACAGAGGCTTTACTATCTGTCCATTTGCCGCCTTATACAGGCTGCATTGTGTTGTAAACCTAGTAAGCCTGTTCGGTTGTTTCACGGCTGCTGCTTGAACCTCACCACCATGTTAGTGTCTGTGTATGGTGGTGGGCTCACATGCAGTATAGCCCCCGCAATGGCAGCATGCTTTAAGCTGGGCTGTGGAGCTGACGGCTGTCGTTGTCTCTATAGAAGAAGAAGCCGCCTGGATGTGAGGAGCAGTCCCGTGTTGTGTTGTGTTGTGTCCGAGGCCCTTTTTCTGTTGTACTACTGTGAAATCAGATGAGCAGTGCAATATTAAAAGGGCATTGGCTGACAACCCCCCTCCCCTCTTCACCCTCTCCCCCTCCCCCCGGCACCAACAACACACACTCTCGCAGACACTTCCACCCCCTTCCTCCCCCTTCCTCCCTCCTAAGCCTCCCTCCCGTCTCCCACTTCCTCTTCTTTCAAATCTTATTTAAACGTGACAAGAAAATATAGAATTGGCTCTTTGTTCGCATTTAATGGATTGGACGCCTATACCTCCCTGCAGCAACTAGCAAGGCAGCATTTGTGCCACAGCTTTTAATATATTTTGACATCACTTTGTTGTCGTGGTATGTGGTGCATGCATGTGTGAGGTATGGCTGCCATTCACTGTGTGTGTGTGTCTGTGTGTGTGTACACCAGCGTGCAGAGGTCAGCTGCTTTGACGATGTTGCACTACTGTACCATCCGCTAAAGCAGTGCAATAGTATTGTCATAGCATTCGGCCTTCGCCCTACACTACAGCTGCAGCAGCAAACAGACACTGCTCAGTGGAGACAGTATAGAAACCATGTAGGTCCATTTTGAAAGGTAGCCCCCCCCATACCCACACACATTTACAGCAACAATCACATGACACAGGTCCTTCATTTTGTGTTGAGCCTTTTTTTTTTTTATACCACAGCTGGTCTTTTTTGGCCAGTGTAAGGTCACTGTAATACACTGGAAAAAAACCCTTAATCTAATTCCAATTGTCAGTTAACATCAAAAACTGCTTTGTGATTAGAAGGAATTTCAATACAAGTCTAGTGTAAGCAATAACTTCTGACACAAGATGTTGTCTCTTATCAAGTCACTCTAATCAATAACTGTCTTATTCAACATTTTGAATAGAATATTATGCTGTTTATATCATTTTTTTATTGTAAAATGAAATTTGGTTTGCGTTTCAGAAACATTCACAAGATAAATGACCACAATAAAGAAATAAATGATAGGCCAGATGGTCATATATATATATATATATATCTCAGAGAGAGGGAGTTGAATACAATATTAATAAACAACTGGTTTTGAGCATAGACGTGCTTGCTTGGAATTTTCTAATTTCTTTAAATTTGGTTGCTCCATATCTTCATAAGGATTATGTATTAAATTTGTACATTGCCGGCAACTTAGGGCTTACAAGGAAGGTTCTATCCTATAATAAGTTCTTAAACTCAAAGATCCAGATTAACACAATTGAAGGAATATCCCTATACAGCTCCAGCTAACACATGACATTTACATTTGCTCTTCTACTGAGTGAAACCAAAAACCCAATTTTTTTTTTTGGGGGGTCCCTCAAGGCTGGAGGTCCCCAGTCCACAGTTTGGGAAGTGGTGGCTAAGCCCAGATGACCATTTGACATGAAGAGTCTGTGGCTTTGCTGTTCAACCACGCTGCATTATTAGGCCGTATTTTACACTGGGAGACACAGGCCTCCTGGACCACGCCTTCTGTAAAAAAAAAGAACATTTTGTTCGCTGAATTTCAGCGGCTGTCTGGGTTTGCAGTGCACACCACGTGTCAGATTAAGTAACATGCTTTGAGGTCAACTTTCCCAACGTTTCACACATATTTTTTTAGACAGTATCAGTTGCTTCATGCTGGCTAACAGTGTGTTATCCTGTCAAGCACTGCATCAAATCTACCATAAAGCTTCCTGCTTGTACCGGCTTTATAAGTTCCAAAGATTTTAAAGTGATTCAATCAATTTCAATCAAATGGAGGCAATTTAATTCAAGGAATGGAATCACAATTCAAGCCTAAAACCTATTTCATTTTAGCAAAAATCCCTCACACAAATCTAAATGACTCAGAAATAAATCTGTCGTCATGTATCAGTGTGTAGAGCCAGTCACAAAGGGATATCTTTTTTTGGTTTTGTAACATCAATATTATCTTGTTAATTTTAGTGTATCAATTTACTGATATAAATTTTCTATTTACTTATATTTATAATTTATTTACATACAAATGGCCTTTTTAAAAATATAAATAAGCCTGCCATAATTATAATTATTTCAATTCTTTATGTATGAAAATAACAAAACTTTTTGTTAAAAATGGTCCACTTTGGAATACAGTTTGGTTACAACTTAATACATACACATGTGTTGTTTATTACATACAAGCTGTCTTCTTAAGAGCCTTTTATTTTGTTGGGTAAAATGAGCAATGTGCGTGGCTTCCCTGTGAAGGAATGTGTGAGCCTATAGGTTAACGCTGCAGTCATTTTGTTATGGCCGTGCGAAAGGCCTATGTTTGTGTGGAGCACAGACCTTTTTTTTTCTCTCTCTCTCTCTCTCTCTCTCTCTCTCTCTCTCTCTCTCTCTCTCTCTCTCTCTCTCTCTCTCTCTTTCTTTCTTTCTCTCCCTCTTTCTCTGTCAGCTTTTGAAAGTATAATTTGAGTGTGCAGGCTTGAAGAAGTCACGGTGTGGGTGGGAAAAAGGGGGTAAGTTTCCTATTTGGGGCAGGTCGTAGGGGGGATGGGGCTCCTTGTGAGGAATGGGGAGGGCAGGGCCGCTCTGTGTGTGTCTGAGTGTGCGCGCGTGCGTGTGTGAGTCTTAAGTGTCATATTTAGCCACTGTTTTGCAAGTGACTGTGGAATTTGCTGTTTGTTGTGTCTTTGAGGGATTGAGTGGAGGCTACGAGCAGAGAGCACCTCCTTTTTGCAGTTATGTGTTTTGCTGATTTATTTTCACCAACATAAATCAAATTACATCAACATTTACTTGTACTGTTGGTGGACGGTCACAGCGAAAGTTAACTACAAAAGACTGAGGGATTTTGCAAAGTTGAGTAGATTTGATCACATTTACGTGGTGGTACATGTTGGTAGAATAGTTTGATATTAATGCATATAAATCTCAATAAATTGTTCTAAATTTAGAACAGGGAGTTTAAATAGAAACAATATGAGAATTCATTTTGTATAGATAAGGTCCCAGTTTCCCTCCCTTTTATTGCTCTTTACAAATGCATTTGTTGTGGATTCACATAGGAGGCCCTTCGATACCAATCAAAACCTCCATGAGGTGATTGTGGCCTGTTGTCAAATGCATAATTATTTTACTCTTTCTTTAGCATGGAGTGGGCCTCGGGATGATGGGCATGTAGAAACTTGCCTTTTTCAAATTGCTGGCAGGCAAATACCAGAGCAGACTGGTTCTACATGAATTGTGGGTGATTAAATGGAGAAGGAATTAATGTTGCTGTCACAGATGCCATCAGCTTGTGTCCGGAGTGATCGGCTACAGAGCAATCCCATCCTGCTCACCAGTATGTGTAAACACACCTGAAACCAAGATCCTGTTGATCCTATTACCTGCACAAGTCCAGCAACGTGTCAGGTGAAATGTGCTGAAGAGTGTGTCTAATATCACAACATCATCCATACTGCTTGCTGCTTCAATGAGGCCCTCAAAAACAATAAATGTTTATGTTGCCATGTGTTAAAATGATTTGCTGCTGGGACAAATTACAAAGAACAAATAAAGCAAAAAGAGTTATAGCATGCCAGTTTATTTCTGATCATATGTTGGTGCAGGAAGCATTGAGGAAGAATGAGGTGTGTGATCACAGGATCTGGGTCAGAGCTGGAACAGTGAATCTTATGTGATTAGCTGATTAGAAGAAAACTAATCAGCACGTATTTTATATCATTAAATCAATTAATTAATAAACAGATTCACTGGTTGTAGCTTCTCTAAAGTGAATTGTATCTGTCTGGAACATGGACTCACCCTTTGTTGAGCAGGAAAGACTAGTGAACTTGTGGTGGACAATTATTTTTGCTCAGATTCTGTTTCGAGATTAATTGAGAACAGTTGGCGGATTATTCTGTATTGAATATAAATATTGGTTCCCGCCCTAAGCGGCACATTATGATTTTGTCATTATAATCCCTCATGCATTCAGTGGGAAACACCCGCTGTTTGTTATCCCGAGGCTTCTGTCGACCTTACATAATACAGAATATTCGGAAGTCATATTCATAAATTGAGGTGGGCATATTGCAAGGTCACGACTGTATAAATTTGTTTAAATGGCACTAATTATGTTGCTCATAAATGGGAACTTTGAAGGAATTCCACCAAGTAAGAGTGAATCATGTTGACAGAGGAAATGATCCGCTGCAGTGTGCTGCCACTATGTCCATTTTAAAGTTTTGAGGAGATACATTAGGTCCGATGTCATGACAGGGGTGGAGGTAGTGTACATGTGACAGCAGTGTTGGTTGATCTTGTTTATGCTGCAGTAGTTAGAACACCAAAACTGACCTTGAATTGAGAAAGGGGATTTTGTGTGTAGATAGGATTTTATGAATCGTTTTTGACATTTTGTATTTATTTTCTGATTTAGATTTTTTTTTCATCAATGTTTTGAGTCTAACTTGCAACACAAGCTGTAAAAGAATACCTTTCACTCCTAGAGTGATTAGTTTGTGTTGTTACAGAGCCAATGTGTGTGCAGAGGCCCCTGACCATTCCTAAAAGAGCAAAAAAAAAAGGAGGAAGGGGGTAGGAATTTATCATGTCTGATGTCTGCAAAGTATTTGGTTTTAATGAGGGTCAGAGTTCAGTGTTTCCGACACTAAAAGTAGTGGAGGCACCTCACAAGCTCTTTCTCTTCAATATGACCAAACTGCTTCCTCAGTGCTGATGAATGGAGAAATGGCTGAGACTTTTGGATAATGTGTGCAAAAGAAAGAAATGTAGACAAACAGAAATAGTATTTTTTTAGTTTTCTCAGGTTAGAGGTAGGTGTTCATTTTTTATGAGATTTAAGTATAGACACAACCTTTGCCTCTTAAAACACGGTTGCAGTTAGTGCTGCTTGCTACAAAGGTAAACTTGATGGATTCTGGGACATATCTGAAAGGATTATTTGATCGATTAGAAGCGTCAGACTTTAACTTTAACTTTGAAACTCTTCTAGTGTGATCTCACAGGAAATTCTTAAATTCTTTTCTCCATCCTGTAAGAATCCAGACATAGAATATTTTTATAATATGGGTAAAGCAGCAGTGAAACCAGGGTTTTTTAATCTTGTCCACACAGTCTTTTTTTTCCGAATAGCTCTCTCACTGATAAGATACATTTATCAAGCTGATAACTCCGGCTCAACTGATCACATGCTGAATCACATGTACGCTCACAACAGGAAGCGTTATCTCACTGGGGTTATTTTTGCATAAACATGAACCAACTTAATCAACGTTCATTTTATTTGTGTAAAATTCTTCATACCATCCATTTTAATGTGACACATATTTAAAATATAATACAAGCCCATAAAGTAGAAAAAATAAACCTTAACTGAAGCAGGAAGTCAATATAATGGAGATTTAAGAGAAGTAATAGAAACGAGATCTATATGGTTGTATTGATAAGGTGCAAACAAAATCCTATGAAATGTTCAAATGCAAATATTGCTTCAAATTATATAATATTTTATGATTAGAATAATTTGGCACTATCACACCAGATGTTTGTAATTCATGTGTAAGAAGATGCTTTATCCTGTTTTTGTGTTGCAGCCATCAAGCTCTTCATTAATTGGAGCATTTTAAGTATAGAAAATGCGTCAGGGAGAACTTTGAATAAGTTTGTGAGAAGGAGAGTTTATCTAATTTCCATCCAAAAATTCAAAGTAAAAGTAGGAGTGTGATGAATCCTTCTTTTCTCTCCTCTCAACTTAAAACCATCACTTGGAAACAGATGTGACAAATCTAAAATGCCCATCACAGCTTTCTGAAGCCCAAGGTGATGCCTGCAAATTACTTGTTTAGTCCAAACAGTGTCTCTAAATGTTCTGTGTAATTACAGAAGGCAAACAAAAGCCAAATGCTTTGAATTAAATGCACTTAGTTGATGAATTCAGAGCTGCACGTCATTCTCACAGTGTCACCATGAGTAGGAGGTGGATGACATCCACGTGTTTGTTCTCCTTAGATTTTTTTTTTTTCATTTGTCTTTTTATTTCTTTCCTCCTCATAAGTGGTATCACCTCATGAGGGAAACTTTTACTTTTACTTTTAGAGAAGCTAATATTTAACTGCTGTCATAATTAAAAAGAAACTAAGGGTTTTTAAGATTCTGATCCTGATGTGCAGAATCAAAAAGGTTAGTATATTTCTGGTAGCAACATTTCTGATTGGCAGAAAAGTTACTATAGAGCATTTGTATTGAAAATAAAAGAAAATAACAACTTCTTCACAACATCACTTGAGCCTACAGCCAGAAATCAAACTCCATCCTTGAGCAGTGAAATGGAAGTGAACCTCCAGACACTGATGTTTGGGTCTTCTCCTGGTGTGTGTGTGGGTTTGTTGTCGTCCACCTCCTCTGTGTTCTGTGTCCTCCGGTCCTCCACCTGTGGCCTCAGACTGAGATTCCCCCTGTCTGAGAAGAAGTCTCGTCTAATCACCGTCTCCTCGCAGACGAGACCCTATCAATATTGCCTCTGCTTTCGCGAGAGTTAACAGAGTAGTGCAATATTGCTTATAGGGTCTCGGCTCCGAGGGCTGTTCGTCTTCCTCTAATGCAGCTGACGTCACAGGGCTTCATTCTGTCCATGACATTACAGTGAGGGCCATTCTGCTGCTGTTGACCATTCGTCTCACTGATGGTCAACATACACAGTGATACAAGCTCTGTCAGAACTTTCACGATCGTAGCTTTGCTGTGGGAGAAATGCAGAGTATTAATTGTCTTCATCCAATAATGTAATTTCTAATGAATCGGAGTGTTTTCTCTGCTGTGCATTGAAATAACTGTTTAGTTTTAACTATTTGAATTAATTTGATGCTTTTGTAAAACATGATTATTGTTATAATATAGTGAACTGATATTCACTTACATTAATTTTGAGCTTTAATTGTTTCCTCATAAAGTGGAAGTGTAGATAAACAATTTTTCAACATATGTTAAAAATAGGATTTGATATATGATGATGAAATGATAGTTGATGAATAACATTTGATATCAGAGATTGATTGTGCATTGACACATGTTGGCTCAAGAAAATTTAGTAAATTTTTCATTAATACAATATGAAATACTGAAAGAGTTGGTTCACCATAATAATATATAAAAACATATTTTCTTTCTTTCCTCAAGTGGTCTATCGATGGATCAAAACCTAGAACCTTCGCCTATATTTTTGCCTCCTCCCAAACACTATGAAGGTGAATTGCAGTATTTGGTACCCACGGCACTGGAAAGACGTTTACACAAACTGTATCGTTATAGCTAAACATACCGCACAGTTTTCTTAAGAACTATTTCTTCTTGAAAAGACACTATGGACTGTGTATTGTATTGTAATATGTCCCACATGGAACATCCTATGATAGACATGATAGAATGTGGCCAACCAGCACAGCTTTGTTGTGAGAAGTTTTTGTTGTTTGTGAACACAGCATGGATCCATGTCATCAGGGTAGAGTGTACATGATAAAAAAAGTGTCATGATATCTAGAACTTGCTCGACACAGATCAATGCAAAATATGCAATACATTCTTAATGACCTTCACTGTGTTCCTCTTATGATTGTCTTCATCCAGTTGTTTTGTGTAATAAAGCTCAGCTCAGTCTGCTCACACAGTTCAGTCATTCCTCAGCAAAGTGTTAAAAATCACTGAATGTTGGGATAAAACATTTGGATAAAACACAAAGGCTGCAGAAAACAGCTTTTTGGGTTTAGTTTCTTTCCTTTTTTCGACTTAAAATGAATCCAAATGTACAACTGCAGTATTCTCTCTTTCACTTAACACTGAATTGAAGAGAGACACTTCAAAACTTGTGATTCGAAAGGACATCACCCCACGAGGGCGGTGAGGACACCACCCTGCCCTTCCTGTGTCGGGACGCCCTCTGCTTGACACTCTTTCCCTGTTGCACTACTGTGGAAGCTGCAGCAAGCAGTGCAATAATGAAAGGGCATCAGTCAGCTGGGCCTAGCTCCCTCCCCACCCCTCAACCTGCTACTCCGCCTGAGGATCCCACGACCCATCGGTAACATAACAATGCTCTTACCTGCCTTTATCTGGGCATCACAATTACTTCAATAAAGGTGAGATTGAATAAAGTTCTGTAGGTTTTTTTATTCTGAGCTATATTACTAAGGGTCATGGGAAGCTGACACCATTGATGCACAGAGTTCATCTGGAGAGAGGTTTTTTTCATTCCACTAAAAAAACAATGTCAGATGGAAAACTAGCAAATTCAGATTTTAGACAGTAATGAAACACGTAGACGAAAATAAAATGATGAAATGAGTTATTAAATCTATTTAAAAACATAGTTCACCCAAACTGCACATGTTAAGTTACTTAGCTTTGTAGACAGGTTTTGTTTACATTAGTGTGATGCGGCTGGAAAGCCTCCCCGTCACTAAAGTGCACACACAGCCACGTATTTTGGGAGACCCCACTTTCTCTTTCTGTGTGAGGTCTATACTTCCGGGGGCGTGTTTCGATGAAGGGGAACACACACACTTCAGCAGATATCATTTACCTTGTTTGGTTCAACGAGTGAGCAGTGACTCGTTTCTTTTTTCATTTCATCAGTTAATTATACTATTCATTTAATCTATTTTGAAATAGTGATTTGTATCTTGTACATGGATATGTTGGTAATGTTTAAATTGCAAATGTATTATCTAAATTAATTTTGACATTACTCTTCTGCCCGCACTGTACGATGGTAGAGACCATATCTGGGACACTAACATAGGGGGTCAACCTGGAACAAATGGGTTTTGGTTGTCTAAATGTTTGGGAGACTTAATGAACTTTGTCAAACTTGATATGGTCACTGGTAAAAATCAGTATTCAGTAAAAAAAATGAACGCTCCTCAGTCCTGCTGGCCACCAGCAAGACTTTAGTGATTCTAACTTTACATCAGTGTGATTTCCACAAATGTGTTTTCATTTACTTCGATATGGCCTATATGCTTAAATGTCTTTATATTGGAGTGGAGTATATCTTAATAAAAGTAACTAAATACAAATTGGCAACTACAGGAGTAATATGTATTTTCTGGTGAATAAAACAAAAATAAGTGTATAAAAACGCAAAAAAAGTAATTGTGAATTATTATTTGAATACTGGTGAGAAATACATAGGCTAAGGATTTTATTTGAAAGAATTTTGACCTTTAAAAATTGATATGCAAAATTATGTATTTTATGTAAAACAGGATATTTGTAGGTTTTTAAACCAACCTAAATAATACAACAAAACTAAAAGCCAAATGGCATTTCTTTGTTTACCATCATCTTTGAGTTAGGGATATAAATACTAGAGCATGTGTCCGAAATGTGGCGCTGCCGGCGAGCTAGTTCTGGCAGGCAACTCGAGCTGTGCTGCACCAATCATGTTACATACATCATGTTACATACATCATGTTAGATACATCATGTGACATACATCATGTGACATACCTCGATCTCCACAACCATCTATAATAACACCCACCTTATCAGGTGGTCTATTTAACCAGAGAGACATTTCCCATCAACCCCTCTTGCTCGCACTGCTGCGGCAGTATTGCTACCTGTTGCTTCAGCCCCTCCACCACATCCACCTGTAGGCTCCAATGGGGGGTAACAAGTATTAGCTCATCACTCCCTTAGCCCCTCATTTTAATTAGATTTGTTAAAAGTTATTGTTTACCGGCCTTTGATTAGACTTTGAACAATTTGTAATTATTTGGTTAAATAAAAAAAGGCTTTATCGAAAAGTGTATAAGAAAAAAAAGCAATTTCAGCAACATTAATGAGTCTTGAGTCAGATCAAATCAAACAGATATGTATTTTCATTAAGCTGTCTGTTATTAAACTAGAACTTGTAATATATGACTGACTTTAATATCAACATTAATGTGCTGAAAATTATGATTCATCACTAAATTATAGAGAAGGAAAACTGCTAAATCATCAGAAACGTTTTGAAAAAAAAACCAAATTTCCAGCTGTTGCATGGAAAGAACTAAATCACAGAACACATCTGAAGATTGACATGGATTAAACTATACTTTATTTTGTTTCTGAATATGGTTTTAAGCAGTGTAGCATTCCTCTTTTTCATCTTCAATAAAGAAATATACGAATATGGGTTAGAGCTGTGCAGGACTCTGGCCCACATATTGCCAATCAGCCGCAGGTATCACAGAAACAGCCTCCCTCAGTCACTGTGAGCAGCTCGTAGCTCTGCAGTGAAACAGGGAGCTTGTGTGGAAACAGACCCAGGGCTGTGGAAACATGAGGAACACGGGCAAGCTAATAGATCAACACGCCACTTCCTCCACAGAGGTGGGTGGTTACATTTACATTTCCTGTGCTCGGCCTGCTGGGACTCATGAGTGAGGCTGGGAACCTCCCTCTGCACCTCCACCCCATCAACCACTAAAGTCCCATTAAAGGTCAGCAACAGTGCACCTCTGACTGGAGGATATAGGAGGACAAATATCAGCAATAAATCACCAACACACAGTGTTGTCAGCGATACACTTTCCTCTACTAATTACACTAGTTTAATATTGTTAAATAATGAACTATATGCATTTTTGATGAAGGGGTTAAATGCATTCTATAAATATAAATTGAAAGGAAATTATTTTGAGTGTTTTTATGTGACCCATTAAAAGCATAGGTCGTAATGCAGGACAATACAGTCTGGTATCAACTGCACCAGTCACAGTGTGGGTATTGTGCAGCTCTGTGCCAAATTATCTGCTTTCATCAGACTTATTTTCAGACATACTTCTCCATATTTTACATCTAGTCCCCATCCAGTAATTGTGAATGGTTGAGGTGGACCACTATATTGTTAAATATTCCCTACTAAATTTCCTGAATTCATCATTAGGCTTAAGTAAAAAAGTCAAAACATAATTGTCAACTATAACTGTACTTATAAAATATATTATTCTTAAGAATGACTCCTTGCATCATGGTGCATTTTTCATCCATTTGCTTTATTATAATATCCCTGGTTCAGGTATAAACTACCTTACACAATGTCAAAGATGCACAAATGCATCATGTTTTATATTTATTGTAAATAAAAAAATATTGTACATTTTGTCATGAACATTAGTTTTTTTCTCTGTGTCACAATACTGTCAGAGGAACTTATCGTTTCGAGAACAGAATTTAATTTAGAGAACCTTTTTAGCTTTTCAAACTGCCACCATTTAAATATATGAAATATCTTTAGGTATAGACTGTAGAGCAGAATCATCACATGGCCGTGCAGGAAGTAACAAACCGACCTGTTGTCACCAACAGATTCAGAAATGCACCATATTAACAGCTTAGAGTAAGGAAAATTAGTTCAGGGGAATACCTCTGGCTCGCCATGTGATGAATGTGTGTCAGGTAAAAGACTTCTGGGTAAATAATATGATGAACATAAACAGTTTGTAAGATGTTTAAGTTTTGTATCGAACAAAACTGAAAAAAATGTATCTGCTGGTTTTTCTGTCATATTGTGTGGAATATTGATTTAACACTCAGAAGATTAGAATACTGTGATATTGTTTTTTCTTGACCCCACCGCTTCTTTGGTGTTTAGTTCCATACATATATTTGCAGTGAACATGGCTCAATGAGGCTGCTGCTGCTGCTGCTTTAACATCCTCTGAATCCACACGCTCACACACACACACACCGGACAGGCAGCTGATGCAGGGAGCTGAGGGAGAGAGAGATGCTGAGGAGCGCAGACCTTATGTATCCTCTTGTCTGCCCGTCTCTTTTATATGGTGACTTGTCTCCACCTGCTGGATTAAAGGGTGAGCTGCAACAACACTAGGCAGAGAAGATACAGCTTTATTTTTGTATATTTAGGAATCAGAGTAAATTATTACCAGGGTTAAATTCGGTTTGACACATTAATAAAAATGTCTGCCTTCGCACAAATCCAAAAGAGTACCAAAAAAACAAGCAAGCAGGATGTTAAAGAACCAGTGTGTAGGATTTAATGGGATTTATTGGCAGAAATGGAATTTACAATTCTTAGGGATGGTTTTATCGGTGTATGATCACCTATAACTATCAATCTTTTATTGACACAAATGCTTAATTTTTTTAAGCAATGATGTTTTCAAACCTAAACAACATCCAGTGATTTAGCTTCATATTATAAACATTCTCCTGCCATACCAACAACTGAAAACACATCATATGACCATTCATGTACACTGAGCATGTGCATGCTGGTGGGGCAGATTGTCTACTCAGAAGATTGGTTTCTTATTTACAGAAAATATTTTGAACGAGTAACAGTAATGGTGAAAAGACCCTGGAGTTCTTTTGTTGGATCAACAAGGATGTGGTACTGTTACTGACAGTCAAGTTTAGCAATACTTGTAATGCATTACCCTTGAACATGGTTATTACAGAGGCACGAAAACTCTGGAGTAGAGTGGACGCCATGCATAAACGTAGCAAACGTGATGCGTTTTATAACTGAGAAACATATATATGCATTTTGCCTCAGAGTGAATCGTTCATATGTACCCAGGGAGACTTATCTTCTTTCTCATCCATGGCAGGAAGAGACTACCCCTACTTTGCCTCCAATTGGCTTGGAGTCGCTGCCTTCATTTGTTCGCAGATTAGGTTTAGGATTGAGGAGTGATTTATTAGACTAAGAGTAACAATATCAAGGTAAACCAATCAGAGGCAGGGTTGAGGCAGATCTTCTACTTAAAAAAAAAACATTCAAAAGTGTGTGTGTTTGTACACTGTCATACCTTACTTTTTGGGTACAATCAACTTGCACACGTTTCCTGGACTTTACGCTAACAGCTGATCCTTTTCTTGATAGGGGACATGTGTTTTGAGACAAGCTCTGACCAATTAACTGGACTTCAGTGAGAAATTCGACATCAGGGTACCCTATGATATATAAATATATATATACACACACAGTATATATTCATATGTACGTTTTATTTGACACAGGGCCTCTCACCATTTCAGTTTCAATAGTCGCTATGTCCAGTTACCCAGCCTTGATTTTCTCTACTATGAATTCCTCTGAGGAGAAAACTGAAGAATAAATAAACCATGCGGCTGCACTACACAATATCAGTGATCTTCAAACTTTTAGGGGAAACAACACCTCTCCTGCACTTTGCCTCAGAACACCCTGAGTGCTTCACGTGTACAGAGACGAGTCATTCAAATATTCTACATCATTCACACATAACAGCATTTGGTCCAGGTGAACTATAAAACCACCACAGCCACAGGAATCCACAGACTGTGCACACACACACCCACACACATGTCCATGCCGTGATGAGGTCAGAGCTCATCGTGGCGTATTAGCTCCTGGCTGGGCTGAATGAACACGCCCTCCATTGCGCGCCACCAGTTGTGCTGGTTTGAGGAGCTCATGCCATGCACCTCCCGCTGGCCGCGGATGGGATGGCCAAACTGCTCGCCTGTCACGCTCAGGAAGACATCGGTGCCCACGTGTTTGAAGCGCACAGACTCGTCACGCTCCCAGTGGACGGCATCGCACTGCACTGTCCACAAATCCAGGTTGTCACCTTCGCCGTTCTCTCCAAAGGCACTGACCTCCTGACAACGACACGGACAGACAGGAGATAGACTGGGTATTGGCAAACTGATTTATCTGCTGCACAATTTGTTGTAGTGATTGTCAGTAAATTGTAAAGTGTATTGTATTGTGAGTGGATCGACAGCATGCTTCTTGTGTCTTCTGTGAGCTCCACAAGTGCAACAGTGAGCATGTGTCTTTACCTGGTTATTAGACAGGGGTGAGCTGAAGTGGTGGGTGTGGAGGTTTCGACCGGTCTTCATGTGGGTAATGCGGATGGACTCACCACACCTGACAGCCACCCCGCGCTGACATGGAAGGTTTGGCTTCCCACGAATCTGCCAATAACTGTTGGCATCGTCTGCGTTGTCCACGCCAGTTACAGACTGCTGTCCACTGCCTACACACACAATCGCACACGCACAGACAGAAGTACTACTTTAGAAGCCGTGATAGTTGGCTCAGCAGAATGCAGATTCTCTGCCTGCTGAGTAACTTACTAACATGAACTGACATAGGGATGAGTCATGTCAACAGTAACAAATAGCAGAAGCAGCTTCTCCGCTGTATCAGAAAAATAATCAAATAAGACTGACATATGACTCCAGTGGCACTCAGAAACCTTGGCACCGTCCTTGGAATAACCATGCTATAACATTTAATAGCATTATGATATACATAACTGATATTTTTTACCTTGTGACATTTGGAAATAATCATTTTTTGGGTAAACCCTCATTTCAAGTCCCCAGAAATGTGTGACCGTCACTTTACAGAATGATGCATGTTCAGTCTGACACTTTCATAATCATCAGACTAATAGTTTTGATTCTAACAAGCAGAAAGATTTTTAAAGTGATTTAATTTTTAACAGCGCTTTGGGATACCGTTTTTTGGTACTTTATCATGTGGCTTGTCTTATGTAACATCTTGTTTAACATCATATCTAATGTGTCCAAATTTAACACACACATGACAGTTTTCTTAGGTCTTACTTGAAAAATAATATGAGCCTGTTTTGAATGGTTTAAGAGTCATGTTACAGCCCTCTCTCTTCCTGAGCCACACAGGAGGCTGATTTGCATTCAGAATGCTGCTGTATCACTTTCAGATCCTCTGTCTGAATAAACGAACACACTCCAGAACCTCCTTAACCTCAGCTTACATCTGGAAAAAGTCCCAGGTACTTGAATACAATTACCTAGGTGTCCACTTGGTCATCGAACTGGACCAGACCAGGAATGTGTCTCTGAGCAGGAAGGGCCAGAATCTGCTCATTTTACTGTAGAGGTTCTGGCTCTTTCACCATCTGTTACACGCTGGGAATGTCTGTGGTGGCCAGTACCTTTGTCTATGCTGTGTTGTGCCAGGGCAGACAACAACAGACACAACAATCTGACTCAGGATACCATCTCGGTCCTGGGGGTGTACCAGAATAAATACGTTACGTCCCGTCTCGGTATGCTGCACTATCCCTCACCGAGCGCGCCGAACATTTCTGTGTTGTTGTGAACGTGTCTGAGCGGAGAATCTCCTGCTGCATTGTCCAAATGTGAAAGGCAAACTCCAGAGAGAATCCGGACCAGACTGTCCGGACTTTCTCGTGGGTCATGACTGACAACGGCTAACGACTGGACACCACAAGGGCTCCTTCCTTCCTGTGAATATCCAGATAGACAACTCCTCCTCTGTCTGCACTTCTCCATCAATACTCTACTGTTTCACTACACCTACTGTTGACCAACACTACACTGGTCATTTTGTCTACCAACATTATTCAATGTATTGTTGTTGTCCCTCTCATTTGTCCCATAGTTCTATCTGCACACTGCATTTGGTCCAGTTTTTTAATCACTGACTATTTTTTCATTGGCTAGATTTTGAATGTTTTTTTAATTTTTTATTTGTTTACTTCTTTTACATAACTGTGTGTAGAGAAATTCTGACAAAGCTATTTCCCAGCGGAAATGTGATTCGGATCAAGTAAAACCAATAAACCACAGTCACCAGTAGAGATCAGTCAATCAAATTGCATTTGAATAGCCCATATTCACAAATCATTATTTGTCTCATAGGGCTTTAACAAGTCGTGACATCATCTGCCATTAACCCTCAACAAGAGTAAAATGTTAAAATGGAGACATATATCTTAGTGACACGTTTGATTCTCGATACTGCTGTGCTGCTTTTACACATGCCAGACTACATAGAAGAAATTACACTTTTAAATTGTCCTGCTTTCCGGGCAAGAGCAAAACACTTTAGGCCATCACTCAACACATCCCACTAACTGTTACCACCCCCTGTAAAATTCGGCGAGGGAAAAATGTGGGTTAGAACGTCTGTTTTTAACAAAAATTCAAGTTATATCATCTGTTCACCTGTTCACCTGCCATTACCCTTGTCCTCCATCCCCACAGCAGGATTTGGGCCGCGGTCGTAGAGGACGTCATATATAAAGTAAATATCAATCAAGATATAGTCGGCACATCCTGCAGTACATCATCTTTCAGGCTATAATCCTCACAGGCCTGTGGTTTGTTATTTATGTGTGTTAGCGGATAAGACAGGACGCTTTAAATTGACAGATTTTTCAATGAGCTTCCATTTATCTTAGAGAACATAGCAGCCCATGTAGCTAAGAGCTGGCAGCAGCTGGAGTCAACCAGACACTGTTTAAGAGTCACCATGTTACCTGAGCCATACTTGACGTCGTGTGAGTGCAGGCGGACGTTGTGTCTGGTGTTCAGCAGTTTGACCAAGGAGCCGCACGTCACGTAGTTTAACTCCGACTCGCTGCCGTCACAGTTCGAGCAGAGCAGCAGCAGCAGCAGCGACCTGACCAGGACCTGCACAGTGTGGATGATCTCCATTTCTCTGTGGGTCTATTGTGTCACTACAGACACACACACAGTCACTGAGAGGATGATCTGCAGCTCCTGTCTCTTTCAAACGTTACTGTTGCCCTCAGCCAATCACAACTTGACAAGTCCAAACACGAGGAAGTAAATGTCGACCTGTGATTGGTCGAGATAGAGTTTCCTCTTCCTCTGTTTCAGCGCACGCACCTTTTTTCCCATTAATATGTTTCTATCAAAATCTTCTTTCAAGTACTAAATTACATTTCTAAATAATTGTTATTAAATACATTACAGCTGAAGGAGCTGCATTAAAAATATAGATATAAAATATATAACACGGTGAAAAGTTTGAACAGTTAATTTAGGTCGATTTGTTTTCCAGTCCTTTGCTAAACGAAATCACATTCCGTTTCTTATCTGAAAAGGACATTGACATGATATGGAATGAGGCTATTATAATATTAAGTGTACTTCTGTTGGTCCATATTAGTTGTTAGGTGCCCAAACAACATATTCTTAAGTAAGAAGAAACTTCCTTTAACAAATTCAACAATTCTAATATACAGGTTTAGACATAAATTCCTTACAACTGGGCAGTGCCAAAATAAATGCATAACACAAACTAATTACAACAATGTCTCTCTCTTTTAGCTGCAGATAATTTATAGATGAGGTTAAAAGAAAAACTCTGTGGAGCTCTGTTAGTTCCTCAGAGAACCAGAAGAACTGGAAGAACTAGTTTTGTTTGTGGGAGTGTGTGTTGAGATTGCTGGGATTACAGCCCAAGGGGGTATGTTAAAGACACATGAATATTCGGTCAGAAACCGCTCACAAGTAAAGAGAAGACCATCTTTAGTCTGATCCACCAACACAATGGTGTTCTAAACCAATGTACATAGAGAGATTTGTGTTTAAGAAAATGTCTGATTGTAAGAACAGTGTGGTTTCATCTCTCAGGTCAGTTATAATTCTGAAGAGATCCTGTACTTTTCACCTCACCTGTGAAAACCCCATTCATATTTAGCCAATTGATATTGTTATTACTTGAACAACATTTTTTCAAATGAAAGAAACACTGGGAATTTTGTCCTTTTTCAAGCCATCCTGTTCTATACCTGATAAATGGGCATTTCAACTGCATTCATCAATTTAATTCGTTTTTTTCCAATTTCTCCTTCTACGTTATAATGTATCTGTGTTGTGTGAGAAAAGCAAGTGATCCTTGTTATTAACTTTTAATTTACCATGCTCAATTATTTAAAAGTTGCCAAATTGTTTTACAAGAAAATAAAATGTGGGCAGACCTGTGATCTCTTTTTCTTAACTTCATTATTTATCCGTAAAGAGCTACTAAGCAGTATAGTAAGTAACTGAGCAGCACATTTTTAAAAGGTTGCTATTTTTTTTTGGTTTAAAAACCTAATGATCTGTAAGTGGACCATTGACTTCTTTGATCAGGATGTAACATTCATATAGTTTACTTTTTTGTTGACTATTTTTCAAAGAATATTTCATGCTGTCACTGTCTCAAACTACTCTTCAGTTCCCTGAAGTTCACTGAAACATTCCAAAAATATAAAGGGGCTTTGATACTTGCTGATAGATGCTAGGGGACAGCAACATGTATAATATGGCAGTCTTGGACATTTTAACAAGAACATTCTGTAATAGGATCTTAATGGTTGTTAAGGCTAGATATTTGTATCATATTTAAAATCTATGAGAAAAGAAATTAGACTTATTTTTTCGTAAATTAGTAATAATCCTTCTTTCTTAATTTCATGTTCACCTAAAGTAAACAAAGTGCTGAATTACCCCATCTCAGGCTAAGGCTGTACTAAGGCTGGCTGGAGTTGGGGATAAGTTTAGTTTCAGGTTAAGATAAGGGTAAACAGGTATGGACAGGAACACAGACCTCTTCACTTCCCCTATAATTTATTTCTGAGCCTCAGATCCAAACGCTGTTGATTTCCTGCTATAGCACAGTTTGTCCTGTAGATGGTGTCTAGTGGATATTTTAATCCTGACCTGGTTGAAAAGGTGAGTGACTGATTAAAACCATTCAGCTGTGATTATTGTTTTCAGGTAAATTTTCTAACAAAATACGTTTTTTTCCATATCTTTCTATTTTATACTATGTATTTAGCAAAAGATTGACACAATGTTAATATGAAAGGAATAAGTAGTGCTGTCAAACTTCAACTTCAAGACATACATTTGAATCAAGTTAAGGAAAAAATCTAATAATACTGACATGTTCATCCAGGAACAATGTGGGTGAAGACCGAAATAGCTGAGTAGACGTGTAGAAATTGGTATTATTTGGAAGAAGTAAGTCACTCTTATTGTCTCATGCTGATGTGTTAGACTGTAATATGGCAATTTTTTTCTGATTGTATCAGGTGCACAATAAAGCTCTGAAATAGGTGTAGCTGAGCAAAGTATTACTAGGTAATACTATTAAACAAATATTGCTATAAATAAGAGGTCTAATAGTGTTGCGCTGAAGTGTTTAAATCATTTTGGAATAAAAGGGACTGAATTGAAATAATAAGGATCGAATTGTGCTTGACTAAGGTAATCAAACTGAGGTGAAGTATAATGACCAAATTGTTTAATTTACTGTTATTGTCATTATTTACTAAACCAGATTTGAATTACTTTGTATCAACCCCAAGCACTTTGATTGAACCTAGTAATTTTTAATCCAGCTTTAGAAATACAATTTTTTAAAATGGTCCTGCTATAAGAGCCTCTTGCTCTGTTACGCGGTTTATTTGGTTACATTGACTTTGCAATGGGTTCATTCAGTCACAGGAATCCAGGTCAAAGTCAAATGTTTCACCACATGTGAAGAGCTTCTTCATCTGAACACTCATATTAACTCATCTCGTGTCCAAGCTCACTCCTGTGTTTTTCCCAATAAAAAGACAGAGATAGCTTAAAACAATCACACATACACAGAGCATCGTCCCTCACTGCCCATGATCACAGCAACACATCAGTCTGTTGTAGAAATCTTGTTTATAGGTGTTGTGAAGTCGGATGCGAGCGGAGGCCGTGAACGCACCGTGATCGGGTCAGACAGGACAGGTGAGTTTCACCTGCAGCTCACATCTGCTCCAGAACAAAAGGAGGGCGACTCACAGGCGGGTTTTAACCTGAGGACCAACACACGGAGGAATATCAGCAGGTAGGTCAGGGTCAGTTTTGTTTTAACGACACTAACGTCGATTTAAACACGTAAAAACAGCCGACAGCCGAGATACGTTGCGTTCAACGAGCGTCTGAGTGTGAACCGCAGTTAATATTCTCCGTTGTCTCTGGTTCAGTGTCGAAGTGGCTGAGTGCTATCACCAGTGCTGCAGTTTTCCTCAGGCTTTTTACCACTGGACGAAACGTTTACACGAGTAATGTTAAACGGCGAACTTAGCTAAGCATAGATTGGTGCTATTAATTAGCCCCAATGTAGTGATGGGCGGATGACACCTGAAGTAAACACAGCGACAACCGGTGGCCAAAGGAACAGACGCCTCACCGTCAACGCTTAAAATGATTTTTAGTTGGGTGCCTTCACTGTTTCAACTGGATTTATAATTAATACTCAACTGAATTATAAAAAAAAAAAAAAAAGTGAATTAATATAAATAATGAAGGGAACTAGTTATCATTGTTATCAATGACCTGGTGTTTTATTATCAAGGACCTTTCAAAAGTCAACACACCAATGGTTTACTGTGGGATATATAAAGTTCACTTTGTCTGAACTGAATCGCACCAAGAGGTTTGTCAATTTTTGTCACTATAAAAGTATTTATTTTATTGAAATTTCTATCGTTATTTCTATTAGGCACAGGTTCTGCAATTACTCCGTATACACTTAGTAGTAGTATTTTGTATTTTAGCTTATAATACACTCTAAACCATTATGTGTACATTAATGATATTTATTTAGACTTGATACAAAAATATTATTCTTTGGACTCAGATATTGTATTACTGTAATCTGGATCAGGCTGACACAGGACGTTCCTTCAGAATATATAGTCCTATCTTATTTAATCTGTAATTGGCTGAAACTGAATAAAAACCAAAAGGACAAGAAGAGAAATTGAATGTGCATCAGAAAAAAAGCAACAACAAGAAGAACTGTGCACCACAAAGACTAAAGAAGTCAGTGAAGATGCATGAAAGCAAGTTTTATTCCTATTGTTTGCAGTCTGAATGATTGCTTTTTAATTGTATTTGGAGTATCAGAAAGTATCATTTAGTTTAAAATAAGCTAAAACTACCCTATAATGAATCGTAATAATGTGAAGCTTACAGTTTTCTAGAGACTTCAAAAAAAGTTGGAATTCAAACGAAATGATAAAAAGCTTTTATTCTTGTCTGCAACTGTAAAATTGAGGGAATATTTTTATAGTCTACAATTTTACTGCAATTTGAAAAGTTTACTCATCTTACTTTTTTAAGTTTAAGTTGCCAAGATGATTTTTAACTGAAATCACAAAAAAAGGTCATTAGAAATAAGCAATCACATAATGAAACAAGTTTGAAACAAACTACCAGGTCAGTCAAAAGTTTTTAACACAAAGAGGTAAAAATAGTTCTCGAACTGTCCAAAAATCCATCAAAGTTTACAGGATAATTTCAAGCTTCACCTGTGACATTGTGTACTTATTTCAGTTGTGTGCACAGTGTTACTATGAAGAACATTTCAGATGCGCTCACCTTCAGTTACTTTCAGTCACCAATTCAGTGTCATTTGTCATCAACCTTGACACACACCGTGAAATAAAAAATGTTCCTGATGCTGGGGGTCATATCAGGCTCATATATAATGTCCTCTCGTTTTAGAATACACTGATGGCTTTTTTATAACCTGTGAGGTCACCTGACTGCTTGGTGTTGGTTGGTGTTTGCAATGTCACAATCCTTAGAAAATCTTTTCAAAGCTACAAAAATAAAGTAGTTTCTAGTTTTAATACGTTTCCTTTCCAGTTAATGTGGATCCATTTGTCGGCATCTGTTCAAACACTGTTTCTCTTTATAGAGACCAGGTCCGGATGTCTTCAGGAGGAGTTGGTTCTGTCCCCAGGTTCGACCGGGTGCGAGAGATCCCTCACTATGACCAGGTCCCTTTGGACCCCTTATGGCATAATACTTTTCCCTTTCCCCCGGGGCCCATGAATGGAGCAGTGCAAGCTCTCAGCTTAGACCCCCTTCCCCCTCCCCCTCTACCTGGTCAACCAGCTGTTGGTCCTGAATCTTTCTACCCTTCTAGCGATGAAGACCCAACGGAGGGCGATCATGATGCCATGGACATTAAGCCAGTCCATCGTTTTGTTCCTGACTCAGTCAAGAACTTTTTCCGGGGCAATAGCGGCAACCGTGACAGCCAGGGACCGTCCATCCCTCCGTCAACTGCCCCTCACTCGCCTGCACCCTCATCCAAGAAGAGTTCCAACTGCCGCACCACAACAGGGGTCCCCTGCTCACCCCCCCACTCCGCTCCTCCATCTCCGTCCCTTCCTGGCTCCAACTGGGGCCACAACGGAGGCTCCGGGAGCAGCTACAACGCTCACAAGGAAGACGGACTGCTACTGGGTGCTGAAGCTCTCAGCTCTGCATCTGCAGTGCCCACCAATCTATCAACACAGACCTATCAGGAGCGGGTGGAGGAGTATCACATGCGCTACGCCTACATGAAGTCCTGGGCTGGCCTGTTGAGAATCCTTGGCTGCGTGGAGCTACTGCTTGGAGCTGCTGTGTTTGCCTGTGTCTGCGCATATGTTCATAAAGACAACGAGTGGTTTAATATGTATGGATACTCTGGGCCACAGCTGTTTGGAGGACTTGGTGGAGGGGCAGGTGGATCGGGGGGCAGTTACTACACAGGCCCCAAAACTCCATTTGTCCTGGTGGTGGCTGGTATGGCATGGATAGTGACTGTTATTCTAGTCGTTCTTGGGATGTCAATGTACTACAGAGCCATCCTTCTAGACTCTTCCTGGTGGCCACTCACAGAGTGTTCCATCAACCTTGTGTTGGCTGTGCTCTACATAGCAGCAGGGGTGGTGTATGTCAGGGACACCACTCGAGGAGGGATGTGCAACATACCAGTCTTCAATAATGGAATAAACGGGGCGTTTTGTCGCACAGAGGCTGGCCAGAATGCAGCCATCGTCTTCCTCTTCATCACCATGGTGCTCTACCTCATTAGTGCAGGAGTGTGTCTGAAGCTGTGGAGGCATGAAGTAGCCAGGATGAGGAGGGAGGCACTGGAACAGGAGGTCTGACACACACCTACAAACACACTGGAAAGCTATAGATCGCTAATTGCTGAAAATCTCTGCATACAGTTCAGAGTACTTTCCCGCTGCTTCAGTTCAGTTATCTCAAACCCCCAAAAAATGGGGCCAGATGCTATATCTGTTATATCAGTATTTTTTTTTTTATAGATTTTCAGGCAAAATAGAATGATCAATTTGAGTATAATATTAACTGAGTGTTTGTTTGAAGCTTAATCTCTTAAAGCCTTGTCACAAAGAATGCCAGAAGATTTAATCGTATGTTGTTTGTAATGTTTTCTTCTTTTAGACCATTTTCTGAAACTAACCATAGCTTTCAAAGCACAATGACTAAGAGTCAGTGTTCATAAAAAAATTCTAAACTCCTGGATAGGTTTGTTTTACTCAGAATCCTGCCCTCACACCCAAAAGCCCCTACTTGTGCTTATATTTGCTCTGCTTGTGCTCAAACAATGCTCTTGCACAGATTGATGTTGCATGGACACAATGCATGCCCCAGCTTCAGCTGCTTCTGTGCACGCGTGAAAGAAAAATTGAAGGCCAGCTTTAGTGTTGACAAATGACATTGTCCTGCCCTCGTTGTGGGTGGGTTGGCTTTACTTCTTTAAGAGTCCTGTACTGGAGTGCAAGTAACCGCCCGTAAAGGGGAAATGCGAGTGCAGACATTTCACATATGGGAAGAAGCAGCGTGGGAAGAAGAGCTGAGGCTGGAGCCCAGGAGATCTGCGTGTGAATGAAAGCTCACAGTTTGAACCCAAGCAGAGCAAAACTAGGCACAAGAAGGGAATATTTGAGTCTAAGTGTAGGGTTTCGAGGGAAAGCTTTACAAATTTGACCATGAAATCAATGGGCCTCATTCATCAATATCTTCGTAAGAATTATCTCAAATTTGTTCTTAAGAAGTTTTTTAAGACCCTTTACCTTGGTTTCATGATGCATTCTTAAACTTCAAAAATGTTTTAATCTGAATGTAATGTTTTCATATGTTCCTAATTAGCATAGGTAACATTTTAACTAAAAGCTGTAGCTGTGACCCATTTAATATATACACACCAGTGTGTAAAACTTAAGGATTAGTGACTATTTTGGTGACTTAATATTCTCTTTAACATGTTCATATGTTATAAAAAAGTCTTATCTTTTGCAGTTTAGACAAAATATTCAGTGCATGTCTGTTCTTCTCTTCAACATTTCCATGTTTCGAAAACATTATGTTGTGAGGCTGAAATAAATTATTAAAACTTATAGTTATTTGTAGAATTAAAAGTAAATAACACAATAACTTTTAATTGTTTTTTATAAAACTTGGAACACTGCACATATAATAAATAACTTACCTTTTCTTCTTAAAAAAAAACCTAGATGAAAACTGCATCATCATTCCCTCTGTCTATAGTAAGTATCAAGTTTTGCTTATTTTGTGTTCTAGTAGACATTGAATTGTAAACAGTGTACATGAATTGACCACGTGACTGTGATCCTCTGCTGCAGCTGGGTCCAGGCTCCAGGGCCTCAGAGCAGACTCCTCTCCCCACCATCCTGCCAGACCTCATGGACGCCCCAAACAGCTCTGCAGCTGCTCCTGTGAGGATGCTGGAGCCAGAGATCCTGCAAGGTCACATACCAGCCGGATACATCCCCAAACCTGTAGTCATAGCCGACTATGTGGCGTAAGTATTACCTTCTAAGTCACACTTTCCCAAGAAATCACTTTTTATAGAGGAAGACACATATCTTTCATAAAAAATATAGTCCCTGGATTTGTTGTAATGCTCCATGGTTCCCACATCAACAAAGTTTTTAATTCTTTTTAGTTTTTAGTTCTGTCTTGAGGGGAATTCTTTGGTGATCAAACCAAAATTGTGGTCATAGATCACACTGTCAAACACTGAAGAGGTTTGGATACCTATATTCCAATATTAACCCCATTAAGATAATAGTGTAAATAAGACACCTTCATGTCAACAGCATTTTCTGAATACTTTTACCAGATTTGATGACACATGCCTGGGTGTAAAATAAAAAAAGCAGTTGCAGCTTTTGTAAAATTTTAAAGAAAATGCTCCAAATGGAAGCATTGTAATTATTTCAGGTTGGGGTTTTAAAGGGATAGTTCACAAATTTGAAGAAACTGATTATACATTTTTCAAACGCTGTTTAAAAAAAACACAACATGCCTCCAGACTGCTCGTGTGGTGTCATCCAAGGGTCCGTAAGCCCCAACAGTCAAATTATAATTGAAAAACTGCATCATTTACGCCAAGTTTTAAGCCTAAACGTCCTCAACATGGAGTAACGATGCTTGTGGATGTAGCGATGCCCTTGGGGGAGAGCTTGGGTGCATTGTGTGTGCGTTTCCGGTGTGCGTGCGAACATGAACGCGGCTCAGAGGATATAAGAGATTTAGGCGAAATAATCTTAAATGAAGTGTATTTTGAACATAACTCATAATTGGGCTATGCTATGCTGTAACAAGTAAACAGAATATAAATTAATAAGGTATTAACAACTCATACTCAACCATATTCAAAATAATGTCTTATTTGACTAAGGTCAATAATAGGGCTGGGCAATTAACAGAAAATTTATCGAAACCGACATTTAAAACCTCTAACCGACCAAATTTTGTTCATGCCGTTTCCCAAAACGTGCATTCAGGAACTGTCAGGTTTGTGCTACGTTCCATGCTGCATCACATTGCCTAAGAACGTGTGTTTTCTTTTGTCCTTTTCTCCAGGAAGTACCCCAGCATACGCTCAGAGGAGGAGAGGGACCAGTACAGGGCTGTGTTCAATGACCAATATGCTGAGTATAAGGAGCTGCACAGTGAGGTTCAGGCAATGGCTTCTAAGTTTGAGGATATGGACGAGATGATACAGAATCTTCCCTCCCGGCCGTCAAGCCAAATGGTACAAATCTCACTCACATTCACACAAACAACCTGGAATATACTTGTATACACACTGCACAGCTATGTCCACTAACATGTTGCCTTGTTTCAGGAGAAGGAGCGGATCAGTGGCATTTTAATGGAATATCAGAGAAAGAAAACTGTAAGTAAACGTCATAAATGTGATTAATAATATTTGCGCTTCCACCTCTGTTATTCAGATTCAGGGGAACAAAGACTCTCACAAAACATAGTATTACGGGGCAAGTAGCATGAACCCCAGCTTTACGAATAAAGCAGGTTTTTGTATTTATCATTTCAAACACTTGTCTCTGAGTCTCAATGAAAAGAAACACAGTGCACAGCAGCCTGGCACAGAGCAGACAAATTCCAGGGCATCTTGTTGGCTGATCTAATCACCCCTGATCTGCTCATACTAGTTTGTTCACATGAGGCTTACTGTCACTGGGGTTATATTCTCTTAAAAGACGACTTAAAAAGCCAAGTATGATGGTTGATCACCCAGTGGACCATCACAAAGAAAGGCGATTTTACTTTGTATTTATTTGAAATGGAGTAAACGATTGAGGAGCTAAATCTATCTATTGGACAACATTGTTGTCCTGGATACTTTTATTTCAGCCTCACCTAAATCCACTGAAGAGAAGAAAGAGGCCAGTTGGACAAACATGCACACATTTATAGACATTTAAACATATAAAACCCTAATTGAGGGAGTGTATTGTTGTCACACCACTACCTGGTTAACATCTTGATTAACCACACAAAATTACAATGGTATCTAAGAGAAAAAGTTACAGTTGTGTTCGATAATTATCACTAGATGTAAGACATATCAAAGAAATATGGACCCCAATAAGTTAGCTGACCCCTTCTGTCAGACAAGTGTTTGAAATGGTCATGTTCTATATATTACTCTAGTCATTTTCAGACCCTGCTTGTCTGTTAAACCCAAATCTTTCAACCATGATGAACACAGTTCAGACTTTCTGTTTCATTTAATTAAAGTAATAATGCATCACCTCATGTTAAGGCTCAGTAAATAATGTTAAATGTATTAACATCATTGGAACAAACTAACCCAAAAAAAATATTGGGACGTTTCACAACACCCACATTATTAAATGTATTTGTATCGGTGGTCTAAAAATGTGTTCAGGCACATAATTAAAACATGGGAAGGTGGTTTTGCTTTTGACCACAAAAACCTGGTTTGAAGTCAGTGCTGCAGTGTTTCATGTGTAAAGCAAGTGAACCTCTTCTACAAAGAAACATTTCTCTTAATACCTGAAACATCTGCTTGTATAATAACAATTCGCCTAGGTGATCCAGGGGTTTAACGGGAATGGGAGATGGCACTCTGGATTTGTTCATGTTATGAGCAAAACCCACTCATTATGAGATTATGTCCGACCTTTTTGAACTATGCTCCTGGTGGGGCAACTTTTGTTTTCCCACTGTTACACTAGCAAACTGTGCTTAACTCACTTGTGCCATGTGATATGGACCATGTGCTCAGATTGTTCAAACAGAGCCATAAAATTAGAAGTGTCTGTTGAAATTGGAAATGTATAATGCACCATAGTGTGATTGATGTCCAGGCTTCACCCCTTTTAATTATTTCTTGAACTACCAATTGTTTTCTTGTACTACCTTCTACCTGCTGTGGAAGCAAGAATGAACCTTGAAAAGGATTTACAGTGATTTATTTTAACTTACAAATAGAGCAAGACCGATATACGCAGTAAACATTGACAGTGATACACCCTCAGGATGTAACAGATTAATACAAACCAAAAAGATATACTGAAATAGATTTAGCAGTAAAAGTTTCACCCACTTGACATCACGTGCCACAAATATCACTTGAACGTGAAAAAAATATTAGCAGCTTGACGGTTAAATAACTATTTACGAAATTGAAAATAAATACAATTTAAAAGACTTGTTGAGGCTGAAGTTAAGGACTGTATAACACCTAGTTGCTAGAATTGCCCCTTTCAGCACCAAGGAAAGCGCCACTCGGCCCGGAAGACCATATTACAGTATTTAATATAAAATGATCACAAAATGCATCAGCACAATGCGCTAGCAACTTAAAAATGTAGGACCATTGTCAAATGAGTTGTTAGAAACCAAACCAGGAGTGTTTGAATTCTCAGTGTTGTTGTCATAAGCAGTGAGTCACACTTTTGAGAATGTAACCATGTTGTAATCAGCCGGCAGAAACTAGGAGCCTTATTGTACATTATAAAAAAAGAGGAAGTCAAATGTAAAACATACTGAGATCATCTACAGGTTTGATGATCTTAAATCTTAGTATTTAAGTAGGTGGTGGACTTTCAACTATGATTTTAAACTGGATGCTCAAAATAAATGCACTCAAATGATTTTGATGATTACTCACTATAATGTATAATTATAGTGGCTGATCATTTCAATTGTGCTAAACATTAGTTAATGGAGTAGTATTTAATTTTTGACATTATTTGTCGTGAAGGTAATACTTATCTTATGACATTATGTAAAGCTTTGGAGAATCAGAAATAGTAACTTCATTTTCAATAGAAAGCTTGTAAACACTGGTCCAGTGGGGTTTGAAATAAGGTATGAGGTATCTAAAGAGATGCTATAAGCTCTATTATGAAACTTCTAATTTATAGAGTGTCTATTTTCATGCTCTGGACAATTGCCAGTGGCCAGAGGCATTCTGTTTTGGGGTTGCCCATCCGTCTTTCCATCTGTAACACTGTTGTGAACATTACACATCTCAAGAATGTTTTTAAAGATTATCTTTAAATTTTGTATAAATGTTCAGTTGTACTCAATGATAACCTGATTAGATTTTGGTCAGAAGTCAAGATCACTGTGATATCACAAACCACATTTTTTTCCCTTGTGAATGTGTTCTCTCAAGAATGCCCCGAGAGGAGTCTCGTTTTGTGTCAGCAGAAAATCCCCTGGTGTAAAAAGCTAATCACGTCATACCCAACAAGTTGGTCTATACTGCAAAAAGTAATTTAACTAATTAACAAATACAGTTTTATGATAAAGAGCTTTTACTTTAAAATAAAATACTTTCATGTATTCTTCTCTATATTAGACTGACATGAACACTTTCCCTTGATATAGAGGAGTGTGATCACCAGGAGGGGAACCAAAGATGAAATCTATAAAATTATTTTCTGTTTTTCTCGTCAGGACCCGACATATTTGGAAAAAAGGGAGCGGTGTGAGTACCTGAAGAACAAGCTCTCTCACATGAAACAGAAGATTCATGAGTACAACAAGGTTGTTGACTGGAACGATGGCAAATAAACATGGGGGTTTTACATTTAACATGACACAACACGTGCAGTCTGCATCACACATTGTCGTGGTGCTGATGTCATCAACTTGCCATTTCAGCCAGTTTCATCACTGTGTCTCAAGTTTGGTATGTCTTTAGTCCAGGGTAGCAGAAAAATGTGGCAATGGATGGAAACTGTTCAACTGGCTCCTGCAAAGAGGCCAATCTGTGGATGTTAAAGACACTGTGGTGCACATCGCTGGATGCATGTGTTTGCTGAAGTAATTACAAGAAATGGGTTTTGTGGCTGACTCAACATTGCCTGGAAAGATGAGGCAAATGATCTGGCTGTAAATAAAGCAGATGGCGAAGTTAATGAAGGCTTATGTATAAAGGAAGAGTAGTCGTTCTGCAACAGACAGAGGTGTCTGTAGAAGACTTGTTGGTTAGGTTAACAGTTTATATTTGTTCGGATATGTTTCTTTATACTGTACTCCATGTCATACAATGGAGGCTGATCTACTTTTTCGTCATGCTATTAGTGTTAAGGTTTTAGATGGTCACTAAAAACTCGCCCAGTTGAATTTTTGAACCATCTCCCAACCTGTTACAAATAGTGAAGTTAAAGATTGTTGTTTTAATAATTTTTACTCCCTCAATTTGTAAACTTATTTGTATATTCACGTTTAATTGTTTAGTGTTCATCTTTTTATTACCAATTAAGCACCTTTTTTTTTTTTTTTACATGTATTTTGCCTTTACAAAAAAGAAAACTTTAACCATGAAACTACTGTTTTTGTGACTGTCATTCACTGTGGCCATTTAAGCTCAGTTTTGCAGGGCAGCGGCAATGAATGAGGGAAGTCAGTGGGGGAAACATATGGAAAATCTGAACAAAGCTACAAGCTTCTATATCTTTGTTTGAAATCATTGTTTATCCTCAGTACAGTAGAAATGTCAGGGTTTTATTATCTTCAGTGGCAAGAAAAGGTCACAGAAATCTTTCTAATCACCTGCATTTATGTATACATTTATTTCAACAGATCACACACAATTTAATCAAACAATTCATTTTAATCTAATGCAAATAAGTATAGTGCTTGTCCATATTGAAAGCTTCATTCAAATGTTCACAGTGTGGGTTGGAAAATGTGTGTGAAATTCTCAGCTATTAACTTCTGAAGCCAACAGCCAGGATTTAGTAAACCTGGATGTTTTACTTCTAAAGTCTAGTGATACGAACCAATTTAACTGCAAAATTATTGATTAGGTGAAAATGAAGCCCACAGCTGAAGATTTTAAGGAATCATTGGGGTTTAACATCTGTAGTCATGAATCAACCACACACAAGTCAATGGTGAATGTGTAGAGCATGAGTCAGCACTCTCCAGAGACCTAAAATCTACCAAAGACAAAATGAGACTCAACAACACTGCTGGGTAAATGTTTCATCATGCAGCACTATGTACAGCATATCATCATGAACCAGCTCTGAAATGTAATGGTTGGCTAACTTTTCCAAATGGTAAATGGGTGTGTCCACTAAAGACTCATGGGATTATCATGGTTTAATCACTTTGTGTTTGACTGTACGTGGGATTTTAGATTAGGTCACATTTTGTGGCCATTTAATGTAGAAAACCAGGTCATCCAGAGGGTTGACACACTTTGTAATACTGTGCAGTCTGATTAACACAGTTACACAATGTGTTTATCGAAACCAATAATAATTTTGTTTCAAATTGTGGTCTAACTTTTTTTAAATATCAAATGATGCACAATATGTTTAATTAATCACTATTATTTTGATACAGAGTTAGACAGAGTGTCCATGCATTGAAAACTGAACTATAATTAGTTCTTACAGTGGTGGTGGAGGTAAACTAATCCATTAAGAATCCATGCTTACTACTGAAGGCGTGGCTCTGCTCTCAGATGACTGGTTCTGTGGGAAATACAGGTTATTCTCAGTCTATAAAACAGTCAAATGCAGGGGCAGTGACTATCCTTTCAATCGTAAATGACGTGGATGAGCTGGAGAACAGCACCAGTAAATAAAAAACTCACACACCCTCCTGAACTGACTAAGCCTGGAGCAATGTGTTTTTAGCAGGATCAAGTTTGGCAACAGTGAGGATGCCTTACCCAACGAAACAGCCTTTAGTAATTCACTACTGAAACTTAATCCATTGTCACAATCAGAATGAGCATTTACTGAGTGCAGCATTTTTATTTAGTGATATAATCCACATTTATATTATGTAGGATAAATAGGTAGGATTTCTTACACATTCTTATGCTTTATGTAAGTTAAAAACATTAAGTTGATAATAGTTGGGGGAAATTAGAATATATGGAAATACTTAAAAATGAAGCTATTGACACAAGCTCCGTTTTACTCATTAAATTTAGCTAATTCAGTCACAATTTAATACAAGCAGTGTTTATACTCTTTTAAGATTGTTTATGAAATCAATCATATTAAATAATTTCTTAGAAACTGCAACAAAAAAATGTAAATTACAAACGTTTATTTGATAATACTAGAAAAACATATATAAGAGACGGTGAGTTACTTGACAATCTAAATAAGATGAGGTTTGGGCCTTTCAAATAGAGTTTGAAGCTTAATCACATTCAAGTCGCTTAAATAAAAATATAGATAGATAGATAGATAGATAGATAGATAGATGAATGGATGGATGGATGGATGGGTGGGTGGGTGGGTGAGTAGGTGGGTATAGATGGATGAATGGATGGAGGCCTTTCCCTTATACCTGTGGTGAAAACAGCAGGTACAGAGAGAGAGAGACTGAGAGAGAGGACAGGTTAGTCCTGTCATACCTGGGGAACAGCTCACGTGACCGGCTCACACCTGGAGGTGCGTCTTTTTTCTACTCCGCGAGTGCGCGCTGCAGAGTATGGGGCCACGCGCTTAGTGTTTTAGACTAGCGTCGCTTCTGTTTGTGTCAGGATCAGACGGTGCATCGTGTAGAGGTGAGTGTGTTTCAAATGTTCCGGCTGTGTATGATTAGAATAACCCGGGCTTGGCGTGTGATACACAGATGACCTAACGAGACGCGGATAACAGCAGCAAATTACCAAACAGTTTAATTAGGCCGACGCCATTTCTCTGACTAAATGTACCTGCATATTCACCTGCCTTAATTTTCTTCTGTGTTTGTTGAGGAATTTGCGTCATTTTATGTTTTTAAAGACTGTTTTATCTGCATTTCTTTACTCTGTCGTCCTTAGAGATGTTTTTTTTTTTTTAAATACAAAAGCCTGGAAGCTGTGTTTGTCTTTAGTCTGTTTCCCTGTGAACTTGAGTGTAAATAGAAACTAACTGAGCAGTGAGGGAGTCTCTGTTTGTGCGCCAGAACATCTCCACCCACATGCTGCTGCTTTGTTTCACCACAAACAACCTGTGATGAATGTCTTCCTCAGCAGATACCTGAGGAAGGTCACTGTTTCTGTTGTCTCTCCACAAAAACGAAGTACTTTTATCACCCGAATCCATTTGATTCTAAATCCCCTTAATTCAGTGATTTATTAAATTATAAAACAAAGGAAAAAATCCAAATCTCCGACTTTGTACAAATGTTTATTTAATTTAAGCGATCCACTATGATCTGAGATGCATTTGTAAGGCGTCAGTGCACAGGCTACAGTAATTGATTTTGGTAAAATAGGAGTAATTCTGTTTAGATTTTTAAAGTAATGATTTACAAAGCTATTTTTGAAGGCTACAAGTGTGACGTTTTTTTCTCGGGGTATAATTTGATAAGAATACTGGCAGACATCTACAACATGAGCATTTTTTCTTTGCCTTAGCCAGTTCAGTTGCAATTTAATACAGTGTTTATACTTTGTTAACGTTGTCTATATTGTGCTTATTGTATGACTATCAAAACATTTGTTTTGAATGCAGGGGTCCATCCCCCATGCTCTCTGTAGAATGTGCTTACTTCCCACACACAAGGGAAAGACTTGTGTTTTATTTTGTCCTGCTGCAACTTGTTTTCAGCAGAAATGCAGAGCACAGAGAATCAAAAAATATAACCACTGAAAGCAGGCATTGTAAATCCCGTTAGATTTGCTGCCCTGTTATTGTTTACTTAATTTTGTCATTTTGGACAATGTATTATCTGCTAAAAGTTCTGGCTCTTGTTAGAAACAAAAGGTTTTCTAGAGAAACGTTTGAATATTTCCCAATGATAGGTTTTACAAATCTTTTCATTTTAGTATTAATATCAATATTGTCATATTGGCACTAATACTGACCATTTTCAAGCTATACCCAAACATAATTTGAGCAACACTAAATCCATTTCTGAATAAATGTGTTTACAAATGAAAGCAGCGCTGCCTGTGAGGCAGGAAAATACATTCCAGCGCTTTGTAAAATTGTGACATTAATGTAAATAATATTTGATGTGCGGGAAATAGTCTGAAAATTAGCATTCGTCGTCACTGTATTGAGTTTGATGGAAAAAACAGAGGATGACACAACAGTTTGTGACATTGATACTCATGATGAGCATTTTACAGTTTTTTTTTAACAAGGTGAGTGCCAGCTGGATATCAGAATGCCGAGAGACAAACATGGCCCCCCAGCATACCCGGCAGGTGGCAGTAAACAGTAAGTCGATCCTCATCTTTCCCTTACTACTACAAGTACATGAGCTCACACCTGTCACCTAGGACTGACTACTTATAATCAGATCTTATTTACCTGCTATATACGCAAATAAACACACTGATCAAAGACCAAGATTCATTTGAAATAGCCAAAGAAACAAATAGAAGATCAACATGTGATGGTCACTATTAATTTTAAAAATACTTTCGGTTTGTAGGTCAGAGTCGTTGGTCCTTTAATGTGGTCCAGGATGCATGTTCACACTGAAGAATGTGGCCACATGCGTCCCACTTCTTATTATGGTCTGAGTCAGCGTCCACTTGTGATTGGATCTGTCATGTGAGGCATGAACAGACTCACACAATTGAATAAATTCAGTTGGAGATATACCGATATTCGCATCTCTTGAGCTTCTTCTTCGTCTTCTTCTTCTTCTACTAGCTGAGGGCTCCATCATTCACATCATAGTTTTTTCCTCTTTCCAGACAACCCTGTCTCCTAAAAATTAAATTTCTGTCCAGCTAAACTGCTCCAGCAGATATGATTTCTATTCCCTCTGAGGATGTATTTAGAATTTACATATTTGGCCAGGCAATACTATGCTCATACTGAACTGGTAAAAGGCTCAGAGACATTGTGTTCCTTTTTAATTCAAGTCACTTTTATTTGCATAGCACATTTAAAAACCACAGGAGTTTTCCAAGTGCTCTTCAATCACAGCGGATGGATTAGAAGATCAAGTATACATTATAACTAGAGGAATAAATAGCCTGACGAAAAAATCACACGACACGAAAGTGCTTTTAGAAGAAGGCTTATTTTTCTATTTTGTTTGATCCAGTTCAGCATTACCAATGAAAAAGATACTCAATAAATCAGTCAATCCAAACAGATTACTCCCCACAATTTGGATGGTTGTTTATGACATATTCTGATTCAGCTTCTTGAATATAAGGACTTTCTCCCTTTTTAAAATATCTCTTTTAATTAATACATTTTTCTGATTTCTTATTTCTCTACTGGTTACACAGGACATGAAACATATTTTAACTCAAGCCCATGCAAACTGTATTTGTTTCTCGAGAGGAGTTACATTTTTACTTTTAGTGTCACTGTGCACATGTATGTGTGTTATTCAATGACCCCTTGTTTTTCACCATTCATAATTTAACTCTGTATGACCTCCTTGTTATTTAAAGTGAATCTCTGTGGCAGGAGCTGCTTGTCTTGTCTTTTTTAAACCAACTCTGTATGAAATGTATGGGTGTGTTTTTTGCTAATCGGATGCACAAAAACATGTGAACACCAACATATAGGCTTATTTGTAATCAATTAAAGCAGTTAGGAAAGCAGGACTTTAGTTTTTAGGTGAACTATCCCTTTAACACAACACTTTTCCTCTCCATCAATTATCAATCAGAAATAGATGACCCTAAAAAAAAATATTCATCAGTAGGACAAGTAAGTTGTCACCACTCATGTCAGGCTTGTCCAGTATCACTGGAATAGCGGCCTTCTATTTTTATCATGTTGTATTTGTCATGACTTTTAGTGAGGAGGTGACGGATCAGTCTGTTATCTTACAACTCTAATTGAGCTCTCTCCTCGTCTGTTGCAGCCACAGCAGCAGACACAGGCGCAGTGAGCTTGTGTCCAACCCAGCCTTCTCCTACCACCCAGGAGACAAGATGCTTCACTTCTACCGCTGGACCTCACCCCCGGGTGTGATGAAGATATTGTGTATCATCATCGTCATCATGTGTGTGGCCGTGTTCGCCTGTGTGGCCTCCACGCTGGCCTGGGACTACGATATGAGTCTCATGGGTCTTGGAGGTGGAGCTGGCTTGATGCCAGGTTATGGTGGTGGTGGTGGTGGCGCATACGGTGGCTCGTATGGCGGTTCATATGGTGGCTCCTATGGCGGCAATTACGGCAGCTCATATGGAGGCGTCGGTGCTGGCAGTGGCAGTTCCTACGGAGGTGGAGAAATGCAAATGGATCCCAAGACTGGCAAAGGCTTCATCATCGGCATTTCAGCCATTACCTTTATAGCTGTGCTCATTATATTCGTGTTGGTTGTTTCGAGGCAAAATGCTGCCCGCTCAGTAAAGTTCTACCTAGCAACCATCATCATCAGCGCCATCTTAGCGTTTCTGATGATCATTGCCACTATAGTGTACCTGGTAGCGGTGAACCCAACAGCCCAGTCCACAGGGTCTGTCTACTCCAGCCAGATCCGACAGCTGTGTTCCCAGTACCAGACACAGACCCAGGCCCAGGGCATCTTCCTAAACCAATACCTTTACCATTACTGTGTGGTGGAGGCTCAAGAGGTGAGATATGCTTGATTTTGTTTTTTTGAGATTGTTTTTGTCATTCTGTGGGGCAGGGTGCAGTTCAAGGCTCCTTGACCAAAAATCCAATAATGTCTCCAGTAATAGATAATCACCAATATTGCAGATTATTCTGTATAATTAAAAGTATTTTTCCACTTAAAGACACAAATGACCACGAAAATAGAACCATTGCTTCAAAATAAACACTTAAAGAAAAAAAAAAAAGTTGCTAAGAGAAGCAAACTCTGCAAAAGTCTTCATCCCAAATTTTTAGTTATTTAATTTACTTGAATTACTGAAATCTGCCTGTTTGATTAAACCATTTCTTCACATGTCGGAGCTAGGTTTAGGCAACTCCAAAAGTCTTGGAAGATAATATCAGTGTTGTTTTAGCCTCACTTACAAAATATCACTTGTGCTTTCACATTATCATTGCTAACTATTCACTGAAGTCAATTATCTAAAGTGTCTCTGAATGCCTCATCCAGCCACTCCATTTATTTGACGAATGTAAAACGTCATGGTGAAACTGTAGGTAATCCATCACATTCAAAGACATGTCTTTGTTGCTAACTTGAGGAGTCCTGTGGTGTACACAGCTCATGTCATTAAGATCAGTGATGGATAAAAACTAGCAGATCACAGCTTCTGCATCCGTGGATTTTTCTGAGTCAGGACTTTGTTTCCACTTAGATATGTTGTTGAGTTTTTTAATGATCGATTTCTATTTGAGGCTGATGTCAAACGTTTGGGATTGTGAATGGATTTCTATGAACTCATCCACCCCCATGGTATTTACTATTCATGTAAGTGAGTGTAATTTCACCCCAGTAACATACAATGCTTTGGTTCCTGCAGGCCATCGCCATTGTCCTGGGCTTCCTTGTGTTTGTCGGTCTCATCATCCTGCTGGTGTTCGCTGTCAAGACTCGCTCGCAGATCAGGCACTGGGGCCCAGAGCGCATTCTCTGGGAGGAAGTGAAGGTCTTCACAGACGGTCCACACAACAGTGTCGGGGAGTGGGTGAGTGCGTGTTTGTCTGTGTACTTGTATGGCTTCACATTCTAAAGACCAGTTTTGGAATTAGGACATTTTGTCATGTCCTTACGTACTAACATATCTTCAAACACTTTAGCCTCATGGTTATGATTATGTTCAGGGTTATGGTAAGGGTTGAGTTTAGGTGTTTAGTTGGGAGGGTTGAGGCAAGGGAATGCCAAATGTAAATGAGTTTCCTTACAAAGGCAGAAGTACAGGAAGTGTGTGTCAGGTGACAAACCGGGCAGGTTGGATGGTTTCATCTAGCAGTTTCTGGGTGTGGTCTTGGAAGTTACATGTGCTGTGCTGTCAGGATGATTTGTTCTAAAAATAAAAACTACAATATCTAAAGAACACTTTAAATTCTAATGAGTGGATGTGCAAATTAACATAAATAAATTCTTGTGTTCTGACATTTCCCATATTTAAATAGTCAGCACCAATGAAAGTGTTGACCTGAAAACTAGTTTCGTACCAACATAGTTTTCATTCCAGGTGTGAACTTTTTCAAACATTTCAGCAGTGCTGCCTGAGGGACATTGTCTCAAGCGTCCTGTTGATGGTAATGCTTGTATCATTAGTATTCAAGCGTGCAGGGAAAAGCAGAGAAAACCGGTTAGTCCTTGTTTGAGTGTTTATCTTATGGTATGAACTGGTTTCTAAAGCCTTAATGAGGACAAGTATCAGAGGAGCCTGAGGAAAACCTGACCGAAACCTCAGGCAAGAAAATAGTAGGTTGCAAAAAACCTATCTTTGAAATACAATGACTAAAATCAAGGGGAAAAATCGAACTAAATAGCTTGAGTCAGTTAAGAAGAAAAAGTGAAAGCTATTATCGTGTTGATTATTTTTCTCTGCTAAGCTTGCTTGAGAAAAAGATAAAATTGTATTAAATGGACATAATTTGTACTGTAACAGTAACTTTGGGACATTTTTGTTGTACACTGTATAAACACTGTTATATCGGCAGTGACTAATACTGATGAAAAATCTCTACTTCAGGTGAACAATGTGACTGGTGACCCAGAGATAATGGTGAATGACTATAATGACAAAGTTGGGGGTTCCAGAGACTATCTGGACCGACTGGACAACAAGCCTCTTTACCTCCCAGGGTAAGCTGTGCATCTCGCAGTACACCTCACAAGTGCCTGTTGTTTGTTTGCAGACTTCCTTCAGTTAAATGTTAGCATATTTACACTGTGCTGATGGTTTACTCAGTATTCCGTCTGACAAATAGTAAGGTACTGTTCATGTATATTGTTTGACAGCCCTACAGTGAACACTAAGCAGTGAATAAGCAGTCTAGGACTAAGCTCAATAAAGTTTAGTATGATTAAGGTGGAGGCAGGTGGAGTCACACTCAGCTTGGACAGCTTTCCTTCATTCTTCCCTTCCTCCAACTTCGATAATGTTATAGGCACCGCTTAATTCCCAAATCAGGGTCCTAGCTTAGTATCCTGAAGAGTCCAGGTGCTGTAGAATGAAGTGGAGGGCCATGTTGACTTCACCATCTACAGCCAAACTGCCGCCAGGGGACCTAGGAGTGGGTCGACGTGTGAAGCAAGAGGTACCTGACAAGGCAGCCACAAACGTGTATAAATAAAATCAATAATTCTGTTCACAGAGATTCAGACATAAGCAGCTCTGTGGGAAACCTGAAGCCCAGGCTGAAGGACTATGACACTGGTGCAGAGTCTGGAGATGACCTGGAGGAGGAGGACTTCAGCATGTGAGTATGAAGGGATCTGTTAGCCAACAATTGTAATGATTATGACATTTGTGTTTCTATACCAAAAATCCATCTTCTGTGCACTGCCAAATGTATCCGTTAGAGGCCCTACTGGAGGCTAATAATGTATTATTATTGTATTATACATGTATTACCATGTGTGTTAATTTCATTCTGTTCTCGTCTGCAGGTTGTTTCCTTCCATTGTGGATGAGCAAGAACGTCTGACCTACAAGCGGGAGTTTGACCTGGATCACCAGGAGTACAAGGACCTGCAGTCTGAGCTGGACAACATAAACCAGGACCTGGCCCACCTGAACAGAGAGCTCGACCGACAGCCTGAGGGCAGTCCACAATTCTTGGTGAGTGGTGACGTAACAGTTAAAGTTTTGTGTCTTTGAAGTGATGATGACTATTCCACCCCTCTGTGTACGATGTGTGGTTATGATTACGATTAGAATAGGTTCAGTCACATTTGAGAAATTCAAATGGTAATGAGAACAAAGGTAGGAAAACGGTCCATATGTGTCTGAAAGTGAGTTTTGGGTCCTTTTTTTATCCTTAACCTAGAGCTACAAAGTACATTCAGCCTTTTTGATAAAATGTTCCAGAACCAGAAAAGTATTAATGTTTTAAAGATTCTTTTTTTTTCATATGATGAACATGGGCACAATGCCTATTAACGGACAGTGGCAGGGCATCCAAGGATGGGGTCAGTTGGACACTGGCCTTAGTTGATTCTGACTGACCCCTGAAGTGCCCCTGTCCTGTCAGTACTTCCCTAAAACTTTAAAAAAATTAATAAACTTCTCACTTACAACAATAGTAACAAGTAATATGACACTGTGTTAAGAATTTTAATTGTCTACGTTTATTTGAAGAACACAATGTGCTTGAACAAGCCTTGATTCAACGGTGTTTGGCTTTGCTCAAAGCTATTGAGCTGACAGTAAACAAAGAAGGACTGAAACGTGAAACCTTACTGAATACGAAATTCATACATACTACCATGGCAACCCACATGAGTTTATAGTTAACTGAATTCCCTGATTCAGTGTTCTGCCGATCATGACTGAAATACATTAAGAGTGGAATACTGTCATAGCAAGATTCAGACCTTACTATGTAAAGTGCCTTGAGAGAATTTATGTTGTGGTCTGGTGCAAAAAAATACAATTAAATTTAATATTTGGACAAAAAAATTGGCTCAAGGGTAACAAAAGGCTGAGAAATGTTAGTATGAATGGCTCAAGGGTAACAAAAGGCTGAGAAATGTTAGTATGAATGGGATGGTGGAGTCCTCTGATTGGTCAGATTGTTAACCCGCTGTTGTTCTTATCTCAGGATGCCATGAATAAATACACCAGACTGAAGAATCACAAGAAGGTAATGTACACACAGTGCTGTTCTTTACAGTATAATAAAGTCCTCTGGAAATAGAGAAAAATATCTAATTGCTTGAATTATTTTCTAACCTCTGCAGACCCCAGACTACCAGATAAAGAAGAAGAGGTGTAAATATCTCAGGTCAAAACTGTCACACATCAAGAGGAAGATCAGTGACTATGACCGACGACCATGAACCTTACCGCTGACCCATTCACAAAGGGAAAGTGACTAATCTGCAGTTTTCCACCGCAGCATGTTGAGATTGATCACAAACCGATATGTGATCGTTATAGTGAAAAGCCTGTTGCTTTATGTTACATCTGTATTGAGCCATTGAACTTTTTCAAAGACAAGTAGGTGAAGGAAATATTGATGTTTATTTTTTTTTATAGATATATATTATTCGACTTTTAAGGTTCTTAACCTCTGTAAGTTTATCATGAAAAACTTTTTTAACGAACAATTAAGTTGTGAATCTCTTCTGAAGTTAGAAAATTAGGGATGTGATGTGAATTGTCTTTGTTTCAGTACTAGTGAAGCACTTATTGTGTTTCTTTTATAGTTTAAAAAAAAAATCATGTTTGATTTATTCCTGTACAATGAATGTGCAGCTTAGACATGAATTTGTGGGATATGAAGTCACTGACCGCCCTTTGTAAATTATGTTAATTTTTTAACTTTGCAAATATTTTTAATTCTTGTATAAAGAGCTTTTCTGTACTTATTTTTGCTGTTTTATCTGAATGATGAAACCTCGGTTCTCAAATGGAATCCCCCAAATGTAACTGAGTGCTTTCTTTTAGGGTGTGTCAACAACCTGTTGGACATTTGACTTCTAATGTACTTCAGTTATTTTGAATCAAAAGCCAATAAATTCCTTTCTCCCTCTAACTATTTCACTTTGTCAAATATATTTTTTTATGAATTTTATTCATAAAATGAATTTCAAAGGAACAGTTTACAGTTCAAACATGTCCATTTGATGCACCCCATCAGTTAAATATTAAAATCAGTTGGTGCAGTGTTCATCAGGTTTTAACAGACTTTAAGGTATGAAAAGTGTTGATGGAGCAACTTCTGTGTTCTATTGATCTGAGGCTGCTACCAAGAAATCTAATTTCAATCATCGTCCATTCTTTAAATCATGCAGGTTTCTCTGATCTGTACATCATCAAAATGGGAGTTTTATTACCGCCTTTCCTCCGAAGTCCAGGTGTCATTGTGATGATCTAGTGGTAGATCTAACAAAATCAATGCTCGGAGGACTTGCGTTCAGCTGGTGCTGGAATGCTACTACCATTACAGTGAGGTTGGAGGTCCATATCAAAGGAAAATATCCTGAGGTGAAGGAGAATTCTTAAGGACTCCAGAATCAGCTTACACCTCCATACTGCTACATAATTACCTGAAAGGAGATATTGACAATGTGCTTTTATGAATTACTGATAGTAAGGTTTTCCTTGAAATGAGACCTTTATATCAAATTCAGGAGCCAGGCCTTTTCCACAGAATCCACAACATTACACCGCAATGTTTCTAAAGTAGCCCAGATTAGATAAAGCAAACTTCATGTTGCCTGAAGTCCACATAGGGTGTCATACATGTTTGGAAAGAGTATGAGGAGATTGATTCAATACTTCACTGCTAAGCCACTTACTGCAACTCACTGAACTTTGAAAGAAAAGATTTTCAGTTCTCGAGGATGCAGAGAATAGTTGTATCCAGATACAGTGTTAAGCTAACATGTTGGGTAAGAGCTCAGCCAATATACACAGTGGTGGTGAAGTGTTTTTCATATGGCTCCCAGATTTTCAGAGTTAACTGTGTCACATTTATGATGGGGATATAGAGAAGGAGGGGATTGACAGCTTAAACCTGAACCACACATACAGGTTTTCTGATTGGGGCTTTGGATTGAGAACAGCCTAACCAATACCTCATACCAAACCTTGACCAGGCACTCAGAAGTGAAGTTCTTCATCATTAGTACTGAGCTTTGGGCCCCATGAGGACTACTGTTCCTAACAAGGTCAGTGTTTATGATGGAAATGGTACTAAAGAGGTCACAACAGAAGAAAGATCAGTAAATCTTACTTAAAGTTGGTGTTAGTGTCATTGCGCTAAAAGGAAGATTGGGTGAAGAGCCAAATAGGGTACTCTGCAAACCAGTATACAAATTATCATTTGTATTGCTACTTACAGATTTTGACGGCCGGCTCAAATAATGTCAATAATCATACTGAGTAGGAACAGGAGTCTAAATTCCAATATTTAAAATTCAGGGAGCAGAATTGCAGCTGACCTGTTTGTACAGCTGATGGGATGGCAGTGACTGTTGGTCATCAGTGGGTGGAAGCAGAGACGTGACAATGTTGTTGTCACGTCTGCAGAGCTGCAGAGCTGTTTCCGGGCTCTGCAGCAGTCCCGCTGGTTTACAGAATTAATAATGAATCTGCAGACAGGATATGGATAAGATCAACCAACATGAAGCTATACTTCTGTTTGGAAAAGAGGAAGGTAAAGCACAAATCCAAAGAAATACTGAAACATTGTGAGATGACAGCAGTTAGGGCAGAACATACTATAGAGCACATAGAGTGAAATAATTCAGGTTTTTAGAAGCTGGTGTGGACACTGAAAATACTGAGTCAATATAATGAACAACAAAGGGTGAGATGCTGTGGACGGTGGTGGATGAAGATTTGTTTGGGAAACTCAGAGAACAGTAACATGAGTTTTAGTTCGAGCTGATTGTTCAGTTGAATATAATTTTTCTTTTACATTATTACAGATTAATCTGTAGTGAATCCTGGTCTACACACTCTGGTACAATAGGTGGCGGTATGCATCTAAACGTGTTATTGCAACTCGTAAAAAAAACACAAAAGAAGAACAAGAAGCGAGCGGAACCTATGGGCGGAACTAATATCTTTTTTTTCTCGACAGCTTGTTTCTTTCCGGAAGACAACTGAGTTGCACCGGCTGTAATTCAAGGTACAGTTGTTGTAGTTAGTTATGAATCGGTATCACACACAATAGAAAAAGGTATTAACCCTAAAGATTATTACCTGTTAAAACTCTATGTTAATTCATTTAATTCCAAGAACAACCTCAAGCAACGTCCGTCAACGGAGAAGTTAGCTGTTAGCTTAGCTGTTGTCAGAGGTGCAGACTTGTCGTTGTCACTTGTAACCAACAAATGATATTTCATTTAAAATAATGAAATATACATATACCTGTTGAGTAAGGCTTTGTCTTTTTTTCTTTCTATCCGCTGAGACTCGCCAGCTTTAGAGGCAGCGTGTTGTTAAAATCAGAGATAGGTGTGTTCATACTATGTCTAGTGGACTCGTGTGTACTAATGTGAAGCTGTTGTTCCTCAGTTATTTTTTGCCTGATATCGTTTATTGCCTTTCGTGCCTGGAGACATAATGGATGAAGAACCAGAGAGAGCGAAGCGCTGGGAAGGAGGCTACGAGAGGACATGGTAAGACTGTTATACTAAGAGACATTCAACTTGAGATATTTGTTGTCATGCGTGAAGCATTGCAGCCGTAATTAACTTTATTTGAAATACCACATTAGTACTTCCTCCTTTTGCTCTGGATGTTGGAAACCTTATTTGAGATTCAACATCATGTAGTTTCTGCACAGTCATGATTCAAATGTGCTGTTCTACACCATGCCAAAGGTTTTAGGTCACTGATCCCACTGTGATGTTCATAACACTCAGTTTGAGACCTTTACTGTTTGTGACATGGAGCATTATACTGCAGGAAGTGGTCATTTAATGAAGTATGACCACAAAGGGACGAACATGGTCTCTAACAACACTCAAATAGACTGTGACATTCAAACCCTGACTGATTGGTGTTAATGGATCAAAGTGTATCAAGAAAACTTCCAGCAGTCTGGGCTGTTGACAGGAGGCAGGCTGGGTGTCTGAGTAAAACCTGTGGAGATTGTTGTGTGTGAAAAGCACAGGAGATCAGCAGATTCAGAAGCACTCACACCAGCTCGACTGAAAAAGTAAAAGTCACTGAGATGCTGTTTCCCCCATTTTGATATTTGAGATGGACATTCATTGTAGCTCCTGTCTGCATGAGTGGCCGCCTAATTGGCTTACGTAAAATTGCATGAATAAGATGTAGTGTACAGATGTTCCTAATAACATGCTCTGTGACTGTGTGTTTCTCCTACAGGGAGGTTCTGAAGGAGGATGAATCTGGCTCCCTTAAAGCCACAGTAGAAGAGATACTGTTCCAGTCCAAAAGGAAAAGGTGTGTGTGTGTGTGTGTGTGTGTGTGTGTGTGTGTGTGTGTGTGTGTGTGTGTGTGTGTGTGTGTGTGTGTGTGTGTGTGTGTGTGTGTGTGTGTGTGTGTGTGTGTGTGTGTGTGTGTGTGTGTGTGTTCAATACTTCTCTGCTGTAAATATTTCAATTTTCTCCTGATGGAGATAAAACTCAAGCACTGTATCATAATGTGTATTGCACTTATACAGGTATTTAGTTTAAGTGGAATGTTTCCCCTTGCTGCTATATTTATTTGTTATACATGAGCTCTTCATTGATTGATTGATTCTATAGAAGGCTATTTCACTTCTGAACTAACCTGCTGGTTTGTTTCTGTCATAGGGTGATTGAAAGCCATGGACAAGTGAGGCTTGGAATGGTAAGAGAGTTCCACCTCTTTCCTACAGAAGCTTATTATCACTTCAGGTATTATCTTAATGGATCTAATCACCAAGTTCTCTTAAATCTCATGTCAACATGGTGACAGTAGTGTTGCAAAATTACTTATACATATTTGTAAGGACCAAGATTCCCAATACCACTTTTGTTTAAATTTGTGTAGTGCAACTCTGCTTTGAGAGAAGCTGTTAAAGTATGTACTGTGCTCTAGATGCGTCACCTCTATGTGGTGATTGACTGTTCAAGAAGTATGGACGACCATGACTTGAGACCTAACCGCCTCACCGCGACCTTAAAGGTAAATACATGTAGCAGAACCATCACACTGTACAATAGCAGTCATGCAATGTGATGATCTGTAAAGCAGAACCCCCTCTCTCCTTTTCTCTGCAGCTGATGGAAGCTTTTGTGGATGAGTATTTCGACCAAAACCCCATCAGTCAGGTTTGTTTGTTCAGTCATGAGTTATTTTATACTGAACTGTGTTGAGACTTCACACTTAAATCCATTCAGCTCTTTTTTCAACTTAACAGGTTGAGGTGAGTTTATTGGAAAAACTTGCTACTGCACTCACAACTAGTTTTGACCAACGTGTCCCACAGATGCAAATGAGATGCTTTCTCTCCTTTCATTGTCCTGTAGACATTAGTATGCAATAATGGTTGAACCACACATTCAATCTGAAGATATTTCTGACATCTCTTAATATTTGATTGGAATTTGCATCCAGTATTGCAGCACTATCCCACTTTTAATTTATACCATGGTATGAAAATTGATGGTTATCATACCATGTACATTTGCTTATTTCTGGTATTTGGGTAAAAAAGGCAATAAAATATAGAATATCAACTGTGACCTTGACTGCCTGTCGTCAACTGGCATCTCACTCACACAAATGCAGAATACTCTGTATACCTTGAAATTATGATTATTATTATTATACAGTAATCTGTCTGTCGGTCTGTCTGTCTGTCCGTGTGTGAGTGAGTGAGTATTAATGTCATCAAAGAATGTCACTGCTTTAATAAACCAGTGTGTATGCTGTGTCCTCAGGTGGGCATTATCACCACAAAGAATAAAAGGGCTGAGAAGTTGACTGACCTGACAGGTGAGGGTCATATGAACTGTTTGTCATGTTTTTATTAATGGTTAATATTCAAAATGAATAATTTGACCATCTTGAGGGTCCTTTACTTTATCATTTAAAGCCACAGGGGCAAGTTATCATTGTTAGAATTTTTTATTTAAACCAGTTGTAACTACAACAGAGATCAATGTCATAAATTATCCATATGTCTCTATCTTTATAAACAGCTGTGAACATCACTCTGTCCAGATTAAGCCACACTCTTTAATGTGATGTGTTGTCTTGTTTCACCACCAGGAAACCCGAAGAAACACATTTCTGCTCTGAAGAAAGCTGTGGACACTGTGTGTGTCGGAGAACCCTCCCTGTACAACTCTCTCAACCTGGCCATACAGTCCCTTAAGTAGGTTCTGCAGTGTTTGTCTTACACGGCCCTCTGTAATGTTACAGATTGTCACTGAGCTCGCTCCTGTCTTTTTCTGAAGGCACATGCCTGGACACACCAGCCGGGAGATCCTTATAATCCTTAGCAGCCTTACCACATGTGACCCAGCCAACATCTATGAACTCATCAAGGTGAAGTCACACCCTTACCAATGAGGTGCAATGTCATCAGTGACCTTGTGTATATCTGACATGTGTTTCTGGTCTGCTTTTCCTTCATGTACGACCGTGTGGTCCCCTGGTCAGACCCTGAAGTCTCTGAAGGTGCGGGTGTCGGTAATTGGCCTGTCGGCAGAGGTCCGTGTGTGCACGGTGTTGACCAGGGAGACGGGTGGCTTATACCACGTTATCCTGGACGAGAGTCACTTCAAAGAGCTTCTGACTATGCACATCAAACCGCCGCCAGCCAGCTCCTCATCTGAATGCTCTTTAATACGCATGGGTCAGTATACAGATGCTATTTCCATTGAAATGTAAATAAAGTCAGAGCGACCAATTGTTAAATAACAGCAAATCTAACAGCACATCCAGCGTCCTGCTGCACCGAATTTCCATTAGAGTTGCTGAACGTTGATTAATGTGCCAATGAAAATATTTCCAAACAAAAGCAGTGTTTCTTCCTGTTCGAGTAGTATTTGTTACTGCAGTGTCCAGCTGTTTTATGAAAGTAGAGTATTTATTTAATGGAGCTATTTTTTCATTGTTTTTACACCCAGGACATGTCTTATCAAGCTGTTGGTCCTATGTCGATGTCGCAAAATGCTGCAAAATGATAAATGTTTCCATTTAAACGGAGTAGAAATGCTGAATAACATCAACCATCTAATTTGAAGTCTGGAGACACACCCCTTATTCCCTGTGAGCTAGAATTGATTAGATTTTGAAATAATTAATTTGAAAGGAAATTGCAGTAAAGCATTTTTGAACAATTAGTAATTAACTTTTACACCAACACCAATCCAAATTTGTGAATTTTTACACGGAAGGTAAAGAATGTGCATTCAGGGGATTCATGTTCCTCATTAAAGTATAAAGCTGTGAAAGCATCTCCAGAATATTCGTCTCAGACCCCCTTAATTAGAATCCTGTGTTTTGCTCAGGTTTTCCTCAGCACACTATCGCTGCTCTGACTGATCAGGATGCCAAGCCTTCATTCAGCATGTCGTAAGTTGGATATGGTATGATTTTAAATATTCAGGCCTGGTCAATGAGTGGCCTGCTTGTATGTGAATGACTTGTCTTTGTACTGAACTTTTCCTGCTGTGTGTCTCCCAGTCATCTGGATGGCAGCAATGGTCCCGGTCTCTCTCTGGGAGGGTACTACTGTCCACAGTGCCACGCAAAGTACACAGAGCTTCCTGTGGAGTGTAAAGTCTGTGGTACGTCTAAAGGGAGGATTCTCTCTCTCTCACTCTCACTCTCTGTGTGTGTGAGATCAGAATAAGATAAAACTTGTATTTTCTTCCTGTGGCATCAAACCTCAATGTAATTATTTTCTTGGTGTGTATTGTCTCCAAGGTTTGACTCTGGTGTCAGCCCCACATCTCGCCAGATCCTTCCACCACCTCTTCCCTCTCCAGACCTTTGCAGAGAGTCCTGTGGAGGAGCTCAAAGGAGAAAGGTGTCTTTAATACACTCACAAACACATACTTTGCAGCTGTGACTGTATAGTAATGATGGACAACATAACTCCCATAAAGTAAATCCCAACCCTCTTGATCGCCCCCCTGTGGATGGCTGCAGTATAGGTCTTAAATCCCACCAAAGAGAATTTAGTGCCAGTGCTGTCCTACTGCTAGTGCTGGTTTTGAGATGGTTCAACTTGGGATCGTTTTAAGAAAAAAGTTTGGATATGAATATACATTCATTAATTCAGTCCAACCTGTCCTCCTCGCATTAGACACAGCAGACTACTCCTGAGTGGATGACTGAAAGCTGAGACCAACTTACGATTAGTCGAGCGTGTGTATCGGCGGGAAATTGTCATAGTTTCTCCATCCCAGATCGCTACTGTGCAGACTGTCTTAAAATGTGTGAGATGCAGCATTTATATTTATTCTGGCTTCATTTATGGGTAGTGGGAGGAAATTGAGACACTTCATCATAATATAGAGTGATCTAAATCTGTTATGATTTGGTTTCAGGTTCTGTAAAGCTTGTCAAGGCCGGTTAAAGGATAAAAGTGTAAGTATATTAGCTGAATACTATTCACTGTTTATACTGTTATACCAATAATGTATATGCATACTTTGATCTATGTAGTTTTTGTAGTTAGTGGCACAGTGAAAACTGCACTGACGCATATATTATACACTGTACCTTTATTCCACAACCATACACAATAACGATATGGCACAATTACACAGCTGAACAGTTTAATTCTGTTAAGTATTTATTTTCCTAACAATCATGGGTAGTTCACTTTAGTTCAGTTTACTTGCCACAGAAAGTTTAGACATGTTACAGTTAAAAAGTAACATCTTCCAGGATAGTCTTGCTTAGGAGTTACTGGTGGATCACTGATTGAATTATGTTTTGATTAGAAATATACACAGATAATTTAAATTTAGGGAGGAAATACTCACACAAATACTATTTATTACAATTTCAATCCCTCTTTCCATCTCTAACTGCTCTGTCTTCCTCTTGGTCCCCATATTTCTAGGTATTCAACTGTCCATCCTGTCACAGTGTGTTCTGTCTGGAGTGTGATATCTTCATCCATGACTCACTCCACTGCTGCCCCTGCTGTGCTCACTGTAACAGCGTCCCCTAAGCTGAGAGGCCAGTCGCCAGACAGAGACTGATGTATATAGTATGTACTGTCACTACACGTTTTGTATGTAGTGGCCATATTGTATGCGTCGGGATTACCCATCAAGCACATACTGGATCATCATACACATCACAGCAGTGTTGTCCACCTTTGACCACATGGATATGATGCACAGAGGCGGCCTTTATTCAAAGATTGGCAGAAAATACTGGATGATCATTAAGGGAAGGAGACGTGTATATTCTCAGTTGGAACAAAGCTCCTGCATCTGAGCCACTTAATTTAAGAAATGTTTTTTTGTATGTATATTTTATACACAATTTGTACTATAGTTCTGATTGTAATGTAGCAGTTACAATAAAACGTTTTTTAATTGTCAATGTGTTTTATAAACCACTGAAAACACGTTGATTCTGAAAGGTATTTTTCAGGAAATATGTTATATATTATAAAAAATCCCACACTGGATATTTTGGACCAAATAAATAAGAGTCACCCTTTCCAAATCGGAGAAACACAGTATACTGCTGGGAGTGTGGTAATGACTTGAAGGGGTTGGGGGAAAATGCACAGAACTTAAAAGAGTTACCTCTGGGGAAAATGAAAAATCTAAAAATGATAAATAATAAAGATCTGTTGATATGTTATATATATATTAACAAGACTGGTGGATGTGTTTCATGCCTCAAAATGGCAGAGATCTAATGACATTATAATCAGCTGCTAGAAAACTGGAAACAAAATTATAAATAAATCTTCACTGAACAATATGTCACATATCAATAGAAAAATATAGCATTTAGGCATCATTTAAGAAATTAATATCCAGACATGTCCTCTGGTCTAATACAATCAACCTGTCAGTGGTGCCTAAGGTCAATATGATAATATATGTGTATAATAATCATGTAAAGTATAATAATCAAAAAAAACTAATTGACGAAGGAGCTGGACAAGGAATTGGATTTCAACTAAGAATAATTTATTTTTCAGTTATATTTGCCAGTTATTTGAAAAACAGTAAAATTACATATAAACAAACAAGCTCATTTAATTTAATATATCTAAATAAAAGATGACCACATGTGATGAATGAAATCTAGGGTCATAGAAAGTCATTCTTTATAATAAAAAAGTGCACTTACTTTTTGGTAAGGGCTACTGTCTCCATGTACAAATAATATTATATAATAAAATCGTTAAAGTTGGTGGAGGACTTTAATTTGACAAATCATCATTAAAAGAAAATTACCTTATCCGGAAGAAAGAGGAGGAGGAGTCTCTCGTCATTTCCGGTCCGTATGTAAGTGGCTGGCGGGAAGCAGTAGTGTGAACATAGCAGCAGCGTCAGTGTCCAGCACCGTGACAAGATGTCCCGTATTCTGAACGGAATCGTGGCGGTATGTCCTGACCTGGGGATCGGGAACACGGGGAACCTGCCCTGGCACCCTGTCAGACTCAGGTTAGTCTCTTTCATTGAAATCATGAAAAGCTGCAGTCTGTTTACGAGCCGCAGGTTAGCATCTGTTTACACAACAGAGGAAGACACATGGCGGCGGCTCACTGCAGCAGAAACAAATAAATCCGGTCGTCTTCTCTTTCAGCAACGAATTCAAACATTTCAGAAGCATGACAGCGACTCCATCGGAGAAAGGTACCAAAGTTCACCTGGTTCACTATAATCTTGCCTGGTTAAGAGGTCAGAGTGCCCTCCACAGTTAAACATTCACTGTTTACAGGTTTATTGAAACCACAGACTGCACGACTGTACACACTAAAGCCTGAAAGAGTTTTATATCGTAGTTAAACATTTACATTATTGAGGTATTTTGAAACCATAGACTGTTAACATAAGAAACAAATAATAAATGAATGTACTAGAGCAGAAGCTGAGATAAACTGAAGTAAAGAAACAGGTTTAGTGTCTTACAACCAGACAACAGCTAAAGGATTTACACTGCCTATAAAATATTTGTAATGTAACATTATAGTCATTACACCAAGCTTATTTTGTAAATAGTCTGGATGTAGTATCAGGCTATGCAGTTCCTATGAACAATCACATTTTATTTGTATAGCCCATATTCACAAATTTGTCTCCGACAGAGAGCAGTACATGTTTGTGAAAAAAGACTGTCTAACTTAAATGGAGATGTGTATCAATGTTTAAAGTATTTATACAAAAAAAAATTCTGAGGGTGATGAAGGGAGCAGTAATGGTATTATACGTGAGGAGGAATATTGTATTTCTATGCAATCTAGTTGATCATACTCTTATCAGCTGGCACCACTATGCATCATCATGATCCTCGATCACGATCCACTATGTGGCCGCAGCAATGATCCTAGATCTGCAATGATAAAGCACAAGGACTTCTGGGAAGAGTTCATCTCCATACCATGTATTGATGAGACATTAATGTGATAAAAGGGAAAAAAGGAAAGAGAAGCTCCATGTGTCACGTGTCCTCCAGCAATCTAGTCCAACAGCATAACTAAGAGCAGGTCAAAGACCAGCCTGGAGCAGCTCCAACTATAAGCTTTATCGTAAAGTAAGGTTTTAAGCCGACTCTTAAACGTATAGATGATGTCTGCCTCCCGAACTGAAAGTGGGAGATGATTCCACAGGAGAGGAGCTTGATAGCTGTAAGTTCTGGCTCCTAATTAACTTTTAGATTCTTTAGGGACGACAAGAAATACTGAGTTCTGGGAGCGCAGTGCTCTAGTGGGGTGATGTGGTACCTACCGTAGATATACAAGTTTTTCTTAACAGCCATTTTGTAAAAAAGGACAAATACTTAAATGACATAAAGCCCTCATCTCAACAGATGAAGCCAGTGATGTGAACAGCACTTAATATCCATTGATTTCCTTTATAGCATCGTGGAGAGGACTCTAACCTTGTTGTCCTGCAGGTAAACAGAATGTGGTGATCATGGGCAGGAAGACCTGGTTTTCCATCCCGGAGAAGAACAGACCTCTGAACAACAGGATCAACATCGTCCTCAGCAGGCAGTGCAAGTATGTGTCACACACAGTTATAGCTGACGCACAACTGTAGATACGCTGCAGCCTGCTTGTTATGCTTTCTATTTGACTGAGTTTCTCAGTGTGTTCAGGTTCTTTTGTGAGCCTCTGCAGCAGTAGTCCAGTAACCCTGCCTCATATAAATGAATACTGAGGGCTATTAACATGTAATTGCTGGCTGGATTACATTCAGAGGCCATGTTCCTTTCTTTTTGAATGAATGAGTTAATGCTACATATAATGAGTGACTTCATACTCCTTGTGTTCCCACAGAGTGCCCCCTGCAGGAGCACATCATCTATCGGCAGACTTCAGCTCGGCTCTCAGGCTCGTCGACACAGAGCTCGCTGATCAGGCCGACCAGGTCTGGGTTATAGGAGGCAGCTCTCTCTACAAGGTACTGCATGGAGCACCCAGGGTGTGCACTTGTCTTAAGATTTAGTACCAATATAAATAAATAACCACAATGGGGAATTTGAAGTCACAGACATTTTTAAAAAATTTGACAATTTTAAAACCTGATGGTTGTGGTGAACCACCTAAAATAAAACTCCACACACTCCTGCATCATATACAAACCCCTTTTCTCTCTGTAATAATTATTCCTTGAATGCTTTGGGTTACAAGGAGATGATGGAGAGCCCGGGGACCAGAAGACTGTTTGTCACACGAATACTGAAGCAGTTTGACTGTGACACTTTCCTCCCGGAAATCAGTCCAGACAAATACCGGCAGCTGTCAGAGTAAGATCAGCACACATCTGGGTCATTTAGGATTAAACTACAACCATATTCGTTATGATTAGAGCCCGACCAGTATAGATTTTTGAGCAGATGCCGATATTGGGGAGTAGAAATGAACAGAGACTGATATATTGGCCAATATATACATTTAAACTAGGGATGCACCGATATGGAAATTCTTGACCGATACCAATACCGATATTTAAAATAACAATCTGGCCGATTACCGATACCGATATTTGTTTATTTTCTTTTTGTTGTTATTCATTCACCCCTTTGTGCCAGAAAAATAATTAAATCATTATTTAAAAAGCACTATTTAAAAAATGTTCAGCCCTTCATCACTCTTATCTTTTAATGACACAAATTGAATCAGATTTATGAAACAATCTTTGATTTAACTAAACTTTATTTAACAGAGACATATAATGACCATTTTTCCGCAAGTTGAAATGGTTCCTTGGGATCTTAATGAAATGACTGTAACATATTTTGGTCAAAATACCACAAGGATTATTTAAAACAGCACCTTTTTACCCTGTCTAAAACAGCCCTGTTAAAGTATCATTATAGAGAACGCTCTTCTCATTGTTTTACGGTAGCAGTATTGCCCGTTTATTAGAGGTGTTACGGCTTCTGTGTGTATGACGTATGTTGTCAGTTCCCTTGTTACCTGTGCATGAGACGGATGAATAGAGCCGATGCACATGAGAATAAAATACTTAAACAGACGCTACGCTCATACTTTTTATGCCAAGTTACACTGCGTGAGTGAAGATAACTTAACAAGCCCTCCTCAGTTTGACCTGTTTTTAGTGTCGGGCAGAAATCACATCGCGTCAACACCCACCGTGGCCCTTCGCGATGCTTGTTTTAATTAAACAGTCGGATTCCCCTGGTCCGCACCAGTTCTCAGTCAGCTGCTAGGCGCCAGCCGGAGGGTTCCCCCAGCGGTCGCCGTAGCTGAGGTGATCCGCGAGAAGGGCCCGACACGCGTCCAGAGTCGCCGCCGCCGACCGCCGTACCCGGTCCCCTCCAACGGCCCGCCTTCCGCGCCGGCGATGGACACCGCCCCGCGGTCCAAGAGAAAGAAAGCCCCCGCACCAGCGACGCCGTTAGGCGCCACCGGATTAGGACCTCCCGGTGCCGCACACTGAGCCTCTGGCTGTGGAGAGGAGGGCGACGGAGCGACTGCTCCCCCAGCTGCGGCACGTGCCCAGCGGTTTTACAACAAATATGAACATCGGCCAAAGATATCGGTGAAAGTCAAGTTTATTACCGATAAGCCGATATCAGTAAACGAGGCGAATATCGGCCGCTACCGATGTTCGGCCGATAAATCGGTGCATCCCTAACTTAAACACGATTCGATTAATGATTCCTAATAAGTCATTATAAATCCCTTATGACAAAACGTTTTAATATCAACGTATATCACAAACATAATATGACATTGGTCTGTGAAAGGCAAATATTAGTTAGTAAGGTTTTTATTGTACTAACTAGTTAATTGCTGAGGTCTTGGGGCGCGAAGAACGCATCAGATAAGTGAAGAAATCAGATGATCCGACTGCTTTGAAACAAACCAACAGTTTAAAATAAAACCCACGTTGTCCTTTAATGCTGATATTAGCTAACATCTGCATCATGGTCACAAAACCAGATTTATTCTCAGTAATGTCTCTCCAGGGGTATCTGGTTAATCCACCTCTTAGCTGTTGAATTTAGATACTGATTATACACAAATAGTGTTGTTGAACCTTTTATCATTCATGTATACACCAGATGGGCTGCACAGTAAAGTTTGTGTCTGCCACAGGTTCCCAGGAGTGCCACAGGAGCTGCAGGAGGAGAACGGTATCCAGTACAGATTTGAAGTCTATGAGAGCATAGAGCAATGAAGAAGAAACATTTTAAAAAGCCTTGTGATTTTGTAAATGGCACCAGAGTAATATAACTGCTGGTTTTAAATGTGATTTGTACTGTTGGGTTTTGTCATACAAAGTTGTATTTTCTATATATTTTCTTGCAATAAATTTTGATTTCAGCCATTCTGCAGTCATTTACAGTGGGGGCGTGTAATTAATGTCATTATTAGAAAAGGGTTTATCTTAAATACTTCATATTTTATTCAACATATTACAGCGACACCAGGTAAATAGCTTGTTACTGTGTGAGGGACACATAATCAACTCCAGTTATGGAATCAAAGGCTAACAACTTAAATCTAATCTATTTCTCATTATTTCATCCATCACATTTGGCTACATTGTGCTTCTCTGAGCTGCATCGGCAGCTCTCTGCACCCTGTTATATATGAAGACACTATTGTGTTGTCGTTGCTGTTTTGTATATACTACACCTACAAGCATCTGAACATTTTTGAATTTCCTTTAAAACCACATTATTTTAGATTTTTGTGAGTAAATTAGACTCCACTTTCTGCCACATGTGCATGTAAATAATCCCAGATCCGCAGAGGAATAATTGAACACAATATCACCTGACATAGTTTGAGTTTGATGTGAAAAGGTCCCTATAATGTTTCAAGTTACACAGTTATCAGGAAATTGCAAGAGGTGAATCAGTATGAGGAAAAGAAAAGTCAATTTAAACCTCATGGGCTTTTATAAAACATTTCAACGGTCACACATAGGAGACAATTATTTTTCTCCTAAAGTTAGAAAATCGAAATCATTCTCAAGCCGATAGGTGACTTCTATTTTACTCCATCACTAACTTCAGAATATAGTAATGTGTCCTCAAAGTGAGAGAAAATTCCTGTTGTATAATTCTCACCATAACAAATCTGTCTGCAGCCTTGAACTTTCCGGTGACGTCAGCTGCACCATTGTCATCGCGCCGATCTTAAGTCTAAATACGTGAAGGTGAAAAATGAGTCGTACCTGCGCAAATGCTTCACCAAAGACCACCGTCTGCTGCTCATAATAGGATGTGCTGTCATTGGCTGAGTGCTTCCTGCTCCTCAGCAGCCATAGGCCAGCCTCTCGCTCTCATCTGATGAATATCTGTCTCCACACTCTTCACTCTCATCTGTCATTCCCCTGCACGGACGTCTGCTCTCCACACTGGTTTCTCCTCAGCCTGCACAGCGACTCTGACCCATCAGCTGTAGGGGTCCTGCAGTTTGAGCAGCCTCCATGGTAAAGAACCAGACAAATCCAGGTAAGTTTGTGCACATACCAACGATGACCTGAAGTTTTGAAATTAGTGTCAATGTTAACAGTTGTGCTTTTGGAAATAATCTTATATTGTGTTGCTGCATTTGTGTGCCATACATTTTCTGAAATGTTCTCTTAACTATTCAGTAAGAATTATATGTATAACAGTAGAAATTATGATAAACACCTCATCATGCTTAAGTCTGATTCAACTTATGTAAAATCGTTGTGTGATTACCTCTACCTCAAAAAAACGTTTTACGGCCTTCAAACAGAACTCGTCACTAAGCATGTTTCATCCTGGTTTGTTAGACAACAATGTGGTATATCCAGTAAAGTCATTTAGTCATAACTTTTATCACTAAATGTTGTTCCTGTGGTAAATGACCGGCAGCACAGGATTCTTTTCAACAAAATTGTCCTTGCAGGGTTATTTCTGTCGCTTTCAAAAAATATATATATATTCCTGGTACATAAAACCCCAGTACTTTACTTGGATAAATAATCATACTGATGTCTTTACCTGAGAGAATGGAATGAAACATATCTAGCCTTCACTTGTGGAGTAATGGTAAGGAATGGCATTTTCTCTCCTGCCTCTGTCATTAGCTATTCTGTCTGTTTTGGTGCGAGCTGAAGGCCAGGCCCGGTCGCTCAAAGAAGCACAGATGAGGCTGAATGTCAACCAACAGAACAGGCTGCTAACAAAGGTTAAACCCTCCTGATCTCCACAAATGCAGCTTTAGTCCTGTCTAATTAACCATTACAGCATTGTACAGATAGTTACAATAGCACTAGGTTTAGTAATGCATACCCATAAAGTTAGTGGACTTATGAGAGGCAGATTGAAGGAACAATGTTCAACCTCTGTTCAGAATAGCACAAGATATCTCTATTTGTAGTTCTTATGTTGCACCTATAGTTGTGATTAAAATGTTTAGTTCCTGTATTTCCAATAATGCGATCAATAGTATATTGATCTCCCGTCACTGTTGGGTGAATCACAGTGTCTTCAAGCACCCGATTTGTAAAACGGGTTAGTTTCAAATCTCCGTGGTTTATATTATTGGTTATTTTATTGGTAACAGATTTTACACACTAATCTATTAACCACTAAAATATGATTCAGTGTTACAGATCAAACAAACAACAGTTTATACCGCAGTTAAAATGAGCTCCCTCTCTAACCACTTACAGTGGCAAAATGTTGCTAATGTGATGCTGCATTAAAAACAATAGCCCAATTATATAGTATCTACATGTCTGATTGTCTAAATCAAGCCATGCTGTATATTTCACAAGAGCTTCAACAATCGGCCCACAAACTCTGCTCTCAAGTTGTTTCAAACATTTAAGTAACAATTTATAAAATTACTTAAAATTAAAGTTACTTAAAGTTATATAATGGGATGCAATGTTCGATGTTTTGAAAACTTAAAATATTTGGCATTTAGATCGGTAGTAGGATAGTTTAAAGGGGAAGTGCAGTATATTTCAACCTTGGCCCTATATGTTTATAAATGTGGGCACTTACAGTAAATGACTGGCACTTTTGGAATCCGTGTACTACGGGCCTGTCCCAATTCACCCCTTACCCCTGAAAATTCATCAAAAGTACAGTTTTACATGTACCCATTCACACACACATTCATACAGAGTATCTATGTGCAGCACTTCTCTATGGGAAGAGGCTATTTAGGGGTCAGTATCTTGCACAACTTCGGCATGTGGACTCTTTTGTAAGTACCATTCCCTCCACATCCACATTTAGAAAACTACCACATTTAGAAAAACACCAGTTTCCCTTTAACATTAGCTTAAAGAGTTAGTGTGAAGCACAATATGGCCTGATCATTAACAGTATTACACATGCATGTCACATTGTGGAGGTGATGTCATTGGGTTAAATCTAGTTTTAGGATCAGACAGACGTGCAGTGATGGGACTTTATCTGTTTGGTTAATAAAGGTGGTCTCTGTTAGGCTAGGTTACATCACAATCAAGATGTACAGATAATTCAGATGCCACAGTGTATACACTGAAAAGTACACCCACACTTTGACCACTAAAAATGTGTCATCTAATGTATTCACGTACATGCGTACCCAGCTGACACACACGCAATCTACTCTTAGTCACAGTTTGATAGATTCTGAGAAACTCAAGGGCACACACACAATTTGCTGAAGGAAGGAATAGTGGCTGTTCAGGAGAGATGAAAATCACTTTGTGTTCTCATGTCTGACGCTGGAAAAAGGACCGAACAGATGTTGTGCCCTTACCTGTCACTCTTGCATCGCTTCCCATCTTCTGAACAGCTGATGGAATGTATGGAGCTTTAACTGTTACCATTGTTAAACCTTATTGTACACTGGCAACTATACAAGGGATTTCTGAAGTATTTTACAAATGCAGACCTGTGCGTCGTCTTCAGAGTTCAAGGTTGAAAAAGCAACATCACCCAAGATATAAAGACATATGTTATCATTTCTATGGTCTGTGTAGGTGAGTGCCGTTTATATAAGGGCCTAACCTGCAGCGACAGAGTAACAGAGAAGAGCAAACAGAGCACATCAGACGAGCTCTTATTGTCCAGATCAATAAAGCCACGTGTATTGTATGAGACAGTTTGGCTTTTGGTCCTGTACTCTCTTTGCTCTGTAGACAGTTATGACAGCAAAACAACAGAGGTGATGGTCAGAATACTCAGAAAATTGGCGGAGGAACTGACTTTTTCCAATAGAAAATATTATATGGAAATGTAGCACTTGGTCATACTGCCCAATGACTAAGCAGAAAAATAGTTTACTGCATGAGAATGTTCAGATTTTGAAAATTCAAGTCTTACCTGCAAAAAATATTTTGGAACTTGTAACTGTAGCGTGCTCACAAAACTGATAACACACATATTATGTTTTTACACTGCACATCTAGGAAATACAAAAATAGTCAATATTAACACGTGTCGTATGTATTTCTATGTGCAATCTGATCATAATACATGCAGACATGTGCATGGCAGTTTCTCTGAGGCTCTGACTTGAGGACCCCCAATGTAGAGCCACCAACAGCTGCCCACCTCATACCTGAGAACTTCTTCTTTCTCTATTGCAGGCACTCGGCTGTGGATCTCCCATCAAACACTGAAGGTGAACTGAAGTTAACGAAGATCCTTAAAATGGATGAGTCATCAGAGGTTCGAACAGATGGCAATTCTCTGCTAAAGGCAGTGTGTCTGAGTCGTCTGCGTCTGACTCGGCTCCTCTTGGAAGGCGGGGCCTACATTAATGAGAGTAACGAACATGGAGAGACGCCGCTTATGGTAGCCTGCAAGACACGTCACACAGATTCCCAGAGTGTACCCAAACACAAGATGGTTTTGTAAGTTCATGATTGGTGAAAGTATGTGTTTTTTGTTGAGGATTACTACCTTCCCTTTTCCTGGTGTAGTAAATGTGATCTTACTCCCAATAGGTATCTTTTGGAAAGTGGAGCTGATCCAAACATCCAAGACAAGACAGGGAAAACGGCTCTGATGCACGCATGCCTCGAACAAGCTGGAGCTGAAATCCTTTCACTTCTTCTGAGCAGTGGAGCTGACCCAACCCTGGAGGATCACACAGGATTATCAGCATTGGTTTATGCAGTCAATTCAGGAAACAGGGATGTCCTCAGGGTCCTCCTGGATGCCTGCAAGGTGAAGGGTAAAGAAGTTATCATCATCACTACCAACAAACTACCATCTGGCCATCAGGTGACTAAACAGTACCTCAATGTTCCTCCACCTCCTGACCTCGAGGAGCGTCTCCATTACACTCCACCTGGTTGCATGTCTGCATACGAGGTCCAGCTGCAAACTTATCCACAGGGCTCCTCAGTGGGTGCTTCCCCTTTTCTTGGCCACAGGGATTCCCAGTGTTTATGCTCAGGGCCTGGCATAGTCATATCTCAACCAGTTTCTCCAATCCAACATCCTAGTCCTTTATGTGTTCCTACAGTGGATAAGCGACTTAATCTCCACAGACTACACTCGGAGCCTCGGACCAAAAGTCCTTCCCTTCTGCTCCAGCAGAGCCAGACCTGCTCCCTGACGGAGGAGCCAGTGGAAGTTACAGTTGAGGAGGACTGGTCTCTCAGATTCACGAGCTTTGCTATCCATGGAAGACCACCTGCTGTATCACGCCACCACAGTATCGATGTCAAAGACACAACAGGGCTACTGAAAGCACAAGAGAACATGCCAGTACATGAGAATAGGGGAGGAGGTGGAAGAAGAGGCTTTGGTAGAAAGATGTCATATGACAGTGCTGCAAGTTCACTGCATTTTACTTCACACCCAAACCTGCATCAGGACAGTGTCCCCTTTCCTCATGAATACATTCCTGTGGACGAAGATTCCTCCCTCTGTCTTAGACAACTGAATATTTCAAGTCTAAAAAATGTGGTCCGTCGGCGAAACATTGGCATGAACCACTACAGTTCAGACTCTCAGTTACCACAGTTTGGCAGCAGAGAAAATAGCACCAAGAACAGTGGTGGAGCTGGAGTGGGATCAGGAAGGCACAAGTTAGTAATCAGCAGGTCCTCCACTCTCTCAGGATCCAGGGAGTCCTTGGAGAGCTCCGCCCAGAGACGAGACACAGCCAGGCTTGAGCGTAGAGGCTCAGGGACTTATCTTCTGGATCATATTGCCCACACTCGCCCTGGATACCTTCCTCCCCTGAATCCCCATGCTCCCATACCTGATATCGGGGTGAGCTCTAGCACTTCCCACCCTTTGAGTGGAAGTAGTAAGACACTGAATGGTGTAAATACAGGGTCAAAGCCTATTCTACCATGTGCCCCTGTTTTTCCAAGGAATCTAAAAGGCAAGAAAATTATGTGGAGACGCCACTCAATGCAGAGTGAGCAGATAAATCAGCTGGTCGACTTTGAGGAAACTTTTGGCCACTAGTATAGAAGATGTAAGTGCTTTTTTCCATATCATACATTTCTGTATTATACATGTGGTACCATTACTGAGGCCAGTTCATGTGACCTCAGTATGAAACTCAGTGTGAAAAAAGAATCGAAAGTAATGTTTTATTTTCAAAGTGTGCATATGCTGAAACTATTTTCCTCAACAGCTCCTACAACAGAAAAGTTTCAAAAGTGAGAAATAATATTGCAAATATGAAACACAATTCAATGCTTAAAACATGGTAATTCCAGAAGATTAAAACACTGCAATAATTTACAAGTTTCAATATATTAAACTCACCCAGATCTGCTGGGTCTTTAGTCAGCATATCTAGTGCATGTCAACGGTTGCCACATACAAATCTCATCATCTCAAGGCTACAAGAAAGAATCACACAGAAAAGAACAGGTACTAAAAATGTTTCCTCTTCATGTAATTAATCTCCTGAACACAGAACTATTAAAGTAGCATGAGTGTAGAGTGGCTTTTAGTTCCTTGGTCATACCGAGTGAGTGTGTGCATGCTGCTTGTCTGCAAGGGTTCATATATTAAACACTGAGGTTTGCTCATACACAAAATATTATCTTTTTAAAATAATTATTCTTTATTACTCCTGCACTACATGGTAGCAGGTGTGTTTGGGAGGTGAATGGTGGTGGATGAGTTAAACATGGCCACCATCAAAGGCTTACACAATTTTGGCTTTAACTCTAAATCTAAATCGACTTCACAGAACTGCGAACTGCACAGCAACTTCCTTTTTCCCCTTTCCACAGACGGCTAACACAACTGGGCCTAATAATTATACAAGGCTAAGCAAGACTGTTTATTTGATTCTGTGTGGTGTTTATAAGTTTGATTTGTGTTGTGATATTGTGGTTATAAGTTATTTGAAAGTTAATGTTAGTTAGGCTCTTTACAGTCTTTCTTATATATCTATCTGACCCTTTCTCTGACTTAGCATCCACAGACACACGCATAATCTTCACCTAATTAGCTCGGACCCCCGCTACATGTAAACATTCCAATGGGGAGTGTGTGTGTCTGGCTCACAGGCACACACACTCAAATACACATCTTTGTTTAGATAGTACATTGTTAGTAATTTGTGTTTTTATACTTATACTCATAATAACTGTTTTTTTTCCATTAATGTTTCATAAGTGAATTTTGCCAACCTCTACATTGTCAAGAACTCCATATCCTTCAACTTAGCTAACTATCTAGACAGTAAATTTGATTATAGTTATTAATTTAATTGTTAATCAGTTCCAAATTTGTAGTTAGCACTTTTATGAGACTTAATCAATAAATTGGCTATCTTTTCCCTTCCCTTGAAGGGTGGTACCCTGAGGTAACTTTAATCAATCAAAGTTATGATTTTATATTAATAATGCAATATTAATATTTAATATTTTATTTCGATAAACGAATTTATTGAATGCCGAAAGGCACACCATATTATGGTATCACATTTAATGCATTATTCAACAACACAGCTTATCAAGGAGCTGTGCGAATGTATGTAGGCTACAGGACTTGAAGATTCTTCACGTCTCACCCATAAAGGCTTCTTCTTGATTCCCGGTACTGAGCTGTCTTTATGAATGTGACTGTTGTTTGCTCTAGTGGTGTGGGTTTAGTGAAGGTGCTCTGTATTCCTCCAACAATAAAATAACACATTTATTATATCATTTATATGGCTTTATTGTTATTTTTTTTATAATAAAATATATTCCATATCAATTTCCACAAGGGGGTCTCGTCTCCCTATAGTATTACTAGTATTTGCCTTTACTGTCCATATGCAGTGTTTTCATTTCCATTATCTTTAACATACAGTCAAGCTATTTCATTGGGTGTCAGATGTGATGTATATCATTTGTCAATCATTTGTATTGTGTGATTTTTTTTGTACATGAGAAAGACTGTGGTCAATGCTGTTTTTTTGTTATTACTATACTATATAATAAGTATAATAATATTTTACTAATGTAAAAGTACAATAGTTTGGAAGTCCATGGCTTCATTTGTGGGCAGCAGTTGTCTTCCTGTGCACCAAGAACACCGCTCAAATCCATGTCATGTTTCCCTAGAGTGGCCAGAAGCAAAACTTTAGTGGTGCATTCAACCTTCAATGTTCCTCTACAAACTGTGTAGTATTATATGCCATATTTTCAGTAAAGCTATTCAATTGATAATGAGTTGCTTTGTATCAGGAAGAGTCACTTTAAGTTATGATGATCTTCTATTTTGGTGACCATTGTGCATAAAGTGATAACAAGGTTGCTTCTGACTTTTTCCTCAGCAATTTATTTGCAGAGAATAAAAGCAGTTATCAGCAGAGCTCTCAGTGCCGAACTGTGATGCCAGTGATAATGAGATCAAACAACTTGAGTAAATATTTTATTAAAAGGATTGTTCCAGGCTCCATCTCATATCCATACACTGTAAACACAATGCTGTTAACATCTGCTAATGTCTTCAACCTCACAGTTGGATAGAAGATAATCTGACAAATCTCTGCTCACCACAGATCATCCAAACTAATATTTACCTCCAGCTCACTGACACCAGTTAGAGGACAAATTCCATTTACATTGACATTGTTCACTACAATGTATAGTGAGTGGATTATCTGAACTACTCAAATTCTGAGTGCATTCCTTAAGTCTGAATTAACCAGATGTGATACAATACAAATACAGTATTCGGTGGACTTATTTACTTACCTCATTGTTTAGGGCTCAATGTACATACATTTGAAAACATTCCTATTCATATTGTGTCTTGTACTTTGTCACTTGATCTATTAACCATAGTTTTAAATGGAAAAATGCTCTGTGTATTTAAAAAGAGCCTTTATAGCCTTCATGACCGCTCAAAGAATTTTACAGTACAGGTTTTTGCCATTCCCAAATTCACACACACAGTCATACACTGCATCTATTCGCAGTACTTTGTCTATGAGAAGGGGCAATTTTTGGGTTCAGTATCTTGCCCAAGGACACTTTGGCATGTGGAGTGATCAAGACTGGGATCAAAATACCAAATTCTGGCATGACGATGACCACTCTCCCCCCTGAGCCACAGCTGCTCAATCACTACTGTACACTACTTTATACACTGTACTTACTATTACTTCTTTTTTACAGCTTCAGCTTCTTCCTAACTTACTTTGCATATAAAGATTTTAAATCTGAAGATCAACTTGATATCAATGTAAAATAGGTGCATTTTCATACAGCACATTAAACCAATGTACTGCTTTGATAACAAGTATCAAGGCATTAAATCAGCTACAGCTGAAACAGCTACAACAGTGAAATACTACTGCTACAGGCAGCTCTGGTTCAGAGGGTACAGCGGGTTGTCCACTAACCAGAAGATCAGCGGTTCGTTAGCGATATGTCACCTGGGGGCATCGGTCGTCTGTCAGATTTCTGAAAACAACTTGGTTTGCAGTGTAGTTATTCTAAGAGATTGTCTCCTCCTGTCAGACTGAGCTCTGTCCTTTGACAGTCAGGCAGGTCATAGTAGATCCTACTGATGTCAACGTTTTTTCTGTAGGGCAGTAAGTCCTGTGGTGAAAATATGTCACTCTGGCTGGTCCACACAGTTAGACTGTACCTGTGAATGACATGAGAGATCATAAACATTTCAGTGACATATGTCAGTGCCACAAAAAATTACTCATTCAAGAGGTTATCTGTGGCTATCCGTTACCATAATTAAAAAAAGACTTTTCTCTACTCTTAACCATAACTGTTAGCAACTGTGACATCGGGCTCATAGTGTGTGTGTGTGCGTGTGTGTGTGGTAATGACACTGTATCGGTTCCTTTGTTAACCCACAAGCAAGCAGTGGATTAAAATCTTTACCTTTAATAATTGCAAATCTTAGATGCATTCAAATTAGCCATTTACCTGTTGCTGAATCAAAAACTGTTATTTGAGTATTTATATTATCAAAACTGCTCCCTTTCCTGAAAAATATTCAAATGTACTGATGGCCAAATAAATTCTGTTTTCTTAGTCAACAGAGGTTGAGAGCAAAGTTAGTACAACCCACATTTCCAACATGGCATAATGACAGGATGGTTCGTGTGACAGTGCAGCAGTGATGAAGTAATGTTAATGCGACTGACTGGCCTCACCATGTATATAATTACCTGTCTGACTGCTGCAGCAGCCATGTGAGCTGTGAGAACGACTGGGCCAGGAGAGCTGCACGTACTGGGAAGGTGACTGGATGTTTCAGGGATCTACATATCTCCTCAATCCCATGCACCATATCCCAGCTGTATCCTGGAAGAAATGAAAACAACACATCAACGGCTGCCTTCTCACGGTATCTACAGTTTTACAAACCATCTTCTGCATTTCTTCAAATAATGACCAGAGCCTTTGTTTATCTCAACTGCTTAAGGTTAAAGGTCTTATTTGGTGGTTTTCCTCCGCACCCGTTTAAGTTAGCAGTGTGCTCTTACTACAAATTCAACATTCAACCGTTTCAAAGTAAAGCCCTCTAGTAATTCAGCAGACAAACCCTTATAGGTGAATACAAAAATATATATTTTTTTTTCATTAGTTATTTAAAAAAGTGAAAATCTAACATGTTCTAGACTCATTACAAGTCAACTTAAATGTTTAAAAAAAGTTATTTTGATTCAGACAATCACAACCTACAGCTCAAAAAAACAACACTTATCTAAGAATATTTGAATTTGAGTATGGGTTTAATTATAGTCTTGGTAAGGATGATAAGTTTACAACATCATGCTCAAAATCGCTTAGACTGATGTTGGCTTGCTGTGTCAGAGGAGTAACTTTTAATGTCTAGAATCTAGACCAGTGGTCGCCAACCCGTCGATCGCGATCTACCGGTCGATCTCCCAGTTTTCACTGGCGATCCCCCAACTCTCTGGACTCACTGGCTGTCGTCGCGCTGCAGATCAGGTGTGTGTCGGTTGTCTGTTTTTCACACGCGCTGTGTGTCCGCTACTGGCCAACGAGACGCATGCTCTTGTCCTCCAAGAACAAGTTGGTTTATGTACTAAACTAAATGTCAGGACTCTAAGGTATGAAGATGCGCATCTTTCGGTCTGTCGATAACAATCAAAGCTCCGATGGAACAAATTAGTGGATTGAGAAAGTGAAAAGCTGGAGTGCTTTTACTGTTGTAAATACATTTGTGTCATAAACAGATAATCATTGAAGTTCACAGAATAAACAGAGAAAATTATCTAACCTGAGTGTTAATGTTTGTCTGTGGGCTCTCCGCCATTTCGACGTGTAGTTAGAAAAATGAGAGCTGCACGAAAAGCTCTCCGAGGAGCCGCGGAGAGGCCCGGAGAGGGCGTTCCACGTTGGAGAAGGCGGTCCTATCTGTCCGTGTCCGTCAAAACGGAGAAGCATACATTGGCCTTAAGTGTCATCACCTGGGTTGTCTGTCCCAGCAGTCCATCCTGTTGTCCAGCCGAGGGACAGCACAGCTTGAGTGGGGAGAGTTGTCAGGGCAGAAAGAAATGCGTGAGGGTCCAGAGGTGTGGCCCGTCCACCAGGACCAGAGAGAATATCTGCATTGATCCACACAGGACAGCTCAGGTCAGGCAGCACTTTCTCCAGCAGAGCCACAGATGGAGACACTGCCTCCAGGCTGCAGGGAGAGTTAACCGCAGGGTTAGCATCCCACACAAAGCAATGCATTAGTTAGAGAATAGAAGAGAGTCTCACCTCTTAAAGTCGAGTTTTATTCCCATCTGGTGCTCTTTCACTGCTTCCAGCCATTCCTTCAGTGTGATGTCGCTGTCTGTGTCAGGGGGGTGTGCCATGATTGGCTCTTTGGGGTCATGACCTCTCATGATTATGTCTGCCTCGATCATATGAGTGGTACCTAAGGGTCACAGTTGGTCAAACTGGTCATTGAAAAACCCATTAGGTGATAATATACCAATACTTTTGAAAAACAATATGCACAATTTGCATATTTGATTTACTCATTTAGGGTTGTTTATATTTAAACCTACATTATGGGAAGTTTTTATGTGTGTATGGAAGGTTAAAATAATATGCCTAATTCACATAGCCTGACAAACCATTATAGATTTAAATCAGTGTCTCTGTGACAAGGAGTCAACAACACTGGACCTTAGAGGGTAGGATTAATAGGTGGAAATGCTTCTAATATGTAATAAATGTTCAGATAACTTGATATTGGCTTAGTCCTAACAGGATGTGAGCACTTATTTTTCTCTTTCATCTCATTGGGACTTTAGTGCTGTAGTTTTGGATCAATTCATTATGTAGGAATCATAAAATCAACAAAACGTTGACACTTGACTGAGGCACGCATTTGTATTTAAGCTCTAACAAGTGACTTCTTTCATGTTGATACAGATTGATCTACAGATTATATTCTTGATTATCTGTCTGATCAATAAAATGAATTCTACATTATAGCAGTACAGAGGAGCTATAAGCTGCAAATCTTCACATTAAATAAGTAAAAGATTGTGTTAATATATATATATTTGTTTATCCTTTTCTCTAATGGATCAGTCAGTCAGCTCTGCTCCACATACATTCTCAACAGGCAGTTTGATGACTACAGTGTCTACAGAGACAGACTGCAATCAGCTGTAGTGTTATATGGGCGGCTGTGGCTCTTAGAGGGGTCGTACTCCAACATGAAGGCCGGCCAGTCTTCCCCATCTGCCCAAGTGTCCTTGGGCAAGATGCTGAACCCCGAATTGCCCCTCATAGAACAACAAAGTGCTGCTAATGGATGCACTGTATGTGTGAATGTAAAACTATACTGTAAAGAGCTTTGAGTGGTCATCAAGACTAGAAAAGCGCTATATAAATACAAAACCATTTACCATACTGAAAGCAAAGTTAGAGTGTTTATAATAATCAGCGTTGCCACAGGAACAGTATTTTATTAGTCTAAATGATCTGTGAACACATGTATGAATGACACAATTAACTACCACTGACAGTGAAACTGATTTTTCTACAAACTTACATAATGAGGACAGTTGGCTTTTATGTCAATACCAATGAAACCACCAGGAGGTGAGCAGAGTGCAGTAATAGAGAGAATGTATCATTTTAACTTCTTCAGCAACATTTCAGCATTTAAAAGTCAGCTGGTGATTAGATATAACTGTTTGAAAATAAAGTTGATTCCTTGGCCCAACACAAAGTGTGATTTAAGGCCACATAACAGTGCCTTCAATTTTATTTGTAACTTCAAATAAGCTGATATCTTGGGAAGCCCTATTTCTGACAACAAAATAACAAAACAAGGCCTTGATATTAGAAAACACAAAGTTATAGTTGTGATATAAAACTTTGAAGCTCTATTTTATACTTTTTATCTCATAATAGCATGCGTGTTGTATATTATCGAGGATGAATTCCCATTTTCTTTCTCTTTCCCTGGTGGAAATGGTCTTCAAAAGACATCAATGTGTGGTGAGCTGGGTGGAGGTGTTATCATGATAAAGTCCATCAGTGAAGTGATCAGTCATGTTGTAGAGACACACACCTGTCACCGCCTCGTGCAGTCTGCTCCTGCTGTTCACTGCGTGACACCATCTCACCTCAGCACCGTCCCTCCGCTTTATCTGCCTCCGACTCAACAAGTAGTCCAGAGTCCCGTCACACATCCTGCCTGTGAACTCAGAGTTAATGGTGTTGTCCATGTTCACCACCACACAAGAGCCATGACACGCAGCTCAGCTGACTTAACCGATAAGCGTCCGCCGTGATGTTAGCAAGACATCTGTGAATAATATATCACGGAGCGCAGCTGAAAATAGTTCACACACTTCACATGTTTCTCTCCTTTCACTTCCACACAACATAAAATATAAAAAAAAGCGCTTCAAAGTAAACCAGTGAGACAGAAGTGGAAATATTAGTGTCTTACCTCCACCAAGAGACACGGGCTCACAGTCACATCAGCAAGGAAATACACACTCCACTTCCGGTTAGGCGCTCTCAAAATAAAAGAACAAGTAATACGTGTGAGGGAGTGTATAGACAAAATGGTGACATTATTGTAATTAAAACCTTTAACCCTCCATCTTTAACTTCCCTGTCCTCTTCGCCCTGTCATTTTTATCACGAGCATTTTAACCAATTTTAGCATTTATTCAATATTTTACAGAGGGCCTCCTGTGCATAAAATATATTCTGTGCTTTTATTATTCAAGACATGTTTAATATGTACTGTATTTAAATAACAAGACGCCCTTTATTCAAGCACTTATTACAGGGTTTCAGTGTATATGTATGAGTCATTTCACAAAAACAACCCTCTGGATATGAAATAAATGTCATTAAGTGCTCTTATTAAAAACCAGCAGAAGAGCCAGTGATAACAGATGTTTCACAATCAGGCAGAAAGTCTTCACCCACACTCCTGACATGATGGTGCAGGACTAAAAATGAACATGCTGGGCATGAGAGTTTCATCTTGAAGAAAAGTTACTTCTCTGTGGTAAATTGTTTCAGTATCTGTAGACTGTGAATCTGGTTCATCAAAAATGAAGACAATTGCTTAATATTTCTGAACATATTTCTGTGTTTTACTGTGTGTTAAAGAAAGAAAAGGTATTTAAGATATTTAGTTGTAATTGACTTGACTTGATATGTCCCAAGTGTGTGGCTCCGTACATTAATTATTAAGGAGAGAAATCACAATTCATTTACACACCATGCAGTTGGGTGAAGAAACTTCCCTTTTCCAACATATGTGAAGCCCCCTGTACAATTAAAGCCAGGTCTATGAAGAAATGCTGGTTCCCCTTTGAATGTTGAAGAAATGGTTCTGCCTTTATCGAGGCCTGATTTTAATCCCAACTTGCATTTTTGGGATGAACTAGGACAAAAGCTAGACAGAACCAGCCAACACAGGTGGTATCACAGTGGTCATAGAGGACCTAAGAGCAGACACGGAAGCAGGTTCCAGCTAAAAGAAAAGTGATTTTTTAATGCAGATTTCATAACACAGGAATCAATCCGATGAAAGCTAAAGTACCAGAAATCCACAGGCTTAAAGGCAAAACTTAAAAGGTGATAAAGGTCATACACATAGGAACTGGACAGACTAAATGCTGGAATGCTGTGCTCAAGGTAACAAGACAAACTGACAAAAACAGGAGGGAAACACAGATCCTAAATACTAAAGAGAGGTATGACACATTTGGACATGATAGGATATCCTGGCACAGGAATTTTACTGAGACTCTTTTGGCTGAATGGTAGCAAAAGATTTGATCATGCCAAGGTCACATCATACGGAGGTGACAGGAAAGGGTTTCATCTCATGACCTGAGAGATGCTATAGAGGCAGATCAATTTTGGCTAAGGGTATAGTTGTGTCATCAAGTATTTTAACACACTGTTATGATCTTCGAGGCCAGGTCCGTCGTCAAAGTTTGCTCATTGTGGGTTGGATTTCTATAAAATTCTGAAGGTCCTAACCTTCGATTTAAAGTGTCTTGAGTTAATGTATGTCCCGATTTGGCGCTCTACAAATACAATTGAAACTGAATTAAAGTTACACCATCTCTCTTGATCCTGTGAAAGGACTGACTTTAAAATCTCATCACTGGTATAGGGTGACTGCTCTCTTCAGGGTTGCCTCCTTGTAGAACAGGGAAGAAAAATAACACGCCACACACCTTTGCTTTTGCATGTGGCACACCCTGCAGAGCTGGTCTAACCTGCCAGGAATGCAGAGCTAGTAGGAGGGAGCAGTATATACACAAAGGCAAGACAGACTGTGTGGGCAGACAAATTGTATGAGCCATTTGCTGTGTCTTATAGTCAGCCAGCAAGACGGTCCAGGTAAGAGCTCCCTGAATATATACAGTACTATATAAATATATATATATATACAGTACTTATGTGTTTAGCTTTTCAGGACAAATCATATGTTTTGACCTATTGAGGCTTCTCTCTTTGATAGAACAGTGTACTCAGCCCTGCCTGTGGTATGGCGGTTTAAACTGCCCTGAGTATGTGTGTATCTACATTTAACAACTTAAGGTTTATTATTAAACCTTTATTATGTGACACAAACATAAAATTCTGTGCAATGATTCCGATTTATGGCTACAATTGTGTATGCAAAATTACATAGTTCGTTTTTAAATTATAGTTGTCTCTTTTTATCCATATATATGAATTCATGAAATGTTAACGTTCATAAAGCCTGATGAATAGATTATTAATACTTCTACTACTACTAATATTTCATGTTTAACAGAGTTAATGCCTTTTTGTTGAACTGATGGCTATCTGGCAGCACAGATGCCACGGAAAAAAGCTGTCGGCACATCCGGCGCCACCAGGCAAAGGGTCTGGTGGCGTTTGAGACAGCAATGGAGGATGTTGGGGGTGTTTGAGATCAACCCAGAGCACGAGTTCTATTATCTGACATGCGTAATTAAAGAAGGCATGCAGGCTGTAATCCAGGCCTCTATGGACACACCACCTGAGGTAAACGTTCAATTCATTTGAGGCCACTAGTTGGATGTAAACATGATAATGATCTTAGGAACTCTTGGCCTTTTTACACAGGATAAACTCACAGAGGAGCATTTCAAGGCAGTGGAAACTCAAACCCACGAGGCAAGTGATCATATCCATTTATAAATAAATGTTCCTGTTATTCTAACAGCAACTTTGAATGCTTTGAATATTTGAATGCCCTTGGCTATTCATAATTTTCCTCTAAAATGTTTTTTAATCCTTAACTTCCAGGGCTTTGAGATACAGACGTTTGCAGCACCAGTGTTTGCTAAACTGAGGCATTCACTGGACATCACAGAGGAGGAATACCTGAACTCCCTCTGCTTAGGTGGCTACTACCTCCAGTTTGTCAGCAACTCTAAAAGCAAGGCAGATTTCTTTGTCACGTGAGCATGATCATCTGAAACACACGTTGACTAACCCTTTACCTAATTTCATGATGACTGATTTCAAACTAATCTGACACCAAAGTGCCTATTTTCAAGCACAAGAACACACACACATATTCACATGTACATGCTTCAGCCCAGGAAGTATGTCCACTTTTAAGGATTTTGCACCTCAAACCTGCAGGGCCAGTGGAGGAAGTAGTGTGGCTCTTATAAAGGTGTTAGGGGTTTGGAGGTTGAGTGAAACGTATGAAAAATAATGACAATAAGTGATTGGGTCATATGCTGTGTGTAGTACCCCCACACAGAGAAGATCCACAATGGTTTGTGTGTTTTTAAGAAAGATTTTTATAATTTTCTATTTCAACTTTTGTTTTTGAATAATTTGTTGGGTTCTACCATTCTGGTCTTTTGTTCTAAGATTTAAAGACTGCTTCAGAATGGTAAAGTAAGGATTTAAAATATGTTATCACCATTTGTACTGTTAGGTTTGCAGATCTGGAGCCTCTGTTGCCATAGTTCATGTCAGCAGCTGTGGCACAAAATGCAGCACATCTAACTCTGCCAATACAGTTAAATAATTTAACTTAAACAATGAGCTTTCACTAACCTTAACTATACAGTTCCACGCATGTGTAGAGAGGGAGAATTTTAAAATGTTTGACTCTGGATATGTAAAAAATACGCTGGTAATCAGATTGATGTAGCTGTGGTTGGTTTCAGGAATGACAAGTGGTTCTTCCTAAAGACCCAGAGCAGAAGGGAGGTCAGGTTTCTCCTGTCCAATCTGCAGGCATACATGGACCACCTGGAGAAATACCCTCACTCACTGATGGTGAGATTTCTAGGTAAGAGGTCTGGGTTAACAGGGTGAGTCACCTGTGTCCTGTTCCATCAAGACACATTCTGTTGAGGACTACAGGTCCGCTAAGACCACTAACCTGTACTTTTCCAATCAAAAGAAGTGTTGCTTATTATACCTGAATTCACTGCTTCCCAATTTTTTATATTAACAGTATCACTTTTTAAAGCATATAGCAAAATCATGATTTAATAGTATGCATCCTTTTTTTTGTCTTTCCAGGTGTCTTCAAGATTGTTATTCCAAATCAAATAAAGGTATTTCCTCCAGAAAACAAGTCATTATATCCAATATATCCTTACATTACCAGTACTACAATGCAGTGATGTCTGTCCGCTCTCCAGAAGTACTTCATCGTGATGCAGAGTGTGTTTTACCCTGATGAGAGGATCAATATCAGGTACAGCATCTATGTTCACAGTGAGTTCTGCTGTGTGGATCTCTGCCTGGTCTATAAAGTGATGTTTCTGTTGCACAGATACGACATTAAAGGCTGTGAAGTGGGTAGACGGACTAACCCTGACACCGGGGGAAAACAAATGATAAAAGTGCTGAAGGACAATAACTTTGAAGGGCAGTACATTGCATTAGGTGAGTGTTCTCACCCCTGCACTTACTGTACTTGTTTCCATAGTCATAAAAATTGAAAGGGCACACTGAATTGAAATGTTTGTGTGGTTGCTGCAGGTCAAGACAAACCCTGGTTTGCAGATCAAGTGAAAGTGGACACTGCCTTTCTTCAGGGGCTCAATGTGCTGGACTACAGTCTCCTGCTGGCCCATCAACCTCTGCACCGAGACGAGCGCGAAGGAAAACACTCTTTGGCAAATCTGGTTGTTCGTGCCACAAAGTAGGTTTCAAATGAGCAGGTAGGGGAAAGCGGGGTAATGTGAGACATTTTTTACATTTGTTCCCCTCTAGGTGAGCTAAACTGATACACTCCTGATCAAAATCTTAAGACCAGTTAAAAAATTGCATGAATTTGCATTTTGCACTGTTGAATCTTAGGAAGGTTCTAAGTAGAGTTTCAAAATGCAAAAAGAAGAAATGGGAACAAGAGCCCAAAAGTTGTGAGCAGGCAATTTATTGAAAACAACAATTTAACTGAAGTAGGGTGTTCATCAGCTGATCAAAAGTAAAAAAAAAAAAAAACTCCTAAAACAGAAATTAAAGTGTCAAAAACTGACTCAGTAATGAGTAGCTCCACCATTATTGTTGATCACTTCAAAAATTCGTTTTGGCATGCTTGATGCAAGTGTTTCCATAAGGCTAGTGCGAATGTTGCGCCAAGTGGTGAAGATGGCTTCACGAAGGGCATCCACTGTCTGGAACTGAAGTCCATTTTTGTAAACTTCCCTTGCCATCCATCCCCAAATGTTCTCAATTGGATTAAGATCAGGGGAACACGCAGGATGGTCCAAAAGAGTGATGTTATTCTCCTGGAAAAAAGTCTTGGTCAGACGGGCATTGTGAATTGGAGCGTTGTCCTGCTGAAAAACCCAGTCGTTACCACACAGACGAGGGCCCTCAGTCATGAGGGATGCCCGCTGCAACATCTCCACATAGCCAGCTGCTGTTTGACGCCCCTGCACAACCTGGAGCTCCATTGTTCCATTGAAGGAAAAAGCACCCCAGATCATTATGGCGCCCCCTCCATTGTGCCGTGTAGAAAACATCTCAGGTGGCATCTCCTTGTCATGCCAGTAACGTTGGAAGCCATCAGGACCATCAAGGTTACATTTTTTCTCGTCAGAGAATAAAACTTTCTTCCACCTTTGAATGTCCCATGTTTGGTGCTCCCTTGCAAAGTCTAAATGGGCAATTTTGTGGAGTTGAAGGAGACGTGGCCTTTGAAGGCGTTTCTTGTTTTTGAAGCCCTTCCTTCGCAGATGCCGTCTGATGGTTATTGGGCTGCATTCAGCACCAGTAATGGCCTTAATTTGGGACGAGGATCGTCCCGTGTCTTGACGGAAAGCCATTCGGATCCTCCGGCTCAGCGCCGGTGAGATTTTTTTTTGGGTCTACCACTTGATTTTTTTTTCCATAACCCTGAGGATCTTTTAAGAAATGCAAAATGACTGTCTTACTGCGTCCAACCTCAGCAGCGATGGCACGTTGTGAGAGGCCTTGTTTATGCAGTTCAACAATCCTACCACGTTGAAAGACGGTGAGCTTTTTTGCCTTTGCCATCAAGAGATCTTCACAGTGTGATCACTTGACAGGAAATGACATGGAATCCAAATTTTTGCACAGATTTTGGCTTTTAAAGGCTGTGGTCTTAAACTTTTGATCAGCTGATGAACAGCCTATTTGAGTTAAATTATTGTTTTCAATAAATTGCCTGCTCACAACTTTTGGTCTCTTGTTCCCATTTCTTCTTTTTGCATTTTGAAGCTCTACTTAGAACCTTCCTAAGATCCAACAGTGCAAAATGCAAATTCATGCAATTTTTTAACTGGTCTTAAGATTTTGATCAGGAGTGTATATCAGTAAAATGTACACATTTCCCATTAATTCAGGATGTTTTCTAGCAATGGAAATGATCAGAATGTCTTCAGGACAAACTGCAGTGAAAATATGATTGTTTTAAAAAAAGTGGTCTTGTGTCCCACTTTACCCCAGCTACGGGGTAAAGTGGTCCACTTACTTTTTCCACTTTAAAACTACCCTAACAACACATGTTGTAATAGTTAAAATCCCGACAGCTAGATTGACAACCACTAATATCGGACTAGTAACAGAATGATGGGGATTGGTCAATTAAGCACATTTATGATTATTATGATTCATCTGATCTCTAGCTTACCTGCACATTGTTTCTCTGTCCAATTGGCAAGGACAGGGATATTGTTTTTCTCTGCGTATTCAAATGCCAGTTCACGGCACTTAACTGGAGCAAGGCCATGGAACTGGTCAGCTAGTTGTTTCAAGTGTTTGGCAAGCTCCTCCTCCATCTCATATGTGAATATTCTCTTTACCTCAGCTACTGCACCCCAGGCTACTGATTTTACTTTCCCTTTCTCTTTTTTCTTTATGAATCTTTTGAGGGTTGTCTTATCAATATTTCTATCCCTTCCAGCTTTTCTTAAGGACTTCTTTCCTTGCATGACCTCAGCGGCTGCACTCTCCATCTCTGCGAGGGGTGTTTGGCCCCAGGTTGTCTTCCTAGTGTATAGTTTCTTGGCATGATGGCTTTTCTACAATGTTTATGACATTAAAAATAAAACATATATAATGTAATATAACACTAAAATATGTTTAAGACTAAACTTAACTTGTGCTTCATGGTGGGGTAAAGTGAGACACTGTCCCACTTTACCCCACAGCATTTGTCCCACTTTACCCCACAGCCACAATTTTAGAAAAACAACATCTTTTAGCAATTCAGGCTAATCTTCAGCTAGCATCAATCACATGGTTTTGTATGTTGGAAGTTCACCAACATGTATGATATAATTTTAAATCTAAATCAATTTGTTTTGACACAACAGTTGATTAAGTTCAAAGCAAGAAAATTTACTTTTACAAAAACACATTTTTGTGAAAAAACATACATACAGCACCAGCACCAACTTCTCCTTCATGGCAAGGGGGGAATGGGAGAGGGCTTTTAAACATAATTGTCACATGACCACAAATGTGTTCCGTTGCCTAGATACAGGGGGTGTTTCACATCACCCGATGTCCCACATTACCCCGCTCTCCCCTACTGATTGTTGTGTGTCAAAGGGAGACAGTGGTGGCTCCTCTGGGAACAGAGTGCTTTAAAGCTCTGTTCTAGGTTCCATTCTACTTTTTTCACTATACACTTCCACTAGGCCAAATATGACTTAATGATCATTGGGAATTCATGTCCATTAGGGTTAATTATTTCATTTTATTTACAGAGCCTGAAAAGTACACACATGCTGCCTGATCCTGCCTCCTCTCTAGATGAAACTAAGTTGCAAGTTATGGCTGAATATTCGCAAGTTTTGAATGTGACTCACGAAGCACAAGAGACTTAATGAAGTCAAAAAATTAAGAACAGTGTACTTAATTAGTGATTTAAACACATAAAAAATGTTCCCTTGAATCAGGACAAAGGAACAGATTTTTTATATATTTATAAATCCAGTGGGTTGAAATTTGAAGATTGATTGAATTTATGGGGATTTTGGAGTCTTGGTGGAGGTTTGCGCGCTACTGCGTGTTAATCTAGTCTGTAATTTAACAACAAGTGGACCCATTAGAGTTGGTCACCATCAGAGATGAGCTTCAGCATTTCTCTGGCTTTTTGGATGATATCCCGAACGCCATGCTCTACTCATGTCATGAGTTATGTTGGAGACCCTACGGCTACAATGGCAAAGGGAGAAGGTGTACATTTTTTTGTAAAAAGTCACTTTGACTTTGACTTGACTCAGAAGATAAAATCTCAGTTTCTCAGTAATTGGAATTACTTGCCATAGATGTAAAACATTAGAGATGAAAATCTGGCCCTAAGTCAACTTTTAGGACACCAATATTTATTGGAATTCTCATTCAGCAAAGAAAGTTAAGGACATCTATGAGAATAGGACCACAATATGGTTTAGCCCTGACATCTCAGTGTCATTCATTGATCTACACTACCCATCATAGCACTCTTGAAATTGGCATCCTGCTCCTTTAGGTGTGAGAAACACTGATACTTTGAAAGGGTCAAACACTTATTCAAAAGCCACAAACAAACCTAATCAGAAACCTTCAACGGATAGTTTACAGAAAAATGAAAATTCTCTCATTATTTACTCACCACTATGCTAATGGAGGGTTGGTTGAAGTGTTTGAGTCCACAAAACACTTCTTTAGTTTCAGGGGTAAACATTGTTGCGGCCAAATCCAATACAGTTGAAGTAAATGGTGACTGATTCTAAAAAAACGAAAAAAAAGGAGGAAAAAACTGAAAATACCTCCATACTTCTCTAGTCATTCAAGTCTCTGTAAGCCCCGACACTTAAATTCAACTTGAAATGACACCAAAATGCTTGACCCACCCCTCCATTGACATAGTGGTGAGAAGACAAGGATTATCCCTTTAAGCAATATTCTTCAGTCTTGTGTATTTATGTGATTTGATGTCATGAATGAATGAAAATCATGAATCCAGTTTTTTAGACTGATTTTGTTGGAGTTTCACAGTAAACTCTGCTTGTGTTCTGCAATTTTTTTTTTTTATAGGTCTGTGGACTTAGATGATAGTCCCACAGAGGTAGACCCCCCCACAATCCCACTACTATCAGAGACCCGGGCTGATACCACAGACTGTGGGTCGGGCCAGCCACAGGCAGCAGCTGAGAGTGCCACTGAAGGTATCCCCCTCCAGGAGATAAACTGGGCCGCTAAAGAAAACAGGACTGACTCAGTGCTCCAGGATTTTCACGAGCATCATCACAGGCTTCTGCCCAATTGCAAAAATGCCATTCATGTGATTGATGGGCCGGACCGACGCTACTTTGTGGGCATCATTGACATTTTTACTGTCTACAACTGGAAGAAAAAACTGGAGAACCTGTGGAAAAGCCTCCGTTACCCAGGCAGAGCCTTTTCCACGGTGAGACCAACAAAGTACTCACGCAGATTCTGTCAGTGGATGGAGGAACACACTCAATGACAAAATGAAGAAAAAACATTCTTCACTGACAAAAACACAGCCTGCTATATAATCCAAAAAGTCCACTGGATGGGTCTGTGTTTCACACTGACTCTGAAGTTTGAAATTCACTATACTGTGGAGTCCAAAAGCCAAGTGGTTTTCTTATTTTTATTTCTTATTTTCAAAGACAAAACCACAAGATTAAGTAAAACAATTCAATGTGACTCTGTACATGTGTGTGTGTAACATTGAGTTGTTACACCAGTAGTTGTGTTGTATGTGCTTATAGCAGTAACACCGGTACATTCTTCCTGCTTGAATTATGCTACGTTATTGTAAATGAACAACGCAATTAAAGAGACTTTTCAAAGAAAGTGAGAAACGAGTAGAGACCACACATAGGAATCTGTCTGAATGTTGAATAAATAGCGTATGAGACATACATCCGTCATGTTTGGTGTGCTTCTAAGTGACTTTCTTTATTAACTTCTGGAGTTGAAGAATTTAATTCAAATCACAGCAACTCTAAAGGAACTTCACATAGTGATCGAGAACCTTACAATTCTATAGAGAAACCAACAGTTCCCACAATGAGCAGCACATTGTGACTCTGGAGCGAGAAAAACTAAAAAATACTTTGAACTGAAAAAACACTCCAACAGAACCAGACTCACTGTGTATCTGTCTTGACCATTTGGGTTGAGCAGAGAAAAATGGTAGAGAAGGAGGGCAGGGAGGGATGGACTGGGAGAGGGACAGAGAGAGAGAGAGAGAGAGAGAGAGAGAGAGAGAGAGAGAGAAAAAGAAAGGCACTGTAAATTGTACTATTGCCTGGCATTGAGTGGGCAAGGTAGTGAAGGTACTGAAGGTGTTGTGATCCAACATCAAAAATACCATAGATTGTACTTTGTTGCACTGGTTGAACATAGAGCTGAGTTTATGGTTGTGTTTTTGTTGTTCAGAGTAGACTACATAGTTTGATCTCTCTGTTAAGTGCAAGTTGTCTCTAAAATGTAAACATTTTACTTACTCATTTTTCTCTAATTCAGTTCTTAAACATGACTATAGAAACAAGGAGGGCAATTGGCTGAAACAGGACACACTGATATCTGTTTTATTTGGTCTTAATTAAAATATTACCCAGTTCCTTCATCAGTGGCTGGTCATCAGGACACCAACCGGAAATGGTCATCCTCTCTCACCAAAGAGTTAAACAGCTTCTTCAAACTGCCTGAAGATCAAGAACGCTCCAGTTAAGTACTCTAGGCCAAATTATGATAATCTGCACAAGTGTAGTCAAGAAGAACAAAGACCCCAAGCTGCCTCTAGCTGCAAGACGCAGAGGGCCGAGAGTCCATGATGAACAAAGCAAAGAACAGAGACAACGAAATTAAGTTTTAAGGCATCAAACTTCTCCCATCATTTGCAAAATGTATTTATGTGCTATTGTTTTTAACTGAATACACTTCAGTAAAAACATAGAGAATTACAGGATCATTCCTTTTCTATATTTTTATCTCTAGCCTCATAACTTAGGCCATATTTAAGTTTGGTGTTTGAGTCAGCAAATGGCAAGAAACTACTATAGAATATAATAATAGTGTGTGACGGCTGAAGTAATTATGACTGCTGACTCACAAGAGCTGGAAGAAGAAGTGAAGTAACAAAGTCCAGAAAGGCAAGAGGTTGTAGATGTTTGTGTTGATTTCTCATGAACCATGACCAGTCAAACATTAAGCAAGCAGGCTAATTATCTTTAAATCAATTTGACTCCCAGTGGGAGTCGAGCCAACAAAGATTTCCATTTTGAAATCTGGTTTAAATTGAACCATTGAGGGAGTGGCACTGGGTATACTGTTTCAAAACTTGGTTAGTTCTGTATGAAGTTGGTGATGAACAAAAAAAAGACCAGACATGTGTAAGAAGTAAATTATTGAAAGTTTATTAGTCACATTTCACATTCTTTTGTCACACCTATAGTTTGCACATGGCTCTGCTCTGAAAAAGGAGAGAAAGAAATCCCCTCATTTTCATACAGAAATGAGGTTAACACTTGTTGAAGTTTACTGCAGCCACACGAAGAACATATGTTTACTGTTTGAACTTCTAAGTAAACATGATGAGTTGCATTATACTGCTTCAGGACTCTGAGGTTATTATAGTAGGAACTAGCTGTACATAAAACTGTCAGGAAAAAGTGACTGCTTATGATGAAATGTAAGTTGAAAGACTGTAGTGCATTAACATACAATTTCATAATTGTAACTAAGATACACTTTAATTTATGTTTGAGAAAAGCTAAACAAATATTACACCCTGTTGCTAAATTAGCTCATTCAAATTTTTTCCTGCTGCTCTTGGACTTCCTCCTGAGAAATTATGGAGTTCTTTGTATTTTCCCATTTTCACTCTTCTCACAGATGCGCAGTGTCTTACAAACTCCATGACAAGCACAAACCTGGGTTGTTTTGACTGAACAGTTAAAATCACTTTCTAAGAGACACACTGGGAATCTTGACACAATTAAAACTATTTTATTTTACTAGCAGGTTTGATACTTGATTAAATTTACTGCATTCATTTACAGTTCTGTGTTCTGCTGAAGTCTCCTTGAGCAAGTCACTGGACACGGGTATCAGCAACATGTCTGTACCCTACTTCATTCACACATGTGTGTTGTGGACCAGTAGTTGGCAGGTAGTCGCAGCCTTGATGGATGCATTCTTTGTGCGGGGTCAACCTCGGATATGAATTTCTTCATCCTGTGAAAAAGATGGAAAATCAAAAGTTACATTATTACTCATATATACTTATATTCTTTTATTATTAGTTATTTGTGTTGTGTGTCTGTATTAATCAAAATAAAACAAGAGATTGGGAAGTTTTATTTTTATAATTTTTTTATACATACTGTTTCAGCCGTGTCCGCTGTCTCCTCTCCCTCTGTTTGCTCGCTGCCGGCAGTGAACGCCTCAAAGTCAGACAGAGCGCTTTCAACTGCCTCCTCGTCATAGTCTGTCTGGTATTCATCAGAGATTTCCTCTAAAGACAGACAGGACAAGACAACATGTCAACCCATTTTTGTCATTTTAGATAAATCATTTTTCTGTATTAATGATATAGCTTTTCACAAAGATATTAGATAATTTGGACTTAAAAAACCCTTGTCAGATCTTATCTACAAACGTTTGATATGAACAATAGGTAAAAAAATGTATATGGATATTATATCATATTATATATCGTGGCAGTGGAGAATGACTATGGACTATAGTGGCATCCGATCTTGATGGTGGATCATGATATGGCTGGCTGCTAACCAGAGACTATGATTGCAGCAGGACTGCTTGATATATAGTATTTCTCCTCAGATATTTGACCATTACTGACAATTATCCATCAATTCATTGACCTTCAGTTATCCTTCAAAATGTTTACCCTTATCAATGTTGCTATAACCTTTAACCTGATGATGTTCTCCTCTACATTTGACATCTATTTCACTTCTGTCCGTCCTTGGAGAGGGATCCCTCACATGTGGCTCTCTCTGAGGTGTCTATGTTCTTTTTACCCTGTTAAAAGGGTTTTTAATATTGTTTCCTTACTCTTGTTGAGGGTTAAGGACAGAGGATGTCACACCATTTTAAAGCCCTATGAGACCAATAGTGATTTGTGAATATGGGCTATACAAATACAATTTGATTGATTAATTGATTGATATCAGACATGTATCTGACACTGCAGATCATGTCTTTGTAATTCCTTCAATTGTATTAGAGATTTTGTCAAATATATAGCTTTCAAAGCTATTGCCTAAATCAAATACCATGAATCAAATGCAGCCATTTATATTTTGTAAATGTATATGACATTTTCAGTTGATAGTTCAATATGTTATTGATAACTAACCATTGATTAGGGCATTCTTCACAGGTTCTATTCTTGACACAATCTCCGCCAGGTCTGTGAAAGAGGCGTTCGGGCAGGTGACCACCTGAAAGACACATTGCATCATTCCAATGTGTATGTATCAGCATCAGTACATCATATTTAGATAATACATTTAACATCAACTGGCATCAAAAAAACACCTACTAAAAGTATTAATAACAAAATATTTATTTTCGTGTCTGTGTACATCAACCTACAGTCTATGAGATCAACAGAGACCTTGTGATGACAAAATCTTCACCTATTTGATATAGCCATAGCTTTCCAATTTTGATATAAAACTTGTCTACATATTTTAATCTATGCAAACTTGATTGCATGCACTGGCATTTTGTGTAACTTTGTGCAAATTTAAAACCTGGTCTATATATTGCATAGACCAAGCGATTTGATATGTATTGCTCCCAGTTGCAGAGGACAATTCAAGATACAGAAGTTGGGGGCAGTAAATTGGTACATTGCAGTACAAGGAAGCAGTGTACCAATAAAAGAGGAGGAGATTGAGGACATGTAAACATAGCACATGGCCTTCACAGATTATATGACCCCCTCACAGACTTGTGACAGTCATGCTTCCCTGTCGGATGTGCTGAACGAGTTTTGTGCAGCGAATCAAGACCATCATGTGACTGCAGACTGTGTAAGACCCTCTCCAGGCTCAAACCCTCACAAAGCAGAAGAGCCACACAGAATCCCAGGTTAAGTCAGAGGTCCTACGCTGGACAACTAGAAAATTTCCTTGCAGATGTCTACAACATCTCTCGGGCCCAAGCACTCATCCCAACAAGCTAAAGAGGAATAATGTTGTAGGTGTCACAAGATGAAACTGTGAGTTTTGGGGCTTTTCTAACCACAACACACTTTTCTTTTCTCAGGCGCTCTCTCACCTTGCTCTCTTGGCATATTAGCGTGTTCACCTGGTTGTCAATTTTCCATCACTGCCAATCAAAGACAATTAAAACTACTGAAAAGTAATTTCATCTGGGAGTGTATATTGACTGTATCCACTCTCATTTCAGGCAAAACCTAGATGTTAGTGGGTGTTATTTATTTATTTTACCAGTGGGGCTTGCTGATAACACAGCAGTGGTGGGCCTCATCAGCAACAATAATGACACAGCTTTAAAATCTAGATTTTACTCACATCGCCAGGTTTGGTCTTGTGGAAGTCTTCCAGATGTCTGTCCTTCAGCATACTGTCCACCACCCCGCTGCGCTGCCACACATCGAACAGTGTCTTCCCGTGCTGGTATCCAACCTCCTGAGGCCACAGTGACAAGGGGTTAGGGTGAGATTTACGGGTGGAGGAGACAAGGAGAATGTCATTGAGAAAAACAGAGGGGAAACTCACAGCAATCTCGTCGAACTTGCCAAACTCTAGTGTGCCGTAGTGGTTGATGGGTGGTCGAATGTACTCGCAATACTCACTGTCTTTGACCACTTCCAGCTGCCGCACGCAGCAAACGTAAGCGAGCCGGGTTTGGATCTCTGCCATGTTCAGGACCTGCAAGTGGAAATTCAACCACTGATCGGAACAGAATCTGTGTATCTCTGTAAACCGCATCACTTAAGACGGCTGTGGCTGAGGGGTAGAGTGGTCGTCCTCCAACCTGAAGGTCGGCCGTTCGATCCCCAGTCTGACCCATCTGCATGCCGAAGTGTCCCGAAGTGACCCTGAATGGCCCCCCATAGAATAACATAGTGCTGCGAATAGATGCACTGTATGAATGTGTGTGTGAATGGGTGAATGTAAAACTGTACTGTAAAGCGCTTTGAGTGGTCATCAAGACTAGAAAAGCGCTATATAAATACAAACCCATTTACCATTTAAGAGCAGAGTCTGTTACCTGTAGTTGTTGTCGACTATAAGGGAGCATAGTATTTGTGAAATATGGTCATGCAGAATAGAATCATGCAGTGGGTCTGGTACCTGCGCTGTACGCGGGCCAGCAACTAAAAGTTTGTATGTTTTTTTTCTGGATAAATGAGGAGTTTAAATATTGTGCATTATTTTAAATCCGCTTCTATGAAGCCTAGTCTGCACAAGGATTTATTTCATTGTGAAATCCTGTAATAATTTTAAACTACTTCCCTTTCACTCAAATAAACGTCACTACCATGTCATCACTACTAGCTAGTACATCGAAATGGATCATATGAAGACAAAAACAGCCAGAGGTGAATACGTTCTCAGGGGCTTGGCTGCTTGTAAAAAGGGGCAATAGCAGGTCCAGCACATTGTTTTGGAGGAAACACACTGACAGCGGCAGGAGCTCAGGTGTGTCATGACTCTGGACTTTGACTCTTAAATAAGAGTATTTTCAGTTTTCATCATGGACTCATTACTTGGACTTTGCCTCTTTTTTACGATGAGTATTTTGGATTGTTGTTGTTTTGGTTATATTATGAAGTCTTTTGTTTTCTCTGAGGAAAGTGTTTGTACTGTTTAGATCATTTTATTCTTCTGAAATAGGCTTTGTTAAAATCTAGTATCAAGCTGAAAAGAAAATGGCTGCTAAATGTCAAAATCAGTCAATAACAAAGAGCCAATATACTATTTAATATTTAAACTAATTAGGGATGCACAATATATATCGGCCCTATAATGGGAATTTTATATTATTATTTATTTATCAGAATCGTAAATTATAGCCGATGAAACTTCCGATAAACACAGCGCGCCTGGTTGCGCTCATGACTTCATCGTTATGTCGATGTATGGCAAGAACATGAGGCACTTGCAGCCAGGGTTAGCAAAAAAAAACATACCAGCGCCATCTGCGCTTGCCGGTCCGCATCTCTCCGCTGTGTGGAGCCAGAGACGGTGCAGGTGCTTTTCAGCATCTTTATTAAATGAACCAGGTGAAAACATAACATAGAAACTAGGGATGCACCGATATGGAAATTCTTGGCTGATACCGATACCGATATTTAAAATAACAATCTGGCCGATAGCCGATACCGATATTTGTTTATTTTCTTTTTGTTCTTATTCATTCACCTTTTTGTGCCAGAAAAATAATTAAATCATTATTTAAAAAGCACTATTTAAAAAAATGTCAGCCCTTCATCACTCTTATCTTTTAATGAGCTCAAATTGAATCAGATTTATGAAACAATCTTTGATTTAACTAAACTTTATTTAACAGAGACATATTCTGCCCATTTTACCGCAAGTTGAAATGTTTCCTTGGGATCTTAATGAAATTACTGTAACATATTTTGGTCAAAATACCACAAGGATAATTTAAAACAGCACCTTGTTACCCTGTCTAAAACACCCCTGTTAAAGTATCATATTAGAGGATGCTCTTCTCATTGATTTACGGTAGCAGTATTGCCCGTTTATTAGATGTGTTACGGCTTATGTGTGTATGACGTGTGTTGTCAATTCCCTTGTTACCTGTGCATGAGACGGATGAATAGAGCCGGTGCACATGAGAATAAAGTACTTAAATAGACGCTACGCTCATACTTTTTACGCCAAGTTACACTGCGTGAGTCAAGATAACTTAACAAGCCCTCCTCAGTTTTACCTGTTTTGAGTGTCGGGCAGAAATCACATCGCGTCAACACCCACCGTGGCCCTTCGCGATGCTTGTTTTAATTAAACAGTCGGATTCCCCTGGTCCGCACCAGTTCTCAGTCAGCTGCTAGGCCCCCCCCGCGCGAACAGAGGGTTCCCCCAGGTCGCCGTAGCTGAGGTGATCCGCGAGAAGGGCCCGACACGCGTCCAGAGTCGCCGCCGCTGACCGCGTACCCGGTCCCCTCCAACAGCCCGCCTTCCGCGCCGGCGATGGACACCGCCCCGCGGTCCAAGAGAAAGAAAGCCCCCGCAACAGCGACGCTGTGAGGTGCCACCGGATGAGGACCTCCCGGTGCCGCACGCTGAGCCTCCGGCGGCGCGGAGAGGTGCACAGCGGTTTCACCACAAATATGAACATCGGCCAATGATATCGGTGAAAGTCAAGTTTATTACCGATAAGCCGATATCAGTAAACGAGGCGAATATCGGCCGCTACCGATGTTCGGCCGATAAATCGGTGCATCCCTAATAGAAACTCTTAAACTTAAAGCTGCTGGCGACTAGCTTTACAGCTCAGTAATTAATCTGAATTAATATTTGAATACATTGACATGTCTTATTTGAGATGTCAAAATATTTTATTTAAAGTCTATTTGAAGGAAAAAATTTCTAAAAAAAAAACTATACGTACACTTAGAACTCAGTCAGAACCGTTTTTGTTGTGTTAACAATGTAATATTAATTCATCAATATTTGCTTACTATATTTTGCAATTTTACCCTCAGGTGTGCATAAACTGCAGGCTATGAACTTTTTAAGAAACGTGAATTATTATTGGTATCGGCCATGTGATCACGTAATTATCGGTAGCCCACATACCCCACATATCGTGCACCCCTAAAATTAAGCAACAAATGAATGTGTAATGGGTGAACTGGGTGATTAAAAGAAATAAAAGGTTAATTAATAATGTACCTTGACCTTCTCAGCCAGTGGGTTGAATCGTTTCCACAGCAGCCACCAGCCGTTCAGCGAGTCACCGTAGTTGGTCAAGTTGGTTTCATCCTGGCTTCCAACATCAATTGCAATCACAACCTTGGCCCCCATTGAGCGTGCCACATCAGCTAGATACAAAAATAGGACAAATGCACTTAGGCAGCATTCTAGGTCTAGAGTGTATTTCTAAAAACTGACCATGAAAAGGTTTGACTTGTATCTTTTACCTAGGTCTATGTTCTTTAAACATTTTCCTGCTAACAACCAGGTTTTCTTGAATCTACTGTCATTCTTAAATTATTCCCATATGCTTAGGTTATGTGAGCTAACAGACCATCAGCACTGCACTGCCACAGTAACAAAATCCACCAGAGCCCTTTTTACTTCAACAGAAAAAACCTTGTACATGGTAGATTCTGATAACTTAAATGCAACAGGTCATCTCTTCATGGCATTCTTCTCTTCAACATACATAGGACTGAGCCAAAATGAGTGAGGTTTTTAACAAAGAATTAACTTTAATATGTAAATCTCAATATCTCTCTCTTCCTGATAACTCTTGGAGGGGAGGTTTACCTCTCCTGCTCCCCCAGCCAGGGAGACATTCTCCCAACCCAAGCTCTTCTAACCTCCATGCAGGCCTGCCAGAAGCCTTCCAAAAAGGGCAGCAACACTGAGAGCCTGATTAAGGGCTTCAACCCAAGAAGAGTCTTGCAGGCAGCACAACAATAACGACAGGAGTCACAAACTAGCAAGACCTCTTCACTGGACTTCAAACAGCACATAAAAATGAACTTTTCCCCCTTTTCATGGACTAGAAACACAGCTGGGCTTAAAAGTTAAATTTAGCTTACTTTATACAGTTGGGCACACGAAGGGCAACCACGGCATGGTTAAATTTGTACTTTTGGGTAAAAACTGGCCCAAATATCATTAAAACTCAAAACGTATTGACTTGATTCAAGGATACCTGTGAGTATTGTCCATGTAAGTCCGATAAGAGGAATATATCGCCCGAACACCAACTTGAACCCTGGACCCTCAGATTAAAAGTCTGATGCTCTACCATCTGAGCTATCCAGGATTCAAGGGCTATACCTTTTCAATGAAAAATTTAACAAAAGTCCAAATTCAATTTACTTACACATACACAACTTCAAACAACAACAAACTACCACTTCATACAGATGGGCATTCGAAGGGCATGTACGGCAAAGAAAAACAAATAGTTCCAGGTACTTGTGGTCGAACAGCACCATACCCCAAGTTGAGCCCAAATCGCAGGAAAACTCTGTACTTGGAGACTTATTGACTTGATTCAAGGATTCCTGTGATGACATACACTCTTCAGTAGACACAGATCCAGCGTAAAAAATGCCTCAACTCACCTATAAACCTCAATCTTGGGTAACTGTGAGGGTATATATACATACTGATGGCTTGATTCAAGGTTTCCTGTGATGACATATACTCTCTTAAGAGGACACAATTCCAGTGTGAAAAATGCCTTAACTCACCTATTAACTTAAATCTTGGATAACATTGAGGGTATATAAGCATCCAAACACATGACAGTGGTACAGGACTTGTTTTTTTATTACCCTACCTAATAGTATTGCCCATGTAAGTCCGATAAGAGGAATATATCACCTGAACAGGGACTTGAACTCTGGACCCTCAGATTAAAAGTCTGATGCTCTACCGTCTGAGCTATCCAGGCTTCAAGAGCTACACCCTTTCGATGAAAGATTGAACAAAAGTCAAAATTCCAATTACTTACACAAGCGCGACTTCTAACAACAGAAAACTACCACTTCATACAGTTGTGCAGTCGAAGGGCATGTACGGCAAAGAAAAACAAGTACTTCTGGGTACTTGTGGTATAACAGGCCCACAGCCCAAGTTGAGTCTAAATCAAAGGAAAACTCTATACTGGCAGGATTATTGACTTGATTCAGTGATTCCTGTGATGACTTACACTCTTCAAAGGACACAGATCCAGCGTGAAAAATGCCTCAACTCACCTATAAACCTCCATCTTGGGTAACTGTGAGGGTATATATACAGACTTATTGACTTGATTCAAGGATTCCTGTGATGACATATACTCTCTTAAGAGGACACAATTCCAGCGTGAAAAATGCCTTAACTCACCTATTAACTTCCATCTTGGATAACATTGAGGGTACATATGCATCCAAAGACATGACAGTGGTACAGGACTTGTTTTTTTATTACCCTACCTAATAGTATTGTCCATGTAAGTCCGATAAGAGGAATATATCGCCTGAACAGGGACTTGAACCCTGGACCCTCAGATTAAAAGTCTGATGCTCTACCGTCTGAGTTATCCAGGCTTCAAGAGTTACACCCTTTCGATGAAAGATTGAACAAAAGTCAAAATTTCATTTAGTTACACAAGCGCGACATCTAACAACAGAAAACTACCTCTTCATACAGTTGGGCAGTCGAAAGGCATGTACGGCAAAGAAAATCAAGTACTTCTGGGTACTTGTGGTCGAACAGCACCAAATCTCAAGAAAAGCCCAAATCTCAGGAAAACTCTATACTTGCAGACTTATTGACTTGATTCAAGGATTCCTTTTATGACATACACTCTTCAGTAGACACAGATCCAGCGTAAAAAATGCCTCAACTCACCTATAAACCTCAATCTTGGGTAACTGTGAGGGTATATATACATACTGATGGCTTGATTCAAGGATTCCTGTGATGACATACACTCTTCAGAAGACACAGATCCAGCGTAAAAAATGCCTTAACTCACCTATAAAACTCCATCTTGGATAACATTGAGGGTATATAAGCATCCAAAGACATGACAGTGGTATAGGACTTGTTTTTTTATTACCCTACCTAATAGTATTGTCCATGTAAGTCCGATAAGAGGAATATATCGCCTGAACAGGGACTTGAACCCTGGACCCTCAGATTAAAAGTCTGATGCTCTACCATCTGAGCTATCCAGGCTTCAATAGCTACACCCTTTCGATGAAAGATTGAACAAAAGTCAAAATTCCAATTTCTTACACAAGCGCGACTTCTAACAACAGAAAACTACCACTTCATACAGTTGTGCAGTCGAAGGGCATGTACGGCAAAGAAAAACAAGTACTTCTGGGTACTTGTGGTATAACAGGCCCACAGCCCAAGTTGAGTCTAAATCAAAGGAAAACTCTATACTGGCAGGATTATTGACTTGATTCAGTGATTCCTGTGATGACTTACACTCTTCAAAGGACACAGATCCAGCGTGAAAAATGCCTCAACTCACCTATAAACCTCCATCTTGGGTAACTGTGAGGGTATATATACAGACTTATTGACTTGATTCAAGGATTCCTGTGATGACATATACTCTCTTAAGAGGACACAATTCCAGCGTGAAAAATGCCTTAACTCACCTATTAACTTCCATCTTGGATAACATTGAGAGTACATATGCATCCAAAGACATGACAGTGGTAAAGGACTTGTTTTTTTATTACCCTACCTAATAGTATTGTCCATGTAAGTCCGATAAGAGGAATATATCGCCTGAACAGGGACTTGAACCCTGGACCCTCAGATTAAAAGTCTGATGCTCTACCGTCTGAGCTATCCAGGCTTCGAGAGTTACACCCTTTCGATGAAAGATTGAACAAAAGGCAAAATTCCATTTACTTACACAAGCGCGACATCGAACAACAGAAAACTACCACTTTATACAGTTGTGCAGTCGAAGGGCATGTACGGCAAAGAAAAACAAGTACTTCTGGGTACTTGTGGTCGAACAGCACCAAATCTCAAGAAAAGTGGTTGTGGTATAACAGGCCCACAGCCCAAGTTGAGTCTAAATCAAAGGAAAACTCTATACTGGCAGGATTATTGACTTGATTCAGTGATTCCTGTGATGACTTACACTCTTCAAAGGACACAGATCCTTAACTCACCTATTAACTTCCATCTTGGATAACATTGAGGGTACATATGCATCCAAAGACATGACAGTGGTACAGGACTTGTTTTTTTATTACCCTACCTAATAGTATTGTCCATGTAAGTCCAATAAGAGGAATATATCGCCTGAACAGGGACTTGAACCCTGGACCCTCAGATTAAAAGTCTGATGCTCTACCGTCTGAGCTATCCAGGCTTCGAGAGTTACACCCTCTCGATGAAAGATTGAACAAAAGTCAAAATTTCATTTATTTACACAAGCGCGACATCTAACAACAGAAAACTACCTCTTCATACAGTTGGGCAGTTGAAAGGCATGTACGGCAAAGAAAATCAAGTACTTCTGGGTACTTGTGGTCGAACAGCACCAAATCTCAAGAAAAGCCCAAATCTCAGGAAAACTCTATACTTGCAGACTTATTGACTTGATTCAAGGATTCCTTTTATGACATACACTCTTCAGTAGACACAGATCCAGCGTAAAAAATGCCTCAACTCACCTATAAACCTCAATCTTGGGTAACTGTGAGGGTATATATACAGACTTATTGACTTGATCCATGATTCCTGTGATGACATATACTCTCTTAAGAGGACACAATTCCAGCGTGAAAAATGCCTTAACTCACCAATTAACTTCCATCTTGGATAACATTGAGGGTACATATGCATCCAAAGACATGACAGTGGTACAGGACTTGTTTTTTTATTACCCTACATAATAGTATTGTCCATGTAAGTCCGATAAGAGGAATATATCGCCTGAACAGGGACTTGAACCCTGGACCCTCAGATTAAAAGTCTGATGCTCTACCGTCTGAGCTATCCAGGCTTCGATAGCTACACCCTTTCGATGAAAGATTGAACAAAAGTCAAAATTTCATTTATTTACACAAGCACGACATCTAACAACAGAAAACTACCTCTTCATACAGTTGGGCAGTCAAAAGGCATGTACGGCAAAGAAAATCAAGTACTTCTGGGTACTTTTGGTATAAAAGGCCCACAGCCCAAGTTGAGTCTAAATCAAAGGAAAACTCTATACTGGCAGGATTATTGACTACATTCAAGGATTCCTGTGATGACATACACTCTTCAAAGGACACAGATCCAGCGTGAAAAATGCCTCAACTCACCTATAAACCTCCATCTTGGGTAACTGTGAGGGTATATATACAGACTTATTGACTTGATTCAAGGATTCCTGTGATGACATATACTCTCTTAAGAGGACACAATTCCAGCGTGAAAAATGCCTTAACTCACCTATTAACTTCCATCTTGGATAACATTGAGGGTACATATGCATCCAAAGACATGACAGTGGTACAGGACTTGTTTTTTTATTACCCTGCCTAATAGTATTGTCCATGTAAGTCCGATAAGAGGAATATATCGCCTGAACAGGGACTTGAACCCTGGACCCTCAGATTAAAAGTCTGATGCTCTACCGTCTGAGCTATCCAGGCTTCGAGAGTTACACCCTTTCGATGAAAGATTGAACAAAAGTCAAAATTTCATTTATTTACACAAGCGCGACATCTAACAACAGAAAACTACCTCTTCATACAGTTGGGCAGACGAAAGGCATGTACGGCAAAGAAAAACAAGTACTTCTGGGTACTTGTGGTATAACAGGCCCACAGCCCAAGTTGAGTCTAAATCAAAGGAAAACTCTATACTGGCAGGATTATTGACTTGATTCAATGATTCCTGTGATGACATACACTCTTCAAAGGACACAGATCCAGCGTGAAAAATGCCTCAACTCACCTATAAACCTCCATCTTGGGTAACTGTGAGGGTATATATACATACTGATTGGCTTGATTCAAGGTTTCCTGTGATGACATATACTCTCTTAAGATGACAAAATTCCAGCGTGAAAAATGCCTTAACTCACATCTTGGATAACATTGAGGGTACATATGCATCCAAAGACATGACAGTGGTACAGGACTTGTTTTTTTATTACCCTACCTAATAGTATTGTCCATGTAAGTCCGATAAGAGGAATATATCGCCTGAACAGGGACTTGAACACTGGACCCTGAGATTAAAAGTCTGATGCTCTACCGTCTGAGCTATCCAGGCTTCGTGAGCTACACCCTTTCGATGAAAGATTGAACAAAAGTCGAAATTTCATTTATTTACACAAGCGCGACATCTAACAAAAGAAAACTACCTCTTCATACAGTTGGGCAGACGAAAGGCATGTACGGCAAAGAAAAACAAGTACTTCTGGGTACTTGTGGTATAACAGGCCCACAGCCCAAGTTGAGTCTAAATCAAAGGAAAACTCTATACTGGCAGGATTATTGACTTGATTCAATGATTCCTGTGATGACATACACTCTTCAAAGGACACAGATCCAGCGTGAAAAATGCCTCAACTCACCTATAAACCTCCATCTTGGGTAACTGTGAGGGTATATATACAGACTTATTGACTTGATCCATGATTCCTGTGATGACATATACTCTCTTAAGAGGACACAATTCCAGCGTGAAAAATGCCTTAACTCACCTATTAACTTCCATCTTGGATAACATTGAGGGTACATATGCATCCAAAGACATGACAGTGGTACAGGAGTTGTTTTTTTATTACCCTACATAATAGTATTGTCAATGTAAGTCCGATAAGAGGAATATATCGCCTGAACAGGGACTTGAACCCTGGACCCTCAGATTAAAAGTGTGATGCTCTACCGTCTGAGCTATCCAGGCTTCGAGAGCTACACCCTTTCGATGAAAGATTGAACAAAAGTCGAAATTTCATTTATTTACACAAGCGCGACATCAAACAACAGAAAACTACCTCTTCATACAGTTGGGCAGACGAAAGGCATGTACGGCAAAGAAAAACAAGTACTTCTGGGTACTTGTGGTATAACAGGCCCACAGCCCAAGTTGAGTCTAAATCAAAGGAAAACTCTATACTGGCAGGATTATTGACTTGATTCAATGATTCCTGTGATGACATACACTCTTCAAAGGACACAGATCCAGCGTGAAAAATGCCTCAACTCACCTATAAACCTCCATCTTGGGTAACTGTGAGGGTATATATACAGACTTATTGACTTGATCCATGATTCCTGTGATGACATATACTCTCTTAAGAGGACACAATTCCAGCATGAAAAATGCCTTAACTCACCTATTAACTTCCATCTTGGATAACATTGAGGGTACATATGCATCCAAAGACATGACAGTGGTACAGGAGTTGTTTTTTTATTACCCTACATAATAGTATTGTCAATGTAAGTCCGATAAGAGGAATATATCGCCTGAACAGGGACTTGAACCCTGGACCCTCAGATTAAAAGTCTGATTCTCTACCGTCTGAGCTATCCAGGCTTCGAGAGCTACACCCTTTCGATGAAAGATTGAACAAAAGTTGAAATTTCATTTATTTACACAAGCGCGACATCAAACAACAGAAAACTACCTCTTCATACAGTTGGGCAGACGAAAGGCATGTACGGCAAAGAAAAACAAGTACTTCTGGGTACTTGTGGTATAACAGGCCCACAGCCCAAGTTGAGTCTAAATCAAAGGAAAACTCTATACTGGCAGGATTATTGACTTGATTCAATGATTCCTGTGATGACATACACTCTTCAAAGGACACAGATCCAGCGTGAAAAATGCCTCAACTCACCTATAAACCTCCATCTTGGGTAACTGTGAGGGTATATATACATACTGATTGGCTTGATTCAAGGTTTCCTGTGATGACATATACTCTCTTAAGATGACAAAATTCCAGCGTGAAAAATGCCTTAACTCACATCTTGGATAACATTGAGGGTACATATGCATCCAAAGACATGACAGTTGTACAGGACTTGTTTTTTTATTACCCTACCTAATAGTATTGTCCATGTAAGTCCGATAAGAGGAATATATCGCCTGAACAGGGACTTGAACCCTGGACCCTCAGACTAAAAGTCTGATGCTCTACCGTCTGAGCTATCCAGGCTTCGAGAGCTACACCCTTTCGATGAAAGGTTGAACAAAAGTCAAAATTTCATTTATTTACACAAGCGCGACATCTAACAACAGAAAACTACCTCTTCATACAGTTGGGCAGTCGAAAGGCATGTAAGGCAAAGAAAATCAAGTACTTCTGGGTACTTTTGGTATAGAAGACCCACAGCCCAAGTTGAGTCTAAATCAAAGGAAAACTCTATACTGGCAGGATTATTGACTACATTCAAGGATTCCTGTGATGACATACACTCTTCAAAGGACACAGATCCAGCGTGAAAAATGCCTCAACTCACCTATAAACCTACATCTTGGGTAACTGTGAGGGTATATATACAGACTTATTGACTTGATTCAAGGATTCCTGTGATGACATACACTCTTCAGAAGACACAGATCCAGCGTAAAAAATGCCTTACCTCACCTATAAAACTCCATCTTGGGTAACTGTGAGGGTATATATACAGACTTATTGACTTGATTCAAGGATTCCTGTGATGACATATACTCTCTTAAGATGACAAAATTCCAGCGTGAAAAATGCCTTAACTCACATCTTGGATAACATTGAGGGTACATATGCATCCAAAGACATGACAGTGGTACAGGACTTGTTTTTTTATTACCCTACCTAATAGTATTGTCCATGTAAGTCCGATAAGAGGAATATATCGCCTGAACAGGGACTTGAACCCTGGACCCTCAGATTAAAAGTCTGATGCTCTACCGTCTGAGCTATCCAGGCTTCGAGAGCTACACCCTTTCGATGAAAGATTGAACAAAAGTCGAAATTTCATTTATTTACACAAGCGCGACATCTAACAAAAGAAAACTACCTCTTCATACAGTTGGGCAGACGAAAGGCATGTACGGCAAAGAAAAACAAGTACTTCTGGGTACTTGTGGTATAACAGGCCCACAGCCCAAGTTGAGTCTAAATCAAAGGAAAACTCTATACTGGCAGGATTATTGACTTGATTCAATGATTCCTGTGATGACATACACTCTTCAAAGGACACAGATCCAGCGTGAAAAATGCCTCAACTCACCTATAAACCTCCATCTTGGGTAACTGTGAGGGTATATATACAGACTTATTGACTTGATCCATGATTCCTGTGATGACATATACTCTCTTAAGAGGACAAAATTCCAGCGTGAAAAATGCCTTAACTCACATCTTGGATAACATTGAGGGTACATATGCATCCAAAGACATGACAGTGGTACAGGACTTGTTTTTTTATTACCCTACCTAATAGTATTGTCCATGTAAGTCCGATAAGAGGAATATATCGCCTGAACAGGGACTTGAACCCTGGACCCTCAGATTAAAAGTCTGATGCTCTACCGTCTGAGCTATCCAGGCTTCGTGAGCTACACCCTTTCGATGAAAGATTGAACAAAAGTCGAAATTTCATTTATTTACACAAGCGCGACATCTAACAAAAGAAAACTACCTCTTCATACAGTTGGGCAGACGAAAGGCATGTACGGCAAAGAAAAACAAGTACTTCTGGGTACTTGTGGTATAACAGGCCCACAGCCCAAGTTGAGTCTAAATCAAAGGAAAACTCTATACTGGCAGGATTATTGACTTGATTCAATGATTCCTGTGATGACATACACTCTTCAAAGGACACAGATCCAGCGTGAAAAATGCCTCAACTCACCTATAAACCTCCATCTTGGGTAACTGTGAGGGTATATATACAGACTTATTGACTTGATCCATGATTCCTGTGATGACATATACTCTCTTAAGAGGACAAAATTCCAGCGTGAAAAATGCCTTAACTCACATCTTGGATAACATTGAGGGTACATATGCATCCAAAGACATGACAGTGGTACAGGACTTGTTTTTTTATTACCCTACCTAATAGTATTGTCCATGTAAGTCCGATAAGAGGAATATATCGCCTGAACAGGGACTTGAACCCTGGACCCTCAGATTAAAAGTCTGATGCTCTACCGTCTGAGCTATCCAGGCTTCGTGAGCTACACCCTTTCGATGAAAGATTGAACAAAAGTCGAAATTTCATTTATTTACACAAGCGCGACATCTAACAAAAGAAAACTACCTCTTCATACAGTTGGGCAGACGAAAGGCATGTACGGCAAAGAAAAACAAGTACTTCTGGGTACTTGTGGTATAACAGGCCCACAGCCCAAGTTGAGTCTAAATCAAAGGAAAACTCTATACTGGCAGGATTATTGACTTGATTCAATGATTCCTGTGATGACATACACTCTTCAAAGGACACAGATCCAGCGTGAAAAATGCCTCAACTCACCTATAAACCTCCATCTTGGGTAACTGTGAGGGTATATATACAGACTTATTGACTTGATCCATGATTCCTGTGATGACATATACTCTCTTAAGAGGACACAATTCCAGCATGAAAAATGCCTTAACTCACCTATTAACTTCCATCTTGGATAACATTGAGGGTACATATGCATCCAAAGACATGACAGTGGTACAGGAGTTGTTTTTTTATTACCCTACATAATAGTATTGTCAATGTAAGTCTGATAAGAGGAATATATCGCCTGAACAGGGACTTGAACCCTGGACCCTCAGATTAAAAGTCTGATGCTCTACCGTCTGAGCTATCCAGGCTTCGAGAGCTACACCCTTTCGATGAAAGATTGAACAAAAGTCGAAATTTCATTTATTTACACAAGCGCGACATCAAACAACAGAAAACTACCTCTTCATACAGTTGGGCAGACGAAAGGCATGTACGGCAAAGAAAAACAAGTACTTCTGGGTACTTGTGGTATAACAGGCCCACAGCCCAAGTTGAGTCTAAATCAAAGGAAAACTCTATACTGGCAGGATTATTGACTTGATTCAATAATTCCTGTGATGACATACACTCTTCAAAGGACACAGATCCAGCGTGAAAAATGCCTCAACTCACCTATAAACCTCCATCTTGGGTAACTGTGAGGGTATATATACAGACTTATTGACTTGATCCATGATTCCTGTGATGACATATACTCTCTTAAGAGGACACAATTCCAGCGTGAAAAATGCCTTAACTCACCTATTAACTTCCATCTTGGATAACATTGAGGGTACATATGCATCCAAAGACATGACAGTGGTACAGGACTTGTTTTTTTATTACCCTACATAATAGTATTGTCAATGTAAGTCCAATAAGAGGAATATATCGCTTGAACAGGGACTTGAACCCTGGACCCTCAGATTAAAAGTGTGATGCTCTACCGTCTGAGCTATCCAGGCTTCGAGAGCTACACCCTTTCGATGAAAGATTGAACAAAAGTCGAAATTTCATTTATTTACACAAGCGCGACATCAAACAACAGAAAACTACCTCTTCATACAGTTGGGCAGACGAAAGGCATGTACGGCAAAGAAAAACAAGTACTTCTGGGTACTTGTGGTATAACAGGCCCACAGCCCAAGTTGAGTCTAAATCAAAGGAAAACTCTATACTGGCAGGATTATTGACTTGATTCAATGATTCCTGTGATGACATACACTCTTCAAAGGACACAGATCCAGCGTGAAAAATGCCTCAACTCACCTATAAAGCTCCATCTTGGGTAACTGTGAGGGTATATATACATACTGATTGGCTTGATTCAAGGTTTCCTGTGATGACATATACTCTCTTAAGATGACAAAATTCCAGCGTGAAAAATGCCTTAACTCACATCTTGGATAACATTGAGGGTACATATGCATCCAAAGACATGACAGTGGTACAGGACTTGTTTTTTTATTACCCTACCTAATAGTATTGTCCATGTAAGTCCGATAAGAGGAATATATCGCCTGAACAGGGACTTGAACCCTGGACCCTCAGATTAAAAGTCTGATGCTCTACCGTCTGAGCTATCCAGGCTTCGTGAGCTACACCCTTTCGATGAAAGATTGAACAAAAGTCGAAATTTCATTTATTTACACAAGCGCGACATCTAACAAAAGAAAACTACCTCTTCATACAGTTGGGCAGACGAAAGGCATGTACGGCAAAGAAAAACAAGTACTTCTGGGTACTTGTGGTATAACAGGCCCACAGCCCAAGTTGAGTCTAAATCAAAGGAAAACTCTATACTGGCAGGATTATTGACTTGATTCAATGATTCCTGTGATGACATACACTCTTCAAAGGACACAGATCCAGCGTGAAAAATGCCTCAACTCACCTATAAACCTCCATCTTGGGTAACTGTGAGGGTATATATACAGACTTATTGACTTGATCCATGATTCCTGTGATGACATATACTCTCTTAAGAGGACACAATTCCAGCATGAAAAATGCCTTAACTCACCTATTAACTTCCATCTTGGATAACATTGAGGGTACATATGCATCCAAAGACATGACAGTGGTACAGGAGTTGTTTTTTTATTACCCTACATAATAGTATTGTCAATGTAAGTCTGATAAGAGGAATATATCGCCTGAACAGGGACTTGAACCCTGGACCCTCAGATTAAAAGTCTGATGCTCTACCGTCTGAGCTATCCAGGCTTCGAGAGCTACACCCTTTCGATGAAAGATTGAACAAAAGTCGAAATTTCATTTATTTACACAAGCGCGACATCAAACAACAGAAAACTACCTCTTCATACAGTTGGGCAGACGAAAGGCATGTACGGCAAAGAAAAACAAGTACTTCTGGGTACTTGTGGTATAACAGGCCCACAGCCCAAGTTGAGTCTAAATCAAAGGAAAACTCTATACTGGCAGGATTATTGACTTGATTCAATAATTCCTGTGATGACATACACTCTTCAAAGGACACAGATCCAGCGTGAAAAATGCCTCAACTCACCTATAAACCTCCATCTTGGGTAACTGTGAGGGTATATATACAGACTTATTGACTTGATCCATGATTCCTGTGATGACATATACTCTCTTAAGAGGACACAATTCCAGCGTGAAAAATGCCTTAACTCACCTATTAACTTCCATCTTGGATAACATTGAGGGTACATATGCATCCAAAGACATGACAGTGGTACAGGACTTGTTTTTTTATTACCCTACATAATAGTATTGTCAATGTAAGTCCAATAAGAGGAATATATCGCCTGAACAGGGACTTGAACCCTGGACCCTCAGATTAAAAGTGTGATGCTCTACCGTCTGAGCTATCCAGGCTTCGAGAGCTACACCCTTTCGATGAAAGATTGAACAAAAGTCGAAATTTCATTTATTTACACAAGCGCGACATCAAACAACAGAAAACTACCTCTTCATACAGTTGGGCAGACGAAAGGCATGTACGGCAAAGAAAAACAAGTACTTCTGGGTACTTGTGGTATAACAGGCCCACAGCCCAAGTTGAGTCTAAATCAAAGGAAAACTCTATACTGGCAGGATTATTGACTTGATTCAATGATTCCTGTGATGACATACACTCTTCAAAGGACACAGATCCAGCGTGAAAAATGCCTCAACTCACCTATAAAGCTCCATCTTGGGTAACTGTGAGGGTATATATACATACTGATTGGCTTGATTCAAGGTTTCCTGTGATGACATATACTCTCTTAAGATGACAAAATTCCAGCGTGAAAAATGCCTTAACTCACATCTTGGATAACATTGAGGGTACATATGCATCCAAAGACATGACAGTTGTACAGGACTTGTTTTTTTATTACCCTACCTAATAGTATTGTCCATGTAAGTCCGATAAGAGGAATATATCGCCTGAACAGGGACTTGAACCCTGGACCCTCAGACTAAAAGTCTGATGCTCTACCGTCTGAGCTATCCAGGCTTCGAGAGCTACACCCTTTCGATGAAAGGTTGAACAAAAGTCAAAATTTCATTTATTTACACAAGCGCGACATCTAACAACAGAAAACTACCTCTTCATACAGTTGGGCAGTCGAAAGGCATGTACGGCAAAGAAAATCAAGTACTTCTGGGTACTTTTGGTATAGAAGACCCACAGCCCAAGTTGAGTCTAAATCAAAGGAAAACTCTATACTGGCAGGATTATTGACTACATTCAAGGATTCCTGTGATGACATACACTCTTCAAAGGACACAGATCCAGCGTGAAAAATGCCTCAACTCACCTATAAACCTACATCTTGGGTAACTGTGAGGGTATATATACAGACTTATTGACTTGATTCAAGGATTCCTGTGATGACATACACTCTTCAGAAGACACAGATCCAGCGTAAAAAATGCCTTACCTCACCTATAAAACTCCATCTTGGGTAACTGTGAGGGTATATATACAGACTTATTGACTTGATTCAAGGATTCCTGTGATGACATATACTCTCTTAAGAGGACACAATTCCAGCGTGAAAAATGCCTTAACTCACCTATTAACTTCCATCTTGGATAACATTGAGGGTACATATGCATCCAAAGACATGACAGTGGTACAGGACTTGTTTTTTTATTACCCTGCCTAATAGTATTGTCCATGTAAGTCCGATAAGAGGAATATATCGCCTGAACAGGGACTTGAACCCTGGACCCTCAGATTAAAAGTCTGATGCTCTACCGTCTGAGCTATCCAGGCTTCGAGAGCTACACCCTTTCGATGAAAGATTCAACAAAAGTCGAAATTTCAATTATTTACACAAGCGCGACATCAAACAACAGAAAACTACCTCTTCATACAGTTGGGCAGACGAAAGGCATGTACGGCAAAGAAAAACAAGTACTTCTGGGTACTTGTGGTATAACAGGCCCACAGCCCAAGTTGAGTCTAAATCAAAGGAAAACTCTATACTGGCAGGATTATTGACTTGATTCAATGATTCCTGTGATGACATACACTCTTCAAAGGACACAGATCCAGCGTGAAAAATGCCTCAACTCACCTATAAACCTCCATCTTGGGTAACTGTGAGGGTATATATACATACTGATTGGTTTGATTCAAGGTTTCCTGTGATGACATATACTCTCTTAAGATGACAAAATTCCAGCGTGAAAAATGCCTTAACTCACATCTTGGATAACATTGAGGGTACATATGCATCCAAAGACATGACAGTGGTACAGGACTTGTTTTTTTATTACCCTACCTAATAGTATTGTCCATGTAAGTCCGATAAGAGGAATATATCGCCTGAACAGGGACTTGAACCCTGGACCCTCAGATTAAAAGTCTGATGCTCTACCGTCTGAGCTATCCAGGCTTCGAGAGCTACACCCTTTCGATGAAAGATTGAACAAAAGTCAAAATTTCATTTATTTACACAAGCGCGACATCTAACAAAAGAAAACTACCTCTTCATACAGTTGGGCAGACGAAAGGCATGTACGGCAAAGAAAAACAAGTACTTCTGGGTACTTGTGGTATAACAGGCCCACAGCCCAAGTTGAGTCTAAATCAAAGGAAAACTCTATACTGGCAGGATTATTGACTTGATTCAATGATTCCTGTGATGACATACACTCTTCAAAGGACACAGATCCAGCGTGAAAAATGCCTCAACTCACCTATAAAGCTCCATCTTGGGTAACTGTGAGGGTATATATACATACTGATTGGCTTGATTCAAGGTTTCCTGTGATGACATATACTCTCTTAAGATGACAAAATTCCAGCGTGAAAAATGCCTTAGCTCACATCTTGGATAACATTGAGGGTACATATGCATCCAAAGACATGACAGTTGTACAGGACTTGTTTTTTTATTACCCTACCTAATAGTATTGTCCATGTAAGTCCGATAAGAGGAATATATCGCCTGAACAGGGACTTGAACCCTGGACCCTCAGATTAAAAGTCTGATGCTCTACCGTCTGAGCTATCCAGGCTTCGAGAGCTACACCCTTTCGATGAAAGGTTGAACAAAAGTCAAAATTTCATTTATTTACACAAGCGTGACATCTAACAACAGAAAACTACCTCTTCATACAGTTGGGCAGTCGAAAGGCATGTACGGCAAAGAAAATCAAGTACTTCTGGGTACTTTTGGTATAGAAGACCCACAGCCCAAGTTGAGTCTAAATCAAAGGAAAACTCTATACTGGCAGGATTATTGACTACATTCAAGGATTCCTGTGATGACATACACTCTTCAAAGGACACAGATCCAGCGTGAAAAATGCCTCAACTCACCTATAAACCTACATCTTGGGTAACTGTGAGGGTATATATACAGACTTATTGACTTGAATCAAGGATTCCTGTGATGACATACACTCTTCAGAAGACACAGATCCAGCGTAAAAAATGCCTTACCTCACCTATAAAACTCCATCTTGGGTAACTGTGAGGGTATATATACAGACTTATTGACTTGATTCAAGGATTCCTGTGATGACATATACTCTCTTAAGAGGACACAATTCCAGCGTGAAAAATGCCTTAACTCACCTATTAACTTCCATCTTGGATAACATTGAGGGTACATATGCATCCAAAGACATGACAGTGGTACAGGACTTGTTTTTTTATTACCCTGCCTAATAGTATTGTCCATGTAAGTCCGATAAGAGGAATATATCGCCTGAACAGGGACTTGAACCCTGGACCCTCAGATTAAAAGTCTGATGCTCTACCGTCTGAGCTATCCAGGCTTCGAGAGCTACACCCTTTCGATGAAAGATTGAACAAAAGTCAAAATTTCATTTATTTACACAAGCGCGACATCTAACAACAGAAAACTACCTCTTCATACAGTTGGGCAGACGAAAGGCATGTACGGCAAAGAAAAACAAGTACTTCTGGGTACTTGTGGTATAACAGGCCCACAGCCCAAGTTGAGTCTAAATCAAAGGAAAACTCTATACTGGCAGGATTATTGACTTGATTCAATGATTCCTGTGATGACATACACTCTTCAAAGGACACAGATCCAGCGTGAAAAATGCCTCAACTCACCTATAAACCTCCATCTTGGGTAACTGTGAGGGTATATATACATACTGATTGGCTTGATTCAAGGTTTCCTGTGATGACATATACTCTCTTAAGATGACATAATTCCAGCGTGAAAAATGCCTTAACTCACATCTTGGATAACATTGAGGGTACATATGCATCCAAAGACATGACAGTGGTACAGGACTTGTATTTTTATTACCCTACCTAATAGTATTGTCCATGTAAGTCCGATAAGAGGAATATATCGCCTGAACAGGGACTTGAACCCTGGACCCTCAGATTAAAAGTCTGATGCTCTACCGTCTGAGCTATCCAGGCTTCGAGAGCACCTTTCGATGAAAGATTGAACAAAAGTCGAAATTTCATTTATTTACACAAGCGCGACATCAAACAACAGAAAACTACCTCTTCATACAGTTGGGCAGACGAAAGGCATGTACGGCAAAGAAAAACAAGTACTTCTGGGTACTTGTGGTATAATAGGCCCACAGCCCAAGTTGAGTCTAAATCAAAGGAAAACTCTATACTGGCAGGATTATTGACTTGATTCAATGATTCCTGTGATGACATACACTCTTCAAAGGACACAGATCCAGCGTGAAAAATGCCTCAACTCACCTATAAAGCTCCATCTTGGGTAACTGTGAGGGTATATATACATACTGATTGGCTTGATTCAAGGTTTCCTGTGATGACATATACTCTCTTAAGATGACAAAATTCCAGCGTGAAAAATGCCTTAACTCACATCTTGGATAACATTGAGGGTACATATGCATCCAAAGACATGACAGTTGTACAGGACTTGTTTTTTTATTACCCTACCTAATAGTATTGTCCATGTAAGTCCGATAAGAGGAATATATCGCCTGAACAGGGACTTGAACCCTGGACCCTCAGATTAAAAGTCTGATGCTCTACCGTCTGAGCTATCCAGGCTTCGAGAGCTACACCCTTTCGATGAAAGATTGAACAAAAGTCGAAATTTCAATTATTTACACAAGCGCGACATCAAACAACAGAAAACTACCTCTTCATACAGTTGGGCAGACGAAAGGCATGTACGGCAAAGAAAAACAAGTACTTCTGGGTACTTGTGGTATAACAGGCCCACAGCCCAAGTTGAGTCTAAATCAAAGGAAAACTCTATACTGGCAGGATTATTGACTTGATTCAATGATTCCTGTGATGACATACACTCTTCAAAGGACACAGATCCAGCGTGAAAAATGCCTCAACTCACCTATAAACCTCCATCTTGGGTAACTGTGAGGGTATATATACAGACTTATTGACTTGATTCAAGGATTCCTGTGATGACATATACTCTCTTAAGAGGACACAATTCCAGCGTGAAAAATGCCTTAACTCACCTATTAACTTCCATCTTGGATAACATTGAGGGTACATATGCATCCAAAGACATGACAGTGGTACAGGACTTGTTTTTTTATTACCCTGCCTAATAGTATTGTCCATGTAAGTCCGATAAGAGGAATATATCGCCTGAACAGGGACTTGAACCATGGACCCTCAGATTAAAAGTCTGATGCTCTACCGTCTGAGCTATCCAGGCTTCGAGAGCTACACCCTTTTGATGAAAGATTGAACAAAAGTCAAAATTTCATTTATTTACACAAGCGCGACATCTAACAACAGAAAACTACCTCTTCATACAGTTGGGCAGACGAAAGGCATGTACGGCAAAGAAAAACAAGTACTTCTGGGTACTTGTGTTATAACAGGCCCATAGCCCAAGTTGAGTCTAAATCAAAGGAAAACTCTATACTGGCAGGATTATTGACTTGATTCAATGATTCCTGTGATGACATACACTCTTCAAAGGACACAGATCCAGCGTGAAAAATGCCTCAACTCACCTATAAACCTCCATCTTGGGTAACTGTGAGGGTATATATACATACTGATTGGCTTGATTCAAGGTTTCCTGTGATGACATATACTCTCTTAAGATGACATAATTCCAGCGTGAAAAATGCCTTAACTCACATCTTGGATAACATTGAGGGTACATATGCATCCAAAGACATGACAGTGGTACAGGACTTGTTTTTTTATTACCCTACCTAATAGTATTGTCCATGTAAGTCCGATAAGAGGAATATATCGCCTGAACAGGGACTTGAACCCTGGACCCTCAGATTAAAAGTCTGATGCTCTACCGTCTGAGCTATCCAGGCTTCGAGAGCTACACCCTTTCGATGAAAGATTGAACAAAAGTCGAAATTTCATTTATTTACACAAGCGCGACATCAAACAACAGAAAACTACCTCTTCATACAGTTGGGCAGACGAAAGGCATGTACGGCAAAGAAAAACAAGTACTTCTGGGTACTTGTGGTATAACAGGCCCACAGCCCAAGTTGAGTCTAAATCAAAGGAAAACTCTATACTGGCAGGATTATTGACTTGATTCAATGATTCCTGTGATGGCATACACTCTTCAAAGGACACAGATCCAGCGTGAAAAATGCCTCAACTCACCTATAAACCTCCATCTTGGGTAACTGTGGGGGTATATATACAGACTTATTGACTTGATCCATGATTCCTGTGATGACATATACTCTCTTAAGAGGACACAATTCCAGCGTGAAAAATGCCTTAACTCACCTATTAACTTCCATCTTGGATAACATTGAGGGTACATATGCATCCAAAGACATGACAGTGGTACAGGACTTGTTTTTTTATTACCCTACATAATAGTATTGTCAATGTAAGTCCGATAAGAGGAATATATCGCCTGAACAGGGACTTGAACCCTGGACCCTCAGATTAAAGTCTGATGCTCTACCGTCTGAGCTATCCAGGCTTCGAGAGCTACACCCTTTCGATGAAAGATTGAACAAAAGTCGAAATTTCATTTATTTACACAAGCGCGACATCAAACAACAGAAAACTACCTCTTCATACAGTTGGGCAGACGAAAGGCATGTACGGCAAAGAAAAACAAGTACTTCTGGGTACTTGTGGTATAACAGGCCCACAGCCCAAGTTGAGTCTAAATCAAAGGAAAACTCTATACTGGCAGGATTATTGACTTGATTCAATGATTCCTGTGATGGCATACACTCTTCAAAGGACACAGATCCAGCGTGAAAAATGCCTCAACTCACCTATAAACCTCCATCTTGGGTAACTGTGGGGGTATATATACAGACTTATTGACTTGATCCATGATTCCTGTGATGACATATACTCTCTTAAGAGGACACAATTCCAGCGTGAAAAATGCCTTAACTCACCTATTAACTTCCATCTTGGATAACATTGAGGGTACATATGCATCCAAAGACATGACAGTGGTACAGGACTTGTTTTTTTATTACCCTACATAATAGTATTGTCAATGTAAGTCCGATAAGAGGAATATATCGCCTGAACAGGGACTTGAACCCTGGACCCTCAGATTAAAAGTCTGATGCTCTACCGTCTGAGCTATCCAGGCTTCGAGGGCACCCTTTCGATGAAAGATTGAACAAAAGTCGAAATTTCATTTATTTACACAAGCGCGACATCAAACAACAGAAAACTACCTCTTCATACAGTTGGGCAGACGAAAGGCATGTACGGCAAAGAAAAACAAGTACTTCTGGGTACTTGTGGTATAACAAGCCCACAGCCCAAGTTGAGTCTAAATCAAAGGAAAACTCTATACTGGCAGGATTATTGACTTGATTCAATGATTCCTGTGATGACATACACTCTTCAAAGGACACAGATCCAGCGTGAAAAATGCCTCAACTCACCTATAAACCTCCATCTTGGGTAACTGTGAGGGTATATATACATACTGATTGGCTTGATTCAAGGTTTCCTGTGATGACATATACTCTCTTAAGATGACAAAATTCCAGCGTGAAAAATGCCTTAACTCACATCTTGGATAACATTGAGGGTACATATGCATTCAAAGACATGACAGTGGTACAGGACTTGTTTTTTTATTACCCTACCTAATAGTATTGTCCATGTAAGTCCGATAAGAGGAATATATCGCCTGAACAGGGACTTGAACCCTGGACCCTCAGATTAAAAGTCTGATGCTCTACCGTCTGAGCTATCCAGGCTTCGAGAGCTACACCCTTTCGATGAAAGATTGAACAAAAGTCGAAATTTCATTTATTTACACAAGCGCGACATCAAACAACAGAAAACTACCTCTTCATACAGTTGGGCAGACGAAAGGCATGTACGGCAAAGAAAAACAAGTACTTCTGGGTACTTGTGGTATAACAAGCCCACAGCCCAAGTTGAGTCTAAATCAAAGGAAAACTCTATACTGGCAGGATTATTGACTTGATTCAATGATTCCTGTGATGACATACACTCTTCAAAGGACACAGATCCAGCGTGAAAAATGCCTCAACTCACCTATAAACCTCCATCTTGGGTAACTGTGAGGGTATATATACATACTGATTGGCTTGATTCAAGGTTTCCTGTGATGACATATACTCTCTTAAGATGACAAAATTCCAGCGTGAAAAATGCCTTAACTCACATCTTGGATAACATTGAGGGTACATATGCATCCAAAGACATGACAGTGGTACAGGACTTGTTTTTTTATTACCCTACCTAATAGTATTGTCCATGTAAGTCTGATAAGAGGAATATATCGCCTGAACAGGGACTTGAACCCTAGACCCTCAGATTAAAAGTCTGATGCTCTACCGTCTGAGCTATCCAGGCTTCGAGAGCTACACCCTTTCGATGAAAGATTGAACAAAAGTCAAAATTTCATTTATTTACACAAGCGCGACATCAAACAACAGAAAACTACCTCTTCATACAGTTGGGCAGACGAAAGGCATGTACGGCAAAGAAAAACAAGTACTTCTGGGTACTTGTGGTATAACAGGCCCACAGCCCAAGTTGAGTCTAAATCAAAGGAAAACTCTATACTGGCAGGATTATTGACTTGATTCAATGATTCCTGTGATGACATACACTCTTCAAAGGACACAGATCCAGCGTGAAAAATGCCTCAACTCACCTATAAACCTCCATCTTGGGTAACTGTGGGGGTATATATACAGACTTATTGACTTGATCCATGATTCCTGTGATGACATATACTCTCTTAAGAGGACACAATTCCAGCGTGAAAAATGCCTTAACTCACCTATTAACTTCCATCTTGGATAACATTGAGGGTACATATGCATCCAAAGACATGACAGTGGTACAGGACTTGTTTTTTTATTACCCTACATAATAGTATTGTCAATGTAAGTCCGATAAGAGGAATATATCGCCTGAACAGGGACTTGAACCCTGGACCCTCAGATTAAAAGTCTGATACTCTACCGTCTGAGCTATCCAGGCTTCGAGAGCTACACCCTTTCGATGAAAGATTGAACAAAAGTCGAAATTTCATTTATTTACACAAGCGCGACATCAAACAACAGAAAACTACCTCTTCATACAGTTGGGCAGACGAAAGGCATGTACGGCAAAGAAAAACAAGTACTTCTGGGTACTTGTGTTATAACAGGCCCACAGCCCAAGTTGAGTCTAAATCAAAGGAAAACTCTATACTGGCAGGATTATTGACTTGATTCAATGATTCCTGTGATGACATACACTCTTCAAAGGACACAGATCCAGCGTGAAAAATGCCTCAACTCACCTATAAACCTCCATCTTGGGTAACTGTGAGGGTATATATACATACTGATTGGCTTGATTCAAGGTTTCCTGTGATGACATATACTCTCTTAAGATGACAAAATTCCAGCGTGAAAAATGCCTTAACTCACATCTTGGATAACATTGAGGGTACATATGCATCCAAAGACATGACAGTGGTACAGGACTTGTTTTTTTATTACCCTACCTAATAGTATTGTCCATGTAAGTCCGATAAGAGGAATATATCGCCTGAACAGGGACTTGAACCCTGGACCCTCAGATTAAAAGTCTGATGCTCTACCGTCTGAGCTATCCAGGCTTCGAGAGCTACACCCTTTCGATGAAAGATTGAACAAAAGTCAAAATTTCATTTATTTACACAAGCGCGACATCTAACAAAAGAAAACTACCTCTTCATACAGTTGGGCAGACGAAAGGCATGTACGGCAAAGAAAAACAAGTACTTCTGGGTACTTGTGGTATAACAGGCCCACAGCCCAAGTTGAGTCTAAATCAAAGGAAAACTCTATACTGGCAGGATTATTGACTTGATTCAATGATTCCTGTGATGACATACACTCTTCAAAGGACACAGATCCAGCGTGAAAAATGCCTCAACTCACCTATAAACCTCCATCTTGGGTAACTGTGAGGGTATATATACAGACTTATTGACTTGATCCATGATTCCTGTGATGACATATACTCTCTTAAGAGGACACAATTCCAGCGTGAAAAATGCCTTAACTCACCTATTAACTTCCATCTTGGATAATATTGAGGGTACATATGCATCCAAAGACATGACAGTGGTACAGGACTTGTTTTTTTATTACCCTACATAATAGTATTGTCCATGTAAGTCCGATAAGAGGAATATATCGCCTGAACAGGGACTTGAACCCTGGACCCTCAGATTAAAAGTCTGATGCTCTACCGTCTGAGCTATCCAGGCTTCGATAGCTACACCCTTTCGATGAAAGATTGAACAAAAGTCAAAATTTCATTTATTTACACAAGCACGACATCTAACAACAGAAAACTACCTCTTCATACAGTTGGGCAGTCGAAAGGCATGTACGGCAAAGAAAATCAAGTACTTCTGGGTACTTTTGGTATAAAAGGCCCACAGCCCAAGTTGAGTCTAAATCAAAGGAAAACTCTATACTGGCAGGATTATTGACTACATTCAAGGATTCCTGTGATGACATACACTCTTCAAAGGACACAGATCCAGCGTGAAAAATGCCTCAACTCACCTATGAACCTCCATCTTGGGTAACTGTGAGGGTATATATACAGACTTATTGACTTGATTCAAGGATTCCTGTGATGACATATACTCTCTTAAGAGGACACAATTCCAGCGTGAAAAATGCCTTAACTCACCTATTAACTTCCATCTTGGATAACATTGAGGGTACATATGCATCCAAAGACATGACAGTGGTACAGGACTTGTTTTTTTATTACCCTGCCTAATAGTATTGTCCATGTAAGTCCGATAAGAGGAATATATCGCCTGAACAGGGACTTGAACCCTGGACCCTCAGATTAAAAGTCTGATGCTCTACCGTCTGAGCTATCCAGGCTTCGAGAGCTACACCCTTTCGATGAAAGATTGAACAAAAGTCAAAATTTCATTTATTTGCACAAGCGCGACATCTAACAACAGAAAACTACCTCTTCATACAGTTGGGCAGACGAAAGGCATGTACGGCAAAGAAAAACAAGTACTTCTGGGTACTTGTGGTATAACAGGCCCACAGCCCGAGTTGAGTCTAAATCAAAGGAAAACTCTATACTGGCAGGATTATTGACTTGATTCAATGATTCCTGTGATGACATACACTCTTCAAAGGACACAGATCCAGCGTGAAAAATGCCTCAACTCACCTATAAACCTCCATCTTGGGTAACTGTGAGGGTATATATACATACTGATTGGCTTGATTCAAGGTTTCCTGTGATGACATATACTCTCTTAAGATGACAAAATTCCAGCGTGAAAAATGCCTTAACTCACATCTTGGATAACATTGAGGGTACATATGCATCCAAAGACATGACAGTTGTAAAGGACTTGTTTTTTTATTACCCTACCTAATAGTATTGTCCATGTAAGTCCGATAAGAGGAATATATCGCCTGAACAGGGACTTGAACCCTGGACCCTCAGACTAAAAGTCTGATGCTCTACCGTCTGAGCTATCCAGGCTTCGAGAGCTACACCCTTTCGATGAAAGGTTGAACAAAAGTCAAAATTTCATTTATTTACACAAGCGCGACATCTAACAACAGAAAACTACCTCTTCATACAGTTGGGCAGTCGAAAGGCATGTACGGCAAAGAAAATCAAGTACTTCTGGGTACTTTTGGTATAGAAGACCCACAGCCCAAGTTGAGTCTAAATCAAAGGAAAACTCTATACTGGCAGGATTATTGACTACATTCAAGGATTCCTGTGATGACATACACTCTTCAAAGGACACAGATCCAGCGTGAAAAATGCCTCAACTCACCTATAAACCTACATCTTGGGTAACTGTGAGGGTATATATACAGACTTATTGACTTGAATCAAGGATTCCTGTGATGACATACACTCTTCAGAAGACACAGATCCAGCGTAAAAAATGCCTTACCTCACCTATAAAACTCCATCTTGGGTAACTGTGAGGGTATATATACAGACTTATTGACTTGATTCAAGGATTCCTGTGATGACATATACTCTCTTAAGAGGACACAATTCCAGCGTGAAAAATGCCTTAACTCACCTATTAACTTCCATCTTGGATAACATTGAGGGTACATATGCATCCAAAGACATGACAGTGGTACAGGACTTGTTTTTTTATTACCCTGCCTAATAGTATTGTCCATGTAAGTCCGATAAGAGGAATATATCGCCTGAACAGGGACTTGAACCCTGGACCCTCAGATTAAAAGTCTGATGCTCTACCGTCTGAGCTATCCAGGCTTCGAGAGCTACACCCTTTCGATGAAAGATTGAACAAAAGTCGAAATTTCAATTATTTACACAAGCGCGACATCAAACAACAGAAAACTACCTCTTCATACAGTTGGGCAGACGAAAGGCATGTACGGCAAAGAAAAACAAGTACTTCTGGGTACTTGTGGTATAACAGGCCCACAGCCCAAGTTGAGTCTAAATCAAAGGAAAACTCTATACTGGCAGGATTATTGACTTGATTCAATGATTCCTGTGATGACATACACTCTTCAAAGGACACAGATCCAGCGTGAAAAATGCCTCAACTCACCTATAAACCTCCATCTTGGGTAACTGTGAGGGTATATATACATACTGATTGGTTTGATTCAAGGTTTCCTGTGATGACATATACTCTCTTAAGATGACAAAATTCCAGCGTGAAAAATGCCTTAACTCACATCTTGGATAACATTGAGGGTACATATGCATCCAAAGACATGACAGTGGTACAGGACTTGTTTTTTTATTACCCTACCTAATAGTATTGTCCATGTAAGTCCGATAAGAGGAATATATCGCCTGAACAGGGACTTGAACCCTGGACCCTCAGATTAAAAGTCTGATGCTCTACCGTCTGAGCTATCCAGGCTTCGAGAGCTAAACCCTTTCGATGAAACGTTGAACAAAAGTCAAAATTTCATTTATTTACACAAGCGCGACATCTAACAAAAGAAAACTACCTCTTCATACAGTTGGGCAGACGAAAGGCATGTACGGCAAAGAAAATCAAGTACTTCTGGGTACTTTTGGTATAGAAGACCCACAGCCCAAGTTGAGTCTAAATCAAAGGAAAACTCTATACTGGCAGGATTATTGACTACATTCAAGGATTCCTGTGATGACATACACTCTTCAAAGGACACAGATCCAGCGTGAAAAATGCCTCAACTCACCTATAAACCTACATCTTGGGTAACTGTGAGGGTATATATACAGACTTATTGACTTGATTCAAGGATTCCTGTGATGACATACACTCTTCAGAAGACACAGATCCAGCGTAAAAAAATGCCTTACCTCACCTATAAAACTCCATCTTGGGTAACTGTGAGGGTATATATACAGACTTATTGACTTGATTCAAGGATTCCTGTGATGACATATACTCTCTTAAGAGGACACAATTCCAGCGTGAAAAATGCCTTAACTCACCTATTAACTTCCATCTTGGATAACATTGAGGGTACATATGCATCCAAAGACATGACAGTGGTACAGGACTTGTTTTTTTATTACCCTGCCTAATAGTATTGTCCAGGTAAGTCCGATAAGAGGAATATATCGCCTGAACAGGGACTTGAACCCTGGACCCTCAGATTAAAAGTCTGATGCTCTACCGTCTGAGCTATCCAGGCTTCGAGAGCTACACCCTTTCGATGAAAGATTGAACAAAAGTCGAAATTTCAATTATTTACACAAGCGCGACATCAAACAACAGAAAACTACCTCTTCATACAGTTGGGCAGACGAAAGGCATGTACGGCAAAGAAAAACAAGTACTTCTGGGTACTTGTGGTATAACAGGCCCACAGCCCAAGTTGAGTCTAAATCAAAGGAAAACTCTATACTGGCAGGATTATTGACTTGATTCAATGATTCCTGTGATGGCATATACTCTTCAAAGGACACAGATCCAGCGTGAAAAATGCCTCAACTCACCTATAAACCTCCATCTTGGGTAACTGTGGGGGTATACAGGACTGTCTCAGAAAATTAGAATATTGTGATAAAGTTCTTTATTTTCTGTAATGCAATTAAAAAAACAAAAATGTCATGCATTCTGGATTCATTACAAATCAACTGAAATATTGCAAGCCTTTTATTCTTTTAATATTGCTGATTATGGCTTACAGCTTAAGAAAACTCAAATATCCTATCTCTAAATATTAGAATATCATGAAAAAGTATACTAGTAGGGTATTCAACTAATCACTTGAATCGTCTAATTAACTCGAAACACCTGCAAGGGTTTCCTGAGCCTTGAAAAACACTCAGCTTGGTTCAGTAAACTAAATCACAAGTATGGGGAAGACTGCTGATCTGACTGCTGTCCAGAGGACCATCATTGACACCCTCCATCAGGAGGGTAAGACACAAAAAGAAATTTCTCAAAGAGCAAGCTGTTCACAGAGTGCAGTTTCAAAGCACATCCACAAAAAGTCTGTTGGAAGGGGGAAATGTGGCAGGAAACGCTGCACAACCAAGAGAGATGACCGCAGCCTTAACAGCATTGTGAAGAAGGGTCGCTTCCAGAATTTGGGGGAGCTTCAAAGACAGTGGACTGAAGCTGGAGTCCAGGTATCAAAAGCCACTGTTCACAGACGTGTCCGGGAAATGGGCTACAATAGCCGTATTCCCATGGTCAAGCCACTTCTGAACTCAAGACAACGGAAGAAGCGTCTGACTTGGGCTATGGAAAAGAAGCACTGGACAGTTGCAGAGTGGTCCAAAGTCCTCTTTTCAGACGAAAGCAAGTGTTGTATTTCATTTGGAAGTCAAGGCGCCAGAGTCTGGAGAAAGGCTGGAGAGGAGCAAAATCCAAGTTGCTTGAAATCCAGTGTGAAGTTCCCACAGTCAGTGATGGTTTGGGGAGCCATGTCAGCTGCTGGTGTTGGTCCACTGTGTTTCATCAAGTCCAGAGTAAATGCAGCTGTGTACCAAGAGATTTTAGAGCACTACATGCTTCCGTCTGCTGAAAAGCTCTATGGAGATGAGGATTTCATTTTCCAGCATGATCTGGCACCTGCCCACAGTGCCAAAACCACCAGTAACTGGTGTACTGACCATGGCATTACTGTCCTCGATTGGCCTGCCAATTCCCCTGACCTGAACCCCATAGAGAATTTGTGGGGTATTATGAAGAAGAAGCTGAAAGACACCTGACCCAACAATGCAAATGAGCTAAAGGCCGCTGTTGAAGCATCCTGGGCATCCATAAACCCTAAGCAATGCCACAGGCTGATTGCCTCCATGCCACGCCGCATTGATGCAGTAATCCGTGCAAAAGGATTCCCAACCAAGTACTGAGTGCATTAATGGACATTTTCAAATGTTTGATTTTGTTTTGCTGTTATAAATCTTTTTTTTACTTGGTCTGAGGAAATATTCTAATTTTTTGAGATAGGATTTTTGAGTTTTCTTAAGCTGTAAGCCATAATCAGCAATATTAAAAGAATAAAAGGCTTGCAATATTTCAGTTGATTTGTAATTAATCCAGAATGCATGACATTTTTGTTTTTTTAATTGCATTACAGAAAATAAAGAACTTTATCACAATATTCTAATTTTCTGAGACAGTCCTGTATATACAGACTTATTGACTTGATCCATGATTCCTGTGATGACATATACTCTCTTAAGAGGACACAATTCCAGCGTGAAAAATGCCTTAACTCACCTATTAACTTCCATCTTGGATAACATTGAGGGTACATATGCATCCAAAGACATGACAGTGGTACAGGACTTGTTTTTTTATTACCCTACATAATAGTATTGTCAATGTAAGTCCGATAAGAGGAATATATCGCCTGAACAGGGACTTGAACCCTGGACCCTCAGATTAAAAGTCTGATGCTCTACCGTCTGAGCTATCCAGGCTTCGAGAGCTACACCCTTTCGATGAAAGATTGAACAAAAGTCGAAATTTCAATTATTTACACAAGCGCGACATCAAACAACAGAAAACTACCTCTTCATACAGTTGGGCAGACGAAAGGCATGTACGGCAAAGAAAAACAAGTACTTCTGGGTACTTGTGGTATAACAGGCCCACAGCCCAAGTTGAGTCTAAATCAAAGGAAAACTCTATACTGGCAGGATTATTGACTTGATTCAATGATTCCTGTGATGACATACACTCTTCAAAGGACACAGATCCAGCGTGAAAAATGCCTCAACTCACCTATAAACCTCCATCTTGGGTAACTGTGAGGGTATATATACATACTGATTGGCTTGATTCAAGGTTTCCTGTGATGACATATACTCTCTTAAGATGACAAAATTCCAGCGTGAAAAATGCCTTAACTCACATCTTGGATAACATTGAGGGTACATATGCATCCAAAGACATGACAGTGGTACAGGACTTGTTTTTTTATTACCCTACATAATAGTATTGTCAATGTAAGTCCGATAAGAGGAATATATCGCCTGAACAGGGACTTGAACCCTGGACCCTCAGATTAAAAGTCCGATGCTCTACCGTCTGAGCTATCCAGGCTTCGAGAGCTACACCCTTTCGATGAAAGATTGAACAAAAGTCGAAATTTCATTTATTTACACAAGCGCGACATCAAACAACAGAAAACTACCTCTTCATACAGTTGGGCAGACGAAAGGCATGTACGGCAAAGAAAAACAAGTACTTCTGGGTACTTGTGGTATAACAGGCCCACAGCCCAAGTTGAGTCTAAATCAAAGGAAAACTCTATACTGGCAGGATTATTGACTTGATTCAATGATTCCTGTGATGACATACACTCTTCAAAGGACACAGATCCAGCGTGAAAAATGCCTCAACTCACCTATAAACCTACATCTTGGGTAACTGTGAGGGTATATATACAGACTTATTGACTTGATCCATGATTCCTGTGATGACATATACTCTCTTAAGAGGACACAATTCCAGCGTGAAAAATGCCTTAACTCACCTATTAACTTCCATCTTGGATAACATTGAGGGTACATATGCATCCAAAGACATGACAGTGGTACAGGACTTGTTTTTTTATTACCCTACATAATAGTATTGTCCATGTAAGTCCTATAAGAGGAATGTATCGCCTGAACAGGGACTTGAACCCTGGACCCTCAGATTAAAAGTCTGATGCTCTACCGTCTGAGCTATCCAGGCTTCGATAGCTACACCCTTTCGATGAAAGATTGAACAAAAGTCAAAATTTCATTTATTTACACAAGCACGACATCTAACAACAGAAAACTACCTCTTCATACAGTTGGGCAGTCGAAAGGCATGTACGGCAAAGAAAATCAAGTACTTCTGGGTACTTTTGGTATAAAAGGCCCACAGCCCAAGTTGAGTCTAAATCAAAGGAAAACTCTATACTGGCAGGATTATTGACTACATTCAAGGATTCCTGTGATGACATACACTCTTCAAAGGACACAGATCCAGCGTGAAAAATGCCTCAACTCACCTATAAAGCTCCATCTTGGGTAACTGTGAGGGTATATATACAGACTTATTGACTTGATCCATGATTCCTGTGATGACATATACTCTCTTAAGAGGACACAATTCCAGCGTGAAAAATGCCTTAACTCACCTATTAACTTCCATCTTGGATAACATTGAGGGTACATATGCATCCAAAGACATGACAGTGGTACAGGACTTGTTTTTTTATTACCCTACATAATAGTATTGTCAATGTAAGTCCGATAAGAGGAATATATCGCCTGAACAGGGACTTGAACCCTGGACCCTCAGATTAAAAGTGTGATGCTCTACCGTCTGAGCTATCCAGGCTTCGAGAGCTACACCCTTTCGATGAAAGATTGAACAAAAGTCGAAATTTCATTTATTTACACAAGCGCGACATCAAACAACAGAAAACTACCTCTTCATACAGTTGGGCAGACGAAAGGCATGTACGGCAAAGAAAAACAAGTACTTCTGGGTACTTGTGGTATAACAGGCCCACAGCCTGAGTTGAGTCTAAATCAAAGGAAAACTCTATACTGGCAGGATTATTGACTTGATTCAAGGTTTCCTGTGATGACATATACTCTCTTAAGATGACAAAATTCCAGCGTGAAAAATGCCTTAACTCACATCTTGGATAACATTGAGGGTACATATGCATCCAAAGACATGACAGTTGTACAGGACTTGTTTTTTTATTACCCTACCTAATAGTATTGTCCATGTAAGTCCGATAAGAGGAATATATCGCCTGAACAGGGACTTGAACCCTGGACCCTCAGATTAAAAGTCTGATGCTCTACCGTCTGAGCTATCCAGGCTTCGAGAGCTACACCCTTTCGATGAAAGGTTGAACAAAAGTCAAAATTTCATTTATTTACACAAGCGCGACATCTAACAACAGAAAACTACCTCTTCATACAGTTGGGCAGTCGAAAGGCATGTACGGCAAAGAAAATCAAGTACTTCTGGGTACTTTTGGTATAGAAGACCCACAGCCCAAGTTGAGTCTAAATCAAAGGAAAACTCTATACTGGCAGGATTATTGACTACATTCAAGGATTCCTGTGATGACATACACTCTTCAAAGGACACAGATCCAGCGTGAAAAATGCCTCAACTCACCTATAAACCTACATCTTGGGTAACTGTGAGGGTATATATACAGACTTATTGACTTGAATCAAGGATTCCTGTGATGACATACACTCTTCAAAAGACACAGATCCAGCGTAAAAAATGCCTTACCTCACCTATAAAACTCCATCTTGGGTAACTGTGAGGGTATATATACAGACTTATTGACTTGATTCAAGGATTCCTGTGATGACATATACTCTCTTAAGAGGACACAATTCCAGCGTGAAAAATGCCTTAACTCACCTATTAACTTCCATCTTGGATAACATTGAGGGTACATATGCATCCAAAGACATGACAGTGGTACAGGACTTGTTTTTTTATTACCCTGCCTAATAGTATTGTCCATGTAAGTCCGATAAGAGGAATATATCGCCTGAACAGGGACTTGAACCCTGGACCCTCAGATTAAAAGTCTGATGCTCTACCGTCTGAGCTATCCAGGCTTCGAGAGCTACACCCTTTCGATGAAAGATTGAACAAAAGTCGAAATTTCAATTATTTACACAAGCGCGACATCAAACAACAGAAAACTACCTCTTCATACAGTTGGGCAGACGAAAGGCATGTACGGCAAAGAAAAACAAGTACTTCTGGGTACTTGTGGTATAACAGGCCCACAGCCCAAGTTGAGTCTAAATCAAAGGAAAACTCTATACTGGCAGGATTATTGACTTGATTCAATGATTCCTGTGATGACATACACTCTTCAAAGGACACAGATCCAGCGTGAAAAATGCCTCAACTCACCTATAAACCTCCATCTTGGGTAACTGTGAGGGTATATATACATACTGATTGGTTTGATTCAAGGTTTCCTGTGATGACATATACTCTCTTAAGATGACAAAATTCCAGCGTGAAAAATGCCTTAACTCACATCTTGGATAACATTGAGGGTACATATGCATCCAAAGACATGACAGTGGTACAGGACTTGTTTTTTTATTACCCTACCTAATAGTATTGTCCATGTAAGTCCGATAAGAGGAATATATCGCCTGAACAGGGACTTGAACCCTGGACCCTCAGATTAAAAGTCTGATGCTCTACCGTCTGAGCTATCCAGGCTTCGAGAGCTACACCCTTTCGATGAAAGGTTGAACAAAAGTCAAAATTTCATTTATTTACACAAGCGCGACATCTAACAAAAGAAAACAACCTCTTCATACAGTTGGGCAGACGAAAGGCATGTACGGCAAAGAAAATCAAGTACTTCTGGGTACTTTTGGTATAGAAGACCCACAGCCCAAGTTGAGTCTAAATCAAAGGAAAACTCTATACTGGCAGGAATATTGACTACATTCAAGGATTCCTGTGATGACATACACTCTTCAAAGGACACAGATCCAGCGTGAAAAATGCCTCAACTCACCTATAAACCTACATCTTGGGTAACTGTGAGGGTATATATACAGACTTATTGACTTGATTCAAGGATTCCTGTGATGACATACACTCTTCAGAAGACACAGATCCAGCGTAAAAAATGCCTTACCTCACCTATAAAACTCCATCTTGGGTAACTGTGAGGGTATATATACAGACTTATTGACTTGATTCAAGGATTCCTGTGATGACATATACTCTCTTAAGAGGACACAATTCCAGCGTGAAAAATGCCTTAACTCACCTATTAACTTCCATCTTGGATAACATTGAGGGTACATATGCATCCAAAGACATGACAGTGGTACAGGACTTGTTTTTTTATTACCCTGCCTAATAGTATTGTCCAGGTAAGTCCGATAAGAGGAATATATCGCCTGAACAGGGACTTGAACCCTGGACCCTCAGATTAAAAGTCTGATGCTCTACCGTCTGAGCTATCCAGGCTTCGAGAGCTACACCCTTTCGATGAAAGATTGAACAAAAGTCGAAATTTCATTTATTTACACAAGCGCGACATCAAACAACAGAAAACTACCTCTTCATACAGTTGGGCAGACGAAAGGCATGTACGGCAAAGAAAAACAAGTACTTCTGGGTACTTGTGGTATAACAGGCCCACAGCCCAAGTTGAGTCTAAATCAAAGGAAAACTCTATACTGGCAGGATTATTGACTTGATTCAATGATTCCTGTGATGACATACACTCTTCAAAGGACACAGATCCAGCGTGAAAAATGCCTCAACTCACCTATGAACCTCCATCTTGGGTAACTGTGAGGGTATATATACAGACTTATTGACTTGATTCAAGAATTCCTGTGATGACATATACTCTCTTAAGAGGACACAATTCCAGCGTGAAAAATGCCTTAACTCACCTATTAACTTCCATCTTGGATAACATTGAGGGTACATATGCATCCAAAGACATGACAGTGGTACAGGACTTGTTTTTTTATTACCCTGCCTAATAGTATTGTCCATGTAAGTCCGATAAGAGGAATATATCGCCTGAACAGGGACTTGAACCCTGGACCCTCAGATTAAAAGTCTGATGCTCTACCGTCTGAGCTATCCAGGCTTCGAGAGCTACACCCTTTCGATGAAAGATTGAACAAAAGTCAAAATTTCATTTATTTACACAAGCGCGACATCTAACAACAGAAAACTACCTCTTCATACAGTTGGGCAGACGAAAGGCATGTACGGCAAAGAAAAACAAGTACTTCTGGGTACTTGTGTTATAACAGGCCCACAGCCCAAGTTGAGTCTAAATCAAAGGAAAACTCTATACTGGCAGGATTATTGACTTGATTCAATGATTCCTGTGATGACATACACTCTTCAAAGGACACAGATCCAGCGTGAAAAATGCCTCAACTCACCTATAAACCTCCATCTTGGGTAACTGTGAGGGTATATATACATACTGATTGGCTTGATTCAAGGTTCGTTGTGATGACATATACTCTCTTAAGATGACATAATTCCAGCGTGAAAAATGCCTTAACTCACATCTTGGATAACATTGAGGGTACATATGCATCCAAAGACATGACAGTGGTACAGGACTTGTTTTTTTATTACCCTACCTAATAGTATTGTCCATGTAAGTCCGATAAGAGGAATATATCGCCTGAACAGGGACTTGAACCCTGGACCCTCAGATTAAAAGTCTGATGCTCTACCGTCTGAGCTATCCAGGCTTCGAGAGCTACACCCTTTCGATGAAAGATTGAACAAAAGTCGAAATTTCATTTATTTACACAAGCGCGACATCAAACAACAGAAAACTACCTCTTCATACAGTTGGGCAGACGAAAGGCATGTACGGCAAAGAAAAACAAGTACTTCTGGGTACTTGTGGTATAACAGGCCCACAGCCCAAGTTGAGTCTAAATCAAAGGAAAACTCTATACTGGCAGGATTATTGACTTGATTCAATGATTCCTGTGATGGCATACACTCTTCAAAGGACACAGATCCAGCGTGAAAAATGCCTCAACTCACCTATAAACCTCCATCTTGGGTAACTGTGGGGGTATATATACAGACTTATTGACTTGATCCATGATTCCTGTGATGACATATACTCTCTTAAGAGGACACAATTCCAGCGTGAAAAATGCCTTAACTCACCTATTAACTTCCATCTTGGATAACATTGAGGGTACATATGCATCCAAAGACATGACAGTGGTACAGGACTTGTTTTTTTATTACCCTACATAATAGTATTGTCAATGTAAGTCCGATAAGAGGAATATATCGCCTGAACAGGGACTTGAACCCTGGACCCTCAGATTAAAAGTCTGATGCTCTACCGTCTGAGCTATCCAGGCTTCGAGAGCTACACCCTTTCGATGAAAGATTGAACAAAAGTCGAAATTTCATTTATTTACACAAGCGCGACATCAAACAACAGAAAACTACCTCTTCATACAGTTGGGCAGACGAAAGGCATGTACGGCAAAGAAAAACAAGTACTTCTGGGTACTTGTGGTATAACAGGCCCACAGCCCAAGTTGAGTCTAAATCAAAGGAAAACTCTATACTGGCAGGATTATTGACTTGATTCAATGATTCCTGTGATGACATACACTCTTCAAAGGACACAGATCCAGCGTGAAAAATGCCTCAACTCACCTATAAACCTCCATCTTGGGTAACTGTGAGGGTATATATACATACTGATTGGCTTGATTCAAGGTTTCCTGTGATGACATATACTCTCTTAAGATGACAAAATTCCAGCGTGAAAAATGCCTTAACTCACATCTTGGATAACATTGAGGGTACATATGCATCCAAAGACATGACAGTGGTACAGGACTTGTTTTTTTATTACCCTACCTAATAGTATTGTCCATGTAAGTCCGATAAGAGGAATATATCGCCTGAACAGGGACTTGAACCCTGGACCCTCAGATTAAAAGTCTGATGCTCTACCGTCTGAGCTATCCATGCTTCGAGAGCTACACCCTTTCGATTAAAGATTGAACAAAAGTCAAAATTTAATTTATTTACACAAGCGCGACATCTAACAAAAGAAAACTACCTCTTCATACAGTTGGGCAGACGAAAGGCATGTACGGCAAAGAAAAACAAGTACTTCTGGGTACTTGTGGTATAACAGGCCCACAGCCCAAGTTGAGTCTAAATCAAAGGAAAACTCTATACTGGCAGGATTATTGACTTGATTCAATGATTCCTGTGATGACATACACTCTTCAAAGGACACAGATCCAGCGTGAAAAATGCCTCAACTCACCTATAAACCTCCATCTTGGGTAACTGTGAGGGTATATATACATACTGATTGGTTTGATTCAAGGTTTCCTGTGATGACATATACTCTCTTAAGATGACAAAATTCCAGCGTGAAAAATGCCTTAACTCACATCTTGGATAACATTGAGGGTACATATGCATCCAAAGACATGACAGTGGTACAGGACTTGTTTTTTTATTACCCTACCTAATAGTATTGTCCATGTAAGTCCGATAAGAGGAATATATCGCCTGAACAGGGACTTGAACCCTGGACCCTCAGATTAAAAGTCTGATGCTCTACCGTCTGAGCTATCCAGGCTTCGAGAGCTACACCCTTTCGATGAAAGGTTGAACAAAAGTCAAAATTTCATTTATTTACACAAGCGCGACATCTAACAAAAGAAAACAACCTCTTCATACAGTTGGGCAGACGAAAGGCATGTACGGCAAAGAAAATCAAGTACTTCTGGGTACTTTTGGTATAGAAGACCCACAGCCCAAGTTGAGTCTAAATCAAAGGAAAACTCTATACTGGCAGGAATATTGACTACATTCAAGGATTCCTGTGATGACATACACTCTTCAAAGGACACAGATCCAGCGTGAAAAATGCCTCAACTCACCTATAAACCTACATCTTGGGTAACTGTGAGGGTATATATACAGACTTATTGACTTGATTCAAGGATTCCTGTGATGACATACACTCTTCAGAAGACACAGATCCAGCGTAAAAAATGCCTTACCTCACCTATAAAACTCCATCTTGGGTAACTGTGAGGGTATATATACAGACTTATTGACTTGATTCAAGGATTCCTGTGATGACATATACTCTCTTAAGAGGACACAATTCCAGCGTGAAAAATGCCTTAACTCACCTATTAACTTCCATCTTGGATAACATTGAGGGTACATATGCATCCAAAGACATGACAGTGGTACAGGACTTGTTTTTTTATTACCCTGCCTAATAGTATTGTCCAGGTAAGTCCGATAAGAGGAATATATCGCCTGAACAGGGACTTGAACCCTGGACCCTCAGATTAAAAGTCTGATGCTCTACCGTCTGAGCTATCCAGGCTTCGAGAGCTACACCCTTTCGATGAAAGATTGAACAAAAGTCGAAATTTCATTTATTTACACAAGCGCGACATCAAACAACAGAAAACTACCTCTTCATACAGTTGGGCAGACGAAAGGCATGTACGGCAAAGAAAAACAAGTACTTCTGGGTACTTGTGGTATAACAGGCCCACAGCCCAAGTTGAGTCTAAATCAAAGGAAAACTCTATACTGGCAGGATTATTGACTTGATTCAATGATTCCTGTGATGACATACACTCTTCAAAGGACACAGATCCAGCGTGAAAAATGCCTCAACTCACCTATGAACCTCCATCTTGGGTAACTGTGAGGGTATATATACAGACTTATTGACTTGATTCAAGAATTCCTGTGATGACATATACTCTCTTAAGAGGACACAATTCCAGCGTGAAAAATGCCTTAACTCACCTATTAACTTCCATCTTGGATAACATTGAGGGTACATATGCATCCAAAGACATGACAGTGGTACAGGACTTGTTTTTTTATTACCCTGCCTAATAGTATTGTCCATGTAAGTCCGATAAGAGGAATATATCGCCTGAACAGGGACTTGAACCCTGGACCCTCAGATTAAAAGTCTGATGCTCTACCGTCTGAGCTATCCAGGCTTCGAGAGCTACACCCTTTCGATGAAAGATTGAACAAAAGTCAAAATTTCATTTATTTACACAAGCGCGACATCTAACAACAGAAAACTACCTCTTCATACAGTTGGGCAGACGAAAGGCATGTACGGCAAAGAAAAACAAGTACTTCTGGGTACTTGTGTTATAACAGGCCCACAGCCCAAGTTGAGTCTAAATCAAAGGAAAACTCTATACTGGCAGGATTATTGACTTGATTCAATGATTCCTGTGATGACATACACTCTTCAAAGGACACAGATCCAGCGTGAAAAATGCCTCAACTCACCTATAAACCTCCATCTTGGGTAACTGTGAGGGTATATATACATACTGATTGGCTTGATTCAAGGTTCGTTGTGATGACATATACTCTCTTAAGATGACATAATTCCAGCGTGAAAAATGCCTTAACTCACATCTTGGATAACATTGAGGGTACATATGCATCCAAAGACATGACAGTGGTACAGGACTTGTTTTTTTATTACCCTACCTAATAGTATTGTCCATGTAAGTCCGATAAGAGGAATATATCGCCTGAACAGGGACTTGAACCCTGGACCCTCAGATTAAAAGTCTGATGCTCTACCGTCTGAGCTATCCAGGCTTCGAGAGCTACACCCTTTCGATGAAAGATTGAACAAAAGTCGAAATTTCATTTATTTACACAAGCGCGACATCAAACAACAGAAAACTACCTCTTCATACAGTTGGGCAGACGAAAGGCATGTACGGCAAAGAAAAACAAGTACTTCTGGGTACTTGTGGTATAACAGGCCCACAGCCCAAGTTGAGTCTAAATCAAAGGAAAACTCTATACTGGCAGGATTATTGACTTGATTCAATGATTCCTGTGATGGCATACACTCTTCAAAGGACACAGATCCAGCGTGAAAAATGCCTCAACTCACCTATAAACCTCCATCTTGGGTAACTGTGGGGGTATATATACAGACTTATTGACTTGATCCATGATTCCTGTGATGACATATACTCTCTTAAGAGGACACAATTCCAGCGTGAAAAATGCCTTAACTCACCTATTAACTTCCATCTTGGATAACATTGAGGGTACATATGCATCCAAAGACATGACAGTGGTACAGGACTTGTTTTTTTATTACCCTACATAATAGTATTGTCAATGTAAGTCCGATAAGAGGAATATATCGCCTGAACAGGGACTTGAACCCTGGACCCTCAGATTAAAAGTCTGATGCTCTACCGTCTGAGCTATCCAGGCTTCGAGAGCTACACCCTTTCGATGAAAGATTGAACAAAAGTCGAAATTTCATTTATTTACACAAGCGCGACATCAAACAACAGAAAACTACCTCTTCATACAGTTGGGCAGACGAAAGGCATGTACGGCAAAGAAAAACAAGTACTTCTGGGTACTTGTGGTATAACAGGCCCACAGCCCAAGTTGAGTCTAAATCAAAGGAAAACTCTATACTGGCAGGATTATTGACTTGATTCAATGATTCCTGTGATGACATACACTCTTCAAAGGACACAGATCCAGCGTGAAAAATGCCTCAACTCACCTATAAACCTCCATCTTGGGTAACTGTGAGGGTATATATACATACTGATTGGCTTGATTCAAGGTTTCCTGTGATGACATATACTCTCTTAAGATGACAAAATTCCAGCGTGAAAAATGCCTTAACTCACATCTTGGATAACATTGAGGGTACATATGCATCCAAAGACATGACAGTGGTACAGGACTTGTTTTTTTATTACCCTACCTAATAGTATTGTCCATGTAAGTCCGATAAGAGGAATATATCGCCTGAACAGGGACTTGAACCCTGGACCCTCAGATTAAAAGTCTGATGCTCTACCGTCTGAGCTATCCATGCTTCGAGAGCTACACCCTTTCGATTAAAGATTGAACAAAAGTCAAAATTTAATTTATTTACACAAGCGCGACATCTAACAAAAGAAAACTACCTCTTCATACAGTTGGGCAGACGAAAGGCATGTACGGCAAAGAAAAACAAGTACTTCTGGGTACTTGTGGTATAACAGGCCCACAGCCCAAGTTGAGTCTAAATCAAAGGAAAACTCTATACTGGCAGGATTATTGACTTGATTCAATGATTCCTGTGATGACATACACTCTTCAAAGGACACAGATCCAGCGTGAAAAATGCCTCAACTCACCTATAAACCTCCATCTTGGGTAACTGTGAGGGTATATATACAGACTTATTGACTTGATCCATGATTCCTGTGATGACATATACTCTCTTAAGAGGACACAATTCCAGCATGAAAAATGCCTTAACTCACCTATTAACTTCCATCTTGGATAACATTGAGGGTACATATGCATCCAAAGACATGACAGTGGTACAGGACTTGTTTTTTTATTACCCTACATAATAGTATTGTCAATGTAAGTCCGATAAGAGGAATATATCGCCTGAACAGGGACTTGAACCCTGGACCCTCAGATTAAAAGTCTGATGCTCTACCGTCTGAGCTATCCAGGCTTCGAGAGCTACACCCTTTCGATGAAAGATTGAACAAAAGTCGAAATTTCATTTATTTACACAAGCGCGACATCAAACAACAGAAAACTACCTCTTCATACAGTTGGGCAGACGAAAGGCATGTACGGCAAAGAAAAACAAGTACTTCTGGGTACTTGTGGTATAACAGGCCCACAGCCCAAGTTGAGTCTAAATCAATGAAAACTCTATACTGGCAGGATTATTGACTTGATTCAATGATTCCTGTGATGACATACACTCTTCAAAGGACACAGATCCAGCGTGAAAAATGCCTCAACTCACCTATAAACCTCCATCTTGGGTAACTGTGAGGGTATATATACATACTGATTGGCTTGATTCAAGGTTTCCTGTGATGACATATACTCTCTTAAGATGACAAAATTCCAGCGTGAAAAATGCCTTAACTCACATCTTGGATAACATTGAGGGTACATATGCATCCAAAGACATGACAGTGGTACAGGACTTGTTTTTTTATTACCCTACCTAATAGTATTGTCCATGTAAGTCCGATAAGAGGAATATATCGCCTGAACAGGGACTTGAACCCTGGACCCTCAGATTAAAAGTCTGATGCTCTACCGTCTGAGCTATCCAGGCTTCGAGAGCTACACCCTTTCGATGAAAGATTGAACAAAAGTCAAAATTTCATTTATTTACACAAGCGCGACATCTAACAAAAGAAAACTACCTCTTCATACAGTTGGGCAGAAGAAAGGCATGTACGGCAAAGAAAAACAAGTACTTCTGGGTACTTGTGGTATAACAGGCCCACAGCCCAAGTTGAGTCTAAATCAAAGGAAAACTCTATACTGGCAGGATTATTGACTACATTCAAGGATTCCTGTGATGACATACACTCTTCAAAGGACACAGATCCAGCGTGAAAAATGCCTCAACTAACCTATAAACCTACATCTTGGGTAACTGTGAGGGTATATATACAGACTTATTGACTTGATTCAAGGATTCCTGTGATGACATACACTCTTCAGAAGACACAGATCCAGCGTAAAAAATGCCTCACCTCACCTATAAAACTCCATCTTGGATAACTTTGAGGGTATATAAGCATCCAAAGACATGACAGTGGTACAGGACTTGTTTTGTTATAACACTACCTAATAGTAGTTTCCATGTAAGTCCAATAAGTGGAATATATCGCCTGAACAGGGACTTGAACCCTGGACCCTCAGATTAAAAGTCTGATGATCTACCGTCTGAGCTATACAGGCTTCGAGAGCTACACCCTTTCGATGAAAGATTGAACAAAAGTCAAAATTTCATTTATTTACACAAGCGCGACATCTAACAACAGAAAACTACCTCTTCATACAGTTGGGCAGACGAAAGGCATGTACGGCAAAGAAAAACAAGTACTTCTGGGTACTTGTGGTATAACAGGCCCACAGCCCAAGTTGAGTCTAAATCAAAGGAAAACTCTATACTGGCAGGATTATTGACTTGATTCAATGATTCCTGTGATGACATACACTCTTCAAAGGACACAGATCCAGCGTGAAAAATGCCTCAACTCACCTATGAACCTCCATCTTGGGTAACTGTGAGGGTATATATACAGACTTATTGACTTGATTCAAGGATTCCTGTGATGACATATACTCTCTTAAGAGGACACAATTCCAGCGTGAAAAATGCCTTAACTCACCTATTAACTTCCATCTTGGATAACATTGAGGGTACATATGCATCCAAAGACATGACAGTGGTACAGGACTTGTTTTTTTATTACCCTGCCTAATAGTATTGTCCATGTAAGTCCGATAAGAGGAATATATCGCCTGAACAGGGACTTGAACCCTGGACCCTCAGATTAAAAGTCTGATGCTCTACCGTCTGAGCTATCCAGGCTTCGAGAGCTACACCCTTTCGATGAAAGATTGAACAAAAGTCAAAATTTCATTTATTTACACAAGCGCGACATCTAACAACAGAAAACTACCTCTTCATACAGTTGGGCAGACGAAAGGCATGTACGGCAAAGAAAAACAAGTACTTCTGGGTACTTGTGTTATAACAGGCCCACAGCCCAAGTTGAGTCTAAATCAAAGGAAAACTCTATACTGGCAGGATTATTGACTTGATTCAATGATTCCTGTGATGACATACACTCTTCAAAGGACACAGATCCAGCGTGAAAAATGCCTCAACTCACCTATAAACCTCCATCTTGGGTAACTGTGAGGGTATATATACATACTGATTGGCTTGATTCAAGGTTTCCTGTGATGACATATACTCTCTTAAGATGACATAATTCCAGCGTGAAAAATGCCTTAACTCACATCTTGGATAACATTGAGGGTACATATGCATCCAAAGACATGACAGTGGTACAGGACTTGTTTTTTTATTACCCTACCTAATAGTATTGTCCATGTAAGTCCGATAAGAGGAATATATCGCCTGAACAGGGACTTGAACCCTGGACCCTCAGATTAAAAGTCTGATGCTCTACCGTCTGAGCTATCCAGGCTTCGAGAGCTACACCCTTTCGATGAAAGATTGAACAAAAGTCGAAATTTCATTTATTTACACAAGCGCGACATCAAACAACAGAAAACTACCTCTTCATACAGTTGGGCAGACGAAAGGCATGTACGGCAAAGAAAAACAAGTACTTCTGGGTACTTGTGGTATAACAGGCCCACAGCCCAAGTTGAGTCTAAATCAAAGGAAAACTCTATACTGGCAGGATTATTGACTTGATTCAATGATTCCTGTGATGGCATACACTCTTCAAAGGACACAGATCCAGCGTGAAAAATGCCTCAACTCACCTATAAACCTCCATCTTGGGTAACTGTGGGGGTATATATACAGACTTATTGACTTGATCCATGATTCCTGTGATGACATATACTCTCTTAAGAGGACACAATTCCAGCGTGAAAAATGCCTTAACTCACCTATTAACTTCCATCTTGGATAACATTGAGGGTACATATGCATCCAAAGACATGACAGTGGTACAGGACTTGTTTTTTTATTACCCTACATAATAGTATTGTCAATGTAAGTCCGATAAGAGGAATATATCGCCTGAACAGGGACTTGAACCCTGGACCCTCAGATTAAAAGTCTGATGCTCTACCGTCTGAGCTATCCAGGCTTCGAGAGCTACACCCTTTCGATGAAAGATTGAACAAAAGTCGAAATTTCATTTATTTACACAAGCGCGACATCAAACAACAGAAAACTACCTCTTCATACAGTTGGGCAGACGAAAGGCATGTACGGCAAAGAAAAACAAGTACTTCTGGGTACTTGTGGTATAACAGGCCCACAGCCCAAGTTGAGTCTAAATCAAAGGAAAACTCTATACTGGCAGGATTATTGACTTGATTCAATGATTCCTGTGATGACATACACTCTTCAAAGGACACAGATCCAGCGTGAAAAATGCCTCAACTCACCTATAAACCTCCATCTTGGGTAACTGTGAGGGTATATATACATACTGATTGGCTTGATTCAAGGTTTCCTGTGATGACATATACTCTCTTAAGATGACAAAATTCCAGCGTGAAAAATGCCTTAACTCACATCTTGGATAACATTGAGGGTACATATGCATCCAAAGACATGACAGTGGTACAGGACTTGTTTTTTTATTACCCTACCTAATAGTATTGTCCATGTAAGTCCGATAAGAGGAATATATCGCCTGAACAGGGACTTGAACCCTGGACCCTCAGATTAAAAGTCTGATGCTCTACCGTCTGAGCTATCCATGCTTCGAGAGCTACACCCTTTCGATGAAAGATTGAACAAAAGTCAAAATTTAATTTATTTACACAAGCGCGACATCTAACAAAAGAAAACTACCTCTTCATACAGTTGGGCAGACGAAAGGCATGTACGGCAAAGAAAAACAAGTACTTCTGGGTACTTGTGGTATAACAGGCCCACAGCCCAAGTTGAGTCTAAATCAAAGGAAAACTCTATACTGGCAGGATTATTGACTTGATTCAATGATTCCTGTGATGACATACACTCTTCAAAGGACACAGATCCAGCGTGAAAAATGCCTCAACTCACCTATAAACCTCCATCTTGGGTAACTGTGAGGGTATATATACAGACTTATTGACTTGATCCATGATTCCTGTGATGACATATACTCTCTTAAGAGGACACAATTCCAGCATGAAAAATGCCTTAACTCACCTATTAACTTCCATCTTGGATAACATTGAGGGTACATATGCATCCAAAGACATGACAGTGGTACAGGACTTGTTTTTTTATTACCCTACATAATAGTATTGTCAATGTAAGTCCGATAAGAGGAATATATCGCCTGAACAGGGACTTGAACCCTGGATCCTCAGATTAAAAGTCTGATGCTCTACCGTCTGAGCTATCCAGGCTTCGAGAGCTACACCCTTTCGATGAAAGATTGAACAAAAGTCGAAATTTCATTTATTTACACAAGCGCGACATCAAACAACAGAAAACTACCTCTTCATACAGTTGGGCAGACGAAAGGCATGTACGGCAAAGAAAAACAAGTACTTCTGGGTACTTGTGGTATAACAGGCCCACAGCCCAAGTTGAGTCTAAATCAAAGGAAAACTCTATACTGGCAGGATTATTGACTTGATTCAATGATTCCTGTGATGACATACACTCTTCAAAGGACACAGATCCAGCGTGAAAAATGCCTCAACTCACCTATAAACCTCCATCTTGGGTAACTGTGAGGGTATATATACATACTGATTGGCTTGATTCAAGGTTTCCTGTGATGACATATACTCTCTTAAGATGACAAAATTCCAGCGTGAAAAATGCCTTAACTCACATCTTGGATAACATTGAGGGTACATATGCATCCAAAGACATGACAGTGGTACAGGAGTTGTTTTTTTATTACCCTACATAATAGTATTGTCAATGTAAGTCCGATAAGAGGAATATATCGCCTGAACAGGGACTTGAACCCTGGACCCTCAGATTAAAAGTCTGATGCTCTACCGTCTGAGCTATCTAGGCTTCGAGAGCTACACCCTTTCGATGAAAGATTGAACAAAAGTCAAAATTTCATTTATTTACACAAGCGCGACATCTAACAAAAGAAAACTACCTCTTCATACAGTTGGGCAGACGAAAGGCATGTACGGCAAAGAAAAACAAGTACTTCTGGGTACTTGTGGTATAACAGGCCCACAGCCCAAGTTGAGTCTAAATCAAAGGAAAACTCTATACTGGCAGGATTATTGACTTGATTCAATGATTCCTGTGATGACATACACTCTTCAAAGGACACAGATCCAGCGTGAAAAATGCCTCAACTCACCTATGAACCTCCATCTTGGGTAACTGTGAGGGTATATATACAGACTTATTGACTTGATTCAAGGATTCCTGTGATGACATATACTCTCTTAAGAGGACACAATTCCAGCGTGAAAAATGCCTTAACTCACCTATTAACTTCCATCTTGGATAACATTGAGGGTACATATGCATCCAAAGACATGACAGTGGTACAGGACTTGTTTTTTTATTACCCTGCCTAATAGTATTGTCCATGTAAGTCCGATAAGAGGAATATATCGCCTGAACAGGGACTTGAACCCTGGACCCTCAGATTAAAAGTCTGATGCTCTACCGTCTGAGCTATCTAGGCTTCGAGAGCTACACCCTTTCGATGAAAGATTGAACAAAAGTCAAAATTTCATTTATTTACACAAGCGCGACATCTAACAAAAGAAAACTACCTCTTCATACAGTTGGGCAGACGAAAGGCATGTACGGCAAAGAAAAACAAGTACTTCTGGGTACTTGTGGTATAACAGGCCCACAGCCCAAGTTGAGTCTAAATCAAAGGAAAACTCTATACTGGCAGGATTATTGACTTGATTCAATGATTCCTGTGATGACATACACTCTTCAAAGGACACAGATCCAGCGTGAAAAATGCCTCAACTCACCTATGAACCTCCATCTTGGGTAACTGTGAGGGTATATATACAGACTTATTGACTTGATTCAAGGATTCCTGTGATGACATATACTCTCTTAAGAGGACACAATTCCAGCGTGAAAAATGCCTTAACTCACCTATTAACTTCCATCTTGGATAACATTGAGGGTACATATGCATCCAAAGACATGACAGTGGTACAGGACTTGTTTTTTTATTACCCTGCCTAATAGTATTGTCCATGTAAGTCCGATAAGAGGAATATATCGCCTGAACAGGGACTTGAACCCTGGACCCTCAGATTAAAAGTCTGATGCTCTACCGTCTGAGCTATCCAGGCTTCGAGAGCTACACCCTTTCGATGAAAGATTGAACAAAAGTCAAAATTTCATTTATTTACACAAGCGCGACATCTAACAACAGAAAACTACCTCTTCATACAGTTGGGCAGACGAAAGGCATGTACGGCAAAGAAAAACAAGTACTTCTGGGTACTTGTGTTATAACAGGCCCACAGCCCAAGTTGAGTCTAAATCAAAGGAAAACTCTATACTGGCAGGATTATTGACTTGATTCAATGATTCCTGTGATGACATACACTCTTCAAAGGACACAGATCCAGCGTGAAAAATGCCTCAACTCACCTATAAACCTCCATCTTGGGTAACTGTGAGGGTATATATACATACTGATTGGCTTGATTCAAGGTTTCCTGTGATGACATATACTCTCTTAAGATGACATAATTCCAGCGTGAAAAATGCCTTAACTCACATCTTGGATAACATTGAGGGTACATATGCATCCAAAGACATGACAGTGGTACAGGACTTGTTTTTTTATTACCCTACCTAATAGTATTGTCCATGTAAGTCCGATAAGAGGAATATATCGCCTGAACAGGGACTTGAACCCTGGACCCTCAGATTAAAAGTCTGATGCTCTACCGTCTGAGCTATCCAGGCTTCGAGAGCTACACCCTTTCGATGAAAGATTGAACAAAAGTCGAAATTTCATTTATTTACACAAGCGCGACATCAAACAACAGAAAACTACCTCTTCATACAGTTGGGCAGACGAAAGGCATGTACGGCAAAGAAAAACAAGTACTTCTGGGTACTTGTGGTATAACAGGCCCACAGCCCAAGTTGAGTCTAAATCAAAGGAAAACTCTATACTGGCAGGATTATTGACTACATTCAAGGATTCCTGTGATGACATACACTCTTCAAAGGACACAGATCCAGCGTGAAAAATGCCTCAACTAACCTATAAACCTACATCTTGGGTAACTGTGAGGGTATATATACAGACTTATTGACTTGATTCAAGGATTCCTGTGATGACATACACTCTTCAGAAGACACAGATCCAGCGTAAAAAATGCCTCACCTCACCTATAAAACTCCATCTTGGATAACTTTGAGGGTATATAAGCATCCAAAGACATGACAGTGGTACAGGACTTGTTTTGTTATAACACTACCTAATAGTAGTTTCCATGTAAGTCCAATAAGTGGAATATATCGCCTGAACAGGGACTTGAACCCTGGACCCTCAGATTAAAAGTCTGATGCTCTACCGTCTGAGCTATACAGGCTTCGAGAGCTACACCCTTTCGATGAAAGATTGAACAAAAGTCAAAATTTCATTTATTTACACAAGCGCGACATCTAACAACAGAAAACTACCTCTTCATACAGTTGGGCAGACGAAAGGCATGTACGGCAAAGAAAAACAAGTACTTCTGGGTACTTGTGGTATAACAGGCCCACAGCCCAAGTTGAGTCTAAATCAAAGGAAAACTCTATACTGGCAGGATTATTGACTTGATTCAATGATTCCTGTGATGACATACACTCTTCAAAGGACACAGATCCAGCGTGAAAAATGCCTCAACTCACCTATGAACCTCCATCTTGGGTAACTGTGAGGGTATATATACAGACTTATTGACTTGATTCAAGGATTCCTGTGATGACATATACTCTCTTAAGAGGACACAATTCCAGCGTGAAAAATGCCTTAACTCACCTATTAACTTCCATCTTGGATAACATTGAGGGTACATATGCATCCAAAGACATGACAGTGGTACAGGACTTGTTTTTTTATTACCCTGCCTAATAGTATTGTCCATGTAAGTCCGATAAGAGGAATATATCGCCTGAACAGGGACTTGAACCCTGGACCCTCAGATTAAAAGTCTGATGCTCTACCGTCTGAGCTATCCTGGCTTCGAGAGCTACACCCTTTCGATGAAAGATTGAACAAAAGTCAAAATTTCATTTATTTACACAAGCGCGACATCTAACAACAGAAAACTACCTCTTCATACAGTTGGGCAGACGAAAGGCATGTACGGCAAAGAAAAACAAGTACTTCTGGGTACTTGTGTTATAACAGGCCCACAGCCCAAGTTGAGTCTAAATCAAAGGAAAACTCTATACTGGCAGGATTATTGACTTGATTCAATGATTCCTGTGATGACATACACTCTTCAAAGGACACAGATCCAGCGTGAAAAATGCCTCAACTCACCTATAAACCTCCATCTTGGGTAACTGTGAGGGTATATATACATACTGATTGGCTTGATTCAAGGTTTCCTGTGATGACATATACTCTCTTAAGATGACATAATTCCAGCGTGAAAAATGCCTTAACTCACATCTTGGATAACATTGAGGGTACATATGCATCCAAAGACATGACAGTGGTACAGGACTTGTTTTTTTATTACCCTACCTAATAGTATTGTCCATGTAAGTCCGATAAGAGGAATATATCGCCTGAACAGGGACTTGAACCCTGGACCCTCAGATTAAAAGTCTGATGCTCTACCGTCTGAGCTATCCAGGCTTCGAGAGCTACACCCTTTCGATGAAAGATTGAACAAAAGTCGAAATTTCATTTATTTACACAAGCGCGACATCAAACAACAGAAAACTACCTCTTCATACAGTTGGGCAGACGAAAGGCATGTACGGCAAAGAAAAACAAGTACTTCTGGGTACTTGTGGTATAACAGGCCCACAGCCCAAGTTGAGTCTAAATCAAAGGAAAACTCTATACTGGCAGGATTATTGACTTGATTCAATGATTCCTGTGATGACATACACTCTTCAAAGGACACAGATCCAGCGTGAAAAATGCCTCAACTCACCTATAAACCTCCATCTTGGGTAACTGTGAGGGTATATATACATACTGATTGGCTTGATTCAAGGTTTCCTGTGATGACATATACTCTCTTAAGATGACAAAATTCCAGCGTGAAAAATGCCTTAACTCACATCTTGGATAACATTGAGGGTACATATGCATCCAAAGACATGACAGTGGTACAGGACTTGTTTTTTTATTACCCTACCTAATAGTATTGTCCATGTAAGTCCGTTAAGAGGAATATATCGCCTGAACAGGGACTTGATCCCTGGACCCTCAGATTAAAAGTCTGATGCTCTACCGTCTGAGCTATCCAGGCTTCGAGAGCTACACCCTTTCGATGAAAGATTGAACAAAAGTCGAAATTTCAATTATTTACACAAGCGCGACATCAAACAACAGAAAACTACCTCTTCATACAGTTGGGCAGACGAAAGGCATGTACGGCAAAGAAAAACAAGTACTTCTGGGTACTTGTGGTATAATAGGCCCACAGCCCAAGTTGAGTCTAAATCAAAGGAAAACTCTATACTGGCAGGATTATTGACTTGATTCAATGATTCCTGTGATGACATACACTCTTCAAAGGACACAGATCCAGCGTGAAAAATGCCTCAACTCACCTATAAACCTCCATCTTGGGTAACTGTGAGGGTATATATACATACTGATTGGCTTGATTCAAGGTTTCCTGTGATGACATATACTCTCTTAAGATGACAAAATTCCAGCGTGAAAAATGCCTTAACTCACATCTTGGATAACATTGAGGGTACATATGCATCCAAAGACATGACAGTGGTACAGGACTTGTTTTTTTATTACCCTACCTAATAGTATTGTCCATGTAAGTCCGATAAGAGGAATATATCGCCTGAACAGGGACTTGAACCCTGGACCCTCAGATTAAAAGTCTGATTCTCTACCGTCTGAGCTATCCAGGCTTCGAGAGCTACACCCTTTCGATGAAAAATTGAACAAAAGTCAAAATTTCATTTATTTACACAAGCGCGACATCTAACAAAAGAAAACTACCTCTTCATACAGTTGGGCAGACGAAAGGCATGTACGGCAAAGAAAAACAAGTACTTCTGGGTACTTGTGGTATAACAGGCCCACAGCCCAAGTTGAGTCTAAATCAAAGGAAAACTCTATACTGGCAGGATTATTGACTTGATTCAATGATTCCTGTGATGACATACACTCTTCAAAGGACACAGATCCAGCGTGAAAAATGCCTCAACTCACCTATAAACCTCCATCTTGGGTAACTGTGAGGGTATATATACAGACTTATTGACTTGATCCATGATTCCTGTGATGACATATACTCTCTTAAGAGGACACAATTCCAGCATGAAAAATGCCTTAACTCACCTATTAACTTCCATCTTGGATAACATTGAGGGTACATATGCATCCAAAGACATGACAGTGGTACAGGAGTTGTTTTTTTATTACCCTACATAATAGTATTGTCAATGTAAGTCCGATAAGAGGAATATATCGCCTGAACAGGGACTTGAACCCTGGACCCTCAGATTAAAAGTCTGATGCTCTACCGTCTGAGCTATCTAGGCTTCGAGAGCTACACCCTTTCGATGAAAGATTGAACAAAAGTCAAAATTTCATTTATTTACACAAGCGCGACATCTAACAAAAGAAAACTACCTCTTCATACAGTTGGGCAGACGAAAGGCATGTACGGCAAAGAAAAACAAGTACTTCTGGGTACTTGTGGTATAACAGGCCCACAGCCCAAGTTGAGTCTAAATCAAAGGAAAACTCTATACTGGCAGGATTATTGACTTGATTCAATGATTCCTGTGATGACATACACTCTTCAAAGGACACAGATCCAGCGTGAAAAATGCCTCAACTCACCTATAAACCTCCATCTTGGGTAACTGTGAGGGTATATATACAGACTTATTGACTTGATCCATGATTCCTGTGATGACATATACTCTCTTAAGAGGACACAATTCCAGCGTGAAAAATGCCTTAACTCACCTATTAACTTCCATCTTGGATAACATTGAGGGTACATATGCATCCAAAGACATGACAGTGGTACAGGACTTGTTTTTTTATTACCCTACATAATAGTATTGTCCATGTAAGTCCTATAAGAGGAATATATCGCCTGAACAGGGACTTGAACCCTGGACCCTCAGATTAAAAGTCTGATGCTCTACCGTCTGAGCTATCCAGGCTTCGATAGCTACACCCTTTCGATGAAAGATTGAACAAAAGTCAAAATTTCATTTATTTACACAAGCACGACATCTAACAACAGAAAACTACCTCTTCATACAGTTGGGCAGACGAAAGGCATGTACGGCAAAGAAAAACAAGTACTTCTGGGTACTTGTGGTATAACAGGCCCACAGCCCAAGTTGAGTCTAAATCAAAGGAAAACTCTATACTGGCAGGATTATTGACTTGATTCAATGATTCCTGTGATGACATACACTCTTCAAAGGACACAGATCCAGCGTGAAAAATGCCTCAACTCACCTATAAACCTCCATCTTGGGTAACTGTGAGGGTATATATACATACTGATTGGCTTGATTCAAGGTTTCCTGTGATGACATATACTCTCTTAAGATGACAAAATTCCAGCGTGAAAAATGCCTTAACTCACATCTTGGATAACATTGAGGGTACATATGCATCCAAAGACATGACAGTGGTACAGGACTTGTTTTTTTATTACCCTACCTAATAGTATTGTCCATGTAAGTCCGATAAGAGGAATATATCGCCTGAACAGGGACTTGAACCCTGGACCCTCAGATTAAAAGTCTGATGCTCTACCGTCTGAGCTATCCATGCTTCGAGAGCTACACCCTTTCGATGAAAGATTGAACAAAAGTCAAAATTTAATTTATTTACACAAGCGCGACATCTAACAAAAGAAAACTACCTCTTCATACAGTTGGGCAGACGAAAGGCATGTACGGCAAAGAAAAACAAGTACTTCTGGGTACTTGTGGTATAACAGGCCCACAGCCCAAGTTGAGTCTAAATCAAAGGAAAACTCTATACTGGCAGGATTATTGACTTGATTCAATGATTCCTGTGATGACATACACTCTTCAAAGGACACAGATCCAGCGTGAAAAATGCCTCAACTCACCTATAAACCTCCATCTTGGGTAACTGTGAGGGTATATATACAGACTTATTGACTTGATCCATGATTCCTGTGATGACATATACTCTCTTAAGAGGACACAATTCCAGCATGAAAAATGCCTTAACTCACCTATTAACTTCCATCTTGGATAACATTGAGGGTACATATGCATCCAAAGACATGACAGTGGTACAGGACTTGTTTTTTTATTACCCTACATAATAGTATTGTCAATGTAAGTCCGATAAGAGGAATATATCGCCTGAACAGGGACTTGAACCCTGGACCCTCAGATTAAAAGTCTGATGCTCTACCGTCTGAGCTATCCAGGCTTCGAGAGCTACACCCTTTCGATGAAAGATTGAACAAAAGTCGAAATTTCATTTATTTACACAAGCGCGACATCAAACAACAGAAAACTACCTCTTCATACAGTTGGGCAGACGAAAGGCATGTACGGCAAAGAAAAACAAGTACTTCTGGGTACTTGTGGTATAACAGGCCCACAGCCCAAGTTGAGTCTAAATCAATGAAAACTCTATACTGGCAGGATTATTGACTTGATTCAATGATTCCTGTGATGACATACACTCTTCAAAGGACACAGATCCAGCGTGAAAAATGCCTCAACTCACCTATAAACCTCCATCTTGGGTAACTGTGAGGGTATATATACATACTGATTGGCTTGATTCAAGGTTTCCTGTGATGACATATACTCTCTTAAGATGACAAAATTCCAGCGTGAAAAATGCCTTAACTCACATCTTGGATAACATTGAGGGTACATATGCATCCAAAGACATGACAGTGGTACAGGACTTGTTTTTTTATTACCCTACCTAATAGTATTGTCCATGTAAGTCCGTTAAGAGGAATATATCGCCTGAACAGGGACTTGATCCCTGGACCCTCAGATTAAAAGTCTGATGCTCTACCGTCTGAGCTATCCAGGCTTCGAGAGCTACACCCTTTCGATGAAAGATTGAACAAAAGTCGAAATTTCAATTATTTACACAAGCGCGACATCAAACAACAGAAAACTACCTCTTCATACAGTTGGGCAGACGAAAGGCATGTACGGCAAAGAAAAACAAGTACTTCTGGGTACTTGTGGTATAATAGGCCCACAGCCCAAGTTGAGTCTAAATCAAAGGAAAACTCTATACTGGCAGGATTATTGACTTGATTCAATGATTCCTGTGATGACATACACTCTTCAAAGGACACAGATCCAGCGTGAAAAATGCCTCAACTCACCTATAAACCTCCATCTTGGGTAACTGTGAGGGTATATATACATACTGATTGGCTTGATTCAAGGTTTCCTGTGATGACATATACTCTCTTAAGATGACAAAATTCCAGCGTGAAAAATGCCTTAACTCACATCTTGGATAACATTGAGGGTACATATGCATCCAAAGACATGACAGTGGTACAGGACTTGTTTTTTTATTACCCTACCTAATAGTATTGTCCATGTAAGTCCGATAAGAGGAATATATCGCCTGAACAGGGACTTGAACCCTGGACCCTCAGATTAAAAGTCTGATGCTCTACCGTCTGAGCTATCCAGGCTTCGAGAGCTACACCCTTTCGATGAAAGATTGAACAAAAGTCAAAATTTCATTTATTTACACAAGCGCGACATCTAACAAAAGAAAACTACCTCTTCATACAGTTGGGCAGACGAAAGGCATGTACGGCAAAGAAAAACAAGTACTTCTGGGTACTTGTGGTATAACAGGCCCACAGCCCAAGTTGAGTCTAAATCAAAGGAAAACTCTATACTGGCAGGATTATTGACTTGATTCAATGATTCCTGTGATGACATACACTCTTCAAAGGACACAGATCCAGCGTGAAAAATGCCTCAACTCACCTATAAACCTCCATCTTGGGTAACTGTGAGGGTATATATACAGACTTATTGACTTGATCCATGATTCCTGTGATGACATATACTCTCTTAAGAGGACACAATTCCAGCATGAAAAATGCCTTAACTCACCTATTAACTTCCATCTTGGATAACATTGAGGGTACATATGCATCCAAAGACATGACAGTGGTACAGGAGTTGTTTTTTTATTACCCTACATAATAGTATTGTCAATGTAAGTCCGATAAGAGGAATATATCGCCTGAACAGGGACTTGAACCCTGGACCCTCAGATTAAAAGTCTGATGCTCTACCGTCTGAGCTATCTAGGCTTCGAGAGCTACACCCTTTCGATGAAAGATTGAACAAAAGTCAAAATTTCATTTATTTACACAAGCGCGACATCTAACAAAAGAAAACTACCTCTTCATACAGTTGGGCAGACGAAAGGCATGTACGGCAAAGAAAAACAAGTACTTCTGGGTACTTGTGGTATAACAGGCCCACAGCCCAAGTTGAGTCTAAATCAAAGGAAAACTCTATACTGGCAGGATTATTGACTTGATTCAATGATTCCTGTGATGACATACACTCTTCAAAGGACACAGATCCAGCGTGAAAAATGCCTCAACTCACCTATAAACCTCCATCTTGGGTAACTGTGAGGGTATATATACATACTGATTGGCTTGATTCAAGGTTTCCTGTGATGACATATACTCTCTTAAGATGACATAATTCCAGCGTGAAAAATGCCTTAACTCACATCTTGGATAACATTGAGGGTACATATGCATCCAAAGACATGACAGTGGTACAGGACTTGTTTTTTTATTACCCTACCTAATAGTATTGTCCATGTAAGTCCGATAAGAGGAATATATCGCCTGAACAGGGACTTGAACCCTGGACCCTCAGATTAAAAGTCTGATGCTCTACCGTCTGAGCTATCCAGGCTTCGAGAGCTACACCCTTTCGATGAAAGATTGAACAAAAGTCGAAATTTAATTTATTTACACAAGCGCGACATCAAACAACAGAAAACTACCTCTTCATACAGTTGGGCAGACGAAAGGCATGTACGGCAAAGAAAAACAAGTACTTCTGGGTACTTGTGGTATAACAGGCCCACAGCCCAAGTTGAGTCTAAATCAAAGGAAAACTCTATACTGGCAGGATTATTGACTACATTCAAGGATTCCTGTGATGACATACACTCTTCAAAGGACACAGATCCAGCGTGAAAAATGCCTCAACTAACCTATAAACCTACATCTTGGGTAACTGTGAGGGTATATATACAGACTTATTGACTTGATTCAAGGATTCCTGTGATGACATACACTCTTCAGAAGACACAGATCCAGCGTAAAAAATGCCTCACCTCACCTATAAAACTCCATCTTGGATAACTTTGAGGGTATATAAGCATCCAAAGACATGACAGTGGTACAGGACTTGTTTTGTTATAACACTACCTAATAGTAGTTTCCATGTAAGTCCAATAAGTGGAATATATCGCCTGAACAGGGACTTGAACCCTGGACCCTCAGATTAAAAGTCTGATGATCTACCGTCTGAGCTATACAGGCTTCGAGAGCTACACCCTTTCGATGAAAGATTGAACAAAAGTCAAAATTTCATTTATTTACACAAGCGCGACATCTAACAACAGAAAACTACCTCTTCATACAGTTGGGCAGACGAAAGGCATGTACGGCAAAGAAAAACAAGTACTTCTGGGTACTTGTGGTATAACAGGCCCACAGCCCAAGTTGAGTCTAAATCAAAGGAAAACTCTATACTGGCAGGATTATTGACTTGATTCAATGATTCCTGTGATGACATACACTCTTCAAAGGACACAGATCCAGCGTGAAAAATGCCTCAACTCACCTATGAACCTCCATCTTGGGTAACTGTGAGGGTATATATACAGACTTATTGACTTGATTCAAGGATTCCTGTGATGACATATACTCTCTTAAGAGGACACAATTCCAGCGTGAAAAATGCCTTAACTCACCTATTAACTTCCATCTTGGATAACATTGAGGGTACATATGCATCCAAAGACATGACAGTGGTACAGGACTTGTTTTTTTATTACCCTGCCTAATAGTATTGTCCATGTAAGTCCGATAAGAGGAATATATCGCCTGAACAGGGACTTGAACCCTGGACCCTCAGATTAAAAGTCTGATGCTCTACCGTCTGAGCTATCCAGGCTTCGAGAGCTACACCCTTTCGATGAAAGATTGAACAAAAGTCAAAATTTCATTTATTTACACAAGCGCGACATCTAACAACAGAAAACTACCTCTTCATACAGTTGGGCAGACGAAAGGCATGTACGGCAAAGAAAAACAAGTACTTCTGGGTACTTGTGTTATAACAGGCCCACAGCCCAAGTTGAGTCTAAATCAAAGGAAAACTCTATACTGGCAGGATTATTGACTTGATTCAATGATTCCTGTGATGACATACACTCTTCAAAGGACACAGATCCAGCGTGAAAAATGCCTCAACTCACCTATAAACCTCCATCTTGGGTAACTGTGAGGGTATATATACATACTGATTGGCTTGATTCAAGGTTTCCTGTGATGACATATATTCTCTTAAGATGACATAATTCCAGCGTGAAAAATGCCTTAACTCACATCTTGGATAACATTGAGGGTACATATGCATCCAAAGACATGACAGTGGTACAGGACTTGTTTTTTTATTACCCTACCTAATAGTATTGTCCATGTAAGTCCGATAAGAGGAATATATCGCCTGAACAGGGACTTGAACCCTGGACCCTCAGATTAAAAGTCTGATGCTCTACCGTCTGAGCTATCCAGGCTTCGAGAGCTACACCCTTTCGATGAAAGATTGAACAAAAGTCGAAATTTCATTTATTTACACAAGCGCGACATCAAACAACAGAAAACTACCTCTTCATACAGTTGGGCAGACGAAAGGCATGTACGGCAAAGAAAAACAAGTACTTCTGGGTACTTGTGGTATAACAGGCCCACAGCCCAAGTTGAGTCTAAATCAAAGGAAAACTCTATACTGGCAGGATTATTGACTTGATTCAATGATTCCTGTGATGGCATACACTCTTCAAAGGACACAGATCCAGCGTGAAAAATGCCTCAACTCACCTATAAACCTCCATCTTGGGTAACTGTGGGGGTATATATACAGACTTATTGACTTGATCCATGATTCCTGTGATGACATATACTCTCTTAAGAGGACACAATTCCAGCGTGAAAAATGCCTTAACTCACCTATTAACTTCCATCTTGGATAACATTGAGGGTACATATGCATCCAAAGACATGACAGTGGTACAGGACTTGTTTTTTTATTACCCTACATAATAGTATTGTCAATGTAAGTCCGATAAGAGGAATATATCGCCTGAACAGGGACTTGAACCCTGGACCCTCAGATTAAAAGTCTGATGCTCTACCGTCTGAGCTATCCAGGCTTCGAGAGCTACACCCTTTCGATGAAAGATTGAACAAAAGTCGAAATTTCATTTATTTACACAAGCGCGACATCAAACAACAGAAAACTACCTCTTCATACAGTTGGGCAGACGAAAGGCATGTACGGCAAAGAAAAACAAGTACTTCTGGGTACTTGTGGTATAACAGGCCCACAGCCCAAGTTGAGTCTAAATCAAAGGAAAACTCTATACTGGCAGGATTATTGACTTGATTCAATGATTCCTGTGATGACATACACTCTTCAAAGGACACAGATCCAGCGTGAAAAATGCCTCAACTCACCTATAAACCTCCATCTTGGGTAACTGTGAGGGTATATATACATACTGATTGGCTTGATTCAAGGTTTCCTGTGATGACATATACTCTCTTAAGATGACAAAATTCCAGCGTGAAAAATGCCTTAACTCACATCTTGGATAACATTGAGGGTACATATGCATCCAAAGACATGACAGTGGTACAGGACTTGTTTTTTTATTACCCTACCTAATAGTATTGTCCATGTAAGTCCGATAAGAGGAATATATCGCCTGAACAGGGACTTGAACCCTGGACCCTCAGATTAAAAGTCTGATGCTCTACCGTCTGAGCTATCCATGCTTCGAGAGCTACACCCTTTCGATGAAAGATTGAACAAAAGTCAAAATTTAATTTATTTACACAAGCGCGACATCTAACAAAAGAAAACTACCTCTTCATACAGTTGGGCAGACGAAAGGCATGTACGGCAAAGAAAAACAAGTACTTCTGGGTACTTGTGGTATAACAGGCCCACAGCCCAAGTTGAGTCTAAATCAAAGGAAAACTCTATACTGGCAGGATTATTGACTTGATTCAATGATTCCTGTGATGACATACACTCTTCAAAGGACACAGATCCAGCGTGAAAAATGCCTCAACTCACCTATAAACCTCCATCTTGGGTAACTGTGAGGGTATATATACAGACTTATTGACTTGATCCATGATTCCTGTGATGACATATACTCTCTTAAGAGGACACAATTCCAGCATGAAAAATGCCTTAACTCACCTATTAACTTCCATCTTGGATAACATTGAGGGTACATATGCATCCAAAGACATGACAGTGGTACAGGACTTGTTTTTTTATTACCCTACATAATAGTATTGTCAATGTAAGTCCGATAAGAGGAATATATCGCCTGAACAGGGACTTGAACCCTGGATCCTCAGATTAAAAGTCTGATGCTCTACCGTCTGAGCTATCCAGGCTTCGAGAGCTACACCCTTTCGATGAAAGATTGAACAAAAGTCGAAATTTCATTTATTTACACAAGCGCGACATAAAACAACAGAAAACTACCTCTTCATACAGTTGGGCAGACGAAAGGCATGTACGGCAAAGAAAAACAAGTACTTCTGGGTACTTGTGGTATAACAGGCCCACAGCCCAAGTTGAGTCTAAATCAAAGGAAAACTCTATACTGGCAGGATTATTGACTTGATTCAATGATTCCTGTGATGACATACACTCTTCAAAGGACACAGATCCAGCGTGAAAAATGCCTCAACTCACCTATAAACCTCCATCTTGGGTAACTGTGAGGGTATATATACATACTGATTGGCTTGATTCAAGGTTTCCTGTGATGACATATACTCTCTTAAGATGACAAAATTCCAGCGTGAAAAATGCCTTAACTCACATCTTGGATAACATTGAGGGTACATATGCATCCAAAGACATGACAGTGGTACAGGAGTTGTTTTTTTATTACCCTACATAATAGTATTGTCAATGTAAGTCCGATAAGAGGAATATATCGCCTGAACAGGGACTTGAACCCTGGACCCTCAGATTAAAAGTCTGATGCTCTACCGTCTGAGCTATCTAGGCTTCGAGAGCTACACCCTTTCGATGAAAGATTGAACAAAAGTCAAAATTTCATTTATTTACACAAGCGCGACATCTAACAAAAGAAAACTACCTCTTCATACAGTTGGGCAGACGAAAGGCATGTACGGCAAAGAAAAACAAGTACTTCTGGGTACTTGTGGTATAACAGGCCCACAGCCCAAGTTGAGTCTAAATCAAAGGAAAACTCTATACTGGCAGGATTATTGACTTGATTCAATGATTCCTGTGATGACATACACTCTTCAAAGGACACAGATCCAGCGTGAAAAATGCCTCAACTCACCTATGAACCTCCATCTTGGGTAACTGTGAGGGTATATATACAGACTTATTGACTTGATTCAAGGATTCCTGTGATGACATATACTCTCTTAAGAGGACACAATTCCAGCGTGAAAAATGCCTTAACTCACCTATTAACTTCCATCTTGGATAACATTGAGGGTACATATGCATCCAAAGACATGACAGTGGTACAGGACTTGTTTTTTTATTACCCTGCCTAATAGTATTGTCCATGTAAGTCCGATAAGAGGAATATATCGCCTGAACAGGGACTTGAACCCTGGACCCTCAGATTAAAAGTCTGATGCTCTACCGTCTGAGCTATCCAGGCTTCGAGAGCTACACCCTTTCGATGAAAGATTGAACAAAAGTCAAAATTTCATTTATTTACACAAGCGCGACATCTAACAAAAGAAAACTACCTCTTCATACAGTTGGGCAGACGAAAGGCATGTACGGCAAAGAAAAACAAGTACTTCTGGGTACTTGTGGTATAACAGGCCCACAGCCCAAGTTGAGTCTAAATCAAAGGAAAACTCTATACTGGCAGGATTATTGACTTGATTCAATGATTCCTGTGATGACATACACTCTTCAAAGGACACAGATCCAGCGTGAAAAATGCCTCAACTCACCTATAAACCTCCATCTTGGGTAACTGTGAGGGTATATATACATACTGATTGGCTTGATTCAAGGTTTCCTGTGATGACATATACTCTCTTAAGATGACATAATTCCAGCGTGAAAAATGCCTTAACTCACATCTTGGATAACATTGAGGGTACATATGCATCCAAAGACATGACAGTGGTACAGGACTTGTTTTTTTATTACCCTACCTAATAGTATTGTCCATGTAAGTCCGATAAGAGGAATATATCGCCTGAACAGGGACTTGAACCCTGGACCCTCAGATTAAAAGTCTGATGCTCTACCGTCTGAGCTATCCAGGCTTCGAGAGCTACACCCTTTCGATGAAAGATTGAACAAAAGTCGAAATTTAATTTATTTACACAAGCGCGACATCAAACAACAGAAAACTACCTCTTCATACAGTTGGGCAGACGAAAGGCATGTACGGCAAAGAAAAACAAGTACTTCTGGGTACTTGTGGTATAACAGGCCCACAGCCCAAGTTGAGTCTAAATCAAAGGAAAACTCTATACTGGCAGGATTATTGACTACATTCAAGGATTCCTGTGATGACATACACTCTTCAAAGGACACAGATCCAGCGTGAAAAATGCCTCAACTAACCTATAAACCTACATCTTGGGTAACTGTGAGGGTATATATACAGACTTATTGACTTGATTCAAGGATTCCTGTGATGACATACACTCTTCAGAAGACACAGATCCAGCGTAAAAAATGCCTCACCTCACCTATAAAACTCCATCTTGGATAACTTTGAGGGTATATAAGCATCCAAAGACATGACAGTGGTACAGGACTTGTTTTGTTATAACACTACCTAATAGTAGTTTCCATGTAAGTCCAATAAGTGGAATATATCGCCTGAACAGGGACTTGAACCCTGGACCCTCAGATTAAAAGTCTGATGCTCTACCGTCTGAGCTATACAGGCTTCGAGAGCTACACCCTTTCGATGAAAGATTGAACAAAAGTCAAAATTTCATTTATTTACACAAGCGCGACATCTAACAACAGAAAACTACCTCTTCATACAGTTGGGCAGACGAAAGGCATGTACGGCAAAGAAAAACAAGTACTTCTGGGTACTTGTGGTATAACAGGCCCACAGCCCAAGTTGAGTCTAAATCAAAGGAAAACTCTATACTGGCAGGATTATTGACTTGATTCAATGATTCCTGTGATGACATACACTCTTCAAAGGACACAGATCCAGCGTGAAAAATGCCTCAACTCACCTATGAACCTCCATCTTGGGTAACTGTGAGGGTATATATACAGACTTATTGACTTGATTCAAGGATTCCTGTGATGACATATACTCTCTTAAGAGGACACAATTCCAGCGTGAAAAATGCCTTAACTCACCTATTAACTTCCATCTTGGATAACATTGAGGGTACATATGCATCCAAAGACATGACAGTGGTACAGGACTTGTTTTTTTATTACCCTGCCTAATAGTATTGTCCATGTAAGTCCGATAAGAGGAATATATCGCCTGAACAGGGACTTGAACCCTGGACCCTCAGATTAAAAGTCTGATGCTCTACCGTCTGAGCTATCCTGGCTTCGAGAGCTACACCCTTTCGATGAAAGATTGAACAAAAGTCAAAATTTCATTTATTTACACAAGCGCGACATCTAACAACAGAAAACTACCTCTTCATACAGTTGGGCAGACGAAAGGCATGTACGGCAAAGAAAAACAAGTACTTCTGGGTACTTGTGTTATAACAGGCCCACAGCCCAAGTTGAGTCTAAATCAAAGGAAAACTCTATACTGGCAGGATTATTGACTTGATTCAATGATTCCTGTGATGACATACACTCTTCAAAGGACACAGATCCAGCGTGAAAAATGCCTCAACTCACCTATAAACCTCCATCTTGGGTAACTGTGAGGGTATATATACATACTGATTGGCTTGATTCAAGGTTTCCTGTGATGACATATACTCTCTTAAGATGACATAATTCCAGCGTGAAAAATGCCTTAACTCACATCTTGGATAACATTGAGGGTACATATGCATCCAAAGACATGACAGTGGTACAGGACTTGTTTTTTTATTACCCTACCTAATAGTATTGTCCATGTAAGTCCGATAAGAGGAATATATCGCCTGAACAGGGACTTGAACCCTGGACCCTCAGATTAAAAGTCTGATGCTCTACCGTCTGAGCTATCCAGGCTTCGAGAGCTACACCCTTTCGATGAAAGATTGAACAAAAGTCGAAATTTCATTTATTTACACAAGCGCGACATCAAACAACAGAAAACTACCTCTTCATACAGTTGGGCAGACGAAAGGCATGTACGGCAAAGAAAAACAAGTACTTCTGGGTACTTGTGGTATAACAGGCCCACAGCCCAAGTTGAGTCTAAATCAAAGGAAAACTCTATACTGGCAGGATTATTGACTTGATTCAATGATTCCTGTGATGACATACACTCTTCAAAGGACACAGATCCAGCGTGAAAAATGCCTCAACTCACCTATGAACCTCCATCTTGGGTAACTGTGAGGGTATATATACAGACTTATTGACTTGATTCAAGGATTCCTGTGATGACATATACTCTCTTAAGAGGACACAATTCCAGCGTGAAAAATGCCTTAACTCACCTATTAACTTCCATCTTGGATAACATTGAGGGTACATATGCATCCAAAGACATGACAGTGGTACAGGACTTGTTTTTTTATTACCCTGCCTAATAGTATTGTCCATGTAAGTCCGATAAGAGGAATATATCGCCTGAACAGGGACTTGAACCCTGGACCCTCAGATTAAAAGTCTGATGCTCTACCGTCTGAGCTATCCAGGCTTCGAGAGCTACACCCTTTCGATGAAAGATTGAACAAAAGTCAAAATTTCATTTATTTACACAAGCGCGACATCTAACAACAGAAAACTACCTCTTCATACAGTTGGGCAGACGAAAGGCATGTACGGCAAAGAAAAACAAGTACTTCTGGGTACTTGTGGTATAACAGGCCCACAGCCCAAGTTGAGTCTAAATCAAAGGAAAACTCTATACTGGCAGGATTATTGACTTGATTCAATGATTCCTGTGATGACATACACTCTTCAAAGGACACAGATCCAGCGTGAAAAATGCCTCAACTCACCTATGAACCTCCATCTTGGGTAACTGTGAGGGTATATATACAGACTTATTGACTTGATTCAAGGATTCCTGTGATGACATATACTCTCTTAAGAGGACACAATTCCAGCGTGAAAAATGCCTTAACTCACCTATTAACTTCCATCTTGGATAACATTGAGGGTACATATGCATCCAAAGACATGACAGTGGTACAGGACTTGTTTTTTTATTACCCTGCCTAATAGTATTGTCCATGTAAGTCCGATAAGAGGAATATATCGCCTGAACAGGGACTTGAACCCTGGACCCTCAGATTAAAAGTCTGATGCTCTACCGTCTGAGCTATCCTGGCTTCGAGAGCTACACCCTTTCGATGAAAGATTGAACAAAAGTCAAAATTTCATTTATTTACACAAGCGCGACATCTAACAACAGAAAACTACCTCTTCATACAGTTGGGCAGACGAAAGGCATGTACGGCAAAGAAAAACAAGTACTTCTGGGTACTTGTGTTATAACAGGCCCACAGCCCAAGTTGAGTCTAAATCAAAGGAAAACTCTATACTGGCAGGATTATTGACTTGATTCAATGATTCCTGTGATGACATACACTCTTCAAAGGACACAGATCCAGCGTGAAAAATGCCTCAACTCACCTATAAACCTCCATCTTGGGTAACTGTGAGGGTATATATACATACTGATTGGCTTGATTCAAGGTTTCCTGTGATGACATATACTCTCTTAAGATGACATAATTCCAGCGTGAAAAATGCCTTAACTCACATCTTGGATAACATTGAGGGTACATATGCATCCAAAGACATGACAGTGGTACAGGACTTGTTTTTTTATTACCCTACCTAATAGTATTGTCCATGTAAGTCCGATAAGAGGAATATATCGCCTGAACAGGGACTTGAACCCTGGACCCTCAGATTAAAAGTCTGATGCTCTACCGTCTGAGCTATCCAGGCTTCGAGAGCTACACCCTTTCGATGAAAGATTGAACAAAAGTCGAAATTTCATTTATTTACACAAGCGCGACATCAAACAACAGAAAACTACCTCTTCATACAGTTGGGCAGACGAAAGGCATGTACGGCAAAGAAAAACAAGTACTTCTGGGTACTTGTGGTATAACAGGCCCACAGCCCAAGTTGAGTCTAAATCAAAGGAAAACTCTATACTGGCAGGATTATTGACTTGATTCAATGATTCCTGTGATGGCATACACTCTTCAAAGGACACAGATCCAGCGTGAAAAATGCCTCAACTCACCTATAAACCTCGATCTTGGGTAACTGTGGGGGTATATATACAGACTTATTGACTTGATCCATGATTCCTGTGATGACATATACTCTCTTAAGAGGACACAATTCCAGCGTGTAAAATGCCTTAACTCACCTATTAACTTCCATCTTGGATAACATTGAGGGTACATATGCATCCAAAGACATGACAGTGGTACAGGACTTGTTTTTTTATTACCCTACATAATAGTATTGTCAATGTAAGTCCGATAAGAGGAATATATCGCCTGAACAGGGACTTGAACCCTGGACCCTCAGATTAAAAGTCTGATGCTCTACCGTCTGAGCTATCCAGGCTTCGAGAGCTACACCCTTTCGATGAAAGATTGAACAAAAGTCGAAATTTCATTTATTTACACAAGCGCGACATCAAACAACAGAAAACTACCTCTTCATACAGTTGGGCAGACGAAAGGCATGTACGGCAAAGAAAAACAAGTACTTCTGGGTACTTGTGGTATAACAGGCCCACAGCCCAAGTTGAGTCTAAATCAAAGGAAAACTCTATACTGGCAGGATTATTGACTTGATTCAATGATTCCTGTGATGACATACACTCTTCAAAGGACACAGATCCAGCGTGAAAAATGCCTCAACTCACCTATAAACCTCCATCTTGGGTAACTGTGAGGGTATATATACATACTGATTGGCTTGATTCAAGGTTTCCTGTGATGACATATACTCTCTTAAGATGACAAAATTCCAGCGTGAAAAATGCCTTAACTCACATCTTGGATAACATTGAGGGTACATATGCATCCAAAGACATGACAGTGGTACAGGACTTGTTTTTTTATTACCCTACCTAATAGTATTGTCCATGTAAGTCCGATAAGAGGAATATATCGCCTGAACAGGGACTTGAACCCTGGACCCTCAGATTAAAAGTCTGATGCTCTACCGTCTGAGCTATCCATGCTTCGAGAGCTACACCCTTTCGATGAAAGATTGAACAAAAGTCAAAATTTAATTTATTTACACAAGCGCGACATCTAACAAAAGAAAACTACCTCTTCATACAGTTGGGCAGACGAAAGGCATGTACGGCAAAGAAAAACAAGTACTTCTGGGTACTTGTGGTATAACAGGCCCACAGCCCAAGTTGAGTCTAAATCAAAGGAAAACTCTATACTGGCAGGATTATTGACTTGATTCAATGATTCCTGTGATGACATACACTCTTCAAAGGACACAGATCCAGCGTGAAAAATGCCTCAACTCACCTATAAACCTCCATCTTGGGTAACTGTGAGGGTATATATACAGACTTATTGACTTGATCCATGATTCCTGTGATGACATATACTCTCTTAAGAGGACACAATTCCAGCATGAAAAATGCCTTAACTCACCTATTAACTTCCATCTTGGATAACATTGAGGGTACATATGCATCCAAAGACATGACAGTGGTACAGGACTTGTTTTTTTATTACCCTACATAATAGTATTGTCAATGTAAGTCCGATAAGAGGAATATATCGCCTGAATAGGGACTTGAACCCTGGACCCTCAGATTAAAAGTCTGATGCTCTACCGTCTGAGCTATCCAGGCTTCGAGAGCTACACCCTTTCGATGAAAGATTGAACAAAAGTCGAAATTTCATTTATTTACACAAGCGCGACATCAAACAACAGAAAACTACCTCTTCATACAGTTGGGCAGACGAAAGGCATGTACGGCAAAGAAAAACAAGTACTTCTGGGTACTTGTGGTATAACAGGCCCACAGCCCAAGTTGAGTCTAAATCAAAGGAAAACTCTATACTGGCAGGATTATTGACTTGATTCAATGATTCCTGTGATGACATACACTCTTCAAAGGACACAGATCCAGCGTGAAAAATGCCTCAACTCACCTATAAACCTCCATCTTGGGTAACTGTGAGGGTATATATACATACTGATTGGCTTGATTCAAGGTTTCCTGTGATGACATATACTCTCTTAAGATGACAAAATTCCAGCGTGAAAAATGCCTTAACTCACATCTTGGATAACATTGAGGGTACATATGCATCCAAAGACATGACAGTGGTACAGGACTTGTTTTTTTATTACCCTACCTAATAGTATTGTCCATGTAAGTCCGTTAAGAGGAATATATCGCCTGAACAGGGACTTGATCCCTGGACCCTCAGATTAAAAGTCTGATGCTCTACCGTCTGAGCTATCCAGGCTTCGAGAGCTACACCCTTTCGATGAAAGATTGAACAAAAGTCGAAATTTCAATTATTTACACAAGCGCGACATCTAACAAAAGAAAACTACCTCTTCATACAGTTGGGCAGACGAAAGGCATGTACGGCAAAGAAAAACAAGTACTTCTGGGTACTTGTGGTATAACAGGCCCACAGCCCAAGTTGAGTCTAAATCAAAGGAAAACTCTATACTGGCAGGATTATTGACTTGATTCAATGATTCCTGTGATGACATACACTCTTCAAAGGACACAGATCCAGCGTGAAAAATGCCTCAACTCACCTATAAACCTCCATCTTGGGTAACTGTGAGGGTATATATACAGACTTATTGACTTGATCCATGATTCCTGTGATGACATATACTCTCTTAAGAGGACACAATTCCAGCATGAAAAATGCCTTAACTCACCTATTAACTTCCATCTTGGATAACATTGAGGGTACATATGCATCCAAAGACATGACAGTGGTACAGGAGTTGTTTTTTTATTACCCTACATAATAGTATTGTCAATGTAAGTCCGATAAGAGGAATATATCGCCTGAACAGGGACTTGAACCCTGGACCCTCAGATTAAAAGTCTGATGCTCTACCGTCTGAGCTATCTAGGCTTCGAGAGCTACACCCTTTCGATGAAAGATTGAACAAAAGTCAAAATTTCATTTATTTACACAAGCGCGACATCTAACAAAAGAAAACTACCTCTTCATACAGTTGGGCAGACGAAAGGCATGTACGGCAAAGAAAAACAAGTACTTCTGGGTACTTGTGGTATAACAGGCCCACAGCCCAAGTTGAGTCTAAATCAAAGGAAAACTCTATACTGGCAGGATTATTGACTTGATTCAATGATTCCTGTGATGACATACACTCTTCAAAGGACACAGATCCAGCGTGAAAAATGCCTCAACTCACCTATAAACCTCCATCTTGGGTAACTGTGAGGGTATATATACAGACTTATTGACTTGATCCATGATTCCTGTGATGACATACACTCTTCAGAAGACACAGATCCAGCGTAAAAAATGCCTCACCTCACCTATAAAACTCCATCTTGGATAACTTTGAGGGTATATAAGCATCCAAAGACATGACAGTGGTACAGGACTTGTTTTGTTATAACACTACCTAATAGTAGTTTCCATGTAAGTCCAATAAGTGGAATATATCGCCTGAACAGGGACTTGAACCCTGGACCCTCAGATTAAAAGTCTGATGCTCTACCGTCTGAGCTATACAGGCTTCGAGAGCTACACCCTTTCGATGAAAGATTGAACAAAAGTCAAAATTTCATTTATTTACACAAGCGCGACATCTAACAACAGAAAACTACCTCTTCATACAGTTGGGCAGACGAAAGGCATGTACGGCAAAGAAAAACAAGTACTTCTGGGTACTTGTGGTATAACAGGCCCACAGCCCAAGTTGAGTCTAAATCAAAGGAAAACTCTATACTGGCAGGATTATTGACTTGATTCAATGATTCCTGTGATGACATACACTCTTCAAAGGATACAGATCCAGCGTGAAAAATGCCTCAACTCACCTATGAACCTCCATCTTGGGTAACTGTGAGGGTATATATACAGACTTATTGACTTGATTCAAGGATTCCTGTGATGACATATACTCTCTTAAGAGGACACAATTCCAGCGTGAAAAATGCCTTAACTCACCTATTAACTTCCATCTTGGATAACATTGAGGGTACATATGCATCCAAAGACATGACAGTGGTACAGGACTTGTTTTTTTATTACCCTACATAATAGTATTGTCAATGTAAGTCCGATAAGAGGAATATATCGCCTGAACAGGGACTTGAACCCTGGACCCTCAGATTAAAAGTCCGATGCTCTACCGTCTGAGCTATCCAGGCTTCGAGAGCTACACCCTTTCGATGAAAGATTGAACAAAAGTCGAAATTTCATTTATTTACACAAGCGCGACATCAAACAACAGAAAACTACCTCTTCATACAGTTGGGCAGACGAAAGGCATGTACGGCAAAGAAAAACAAGTACTTCTGGGTACTTGTGGTATAACAGGCCCACAGCCCAAGTTGAGTCTAAATCAAAGGAAAACTCTATACTGGCAGGATTATTGACTTGATTCAATGATTCCTGTGATGACATACACTCTTCAAAGGACACAGATCCAGCGTGAAAAATGCCTCAACTCACCTATAAACCTACATCTTGGGTAACTGTGAGGGTATATATACAGACTTATTGACTTGATCCATGATTCCTGTGATGACATATACTCTCTTAAGAGGACACAATTCCAGCGTGAAAAATGCCTTAACTCACCTATTAACTTCCATCTTGGATAACATTGAGGGTACATATGCATCCAAAGACATGACAGTGGTACAGGACTTGTTTTTTTATTACCCTACATAATAGTATTGTCCATGTAAGTCCTATAAGAGGAATATATCGCCTGAACAGGGACTTGAACCCTGGACCCTCAGATTAAAAGTCTGATGCTCTACCGTCTGAGCTATCCAGGCTTCGATAGCTACACCCTTTCGATGAAAGATTGAACAAAAGTCAAAATTTCATTTATTTACACAAGCACGACATCTAACAACAGAAAACTACCTCTTCATACAGTTGGGCAGTCGAAAGGCATGTACGGCAAAGAAAATCAAGTACTTCTGGGTACTTTTGGTATAAAAGGCCCACAGCCCAAGTTGAGTCTAAATCAAAGGAAAACTCTATACTGGCAGGATTATTGACTACATTCAAGGATTCCTGTGATGACATACACTCTTCAAAGGACACAGATCCAGCGTGAAAAATGCCTCAACTCACCTATAAAGCTCCATCTTGGGTAACTGTGAGGGTATATATACAGACTTATTGACTTGATCCATGATTCCTGTGATGACATATACTCTCTTAAGAGGACACAATTCCAGCGTGAAAAATGCCTTAACTCACCTATTAACTTCCATCTTGGATAACATTGAGGGTACATATGCATCCAAAGACATGACAGTGGTACAGGACTTGTTTTTTTATTACCCTACATAAAAGTATTGTCAATGTAAGTCCGATAAGAGGAATATATCGCCTGAACAGGGACTTGAACCCTGGACCCTCAGATTAAAAGTGTGATGCTCTACCGTCTGAGCTATCCAGGCTTCGAGAGCTACACCCTTTCGATGAAAGATTGAACAAAGGTCGAAATTTCATTTATTTACACAAGCGCGACATCAAACAACAGAAAACTACCTCTTCATACAGTTGGGCAGACGAAAGGCATGTACGGCAAAGAAAAACAAGTACTTCTGGGTACTTGTGGTATAACAGGCCCACAGCCCGAGTTGAGTCTAAATCAAAGGAAAACTCTATACTGGCAGGATTATTGACTTGATTCAATGATTCCTGTGATGACATACACTCTTCAAAGGACACAGATCCAGCGTGAAAAATGCCTCAACTCACCTATAAACCTCCATCTTGGGTAACTGTGAGGGTATATATACATACTGATTGGCTTGATTCAAGGTTTCCTGTGATGACATATACTCTCTTAAGATGACAAAATTCCAGCGTGAAAAATGCCTTAACTCACATCTTGGATAACATTGAGGGTACATATGCATCCAAAGACATGACAGTTGTACAGGACTTGTTTTTTTATTACCCTACCTAATAGTATTGTCCATGTAAGTCCGATAAGAGGAATATATCGCCTGAACAGGGACTTGAACCCTGGACCCTCAGATTAAAAGTCTGATGCTCTACCGTCTGAGCTATCCAGGCTTCGAGAGCTACACCCTTTCGATGAAAGGTTGAACAAAAGTCAAAATTTCATTTATTTACACAAGCGCGACATCTAACAACAGAAAACTACCTCTTCATACAGTTGGGCAGTCGAAAGGCATGTACGGCAAAGAAAATCAAGTACTTCTGGGTACTTTTGGTATAGAAGACCCACAGCCCAAGTTGAGTCTAAATCAAAGGAAAACTCTATACTGGCAGGATTATTGACTACATTCAAGGATTCCTGTGATGACATACACTCTTCAAAGGACACAGATCCAGCGTGAAAAATGCCTCAACTCACCTATAAACCTACATCTTGGGTAACTGTGAGGGTATATATACAGACTTATTGACTTGAATCAAGGATTCCTGTGATGACATACACTCTTCAGAAGACACAGATCCAGCGTAAAAAATGCCTTACCTCACCTATAAAACTCCATCTTGGGTAACTGTGAGGGTATATATACAGACTTATTGACTTGATTCAAGGATTCCTGTGATGACATATACTCTCTTAAGAGGACACAATTCCAGCGTGAAAAATGCCTTAACTCACCTATTAACTTCCATCTTGGATAACATTGAGGGTACATATGCATCCAAAGACATGACAGTGGTACAGGACTTGTTTTTTTATTACCCTGCCTAATAGTATTGTCCATGTAAGTCCGATAAGAGGAATATATCGCCTGAACAGGGACTTGAACCCTGGACCCTCAGATTAAAAGTCTGATGCTCTACCGTCTGAGCTATCCAGGCTTCGAGAGCTACACCCTTTCGATGAAAGATTGAACAAAAGTCGAAATTTCAATTATTTACACAAGCGCGACATCAAACAACAGAAAACTACCTCTTCATACAGTTGGGCAGACGAAAGGCATGTACGGCAAAGAAAAACAAGTACTTCTGGGTACTTGTGGTATAACAGGCCCACAGCCCAAGTTGAGTCTAAATCAAAGGAAAACTCTATACTGGCAGGATTATTGACTTGATTCAATGATTCCTGTGATGACATACACTCTTCAAAGGACACAGATCCAGCGTGAAAAATGCCTCAACTCACCTATAAACCTCCATCTTGGGTAACTGTGAGGGTATATATACATACTGATTGGTTTGATTCAAGGTTTCCTGTGATGACATATACTCTCTTAAGATGACAAAATTCCAGCGTGAAAAATGCCTTAACTCACATCTTGGATAACATTGAGGGTACATATGCATCCAAAGACATGACAGTGGTACAGGACTTGTTTTTTTATTACCCTACCTAATAGTATTGTCCATGTAAGTCCGATAAGAGGAATATATCGCCTGAACAGGGACTTGAACCCTGGACCCTCAGATTAAAAGTCTGATGCTCTACCGTCTGAGCTATCCAGGCTTTGAGAGCTACACCCTTTCGATGAAAGGTTGAACAAAAGTCAAAATTTCATTTATTTACACAAGCGCGACATCTAACAAAAGAAAACTACCTCTTCATACAGTTGGGCAGACGAAAGGCATGTACGGCAAAGAAAATCAAGTACTTCTGGGTACTTTTGGTATAGAAGACCCACAGCCCAAGTTGAGTCTAAATCAAAGGAAAACTCTATACTGGCAGGAATATTGACTACATTCAAGGATTCCTGTGATGACATACACTCTTCAAAGGACACAGATCCAGCGTGAAAAATGCCTCAACTCACCTATAAACCTACATCTTGGGTAACTGTGAGGGTATATATACAGACTTATTGACTTGATTCAAGGATTCCTGTGATGACATACACTCTTCAGAAGACACAGATCCAGCGTAAAAAATGCCTTACCTCACCTATAAAACTCCATCTTGGGTAACTGTGAGGGTATATATACAGACTTATTGACTTGATTCAAGGATTCCTGTGATGACATATACTCTCTTAAGAGGACACAATTCCAGCGTGAAAAATGCCTTAACTCACCTATTAACTTCCATCTTGGATAACATTGAGGGTACATATGCATCCAAAGACATGACAGTGGTACAGGACTTGTTTTTTTATTACCCTGCCTAATAGTATTGTCCATGTAAGTCCGATAAGAGGAATATATCGCCTGAACAGGGACTTGAACCCTGGACCCTCAGATTAAAAGTCTGATGCTCTACCGTCTGAGCTATACAGGCTTCGAGAGCTACACCCTTTCGATGAAAGATTGAACAAAAGTCGAAATTTCATTTATTTACACAAGCGCGACATCAAACAACAGAAAACTACCTCTTCATACAGTTGGGCAGACGAAAGGCATGTACGGCAAAGAAAAACAAGTACTTCTGGGTACTTGTGGTATAACAGGCCCACAGCCCAAGTTGAGTCTAAATCAAAGGAAAACTCTATACTGGCAGGATTATTGACTTGATTCAATGATTCCTGTGATGACATACACTCTTCAAAGGACACAGATCCAGCGTGAAAAATGCCTCAACTCACCTATAAACCTACATCTTGGGTAACTGTGAGGGTATATATACAGACTTATTGACTTGATCCATGATTCCTGTGATGACATATACTCTCTTAAGAGGACACAATTCCAGCGTGAAAAATGCCTTAACTCACCTATTAACTTCCATCTTGGATAACATTGAGGGTACATATGCATCCAAAGACATGACAGTGGTACAGGACTTGTTTTTTTATTACCCTACATAATAGTATTGTCCATGTAAGTCCTATAAGAGGAATATATCGCCTGAACAGGGACTTGAACCCTGGACCCTCAGATTAAAAGTCTGATGCTCTACCGTCTGAGCTATCCAGGCTTCGATAGCTACACCCTTTCGATGAAAGATTGAACAAAAGTCAAAATTTCATTTATTTACACAAGCACGACATCTAACAACAGAAAACTACCTCTTCATACAGTTGGGCAGTCGAAAGGCATGTACGGCAAAGAAAATCAAGTACTTCTGGGTACTTTTGGTATAAAAGGCCCACAGCCCAAGTTGAGTCTAAATCAAAGGAAAACTCTATACTGGCAGGATTATTGACTACATTCAAGGATTCCTGTGATGACATACACTCTTCAAAGGACACAGATCCAGCGTGAAAAATGCCTCAACTCACCTATAAAGCTCCATCTTGGGTAACTGTGAGGGTATATATACAGACTTATTGACTTGATCCATGATTCCTGTGATGACATATACTCTCTTAAGAGGACACAATTCCAGCGTGAAAAATGCCTTAACTCACCTATTAACTTCCATCTTGGATAACATTGAGGGTACATATGCATCCAAAGACATGACAGTGGTACAGGACTTGTTTTTTTATTACCCTACATAATAGTATTGTCAATGTAAGTCCGATAAGAGGAATATATCGCCTGAACAGGGACTTGAACCCTGGACCCTCAGATTAAAAGTGTGATGCTCTACCGTCTGAGCTATCCAGGCTTCGAGAGCTACACCCTTTCGATGAAAGATTGAACAAAAGTCGAAATTTCATTTATTTACACAAGCGCGACATCAAACAACAGAAAACTACCTCTTCATACAGTTGGGCAGACGAAAGGCATGTACGGCAAAGAAAAACAAGTACTTCTGGGTACTTGTGGTATAACAGGCCCACAGCCCGAGTTGAGTCTAAATCAAAGGAAAACTCTATACTGGCAGGATTATTGACTTGATTCAATGATTCCTGTGATGACATACACTCTTCAAAGGACACAGATCCAGCGTGAAAAATGCCTCAACTCACCTATAAACCTCCATCTTGGGTAACTGTGAGGGTATATATACATACTGATTGGCTTGATTCAAGGTTTCCTGTGATGACATATACTCTCTTAAGATGACAAAATTCCAGCGTGAAAAATGCCTTAACTCACATCTTGGATAACATTGAGGGTACATATGCATCCAAAGACATGACAGTTGTACAGGACTTGTTTTTTTATTACCCTACCTAATAGTATTGTCCATGTAAGTCCGATAAGAGGAATATATCGCCTGAACAGGGACTTGAACCCTGGACCCTCAGATTAAAAGTCTGATGCTCTACCGTCTGAGCTATCCAGGCTTCGAGAGCTACACCCTTTCGATGAAAGGTTGAACAAAAGTCAAAATTTCATTTATTTACACAAGCGCGACATCTAACAACAGAAAACTACCTCTTCATACAGTTGGGCAGTCGAAAGGCATGTACGGCAAAGAAAATCAAGTACTTCTGGGTACTTTTGGTATAGAAGACCCACAGCCCAAGTTGAGTCTAAATCAAAGGAAAACTCTATACTGGCAGGATTATTGACTACATTCAAGGATTCCTGTGATGACATACACTCTTCAAAGGACACAGATCCAGCGTGAAAAATGCCTCAACTCACCTATAAACCTACATCTTGGGTAACTGTGAGGGTATATATACAGACTTATTGACTTGAATCAAGGATTCCTGTGATGACATACACTCTTCAGAAGACACAGATCCAGCGTAAAAAATGCCTTACCTCACCTATAAAACTCCATCTTGGGTAACTGTGAGGGTATATATACAGACTTATTGACTTGATTCAAGGATTCCTGTGATGACATATACTCTCTTAAGAGGACACAATTCCAGCGTGAAAAATGCCTTAACTCACCTATTAACTTCCATCTTGGATAACATTGAGGGTACATATGCATCCAAAGACATGACAGTGGTACAGGACTTGTTTTTTTATTACCCTGCCTAATAGTATTGTCCATGTAAGTCCGATAAGAGGAATATATCGCCTGAACAGGGACTTGAACCCTGGACCCTCAGATTAAAAGTCTGATGCTCTACCGTCTGAGCTATCCAGGCTTCGAGAGCTACACCCTTTCGATGAAAGATTGAACAAAAGTCGAAATTTCAATTATTTACACAAGCGCGACATCAAACAACAGAAAACTACCTCTTCATACAGTTGGGCAGACGAAAGGCATGTACGGCAAAGAAAAACAAGTACTTCTGGGTACTTGTGGTATAACAGGCCCACAGCCCAAGTTGAGTCTAAATCAAAGGAAAACTCTATACTGGCAGGATTATTGACTTGATTCAATGATTCCTGTGATGACATACACTCTTCAAAGGACACAGATCCAGCGTGAAAAATGCCTCAACTCACCTATAAACCTCCATCTTGGGTAACTGTGAGGGTATATATACATACTGATTGGTTTGATTCAAGGTTTCCTGTGATGACATATACTCTCTTAAGATGACAAAATTCCAGCGTGAAAAATGCCTTAACTCACATTCTTGGATAACATTGAGGGTACATATGCATCCAAAGACATGACAGTGGTACAGGACTTGTTTTTTTACTACCCTACCTAATAGTATTGTCCATGTAAGTCCGATAAGAGGAATATATCGCCTGAACAGGGACTTGAACCCTGGACCCTCAGATTAAAAGTCTGATGCTCTACCGTCTGAGCTATCCAGGCTTCGAGAGCTACACCCTTTCGATGAAAGGTTGAACAAAAGTCAAAATTTCATTTATTTACACAAGCGCGACATCTAACAAAAGAAAACTACCTCTTCATACAGTTGGGCAGACGAAAGGCATGTACGGCAAAGAAAATCAAGTACTTCTGGGTACTTTTGGTATAGAAGACCCACAGCCCAAGTTGAGTCTAAATCAAAGGAAAACTCTATACTGGCAGGAATATTGACTACATTCAAGGATTCCTGTGATGACATACACTCTTCAAAGGACACAGATCCAGCGTGAAAAATGCCTCAACTCACCTATAAACCTACATCTTGGGTAACTGTGAGGGTATATATACAGACTTATTGACTTGATTCAAGGATTCCTGTGATGACATACACTCTTCAGAAGACACAGATCCAGCGTAAAAAATGCCTTACCTCACCTATAAAACTCCATCTTGGGTAACTGTGAGGGTATATATACAGACTTATTGACTTGATTCAAGGATTCCTGTGATGACATATACTCTCTTAAGAGGACACAATTCCAGCGTGAAAAATGCCTTAACTCACCTATTAACTTCCATCTTGGATAACATTGAGGGTACATATGCATCCAAAGACATGACAGTGGTACAGGACTTGTTTTTTTATTACCCTGCCTAATAGTATTGTCCAGGTAAGTCCGATAAGAGGAATATATCGCCTGAACAGGGACTTGAACCCTGGACCCTCAGATTAAAAGTCTGATGCTCTACCGTCTGAGCTATCCAGGCTTCGAGAGCTACACCCTTTCGATGAAAGATTGAACAAAAGTCGAAATTTCATTTATTTACACAAGCGCGACATCAAACAACAGAAAACTACCTCTTCATACAGTTGGGCAGACGAAAGGCATGTACGGCAAAGAAAAACAAGTACTTCTGGGTACTTGTGGTATAACAGGCCCACAGCCCAAGTTGAGTCTAAATCAAAGGAAAACTCTATACTGGCAGGATTATTGACTTGATTCAATGATTCCTGTGATGACATACACTCTTCAAAGGACACAGATCCAGCGTGAAAAATGCCTCAACTCACCTATGAACCTCCATCTTGGGTAACTGTGAGGGTATATATACAGACTTATTGACTTGATTCAAGGATTCCTGTGATGACATATACTCTCTTAAGAGGACACAATTCCAGCGTGAAAAATGCCTTAACTCACCTATTAACTTCCATCTTGGATAACATTGAGGGTACATATGCATCCAAAGACATGACAGTGGTACAGGACTTGTTTTTTTATTACCCTGCCTAATAGTATTGTCCATGTAAGTCCGATAAGAGGAATATATCGCCTGAACAGGGACTTGAACCCTGGACCCTCAGATTAAAAGTCTGATGCTCTACCGTCTGAGCTATCCAGGCTTCGAGAGCTACACCCTTTCGATGAAAGATTGAACAAAAGTCAAAATTTCATTTATTTACACAAGCGCGACATCTAACAACAGAAAACTACCTCTTCATACAGTTGGGCAGACGAAAGGCATGTACGGCAAAGAAAAACAAGTACTTCTGGGTACTTGTGTTATAACAGGCCCACAGCCCAAGTTGAGTCTAAATCAAAGGAAAACTCTATACTGGCAGGATTATTGACTTGATTCAATGATTCCTGTGATGACATACACTCTTCAAAGGACACAGATCCAGCGTGAAAAATGCCTCAACTCACCTATAAACCTCCATCTTGGGTAACTGTGAGGGTATATATACATACTGATTGGCTTGATTCAAGGTTTCCTGTGATGACATATACTCTCTTAAGATGACATAATTCCAGCGTGAAAAATGCCTTAACTCACATCTTGGATAACATTGAGGGTACATATGCATCCAAAGACATGACAGTGGTACAGGACTTGTTTTTTTATTACCCTACCTAATAGTATTGTCCATGTAAGTCCGATAAGAGGAATATATCGACTGAACAGGGACTTGAACCCTGGACCCTCAGATTAAAAGTCTGATGCTCTACCGTCTGAGCTATCCAGGCTTCGAGAGCTACACCCTTTCGATGAAAGATTGAACAAAAGTCGAAATTTCATTTATTTACACAAGCGCGACATCAAACAACAGAAAACTACCTCTTCATACAGTTGGGCAGACGAAAGGCATGTACGGCAAAGAAAAACAAGTACTTCTGGGTACTTGTGGTATAACAGGCCCACAGCCCAAGTTGAGTCTAAATCAAAGGAAAACTCTATACTGGCAGGATTATTGACTTGATTCAATGATTCCTGTGATGACATACACTCTTCAAAGGACACAGATCCAGCGTGAAAAATGCCTCAACTCACCTATAAACCTCCATCTTGGGTAACTGTGAGGGTATATATACATACTGATTGGCTTGATTCAAGGTTTCCTGTGATGACATATACTCTCTTAAGATGACAAAATTCCAGCGTGAAAAATGCCTTAACTCACATCTTGGATAACATTGAGGGTACATATGCATCCAAAGACATGACAGTGGTACAGGACTTGTTTTTTTATTACCCTACCTAATAGTATTGTCCATGTAAGTCCGATAAGAGGAATATATCGCCTGAACAGGGACTTGAACCCTGGACCCTCAGATTAAAAGTCTGATGCTCTACCGTCTGAGCTATCCATGCTTCGAGAGCTACACCCTTTCGATGAAAGATTGAACAAAAGTCAAAATTTAATTTATTTACACAAGCGCGACATCTAACAAAAGAAAACTACCTCTTCATACAGTTGGGCAGACGAAAGGCATGTACGGCAAAGAAAAACAAGTACTTCTGGGTACTTGTGGTATAACAGGCCCACAGCCCAAGTTGAGTCTAAATCAAAGGAAAACTCTATACTGGCAGGATTATTGACTTGATTCAATGATTCCTGTGATGACATACACTCTTCAAAGGACACAGATCCAGCGTGAAAAATGCCTCAACTCACCTATAAACCTCCATCTTGGGTAACTGTGAGGGTATATATACAGACTTATTGACTTGATCCATGATTCCTGTGATGACATATACTCTCTTAAGAGGACACAATTCCAGCATGAAAAATGCCTTAACTCACCTATTAACTTCCATCTTGGATAACATTGAGGGTACATATGCATCCAAAGACATGACAGTGGTACAGGACTTGTTTTTTTATTACCCTACATAATAGTATTGTCAATGTAAGTCCGATAAGAGGAATATATCGCCTGAACAGGGACTTGAACCCTGGACCCTCAGATTAAATGTCTGATGCTCTACCGTCTGAGCTATCCAGGCTTCGAGAGCTACACCCTTTCGATGAAAGATTGAACAAAAGTCGAAATTTCATTTATTTACACAAGCGCGACATCAAACAACAGAAAACTACCTCTTCATACAGTTGGGCAGACGAAAGGCATGTACGGCAAAGAAAAACAAGTACTTCTGGGTACTTGTGGTATAACAGGCCCACAGCCCAAGTTGAGTCTAAATCAAAGGAAAACTCTATACTGGCAGGATTATTGACTTGATTCAATGATTCCTGTGATGACATACACTCTTCAAAGGACACAGATCCAGCGTGAAAAATGCCTCAACTCACCTATAAACCTCCATCTTGGGTAACTGTGAGGGTATATATACATACTGATTGGCTTGATTCAAGGTTTCCTGTGATGACATATACTCTCTTAAGATGACAAAATTCCAGCGTGAAAAATGCCTTAACTCACATCTTGGATAACATTGAGGGTACATATGCATCCAAAGACATGACAGTGGTACAGGACTTGTTTTTTTATTACCCTACCTAATAGTATTGTCCATGTAAGTCCGTTAAGAGGAATATATCGCCTGAACAGGGACTTGATCCCTGGACCCTCAGATTAAAAGTCTGATGCTCTACCGTCTGAGCTATCCAGGCTTCGAGAGCTACACCCTTTCGATGAAAGATTGAACAAAAGTCGAAATTTCAATTATTTACACAAGCGCGACATCAAACAACAGAAAACTACCTCTTCATACAGTTGGGCAGACGAAAGGCATGTACGGCAAAGAAAAACAAGTACTTCTGGGTACTTGTGGTATAATAGGCCCACAGCCCAAGTTGAGTCTAAATCAAAGGAAAACTCTATACTGGCAGGATTATTGACTTGATTCAATGATTCCTGTGATGACATACACTCTTCAAAGGACACAGATCCAGCGTGAAAAATGCCTCAACTCACCTATAAACCTCCATCTTGGGTAACTGTGAGGGTATATATACATACTGATTGGCTTGATTCAAGGTTTCCTGTGATGACATATACTCTCTTAAGATGACAAAATTCCAGCGTGAAAAATGCCTTAACTCACATCTTGGATAACATTGAGGGTACATATGCATCCAAAGACATGACAGTGGTACAGGACTTGTTTTTTTATTACCCTACCTAATAGTATTGTCCATGTAAGTCCGATAAGAGGAATATATCGCCTGAACAGGGACTTGAACCCTGGACCCTCAGATTAAAAGTCTGATGCTCTACCGTCTGAGCTATCCAGGCTTCGAGAGCTACACCCTTTCGATGAAAGATTGAACAAAAGTCAAAATTTCATTTATTTACACAAGCGCGACATCTAACAAAAGAAAACTACCTCTTCATACAGTTGGGCAGACGAAAGGCATGTACGGCAAAGAAAAACAAGTACTTCTGGGTACTTGTGGTATAACAGGCCCACAGCCCAAGTTGAGTCTAAATCAAAGGAAAACTCTATACTGGCAGGATTATTGACTTGATTCAATGATTCCTGTGATGACATACACTCTTCAAAGGACACAGATCCAGCGTGAAAAATGCCTCAACTCACCTATAAACCTCCATCTTGGGTAACTGTGAGGGTATATATACAGACTTATTGACTTGATCCATGATTCCTGTGATGACATATACTCTCTTAAGAGGACACAATTCCAGCATGAAAAATGCCTTAACTCACCTATTAACTTCCATCTTGGATAACATTGAGGGTACATATGCATCCAAAGACATGACAGTGGTACAGGAGTTGTTTTTTTATTACCCTACATAATAGTATTGTCAATGTAAGTCCGATAAGAGGAATATATCGCCTGAACAGGGACTTGAACCCTGGACCCTCAGATTAAAAGTCTGATGCTCTACCGTCTGAGCTATCTAGGCTTCGAGAGCTACACCCTTTCGATGAAAGATTGAACAAAAGTCAAAATTTCATTTATTTACACAAGCGCGACATCTAACAAAAGAAAACTACCTCTTCATACAGTTGGGCAGACGAAAGGCATGTACGGCAAAGAAAAACAAGTACTTCTGGGTACTTGTGGTATAACAGGCCCACAGCCCAAGTTGAGTCTAAATCAAAGGAAAACTCTATACTGGCAGGATTATTGACTTGATTCAATGATTCCTGTGATGACATACACTCTTCAAAGGACACAGATCCAGCGTGAAAAATGCCTCAACTCACCTATAAACCTCCATCTTGGGTAACTGTGAGGGTATATATACAGACTTATTGACTTGATCCATGATTCCTGTGATGACATATACTCTCTTAAGAGGACACAATTCCAGCGTGAAAAATGCCTTAACTCACCTATTAACTTCCATCTTGGATAACATTGAGGGTACATATGCATCCAAAGACATGACAGTGGTACAGGACTTGTTTTTTTATTACCCTACATAATAGTATTGTCCATGTAAGTCCTATAAGAGGAATATATCGCCTGAACAGGGACTTGAACCCTGGACCCTCAGATTAAAAGTCTGATGCTCTACCGTCTGAGCTATCCAGGCTTCGATAGCTACACCCTTTCGATGAAAGATTGAACAAAAGTCAAAATTTCATTTATTTACACAAGCACGACATCTAACAACAGAAAACTACCTCTTCATACAGTTGGGCAGTCGAAAGGCATGTACGGCAAAGAAAATCAAGTACTTCTGGGTACTTTTGGTATAAAAGGCCCACAGCCCAAGTTGAGTCTAAATCAAAGGAAAACTCTATACTGGCAGGATTATTGACTACATTCAAGGATTCCTGTGATGACATACACTCTTCAAAGGACACAGATCCAGCGTGAAAAATGCCTCAACTCACCTATAAAGCTCCATCTTGGGTAACTGTGAGGGTATATATACAGACTTATTGACTTGATCCATGATTCCTGTGATGACATATACTCTCTTAAGAGGACACAATTCCAGCGTGAAAAATGCCTTAACTCACCTATTAACTTCCATCTTGGATAACATTGAGGGTACATATGCATCCAAAGACATGACAGTGGTACAGGACTTGTTTTTTTATTACCCTACCTAATAGTATTGTCCATGTAAGTCCGATAAGAGGAATATATCGCCTGAACAGGGACTTGAACCCTGGACCCTCAGATTAAAAGTCTGATGCTCTACCGTCTGAGCTATCCAGGCTTCGAGAGCTACACCCTTTCGATGAAAGATTGAACAAAAGTCAAAATTTCATTTATTTACACAAGCGCGACATCTAACAAAAGAAAACTACCTCTTCATACAGTTGGGCAGACGAAAGGCATGTACGGCAAAGAAAAACAAGTACTTCTGGGTACTTGTGGTATAACAGGCCCACAGCCCAAGTTGAGTCTAAATCAAAGGAAAACTCTATACTGGCAGGATTATTGACTTGATTCAATGATTCCTGTGATGACATACACTCTTCAAAGGACACAGATCCAGCGTGAAAAATGCCTCAACTCACCTATAAACCTCCATCTTGGGTAACTGTGAGGGTATATATACAGACTTATTGACTTGATCCATGATTCCTGTGATGACATATACTCTCTTAAGAGGACACAATTCCAGCATGAAAAATGCCTTAACTCACCTATTAACTTCCATCTTGGATAACATTGAGGGTACATATGCATCCAAAGACATGACAGTGGTACAGGAGTTGTTTTTTTATTACCCTACATAATAGTATTGTCAATGTAAGTCCGATAAGAGGAATATATCGCCTGAACAGGGACTTGAACCCTGGACCCTCAGATTAAAAGTCTGATGCTCTACCGTCTGAGCTATCTAGGCTTCGAGAGCTACACCCTTTCGATGAAAGATTGAACAAAAGTCAAAATTTCATTTATTTACACAAGCGCGACATCTAACAAAAGAAAACTACCTCTTCATACAGTTGGGCAGACGAAAGGCATGTACGGCAAAGAAAAACAAGTACTTCTGGGTACTTGTGGTATAACAGGCCCACAGCCCAAGTTGAGTCTAAATCAAAGGAAAACTCTATACTGGCAGGATTATTGACTTGATTCAATGATTCCTGTGATGACATACACTCTTCAAAGGACACAGATCCAGCGTGAAAAATGCCTCAACTCACCTATAAACCTCCATCTTGGGTAACTGTGAGGGTATATATACAGACTTATTGACTTGATCCATGATTCCTGTGATGACATATACTCTCTTAAGAGGACACAATTCCAGCGTGAAAAATGCCTTAACTCACCTATTAACTTCCATCTTGGATAACATTGAGGGTACATATGCATCCAAAGACATGACAGTGGTACAGGACTTGTTTTTTTATTACCCTACATAATAGTATTGTCCATGTAAGTCCTATAAGAGGAATATATCGCCTGAACAGGGACTTGAACCCTGGACCCTCAGATTAAAAGTCTGATGCTCTACCGTCTGAGCTATCCAGGCTTCGATAGCTACACCCTTTCGATGAAAGATTGAACAAAAGTCAAAATTTCATTTATTTACACAAGCACGACATCTAACAACAGAAAACTACCTCTTCATACAGTTGGGCAGTCGAAAGGCATGTACGGCAAAGAAAATCAAGTACTTCTGGGTACTTTTGGTATAAAAGGCCCACAGCCCAAGTTGAGTCTAAATCAAAGGAAAACTCTATACTGGCAGGATTATTGACTACATTCAAGGATTCCTGTGATGACATACACTCTTCAAAGGACACAGATCCAGCGTGAAAAATGCCTCAACTCACCTATAAAGCTCCATCTTGGGTAACTGTGAGGGTATATATACAGACTTATTGACTTGATCCATGATTCCTGTGATGACATATACTCTCTTAAGAGGACACAATTCCAGCGTGAAAAATGCCTTAACTCACCTATTAACTTCCATCTTGGATAACATTGAGGGTACATATGCATCCAAAGACATGACAGTGGTACAGGACTTGTTTTTTTATTACCCTACATAATAGTATTGTCAATGTAAGTCCGATAAGAGGAATATATCGCCTGAACAGGGACTTGAACCCTGGACCCTCAGATTAAAAGTGTGATGCTCTACCGTCTGAGCTATCCAGGCTTCGAGAGCTACACCCTTTCGATGAAAGATTGAACAAAAGTCGAAATTTCATTTATTTACACAAGCGCGACATCAAACAACAGAAAACTACCTCTTCATACAGTTGGGCAGACGAAAGGCATGTACGGCAAAGAAAAACAAGTACTTCTGGGTACTTGTGGTATAACAGGCCCACAGCCCGAGTTGAGTCTAAATCAAAGGAAAACTCTATACTGGCAGGATTATTGACTTGATTCAATGATTCCTGTGATGACATACACTCTTCAAAGGACACAGATCCAGCGTGAAAAATGCCTCAACTCACCTATAAACCTCCATCTTGGGTAACTGTGAGGGTATATATACATACTGATTGGCTTGATTCAAGGTTTCCTGTGATGACATATACTCTCTTAAGATGACAAAATTCCAGCGTGAAAAATGCCTTAACTCACATCTTGGATAACATTGAGGGTACATATGCATCCAAAGACATGACAGTTGTACAGGACTTGTTTTTTTATTACCCTACCTAATAGTATTGTCCATGTAAGTCCGATAAGAGGAATATATCGCCTGAACAGGGACTTGAACCCTGGACCCTCAGATTAAAAGTCTGATGCTCTACCGTCTGAGCTATCCAGGCTTCGAGAGCTACACCCTTTCGATGAAAGGTTGAACAAAAGTCAAAATTTCATTTATTTACACAAGCGCGACATCTAACAACAGAAAACTACCTCTTCATACAGTTGGGCAGTCGAAAGGCATGTACGGCAAAGAAAATCAAGTACTTCTGGGTACTTTTGGTATAGAAGACCCACAGCCCAAGTTGAGTCTAAATCAAAGGAAAACTCTATACTGGCAGGATTATTGACTACATTCAAGGATTCCTGTGATGACATACACTCTTCAAAGGACACAGATCCAGCGTGAAAAATGCCTCAACTCACCTATAAACCTACATCTTGGGTAACTGTGAGGGTATATATACAGACTTATTGACTTGAATCAAGGATTCCTGTGATGACATACACTCTTCAGAAGACACAGATCCAGCGTAAAAAATGCCTTACCTCACCTATAAAACTCCATCTTGGGTAACTGTGAGGGTATATATACAGACTTATTGACTTGATTCAAGGATTCCTGTGATGACATATACTCTCTTAAGAGGACACAATTCCAGCGTGAAAAATGCCTTAACTCACCTATTAACTTCCATCTTGGATAACATTGAGGGTACATATGCATCCAAAGACATGACAGTGGTACAGGACTTGTTTTTTTATTACCCTGCCTAATAGTATTGTCCATGTAAGTCCGATAAGAGGAATATATCGCCTGAACAGGGACTTGAACCCTGGACCCTCAGATTAAAAGTCTGATGCTCTACCGTCTGAGCTATCCAGGCTTCGAGAGCTACACCCTTTCGATGAAAGATTGAACAAAAGTCGAAATTTCAATTATTTACACAAGCGCGACATCAAACAACAGAAAACTACCTCTTCATACAGTTGGGCAGACGAAAGGCATGTACGGCAAAGAAAAACAAGTACTTCTGGGTACTTGTGGTATAACAGGCCCACAGCCCAAGTTGAGTCTAAATCAAAGGAAAACTCTATACTGGCAGGATTATTGACTTGATTCAATGATTCCTGTGATGACATACACTCTTCAAAGGACACAGATCCAGCGTGAAAAATGCCTCAACTCACCTATAAACCTCCATCTTGGGTAACTGTGAGGGTATATATACATACTGATTGGTTTGATTCAAGGTTTCCTGTGATGACATATACTCTCTTAAGATGACAAAATTCCAGCGTGAAAAATGCCTTAACTCAAATCTTGAATAACATTGAGGGTACATATGCATCCAAAGACATGACAGTGGTACAGGACTTGTTTTTTTATTACCCTACCTAATAGTATTGTCCATGTAAGTCCGATAAGAGGAATATATCGCCTGAACAGGGACTTGAACCCTGGACCCTCAGATTAAAAGTCTGATGCTCTACCGTCTGAGCTATCCAGGCTTCGAGAGCTACACCCTTTCGATGAAAGGTTGAACAAAAGTCAAAATTTCATTTATTTACACAAGCGCGACATCTAACAAAAGAAAACTACCTCTTCATACAGTTGGGCAGACGAAAGGCATGTACGGCAAAGAAAATCAAGTACTTCTGGGTACTTTTGGTATAGAAGACCCACAGCCCAAGTTGAGTCTAAATCAAAGGAAAACTCTATACTGGCAGGAATATTGACTACATTCAAGGATTCCTGTGATGACATACACTCTTCAAAGGACACAGATCCAGCGTGAAAAATGCATCAACTCACCTATAAACCTACATCTTGGGTAACTGTGAGGGTATATATACAGACTTATTGACTTGATTCAAGGATTCCTGTGATGACATATACTCTCTTAAGATGACAAAATTCCAGCGTGAAAAATGCCTTAACTCACATCTTGGATAACATTGAGGGTACATATGCATCCAAAGACATGACAGTGGTACAGGACTTGTTTTTTTATTACCCTACCTAAGAGTATTGTCCATGTAAGTCCGATAAGAGGAATATATCGCCTGAACAGGGACTTGAACCCTGGACCCTCAGATTAAAAGTCTGATGCTCTACCGTCTGAGCTATCCATGCTTCGAGAGCTACACCCTTTCGATGAAAGATTGAACAAAAGTCAAAATTTAATTTATTTACACAAGCGCGACATCTAACAAAAGAAAACTACCTCTTCATACAGTTGGGCAGACGAAAGGCATGTACGGCAAAGAAAAACAAGTACTTCTGGGTACTTGTGGTATAACAGGCCCACAGCCCAAGTTGAGTCTAAATCAAAGGAAAACTCTATACTGGCAGGATTATTGACTTGATTCAATGATTCCTGTGATGACATACACTCTTCAAAGGACACAGATCCAGCGTGAAAAATGCCTCAACTCACCTATAAACCTCCATCTTGGGTAACTGTGAGGGTATATATACAGACTTATTGACTTGATCCATGATTCCTGTGATGACATATACTCTCTTAAGAGGACACAATTCCAGCATGAAAAATGCCTTAACTCACCTATTAACTTCCATCTTGGATAACATTGAGGGTACATATGCATCCAAAGACATGACAGTGGTACAGGACTTGTTTTTTTATTACCCTACATAATAGTATTGTCAATGTAAGTCCGATAAGAGGAATATATCGCCTGAACAGGGACTTGAACCCTGGACCCTCAGATTAAAAGTCTGATGCTCTACCGTCTGAGCTATCCAGGCTTCGAGAGCTACACCCTTTCGATGAAAGATTGAACAAAAGTCGAAATTTCATTTATTTACACAAGCGCGACATCAAACAACAGAAAACTACCTCTTCATACAGTTGGGCAGACGAAAGGCATGTACGGCAAAGAAAAACAAGTACTTCTGGGTACTTGTGGTATAACAGGCCCACAGCCCAAGTTGAGTCTAAATCAAAGGAAAACTCTATACTGGCAGGATTATTGACTTGATTCAATGATTCCTGTGATGACATACACTCTTCAAAGGACACAGATCCAGCGTGAAAAATGCCTCAACTCACCTATAAACCTCCATCTTGGGTAACTGTGAGGGTATATATACATACTGATTGGCTTGATTCAAGGTTTCCTGTGATGACATATACTCTCTTAAGATGACAAAATTCCAGCGTGAAAAATGCCTTAACTCACATCTTGGATAACATTGAGGGTACATATGCATCCAAAGACATGACAGTGGTACAGGACTTGTTTTTTTATTACCCTACCTAATAGTATTGTCCATGTAAGTCCGTTAAGAGGAATATATCGCCTGAACAGGGACTTGATCCCTGGACCCTCAGATTAAAAGTCTGATGCTCTACCGTCTGAGCTATCCAGGCTTCGAGAGCTACACCCTTTCGATGAAAGATTGAACAAAAGTCGAAATTTCAATTATTTACACAAGCGCGACATCAAACAACAGAAAACTACCTCTTCATACAGTTGGGCAGACGAAAGGCATGTACGGCAAAGAAAAACAAGTACTTCTGGGTACTTGTGGTATAATAGGCCCACAGCCCAAGTTGAGTCTAAATCAAAGGAAAACTCTATACTGGCAGGATTATTGACTTGATTCAATGATTCCTGTGATGACATACACTCTTCAAAGGACACAGATCCAGCGTGAAAAATGCCTCAACTCACCTATAAACCTCCATCTTGGGTAACTGTGAGGGTATATATACATACTGATTGGCTTGATTCAAGGTTTCCTGTGATGACATATACTCTCTTAAGATGACAAAATTCCAGCGTGAAAAATGCCTTAACTCACATCTTGGATAACATTGAGGGTACATATGCATCCAAAGACATGACAGTGGTACAGGACTTGTTTTTTTATTACCCTACCTAATAGTATTGTCCATGTAAGTCCGATAAGAGGAATATATCGCCTGAACAGGGACTTGAACCCTGGACCCTCAGATTAAAAGTCTGATGCTCTACCGTCTGAGCTATCCAGGCTTCGAGAGCTACACCCTTTCGATGAAAGATTGAACAAAAGTCAAAATTTCATTTATTTACACAAGCGCGACATCTAACAAAAGAAAACTACCTCTTCATACAGTTGGGCAGACGAAAGGCATGTACGGCAAAGAAAAACAAGTACTTCTGGGTACTTGTGGTATAACAGGCCCACAGCCCAAGTTGAGTCTAAATCAAAGGAAAACTCTATACTGGCAGGATTATTGACTTGATTCAATGATTCCTGTGATGACATACACTCTTCAAAGGACACAGATCCAGCGTGAAAAATGCCTCAACTCACCTATAAACCTCCATCTTGGGTAACTGTGAGGGTATATATACAGACTTATTGACTTGATCCATGATTCCTGTGATGACATATACTCTCTTAAGAGGACACAATTCCAGCATGAAAAATGCCTTAACTCACCTATTAACTTCCATCTTGGATAACATTGAGGGTACATATGCATCCAAAGACATGACAGTGGTACAGGAGTTGTTTTTTTATTACCCTACATAATAGTATTGTCAATGTAAGTCCGATAAGAGGAATATATCGCCTGAACAGGGACTTGAACCCTGGACCCTCAGATTAAAAGTCTGATGCTCTACCGTCTGAGCTATCTAGGCTTCGAGAGCTACACCCTTTCGATGAAAGATTGAACAAAAGTCAAAATTTCATTTATTTACACAAGCGCGACATCTAACAAAAGAAAACTACCTCTTCATACAGTTGGGCAGACGAAAGGCATGTACGGCAAAGAAAAACAAGTACTTCTGGGTACTTGTGGTATAACAGGCCCACAGCCCAAGTTGAGTCTAAATCAAAGGAAAACTCTATACTGGCAGGATTATTGACTTGATTCAATGATTCCTGTGATGACATACACTCTTCAAAGGACACAGATCCAGCGTGAAAAATGCCTCAACTCACCTATAAACCTCCATCTTGGGTAACTGTGAGGGTATATATACAGACTTATTGACTTGATCCATGATTCCTGTGATGACATATACTCTCTTAAGAGGACACAATTCCAGCGTGAAAAATGCCTTAACTCACCTATTAACTTCCATCTTGGATAACATTGAGGGTACATATGCATCCAAAGACATGACAGTGGTACAGGACTTGTTTTTTTATTACCCTACATAATAGTATTGTCCATGTAAGTCCTATAAGAGGAATATATCGCCTGAACAGGGACTTGAACCCTGGACCCTCAGATTAAAAGTCTGATGCTCTACCGTCTGAGCTATCCAGGCTTCGATAGCTACACCCTTTCGATGAAAGATTGAACAAAAGTCAAAATTTCATTTATTTACACAAGCACGACATCTAACAACAGAAAACTACCTCTTCATACAGTTGGGCAGTCGAAAGGCATGTACGGCAAAGAAAATCAAGTACTTCTGGGTACTTTTGGTATAAAAGGCCCACAGCCCAAGTTGAGTCTAAATCAAAGGAAAACTCTATACTGGCAGGATTATTGACTACATTCAAGGATTCCTGTGATGACATACACTCTTCAAAGGACACAGATCCAGCGTGAAAAATGCCTCAACTCACCTATAAAGCTCCATCTTGGGTAACTGTGAGGGTATATATACAGACTTATTGACTTGATCCATGATTCCTGTGATGACATATACTCTCTTAAGAGGACACAATTCCAGCGTGAAAAATGCCTTAACTCACCTATTAACTTCCATCTTGGATAACATTGAGGGTACATATGCATCCAAAGACATGACAGTGGTACAGGACTTGTTTTTTTATTACCCTACATAATAGTATTGTCAATGTAAGTCCGATAAGAGGAATATATCGCCTGAACAGGGACTTGAACCCTGGACCCTCAGATTAAAAGTGTGATGCTCTACCGTCTGAGCTATCCAGGCTTCGAGAGCTACACCCTTTCGATGAAAGATTGAACAAAAGTCGAAATTTCATTTATTTACACAAGCGCGACATTTACAACAGAAAACTACCTCTTCATACAGTTGGGCAGACGAAAGGCATGTACGGCAAAGAAAAACAAGTACTTCTGGGTACTTGTGGTATAACAGGCCCACAGCCCAAGTTGAGTCTAAATCAAAGGAAAACTCTATACTGGCAGGATTATTGACTTGATTCAATGATTCCTGTGATGACATACACTCTTCAAAGGACACAGATCCAGCGTGAAAAATGCCTCAACTCACCTATAAACCTCCATCTTGGGTAACTGTGAGGGTATATATACAGACTTATTGACTTGATTCAAGGATTCCTGTGATGACATACACTCTTCAGAAGACACAGATCCAGCGTAAAAAATGCCTTACCTCACCTATAAAACTCCATCTTGGGTAACTGTGAGGGTATATATATAGACTTATTGACTTGATTCAAGGATTCCTGTGATGACATATACTCTCTTAAGAGGACACAATTCCAGCGTGAAAAATGCCTTAACTCACCTATTAACTTCCATCTTGGATAACATTGAGGGTACATATGCATCCAAAGACATGACAGTGGTACAGGACTTGTTTTTTTATTACCCTGCCTAATAGTATTGTCCATGTAAGTCCGATAAGAGGAATATATCGCCTGAACAGGGACTTGAACCCTGGACCCTCAGATTAAAAGTCTGATGCTCTACCGTCTGAGCTATCCAGGCTTCGAGAGCTACACCCTTTCGATGAAAGATTGAACAAAAGTCGAAATTTCATTTATTTACACAAGCGCGACATCTAACAACAGAAAACTACCTCTTCATACAGTTGGGCAGTCGAAAGGCATGTACGGCAAAGAAAATCAAGTACTTCTGGGTACTTTTGGTATAGAAGACCCACAGCCCAAGTTGAGTCTAAATCAAAGGAAAACTCTATACTGGCAGGATTATTGACTACATTCAAGGATTCCTGTGATGACATACACTCTTCAAAGGACACAGATCCAGCGTGAAAAATGCCTCAACTAACCTATAAACCTACATCTTGGGTAACTGTGAGGGTATATATACAGACTTATTGACTTGATTCAAGGATTCCTGTGATGACATACACTCTTCAGAAGACACAGATCCAGCGTAAAAAATGCCTCACCTCACCTATAAAACTCCATCTTGGATAACTTTGAGGGTATATAAGCATCCAAAGACATGACAGTGGTACAGGACTTGTTTTGTTATAACACTACCCAATAGTAGTTTCCATGTAAGTCCAATAAGTGGAATATATCGCCTGAACAGGGACTTGAACCCTGGACCCTCAGATTAAAAGTCTGATGCTCTACCGTCTGAGCTATACAGGCTTCGATAGCACCCTTTCAATGAAAGACTGAACAAAAGTCAAAATTCCAATTACTTACACAAGCGCGACTTCTAACAACAGAAAACTACCACTTCATAGAGTTGGGCAGTCGAAGGGCATGTACGGCAAAGAAAAACAAGTACTTCTGGGTACTTTTGGTATAGAAGACCCACAGCCCAAGTTGAGTCTAAATCAAAGGAAAACTCTATACTGGCAGGATTATTGACTTGATTCAATGATTCCTGTGATGACATACACTCTTCAAAGGACACAGATCCAGCGTGAAAAATGCCTCAACTCACCTATAAACCTCCATCTTGGGTAACTGTGAGGGTATATATACAGACTTATTGACTTGATTCAAGGATTCCTGTGATGACATATACTGTCTTAAGAGGACACAATTCCAGCGTGAAAAATGCCTTAACTCACCTATTAACTTCCATCTTGGATAACATTGAGGGTACATATGCATCCAAAGACATGACAGTGGTACAGGACTTGTTTTGTTATAACACTACCTAATAGTAGTTTCCATGTAAGTCCAATAAGTGGAATATATCGCCTGAACAGGGACTTGAACCCTGGGCCCTCAGATTAAAAGTCTGAGGTTCTACTGTCTGAGCTATCCAGGCTTCGATAGCTACACCCTTTCGATGAAAGATTGAACAAAAGTCAAAATTCCAATTACTTACACAAGCGCGACTTTTAACAACAGAAAACTACCACTTCATACAGTTGGGCAGTGGAAGGGCATGTACGGCAAAGAAAAACAAGTACTTCTGGGTACTTGTGGTATAACAGGCCCACAGCCCAAGTTGAGTCTAAATCAAAGGAAAACTCTATACTGGTAGGATTATTGACTTGATTCAAGGATTCCTGTGATGACATACACTCTTCAAAGGACACAGATCCAGCGTGAAAAATGCCTCAACTCACCTATAAACCTCCATCTTGGGTAACTGTGAGGGTATATATACAGACTTATTGACTTGATCCATGATTCCTGTGATGACATATACTCTCTTAAGAGGACACAATTCCAGCGTGAAAAATGCCTTAACTCACCTATTAACTTCCATCTTGGATAACATTGAGGGTACATATGCATCCAAAGACATGACAGTGGTACAGGACTTGTTTTTTTATTACCCTACATAATAGTATTGTCCATGTAAGTCCGATAAGAGGAATATATCGCCTGAACAGGGACTTGAACCCTGGACCCTCAGATTAAAAGTCTGATGCTCTACCGTCTGAGCTATCCAGGCTTCGATAGCTACACCCTTTCGATGAAAGTTTGAACAAAAGTCAAAATTCCAATTACTTACACAAGCGCGACTTCTAACAACAGAAAACTACCACTTCATACAGTTGGGCAGTCGAAGGGCATGTACGGCAAAGAAAAACAAGTACTTCTGGGTACTTGTGGTATAACAGGCCCACAGCCCAAGTTGAGTCTAAATCAAAGGAAAACTCTATACTGGCAGGATTATGGACTTGATTCAAGGATTCCTTTGATGACATACACTCTTCAGAGGATACTTATTGACTTGATTCAGGGATACCCGTTATGGCATACACACTTCAGAAGATACAGATCCATGACGACAGCAGGTACACATTCCAAGTAGCTATAACAACACCCTAAAATGAATCATCGTAAATGCTTAACCATTGCAAAAGGAAACTATATAATTTGTAGTACAATGCAAGGCCTGTTTAAGAAGCTTGATTGAGTTCATCAGGATATTCCAATAGGCAGCAGCTGTATCCATAACAGAAAATGTTTCATCATCCTTGTCAGTTATGCCCTATCAACATGCTAATAAACCAAACAGAGCTCCTCACCAGGCAGGTTGTTGATGTAGCCTCCGTCCATGAGTAAATGTCCATCTTTAGGATCACACAGAGGGGGCAGGTAACCAGACAAGGACATACTGGCCCTGACATACCTCCACAACGAGCCTGATTAGGAGAGAGGTAGTGGTATAATTGACTGGTTGAGAGATGTCTGAAAATGCAAAAAATCTTAAAATCTTCAGCTCTATACGCAGATTTGTTTCCAAGATTTAGCAGTTTCCACTGCCTACATGCAAGGATTTTGTCATTTGTCGAATGTGTATTGAAATGAACAGACCATTTCCATTTCTGGACAGTCGTTCTGATCAATAAATCACTCTGCTGCAAGCTAGCAAGTCTATAGCGATGCATTAGGGATGACAGAAATGTGTCAAATGTTGATGTCATTTTTTTAAGTAGAAATAAAAGTCAGACAGACCATCAGTGTGGACTCTCATGGAGGAAGCTGTGATATCTGTTGTGATGTTGAAATAAGGTAGCCACAGGTCCTAGGAGATGAAAGAAAAAGCAACATTTGTGAGCATGACTGTAAACACTTATGCATATTATAATAAGACCATAATCATAGAACTCTAAAAATCGGCTCTGCCTTACTGCTGAGCTCTAGCTCTTTGTAACTAATGTGACACTTTTAGATACGTACATCTGTGGCTTAATATTACTGGCAGCTGAGAGGTTAAAACTAAATATTTTAAATAAAGCTCTCATCTTACCTCGATCTGTTTGTCCTTGAAGACAGAGCTAATGCTTGAGTTAAAAGATGCTCCAGAAAACATGGAAGTAACTGGGTAGGTAAGATCCAATATCTTCTTAAAGTATGAGGTCATGTCCTGGGGAAGGAGAGAAGTTACAAAAGTAAGGTAAAAGAAAGTTATGTACTGATCGGTAAACATCATACCTGCTAAAACATGTTGCAGGCAAACAAGGTGTGTTGTCATAATAACTAAAAGAACTTGATTTACAAAAAATTTCTATTACTGACAAATATTCAGCTAGAGAAATTCATTGTTTTCAGTATGAGAAACATTTTCGAACATAAGTTTTGTATCTTTATTGTGATCATACCATAGCCCATTCTCGAGCCCGGACCCTCACGCGACTGTAGCTCTTCTCGTCAGCATACAGCGCCCCCATGAAAGAGCCGATGGAGGTGCCGCCCACCAAGTCGATGGGGATCCCTGCCTCATTCAATGCCCGTAGGATTCCAACCTGAGAGCAACCCCTAAAAAAAAAAAAGATCCATAAAAAAATATTACAAGTATACCTTTTTCACTAGTACTTGGTATCACTTTTTCCAAGTACTGTTGAAAATATTTTTTTAAATGTGAGTCTCATATATTCACAGTCTGATTTTCTACATTATATAAAAACCCCAGTGGAGTGAGGTTTGATATATTTCTATGACTTTGTTAAGAAATAATGTGTCCATTCCCAATAAAAATATAAGAGAATGTTATTTAAAGATGATTCACATATGTCACGTAACTTGTTAAATTACAAAGCACAGATACTTGTGTGGCACTCAGCACAAAAACCCACTCAAACAACGTAGGCAAGGAGAGCATCATCTATCTGATGTGGTCATATTACTACCAGGTGTCACAAATGAGGGGAACACAGTCCCTACCTCATCAGAGCTCCAGGACAAACAGCAGCAGAGAGAAAAGGAAACATAAATAATCAGAATGTCCATATTACACAAATCATATACTAATGTAAACTGATTATCAGTTGGTGATTGTCTGTATTGATAGTTATGCACGAAGGTTCCATTTATCCTCTTCTAATGTTTCATTTTATACTAAAATAAATTAAGTCAGAAATGCAGATAATTATCTGCTTTACACGTAATGACATTTCTCACATGTCCTCCAGTGCTGTCCGCTACTGGACTGATTCTGACGTAGGTTTAATTAATCCAAGATTGAATAACACCATAAGATTTACTATTTTGCGGGAACACTGCTCTCATTGAAGGAGGCAATGTCTACTATTATTTCTTGTTATTGAAATTGTTGAGGTGAGGGGGCTAGGAGAGCACCCTTCACCTTCACCACAGAGGATCAATCAGCACAGGTGAGATCTGTTAGCTGATCGGTCCTCATGCTTAAGAGGCAGCGTCTGACCTGCCTCAGGGGCACTGGGAGAACACTCGGGAAAACTCAGACACACAGGACTGGGAGAACACTTGGGAAGACTCGGACACCAATGGAGCTGTAAAGCTAGTTGCCTTTAGTTGAGGTTAATTTATGTTCGTTCAAGTGTGTGTCTGAACTTAAAAAAAATGCTCAATCCGAATGGTTCGTCTCTGGCTGCTATGGTGATGGCCCCATGGCATGGTCAACTGCCACAAATATATAAAAAACAAAGTGAACACTTAACACAATGCATTGCAAAAATAAAGTGGAGTAGAAAGTAAAATAAATTTCATAAATATTTTAGATACAATTCCTAAATTTTAGTTAAAGTTTACTCTCGTCAACTGGACCAAAACATAAGTAATATGTGAAAGTACCTGATTCCCAAAATAGTGAACTTGATTCAGCTTGAGATTGCAGGATATGTGTTTGATTTCTGAGACTCAATCTCACCATGTTAGTGTTTTAAATGTGTTTGTGTTCAAATCTTCAATACCTGGCACCTCCTCCACCAAATACAAGGGCGATGCTGTTTCCTGTCAGGATCCTGGCCAAACGGGAGAAGTCAGAATGACGATCTGGACATTTTTCAAACACACGCTGGTACAGCTCTTTCTGGAGATCACACACACAAACAAAAGCAGGTATTAAGCATTTGCAAACTGGCTAGAATTGCCCAATAACAGACTTGAGTAAGTCAGGGTTTAATACCAGCTGAGGTAAACTGCGCCTGGAGAAGATTCTTCGGGGGCAGGACAAGTGATGGTGTCTGGAGATCCAGCTCCGCATGTTGAGCCACTCTGCCGTCCCTTTGGGCTGCGGGCCATCCTCCCTGTGCAGCAACACCAGCTGCTTCTGGGCCCGAACTGCACTGCTCTCCAACATTCGCTCTAGCTACAGGTGGAAAAAATTTAGCATGTAAAAGAAAGAGAATATAACACTGAATATATAAATATAATACTTATGGATGTAGCTATACATAATAGCATTACAAGTGACAGGGAAGTAGTAACTTAAGAGGAATCAGCTTAGTTTAAACTTGAAACACGGTAGCTAAGTTGGCCTACCTGACGGTAATACTACCAATAGGTGATCGAAGCCTTTCTCCTCTGTGCTTAAAACAGTAGTTAAGAGTGAGACTAATGTCACAAAAGTAAAGATTGAACCTGATTCAACTAATTTAATTTAACTGTTCTGTATTGAAGCATCTCCACACTCCAGATAAATACCTGAGCTAGAGAAACTAAATAAAATATTTACCCTGCATGCCTAATGATTCCCCATCATATGATGTCATATAAGTGACATCAGAATCGGAAATCAGAAATACTTTATTGATCCAAGGGGGAAATTGTGTGACATTGAGAATAAGTTTATGTTAATTTTGTTGCGGATCCTTAGCAGGGGGAAGAAACCATTCTGTAATTATTATCACAATATAAAAAGTTAACATTGCCTAGGTTGAGGTATCATCCCCCTGATGCTTTTCATTCTAACTCAATGAACTCAAGAAGGCACACCTGAGCAGCTGCTCAGGTTTTCACTGACCTCGCCTACAGTGGGCTCCTTTTCACCCAGTCCCACAATAATGATGCAGTCAGCCTGGCGAATGCAGCGCTGGGTCCAAGGCGTGAGGCCAGAGTCTGACTGGTAGAGGACTATACGATGGATGTCTTCCTGCTGCCCAAGCCAACTGGACAGACGGTACTCGTGGACACTAAAGAGGAGACATACAAACATCAGCACCATGTCAACTGTTAAAACTAAATTACATCTCTGATTCTTAATTATTTTTGTCTTTAAGAAATTTAACTATAACAATTCACCAACACCGCTTGTGTCCGAAAGAAAGAACCAGACAACATAACCAGTGATATCTCATCAGACTTAAAATAATCTGAACTCAGTCTCATCTGGCATTACTTTACTATTTACAGAGAAATTACTTAATCAAATGTCTACCTGTCCAGAGCAGCAGTGCCGAGTCGCTGTTTGATAATGTCACTGGTCAGGAGTTGAGTGGGACCTTCAGAAATCAGAAAAATGTCATGCAAGTTTTTTTTAACAAGACCTATGAAAAAATGCTGTGAATGAAAGTGAAGTAGAATGCATCACAGAGCAGATTCAATGTCTGGTTCTTCTCCTAACCTCAAACAAGTGGACACGTATTTTATATAAAGTAGATTTAATCATCTGTTAGTACCACAGGTCCTCACTGCTGTACATTATCTTTATCTGTGTGATTTGTATCTCAGTCTGTAGCAACCGTTTCTTTGTCACACACCTAAAACTTTAGACTTCAAGAATAGAGAATCAAATGTCTATCCATTTGTTATGTAAACTCCAATTTGAATAAACTATTCAAAATGGTGTTTGAAATAGAAATCTGCTCAGTCTCATGGTACATGTTTGGATGTTTAAGATAGTTTGTAAGAGGGTCAATAATAAATCATTATAAAACATTTGAATTAGTATAATTTGTGTTTTGCAATTGTTGTCTAGCTTTTTTTAATGTGTGTGAATGAATGAGTGTGTGTGTGTCTGTGTGTACCAATGCCACTGAGCGCATGCTGCAGCTCCAGAGTGAAGGAGGTGAGAGGAACCTCCTCAGATACAGGCAGGATGGCAACAGTGGACAGGTTGGAAGCTGGATTCCCTGCATCCCACTTACTGGTCGGGGTGCTGAGAGCCAGACTACGAGCTGCAGAATGAAGGATGTTTCTCTTACTAGATACTATATTATAGACACTAAAACACATATACAATATAATATACTAACAGGAACTCCATATATTTAACTACTCATGTTAATTTTAAAGTCTTCACATGATAACAAGTTATCTACCTATTGTTCATAAAGCAGATGAATTCAGTCCCATGCTGACATACACTAACAGAAATAAAACGTATGTACCAGCCAGGGGTCCGTTGATCTGCTGCATGTTGCCCAGGATCTTCTGTCCCAGCAGGTGAATCAGCCTGGTGACAACTTGAGGATACCTCCTCTTGATTGAGTTCAGAGCTCCTTCAGGAAGTTTGGCCAGCTCAGAGTCTCTGACAGCGTGGACTGTGGTGGCTCGGTTCATGTGTGTCAGGGCCTCAACCTGATCAATCCACACAACAAGAGTTGTACTGCAATTTGTAGTGTAGTGTATTGTAGTGTTTCTCCTGGAAGTGTGTCTTTATTTATTTAAATTTAATAGATGTTCTCTTCACATTGACCTTATGGTTTTTGCAGTTAATTATAATAAACAAAAGAATCACAATTCAAACCCAGCACAGAATGCTACACGCATGTCAGTTTACGATGACTCACCACCCCTATTAAGTCACCGCGACCATACTCTCCAGCCAGCTCCTTCTTTCCATCATCCTTTGCAATGACAGAGCGAAGTCGGCCACTGAGGACGATGAAGGTGCTGTCTGATTTGTCTCCTTGTCTAAAAACAATAAGGCAATCAGGAAATGGCAACTTCCAACCCTACTATGCCTTCTGCTGTCACAACCAGTGTTTCTTCTATTTCTTCTTCTAAAACAGTGGACATTAAACACCTTCACCAAGGACGTTAAATTTTCTTCTTTAGCTCAATAGAGAAGATACCTGTAGACAGCACGGCCGGCCTCCAAAGCCATCCAGTCCAGGGCGAAGTCAATCTGTCTGACAAATGGGGACACCCTCTTCACCACAGTGTGAGCTACATTCAACACCACCCTGGGCTCCTCGCGCATCATCCTGCAAACACAAGAAAAACACACATGTCTGCAGTTTACATTTGTCTGAACCTAAAAATAAGTAACTGAATGTTTTGTGCCTGTGCCTGAGCCTGATCCTACTCGTAGAAATGAGCCTTGGATATGGAGAGGAAGGAGCAGTCTCGGTGAGCTCTGACAGTGAAGATTAGCGGCTCGCCTGTCAGAACAGCCAGGTGACCCACCATCTCACCCGGTCGGGTGATAAACAACAGGGTGTCCTCTTCGCGGTCAATCATACGCTGGTAAACATGGAGCAAACCCGAGATGACAAACGCCACGCTCACATCCTGTAGATAGATACAAATATTCACACTTTAGTTAATCTGCAAAACTGTTGAACTGCTACTTTCAATTCAATATATAATGTGGGACTATAGGCTATAATCAACGAAGGTTTCTCCTTAACAAACATTGAAAATGCATTTTGTGAAGAGAGTCCACAGAAATGAATAAGCTTAATTTGATAAACTAAATAAAAATATTTTCAAATTATACTTCAACTGCTCCTGTTCATCAGTTCCCCCTCAAGACAAGAGGCCCTTTCTTTGCCTCCCTCTTTCTCAGCCAACACACGTTATAGGGGCAGAACTACCACACACCATTTGGTTTATCTTATCTTTGTTAAACATTAAAGCTACACTGATCAACATTTGTACGTAAATAATTTACAAAATGTCTATGTGTAATGTAGGTGCTCTGTTGTAGTGAAAAAAACTGTGAATTATCACCAACTCTTCAGTCACCCTCAGACGATATTGTTTTGCGTCTTTGTGATTACTGTAATTTAAAGTTACCTGAAGTTAAGAATGACCAATTCTTTAATAGTTGCAATTGGATCATGTCTTTTAGGACATTTTGGGATTGTGCTGTACGTATGTACTGAGAAGAAAACGTAGCCCTTGTTTGGTGCTCCTCAAAGAGCAACACATTAAGTTTCTGTGAGTGTTGGTCCAACAGACTGACCTGGTCTCCCTGACGGGCCACAACAGTGCCAGCTTTAACCTGGCGTAGATTCACCCTCCCCTCCAGCAGATTGTGGTCCTGATGACATCAAATGACAGGTTAAAGAAAAAAAGGACTCATTATTACCAATTACTTTTTTCCGTTTACATTTGATGCAGTACATGTGCTTGGTATTCTAAGCTACCTGTATTTGGATGACCTGCAGCAGGTCCTTTTTGGCAGCTTGGAAAATTGCATTGACTTTATTCTGGTGGACGTTTCCTGTTCCAGCATCACTATATTGGTAAACAGCTGACGGAGTGTGCTGCATTGTGACACTCTTCTTCAGAATAGACTGAACAGACAGAGAGACACAGAAAAACATAATGGTACATATAATGGACATTAAACAACAACTGGGCACTCATTATAAGAGACCCTACCGTGTACCATGTTAGTTTACAAATGCATTAGAAAGAGAGTGATACACACTATCATCTAATCTTAGATTGAGCTTAATTTCCTTTGTGAAAAGAATTACTGTGAATCCCAATTACTGGGCCGGGTGGCTTCTAATTCCATAAGGGGGAAAAACTAGTTGTCTGAATTCACATATTCAGTAAACCTGACCTTAAATTCCTGCCATGCAACCTGTCAGGATTAAAACTAGCAAACTTCTCAAGGTGTAGGAAAGACAATTCTTATCCAGAGACCTTCACAGGACTGTGAGGCACTGTCTCTTCTTTGGCAGCACTGTCGCGCTCATAAACTCTGTTGAGAGCGAATGACATTTCACCTGCAGGAAAAAAAGGTTTAGTATCAGCAACAATACTCATTGAAACTACACCAGTTAAAATAATCAGATGGGCAAGCATGTCACTAAGCTGATGTGCCTTAGAGGATGCAGCCTCTGTTACTTTTAAATGAACTGCTGATACTTCTCTTGGTGCTAGTTTTGGTTTTGAAAGTGGTTTTGAAAGTGTCTTTATTTTCAATGTTTATTTACTTTTCACATGTGTAATATTTCTATTTTAAACATTTTACACAGTTTGTATAGACTTACAAGTGCATGCAGAGTTAACATAATTCAATGACTCATCATAAATGACACAATCTCTACCCCCATCAAGACAAGAAATACATAAAATGATAAACTCTATGTGTGTATCTAAGAGTTGGTACATTGTGTGTATACATTACCTGTAACAGCCACTGGAGTAGAGAGAGAACGAGATTTCTTGTATTTTGAAGAGGAGATGTCAGAGAAGTTGGTCGTTTCTGTTGTAGTGTGTATCAAGAAATTAGAACAGAACTTTAGAAAATCTTTATACACACAAATTACTGTGACCAGTCAGGGAAAATGTGGAAAGAATGCTGCTGTTTCCAACCTGAATCCGTTTTTTCGGTGCCCAGATTATCAGAGTGCGAAGGCTGCCTGCGAAGGCCTTTGTGTGAATGAGTCTCACCCAGAACATGCGCCACTGACACAAGGGAGATGGCTTGACTCTCCTGTAACACATGCAATTAGCATTAGTAAATGAAAAATTATGTTCAATTGTAAAGCTTCTCTTACGGAGTGGTCGAATATGATTAAAGGGACATGGTGGGAGGAGGTCAGCCAAAATGTGCTCCACCTGTGAACTGATGGGTTTATTAGATTTAATAATAGTCTGCATCAGTGATTTTGAACCTATTTGAGTCACAATTTACCATTTTAGAATTGCAATTATCAACAGATGTTCCTACACAAATTTCCTTATATTTTTAGTTACATTTAGAAATAATGCTTTGTTTATGATGAGAGTTTTTTTTGCCCCGCCACTCACTATTGTTGGTTTGGTGGATGGGTTGGGTCGCTGGTGGTACCCCAACAGTCCTGACTGATCAGATGAGGAAGCTTAAATGTGTTTCTCTGTATCATAGTCTTCCACGCATAATTCTGAACCTCATGATTAAATTGTGCTCAACTTTGACTGTTTTCTCAGACTTGACTCTGGACCTCCTAATTTGGGTTTAGGGTAAAAAATCCCTTGTCTACAATATGTCATTTTATTTTTAATACACTAAATTATTCTATTCTATACAACCCTCTAGTGACCCCAAAAATTATCTTGTGACTCATTTTGGGGTCCGGCCCCCAGGTTGAGAATCACAAGTCTACATCATTATTATATATTAAATAAAGTATAATAATATAGTTATATTTTACATTATAATATATAATATATATAACAATATTATAACAACAACTATATCATTATATTATGACAACAAATTCATGCATTGCTTCGATACACAGCGCTTTCTCTCCCTCCGTGCCAGGGATCGAACTACCAACCTTCTTGTTAACAGACAACCTTATCTACCTCATGGTATTAAATATTGAAATGGCCCTTGAGGGAACAAGTTTCCCCACTGCTGAGTTACTACTCTTTCTCTTACTTTCAAGACATTGTTGCATACCAGAGTAGAGAATAAGGTAGATGTGTGTGGGGTTGACAACGATAGTAACACACGAGATAAAAGAGAGGTGATCTGATGTCAAATATTTTGATGTTAGACCAGACAAAGTATAGATGAGTTAAAAAAGAGAAACAATACCGTATTAAAAAGTTCAGTGGTCAGGCCAAGGTAGTTGTGTAAGGCAAGGAAAGTCACTCTCTGAAGACGCACCATGATTATCTATGAGAGGGAAACAGGATAAGACGGAGTGTACTGTTCATACAAATAATAGAATAGAAAGATTGATAGAAAGAAAGACAAAACACTTGAGTAAATGGACACACGGTGTCTGAAAATGATGCTGTTGAATTTTGCACACTGACTGATAAGGTACTTGCAATGTCTATATCTGTCAGTGGACACTTTACCTGAATGACTCGAACAAGAGTTTCGGGATATTTGTCAAAAACTGATTGGAAGGCGGCAGCTGGAAGACGCAGGACAGTGGAGGGAATTGCAGCTCGTGCTGAAACTGTCTTGTACGGTGCTGGGTAGCCCTGAAATAGAAAAAGAAAACTTTGTGGAGAAAACCGGACCCTATTACAGGAAAAACTCACAGAAAGTAAATTTTGTGTTTAATGTTGTAATGACAATTAAGTGAACAGCACAGAAGATGAAGATAAAATATAGACATTTTACAGAATGTAAGTCACTGTTCTGGTTAAAGCAAGCTTGGTGGTGTAACTATATAATATAATTAGTGTGACTGGACCACTTTCCCCCCATACTGTGTAGATTTAAACGGGACAAAAGGAGACAAAGGGTGATAAGTAACATCAAACTTACAGTGATAATGTCTAGGATACTGAGCAAACTATGAACACTGTCTCCTGGTAAAACTTCCTTCACCACAGCATCTGTACCGTCCTGCAGTGAGAAAACAATCACATTTTAATATGACAGCAAAATAACTTTCAGATCACAGGTTAGATTTCCCACACACACTGATCACCAATATACACAAAGTAGAGAGCAAATGGTTGACAATCCACCACAGAGACTGAACGTCTTAGTGACTTTGTGATGCTGTAGGTTTTTCAGCGTTGTTTTCTTACAATCTCACGGATGCACAGCTCCAGGCGGCCATCTTGAACCACGTAAATACTGTCATCGGTGTCACCTGGTCGGAAGAGTCCCTCTCCCTGGTGCAGCTGAATCAGCACCATGTGACGACAGAGCTCCAGAAAGAGAGGCTTCTCAAAGTGGCCCAGCACCCTGGTGACAGCACATAAGATATTATATTACTACTTATGACAACTACCAAAATTTCACGTTACATAACAATGCAAGTTAGGGAATTCATACAGTAAAAAAAGAAATTAAGGTCTGTTCAGTCGTCGTATCTGAGGTAGAGTAAGTCCATTTCTGATTCTGTACACCTGAATCATGACAGTGATCTGTCCTTATGTTCTGATCTGTTGCTCTACTTAACCTTAGTTTGACAACACCTGTAGCTACTGGGAGTGAAGGCAAGTTCAGTCAGAACCACTTTCATCAAGATTTATTTATTTATTTGATTTCAATAATTGCAATAAGTGATATTTGGTGAAATAGCTCTGTTCTGAGACCTCCCTGCCCTCATGTATATGCATAAGGTACCCTTCCATGAGCCTTAATGGAAAGTAAGGCAGGGAGGGTAACAGCTAAAAGACCCCAGCACAGAACAGAGCAGACATCAACGCATGACACTGATTAGGTCAGATTCAGTAGGAAAAGGAGGGGCTGGGGTCGAGGTGGGCTATATAGAGGCTTGCTGTGGAAGCAGGAAGAGTAGGCAGCCAAAATAAAACCCACAATGTGAGCTTTCCATCCCGGCAACTCTCCTGGACTGTAGGGATTAATGATTGGCAAGGGCTCTCTGGCAAAATAAAGAAACACGAATCGTCGTGTGCTCATCTAGCGGAATGTGTGGTATTTGATACGTGGAAAAATGACCTTAAAGTCGATGCACAACTTGACACCTTGACAAACGTCATGTTAATTTTTGGACCCAAGTGTTAACAAGAATCACAGACGTCACTATGACATTAGCTTCTTGTAATCTTGCTTTTAGGGGGCATCGTGAGGAAGTGGGTGAGCTTAACAATGGGAACTTTATGTCAATTATAGAGGTTGGCTCGATATGATCCCATTTTGCAAGAGTAACTTGATAGAAGGAAAAACGTTACTTACTTGAGCCCTATAATTCAAAACGAATTAATTGCGTTGTTATCACAGAAAGTACACGACCAGATTGTTTGTGAAATAAAGGAAGCAGAGTTTTATTCAATCATAATGGACACTACTCAGGATTTAAGTAAGGTCAGTCAACTCTGTCAAGTTTTCAGATATATCACCTTTCGCAAAGACGACAATGATAACTCCACCCGAGTTGACATTACAGAGAGTTTTCTAGGATTGAGAATATCTCAGATCAATCAGCAGGAGGACGCGAAGCAAAAATCCTTCAACTGATAGAGAGTAAGGGACTGTCATTTAAAAAGTGCAGAGGGCAAGGATATGACGGAGCCAGCGTTATGAGTGGCATTTATTCTGGTGTGCAGAAACGCATCCTCGATAAAGAACCGAATGCTGTATATATACATTATGCAGCACATAATTAGATTTTAGTGTTGAATGATGCTTGCCAACAGATTGCAGAAATCAAAGAGTACTATGACATTGTACAGAGACTTTAGTTTTTTTTTTGCCAGAGCATCAACAGATGGGAAATGATGGAAAACCACTTTAATTCTAAACCAACACTGAAACGACTTTGTCCAACACAATGGGTGTCTAGGCAAGATGCTATTTACGCGATTTCGCTATGCTGACATTTTACAGGCATTGACCAAAATCTGTCTTCACTCAAAAAAAACCAGTGGATTTACTAAGTCAATTGAAACGTTCGAATTTGCAATGATTACTGTGATGCAGGAAAAGATTTTGGAGTCGGTCGATATAGTATCGAAGTTATTGCAGAAGAAGGATATGGATCTTTTCCATGCAACAGGCCTACTGGGCACTGCATGCAACACCTTATCACAGCTAAGGGATGAGTTATAACACATCAAAAGTAGAGCACAGGGACTTGCAGCTTCTTGGGGCACTTACTGTCATTTCACTCAGAAACGCACACGACGCACAAAGCGACAGTTTGATGAGCTCTGTGAGAATCAGAGCCTCACGCATTCGCCGAGACACTAGCGTTGATCTACAAGAATTACCTTTCCTCGGATTTTCTATAACAGCTGCTTTCATTTCGAAATGCTCTGAAATCAGAAATAAAAAGAATTGAAATGGGTTCAATTAAAGCTCTGACCGAGCTCCTGCTCCTGAGAGATGCATCTATTTTGCTATTTCACAGACGTGGCTACTGTTCTCAATCTTTTTTTAACCATACCTGTCCCTGTGGCAAGTGCCACTCGGCATCGAACGCCAGCGCACTCGCCAGATGAATTTAAATAACATTGTCAAGGAATTTGCACTGAAAAACGCAAGGTGGAAGGGACGTTTTAGTCATTGTTAAAGCTAAGAATACATATTTAATTATATTAGGGATATTTATTAAACATGGAATCAGGGTAAGATGCAGGCCCAGCCTTAGGCCTGCGCTTGTGTGTGTATGGACGTGTGTAGCTACCCGTATGTATATGGATGTTTGTAGCTACCCGTATGTGTATACCCACCCGTGGCGCACAGTCACACACACACACACACTATCCTATGTGTCTGCGTGCAAATAGGCCGCGCTGTAGCTGATATAGCTGTGTTTTAATACCATATGGTCTATGCTGTATGCAGCCATAAAATAAATTTATTGATATTACCGTCTGAGAGCCACCTCCATTGCGAAAGGGCCCCCGCCAGCTCCTTGCGGGGGGGCCCGGGATTTTGCGCCACGCCACTGTAGCTGACGTACTGGATTGTGGCTGAAATGTATGTCTCTCGAGTTCTTTTCAAAAGCACAAAAGTATTTACCACAGCATACACACCATGAGTAAATGGTTTGTATTTATATAGTAGTTTCCCAGGTCTCGATGACCACTGAAAGCATTTCATATTACAATGCATCTATTAGCAGCACTACTTTGTTCTATGAGGGGAAATTCGGGTCTCAGCATCTTGTCCTAGAACACTTAGGTAAGATGGGGAAGACTGGGGATTGAACTACTGACCTTCTGGTTGGAGGACAAACGCTCTACCACTCAGCCAAAACTTATCTTTGATTTATCTTAGTTTTGAATGTGTCGTGTAGTTTTAATACAGAAGTCTACAGATTTAAACTAACAGTGTTAGGGTTTAAACATTATGTGATGTGTGTAGATAAAGGTGTGGATTGGCGGTGGTTTTCCTGGACTATGCAGTGATACTGTCGTGTCCTGTGATTCGATCCTCCATGGGTACACAAGTGGAAACTTAGGCTCCACCGTTAACAAGAGAAACTACTAATAGTGAGACATGTCGTCTCTTTCTTTGGCATTTCCATTAGAAATTATAATGTTAGTGTATGAATTTATGTTTTTTTTCTTTATTTAAGGAAATTAATGGTTATTGCTGGACTTTGTTTAACATTGAAAAAGTTATAAGAATTACTCAAAAAAGTAATAGAGCTACAATAACAGAACGCAAATACATTACATTGAATGACTGTTGCAGCATGCATGGAACCGAATACATGTTACATAGTGATAAAAACCTTAAGGGGATTAACATGCCTGCTCCTTTAACAGATGGTTGCTATAGGAACTGCAATCCTCTTGATAGTAACTGTCCATCCACAGTCATGCTTGTTGATGTTGAAAATCATAATAGCTTGCGATATATAGATTCAAACCTTTGGTCTAAAAAATATATTTTATATTTCGAATAAAAAGGGAAAATAGCGATCTAATTTTATGAATCTCAAGATCTATATCTTCCAACTGCAACAGGAGAAGATTTGCTTAAAACTTCACTTTGACTTCACTTTCAACTTCCAAACTTTTCTTTGATTGATTGATCATCGCAGTTGTATTGTTCACATTCTAATAAAATGACCATTGATTAGTTCTATGTCACTGTGGGACCACATAAACACTTAATTCCTTCTCCTGAGGAGCAGCTCGGTTTTACATACCTGACATTTTTCAACATGTACAGCACCTCAGAGGGGAGATGGGAGTTCTGCACATCAAACTCAGTCAGGTCAGCCTCCAGCAGACAGGGAGGGGGCTCCTTGGGCTGAAGGGTGGGGGGCTCCCTCTGGATACGCAGGATCCTATCATGACATGCACATATAAAAAACACATTTGTCATATATTTTGTCTACAAGCCATGTTTGATACAAGAGCTGCGACTTCAAAATTAAAATCTCTTAACAATTATTTTATAAAGCCTTTAGTAGTTATCTTTAAATAGTTTGTTTAGACTCACTTGCGAGCTATAGACAGAACTTTGGTCCTCTTCCTAACTCTCTGTCGAGAGGCTGAGTTGGAGTTAGAGGCAGGGGGAGACGACAACGTCTGAACCTGCAACAGCAAAAGATGAATCAGTTGGATTATTGAAACAAACTATGGCAGCATTAGTGATAGTTAATATCCTCATTTTGGGAGAAAAAAATCCATGTTGCAGCAGCAGGGGACCCATGAGATAGAAATTACCTTTTGCTAAATGTGGAATACATGTTATGTTTATAATCACAGGCGACACTGTGTCTGATGTTTAAGAAGACACTGACCTTTCTCATGATCTTTCTGCCATAGAACATCACCTTGTCTCTCTTCCTGAAACGATAATGAGGAGCACCAGCCTCCACCTCTGAAACAAACCACACAGCCTCTGTAAGACCATCTGCAATCTAAGTAATCTATCAACCAGTCAATTCCTCTCATGCTCACACCTGAGAATAAGAAAATCCATGCACTCAAAACCAAGTGAACAATGTTTGAGCTGTACACTTTTCCTTTAAAGAATGAATAAACTACCTGATTACTTTTACATTTGCATGTACAATTTTTTTTAAATATTATCAATTACCTAACTTATAACTGTTTAGACCTAACTCATAAGCTGCATGCTCATATGAACAGTGAATGTTATCTCTTAAACACTAACAAATTGTAAAATCAACTAATATGAGTCAACAGCTAGTTAATGTACCGGTATAACCAGTGTTTATTTATACACTGAAAATGTTTTGATTTAAATTAGACATAAATGTGCTCTAGAATAGAACAGGGTGTACTTCATGCTGGGCACTGACTTGATAGTTTGTATCTTCTGTAAAGAAGGAACACAACCACTCCAACGACTGATATGACTATCCCAGATCCAATCAGCACTGCCGTCCACTAGAAGAAAAACAGTTAAATTATCAAAACATTTATGCTAAACAGTTCACTGAACAGTTCAACAGGTCATTGAAGAAGCCCCTGCCTGTTCATGCTTGTCTGCAATAACTGCCGTGACTTGAATGCTTAACCCAAAAAATATATATATATATTTCTGCTAAAAGACAAGTGAATGAAGACTGATAATAATATGTTCGTTGCATTCCTTAAAAACAAAAAAACTGCCATTTATATGCCTCAGTCAAATGACTGGAGGCAGAAATTGACTGTCACCATATTGATTTCCATCCTTTCTTCCACAAGCTGCTGCATCCTGGCCTTGAGCTCATTGCCGAGAGGAACCAGGCTCTGAAACAATAAGAAACAACACAGGGGGAATGACATCAACTGGACTTGGGGGTCGGCTGTGTTCAACGTGTGTGAGCAAACAGAGCAGAACAAGGATTATGTTCAGTTGAAAATTTGACAACAAAAACTTAATCCCAACGTTTTCTTTAAAAGGTCTCCAAATAAAGGCACAATAATCAGCTGAAAATCATAACACATTGTGGAGTATTTGTAAAGCATTCTTCATCCACAGAGCTATTAAATCTCAAGTGTTGTCATAACCTTGTGATTTGCCAAGGACGTGGAGCTTAACTTTTAAACAACTAATGCAGTGCCCGTTCTTAACCTGTCTGTTTGTTATGGGCTGTTCTCTTGTCCTGTGCTCATGAACTACTTTAGAATTATTCTTTGTCATTAGTGAGTCCTCCTCAAACAGTTCTACAATAAACTTTCATTTTTTATTGTTTGTGTGCAGAGCTTTTTATATACAGTATATGGTGCAGAGTGAAGTTAAAAAAACTTTGAGTTTATCTTACCTGGTTTATCTGCAATTATGATTTTATAGTCAATGTTTTTCACAAAATAAAACTGAATCTGCTTTATTATGTAATATTGTTCTCATGTGTGGCATATGATCTTGAATAATTTCTGAACTGCTGTTGTTTTTCATATACTGCATGTTGTCAATTTCAGATGTCTGTTAAGAAACCGACACAATCTTCATAACCAAGTTCACAACTTTTCAAAATGAACCCCCTGTAATTCTGCTCGATATTAAGTATGATAGCAACAAAACATAGGTTGTGCTTTTTCAAATTGCCAAAGAGGAAATTATTCTATTAATGTTGATGCTATGACAGAGATCAGCCAGCACCTGAGACACACCTGAATGTTTGTGTAGGTCCAATAAGGTCCAATAAAAAATAAACAAATTATTTCTATAATCTGGCATTGATTATGACAGTTTGATCCTGTTGCCGAGAACTGCTGTAGAAGAAAGCATTCTCCCCTCAGTTCCCAGACTGAGGGCATGCTGATCCGCCCCCATTGACTGCTACAGAGTAATGGTCACCTTTTTATTCACAGTTTATTAAAATTGACGATTCATATGTCCAAAACACGCAAGATTTGACACTGCACTTCCTTGAGTCAGTAAAACACACATGCCAAGAGTGAAGCCGATAAAATGAGTGATTCCACATACAGACAGACAGACGTTTAAGGAATTAGTAGGTAGATGAAGTGCATGAAGGTGTTGAGGACATACTGGGTATATGATGCAGCTCTCCTCTTCACTGTCGTCCTCCATCCCTGTTTAAAGACAATAATACAACATTTTAAAAGGCAGTCTGTAAAAGTGAAATTAAAATGTGATCAACACTTTAAAGGTCTAGTGTGTAAGTGTTTGAAAGGGATCTATTGGCAGAAACTGAATACAAGTCTGTTTCATCTAAATTGTAGAAATTGTTGTTTTCTTTACACTAGAATGGCCCCTTTATATTTAAATACTTTATATTTATATTGGGAGAGGGTCCTCTCTATGGAGGCTGACATGCTTTTTACAGTCGTCCAAACTGGACAAACTATATTAACACAACTGAAGGCTACCACAGGTTCTCTTTAATATTTGGAAGGGGAGGGTGAGGTGAGCAGTATTCAGCTGGAGCATCACCGCTAGATATCAATAAACTCTACACACTGAACCTTTTATATTTTAAACTAAGAACTGTAACATTTCATTTGAGTTTTAGTTTTTGCAATAATTAAGAAGACCACAGGTGAAAAGCTGCTGCCATTACATATTAATAATAGCTTATGACTAGAAGCCTTGACCATAGAAACATTGATGTCATGTTTTATTCCCAGGGTTCCTACACTTGTAAAACAAATCACACATGGACTTTACTCAAGCCACACTGAGTAGGGGGACGTGCAGTCAGCTGACTCTCAGTTCACAGAGGCAAAGGTCTGTGGGTGAAAGACCACCTCCCCACCAGACTGAAGCAAAAGAGGTCACACACTCGGTGTTTGTAACCAGACACCCCAGTCCACCTCCTTCTCCCCTGCACTTTAACACTGATTCAGTCCAACATGGCCACAAACACACAAATCTGGAAAACGGTCCAGTGAAATAATATCAGTCATTTTAACAGCGAGCCAGAAGACTTTGACCACAGTGGGACATGTCCCCGCTGACATGACAACATGCAGTGTGCAGGTAACGCAGATGAAGTCACACTTTTAATGGTGTGATATTAACCTGTAGCTGATACTTATGGAGAAAGAAGAGAGGTGAAAGTTCACGTTCAAACCAGTAGACATTAACTTCTTCTCTGACAGCCTGTGCCTTTGGGCTCATCCTTCCCCTGAGGTTACAACCCGCTGCACTACACAAGGACGAGACACATGTAAAACAAACACGCAGCATGTGCGTACTGACAGGCAACGCAACTAACACGAGCTAACACACTTAGCTTCAGCGAACATCTGCCAACAACACTGACCAAACAGTTTTTCACACTTACCTTTTTTCTCTCAAAGTTTTTGAGTATACATGCCTCAACAACAGTGTAAAGAGAGCAGGCTGCCACATAAACTGTATTTCCGGTCATACTTCAAACTAAAACACTGAAATGTGCGGCGACGCCGATTTGCCGCAACAGGTTGTATTTTAAGTGGATTTTCAGCAACACAAATTATATATAAGAGCAATTGGATGCGATTTTGTTTTGTGCGTAATTTGTTCACATCTTATTATTCAAATAAACCTTAACTACACATACTCTAGAAAATCAAATCAAAACGAACAGATGTACAACAACAGGGGTTATAAACATAGTCTTACATAAACAAATAAAAAATGATACTGGTAAAGTAAACAGAGAAAACATAGTATTGGTAATATAGACAAATTACATATGATATAGATAATATACACAAGTCATATATAATGTAGTTTAACAAAAACAGAGAACTTGTAATGTGAATAATATAAACAGATAATATATAATGTATAATAACTAGGGCTGTCAAAAGTAACACGTAAGCGCGGGATGATTAATTTGTGGAATTAACGCGTTAATTTTTTTAACGCATCAACGCATGCGCAGAATGACCCATTCCATGTACCCATACCCGCCCCCACGCTCAGAGCGACACACGACTGCAGTAAAGTGAGCCGTCATCTGGGAAGCCATCCGCCACCGGGTTTTTTTGCGCGTCTACTTGTGGCTTTACGGTAAAACAGCATGGTTGGCTGAAACGGCCTAAAATTACTACAAATATAACTTTATTTTTAATTTTTTTTAATTTTTTAATCTTCATGGCGTATCTGCTCATGTCAAGTATCATGTATTTTTACTGCAAATTAAAGGGCAAGTCTGTAAAAAAAAAAATGTGTACATAATGTAACCATATTTGGATGCTGATTAAAAATATTCCTTGTGAGGTTATTAGTTACTTCGAGTGGATTCCTGTTCATGGTGTCTCTGACTATGCTGATACACAGTTTGGAGTATTTTTACTGTAGAATAACTGAGAAAATTAAAGAGCAAATCTGTGAAAGTGGCCAAAGGCATTAATAATGTAACCATATTTGGAAGCTTATAAAAAATATTCCTTGAGAGGTTATAAAAGACATCGAGTGGATTCCTGTTCATGGAGTCTCTGACTATGCTCATACAAATTTTTGGGTACTTTTACTGTAGAATAACTGAGAAAATTAAAGGGAAAATCTGTGAAAAAGGACGAATGTATTCATAATGTTACATATTTGGAAGCTTATCAAAAATATTCCTTGAGAGGTTATAAAAGACATCGAGTGGATTCCTGTTCATGGTGTCTCTGACTATGCTCATACAAATTTTTGGGTACTTTTACTGTAGAATAACTGAGAAAATTAAAGGGAAAATCTGTGAAAAAGGACGAATGTATTCATAATGTAACCATATTTGGAAGCTTATAAAAAATATTCCTTAAGAGGTTATAAGTTACTTCGCGTGGATTCTTGTTCACGGTGTCTCTGACTATGCTGATACCCAGTTTGGGGCACTTTTACTGTAGAATAACTGAGAAAATTAAAGGGCAAATCTGGGAAGTGGCCCAATGCATTCATAATGTTACCATATTTGGAAGCTCATAAAAAATATTCCTTGAGAGGTTATAAGTTACTTCACGTGGATTCCTGTTTGTGGTGTCTCTGACTATGCTGACATTTTTGTGTATTTTTACTGTATAATAACTGAGAAAATTAAAGTTCAAATCTGTGAAAGTGGCCCAATATACATCTTTGGATGGAATTTTAAGATATTCATTAATAGGTTATGAGTATTTCCAGTGGATTCCTGTTCATAGAGCCTCTGACTATGCAATGTCCACATTCAAATTTAGATGGAACCTCCTGTTTTCACAGACTCATTCCACTTCAACATGATAGTAGAACATCTCTGAGTGTCAGCGACATTATATCAGTAAAGACTGAATTAAATTTTCAAAATGACTCCCCTTTAAACTGAAAAGGGATTTTGTTTTATTTTTTAAACAATTAATTAATTGTTACTGAATATCATTTAGGTGTCTTACCTTCCTCCATGGTGTTCGATGTACTCTCAAAAAAGCATTTCCAAATACATGTATAAGGATATGAGGTGGAGTGTGTCAACTTTATATTTGTCAACTTTGATTGCACTATTGAACCTGTTAATAGCCTACATTAATAGTCTGCATGAGAAGCTACAGAGACAGGGAGCGGAATCAATAAAATGCTAAAGAAACAATGTGATGGCTGTGAAAAAATGAACATTTTGATATCGATTGGTTCACTATAAGCCTCTGCTTTTACGATGCAACTCTATCTACCACTGGGTCTGTGGTATCTCTCTGTGTCTCATCGACGCACAAGGCATACCTCTGCAGTTTCCATACAATTCCAACAGCACTTATTCACCCAGGTCATTTAACTGTGGAACAATCCCACTTAAATGTAAGAGAATTCTCTGTAAACATTATTTTACATTTCCAAATTGTCACGCACAGATTCAGTGTGACAACACCGACCCCATCGGTTCATAACCAAACACATGACCGTACCATTATCCCCTAAATCCTCTCAGTAAAAAAATAGTAACTATGAACGTGAATAAGTTAATTTTCATCTGCATATACTGAACTTGGAACTCGTTCTTTTTAAATGTGAACTGGCTCAATACTGCTTCTACAGATGGGCCAAGATTCAGATTTCACATTAACATTTAATTGTGTAAAGGTTTAGTTGTTTGATTGATTTGAAAAAGAGAAGAAAAAAGTTATATCCATCCATCCTATAGTTGCAAAAAAAAGAGAGAGCAAAGGCTAAGATGCCCCAATTGTTTAGGATATAGGTTCTTTGAGTTGGTTAGAAAAAAAAGTTATAATTAAAGTCATCCTATGTTTGCTCTGAGGCATAGCAAAGAGACAGCCACATTTAATTATGGTGTGGTATGTTTTAGATTGAAGAAAACTCTTTTTCAATCTTTATAACTATCATTTGGGCTTGTCATCAATAAAAAAACATGTTAAATGTATGTGTCTGCCTTCTTTCATTTATCTTTTGAATATTAATCGTGAATAGTTAAAATGTTAATGTTGGACAGCCCTACTAATAACAGATATATAATATGTGAAATATAAACAATTGAATGTATCAGCTTTATATTTTAGGAGGTAGACAATGAACTGAAAAAACGGCTTCATTCAAAAACACAATATGAAGTTTTTACCACTTTACATTGATGTATGTGGAACAATGCCAGTCAGAGGTTACCATTTCCAATTTCTCTACTTTAATCTAACAGTACATCTTAAAAGTAATGTATAAAAGTATCGTAGAAATGATGTGAAGCACAGCGACAGATTCTTTTTTTTCTACATCTTATTTTGGAGGGTAACTCTATTCCTGTCTCTAGCTTCACCCACGCAGTCCCTAACAGATGAGACGTAGTATCCCGGGATTTGATTGGCCGATGGCGGCGCTCAAACTCAGCCAATCACTGCACATTTCTTTACACTGTCACACACGATACTGACACAGGAGTAGCTGTATGCTCAAGGTGAGAAGAGATAAATGTTGCATTATTTCAACTATATATATAAATGTGAGAGCGGTGTACAATTATAATAGTTTAAACTGCATCTAATATTTCATCTTAATCCACAGCTAGCTTTTTAGCAGACGAAGTAGCATCCAATAGCTTGTAAGTTAGCTAGCGAGTGAACGAGATGTCAGTTTACTGCAGGCAACATAGCAGGTTTATCATGCTTTCCTGATCTGATTTCTACTCCACATCGAACAGTGTGGTTAAAAATGAAGTTAACAAATTCTGTTTATAAACTCAACTGGGGAAACTGTAGCTTGTATACAACAACACTGTCTTGGCCAGAGGGCATGCAACATATAGGAACAAAACCTAACACTCAACAAAATATCTGGGGGATTGACAATCTATGAAAACCATGAATCAGCTCAAGAAGCCAAAACAAACATTTGGAAGTAACTTGAACGCATCATAGTTGAAGACGGTGATTCCATTGGACTTATTTAATGCTTGCCATATATTGTATGTTCCTTATTCATTTGCATTAACATGGTTATAAGTAACTGTTCCTTGTGAGAAACAAGATGACACCTTATGCTGGTGGAGAATCCCAACTCCCCTCTCGCACTTGATATTTTCTTCATTCAATTTCATGCTTTCTCTGCAGGTTTTCTATACTCTTTGAGGAGGAAACTGTAGCACCATGGGTGTGTTATCTACTCTGATGAGGGGTCTGGTGAGAGGAGCGGACAGGATGTCTGAGTTCACCAGCAAGCGAGGATCAAGAACTCATAATAAAGGCAGGGGCGCGAGGCCCACTGGACTGAATCTCTCTAGCAGAAAGTTTCTGGCCATAAGAGCCATGATTCCTGAGTTTGTGGTGCCCAACCTGGAGGGATTCAAGCTAAAGCCCTACGTCTCGTATCGCGCACCCAGAGGAATGGAGCCTCCACTCACAGCACAGAGTGTGTTTGCTGAGGTGGTTGCCCCTCAGATCCAGAAAGACTTTGAAGACGGCACCTTTAGCAAAGAGCAGCTGGAGAAATATGGATTTGAGCCCACACAAGAAGGGAAGCTCTTCAAACTCTATCCCAAGAACTATGTGCGTTAAAGACACACTCTTGTTGTAATGTTTTCAAAAGTGAAGACACAGGTTTCTGATCAACTGGACATAAAGCTGCAGATCCACACATGTGACACCTTGAGGAGACACATCACAAATAAGGCTGGCCTTTAAGTTCAGAAAACTAGTTTCCTTAATGTCGTAGATTTTTCTGTTAATTAAGAATAAATCTGAGATCAATGTGACAGAATTGTTCATTCATTATTGCATTCTTATCAGCCAACAGTTCGAGCTGATCAGCATTTACATGTGGGTTGCGTGTTTACAAATGAGCATGATTGTTCAGAGGGGTTTTTGTTTGTTTGTCTGCACTTCTTAATAAAAAAACAACTGTTCACTAGTGACAAAGTTGAGAAACACAGTGAATGCAGAAGTTGTAATTTATTGGTCAGAAAGTGCAATGAATGTAAACAGCGGTTAAAAGTGACCTTCACATTTTAATCTACAACAGTGATTTTTCCAAAATCATCAAATGGCAAAAATCATCTCAGATTTCAGGCCAGCAGCACAGACGCTGACTTAACAGATGGAAGAGGTTTTTTTTGGAGGAGCTTCACTACTCAGTCTTGATATCATCCTTCATCAAGCTGGTCGGGGATAAAAATCACATCAAGCACATTAAAACTGATCAAAATGCCAATAACAATTAAATCAAAGATACAAGGAGCCTGAAGAGGCAGAGGATCACAGAGATAATTTCCCTTTGTGACTCAACAGCCATCAGAAAAATTCATACATGCTCCATGGTTCCCTGTATGTTAAATTCATGCTGGTCTTCAAACAAGGTGTTTCGGAGAAAAAATGTCAAACAAAATGAGAATGAGCTTTGGGTGAGTGGTTATATTGTAATAAACCGTATAAGGACTGTACATAATCTGTTTGAATAGAAGTTTATAAAAATCAATATAAAATATAGGGTTTTGTTACCTAGACGTTTTGTGGTAAGGTATTGCAGAGGGAAAGGAGCTTGATGACAGTATGTCATAGCTGGGCTTTATATTCTGCTGAGCTTTGGTTCATTTTATAATTTGACAGAAGATGTTTGCTGCTCAGTTTCCTTATTAGCCTCATCTATCGTGCAGTCCCAGCGCCACACATGCATCATATGGTCATAGAATGAGCAGCTTGCGAGTAGACAGGACAGTGAGGGGACATCGCCATCAGGGTTGAGGGTAGGGCCTGCTGTAGGGGTGGAGGACGGTGCTTCAATATCCTCTGGGATGTATCGTCCGGCATCATCCTCCAGGGACGTATCAAAGCTGGCAGTGGGAGATTCGTACTGAATCCTTAGGTGTCCCCCTCCTCTGGTCTCTATGAGGCTTTCCTTTGGTTCTGCAGGGGGAGGGGAGCTGGGAGCAGGCTGCTCCAGGGACAGTCGGGACCAGTCAGCTCCGTACGCGAGTGAGTTGTGGAGGATGTAGGATGCGACGACAGGACAGGCTCCTCCACTGGCCTCTGGACATTGAAAGGAGAACAACAAGGTTACAGTTAAACTCTGTGCTCAAACAGCAACTCTTTGAGCACTATTTCGACAGCTACATGTTTTATTCTTCAGGTCCTTTTTTGCATGAACAAACAAACACCAAAACACAAGGCAAAAAGTCATTCAAGAATTTTCTTTCTTGTGAAATACTTACAAAATGTTGTGACATTAAATGTTAATAATAATAACATATGTTATCTGATGTATACAGTATGAAGGGTTGCCCGGATCAAGGTTTAACTTGAGACAATGCAAGCAGCTAGAAATTAAACTTTTTGTGTTGAAGTAGTCAAAGTAATGGTGGATTAATGTATAAAGTTCCTACAGCCATTGGAAGAAACTACATTTCCACGTTTGTATGTTGAATTTTAAAGTTCACATTTGATACCAGAGCCTTTTTCATCTCTCTTTCATGCTCACCTAGGGCCTGCCGGCAGTGAAGGATTTGGAAGTCGTTGTGCATGCAGGCTGCCAGCAGCAGGTCCTGATTGGTAGGATGCCACTTCAGCCTCCACACTCCACCACCCATGGCACTCTCACTAAGAGGCTGCTGCATGTTCCTGCCATCCCACAGCAGAACCTGCTCATCATAGCTGCAGGAAGAGAGGCCAATACCAAGACTTAAAAACACATTGAAATCACAATTAACACATAACAATTCATGTCTCTGGAATATTTACCTGCCTGTAGCCAGGATGTGTTCCCGATGTGGATTGCTATGAATACTGCACACACCCATTGAATGCCTTTCAGAGAACAAGACAAACGTGTCACTATGCTTCTATAGTTCTATGCCTCTACCTGGACAGTCCTGATTTATGCATCAGTACTCACCTTTTACTGGTAAATGTGGGGCAGGAGGGACCCACCCTGAGATCCCATCCCTTAAGTTTGCAGTCATCACCACCTGGTAAGGAAAGACATAGAATGTTTACATGCAGGGATTAAAAACTAGTTATGGTTGATGAAGACACTGATGGTATGTTGCTCCCACATATATTGAAGTAGACACTGATATGAAACTTATATTACATCACATTTCATTTAGCTGACGCTTTATCCAAAGCAGCTTAAATAAGTGCATTCAACAATGAGGGTAGGATACAAACTGAGAACAAGAATCAAGAAAGTGCAATTTTCTTCAAGAAAGCCAAACTACAAAGTGCTATAGGTAAGTGCCATATTTATGCTACTGAATTTTTTTTTGCTTTTATAAATACTTGAAAAGGAGTACTAATTTTGTTTATCAGTAAATGTAAACGCTTTTATTATCTGCATAAAAGTTGGACAATGTGTTGTAGAAAGAGTAGTAAAGCAAATATCACAAATATCCCGTGTCAGGTCTTGCCTCCTGAGTTGGTCCCCTGATATATATATAGAAAAACACAAGACCATTAATTCAATATTTATCTTTCCTTTTCATGTGTCAATAAAGGATAGAGGAACAAATAATAGATGTCTTTAGGTCATGCGCTGAGAATTTCCTTTAACTGAGAGTACCAATCTGCTGATCCCAGATTTGCTTTGTTAAGGTAGCATTAGTCGACTAAGTTTACATCCCAGCAAAAGTGGAGGAGGCAAAACAACCCTGATTTCACTGTCTAACTTTTTTCTTCTTCTGTGAGATTATCAAATATTTCAGGAACCTGAAACTAAACTCAGGCTACAAAGAGCTGTGTTTGTGAAACCATGTTGAGATCAGTAAGTACTATAAGTCCACTGAGTGACACTGAGCTTACACATAGCGAGAATGTGTTTGTTTTTATCCACAAGTTTAAGACAATAAAATAACATCATACACAATATGCTCTTGTATGACATACTATAGTTGTTATATTAACTTCTTCAATTGATAAGTACCTATAAAAGGTACATAAGCCATTGTCAGACATGAACTCAGAAGGATGTCTGCACAATTGGGTCCAGACTGTTTTCTGAGTTTGCCTTTCACACGTGAACAACACAGCAGGATATACTCTATAAAGTTCTTACTAGGGCGCTGGCCAGAGGAACTCCAGCGAGTGTCAAGAGACTATGATGCAGACATTTGCATTCTGACATACGGCCCTGTCAGAATAAAAATGTATATCCATGTTTATATATGAGATCAAATATGACCATTTCGATAGGCTTACGGCCAAAGAAGAAAGAGGTACAGCAGGTGACAGACCACCGTTTTAAATGGGCGTTACCAGAGTAAACCAGCTGTGTATTCCAGTATGAGAAGGCTGAGATCCAGGCCTCAAAGTTGTGAGCCTTCCATTGCGAAATAGATGTCAGAGCACCCTCAGCCAGAGAGAGCACGCTTACACAGCCTGCGGAGTCACTGCAGACTATCCGCACATCACTGCTGCTGACACAAACAGGGGACACATCAAAATCAGAACTTGACACAATCACACTGACTGATGTACAAAATAGTTGAATACTGTTCATTGGAAAACTGTCTCACCTGTCCATTCTTCCAGTGGACCAATCTAATGACAGAGCCAGGCGATCTGCGCCCACCTCCAGACTTCTCAGAGTTTGCAGACTGTGGCTGCCATCCTACTGGATACACACGTTCATAAGTGCAGACCACAAAAACAGCCACAACAAGTCTAACTGACAGTTGGATTTACTGTGGTATGACAGGCTGCTTTCAACCAACATAGCACATGTTTGTTCTGAGATGTCGATTGTAATTGATCATGTGTGCTATCAAAAAACATATATGCTGACTTTGTAAACAAACATCAGTTAAATGCAGAATGATTTAAGACTTCAGTGACTGTGATTACTCTGATGTCATAATTTCTCACCTGACTGTCAGACAGTATGTACAGCTGCAGCTCCCCTGTTGCCGCTGCTGCTCCCAGGACTGCCTTTCCTGACACTGGCACATGGCACCTAAGAATATGCAAACCAATCAATAAGGAGGAATTAATACAGTGAAAGACAACAGTCACATTGGTCAAGCCTGATTTCTTACCACTTTAGATCTAAAATAGCAGCGGTGTCAATGCGCTGCAGCTCGGTGAGAGGAGGACCCACTGATTCCTCTCGCCGAAAGTCAAAAAGGTACAATCGACCAGTCCGTCTCGGAGTGGCATCCTCTACCCCTACCTACAGGAAAAATGTATAATGCATCAGGCTACAGCAGGACACAAACAGGAGCTTGAATGAGTGTAAGGCTATTGTGTACCTGCTACTGCTGCATGAAATTAAATCACAAAAAGCAGACCTAAAATGACTCAGTATTTTTTGTTTGCAATGAATCTCAGGATTTCACTATACAGGCTTCATATGGTGGACATTACAAAACAACTAAAATTCTGGCATTTAATTGAATTACAGTGTTCTTTGATGAGTCAACCAAAGTTCAATCCTCAACATTTACTTGTTTCGACACATTTAATCTTAAAAAACAAACTAATAAGAAGTTTTGTTTAGTAGATTAGGATTCCTAGAGTTGATGTGGAAAATAGAGCTTGACTATATTGATTTTTTGGGAACCAAGCCAATACCCATATTACAGATTTAAATACATTTGGAATATGAAAAAGTTAATGATTCCGCATGTTTATTTCAAACCCTTATGAGAAAGAAATGTCTCGGAGGCTTGATGTTTTACAGTTACATACTATTATAAATAACTATAAATAAAAAAAACATACAATCAAATACACAGAACAAATAAACATTATACACAAAATACTTATCTTTGCTACATTGTTTATACTGTACTAAATGTAATTTCGTAAACATAAACACTGATATTGATATGTCTGTGTATTTATACCTGATGTACTTACTGACAACAAAGGCAAACAAATGTTTACTTTAAATTATATGCAAACGGAACTAAATTAGTGTTGACAGGCATGAGTTTGTGTCCATATGACAGGTGAAGGATGTACAACACCGTTAGGCCTGATCTTGTTTTAACTCACCCCTTTGTGTAACTGATAATTCCCGCAGACCAGGATGTTGTGGCACTGGGACACAGGACACCACTCTACCGTGTCAGCGCTCAGCTCCGTGTCAAACACTTGTAGACTGCGGGTCCTCGACTTCCAGGCCATGACCGCCTGCTCTGCGTAACATCCCTGTGCTGGTGCACTAACTGAAAGCAGCAACAACACGTCTCAGCTGCAGAACCAACAGTGAACTCAGATACATCTGTAAGTAGCACGTCAATACTGGAGCAACATCACCTAGCTACCTTGGCTAACTGAGCTAACTGTTTGGTAGCTAGCTAGCAGGCTATTATTAACTCACTGCGGTTTCACGCAGCGCAAACTGTCATGTGCGGACATTTCAGAGAGTGAACAGATATATTCGGTGATAAATGGAGTCAAAGGAACCTTTCATCAATAGTGAACATACATGCAACTCATCATTGTCAACAAAACTCACATGTTGTTCTGCCCGGTGCACTAGTTCCAGACAGTCTGGACAGTAGTGACGACAAGTCACATGACTAAGTACCGCCCACGTCATGACTGAGAGGTCAGCTTGAACATGGACTGTGGTAGAGCAAAGAAGTTATATAGGGACATATGTACAGTTCTTGTTATTCTGTCAATGTTACCCCGTATTGGAAGTCAAGTGTGTGGAGATCTGTAAACATACATGCCCCTCGAAGTATTTGCTCCTTTCATTTTGTGTGTGTTATATATTTGACAACAATGATGTATTGTCTATACCAGCTATGTAAATAACAAGCTACCAGTAAAAATAGCATTTTGTCAACTTCTTAAAGGGCCCATATTTCACACTTTTCTGGGATTTAATTTGAGGTATTTGTCCCGTTGTTATGTCTGGATACCGCTATAGAAGACCAGCCACATATTTACAGTAGGTTTCAACAGGATATTTCTGAACGGTAAGTTACACCGTCCTCAGGTTTGTTCAAATCTTAGCAGGACAGTCGGCCAATGTAGGAGTAAGTCCAGATTCACAGTACAGAGTTTCACAACGATTAACGTACAATACAGATTAACGTTCAATACAGATCGAAATCAGACAGATTCCCAACATGCACATCCCTCCCCATAATATTTATTGGGCAGCATTCTGAAGCAAGAATTTGTAGCTCCCGAGTCTACAAGGAATGTGACAAGTTTGCCATGTACAAGAAGTGTGTGTGTTGGCATATTTTGATTGGCTGCAGATGAATAATGCATGTTTGTGCCTATAGATGGTGTGTTTTCTAAATTTAGTCTATTCTCTAATGCTGCTATTGCTTCCGTCGTGTGTGTGTGTGTGTGTGTGTGTGTGTGTGTGTGTGTGTGTGTGTGTGTGTGTGTGTGTGTGTGTGTGTGTGTGTGTGTGTGTGTGTGTGTGTGTGTGTGTGTGTGTGTGTGTGTGTGTGTGTGTGATGTTTTCAACAGTTTGTTGTGTAGGTTATCTCTCATCATGCATCAGTATGGTCTAATGCGTCGGCTCCTCCCCCTCCTGAGCATCCACTAGAAGTCAGTCACTGCTCTGGCTGTTGGCCTTTGGCCCAATGCCCTTTCTCACCATAAGTGAAACAGACATTTGGCAGGCGATGTCCTCCCAGGCCACCTCTGCCTCTGCCACCTCCTCTTCCTATCCCACAAACAATGTATATGTAGATGTGTAATTATTTGTCTTTCTTTAAAATGTTCTTCTTCATGGACCAAACATACATCTAATACATTAAAGCGTGACCCATGACCTTCCAGGGGCTGGAGGACGTTGAAAGTTTGTCCAGGTCTTGATGTTTAAGCATCGGATCACAATAAGGTATTGGGGTTAATGTGCATGTGCTTGGGCTTGGGACTTGACCTTGGTGTGTGCAAGATGAGATGATTTTATATGTCCCTGCCTGTGTTTTTCTATCACTTTTTTGTGGTTCATCAAACCATAAACTGAATGCTTCCATGTCGCATTACAACTAAGTTTGCCTTTCTTTCCCTCCGTCTCTTTTTCTTTCTCCTCTAACTTATACTTTAGTTGAGTTAATTGCCTTATACTAAAACTTCTTATCGATGTAAATCCCGTTCTGTAATCCAACAACAGTTTTGTCACCTTAATTTGTGCTCATGTATAAGATGTTTGGACTTCTGACAACATCTTTGTCCTGTTGATGTTGTGATGACCCTCCCCTTCTATTCTGTTTGTCTTGGTTGTGTGCTTTCCCTTTCAGGAAGTGGCACTAGAGGGGAGAATGAGGTTCACCTGGGCGGCTGTTCTCGAGCCTATTCATCTGGCTGGCTCAGTCTCTCTCTCAGCTCCCACATGTGGTCTTGGGTTTTGTGTTCACTTAACAGGTTGTGTCTTCCAATGATCCATGCACTGCAGTACATTACTGAATTTTACAGATTTATTAGCATCTTGGTTTCTTTTTGTAAATAGTTTGCTTTAATAAACCCTCACTCCTGTTGTATGTCTTAACCGTGAGCTAGTTCGTGACAATGTTCACTGGCATTTGCACCCATAGTGGAAAAAAAATGAAATGAAAATAGAAAAATGTATGTAGGAATTAGGTCTTCATTGAATCTCCACAGGACTTCTATTCAGTAAAGAAACTGATTAATTTGAGTTTTCCCCCAAAAATATGACTTATATTTAATGGTATACTTTTTTGTGAGCTCTTGCTCTCTTTTTTCTTTGTCTTTCTTCGGAGAGCAGAGAATGTGGATGCTTTGTTTCTTTGCGCAGACAACTCAGAGCATTACCTTCACATCATTTAACCTGGCAAGGTTAATTTCTAAACTCAGGTTAATTTTATTCAGGACGTGCACATGACCTGCAAAGCCAGTGTCCAGAAACCCTTATTCGAGCGATCCCACTTCTGGACTGCGTGTATGTGAGTTCCCGTGTGTAAACGGTGTAGATGTAGCTGTGTCAAGTGAAGCCACATTTTTGTGAATCTACATGTACACAGATAGTAATATTTAATATTGACAATTTATTTATTTGAACTGTATGATATTTTTTACGAACTTTAACTCAGTACCGAAGGGTGTTATGTGTGAGTATACTGAGATTAAGCTATTTTTTACTTGATAGTATCGGAGACAGTGAGAAACATCTCAGGTAATACTTTGAAAACTGGTTTAGTGTAAACAAGATATGCACTCTCTGTGTATCTATTCTTATGTAATTTTATTTTGTACAAATTCATTTCAGTAAGGATCTTACTGAGGAAATAACACTCACATCACACTTTTTTTTGGGGAAATCTCCATTTTCAGGGATGTAACAAAATCACCTCTTTTTTATTTCATCTACTCAAATGGAAAGTAGTAAAAAATTGTTATGTGATATATAACGAAATATTATGGACAAATAATTTTACATTTTGTGGCCACCTATAATGAGACCTGTTCCATTTGTTCAGTTTGTATATTCCAACAGCTCTTTGGGTTATTTGATTGTCTCTTGCTCCACCTGTCTGATCCTCCACACATCCTGATTGAGTGCAGCTACTGAGTTTGGCACCATCAGTCCTGCATAAATCCTTATCTTTTTCTCCTCAATCATATTACTTACTTCTCCTCCTGTAAGCCTTTCCCTCTGTTCTTTGCATCTTGTAAAGCATGGCCTACACAGGCTCTTCTCACATACCAGGTACATTTCCTCCTCTGGTTTAGATTTTTTCTGTAGCAGCGTCTCACCATCTTCCTGCACATACGATAGAGGATTTCGTTTCGTGTTTAATTTGGTGAGGTTTTGTAGGATATGCAGAAAGTCTGGTAGGTTGATGAAGAGGTTATCAAACAGGCAAAACTCTTGGAGACTGCCTAGAGCCACTAAAGTGGGAGGTAGGTTATCCAGCTTGTTCATCCCCAGATTGAGACACTTCAGACTGATAAGAGAACCCAGAGTGGAGGGTAAACCTCCCGAGGTTAGGAAATTGTTAGAGAGGTTGAGGTGGCTAAGCACCACCAGGTTACCGATTGACTCTGGCACAGACTCCAGTTTGTTGCTGTGCAGATCAAGCCATCGAAGTGATGAGAAATTCCCAAAGCTGTCCGGGAGTTTCCTAATCAGGTTGCGACTGAGGTCCAACTCATCGAAATTGGTGAGCTTGAGGAGACACTTTGGGAAGATGGTTATACCCATGTTGCTAAGGGTCAATCTGCGATGTCCATCTGGTGTCATCCGTATCTCCTTTTTGGCTATCTTGAGGGTGATCTTATTTCCTTTAACTTCCTTTCCTTTGGGCATGATACATATTTTGTCTTAGATTTTCAAGGACAAAATTAATCGAGCGATCTTGCCAACAGCTTTAGTTCCTATTAACTGGCCCTCAGCTTGAAGCCTCTGGCCCTGGTAATCCTATTTCACAAAATGTAGCTGAGTTGAAGGGAAAGATCAGGAATACAGCATTTGCGTTATGGTGCAAACCTGAAAAATAAAGTTTGTAGTATTATTAACTTCCACTCTGAGAAACAATGCTGCAAATGAGACCGAATCACAGGGTGTCGATCTTAGGCAAGATCAAAGAACATTCAATCTCTGAAGGAGAGATTCAAAGCTGTGAGTTATCCTTTGATAAGATGTTGCAGCCTTGTACGATTTTGCCTGGTTAAATTCCCAACTTACACAATGTGATGTACTACCATTTTCCGCACTGCCCACTGTTCAATTCCTGTTGATACCAGACTGTTACTCTCGGGTCCAACTTGATCTCCTCATAGTGTTTTCTCGTTCTTCAAACTTTTTTTTTCAGTCTCACTGAAGTTTCAGTTAGCTTTTTAAATATCGTAAATAATATCTACTATACATATTTTGTGTATGGAATACATTGTTTTTTATGTATTTTTTTATTGTGTTTTGTGATAGGCTCTAGTACTTTGAAAAAGTCAACAGCAGCACAGAGGACATTATGTGGTACTGACCCAAATGCATTAGCAAGATCAAGGAAAATGACAGATCTCGCTTCTCCCACTTGGCTGATAGGATTTGGTGCCAGATCATGCTAGTGTGTTCTTAACGTCCAGAGAACCCTGGAATTCTAGCTTTTTGGACCAATGTATCCACCAGCTAGTTTTTACCAGATGGCTTGTCAGCCTTTGGCTATGATGCTAAAGATCAGCTGATATTGGCTGATGTTTGAGGATTCCTCCTCTTTTGGTATCAGTAATCCTCCAGCTCTGTGCCAAGCTTGGGGCGCCCTGCTCGCCTTAAGGTTGTCAGTTTGCTCTTGTTGTTCTCCTGCAGTATGTTAATTCCCCCATTCTGAACTTCCGAGGCTTTCTTCCACTGCTTTTTGAGCTGCCTCCTCGCTTGTACCAAGCGTTCTATTCCCAGGCGCCTGCTGGACTTGATTTCCATTTTTAGTGTTATTCGTTCTTTCAGTGTCACTCCAAAATGTTCCTTTATCTTTCAAGGATAGTGCTTAGGTCTGCATTGGTGGCCTCCCTCTCTGAAGCTCCTGGCCAGTTCAACTGTAAAGGTTTCATATCCCTTGTTGGTTTAATAGGCTGAGTGGACTCTATACCCTCCTACTGTCTGCTACTTCCTCTGTGCTAGAATAAACTTCCTCGGATACAAGAGGACTGATTTCCAGCGAACCTTGGGTTGAGCCATGTCGCTTGACTTTACTCGACTGAGAGTCCTTCTACTTTACTTGGTGTATTTTTAGGACCTTTGCCAATGTTATTTTCCTCAATCCATAAGATCACACCTGGCGCTTCTTGTCAGATTTTGTCACCATCACAAGGTCTTTCCCTTGTTCATAGCGGTAACTGGATGCATCCGGCTACAATTATTAGAATATCCGACTAGATGTTGAATAACCCTAGTACATTTGAGGGTATTATGTACAATTTAGGTTAGCAACAACCCGTAGATGTTATCAAGTGTAAGTTGTGTCATGTAAAAAGGAACTAAGTGTGTTTGAAACCTATGTGTGTGTGTGTATACAACATGTCCAAATATTATGACCTGAACTGCCAAATGGTCTTAACTGTTTATGACCTGAAAACTATCAGACCCTTTCACTATTTACTCCCCAAATAACTGAATGTATGGCTGCTTGTCTCTGAAGGAAACATATATGAATCAGTTGTCTCTGTTTAGATTCCTCTCTCAACCTGCGCCTACAGAACCAGTCTGAACTGGTTCTGAGAGATAGCCTTAGTCCTCCTATATAAGATCCTTGCATTTGACTGTCCAGGATCTTCACTCTGAGATCCTTGTGACTCTCTGAGCTATTCCTTTCTGCAGAAAGCCCCTATTAAAATACACAAAAACAAATATGGTGTTCCAGCCTCTTGTATTTCCAGATGTCCATCACAGTGGCCACCGGCGAATGTAAGGCATATTGAGGAGATATTCCAAACAAGCTAGTAAAAATGTGTCTCCATGCTTTTTGTGTTACTTCGTACACATGCTGAAAAAAACATGACCAACATTTGACTAAAAACAAAACAATCTGAGTAATCTCTGATTAGCTAACTGAGTACCTGACCCCTTGTGCTTTAAACAATTATTATTGTTCACAACTTGGGGAGGATACTGGAAATAATACAAGAGAACAAACACACAAGTGCAGTTAGAATTCAGTCCATGCTGGATATTTCACCAAGTGAGCAATCTTTCTGACAAGATACATAATTCAGAGAAGCTTTTGTCAAAAGTCATTGCATTCTTTACAAACAACTGGCCAGTATGGGGCTTGAACCCATGACCTTGGCGTTATTAGCACCAAGTCTGACCATCTGAGCTAACCGGCCAGTTTTATAGTGAGGATCAACTCCATTTATTTTCCACTGTTCATCTGCACAGGGTGAACAACAGTGGAAGTGCAGTAACAAATATCAACACTATAGTGCTTTAAGTAAAAACTGAAATGCTGGATGTGGTGTACACACAATGGAAAAAAAACCTCCAACAATTGACTAAGACAAAAACAAGTCTTAATGTATGAAGTTGCTTTTCTATTCCATATTTCTGGGGTTCAAAAACCCTTTTGCTTTAAACTATCATTTTATTCTTCACAACTTGAAGAGGATACAGGCAATAATAGTTAGTGAAAAAACAGGTGCAGGTAGAATTCAGTCCATGCTGAATATTTCACCAAGTGAGCAATCTTCCCGACATCCATTATTCAGAGAAGCTTTCTTGAAATGGCTTTGCATTTGTTACAAACAACTGGCCAGTATGGGGTTTGAACCCATGACCTTGGCGTTATTAGCACCACGCTCTGACCATCTGAGCTAACCGGCCATTTATAGAGTGAGGATAGACTCCATTTTTTATTCCAGTGATCATTTTGCACAGGGAAAACAACAGTAGAAGTGCAGTACGATTAGGTGAATGAGTCACTATGCGTTTTTTGGATATTTAGTACACATACACATGGTTAAAAAAAAAAACTTCAATAAAGTAAGATATTTCATAGAACAATCTTTCGGCCAAGTATTTTAATTCAGAGAAGCTTTTATAAATGATTGGATCTTGATGAGTTCAATCTTAGATGAGAGAACTAAGACCACGTGGCCTAATGGACAAGGCGTCTGACTTTGAATCAGAAGATTGAGGGTTCGAGTCCCTTCGTGGTTGAAAGTCCCTCAATTTACAAAAATATATGCAGTGTAGTGCCTTAAGAAAGAACTGAAATGCTATATGTGGTCTACACACAATGACAAATCCTTCACACCAAAACAAGTCATACTGTATGAAATGCTTTTCTATTCCATATCTCAGGGGTTCAAGACACCTTGTGCTTTAAACTATCATATTATTGTTCACAACTTGGAGAGGATACAGGCAATAATAGTTAGTGAAGAAACAGGTGGAGTTAGAATTCGGTCCATGCTGGATATTTCACCAATCTTCCTGACATCCATTATTCAGAGAAGCTTTCGTGAAATGGCTTTGCATCTGTTACAGAAAAATGGCCCGTATGGGGTTTGAACCCATGACCTTGGCGTTATTAGCACCACGCTCTGACCATCTGAGCTAACCGGCCATTTATAGAGTGAGGATAGACTCCATTTATTTTCCAGTGTTCATCTGCACAGTGAAAACAACAGTAGAAGTGCAGTACGATTAGGTGAATGAGTCACTATGCGTTTTTTGGATATTTAGTACACATACACATGGTTAAAAAAAAAAAACTTCAATAAAGTAAGATATTTCATAGAACAATCTTTCGGCCAAGTATTTTAATTCAGAGAAGCTTTTATAAATGATTGGATCTCGATGAGTTCAACCTTAGATGAGAGAACTAAGACCACGTGGCCTAATGGACAAGGCGTCTGACTTCGAATCAGAAGATTGAGGGTTCGAGTCCCTTCGTGGTTGAAAGTCCCTCAATTTACAAAAATATCTAAAGAAAAAACTGAAATGCTAAAGCCTTAAGAAAAAACTGAAATGCTATATGTGGTCTACACACAATGACAAATCCTTCACACCAAAACAAGTCATACTGTATGAAGTGCTTTTCTATTCCATATCTCAGGGGTTCAAGACACCTTTTGCTTTAAACTATCATATTATTGTTGTTCACAACTTGGAGAGGATACAGGCAATAATAGTTAGTGAAGAAACAGGTGCAGTTAGAATTCAGTCCATGCTTGATATTTCACCAAGTGAGCAATCTTCCTGACATCCATTATTCAGAGAAGCTTTCGTGAAACGGCTTTGCATCTGTTACAAACAACTGGCCAGTATGGGGCTTGAACCCATGACCTTGGCGTTATTAGCACCACGCTCTGACCATCTGAGCTAACCGGCCACGTATATAGTGAGGATCAACTCCATTTATTTTCCAGTGTTCATCTGCACAGGGTGAACAACAGTGGAAGTGCAGTAACAAATATCAACAGTATAGTGCTTTAAGTAAAAACTGAAATGCTGGATGTGGTGTACACACAATGAAAAAAAACCCTCCAACCATTGACTTAGACCAAAACAAATCTTAATGTATTAAGTTGCTTTTCTATTCAATATCTCAGTGGTTCAAGACCCCTTGTGCTTTAAACTATCATATTATTGTTCACAACTTGGAGAGGATACAGGCAATAATAGTTAGTGAAGAAACAGGTGGAGTTAGAATTCGGTCCATGCTGGATATTTCACCAAGTGAGCAATCTTCCTGACATCCATAATTCAGAGAAGCTTTTGTGAAATGGCATTGCCACTGTTACAGAAAAATGGCCAGTATGGCCTTGGCGTTATTAGCACCACGCTCTGACCATCTGAGCTAACCGGCCATTTATAGAGTGAGGATAGACTCCATTTTTTATTCCAGTGATCATTTTGCACAGGGAAAACAACAGTAGATGTGCAGTACGATTAGGTGAATGAGTCACTATGCGTTTTTTGGATATTTAGTACACATACACATGGTTAAAAAAAAAAACTTCAATAAAGTAAGATATTTCATAGAACAATCTTTCGGCCAAGTATTTTTATTCAGAGAAGCTTTTATAAATGATTGGATCTCGATGAGTTCAATCTTAGATGAGAGAACTAAGACCACGTGGCCTAATGGACAAGGCGTCTGACTTCGAATCAGAAGATTGAGGGTTCGAGTCCCTTCGTGGTTGAAAGTCCCTCAATTTACAAAAATATCTAAAGTGTAGGGCCTTAAGAAAAAACTGAAATGCTATATGTGGTCTACACACAATGACAAATCCTTCACACCAAAACAAGTCATACTGTATGAAGTGCTTTTCTATTCCATATCTCAGGGGTTCAAGACACCTTTTGCTTTAAACTATCATATTATTGTTGTTCACAACTTGGAGAGGATACAGGCAATAATAGTTAGTGAAGAAACAGGTGCAGTTAGAATTCAGTCCATGCTGGATATTTCACCAAGTGAGCAATCTTCCTGACATCCATTATTCAGAGAAGCTTTCGTGAAATGGCTTTGCATCTGTTACAAACAACTGGCCAGTATGGGGCTTGAACCCATGACCTTGGCGTTATTAGCACCACGCTCTGACCATCTGAGCTAACCGGCCACGTATATAGTGAGGACCAACTCCATTTATTTTCCAGTGTTCATCTGCACAGGGTGAACAACAGTGGAAGTGCAGTAACAAATATCAACAGTATAGTGCTTTAAGTAAAAACTGAAATGCTGGATGTGGTGTACACACAATGAAAAAAAACCCTCCAACCATTGACTTAGACCAAAACAAATCTTAATGTATTAAGTTGCTTTTCTATTCAATATCTCAGTGGTTCAAGACCCCTTGTGCTTTAAACTATCATATTATTGTTCACAACTTGGAGAGGATACAGGCAATAATAGTTAGTGAAGAAACAGGTGGAGTTAGAATTCGGTCCATGCTGGATATTTCACCAAGTGAGCAATCTTCCTGACATCCATAATTCAGAGAAGCTTTTGTGAAATGGCATTGCCACTGTTACAGAAAAATGGCCAGTATGGCCTTGGCGTTATTAGCACCACGCTCTGACCATCTGAGCTAACCGGCCATTTATAGAGTGAGGATAGACTCCATTTTTTATTCCAGTGATCATTTTGCACAGGGAAAACAACAGTAGATGTGCAGTACGATTAGGTGAATGAGTCATTATGCGTTTTTTGGATATTTAGTACACATACACATGGTTAAAAAAAAAAACTTCAATAAAGTAAGATATTTCATAGAACAATCTTTCGGCCAAGTATTTTTATTCAGAGAAGCTTTTATAAATGATTGGATCTCGATGAGTTCAATCTTAGATGAGAGAACTAAGACCACGTGGCCTAATGGACAAGGCGTCTGACTTCGAATCAGAAGATTGAGGGTTCGAGTCCCTTCGTGGTTGAAAGTCCCTCAATTTACAAAAATATATGCAGTGTAGTGCCTTAAGAAAAAACTGAAATGCTATATGTGGTCTACGCCGAATGACAAATCCTTAACACCAAAACAAGTCATACTGTATGAAGTGCTTTTCTATTCCATATCTCAGGGGTTCAAGACACCTTGTGCTTTAAACTATCATATTATTGTTCACAACTTGGAGAGGATACAGGCAATAATAGTTAGTGAAGAAACGGGTTGAGTTAGAATTCAGTCCATGCTGGATATTTCACCAAGTGAGCAATCTTCCTGACATCCATTATTCAGAGAAGCTTTCGTGAAATGGCTTTGCATCTGTTACAAACAACTGGCCAGTATGGGGCTTGAACCCATGACCTTGGCGTTATTAGCACCACGCTCTGACCATCTGAGCTAACCGGCCACGTATATAGTGAGGATCAACTCCATTTATTTTCCAGTGTTCATCTGCACAGGGTGAACAACAGTGGAAGTGCAGTAACAAATATCAACAGTATAGTGCTTTAAGTAACAACTGAAATGCTGGATGTGGTGTACATACAATGAAAAAAAAAACTCCAACAATTGACTAAGACAAAAACAAATCTTAATGTATGAAGTTGCTTTTCTATTCCATATCTCAGGGGTTCAAGACCCCTTGTGCTTTAAACTATCATGTTATTGTTCACAACTTGGAAAGGACACAGGCAATAATAGTTAGAGAACACCAAACAGGTGCATTTATAATTCAGTCCATGCTGGATATTTCACCAAGTGAGCAATCTTCCTGACATCCATAATTCAGGGAAGCTTTTGTGAAATGGCATTGCCACTGTTACAGAAAAATGGCCAGTATGGGGTTTGAACCCATGACCTTGGCGTTATTAGCACCACGCTCTGACCATCTGAGCTAACCGGCCACGTATATAGTGAGGATCAACTCCATTTATTTTCCAGTGTTCATCTGCACAGGGTGAACAACAGTGGAAGTGCAGTAACAAATATCAACAGTATAGTGCTTTAAGTAAAAACTGAAATGCTGGATGTGGTGTACATACAATGAAAAAAAAAACTCCAACAATTGACTAAGACAAAAACAAATCTTAATGTATGAAGTTGCTTTTCTATTCCATATCTCAGGGGTTCAAGACCCCTTGTGCTTTAAACTATCATGTTATTGTTCACAACTTGGAAAGGACACAGGCAATAATAGTTAGAGAACACCAAACAGGTGCATTTATAATTCAGTCCATGCTGGATATTTCACCAAGTGAGCAATCTTCCTGACATCCATAATTCAGAGAAGCTTTTGTGAAATGGCATTGCCACTGTTACAGAAAAATGGCCAGTATGGGGTTTGAACCCATGACCTTGGCGTTATTAGCACCACGCTCTGACCATCTGAGCTAACCGGCCAAGTATATAGTGAGGATCAACTCCATTTATTTTCCAGTGTTCATCTGCACAGGGTGAACAACAGTGGAAGTGCAGTAACAAATATCAACAGTATAGTGCTTTAAGTAAAAACTGAAATGCTGGATGTGGTGTACATACAATGAAAAAAAAAACTCCAACAATTGACTAAGACAAAAACAAATCTTAATGTATGAAGTTGCTTTTCTATTCCATATCTCAGGGGTTCAAGACCCCTTGTGCTTTAAACTATCATGTTATTGTTCACAACTTGGAAAGGACACAGGCAATAATAGTTAGAGAACACCAAACAGGTGCATTTAGAATTCAGTCCATGCTGGATATTTCACCAAGTGAGTAATCTTCCTGACATCCATAATTCAGAGAAGGTTTTGTGAAATGGCATTGCCACTGTTACAGAAAAATGGCCAGTATGGGGTTTGAACCCATGACCTTGGCGTTATTAGCACCACGCTCTGACCATCTGAGCTAACCGGCCATTTATAGAGTGAGGATAGACTCCATTTTTTATTCCAGTGATCATTTTGCACAGGGAAAACAACAGTAGAAGTGCAGTACGATTAGGTGAATGAGTCATTATGCGTTTTTTGGATATTTAGTACACATACACATTGTTAAAAAAAAAAACTTCAATAAAGTAAGATATTAGTTATATTGTGAAATGGCATTGCCACTGTTACAGAAAAATGGCCAGTATGGGGTTTGAACCAATGACCTTGGCGTTATTAGCACTACGCTCTGACCATCTGAGCTAACCGGCCATTTATAGAGTGAGGATAGACTCCATTTTTTATTCCAGTGATCATTTTGCACAGGGAAAACAACAGTAGAAGTGCAGTACGATTAGGTGAATGAGTCATTATGCGTTTTTTGGATATTTAGTACACATACACATTGTTAAAAAAAAAAACTTCAATAAAGTAAGATATTTCATAGAACAATCTTTCGGCCAAGTATTTTAATTCAGAGAAGCTTTTATAAATGATTGGATCTCGATGAGTTCAACCTTACATGAGAGAACTAAGACCACGTGGCCTAATGGACAAGGCGTCTGACTTCGAATCAGAAGATTGAGGGTTCGAGTCCCTTCGTGGTTGAAAGTCCCTCAATTTACAAAAATATCTAAAGTGTAGTGCCTTAAGAAAAAACTGAAATGCTATATGTGGTCTACACACAATGACAAATCCTTCACACCAAAACAAGTCATACTGTATGAAGTGCTTTTCTATTCCATATCTCAGGGGTTCAAGACACCTTTTGCTTTAAACTATCATATTATTGTTGTTCACAACTTGGAGAGGATACAGGCAATAATAGTTAGTGAAGAAACAGGTGCAGTTAGAATTCAGTCCATGCTGGATATTTCACCAAGTGAGCAATCTTCCTGACATCCATTATTCAGAGAAGCTTTCGTGAAATGGCTTTGCATCTGTTACAAACAACTGGCCAGTATGGGGCTTGAACCCATGACCTTGGCGTTATTAGCACCACGCTCTGACCATCTGAGCTAACCGGCCACGTATATAGTGAGGATCAACTCCATTTATTTTCCAGTGTTCATCTGCACAGGGTGAACAACAGTGGAAGTGCAGTAACAAATATCAACAGTATAGTGCTTTAAGTAAAAACTGAAATGCTGGATGTGGTATACACACAATGAAAAAAAACCCTCCAACCATTGACTTAGACCAAAAAAAATCTTAATGTATTAAGTTGCTTTTCTATTCAATATCTCAGTGGTTCAAGACCCCTTGTGCTTTAAACTATCATATTATTGTTCACAACTTGGAGAGGATACAGGCATTCCTGACATCCATAATTCAAAGAAGCTTTTGTGAAATGGCATTGCCACTGTTACAGAAAAATGGCCAGTATGGGGTTTGAACCCATGACCTTGGCGTTATTAGCACCACGCTCTGACCATCTGAGCTAACCGGCCATTTATAGAGTGAGGATAGACTCCATTTTTTATTCCAGTGATCATTTTGCACAGGGAAAACAACAGTAGAAGTGCAGTACGATTAGGTGAATGAGTCATTATGCGTTTTTTGGATATTTAGTACACATACACATTGTTAAAAAAAAAAACTTCAATAAAGTAAGATATTTCATAGAACAATCTTTCGGCCAAGTATTTTAATTCAGAGAAGCTTTTATAAATGATTGGATCTCGATGAGTTCAACCTTACATGAGAGAACTAAGACCACGTGGCCTAATGGACAAGGCGTCTGACTTCGAATCAGAAGATTGAGGGTTCGAGTCCCTTCGTGGTTGAAAGTCCCTCAATTTACAAAAATATCTAAAGTGTAGTGCCTTAAGAAAAAACTGAAATGCTATATGTGGTCTACACACAATGACAAATCCTTCACACCAAAACAAGTCATACTGTATGAAGTGCTTTTCTATTCCATATCTCAGGGGTTCAAGACACCTTTTGCTTTAAACTATCATATTATTGTTGTTCACAACTTGGAGAGGATACAGGCAATAATAGTTAGTGAAGAAACAGGTGCAGTTAGAATTCAGTCCATGCTGGATATTTCACCAAGTGAGCAATCTTCCTGACATCCATTATTCAGAGAAGCTTTCGTGAAATGGCTTTGCATCTGTTACAAACAACTGGCCAGTATGGGGCTTGAACCCATGACCTTGGCGTTATTAGCACCACGCTCTGACCATCTGAGCTAACCGGCCACGTATATAGTGAGGATCAACTCCATTTATTTTCCAGTGTTCATCTGCACAGGGTGAACAACAGTGGAAGTGCAGTAACAAATATCAACAGTATAGTGCTTTAAGTAAAAACTGAAATGCTGGATGTGGTATACACACAATGAAAAAAAACCCTCCAACCATTGACTTAGACCAAAAAAAATCTTAATGTATTAAGTTGCTTTTCTATTCAATATCTCAGTGGTTCAAGACCCCTTGTGCTTTAAACTATCATATTATTGTTCACAACTTGGAGAGGATACAGGCAATAATAGTTAGTGAAGAAACAGGTGGAGTTAGAATTCGGTCCATGCTGGATATTTCACCAAGTGAGCAATCTTCCTGACATCCATAATTCAGAGAAGCTTTTGTGAAATGGCATTGCCACTGTTACAGAAAAATGGCCAGTATGGCCTTGGCGTTATTAGCACCACGCTCTGACCATCTGAGCTAACCGGCCATTTATAGAGTGAGGATAGACTCCATTTTTTATTCCAGTGATCATTTTGCACAGGGAAAACAACAGTAGATGTGCAGTACGATTAGGTGAATGAGTCACTATGCGTTTTTTGGATATTTAGTACACATACACATGGTTAAAAAAAAAAACTTCAATAAAGTAAGATATTTCATAGAACAATCTTTCGGCCAAGTATTTTTATTCAGAGAAGCTTTTATAAATGATTGGATCTCGATGAGTTCAATCTTAGATGAGAGAACTAAGACCACGTGGCCTAATGGACAAGGCGTCTGACTTCGAATCAGAAGATTGAGGGTTCGAGTCCCTTCGTGGTTGAAAGTCCCTCAATTTACAAAAATATATGCAGTGTAGTGCCTTAAGAAAAAACTGAAATGCTATATGTGGTCTACGCCGAATGACAAATCCTTAACACCAAAACAAGTCATACTGTATGAAGTGCTTTTCTATTCCATATCTCAGGGGTTCAAGACACCTTGTGCTTTAAACTATCATATTATTGTTCACAACTTGGAGAGGATACAGGCAATAATAGTTAGTGAAGAAACAGGTTGAGTTAGAATTCAGTCCATGCTGGATATTTCACCAAGTGAGCAATCTTCCTGACATCCATTATTCAGAGAAGCTTTCGTGAAATGGCTTTGCATCTGTTACAAACAACTGGCCAGTATGGGGCTTGAACCCATGACCTTGGCGTTATTAGCACCACGCTCTGACCATCTGAGCTAACCGGCCACGTATATAGTGAGGATCAACTCCATTTATTTTCCAGTGTTCATCTGCACAGGGTGAACAACAGTGGAAGTGCAGTAACAAATATCAACAGTATAGTGCTTTAAGTAACAACTGAAATGCTGGATGTGGTGTACATACAATGAAAAAAAAAACTCCAACAATTGACTAAGACAAAAACAAATCTTAATGTATGAAGTTGCTTTTCTATTCCATATCTCAGGGGTTCAAGACCCCTTGTGCTTTAAACTATCATGTTATTGTTCACAACTTGGAAAGGACACAGGCAATAATAGTTAGAGAACACCAAACAGGTGCATTTATAATTCAGTCCATGCTGGATATTTCACCAAGTGAGCAATCTTCCTGACATCCATAATTCAGGGAAGCTTTTGTGAAATGGCATTGCCACTGTTACAGAAAAATGGCCAGTATGGGGTTTGAACCCATGACCTTGGCGTTATTAGCACCACGCTCTGACCATCTGAGCTAACCGGCCACGTATATAGTGAGGATCAACTCCATTTATTTTCCAGTGTTCATCTGCACAGGGTGAACAACAGTGGAAGTGCAGTAACAAATATCAACAGTATAGTGCTTTAAGTAAAAACTGAAATGCTGGATGTGGTGTACATACAATGAAAAAAAAAACTCCAACAATTGACTAAGACAAAAACAAATCTTAATGTATGAAGTTGCTTTTCTATTCCATATCTCAGGGGTTCAAGACCCCTTGTGCTTTAAACTATCATGTTATTGTTCACAACTTGGAAAGGACACAGGCAATAATAGTTAGAGAACACCAAACAGGTGCATTTATAATTCAGTCCATGCTGGATATTTCACCAAGTGAGCAATCTTCCTGACATCCATAATTCAGAGAAGCTTTTGTGAAATGGCATTGCCACTGTTACAGAAAAATGGCCAGTATGGGGTTTGAACCCATGACCTTGGCGTTATTAGCACCACGCTCTGACCATCTGAGCTAACCGGCCAAGTATATAGTGAGGATCAACTCCATTTATTTTCCAGTGTTCATCTGCACAGGGTGAACAACAGTGGAAGTGCAGTAACAAATATCAACAGTATAGTGCTTTAAGTAAAAACTGAAATGCTGGATGTGGTGTACATACAATGAAAAAAAAAACTCCAACAATTGACTAAGACAAAAACAAATCTTAATGTATGAAGTTGCTTTTCTATTCCATATCTCAGGGGTTCAAGACCCCTTGTGCTTTAAACTATCATGTTATTGTTCACAACTTGGAAAGGACACAGGCAATAATAGTTAGAGAACACCAAACAGGTGCATTTATAATTCAGTCCATGCTGGATATTTCACCAAGTGAGCAATCTTCCTGACATCCATAATTCAAAGAAGCTTTTGTGAAATGGCATTGCCACTGTTACAGAAAAATGGCCAGTATGGGGTTTGAACCCATGACCTTGGCGTTATTAGCACCACGCTCTGACCATCTGAGCTAACCGGCCATTTATAGAGTGAGGATAGACTCCATTTTTTATTCCAGTGATCATTTTGCACAGGGAAAACAACAGTAGAAGTGCAGTACGATTAGGTGAATGAGTCATTATGCGTTTTTTGGATATTTAGTACACATACACATTGTTAAAAAAAAAAACTTCAATAAAGTAAGATATTTCATAGAACAATCTTTCGGCCAAGTATTTTAATTCAGAGAAGCTTTTATAAATGATTGGATCTCGATGAGTTCAACCTTACATGAGAGAACTAAGACCACGTGGCCTAATGGACAAGGCGTCTGACTTCGAATCAGAAGATTGAGGGTTCGAGTCCCTTCGTGGTTGAAAGTCCCTCAATTTACAAAAATATCTAAAGTGTAGTGCCTTAAGAAAAAACTGAAATGCTATATGTGGTCTACACACAATGACAAATCCTTCACACCAAAACAAGTCATACTGTATGAAGTGCTTTTCTATTCCATATCTCAGGGGTTCAAGACACCTTTTGCTTTAAACTATCATATTATTGTTGTTCACAACTTGGAGAGGATACAGGCAATAATAGTTAGTGAAGAAACAGGTGCAGTTAGAATTCAGTCCATGCTGGATATTTCACCAAGTGAGCAATCTTCCTGACATCCATTATTCAGAGAAGCTTTCGTGAAATGGCTTTGCATCTGTTACAAACAACTGGCCAGTATGGGGCTTGAACCCATGACCTTGGCGTTATTAGCACCACGCTCTGACCATCTGAGCTAACCGGCCACGTATATAGTGAGGATCAACTCCATTTATTTTCCAGTGTTCATCTGCACAGGGTGAACAACAGTGGAAGTGCAGTAACAAATATCAACAGTATAGTGCTTTAAGTAAAAACTGAAATGCTGGATGTGGTATACACACAATGAAAAAAAACCCTCCAACCATTGACTTAGACCAAAAAAAATCTTAATGTATTAAGTTGCTTTTCTATTCAATATCTCAGTGGTTCAAGACCCCTTGTGCTTTAAACTATCATATTATTGTTCACAACTTGGAGAGGATACAGGCAATAATAGTTAGTGAAGAAACAGGTGGAGTTAGAATTCGGTCCATGCTGGATATTTCACCAAGTGAGCAATCTTCCTGACATCCATAATTCAGAGAAGCTTTTGTGAAATGGCATTGCCACTGTTACAGAAAAATGGCCAGTATGGCCTTGGCGTTATTAGCACCACGCTCTGACCATCTGAGCTAACCGGCCATTTATAGAGTGAGGATAGACTCCATTTTTTATTCCAGTGATCATTTTGCACAGGGAAAACAACAGTAGATGTGCAGTACGATTAGGTGAATGAGTCACTATGCGTTTTTTGGATATTTAGTACACATACACATGGTTAAAAAAAAAAACTTCAATAAAGTAAGATATTTCATAGAACAATCTTTCGGCCAAGTATTTTTATTCAGAGAAGCTTTTATAAATGATTGGATCTCGATGAGTTCAATCTTAGATGAGAGAACTAAGACCACGTGGCCTAATGGACAAGGCGTCTGACTTCGAATCAGAAGATTGAGGGTTCGAGTCCCTTCGTGGTTGAAAGTCCCTCAATTTACAAAAATATATGCAGTGTAGTGCCTTAAGAAAAAACTGAAATGCTATATGTGGTCTACGCCGAATGACAAATCCTTAACACCAAAACAAGTCATACTGTATGAAGTGCTTTTCTATTCCATATCTCAGGGGTTCAAGACACCTTGTGCTTTAAACTATCATATTATTGTTCACAACTTGGAGAGGATACAGGCAATAATAGTTAGTGAAGAAACAGGTTGAGTTAGAATTCAGTCCATGCTGGATATTTCACCAAGTGAGCAATCTTCCTGACATCCATTATTCAGAGAAGCTTTCGTGAAATGGCTTTGCATCTGTTACAAACAACTGGCCAGTATGGGGCTTGAACCCATGACCTTGGCGTTATTAGCACCACGCTCTGACCATCTGAGCTAACCGGCCACGTATATAGTGAGGATCAACTCCATTTATTTTCCAGTGTTCATCTGCACAGGGTGAACAACAGTGGAAGTGCAGTAACAAATATCAACAGTATAGTGCTTTAAGTAACAACTGAAATGCTGGATGTGGTGTACATACAATGAAAAAAAAACCTCCAACAATTGACTAAGACAAAAACAAATCTTAATGTATGAAGTTGCTTTTCTATTCCATATCTCAGGGGTTCAAGACCCCTTGTGCTTTAAACTATCATGTTATTGTTCACAACTTGGAAAGGACACAGGCAATAATAGTTAGAGAACACCAAACAGGTGCATTTATAATTCAGTCCATGCTGGATATTTCACCAAGTGAGCAATCTTCCTGACATCCATAATTCAGGGAAGCTTTTGTGAAATGGCATTGCCACTGTTACAGAAAAATGGCCAGTATGGGGTTTGAACCCATGACCTTGGCGTTATTAGCACCACGCTCTGACCATCTGAGCTAACCGGCCACGTATATAGTGAGGATCAACTCCATTTATTTTCCAGTGTTCATCTGCACAGGGTGAACAACAGTGGAAGTGCAGTAACAAATATCAACAGTATAGTGCTTTAAGTAAAAACTGAAATGCTGGATGTGGTGTACATACAATGAAAAAAAAAACTCCAACAATTGACTAAGACAAAAACAAATCTTAATGTATGAAGTTGCTTTTCTATTCCATATCTCAGGGGTTCAAGACCCCTTGTGCTTTAAACTATCATGTTATTGTTCACAACTTGGAAAGGACACAGGCAATAATAGTTAGAGAACACCAAACAGGTGCATTTATAATTCAGTCCATGCTGGATATTTCACCAAGTGAGCAATCTTCCTGACATCCATAATTCAGAGAAGCTTTTGTGAAATGGCATTGCCACTGTTACAGAAAAATGGCCAGTATGGGGTTTGAACCCATGACCTTGGCGTTATTAGCACCACGCTCTGACCATCTGAGCTAACCGGCCAAGTATATAGTGAGGATCAACTCCATTTATTTTCCAGTGTTCATCTGCACAGGGTGAACAACAGTGGAAGTGCAGTAACAAATATCAACAGTATATAGCTTTAATTAAAAACTGAAATGCTGGATGTGGTGTACACACAATGAAAAAAAAAACTCCAACAATTGACTAAGACAAAAACAAATCTTAATGTATTAAGTTGCTTTTCTATTCCATATGTCAGGGGTTCAAGACCCCTTGTGCTTTAAATTATCATGTTATTGTTCACAACTTGGAAAGGACACAGGCAATAATAGTTAGAGAACACCAAACAGGTGCATTTAGAATTCAGTCCATGCTGGATATTTCACAAAGTGAGCAATCTTCCTGACATCCATAATTCAGAGAAGCTTTTGTGAAATGGCATTGCCACTGTTACAGAAAAATGGCCAGTATGGGGTTTGAACCCATGACCTTGGCGTTATTAGCACCACGCTCTGACCATCTGAGCTAACCGGCCATTTATAGAGTGAGGATAGACTCCACTTTTTTATTCCAGTGATCATTTTGCACAGGGAAAACAACAGTAGAAGTGCAGTACGATTAGGTGAATGAGTCACTATGCGTTTTTTGGATATTTAGTACACATACACATGGTTAAAAAAAAAAACTTCAATAAAGTAAGATATTTCATAGAACAATCTTTCGGCCAAGTATTTTAATTCAGAGAAGCTTTTATAAATTATTGGATCTTGGTGAGTTCAATCTTAGATGAGAGAACTAAGACCACGTGGCCTAATGGACAAGGCGTCTGACTTTGAATCAGAAGATTGAGGGTTCGAGTCCCTTCGTGGTTGAAAGTCCCTCAATTTACAAAAATATATGCAGTGTAGTGCCTTAAGAAAAAACTGAAATGCTATATGTGGTCTACACACAATGACAAATCCTTAACACCAAAACAAGTCATACTGTATGAAGTGCTTTTCTATTCCATATCTCAGGGGTTCAAGACACCTTTTGCTTTAAACTATCATATTATTGTTGTTCACAACTTGGAGAGGATACAGGCAATAATAGTTAGTGAAGAAACAGGTGCAGTTAGAATTCAGTCCATGCTGGATATTTCACCAAGTGAGCAATCTTCCTGACATCCATTATTTAGAGAAGCTTTCGTGAAATGGCTTTGCATCTGTTACAAACAACTGGCCAGTATGGGGCTTGAACCCATGACCTTGGCGTTATTAGCACCACGCTCTGACCATCTGAGCTAACAGGCCACGTATATAGTGAGGATCAACTCCATTTATTTTCCAGTGTTCATCTGCACAGGGTGAACAACAGTGGAAGTGCAGTAACAAATATCAACAGTATATAGCTTTAAGTAAAAACTGAAATGCTGGATGTGGTGTACACACAATGAAAAAAAAAACTCCAACAATTGACTAAGACAAAAACAAATCTTAATGTATTAAGTTGCTTTTCTATTCCATATCTCAGGGGTTCAAGACCCCTTGTGCTTTAAATTATCATGTTATTGTTCACAACTTGGAAAGGACACAGTCAATAATAGTTAGAGAACACCAAACAGGTGCATTCAGAATTCAGTCCATGCTGGATATTTCACCAAGTGAGCAATCTTCCTGACATCCATAATTCAGAGAAGCTTTCGTGAAATGGCTTTGCATCTGTTACAAACAACTGGCCAGTATGGGGCTTGAACCCATGACCTTGGCTTTATTAGCACCATGCTCTGACCATCTGAGCTAACCGGCCACATATATAGTGAGGATCAACTCCATTTATTTTTCAGTGTTCATCTGCACAGGTTGAACAACAGTGGAAGTGCAGTAACAAATATCAACAGTATAGTGCTTTAAGTAAAAACTGAAATGCTGGATGTCGTGTACACACAATGAAAAAAAAAACTCCAACAATTGACTAAGACAAAAACAAATCTTAATGTATGAAGTTGCTTTTCTATTCCATATCTCAGGGGTTCAAGACCCCTTGTGCTTTAAACTATCATGTTATTGTTCACAACTTGGAAAGGACACAGGCAATAATAGTTAGAGAACACCAAACAGGTGCATTTAGAATTCAGTCCATGCTGGATATTTCACCAAGTGAGCAATCTTCCTGACATCCATAATTCAAAGAAGCTTTTGTGAAATGGCATTGCCACTGTTACAGAAAAATGGCCAGTATGGGGTTTGAACCCATGACCTTGGCGTTATTAGCACCACGCTCTGACCATCTGAGCTAACCGGCCATTTATAGAGTGAGGATAGACTCCATTTTTTATTCCAGTGATCATTTTGCACAGGGAAAACAACAGTAGAAGTGCAGTACGATTAGGTGAATGAGTCATTATGCGTTTTTTGGATATTTAGTACACATACACATTGTTAAAAAAAAAAACTTCAATAAAGTAAGATATTTCATAGAACAATCTTTCGGCCAAGTATTTTAATTCAGAGAAGCTTTTATAAATGATTGGATCTCGATGAGTTCAACCTTACATGAGAGAACTAAGACCACGTGGCCTAATGGACAAGGCGTCTGACTTCGAATCAGAAGATTGAGGGTTCGAGTCCCTTCGTGGTTGAAAGTCCCTCAATTTACAAAAATATCTAAAGTGTAGTGCCTTAAGAAAAAACTGAAATGCTATATGTGGTCTACACACAATGACAAATCCTTCACACCAAAACAAGTCATACTGTATGAAGTGCTTTTCTATTCCATATCTCAGGGGTTCAAGACACCTTTTGCTTTAAACTATCATATTATTGTTGTTCACAACTTGGAGAGGATACAGGCAATAATAGTTAGTGAAGAAACAGGTGCAGTTAGAATTCAGTCCATGCTGGATATTTCACCAAGTGAGCAATCTTCCTGACATCCATTATTCAGAGAAGCTTTCGTGAAATGGCTTTGCATCTGTTACAAACAACTGGCCAGTATGGGGCTTGAACCCATGACCTTGGCGTTATTAGCACCACGCTCTGACCATCTGAGCTAACCGGCCACGTATATAGTGAGGATCAACTCCATTTATTTTCCAGTGTTCATCTGCACAGGGTGAACAACAGTGGAAGTGCAGTAACAAATATCAACAGTATAGTGCTTTAAGTAAAAACTGAAATGCTGGATGTGGTATACACACAATGAAAAAAAACCCTCCAACCATTGACTTAGACCAAAAAAAATCTTAATGTATTAAGTTGCTTTTCTATTCAATATCTCAGTGGTTCAAGACCCCTTGTGCTTTAAACTATCATATTATTGTTCACAACTTGGAGAGGATACAGGCAATAATAGTTAGTGAAGAAACAGGTGGAGTTAGAATTCGGTCCATGCTGGATATTTCACCAAGTGAGCAATCTTCCTGACATCCATAATTCAGAGAAGCTTTTGTGAAATGGCATTGCCACTGTTACAGAAAAATGGCCAGTATGGCCTTGGCGTTATTAGCACCACGCTCTGACCATCTGAGCTAACCGGCCATTTATAGAGTGAGGATAGACTCCATTTTTTATTCCAGTGATCATTTTGCACAGGGAAAACAACAGTAGATGTGCAGTACGATTAGGTGAATGAGTCACTATGCGTTTTTTGGATATTTAGTACACATACACATGGTTAAAAAAAAAAACTTCAATAAAGTAAGATATTTCATAGAACAATCTTTCGGCCAAGTATTTTTATTCAGAGAAGCTTTTATAAATGATTGGATCTCGATGAGTTCAATCTTAGATGAGAGAACTAAGACCACGTGGCCTAATGGACAAGGCGTCTGACTTCGAATCAGAAGATTGAGGGTTCGAGTCCCTTCGTGGTTGAAAGTCCCTCAATTTACAAAAATATATGCAGTGTAGTGCCTTAAGAAAAAACTGAAATGCTATATGTGGTCTACGCCGAATGACAAATCCTTAACACCAAAACAAGTCATACTGTATGAAGTGCTTTTCTATTCCATATCTCAGGGGTTCAAGACACCTTGTGCTTTAAACTATCATATTATTGTTCACAACTTGGAGAGGATACAGGCAATAATAGTTAGTGAAGAAACAGGTTGAGTTAGAATTCAGTCCATGCTGGATATTTCACCAAGTGAGCAATCTTCCTGACATCCATTATTCAGAGAAGCTTTCGTGAAATGGCTTTGCATCTGTTACAAACAACTGGCCAGTATGGGGCTTGAACCCATGACCTTGGCGTTATTAGCACCACGCTCTGACCATCTGAGCTAACCGGCCACGTATATAGTGAGGATCAACTCCATTTATTTTCCAGTGTTCATCTGCACAGGGTGAACAACAGTGGAAGTGCAGTAACAAATATCAACAGTATAGTGCTTTAAGTAAAAACTGAAATGCTGGATGTGGTGTACATACAATGAAAAAAAAAACTCCAACAATTGACTAAGACAAAAACAAATCTTAATGTATGAAGTTGCTTTTCTATTCCATATCTCAGGGGTTCAAGACCCCTTGTGCTTTAAACTATCATGTTATTGTTCACAACTTGGAAAGGACACAGGCAATAATAGTTAGAGAACACCAAACAGGTGCATTTATAATTCAGTCCATGCTGGATATTTCACCAAGTGAGCAATCTTCCTGACATCCATAATTCAGAGAAGCTTTTGTGAAATGGCATTGCCACTGTTACAGAAAAATGGCCAGTATGGGGTTTGAACCCATGACCTTGGCGTTATTAGCACCACGCTCTGACCATCTGAGCTAACCGGCCAAGTATATAGTGAGGATCAACTCCATTTATTTTCCAGTGTTCATCTGCACAGGGTGAACAACAGTGGAAGTGCAGTAACAAATATCAACAGTATATAGCTTTAATTAAAAACTGAAATGCTGGATGTGGTGTACACACAATGAAAAAAAAAACTCCAACAATTGACTAAGACAAAAACAAATCTTAATGTATTAAGTTGCTTTTCTATTCCATATGTCAGGGGTTCAAGACCCCTTGTGCTTTAAATTATCATGTTATTGTTCACAACTTGGAAAGGACACAGGCAATAATAGTTAGAGAACACCAAACAGGTGCATTTAGAATTCAGTCCATGCTGGATATTTCACAAAGTGAGCAATCTTCCTGACATCCATAATTCAGAGAAGCTTTTGTGAAATGGCATTGCCACTGTTACAGAAAAATGGCCAGTATGGGGTTTGAACCCATGACCTTGGCGTTATTAGCACCACGCTCTGACCATCTGAGCTAACCGGCCATTTATAGAGTGAGGATAGACTCCACTTTTTTATTCCAGTGATCATTTTGCACAGGGAAAACAACAGTAGAAGTGCAGTACGATTAGGTGAATGAGTCACTATGCGTTTTTTGGATATTTAGTACACATACACATGGTTAAAAAAAAAAACTTCAATAAAGTAAGATATTTCATAGAACAATCTTTCGGCCAAGTATTTTAATTCAGAGAAGCTTTTATAAATTATTGGATCTTGGTGAGTTCAATCTTAGATGAGAGAACTAAGACCACGTGGCCTAATGGACAAGGCGTCTGACTTTGAATCAGAAGATTGAGGGTTCGAGTCCCTTCGTGGTTGAAAGTCCCTCAATTTACAAAAATATATGCAGTGTAGTGCCTTAAGAAAAAACTGAAATGCTATATGTGGTCTACACACAATGACAAATCCTTAACACCAAAACAAGTCATACTGTATGAAGTGCTTTTCTATTCCATATCTCAGGGGTTCAAGACACCTTTTGCTTTAAACTATCATATTATTGTTGTTCACAACTTGGAGAGGATACAGGCAATAATAGTTAGTGAAGAAACAGGTGCAGTTAGAATTCAGTCCATGCTGGATATTTCACCAAGTGAGCAATCTTCCTGACATCCATTATTTAGAGAAGCTTTCGTGAAATGGCTTTGCATCTGTTACAAACAACTGGCCAGTATGGGGCTTGAACCCATGACCTTGGCGTTATTAGCACCACGCTCTGACCATCTGAGCTAACAGGCCACGTATATAGTGAGGATCAACTCCATTTATTTTCCAGTGTTCATCTGCACAGGGTGAACAACAGTGGAAGTGCAGTAACAAATATCAACAGTATATAGCTTTAAGTAAAAACTGAAATGCTGGATGTGGTGTACACACAATGAAAAAAAAAACTCCAACAATTGACTAAGACAAAAACAAATCTTAATGTATTAAGTTGCTTTTCTATTCCATATCTCAGGGGTTCAAGACCCCTTGTGCTTTAAATTATCATGTTATTGTTCACAACTTGGAAAGGACACAGTCAATAATAGTTAGAGAACACCAAACAGGTGCATTCAGAATTCAGTCCATGCTGGATATTTCACCAAGTGAGCAATCTTCCTGACATCCATAATTCAGAGAAGCTTTCGTGAAATGGCTTTGCATCTGTTACAAACAACTGGCCAGTATGGGGCTTGAACCCATGACCTTGGCTTTATTAGCACCATGCTCTGACCATCTGAGCTAACCGGCCACATATATAGTGAGGATCAACTCCATTTATTTTTCAGTGTTCATCTGCACAGGTTGAACAACAGTGGAAGTGCAGTAACAAATATCAACAGTATAGTGCTTTAAGTAAAAACTGAAATGCTGGATGTCGTGTACACACAATGAAAAAAAAAACTCCAACAATTGACTAAGACAAAAACAAATCTTAATGTATGAAGTTGCTTTTCTATTCCATATCTCAGGGGTTCAAGACCCCTTGTGCTTTAAACTATCATGTTATTGTTCACAACTTGGAAAGGACACAGGCAATAATAGTTAGAGAACACCAAACAGGTGCATTTAGAATTCAGTCCATGCTGGATATTTCACCAAGTGAGCAATCTTCCTGACATCCATAATTCAGAGAAGCTTTTGTGAAATGGCATTGCCACTGTTACAGAAAAATGGCCAGTATGGGGCTTGAACCCATGACCTTGGCGTTATTAGCACCACGCTCTGACCATCTGAGCTAACCGGCCATTTATAGAGTGAGGATAGACTCCATTTTTTATTCCAGTGATCATTTTGCACAGGGAAAACAACAGTAGAAGTGCAGTACGATTAGGTGAATGAGTCACTATGCGTTTTTTGGATATTTAGTACACATACACATGGTTAAAAAAAAAAACTTCAATAAAGTAAGATATTTCATAGAACAATCTTTCGGCCAAGTATTTTAATTCAGAGAAGCTTTTATAAATTATTGGATCTTGGTGAGTTCAATCTTAGATGAAAGAACTAAGACCACGTGGCCTAATGGACAAGGCGTCTGACTTTGAATCAGAAGATTGAGGGTTCGAGTCCCTTCGTGGTTGAAAGTCCCTCAATTTACAAAAATATATGCAGTGTAGTGCCTTAAGAAAAAACTGAAATGCTATATGTGGTCTACACACAATGACAAATCCTTAACACCAAAACAAGTCATACTGTATGAAGTGCTTTTCTATTCCATATCTCAGGGGTTCAAGACACCTTTTGCTTTAAACTATCATATTATTGTTGTTCACAACTTGGAGAGGATACAGGCAATAATAGTTAGTGAAGAAACAGGTGCAGTTAGAATTCAGTCCATGCTGGATATTTCACCAAGTGAGCAATCTTCCTGACATCCATTATTTAGAGAAGCTTTCGTGAAATGGCTTTGCATCTGTTACAAACAACTGGCCAGTATGGGGCTTGAACCCATGACCTTGGCGTTATTAGCACCACGCTCTGACCATCTGAGCTAACAGGCCACGTATATAGTGAGGATCAACTCCATTTATTTTCCAGTGTTCATCTGCACAGGGTGAACAACAGTGGAAGTGCAGTAACAAATATCAACAGTATATAGCTTTAAGTAAAAACTGAAATGCTGGATGTGGTGTACACACAATGAAAAAAAAAACTCCAACAATTGACTAAGACAAAAACAAATCTTAATGTATTAAGTTGCTTTTCTATTCCATATGTCAGGGGTTCAAGACCCCTTGTGCTTTAAATTATCATGTTATTGTTCACAACTTGGAAAGGACACAGTCAATAATAGTTAGAGAACACCAAACAGGTGCATTCAGAATTCAGTCCATGCTGGATATTTCACCAAGTGAGCAATCTTCCTGACATCCATAATTCAGAGAAGCTTTCGTGAAATGGCTTTGCATCTGTTACAAACAACTGGCCAGTATGGGGCTTGAACCCATGACCTTGGCTTTATTAGCACCATGCTCTGACCATCTGAGCTAACCGGCCACATATATAGTGAGGATCAACTCCATTTATTTTTCAGTGTTCATCTGCACAGGTTGAACAACAGTGGAAGTGCAGTAACAAATATCAACAGTATAGTGCTTTAAGTAAAAACTGAAATGCTGGATGTCGTGTACACACAATGAAAAAAAAAACTCCAACAATTGACTAAGACAAAAACAAATCTTAATGTATGAAGTTGCTTTTCTATTCCATATCTCAGGGGTTCAAGACCCCTTGTGCTTTAAACTATCATGTTATTGTTCACAACTTGGAAAGGACACAGGCAATAATAGTTAGAGAACACCAAACAGGTGCATTTAGAATTCAGTCCATGCTGGATATTTCACCAAGTGAGCAATCTTCCTGACATCCATAATTCAGGGAAGCTTTTGTGAAATGGCATTGCCACTGTTACAGAAAAATGGCCAGTATGGGGCTTGAACCCATGACCTTGGCGTTATTAGCACCACGCTCTGACCATCTGAGCTAACCGGCCATTTATAGAGTGAGGATAGACTCCATTTTTTATTCCAGTGATCATTTTGCACAGGGAAAACAACAGTAGAAGTGCAGTACGATTAGGTGAATGAGTCATTATGCGTTTTTTGGATATTTAGTACACATACACATTGTTAAAAAAAAAAACTTCAATAAAGTAAGATATTTCATAGAACAATCTTTCGTCCAAGTATTTTAATTCAGAGAAGCTTTTATAAATGATTGGATCTCGATGAGTTCAACCTTACATGAGAGAACTAAGACCACGTGGCCTAATGGACAAGGCGTCTGACTTCGAATCAGAAGATTGAGGGTTCGAGTCCCTTCGTGGTTGAAAGTCCCTCAATTTACAAAAATATCTAAAGTGTAGTGCCTTAAGAAAAAACTGAAATGCTATATGTGGTCTACACACAATGACAAATCCTTCACACCAAAACAAGTCATACTGTATGAAGTGCTTTTCTATTCCATATCTCAGGGGTTCAAGACACCTTTTGCTTTAAACTATCATATTATTGTTGTTCACAACTTGGAGAGGATACAGGCAATAATAGTTAGTGAAGAAACAGGTGCAGTTAGAATTCAGTCCATGCTGGATATTTCACCAAGTGAGCAATCTTCCTGACATCCATTATTTAGAGAAGCTTTCGTGAAATGGCTTTGCATCTGTTACAAACAACTGGCCAGTATGGGGCTTGAACCCATGACCTTGGCGTTATTAGCACCACGCTCTGACCATCTGAGCTAACAGGCCACGTATATAGTGAGGATCAACTCCATTTATTTTCCAGTGTTCATCTGCACAGGGTGAACAACAGTGGAAGTGCAGTAACAAATATCAACAGTATATAGCTTTAAGTAAAAACTGAAATGCTGGATGTGGTGTACACACAATGAAAAAAAAAACTCCAACAATTGACTAAGACAAAAACAAATCTTAATGTATTAAGTTGCTTTTCTATTCCATATCTCAGGGGTTCAAGACCCCTTGTGCTTTAAATTATCATGTTATTGTTCACAACTTGGAAAGGACACAGTCAATAATAGTTAGAGAACACCAAACAGGTGCATTCAGAATTCAGTCCATGCTGGATATTTCACCAAGTGAGCAATCTTCCTGACATCCATAATTCAGAGAAGCTTTCGTGAAATGGCTTTGCATCTGTTACAAACAACTGGCCAGTATGGGGCTTGAACCCATGACCTTGGCTTTATTAGCACCATGCTCTGACCATCTGAGCTAACCGGCCACATATATAGTGAGGATCAACTCCATTTATTTTTCAGTGTTCATCTGCACAGGTTGAACAACAGTGGAAGTGCAGTAACAAATATCAACAGTATAGTGCTTTAAGTAAAAACTGAAATGCTGGATGTCGTGTACACACAATGAAAAAAAAAACTCCAACAATTGACTAAGACAAAAACAAATCTTAATGTATTAAGTTGCTTTTCTATTCCATATCTCAGGGGTTCAAGACCCCTTGTGCTTTAAACTATCATGTTATTGTTCACAACTTGGAAAGGACACAGGCAATAATAGTTAGAGAACACCAAACAGGTGCATTTAGAATTCAGTCCATGCTGGATATTTCACCAAGTGAGCAATCTTCCTGACATCCATAATTCAGAGAAGCTTTTGTGAAATGGCATTGCCACTGTTACAGAAAAATGGCCAGTATGGGGTTTGAACCCATGACCTTGGCGTTATTAGCACCACGCTCTGACCATCTGAGCTAACCGGCCACGTATATAGTGAGGATCAACTCCATTTATTTTCCAGTGTTCATCTGCACAGGGTGAACAACAGTGGAAGTGCAGTAACAAATATCAACAGTATAGTGCTTTAAGTAACAACTGAAATGCTGGATGTGGTGTACATACAATGAAAAAAAAAACTCCAACAATTGACTAAGACAAAAACAAATCTTAATGTATGAAGTTGCTTTTCTATTCCATATCTCAGGGGTTCAAGACCCCTTGTGCTTTAAACTATCATGTTATTGTTCACAACTTGGAAAGGACACAGGCAACAATAGTTAGAGAACACCAAACAGGTGCATTTATAATTCAGTACATGCTGGATATTTCACCAAGTGAGCAATCTTCCTGACATCCATAATTCAGGGAAGCTTTTGTGAAATGGCATTGCCACTGTTACAGAAAAATGGCCAGTATGGGGCTTGAACCCATGACCTTGGCGTTATTAGCACCACGCTCTGACCATCTGAGCTAACCGGCCATTTATAGAGTGAGGATAGACTCCATTTTTTATTCCAGTGATCATTTTGCACAGGGAAAACAACAGTAGAAGTGCAGTACGATTAGGTGAATGAGTCATTATGCGTTTTTTGGATATTTAGTACACATACACATTGTTAAAAAAAAAAACTTCAATAAAGTAAGATATTTCATAGAACAATCTTTCGGCCAAGTATTTTAATTCAGAGAAGCTTTTATAAATGATTGGATCTCGATGAGTTCAACCTTACATGAGAGAACTAAGACCACGTGGCCTAATGGACAAGGCGTCTGACTTCGAATCAGAAGATTGAGGGTTCGAGTCCCTTCGTGGTTGAAAGTCCCTTAATTTACAAAAATATCTAAAGTGTAGTGCCTTAAGAAAAAACTGAAATGCTATATGTGGTCTACACACAATGACAAATCCTTCACACCAAAACAAGTCATACTGTATGAAGTGCTTTTCTATTCCATATCTCAGGGGTTCAAGACACCTTTTGCTTTAAACTATCATATTATTGTTGTTCACAACTTGGAGAGGATACAGGCAATAATAGTTAGTGAAGAAACAGGTGCAGTTAGAATTCAGTCCATGCTGGATATTTCACCAAGTGAGCAATCTTCCTGACATCCATTATTTAGAGAAGCTTTCGTGAAATGGCTTTGCATCTGTTACAAACAACTGGCCAGTATGGGGCTTGAACCCATGACCTTGGCGTTATTAGCACCACGCTCTGACCATCTGAGCTAACCGGCCACATATATAGTGAGGATCAACTCCATTTATTTTTCAGTGTTCATCTGCACAGGTTGAACAACAGTGGAAGTGCAGTAACAAATATCAACAGTATAGTGCTTTAAGTAAAAACTGAAATGCTGGATGTCGTGTACACACAATGAAAAAAAAAACTCCAACAATTGACTAAGACAAAAACAAATCTTAATGTATTAAGTTGCTTTTCTATTCCATATCTCAGGGGTTCAAGACCCCTTGTGCTTTAAACTATCATGTTATTGTTCACAACTTGGAAAGGACACAGGCAATAATAGTTAGAGAACACCAAACAGGTGCATTTATAATTCAGTCCATGCTGGATATTTCACCAAGTGAGCAATCTTCCTGACATCCATAATTCAGAGAAGCTTTCGTGAAATGGCTTTGCATCTGTTACAAACAACTGGCCAGTATGGGGCTTGAACCCATGACCTTGGCGTTATTAGCACCACGCTCTGACCATCTGAGCTAACCGGCCACATATATAGTGAGGATCAACTCCATTTATTTTTCAGTGTTCATCTGCACAGGTTGAACAACAGTGGAAGTGCAGTAACAAATATCAACAGTATATAGCTTTAAGTAAAAACTGAAATGCTGGATGTGGTGTACACACAATGAAAAAAAACCCTCCAACAATTGACTAAGACAAAAACAAATCTTAATGTATGAAGTTGCTTTTCTATTCCATATCTCAGGGGTTCAAGACCCCTTGTGCTTTAAACTATCATGTTATTGTTCACAACTTGGAAAGGACACAGGCAATAATAGTTAGAGAACACCAAACAGGTGCATTTAGAATTCAGTCCATGCTGGATATTTCACCAAGTGAGCAATCTTCCTGACATCCATAATTCAGAGAAGCTTTTGTGAAATGGCATTGCCACTGTTACAGAAAAATGGCCAGTATGGGGTTTGAACCAATGACCTTGGCGTTATTAGCACTACGCTCTGACCATCTGAGCTAACCGGCCATTTATAGAGTGAGGATAGACTCCATTTTTTATTCCAGTGATCATTTTGCACAGGGAAAACAACAGTAGAAGTGCAGTACGATTAGGTGAATGAGTCATTATGCGTTTTTTGGATATTTAGTACACATACACATTGTTAAAAAAAAAAACTTCAATAAAGTAAGATATTTCATAGAACAATCTTTCGGCCAAGTATTTTAATTCAGAGAAGCTTTTATAAATGATTGGATCTCGATGAGTTCAACCTTACATGAGAGAACTAAGACCACGTGGCCTAATGGACAAGGCGTCTGACTTCGAATCAGAAGATTGAGGGTTCGAGTCCCTTCGTGGTTGAAAGTCCCTCAATTTACAAAAATATCTAAAGTGTAGTGCCTTAAGAAAAAACTGAAATGCTATATGTGGTCTACACACAATGACAAATCCTTCACACCAAAACAAGTCATACTGTATGAAGTGCTTTTCTATTCCATATCTCAGGGGTTCAAGACACCTTTTGCTTTAAACTATCATATTATTGTTGTTCACAACTTGGAGAGGATACAGGCAATAATAGTTAGTGAAGAAACAGGTGCAGTTAGAATTCAGTCCATGCTGGATATTTCACCAAGTGAGCAATCTTCCTGACATCCATTATTTAGAGAAGATTTCGTGAAATGGCTTTGCATCTGTTACAAACAACTGGCCAGTATGGGGCTTGAACCCATGACCTTGGCGTTATTAGCACCACGCTCTGACCACTCCATTTATTTTCCAGTGTTCATCTGCACAGGGTGAACAACAGTGGAAGTGCAGTAACAAATATCAACAGTATATAGCTTTAAGTAAAAACTGAAATGCTGGATGTGGTGTACACACAATGACAAAAAAAACTCCAACAATTGACTAAGACAAAAACAAATCTTAATGTATTAAGTTGCTTTTCTATTCCATATCTCAGGGGTTCAAGACCCCTTGTGCTTTAAATTATCATGTTATTGTTCACAACTTGGAAAGGACACAGGCAATAATAGTTAGAGAACACCAAACAGGTGCATTCAGAATTCAGTCCATGCTGGATATTTCACCAAGTGAGCAATCTTCCTGACATCCATAATTCAGAGAAGCTTTTGTGAAATGGCATTGCCACTGTTACAGAAAAATGGCCAGTATGGGGTTTGAACCCATGACCTTGGCTTTATTAGCACCACGCTCTGACCATCTGAGCTAACCGGCCACATATATAGTGAGGATCAACTCCATTTATTTTTCAGTGTTCATCTGCACAGGTTGAACAACAGTGGAAGTGCAGTAACAAATATCAACAGTATATAGCTTTAAGTAAAAACTGAAATGCTGGATGTGGTGTACACACAATGAAAAAAAACCCTCCAACACTTGACTAAGACAAAAACAAATCTTAATGTATGAAGTTGCTTTTCTATTCCATATCTCAGGGGTTCAAGACCCCTTGTGCTTTAAACTATCATGTTATTGTTCACAACTTGGAAAGGACACAGGCAATAATAGTTAGAGAACACCAAACAGGTGCATTTAGAATTCAGTCCATGCTGGATATTTCACCAAGTGAGCAATCTTCCTGACATCCATAATTCAGAAAAGCTTTTGTGAAATGGCATTGCCACTGTTACAGAAAAATGGCCAGTATGGGGTTTGAACCAATGACCTTGGCGTTATTAGCACTACGCTCTGACCATCTGAGCTAACCGGCCATTTATAGAGTGAGGATAGACTCCATTTTTTATTCCAGTGATCATTTTGCACAGGGAAAACAACAGTAGAAGTGCAGTACGATTAGGTGAATGAGTCATTATGCGTTTTTTGGATATTTAGTACACATACACATTGTTAAAAAAAAAAACTTCAATAAAGTAAGATATTTCATAGAACAATCTTTCGGCCAAGTATTTTAATTCAGAGAAGCTTTTATAAATGATTGGATCTCGATGAGTTCAACCTTACATGAGAGAACTAAGACCACGTGGCCTAATGGACAAGGCGTCTGACTTCGAATCAGAAGATTGAGGGTTCGAGTCCCTTCGTGGTTGAAAGTCCCTCAATTTACAAAAATATCTAAAGTGTAGTGCCTTAAGAAAAAACTGAAATGCTATATGTGGTCTACACACAATGACAAATCCTTCACACCAAAACAAGTCATACTGTATGAAGTGCTTTTCTATTCCATATCTCAGGGGTTCAAGACACCTTTTGCTTTAAACTATCATATTATTGTTGTTCACAACTTGGAGAGGATACAGGCAATAATAGTTAGTGAAGAAACAGGTGCAGTTAGAATTCAGTCCATGCTGGATATTTCACCAAGTGAGCAATCTTCCTGACATCCATTATTTAGAGAAGCTTTCGTGAAATGGCTTTGCATCTGTTACAAACAACTGGCCAGTATGGGGCTTGAACCCATAACCTTGGCGTTATTAGCACCACGCTCTGACCATCTGAGCTAACCGGCCACGTATATAGTGAGGATCAACTCCATTTATTTTCCAGTGTTCATCTGCACAGGGTGAACAACAGTGGAAGTGCAGTAACAAATATCAACAGTATATAGCTTTAAGTAAAAACTGAAATGCTGGATGTGGTGTACACACAATGAAAAAAAACACTCCAACAATTGACTAAGACAAAAACAAATCTTAATGTATTAAGTTGCTTTTCTATTCCATATCTCAGGGGTTCAAGACCCCTTGTGCTTTAAATTATCATGTTATTGTTCACAACTTGGAAAGGACACAGGCAATAATAGTTAGAGAACACCAAACAGGTGCATTCAGAATTCAGTCCATGCTGGATATTTCACCAAGTGAGCAATCTTCCTGACATCCATAATTCAGAGAAGCTTTCGTGAAATGGCATTGCCACTGTTACAAACAACTGGCCAGTATGGGGCTTGAACCCATGACCTTGGCTTTATTAGCACCATGCTCTGACCTTCTGATCTAACCGGCCACATATATAGTGAGGATCAACTCCATTTATTTTTCAGTGTTCATCTGCACAGGTTGAACAACAGTGGAAGTGCAGTAACAAATATCAACAGTATAGTGCTTTAAGTAAAAACTGAAATGCTGGATGTCGTGTACACACAATGAAAAAAAAAACTCCAACAATTGACTAAGACAAAAACAAATCTTAATGTATGAAGTTGCTTTTCTATTCCATATCTCAGGGGTTCAAGACCCCTTGTGCTTTAAACTATCATGTTATTGTTCACAACTTGGAAAGGACACAGGCAATAATAGTTAGAGAACACCAAACAGGTGCATTTATAATTCAGTCCATGCTGGATATTTCACCAAGTGAGCAATCTTCCTGACATCCATAATTCAGAGAAGCTTTTGTGAAATGGCATTGCCACTGTTACAGAAAAATGGCCAGTATGGGGTTTGAACCCATGACCTTGGCGTTATTAGCACCACACTCTGACCATCTGAGCTAACCGGCCAAGTATATAGTGAGGATCAACTCCATTTATTTTCCAGTGTTCATCTGCACAGGTTGAACAACAGTGGAAGTGCAGTAACAAATATCAACAGTATATAGCTTTAAGTAAAAACTGAAATGCTGGATGTGGTGTACACACAATGAAAAAAAACCCTCCAACACTTGACTAAGACAAAAACAAATCTTAATGTATGAAGTTGCTTTTCTATTCCATATCTCAGGGGTTCAAGACCCCTTGTGCTTTAAACTATCATGTTATTGTTCACAACTTGGAAAGGACACAGGCAATAATAGTTAGAGAACACCAAACAGGTGCATTTAGAATTCAGTCCATGCTGGATATTTCACCAAGTGAGCAATCTTCCTGACATCCATAATTCAGAGAAGCTTTTGTGAAATGGCATTGCCACTGTTACAGAAAAATGGCCAGTATGGGGTTTGAACTAATGTCCTTGGCGTTATTAGCACTACGCTCTGACCATCTGAGCTAACCGGCCATTTATAGAGTGAGGATAGACTCCATTTTTTATTCCAGTGATCATTTTGCACAGGGAAAACAACAGTAGAAGTGCAGTACGATTAGGTGAATGAGTCATTATGCGTTTTTTGGATATTTAGTACACATACACATTGTTAAAAAAAAAAACTTCAATAAAGTAAGATATTTCATAGAACAATCTTTCGGCCAAGTATTTTAATTCAGAGAAGCTTTTATAAATGATTGGATCTCGATGAGTTCAACCTTACATGAGAGAACTAAGACCACGTGGCCTAATGGACAAGGCGTCTGACTTCGAATCAGAAGATTGAGGGTTCGAGTCCCTTCGTGGTTGAAAGTCCCTTAATTTACAAAAATATCTAAAGTGTAGTGCCTTAAGAAAAAACTGAAATGCTATATGTGGTCTACACACAATGACAAATCCTTCACACCAAAACAAGTCATACTGTATGAAGTGCTTTTCTATTCCATATCTCAGGGGTTCAAGACACCTTTTGCTTTAAACTATCATATTATTGTTGTTCACAACTTGGAGAGGATACAGGCAATAATAGTTAGTGAAGAAACAGGTGCAGTTAGAATTCAGTCCATGCTGGATATTTCACCAAGTGAGCAATCTTCCTGACATCCATTATTTAGAGAAGCTTTCGTGAAATGGCTTTGCATCTGTTACAAACAACTGGCCAGTATGGGGCTTGAACCCATGACCTTGGCGTTATTAGCACCACGCTCTGACCACTCCATTTATTTTCCAGTGTTCATCTGCACAGGGTGAACAACAGTGGAAGTGCAGTAACAAATATCAACAGTATATAGCTTTAAGTAAAAACTGAAATGCTGGATGTGGTGTACACACAATGACAAAAAAAACTCCAACAATTGACTAAGACAAAAACAAATCTTAATGTATTAAGTTGCTTTTCTATTCCATATCTCAGGGGTTCAAGACCCCTTGTGCTTTAAATTATCATGTTATTGTTCACAACTTGGAAAGGACACAGGCAATAATAGTTAGAGAACACCAAACAGGTGCATTCAGAATTCAGTCCATGCTGGATATTTCACCAAGTGAGCAATCTTCCTGACATCCATAATTCAGAGAAGCTTTTGTGAAATGGCATTGCCACTGTTACAGAAAAATGGCCAGTATGGGGTTTGAACCCATGACCTTGGCGTTATTAGCACCACGCTCTGACCATCTGAGCTAACCGGCCACATATATAGTGAGGATCAACTCCATTTATTTTTCAGTGTTCATCTGCACAGGTTGAACAACAGTGGAAGTGCAGTAACAAATATCAACAGTATATAGCTTTAAGTAAAAACTGAAATGCTGGATGTGGTGTACACACAATGAAAAAAAACCCTCCAACACTTGACTAAGACAAAAACAAATCTTAATGTATGAAGTTGCTTTTCTATTCCATATCTCAGGGGTTCAAGACCCCTTGTGCTTTAAACTATCATGTTATTGTTACCAACTTGGAAAGGACACAGGCAATAATAGTTAGAGAACACCAAACAGGTGCATTTAGAATTCAGTCCATGCTGGATATTTCACCAAGTGAGCAATCTTCCTGACATCCATAATTCAGAGAAGCTTTTGTGAAATGGCATTGCCACTGTTACAGAAAAATGGCCAGTATGGGGTTTGAACTAATGTCCTTGGCGTTATTAGCACTACGCTCTGACCATCTGAGCTAACCGGCCATTTATAGAGTGAGGATAGACTCCATTTTTTATTCCAGTGATCATTTTGCACAGGGAAAACAACAGTAGAAGTGCAGTACGATTAGGTGAATGAGTCATTATGCGTTTTTTGGATATTTAGTACACATACACATTGTTAAAAAAAAAAACTTCAATAAAGTAAGATATTTCATAGAACAATCTTTCGGCCAAGTATTTTAATTCAGAGAAGCTTTTATAAATGATTGGATCTCGATGAGTTCAACCTTACATGAGAGAACTAAGACCACGTGGCCTAATGGACAAGGCGTCTGACTTCGAATCAGAAGATTGAGGGTTCGAGTCCCTTCGTGGTTGAAAGTCCCTTAATTTACAAAAATATCTAAAGTGTAGTGCCTTAAGAAAAAACTGAAATGCTATATGTGGTCTACACACAATGACAAATCCTTCACACCAAAACAAGTCATACTGTATGAAGTGCTTTTCTATTCCATATCTCAGGGGTTCAAGACACCTTTTGCTTTAAACTATCATATTATTGTTGTTCACAACTTGGAGAGGATACAGGCAATAATAGTTAGTGAAGAAACAGGTGCAGTTAGAATTCAGTCCATGCTGGATATTTCACCAAGTGAGCAATCTTCCTGACATCCATTATTTAGAGAAGCTTTCGTGAAATGGCTTTGCATCTGTTACAAACAACTGGCCAGTATGGGGCTTGAACCCATGACCTTGGCGTTATTAGCACCACGCTCTGACCACTCCATTTATTTTCCAGTGTTCATCTGCACAGGGTGAACAACAGTGGAAGTGCAGTAACAAATATCAACAGTATATAGCTTTAAGTAAAAACTGAAATGCTGGATGTGGTGTACACACAATGACAAAAAAAACTCCAACAATTGACTAAGACAAAAACAAATCTTAATGTATTAAGTTGCTTTTCTATTCCATATCTCAGGGGTTCAAGACCCCTTGTGCTTTAAATTATCATGTTATTGTTCACAACTTGGAAAGGACACAGGCAATAATAGTTAGAGAACACCAAACAGGTGCATTCAGAATTCAGTCCATGCTGGATATTTCACCAAGTGAGCAATCTTCCTGACATCCATAATTCAGAGAAGCTTTTGTGAAATGGCATTGCCACTGTTACAGAAAAATGGCCAGTATGGGGTTTGAACCCATGACCTTGGCGTTATTAGCACCACGCTCTGACCATCTGAGCTAACCGGCCACATATATAGTGAGGATCAACTCCATTTATTTTTCAGTGTTCATCTGCACAGGTTGAACAACAGTGGAAGTGCAGTAACAAATATCAACAGTATATAGCTTTAAGTAAAAACTGAAATGCTGGATGTGGTGTACACACAATGAAAAAAAACCCTCCAACACTTGACTAAGACAAAAACAAATCTTAATGTATGAAGTTGCTTTTCTATTCCATATCTCAGGGGTTCAAGACCCCTTGTGCTTTAAACTATCATGTTATTGTTCACAACTTGGAAAGGACACAGGCAATAATAGTTAGAGAACACCAAACAGGTGCATTTAGAATTCAGTCCATGCTGGATATTTCACCAAGTGAGCAATCTTCCTGACATCCATAATTCAGAAAAGCTTTTGTGAAATGGCATTGCCACTGTTACAGAAAAATGGCCAGTATGGGGTTTGAACCAATGACCTTGGCGTTATTAGCACTACGCTCTGACCATCTGAGCTAACCGGCCATTTATAGAGTGAGGATAGACTCCATTTTTTATTCCAGTGATCATTTTGCACAGGGAAAACAACAGTAGAAGTGCAGTACGATTAGGTGAATGAGTCATTATGCGTTTTTTGGATATTTAGTACACATACACATTGTTAAAAAAAAAAACTTCAATAAAGTAAGATATTTCATAGAACAATCTTTCGGCCAAGTATTTTAATTCAGAGAAGCTTTTATAAATGATTGGATCTCGATGAGTTCAACCTTACATGAGAGAACTAAGACCACGTGGCCTAATGGACAAGGCGTCTGACTTCGAATCAGAAGATTGAGGGTTCGAGTCCCTTCGTGGTTGAAAGTCCCTTAATTTACAAAAATATCTAAAGTGTAGTGCCTTAAGAAAAAACTGAAATGCTATATGTGGTCTACACACAATGACAAATCCTTCACACCAAAACAAGTCATACTGTATGAAGTGCTTTTCTATTCCATATCTCAGGGGTTCAAGACACCTTTTGCTTTAAACTATCATATTATTGTTGTTCACAACTTGGAGAGGATACAGGCAATAATAGTTAGTGAAGAAACAGGTGCAGTTAGAATTCAGTCCATGCTGGATATTTCACCAAGTGAGCAATCTTCCTGACATCCATTATTTAGAGAAGCTTTCGTGAAATGGCTTTGCATCTGTTACAAACAACTGGCCAGTATGGGGCTTGAACCCATGACCTTGGCGTTATTAGCACCACGCTCTGACCATCTGAGCTAACCGGCCACATATATAGTGAGGATCAACTCCATTTATTTTTCAGTGTTCATCTGCACAGGTTGAACAACAGTGGAAGTGCAGTAACAAATATCAACAGTATAGTGCTTTAAGTAAAAACTGAAATGCTGGATGTCGTGTACACACAATGAAAAAAAAAACTCCAACAATTGACTAAGACAAAAACAAATCTTAATGTATTAAGTTGCTTTTCTATTCCATATCTCAGGGGTTCAAGACCCCTTGTGCTTTAAACTATCATGTTATTGTTCACAACTTGGAAAGGACACAGGCAATAATAGTTAGAGAACACCAAACAGGTGCATTTATAATTCAGTCCATGCTGGATATTTCACCAAGTGAGCAATCTTCCTGACATCCATAATTCAGAGAAGCTTTCGTGAAATGGCTTTGCATCTGTTACAAACAACTGGCCAGTATGGGGCTTGAACCCATGACCTTGGCGTTATTAGCACCACGCTCTGACCATCTGAGCTAACCGGCCACATATATAGTGAGGATCAACTCCATTTATTTTTCAGTGTTCATCTGCACAGGTTGAACAACAGTGGAAGTGCAGTAACAAATATCAACAGTATATAGCTTTAAGTAAAAACTGAAATGCTGGATGTGGTGTACACACAATGAAAAAAAACCCTCCAACAATTGACTAAGACAAAAACAAATCTTAATGTATGAAGTTGCTTTTCTATTCCATATCTCAGGGGTTCAAGACCCCTTGTGCTTTAAACTATCATGTTATTGTTCACAACTTGGAAAGGACACAGGCAATAATAGTTAGAGAACACCAAACAGGTGCATTTAGAATTCAGTCCATGCTGGATATTTCACCAAGTGAGCAATCTTCCTGACATCCATAATTCAGAGAAGCTTTTGTGAAATGGCATTGCCACTGTTACAGAAAAATGGCCAGTATGGGGTTTGAACCAATGACCTTGGCGTTATTAGCACTACGCTCTGACCATCTGAGCTAACCGGCCATTTATAGAGTGAGGATAGACTCCATTTTTTATTCCAGTGATCATTTTGCACAGGGAAAACAACAGTAGAAGTGCAGTACGATTAGGTGAATGAGTCATTATGCGTTTTTTGGATATTTAGTACACATACACATTGTTAAAAAAAAAAACTTCAATAAAGTAAGATATTTCATAGAACAATCTTTCGGCCAAGTATTTTAATTCAGAGAAGCTTTTATAAATGATTGGATCTCGATGAGTTCAACCTTACATGAGAGAACTAAGACCACGTGGCCTAATGGACAAGGCGTCTGACTTCGAATCAGAAGATTGAGGGTTCGAGTCCCTTCGTGGTTGAAAGTCCCTCAATTTACAAAAATATCTAAAGTGTAGTGCCTTAAGAAAAAACTGAAATGCTATATGTGGTCTACACACAATGACAAATCCTTCACACCAAAACAAGTCATACTGTATGAAGTGCTTTTCTATTCCATATCTCAGGGGTTCAAGACACCTTTTGCTTTAAACTATCATATTATTGTTGTTCACAACTTGGAGAGGATACAGGCAATAATAGTTAGTGAAGAAACAGGTGCAGTTAGAATTCAGTCCATGCTGGATATTTCACCAAGTGAGCAATCTTCCTGACATCCATTATTTAGAGAAGCTTTCGTGAAATGGCTTTGCATCTGTTACAAACAACTGGCCAGTATGGGGCTTGAACCCATGACCTTGGCGTTATTAGCACCACGCTCTGACCATCTGAGCTAATCGGCCACATATATAGTGAGGATCAACTCCATTTATTTTTCAGTGTTCATCTGCACAGGTTGAACAACAGTGGAAGTGCAGTAACAAATATCAACAGTATAGTGCTTTAAGTAAAAACTGAAATGCTGGATGTCGTGTACACACAATGAAAAAAAAAACTCCAACAATTGACTAAGACAAAAACAAATCTTAATGTATTAAGTTGCTTTTCTATTCCATATCTCAGGGGTTCAAGACCCCTTGTGCTTTAAACTATCATGTTATTGTTCACAACTTGGAAAGGACACAGGCAATAATAGTTAGAGAACACCAAACAGGTGCATTTATAATTCAGTCCATGCTGGATATTTCACCAAGTGAGCAATCTTCCTGACATCCATAATTCAGAGAAGCTTTCGTGAAATGGCTTTGCATCTGTTACAAACAACTGGCCAGTATGGGGCTTGAACCCATGACCTTGGCGTTATTAGCACCACGCTCTGACCATCTGAGCTAACCGGCCACATATATAGTGAGGATCAACTCCATTTATTTTTCAGTGTTCATCTGCACAGGTTGAACAACAGTGGAAGTGCAGTAACAAATATCAACAGTATATAGCTTTAAGTAAAAACTGAAATGCTGGATGTGGTGTACACACAATGAAAAAAAACCCTCCAACAATTGACTAAGACAAAAACAAATCTTAATGTATGAAGTTGCTTTTCTATTCCATATCTCAGGGGTTCAAGACCCCTTGTGCTTTAAACTATCATGTTATTGTTCACAACTTGGAAAGGACACAGGCAATAATAGTTAGAGAACACCAAACAGGTGCATTTAGAATTCAGTCCATGCTGGATATTTCACCAAGTGAGCAATCTTCCTGACATCCATAATTCAGAGAAGCTTTTGTGAAATGGCATTGCCACTGTTACAGAAAAATGGCCAGTATGGGGTTTGAACCAATGACCTTGGCGTTATTAGCACTACGCTCTGACCATCTGAGCTAACCGGCCATTTATAGAGTGAGGATAGACTCCATTTTTTATTCCAGTGATCATTTTGCACAGGGAAAACAACAGTAGAAGTGCAGTACGATTAGGTGAATGAGTCATTATGCGTTTTTTGGATATTTAGTACACATACACATTGTTAAAAAAAAAAACTTCAATAAAGTAAGATATTTCATAGAACAATCTTTCGGCCAAGTATTTTAATTCAGAGAAGCTTTTATAAATGATTGGATCTCGATGAGTTCAACCTTACATGAGAGAACTAAGACCACGTGGCCTAATGGACAAGGCGTCTGACTTCGAATCAGAAGATTGAGGGTTTGAGTCCCTTCGTGGTTGAAAGTCCCTCAATTTACAAAAATATCTAAAGTGTAGTGCCTTAAGAAAAAACTGAAATGCTATATGTGGTCTACACACAATGACAAATCCTTCACACCAAAACAAGTCATACTGTATGAAGTGCTTTTCTATTCCATATCTCAGGGGTTCAAGACACCTTTTGCTTTAAACTATCATATTATTGTTGTTCACAACTTGGAGAGGATACAGGCAATAATAGTTAGTGAAGAAACAGGTGCAGTTAGAATTCAGTCCATGCTGGATATTTCACCAAGTGAGCAATCTTCCTGACATCCATTATTTAGAGAAGCTTTCGTGAAATGGCTTTGCATCTGTTACAAACAACTGGCCAGTATGGGGCTTGAACCCATAACCTTGGCGTTATTAGCACCACGCTCTGACCATCTGAGCTAACCGGCCACGTATATAGTGAGGATCAACTCCATTTATTTTCCAGTGTTCATCTGCACAGGGTGAACAACAGTGGAAGTGCAGTAACAAATATCAACAGTATATAGCTTTAAGTAAAAACTGAAATGCTGGATGTGGTGTACACACAATGAAAAAAAAAACTCCAACAATTGACTAAGACAAAAACAAATCTTAATGTATTAAGTTGCTTTTCTATTCCATATCTCAGGGGTTCAAGACCCCTTGTGCTTTAAATTATCATGTTATTGTTCACAACTTGGAAAGGACACAGTCAATAATAGTTAGAGAACACCAAACAGGTGCATTCAGAATTCAGTCCATGCTGGATATTTCACCAAGTGAGCAATCTTCCTGACATCCATAATTCAGAGAAGCTTTCGTGAAATGGCATTGCCACTGTTACAAACAACTGGCCAGTATGGGGCTTGAACCCATGACCTTGGCTTTATTAGCACCATGCTCTGACCATCTGATCTAACCGGCCACATATATAGTGAGGATCAACTCCATTTATTTTTCAGTGTTCATCTGCACAGGTTGAACAACAGTGGAAGTGCAGTAACAAATATCAACAGTATAGTGCTTTAAGTAAAAACTGAAATGCTGGATGTCGTGTACACACAATGAAAAAAAAAACTCCAACAATTGACTAAGACAAAAACAAATCTTAATGTATGAAGTTGCTTTTCTATTCCATATCTCAGGGGTTCAAGACCCCTTGTGCTTTAAACTATCATGTTATTGTTCACAACTTGGAAAGGACACAGGCAATAATAGTTAGAGAACACCAAACAGGTGCATTTATAATTCAGTCCATGCTGGATATTTCACCAAGTGAGCAATCTTCCTGACATCCATAATTCAGAGAAGCTTTTGTGAAATGGCATTGCCACTGTTACAGAAAAATGGCCAGTATGGGGTTTGAACCCATGACCTTGGCGTTATTAGCACCACACTCTGACCATCTGAGCTAACCGGCCAAGTATATAGTGAGGATCAACTCCATTTATTTTCCAGTGTTCATCTGCACAGGTTGAACAACAGTGGAAGTGCAGTAACAAATATCAACAGTATATAGCTTTAAGTAAAAACTGAAATGCTGGATGTGGTGTACACACAATGAAAAAAAACCCTCCAACACTTGACTAAGACAAAAACAAATCTTAATGTATGAAGTTGCTTTTCTATTCCATATCTCAGGGGTTCAAGACCCCTTGTGCTTTAAACTATCATGTTATTGTTCACAACTTGGAAAGGACACAGGCAATAATAGTTAGAGAACACCAAACAGGTGCATTTAGAATTCAGTCCATGCTGGATATTTCACCAAGTGAGCAATCTTCCTGACATCCATAATTCAGAGAAGCTTTTGTGAAATGGCATTGCCACTGTTACAGAAAAATGGCCAGTATGGGGTTTGAACCAATGACCTTGGCGTTATTAGCACTACGCTCTGACCATCTGAGCTAACCGGCCATTTATAGAGTGAGGATAGACTCCATTTTTTATTCCAGTGATCATTTTGCACAGGGAAAACAACAGTAGAAGTGCAGTACGATTAGGTGAATGAGTCATTATGCGTTTTTTGGATATTTAGTACACATACACATTGTTAAAAAAAAAAAATTCAATAAAGTAAGATATTTCATAGAACAATCTTTCGGCCAAGTATTTTAATTCAGAGAAGCTTTTATAAATGATTGGATCTCGATGAGTTCAACCTTACATGAGAGAACTAAGACCACGTGGCCTAATGGACAAGGCGTCTGACTTCGAATCAGAAGATTGAGGGTTCGAGTCCCTTCGTGGTTGAAAGTCCCTTAATTTACAAAAATATCTAAAGTGTAGTGCCTTAAGAAAAAACTGAAATGCTATATGTGGTCTACACACAATGACAAATCCTTCACACCAAAACAAGTCATACTGTATGAAGTGCTTTTCTATTCCATATCTCAGGGGTTCAAGACACCTTTTGCTTTAAACTATCATATTATTGTTGTTCACAACTTGGAGAGGATACAGGCAATAATAGTTAGTGAAGAAACAGGTGCAGTTAGAATTCAGTCCATGCTGGATATTTCACCAAGTGAGCAATCTTCCTGACATCCATTATTTAGAGAAGCTTTCGTGAAATGGCTTTGCATCTGTTACAAACAACTGGCCAGTATGGGGCTTGAACCCATGACCTTGGCGTTATTAGCACCACGCTCTGACCATCTGAGCTAACCGGCCACATATATAGTGAGGATCAACTCCATTTATTTTTCAGTGTTCATCTGCACAGGTTGAACAACAGTGGAAGTGCAGTAACAAATATCAACAGTATAGTGCTTTAAGTAAAAACTGAAATGCTGGATGTCGTGTACACACAATGAAAAAAAAAACTCCAACAATTGACTAAGACAAAAACAAATCTTAATGTATTAAGTTGCTTTTCTATTCCATATCTCAGGGGTTCAAGACCCCTTGTGCTTTAAACTATCATGTTATTGTTCACAACTTGGAAAGGACACAGGCAATAATAGTTAGAGAACACCAAACAGGTGCATTTAGAATTCAGTCCATGCTGGATATTTCACCAAGTGAGCAATCTTCCTGACATCCATAATTCAGAGAAGCTTTCGTGAAATGGCTTTGCATCTGTTACAAACAACTGGCCAGTATGGGGCTTGAACCCATGAACTTGGCGTTATTAGCACCACGCTCTGACCATCTGAGCTAACCGGCCACATATATAGTGAGGATCAACTCCATTTATTTTTCAGTGTTCATCTGCACAGGTTGAACAACAGTGGAAGTGCAGTAACAAATATCAACAGTATATAGCTTTAAGTAAAAACTGAAATGCTGGATGTGGTGTACACACAATGAAAAAAAACCCTCCAACAATTGACTAAGACAAAAACAAATCTTAATGTATGAAGTTGCTTTTCTATTCCATATCTCAGGGGTTCAAGACCCCTTGTGCTTTAAACTATCATGTTATTGTTCACAACTTGGAAAGGACACAGGCAATAATAGTTAGAGAACACCAAACAGGTGCATTTAGAATTCAGTCCATGCTGGATATTTCACCAAGTGAGCAATCTTCCTGACATCCATAATTCAGAGAAGCTTTTGTGAAATGGCATTGCCACTGTTACAGAAAAATGGCCAGTATGGGGTTTGAACCAATGACCTTGGCGTTATTAGCACTACGCTCTGACCATCTGAGCTAACCGGCCATTTATAGAGTGAGGATAGACTCCATTTTTTATTCCAGTGATCATTTTGCACAGGGAAAACAACAGTAGAAGTGCAGTACGATTAGGTGAATGAGTCATTATGCGTTTTTTGGATATTTAGTACACATACACATTGTTAAAAAAAAAAACTTCAATAAAGTAAGATATTTCATAGAACAATCTTTCGGCCAAGTATTTTAATTCAGAGAAGCTTTTATAAATGATTGGATCTCGATGAGTTCAACCTTACATGAGAGAACTAAGACCACGTGGCCTAATGGACAAGGCGTCTGACTTCGAATCAGAAGATTGAGGGTTCGAGTCCCTTCGTGGTTGAAAGTCCCTTAATTTACAAAAATATCTAAAGTGTAGTGCCTTAAGAAAAAACTGAAATGCTATATGTGGTCTACACACAATGACAAATCCTTCACACCAAAACAAGTCATACTGTATGAAGTGCTTTTCTATTCCATATCTCAGGGGTTCAAGACACCTTTTGCTTTAAACTATCATATTATTGTTGTTCACAACTTGGAGAGGATACAGGCAATAATAGTTAGTGAAGAAACAGGTGCAGTTAGAATTCAGTCCATGCTGGATATTTCACCAAGTGAGCAATCTTCCTGACATCCATTATTTAGAGAAGCTTTCGTGAAATGGCTTTGCATCTGTTACAAACAACTGGCCAGTATGGGGCTTGAACCCATGACCTTGGCGTTATTAGCACCACGCTCTGACCATCTGAGCTAACCGGCCACATATATAGTGAGGATCAACTCCATTTATTTTTCAGTGTTCATCTGCACAGGTTGAACAACAGTGGAAGTGCAGTAACAAATATCAACAGTATAGTGCTTTAAGTAAAAACTGAAATGCTGGATGTCGTGTACACACAATGAAAAAAAAAACTCCAACAATTGACTAAGACAAAAACAAATCTTAATGTATTAAGTTGCTTTTCTATTCCATATCTCAGGGGTTCAAGACCCCTTGTGCTTTAAACTATCATGTTATTGTTCACAACTTGGAAAGGACACAGGCAATAATAGTTAGAGAACACCAAACAGGTGCATTTAGAATTCAGTCCATGCTGGATATTTCACCAAGTGAGCAATCTTCCTGACATCCATAATTCAGAGAAGCTTTCGTGAAATGGCTTTGCATCTGTTACAAACAACTGGCCAGTATGGGGCTTGAACCCATGACCTTGGCGTTATTAGCACCACGCTCTGACCATCTGAGCTAACCGGCCACATATATAGTGAGGATCAACTCCATTTATTTTTCAGTGTTCATCTGCACAGGTTGAACAACAGTGGAAGTGCAGTAACAAATATCAACAGTATATAGCTTTAAGTAAAAACTGAAATGCTGGATGTGGTGTACACACAATGAAAAAAAACCCTCCAACAATTGACTAAGACAAAAACAAATCTTAATGTATGAAGTTGCTTTTCTATTCCATATCTCAGGGGTTCAAGACCCCTTGTGCTTTAAACTATCATGTTATTGTTCACAACTTGGAAAGGACACAGGCAATAATAGTTAGAGAACACCAAACAGGTGCATTTAGAATTCAGTCCATGCTGGATATTTCACCAAGTGAGCAATCTTCCTGACATCCATAATTCAGAGAAGCTTTTGTGAAATGGCATTGCCACTGTTACAGAAAAATGGCCAGTATTGGGTTTGAACCAATGACCTTGGCGTTATTAGCACTACGCTCTGACCATCTGAGCTAACCGGCCATTTATAGAGTGAGGATAGACTCCATTTTTTATTCCAGTGATCATTTTGCACAGGGAAAACAACAGTAGAAGTGCAGTACGATTAGGTGAATGAGTCATTATGCGTTTTTTGGATATTTAGTACACATACACATTGTTAAAAAAAAAAACTTCAATAAAGTAAGATATTTCATAGAACAATCTTTCGGCCAAGTATTTTAATTCAGAGAAGCTTTTATAAATGATTGGATCTCGATGAGTTCAACCTTACATGAGAGAACTAAGACCACGTGGCCTAATGGACAAGGCGTCTGACTTCGAATCAGAAGATTGAGGGTTCGAGTCCCTTCGTGGTTGAAAGTCCCTCAATTTACAAAAATATCTAAAGTGTAGTGCCTTAAGAAAAAACTGAAATGCTATATGTGGTCTACACACAATGACAAATCCTTCACACCAAAACAAGTCATACTGTATGAAGTGCTTTTCTATTCCATATCTCAGGGGTTCAAGACACCTTTTGCTTTAAACTATCATATTATTGTTGTTCACAACTTGGAGAGGATACAGGCAATAATAGTTAGTGAAGAAACAGGTGCAGTTAGAATTCAGTCCATGCTGGATATTTCACCAAGTGAGCAATCTTCCTGACATCCATTATTTAGAGAAGCTTTCGTGAAATGGCTTTGCATCTGTTACAAACAACTGGCCAGTATGGGGCTTGAACCCATGACCTTGGCGTTATTAGCACCACGCTCTGACCATCTGAGCTAACCGGCCACATATATAGTGAGGATCAACTCCATTTATTTTTCAGTGTTCATCTGCACAGGTTGAACAACAGTGGAAGTGCAGTAACAAATATCAACAGTATAGTGCTTTAAGTAAAAACTGAAATGCTGGATGTCGTGTACACACAATGAAAAAAAAAACTCCAACAATTGACTAAGACAAAAACAAATCTTAATGTATTAAGTTGCTTTTCTATTCCATATCTCAGGGGTTCAAGACCCCTTGTGCTTTAAACTATCATGTTATTGTTCACAACTTGGAAAGGACACAGGCAATAATAGTTAGAGAACACCAAACAGGTGCATTTAGAATTCAGTCCATGCTGGATATTTCACCAAGTGAGCAATCTTCCTGACATCCATAATTCAGAGAAGCTTTCGTGAAATGGCTTTGCATCTGTTACAAACAACTGGCCAGTATGGGGCTTGAACCCATGACCTTGGCGTTATTAGCACCACGCTCTGACCATCTGAGCTAACCGGCCACATATATAGTGAGGATCAACTCCATTTATTTTTCAGTGTTCATCTGCACAGGTTGAACAACAGTGGAAGTGCAGTAACAAATATCAACAGTATATAGCTTTAAGTAAAAACTGAAATGCTGGATGTGGTGTACACACAATGAAAAAAAACCCTCCAACAATTGACTAAGACAAAAACAAATCTTAATGTATGAAGTTGCTTTTCTATTCCATATCTCAGGGGTTCAAGACCCCTTGTGCTTTAAACTATCATGTTATTGTTCACAACTTGGAAAGGACACAGGCAATAATAGTTAGAGAACACCAAACAGGTGCATTTAGAATTCAGTCCATGCTGGATATTTCACCAAGTGAGCAATCTTCCTGACATCCATAATTCAGAGAAGCTTTTGTGAAATGGCATTGCCACTGTTACAGAAAAATGGCCAGTATGGGGTTTGAACCAATGACCTTGGCGTTATTAGCACTACGCTCTGACCATCTGAGCTAACCGGCCATTTATAGAGTGAGGATAGACTCCATTTTTTATTCCAGTGATCATTTTGCACAGGGAAAACAACAGTAGAAGTGCAGTACGATTAGGTGAATGAGTCATTATGCGTTTTTTGGATATTTAGTACACATACACATTGTTAAAAAAAAAAACTTCAATAAAGTAAGATATTTCATAGAACAATCTTTCGGCCAAGTATTTTAATTCAGAGAAGCTTTTATAAATGATTGGATCTCGATGAGTTCAACCTTACATGAGAGAACTAAGACCACGTGGCCTAATGGACAAGGCGTCTGACTTCGAATCAGAAGATTGAGGGTTCGAGTCCCTTCGTGGTTGAAAGTCCCTCAATTTACAAAAATATCTAAAGTGTAGTGCCTTAAGAAAAAACTGAAATGCTATATGTGGTCTACACACAATGACAAATCCTTCACACCAAAACAAGTCATACTGTATGAAGTGCTTTTCTATTCCATATCTCAGGGGTTCAAGACACCTTTTGCTTTAAACTATCATATTATTGTTGTTCACAACTTGGAGAGGATACAGGCAATAATAGTTAGTGAAGAAACAGGTGCAGTTAGAATTCAGTCCATGCTGGATATTTCACCAAGTGAGCAATCTTCCTGACATCCATTATTTAGAGAAGCTTTCGTGAAATGGCTTTGCATCTGTTACAAACAACTGGCCAGTATGGGGCTTGAACCCATGACCTTGGCGTTATTAGCACCACGCTCTGACCATCTGAGCTAACCGGCCACATATATAGTGAGGATCAACTCCATTTATTTTTCAGTGTTCATCTGCACAGGTTGAACAACAGTGGAAGTGCAGTAACAAATATCAACAGTATAGTGCTTTAAGTAAAAACTGAAATGCTGGATGTCGTGTACACACAATGAAAAAAAAAACTCCAACAATTGACTAAGACAAAAACAAATCTTAATGTATTAAGTTGCTTTTCTATTCCATATCTCAGGGGTTCAAGACCCCTTGTGCTTTAAACTATCATGTTATTGTTCACAACTTGGAAAGGACACAGGCAATAATAGTTAGAGAACACCAAACAGGTGCATTTAGAATTCAGTCCATGCTGGATATTTCACCAAGTGAGCAATCTTCCTGACATCCATAATTCAGAGAAGCTTTCGTGAAATGGCTTTGCATCTGTTACAAACAACTGGCCAGTATGGGGCTTGAACCCATGACCTTGGCGTTATTAGCACCACGCTCTGACCATCTGAGCTAACCGGCCACATATATAGTGAGGATCAACTCCATTTATTTTTCAGTGTTCATCTGCACAGGTTGAACAACAGTGGAAGTGCAGTAACAAATATCAACAGTATATAGCTTTAAGTAAAAACTGAAATGCTGGATGTGGTGTACACACAATGAAAAAAAACCCTCCAACAATTGACTAAGACAAAAACAAATCTTAATGTATGAAGTTGCTTTTCTATTCCATATCTCAGGGGTTCAAGACCCCTTGTGCTTTAAACTATCATGTTATTGTTCACAACTTGGAAAGGACACAGGCAATAATAGTTAGAGAACACCAAACAGGTGCATTTAGAATTCAGTCCATGCTGGATATTTCACCAAGTGAGCAATCTTCCTGACATCCATAATTCAGAGAAGCTTTTGTGAAATGGCATTGCCACTGTTACAGAAAAATGGCCAGTATGGGGTTTGAACCAATGACCTTGGCGTTATTAGCACTACGCTCTGACCATCTGAGCTAACCGGCCATTTATAGAGTGAGGATAGACTCCATTTTTTATTCCAGTGATCATTTTGCACAGGGAAAACAACAGTAGAAGTGCAGTACGATTAGGTGAATGAGTCATTATGCGTTTTTTGGATATTTAGTACACATACACATTGTTAAAAAAAAAAACTTCAATAAAGTAAGATATTTCATAGAACAATCTTTCGGCCAAGTATTTTAATTCAGAGAAGCTTTTATAAATGATTGGATCTCGATGAGTTCAACCTTACATGAGAGAACTAAGACCACGTGGCCTAATGGACAAGGCGTCTGACTTCGAATCAGAAGATTGAGGGTTCGAGTCCCTTCGTGGTTGAAAGTCCCTCAATTTACAAAAATATCTAAAGTGTAGTGCCTTAAGAAAAAACTGAAATGCTATATGTGGTCTACACACAATGACAAATCCTTCACACCAAAACAAGTCATACTGTATGAAGTGCTTTTCTATTCCATATCTCAGGGGTTCAAGACACCTTTTGCTTTAAACTATCATATTATTGTTGTTCACAACTTGGAGAGGATACAGGCAATAATAGTTAGTGAAGAAACAGGTGCAGTTAGAATTCAGTCCATGCTGGATATTTCACCAAGTGAGCAATCTTCCTGACATCCATTATTTAGAGAAGCTTTCGTGAAATGGCTTTGCATCTGTTACAAACAACTGGCCAGTATGGGGCTTGAACCCATGACCTTGGCGTTATTAGCACCACGCTCTGACCATCTGAGCTAACCGGCCACATATATAGTGAGGATCAACTCCATTTATTTTTCAGTGTTCATCTGCACAGGTTGAACAACAGTGGAAGTGCAGTAACAAATATCAACAGTATAGTGCTTTAAGTAAAAACTGAAATGCTGGATGTCGTGTACACACAATGAAAAAAAAAACTCCAACAATTGACTAAGACAAAAACAAATCTTAATGTATTAAGTTGCTTTTCTATTCCATATCTCAGGGGTTCAAGACCCCTTGTGCTTTAAACTATCATGTTATTGTTCACAACTTGGAAAGGACACAGGCAATAATAGTTAGAGAACACCAAACAGGTGCATTTAGAATTCAGTCCATGCTGGATATTTCACCAAGTGAGCAATCTTCCTGACATCCATAATTCAGAGAAGCTTTCGTGAAATGGCTTTGCATCTGTTACAAACAACTGGCCAGTATGGGGCTTGAACCCATGACCTTGGCGTTATTAGCACCACGCTCTGACCATCTGAGCTAACCGGCCACATATATAGTGAGGATCAACTCCATTTATTTTTCAGTGTTCATCTGCACAGGTTGAACAACAGTGGAAGTGCAGTAACAAATATCAACAGTATATAGCTTTAAGTAAAAACTGAAATGCTGGATGTGGTGTACACACAATGAAAAAAAACCCTCCAACAATTGACTAAGACAAAAACAAATCTTAATGTATGAAGTTGCTTTTCTATTCCATATCTCAGGGGTTCAAGACCCCTTGTGCTTTAAACTATCATGTTATTGTTCACAACTTGGAAAGGACACAGGCAATAATAGTTAGAGAACACCAAACAGGTGCATTTAGAATTCAGTCCATGCTGGATATTTCACCAAGTGAGCAATCTTCCTGACATCCATAATTCAGAGAAGCTTTTGTGAAATGGCATTGCCACTGTTACAGAAAAATGGCCAGTATGGGGTTTGAACCAATGACCTTGGCGTTATTAGCACTACGCTCTGACCATCTGAGCTAACCGGCCATTTATAGAGTGAGGATAGACTCCATTTTTTATTCCAGTGATCATTTTGCACAGGGAAAACAACAGTAGAAGTGCAGTACGATTAGGTGAATGAGTCATTATGCGTTTTTTGGATATTTAGTACACATACACATTGTTAAAAAAAAAAACTTCAATAAAGTAAGATATTTCATAGAACAATCTTTCGGCCAAGTATTTTAATTCAGAGAAGCTTTTATAAATGATTGGATCTCGATGAGTTCAACCTTACATGAGAGAACTAAGACCACGTGGCCTAATGGACAAGGCGTCTGACTTCGAATCAGAAGATTGAGGGTTCGAGTCCCTTCGTGGTTGAAAGTCCCTCAATTTACAAAAATATCTAAAGTGTAGTGCCTTAAGAAAAAACTGAAATGCTATATGTGGTCTACACACAATGACAAATCCTTCACACCAAAACAAGTCATACTGTATGAAGTGCTTTTCTATTCCATATCTCAGGGGTTCAAGACACCTTTTGCTTTAAACTATCATATTATTGTTGTTCACAACTTGGAGAGGATACAGGCAATAATAGTTAGTGAAGAAACAGGTGCAGTTAGAATTCAGTCCATGCTGGATATTTCACCAAGTGAGCAATCTTCCTGACATCCATTATTTAGAGAAGCTTTCGTGAAATGGCTTTGCATCTGTTACAAACAACTGGCCAGTATGGGGCTTGAACCCATGACCTTGGCGTTATTAGCACGACGCTCTGACCATCTGAGCTAATCGGCCACATATATAGTGAGGATCAACTCCATTTATTTTTCAGTGTTCATCTGCACAGGTTGAACAACAGTGGAAGTGCAGTAACAAATATCAACAGTATAGTGCTTTAAGTAAAAACTGAAATGCTGGATGTCGTGTACACACAATGAAAAAAAAAACTCCAACAATTGACTAAGACAAAAACAAATCTTAATGTATTAAGTTGCTTTTCTATTCCATATCTCAGGGGTTCAAGACCCCTTGTGCTTTAAACTATCATGTTATTGTTCACAACTTGGAAAGGACACAGGCAATAATAGTTAGAGAACACCAAACAGGTGCATTTAGAATTCAGTCCATGCTGGATATTTCACCAAGTGAGCAATCTTCCTGACATCCATAATTCAGAGAAGCTTTCGTGAAATGGCTTTGCATCTGTTACAAACAACTGACCAGTATGGGGCTTGAACCCATGACCTTGGCGTTATTAGCACCACGCTCTGACCATCTGAGCTAACCGGCCACATATATAGTGAGGATCAACTCCATTTATTTTTCAGTGTTCATCTGCACAGGTTGAACAACAGTGGAAGTGCAGTAACAAATATCAACAGTATATAGCTTTAAGTAAAAACTGAAATGCTGGATGTGGTGTACACACAATGAAAAAAAACCCTCCAACAATTGACTAAGACAAAAACAAATCTTAATGTATGAAGTTGCTTTTCTATTCCATATCTCAGGGGTTCAAGACCCCTTGTGCTTTAAACTATCATGTTATTGTTCACAACTTGGAAAGGACACAGGCAATAATAGTTAGAGAACACCAAACAGGTGCATTTAGAATTCAGTCCATGCTGGATATTTCACCAAGTGAGCAATCTTCCTGACATCCATAATTCAGAGAAGCTTTTGTGAAATGGCATTGCCACTGTTACAGAAAAATGGCCAGTATGGGGTTTGAACCAATGACCTTGGCGTTATTAGCACTACGCTCTGACCATCTGAGCTAACCGGCCATTTATAGAGTGAGGATAGACTCCATTTTTTATTCCAGTGATCATTTTGCACAGGGAAAACAACAGTAGAAGTGCAGTACGATTAGGTGAATGAGTCATTATGCGTTTTTTGGATATTTAGTACACATACACATTGTTAAAAAAAAAAACTTCAATAAAGTAAGATATTTCATAGAACAATCTTTCGGCCAAGTATTTTAATTCAGAGAAGCTTTTATAAATGATTGGATCTCGATGAGTTCAACCTTACATGAGAGAACTAAGACCACGTGGCCTAATGGACAAGGCGTCTGACTTCGAATCAGAAGATTGAGGGTTCGAGTCCCTTCGTGGTTGAAAGTCCCTCAATTTACAAAAATATCTAAAGTGTAGTGCCTTAAGAAAAAACTGAAATGCTATATGTGGTCTACACACAATGACAAATCCTTCACACCAAAACAAGTCATACTGTATGAAGTGCTTTTCTATTCCATATCTCAGGGGTTCAAGACACCTTTTGCTTTAAACTATCATATTATTGTTGTTCACAACTTGGAGAGGATACAGGCAATAATAGTTAGTGAAGAAACAGGTGCAGTTAGAATTCAGTCCATGCTGGATATTTCACCAAGTGAGCAATCTTCCTGACATCCATTATTTAGAGAAGCTTTCGTGAAATGGCTTTGCATCTGTTACAAACAACTGGCCAGTATGGGGCTTGAACCCATAACCTTGGCGTTATTAGCACCACGCTCTGACCATCTGAGCTAACCGGCCACGTATATAGTGAGGATCAACTCCATTTATTTTCCAGTGTTCATCTGCACAGGGTGAACAACAGTGGAAGTGCAGTAACAAATATCAACAGTATATAGCTTTAAGTAAAAACTGAAATGCTGGATGTGGTGTACACACAATGAAAAAAAAAACTCCAACAATTGACTAAGACAAAAACAAATCTTAATGTATTAAGTTGCTTTTCTATTCCATATCTCAGGGGTTCAAGACCCCTTGTGCTTTAAATTATCATGTTATTGTTCACAACTTGGAAAGGACACAGTCAATAATAGTTAGAGAACACCAAACAGGTGCATTCAGAATTCAGTCCATGCTGGATATTTCACCAAGTGAGCAATCTTCCTGACATCCATAATTCAGAGAAGCTTTCGTGAAATGGCATTGCCACTGTTACAAACAACTGGCCAGTATGGGGCTTGAACCCATGACCTTGGCTTTATTAGCACCATGCTCTGACCATCTGATCTAACCGGCCACATATATAGTGAGGATCAACTCCATTTATTTTTCAGTGTTCATCTGCACAGGTTGAACAACAGTGGAAGTGCAGTAACAAATATCAACAGTATAGTGCTTTAAGTAAAAACTGAAATGCTGGATGTCGTGTACACACAATGAAAAAAAAAACTCCAACAATTGACTAAGACAAAAACAAATCTTAATGTATGAAGTTGCTTTTCTATTCCATATCTCAGGGGTTCAAGACCCCTTGTGCTTTAAACTATCATGTTATTGTTCACAACTTGGAAAGGACACAGGCAATAATAGTTAGAGAACACCAAACAGGTGCATTTATAATTCAGTCCATGCTGGATATTTCACCAAGTGAGCAATCTTCCTGACATCCATAATTCAGAGAAGCTTTTGTGAAATGGCATTGCCACTGTTACAGAAAAATGGCCAGTATGGGGTTTGAACCCATGACCTTGGCGTTATTAGCACCACACTCTGACCATCTGAGCTAACCGGCCAAGTATATAGTGAGGATCAACTCCATTTATTTTCCAGTGTTCATCTGCACAGGTTGAACAACAGTGGAAGTGCAGTAACAAATATCAACAGTATATAGCTTTAAGTAAAAACTGAAATGCTGGATGTGGTGTACACACAATGAAAAAAAAACCTCCAACACTTGACTAAGACAAAAACAAATCTTAATGTATGAAGTTGCTTTTCTATTCCGTATCTCAGGGGTTCAAGACCCCTTGTGCTTTAAACTATCATGTTATTGTTCACAACTTGGAAAGGACACAGGCAATAATAGTTAGAGAACACCAAACAGGTGCATTTAGAATTCAGTCCATGCTGGATATTTCACCAAGTGAGCAATCTTCCTGACATCCATAATTCAGAGAAGCTTTTGTGAAATGGCATTGCCACTGTTACAGAAAAATGGCCAGTATGGGGTTTGAACCAATGACCTTGGCGTTATTAGCACTACGCTCTGACCATCTGAGCTAACCGGCCATTTATAGAGTGAGGATAGACTCCATTTTTTATTCCAGTGATCATTTTGCACAGGGAAAACAACAGTAGAAGTGCAGTACGATTAGGTGAATGAGTCATTATGCGTTTTTTGGATATTTAGTACACATACACATTGTTAAAAAAAAAAAATTCAATAAAGTAAGATATTTCATAGAACAATCTTTCGGCCAAGTATTTTAATTCAGAGAAGCTTTTATAAATGATTGGATCTCGATGAGTTCAACCTTACATGAGAGAACTAAGACCACGTGGCCTAATGGACAAGGCGTCTGACTTCGAATCAGAAGATTGAGGGTTCGAGTCCCTTCGTGGTTGAAAGTCCCTTAATTTACAAAAATATCTAAAGTGTAGTGCCTTAAGAAAAAACTGAAATGCTATATGTGGTCTACACACAATGACAAATCCTTCACACCAAAACAAGTCATACTGTATGAAGTGCTTTTCTATTCCATATCTCAGGGGTTCAAGACACCTTTTGCTTTAAACTATCATATTATTGTTGTTCACAACTTGGAGAGGATACAGGCAATAATAGTTAGTGAAGAAACAGGTGCAGTTAGAATTCAGTCCATGCTGGATATTTCACCAAGTGAGCAATCTTCCTGACATCCATTATTTAGAGAAGCTTTCGTGAAATGGCTTTGCATCTGTTACAAACAACTGGCCAGTATGGGGCTTGAACCCATGACCTTGGCGTTATTAGCACCACGCTCTGACCATCTGAGCTAACCGGCCACATATATAGTGAGGATCAACTCCATTTATTTTTCAGTGTTCATCTGCACAGGTTGAACAACAGTGGAAGTGCAGTAACAAATATCAACAGTATAGTGCTTTAAGTAAAAACTGAAATGCTGGATGTCGTGTACACACAATGAAAAAAAAAACTCCAACAATTGACTAAGACAAAAACAAATCTTAATGTATTAAGTTGCTTTTCTATTCCATATCTCAGGGGTTCAAGACCCCTTGTGCTTTAAACTATCATGTTATTGTTCACAACTTGGAAAGGACACAGGCAATAATAGTTAGAGAACACCAAACAGGTGCATTTAGAATTCAGTCCATGCTGGATATTTCACCAAGTGAGCAATCTTCCTGACATCCATAATTCAGAGAAGCTTTCGTGAAATGGCTTTGCATCTGTTACAAACAACTGGCCAGTATGGGGCTTGAACCCATGAACTTGGCGTTATTAGCACCACGCTCTGACCATCTGAGCTAACCGGCCACATATATAGTGAGGATCAACTCCATTTATTTTTCAGTGTTCATCTGCACAGGTTGAACAACAGTGGAAGTGCAGTAACAAATATCAACAGTATATAGCTTTAAGTAAAAACTGAAATGCTGGATGTGGTGTACACACAATGAAAAAAAACCCTCCAACAATTGACTAAGACAAAAACAAATCTTAATGTATGAAGTTGCTTTTCTATTCCATATCTCAGGGGTTCAAGACCCCTTGTGCTTTAAACTATCATGTTATTGTTCACAACTTGGAAAGGACACAGGCAATAATAGTTAGAGAACACCAAACAGGTGCATTTAGAATTCAGTCCATGCTGGATATTTCACCAAGTGAGCAATCTTCCTGACATCCATAATTCAGAGAAGCTTTTGTGAAATGGCATTGCCACTGTTACAGAAAAATGGCCAGTATGGGGTTTGAACCAATGACCTTGGCGTTATTAGCACTACGCTCTGACCATCTGAGCTAACCGGCCATTTATAGAGTGAGGATAGACTCCATTTTTTATTCCAGTGATCATTTTGCACAGGGAAAACAACAGTAGAAGTGCAGTACGATTAGGTGAATGAGTCATTATGCGTTTTTTGGATATTTAGTACACATACACATTGTTAAAAAAAAAAACTTCAATAAAGTAAGATATTTCATAGAACAATCTTTCGGCCAAGTATTTTAATTCAGAGAAGCTTTTATAAATGATTGGATCTCGATGAGTTCAACCTTACATGAGAGAACTAAGACCACGTGGCCTAATGGACAAGGCGTCTGACTTCGAATCAGAAGATTGAGGGTTCGAGTCCCTTCGTGGTTGAAAGTCCCTTAATTTACAAAAATATCTAAAGTGTAGTGCCTTAAGAAAAAACTGAAATGCTATATGTGGTCTACACACAATGACAAATCCTTCACACCAAAACAAGTCATACTGTATGAAGTGCTTTTCTATTCCATATCTCAGGGGTTCAAGACACCTTTTGCTTTAAACTATCATATTATTGTTGTTCACAACTTGGAGAGGATACAGGCAATAATAGTTAGTGAAGAAACAGGTGCAGTTAGAATTCAGTCCATGCTGGATATTTCACCAAGTGAGCAATCTTCCTGACATCCATTATTTAGAGAAGCTTTCGTGAAATGGCTTTGCATCTGTTACAAACAACTGGCCAGTATGGGGCTTGAACCCATGACCTTGGCGTTATTAGCACCACGCTCTGACCATCTGAGCTAACCGGCCACATATATAGTGAGGATCAACTCCATTTATTTTTCAGTGTTCATCTGCACAGGTTGAACAACAGTGGAAGTGCAGTAACAAATATCAACAGTATAGTGCTTTAAGTAAAAACTGAAATGCTGGATGTCGTGTACACACAATGAAAAAAAAAACTCCAACAATTGACTAAGACAAAAACAAATCTTAATGTATTAAGTTGCTTTTCTATTCCATATCTCAGGGGTTCAAGACCCCTTGTGCTTTAAACTATCATGTTATTGTTCACAACTTGGAAAGGACACAGGCAATAATAGTTAGAGAACACCAAACAGGTGCATTTAGAATTCAGTCCATGCTGGATATTTCACCAAGTGAGCAATCTTCCTGACATCCATAATTCAGAGAAGCTTTCGTGAAATGGCTTTGCATCTGTTACAAACAACTGGCCAGTATGGGGCTTGAACCCATGAACTTGGCGTTATTAGCACCACGCTCTGACCATCTGAGCTAACCGGCCACATATATAGTGAGGATCAACTCCATTTATTTTTCAGTGTTCATCTGCACAGGTTGAACAACAGTGGAAGTGCAGTAACAAATATCAACAGTATATAGCTTTAAGTAAAAACTGAAATGCTGGATGTGGTGTACACACAATGAAAAAAAACCCTCCAACAATTGACTAAGACAAAAACAAATCTTAATGTATGAAGTTGCTTTTCTATTCCATATCTCAGGGGTTCAAGACCCCTTGTGCTTTAAACTATCATGTTATTGTTCACAACTTGGAAAGGACACAGGCAATAATAGTTAGAGAACACCAAACAGGTGCATTTAGAATTCAGTCCATGCTGGATATTTCACCAAGTGAGCAATCTTCCTGACATCCATAATTCAGAGAAGCTTTTGTGAAATGGCATTGCCACTGTTACAGAAAAATGGCCAGTATGGGGTTTGAACCAATGACCTTGGCGTTATTAGCACTACGCTCTGACCATCTGAGCTAACCGGCCATTTATAGAGTGAGGATAGACTCCATTTTTATTCCAGTGATCATTTTGCACAGGGAAAACAACAGTAGAAGTGCAGTACGATTAGGTGAATGAGTCATTATGCGTTTTTTGGATATTTAGTACACATACACATTGTTAAAAAAAAAAAATTCAATAAAGTAAGATATTTCATAGAACAATCTTTCGGCCAAGTATTTTAATTCAGAGAAGCTTTTATAAATGATTGGATCTCGATGAGTTCAACCTTACATGAGAGAACTAAGACCACGTGGCCTAATGGACAAGGCGTCTGACTTCGAATCAGAAGATTGAGGGTTCGAGTCCCTTCGTGGTTGAAAGTCCCTTAATTTACAAAAATATCTAAAGTGTAGTGCCTTAAGAAAAAACTGAAATGCTATATGTGGTCTACACACAATGACAAATCCTTCACACCAAAACAAGTCATACTGTATGAAGTGCTTTTCTATTCCATATCTCAGGGGTTCAAGACACCTTTTGCTTTAAACTATCATATTATTGTTGTTCACAACTTGGAGAGGATACAGGCAATAATAGTTAGTGAAGAAACAGGTGCAGTTAGAATTCAGTCCATGCTGGATATTTCACCAAGTGAGCAATCTTCCTGACATCCATTATTTAGAGAAGCTTTCGTGAAATGGCTTTGCATCTGTTACAAACAACTGGCCAGTATGGGGCTTGAACCCATGACCTTGGCGTTATTAGCACCACGCTCTGACCATCTGAGCTAACCGGCCACATATATAGTGAGGATCAACTCCATTTATTTTTCAGTGTTCATCTGCACAGGTTGAACAACAGTGGAAGTGCAGTAACAAATATCAACAGTATAGTGCTTTAAGTAAAAACTGAAATGCTGGATGTCGTGTACACACAATGAAAAAAAAAACTCCAACAATTGACTAAGACAAAAACAAATCTTAATGTATTAAGTTGCTTTTCTATTCCATATCTCAGGGGTTCAAGACCCCTTGTGCTTTAAACTATCATGTTATTGTTCACAACTTGGAAAGGACACAGGCAATAATAGTTAGAGAACACCAAACAGGTGCATTTAGAATTCAGTCCATGCTGGATATTTCACCAAGTGAGCAATCTTCCTGACATCCATAATTCAGAGAAGCTTTCGTGAAATGGCTTTGCATCTGTTACAAACAACTGGCCAGTATGGGGCTTGAACCCATGACCTTGGCGTTATTAGCACCACGCTCTGACCATCTGAGCTAACCGGCCACATATATAGTGAGGATCAACTCCATTTATTTTTCAGTGTTCATCTGCACAGGTTGAACAACAGTGGAAGTGCAGTAACAAATATCAACAGTATATAGCTTTAAGTAAAAACTGAAATGCTGGATGTGGTGTACACACAATGAAAAAAAACCCTCCAACAATTGACTAAGACAAAAACAAATCTTAATGTATGAAGTTGCTTTTCTATTCCATATCTCAGGGGTTCAAGACCCCTTGTGCTTTAAACTATCATGTTATTGTTCACAACTTGGAAAGGACACAGGCAATAATAGTTAGAGAACACCAAACAGGTGCATTTAGAATTCAGTCCATGCTGGATATTTCACCAAGTGAGCAATCTTCCTGACATCCATAATTCAGAGAAGCTTTTGTGAAATGGCATTGCCACTGTTACAGAAAAATGGCCAGTATGGGGTTTGAACCAATGACCTTGGCGTTATTAGCACTACGCTCTGACCATCTGAGCTAACCTGCCATTTATAGAGTGAGGATAGACTCCATTTTTTATTCCAGTGATCATTTTGCACAGGGAAAACAACAGTAGAAGTGCAGTACGATTAGGTGAATGAGTCATTATGCGTTTTTTGGATATTTAGTACACATACACATTGTTAAAAAAAAAAACTTCAATAAAGTAAGATATTTCATAGAACAATCTTTCGGCCAAGTATTTTAATTCAGAGAAGCTTTTATAAATGATTGGATCTCGATGAGTTCAACCTTACATGAGAGAACTAAGACCACGTGGCCTAATGGACAAGGCGTCTGACTTCGAATCAGAAGATTGAGGGTTCGAGTCCCTTCGTGGTTGAAAGTCCCTCAATTTACAAAAATATCTAAAGTGTAGTGCCTTAAGAAAAAACTGAAATGCTATATGTGGTCTACACACAATGACAAATCCTTCACACCAAAACAAGTCATACTGTATGAAGTGCTTTTCAATTCCATATCTCAGGGGTTCAAGACACCTTTTGCTTTAAACTATCATATTATTGTTGTTCACAACTTGGAGAGGATACAGGCAATAATAGTTAGTGAAGAAACAGGTGCAGTTAGAATTCAGTCCATGCTGGATATTTCACCAAGTGAGCAATCTTCCTGACATCCATTATTTAGAGAAGCTTTCGTGAAATGGCTTTGCATCCGTTACAAACAACTGGCCAGTATGGGGCTTGAACCCATGACCTTGGCGTTATTAGCACCACGCTCTGACCATCTGAGCTAATCGGCCACATATATAGTGAGGATCAACTCCATTTATTTTTCAGTGTTCATCTGCACAGGTTGAACAACAGTGGAAGTGCAGTAACAAATATCAACAGTATAGTGCTTTAAGTAAAAACTGAAATGCTGGATGTCGTGTACACACAATGAAAAAAAAAACTCCAACAATTGACTAAGACAAAAACAAATCTTAATGTATTAAGTTGCTTTTCTATTCCATATCTCAGGGGTTCAAGACCCCTTGTGCTTTAAACTATCATGTTATTGTTCACAACTTGGAAAGGACACAGGCAATAATAGTTAGAGAACACCAAACAGGTGCATTTAGAATTCAGTCCATGCTGGATATTTCACCAAGTGAGCAATCTTCCTGACATCCATAATTCAGAGAAGCTTTCGTGAAATGGCTTTGCATCTGTTACAAACAACTGGCCAGTATGGGGCTTGAACCCATGACCTTGGCGTTATTAGCACCACGCTCTGACCATCTGAGCTAACCGGCCACATATATAGTGAGGATCAACTCCATTTATTTTTCAGTGTTCATCTGCACAGGTTGAACAACAGTGGAAGTGCAGTAACAAATATCAACAGTATATAGCTTTAAGTAAAAACTGAAATGCTGGATGTGGTGTACACACAATGAAAAAAAACCCTCCAACAATTGACTAAGACAAAAACAAATCTTAATGTATGAAGTTGCTTTTCTATTCCATATCTCAGGGGTTCAAGACCCCTTGTGCTTTAAACTATCATGTTATTGTTCACAACTTGGAAAGGACACAGGCAATAATAGTTAGAGAACACCAAACAGGTGCATTTAGAATTCAGTCCATGCTGGATATTTCACCAAGTGAGCAATCTTCCTGACATCCATAATTCAGAGAAGCTTTTGTGAAATGGCATTGCCACTGTTACAGAAAAATGGCCAGTATGGGGTTTGAACCAATGACCTTGGCGTTATTAGCACTACGCTCTGACCATCTGAGCTAACCGGCCATTTATAGAGTGAGGATAGACTCCATTTTTTATTCCAGTGATCATTTTGCACAGGGAAAACAACAGTAGAAGTGCAGTACGATTAGGTGAATGAGTCATTATGCGTTTTTTGGATATTTAGTACACATACACATTGTTAAAAAAAAAAACTTCAATAAAGTAAGATATTTCATAGAACAATCTTTCGGCCAAGTATTTTAATTCAGAGAAGCTTTTATAAATGATTGGATCTCGATGAGTTCAACCTTACATGAGAGAACTAAGACCACGTGGCCTAATGGACAAGGCGTCTGACTTCGAATCAGAAGATTGAGGGTTCGAGTCCCTTCGTGGTTGAAAGTCCCTCAATTTACAAAAATATCTAAAGTGTAGTGCCTTAAGAAAAAACTGAAATGCTATATGTGGTCTACACACAATGACAAATCCTTCAAAACAAGTCATACTGTATGAAGTGCTTTTCTATTCCATATCTCAGGGGTTCAAGACACCTTTTGCTTTAAACTATCATATTATTGTTGTTCACAACTTGGAGAGGATACAGGCAATAATAGTTAGTGAAGAAACAGGTGCAGTTAGAATTCAGTCCATGCTGGATATTTCACCAAGTGAGCAATCTTCCTGACATCCATTATTTAGAGAAGCTTTCGTGAAATGGCTTTGCATCTGTTACAAACAACTGGCCAGTATGGGGCTTGAACCCATGACCTTGGCGTTATTAGCACCACGCTCTGACCATCTGAGCTAACCGGCCACATATATAGTGAGGATCAACTCCATTTATTTTTCAGTGTTCATCTGCACAGGTTGAACAACAGTGGAAGTGCAGTAACAAATATCAACAGTATATAGCTTTAAGTAAAAACTGAAATGCTGGATGTGGTGTACACACAATGAAAAAAAACCCTCCAACAATTGACTAAGACAAAAACAAATCTTAATGTATGAAGTTGCTTTTCTATTCCATATCTCAGGGGTTCAAGACCCCTTGTGCTTTAAACTATCATGTTATTGTTCACAACTTGGAAAGGACACAGGCAATAATAGTTAGAGAACACCAAACAGGTGCATTTAGAATTCAGTCCATGCTGGATATTTCACCAAGTGAGCAATCTTCCTGACATCCATAATTCAGAGAAGCTTTTGTGAAATGGCATTGCCACTGTTACAGAAAAATGGCCAGTATGGGGTTTGAACCAATGACCTTGGCGTTATTAGCACTACGCTCTGACCATCTGAGCTAACCGGCCATTTATAGAGTGAGGATAGACTCCATTTTTTATTCCAGTGATCATTTTGCACAGGGAAAACAACAGTAGAAGTGCAGTACGATTAGGTGAATGAGTCATTATGCGTTTTTTGGATATTTAGTACACATACACATTGTTAAAAAAAAAAACTTCAATAAAGTAAGATATTTCATAGAACAATCTTTCGGCCAAGTATTTTAATTCAGAGAAGCTTTTATAAATGATTGGATCTCGATGAGTTCAACCTTACATGAGAGAACTAAGACCACGTGGCCTAATGGACAAGGCGTCTGACTTCGAATCAGAAGATTGAGGGTTCGAGTCCCTTCGTGGTTGAAAGTCCCTCAATTTACAAAAATATCTAAAGTGTAGTGCCTTAAGAAAAAACTGAAATGCTATATGTGGTCTACACACAATGACAAATCCTTCAAAACAAGTCATACTGTATGAAGTGCTTTTCTATTCCATATCTCAGGGGTTCAAGACACCTTTTGCTTTAAACTATCATATTATTGTTGTTCACAACTTGGAGAGGATACAGGCAATAATAGTTAGTGAAGAAACAGGTGCAGTTAGAATTCAGTCCATGCTGGATATTTCACCAAGTGAGCAATCTTCCTGACATCCATTATTTAGAGAAGCTTTCGTGAAATGGCTTTGCATCTGTTACAAACAACTGGCCAGTATGGGGCTTGAACCCATAACCTTGGCGTTATTAGCACCACGCTCTGACCATCTGAGCTAACCGGCCACGTATATAGTGAGGATCAACTCCATTTATTTTCCAGTGTTCATCTGCACAGGGTGAACAACAGTGGAAGTGCAGTAACAAATATCAACAGTATATAGCTTTAAGTAAAAACTGAAATGCTGGATGTGGTGTACACACAATGAAAAAAAAAACTCCAACAATTGACTAAGACAAAAACAAATCTTAATGTATTAAGTTGCTTTTCTATTCCATATCTCAGGGGTTCAAGACCCCTTGTGCTTTAAATTATCATGTTATTGTTCACAACTTGGAAAGGACACAGTCAATAATAGTTAGAGAACACCAAACAGGTGCATTCAGAATTCAGTCCATGCTGGATATTTCACCAAGTGAGCAATCTTCCTGACATCCATAATTCAGAGAAGCTTTCGTGAAATGGCATTGCCACTGTTACAAACAACTGGCCAGTATGGGGCTTGAACCCATGACCTTGGCTTTATTAGCACCATGCTCTGACCATCTGATCTAACCGGCCACATATATAGTGAGGATCAACTCCATTTATTTTTCAGTGTTCATCTGCACAGGTTGAACAACAGTGGAAGTGCAGTAACAAATATCAACAGTATAGTGCTTTAAGTAAAAACTGAAATGCTGGATGTCGTGTACACACAATGAAAAAAAAAACTCCAACAATTGACTAAGACAAAAACAAATCTTAATGTATGAAGTTGCTTTTCTATTCCATATCTCAGGGGTTCAAGACCCCTTGTGCTTTAAACTATCATGTTATTGTTCACAACTTGGAAAGGACACAGGCAATAATAGTTAGAGAACACCAAACAGGTGCATTTATAATTCAGTCCATGCTGGATATTTCACCAAGTGAGCAATCTTCCTGACATCCATAATTCAGAGAAGCTTTTGTGAAATGGCATTGCCACTGTTACAGAAAAATGGCCAGTATGGGGTTTGAACCCATGACCTTGGCGTTATTAGCACCACACTCTGACCATCTGAGCTAACCGGCCAAGTATATAGTGAGGATCAACTCCATTTATTTTCCAGTGTTCATCTGCACAGGTTGAACAACAGTGGAAGTGCAGTAACAAATATCAACAGTATATAGCTTTAAGTAAAAACTGAAATGCTGGATGTGGTGTACACACAATGAAAAAAAACCCTCCAACACTTGACTAAGACAAAAACAAATCTTAATGTATGAAGTTGCTTTTCTATTCCATATCTCAGGGGTTCAAGACCCCTTGTGCTTTAAACTATCATGTTATTGTTCACAACTTGGAAAGGACACAGGCAATAATAGTTAGAGAACACCAAACAGGTGCATTTAGAATTCAGTCCATGCTGGATATTTCACCAAGTGAGCAATCTTCCTGACATCCATAATTCAGAGAAGCTTTTGTGAAATGGCATTGCCACTGTTACAGAAAAATGGCCAGTATGGGGTTTGAACCAATGACCTTGGCGTTATTAGCACTACGCTCTGACCATCTGAGCTAACCGGCCATTTATAGAGTGAGGATAGACTCCATTTTTTATTCCAGTGATCATTTTGCACAGGGAAAACAACAGTAGAAGTGCAGTACGATTAGGTGAATGAGTCATTATGCGTTTTTTGGATATTTAGTACACATACACATTGTTAAAAAAAAAAAATTCAATAAAGTAAGATATTTCATAGAACAATCTTTCGGCCAAGTATTTTAATTCAGAGAAGCTTTTATAAATGATTGGATCTCGATGAGTTCAACCTTACATGAGAGAACTAAGACCACGTGGCCTAATGGACAAGGCGTCTGACTTCGAATCAGAAGATTGAGGGTTCGAGTCCCTTCGTGGTTGAAAGTCCCTTAATTTACAAAAATATCTAAAGTGTAGTGCCTTAAGAAAAAACTGAAATGCTATATGTGGTCTACACACAATGACAAATCCTTCACACCAAAACAAGTCATACTGTATGAAGTGCTTTTCTATTCCATATCTCAGGGGTTCAAGACACCTTTTGCTTTAAACTATCATATTATTGTTGTTCACAACTTGGAGAGGATACAGGCAATAATAGTTAGTGAAGAAACAGGTGCAGTTAGAATTCAGTCCATGCTGGATATTTCACCAAGTGAGCAATCTTCCTGACATCCATTATTTAGAGAAGCTTTCGTGAAATGGCTTTGCATCTGTTACAAACAACTGGCCAGTATGGGGCTTGAACCCATGACCTTGGCGTTATTAGCACCACGCTCTGACCATCTGAGCTAACCGGCCACATATATAGTGAGGATCAACTCCATTTATTTTTCAGTGTTCATCTGCACAGGTTGAACAACAGTGGAAGTGCAGTAACAAATATCAACAGTATAGTGCTTTAAGTAAAAACTGAAATGCTGGATGTCGTGTACACACAATGAAAAAAAAAACTCCAACAATTGACTAAGACAAAAACAAATCTTAATGTATTAAGTTGCTTTTCTATTCCATATCTCAGGGGTTCAAGCCCCCTTGTGCTTTAAACTATCATGTTATTGTTCACAACTTGGAAAGGACACAGGCAATAATAGTTAGAGAACACCAAACAGGTGCATTTAGAATTCAGTCCATGCTGGATATTTCACCAAGTGAGCAATCTTCCTGACATCCATAATTCAGAGAAGCTTTCGTGAAATGGCTTTGCATCTGTTACAAACAACTGGCCAGTATGGGGCTTGAACCCATGAACTTGGCGTTATTAGCACCACGCTCTGACCATCTGAGCTAACCGGCCACATATATAGTGAGGATCAACTCCATTTATTTTTCAGTGTTCATCTGCACAGGTTGAACAACAGTGGAAGTGCAGTAACAAATATCAACAGTATATAGCTTTAAGTAAAAACTGAAATGCTGGATGTGGTGTACACACAATGAAAAAAAACCCTCCAACAATTGACTAAGACAAAAACAAATCTTAATGTATGAAGTTGCTTTTCTATTCCATATCTCAGGGGTTCAAGACCCCTTGTGCTTTAAACTATCATGTTATTGTTCACAACTTGGAAAGGACACAGGCAATAATAGTTAGAGAACACCAAACAGGTGCATTTAGAATTCAGTCCATGCTGGATATTTCACCAAGTGAGCAATCTTCCTGACATCCATAATTCAGAGAAGCTTTTGTGAAATGGCATTGCCACTGTTACAGAAAAATGGCCAGTATGGGGTTTGAACCAATGACCTTGGCGTTATTAGCACTACGCTCTGACCATCTGAGCTAACCGGCCATTTATAGAGTGAGGATAGACTCCATTTTTTATTCCAGTGATCATTTTGCACAGGGAAAACAACAGTAGAAGTGCAGTACGATTAGGTGAATGAGTCATTATGCGTTTTTTGGATATTTAGTACACATACACATTGTTAAAAAAAAAAACTTCAATAAAGTAAGATATTTCATAGAACAATCTTTCGGCCAAGTATTTTAATTCAGAGAAGCTTTTATAAATGATTGGATCTCGATGAGTTCAACCTTACATGAGAGAACTAAGACCACGTGGCCTAATGGACAAGGCGTCTGACTTCGAATCAGAAGATTGAGGGTTCGAGTCCCTTCGTGGTTGAAAGTCCCTTAATTTACAAAAATATCTAAAGTGTAGTGCCTTAAGAAAAAACTGAAATGCTATATGTGGTCTACACACAATGACAAATCCTTCACACCAAAACAAGTCATACTGTATGAAGTGCTTTTCTATTCCATATCTCAGGGGTTCAAGACACCTTTTGCTTTAAACTATCATATTATTGTTGTTCACAACTTGGAGAGGATACAGGCAATAATAGTTAGTGAAGAAACAGGTGCAGTTAGAATTCAGTCCATGCTGGATATTTCACCAAGTGAGCAATCTTCCTGACATCCATTATTTAGAGAAGCTTTCGTGAAATGGCTTTGCATCTGTTACAAACAACTGGCCAGTATGGGGCTTGAACCCATGACCTTGGCGTTATTAGCACCACGCTCTGACCATCTGAGCTAACCGGCCACATATATAGTGAGGATCAACTCCATTTATTTTTCAGTGTTCATCTGCACAGGTTGAACAACAGTGGAAGTGCAGTAACAAATATCAACAGTATAGTGCTTTAAGTAAAAACTGAAATGCTGGATGTCGTGTACACACAATGAAAAAAAAAACTCCAACAATTGACTAAGACAAAAACAAATCTTAATGTATTAAGTTGCTTTTCTATTCCATATCTCAGGGGTTCAAGACCCCTTGTGCTTTAAACTATCATGTTATTGTTTACAACTTGGAAAGGACACAGGCAATAATAGTTAGAGAACACCAAACAGGTGCATTTAGAATTCAGTCCATGCTGGATATTTCACCAAGTGAGCAATCTTCCTGACATCCATAATTCAGAGAAGCTTTCGTGAAATGGCTTTGCATCTGTTACAAACAACTGGCCAGTATGGGGCTTGAACCCATGACCTTGGCGTTATTAGCACCACGCTCTGACCATCTGAGCTAACCGGCCACATATATAGTGAGGATCAACTCCATTTATTTTTCAGTGTTCATCTGCACAGGTTGAACAACAGTGGAAGTGCAGTAACAAATATCAACAGTATATAGCTTTAAGTAAAAACTGAAATGCTGGATGTGGTGTACACACAATGAAAAAAAACCCTCCAACAATTGACTAAGACAAAAACAAATCTTAATGTATGAAGTTGCTTTTCTATTCCATATCTCAGGGGTTCAAGACCCCTTGTGCTTTAAACTATCATGTTATTGTTCACAACTTGGAAAGGACACAGGCAATAATAGTTAGAGAACACCAAACAGGTGCATTTAGAATTCAGTCCATGCTGGATATTTCACCAAGTGAGCAATCTTCCTGACATCCATAATTCAGAGAAGCTTTTGTGAAATGGCATTGCCACTGTTACAGAAAAATGGCCAGTATGGGGTTTGAACCAATGACCTTGGCGTTATTAGCACTACGCTCTGACCATCTGAGCTAACCGGCCATTTATAGAGTGAGGATAGACTCCATTTTTTATTCCAGTGATCATTTTGCACAGGGAAAACAACAGTAGAAGTGCAGTACGATTAGGTGAATGAGTCATTATGCGTTTTTTGGATATTTAGTACACATACACATTGTTAAAAAAAAAAACTTCAATAAAGTAAGATATTTCATAGAACAATCTTTCGGCCAAGTATTTTAATTCAGAGAAGCTTTTATAAATGATTGGATCTCGATGAGTTCAACCTTACATGAGAGAACTAAGACCACGTGGCCTAATGGACAAGGCGTCTGACTTCGAATCAGAAGATTGAGGGTTCGAGTCCCTTCGTGGTTGAAAGTCCCTCAATTTACAAAAATATCTAAAGTGTAGTGCCTTAAGAAAAAACTGAAATGCTATATGTGGTCTACAAACAATGACAAATCCTTCACACCAAAACAAGTCATACTGTATGAAGTGCTTTTCTATTCCATATCTCAGGGGTTCAAGACACCTTTTGCTTTAAACTATCATATTATTGTTGTTCACAACTTGGAGAGGATACAGGCAATAATAGTTAGTGAAGAAACAGGTGCAGTTAGAATTCAGTCCATGCTGGATATTTCACCAAGTGAGCAATCTTCCTGACATCCATTATTTAGAGAAGATTTCGTGAAATGGCTTTGCATCTGTTACAAACAACTGGCCAGTATGGGGCTTGAACCCATGACCTTGGCGTTATTAGCACCACGCTCTGACCACTCCATTTATTTTCCAGTGTTCATCTGCACAGGGTGAACAACAGTGGAAGTGCAGTAACAAATATCAACAGTATATAGCTTTAAGTAAAAACTGAAATGCTGGATGTGGTGTACACACAATGACAAAAAAAACTCCAACAATTGACTAAGACAAAAACAAATCTTAATGTATTAAGTTGCTTTTCTATTCCATATCTCAGGGGTTCAAGACCCCTTGTGCTTTAAATTATCATGTTATTGTTCACAACTTGGAAAGGACACAGGCAATAATAGTTAGAGAACACCAAACAGGTGCATTCAGAATTCAGTCCATGCTGGATATTTCACCAAGTGAGCAATCTTCCTGACATCCATAATTCAGAGAAGCTTTTGTGAAATGGCATTGCCACTGTTACAGAAAAATGGCCAGTATGGGTTTGAACCCATGACCTTGGCGTTATTAGCACCACGCTCTGACCATCTGAGCTAACCGGCCACATATATAGTGAGGATCAACTCCATTTATTTTTCAGTGTTCATCTGCACAGGTTGAACAACAGTGGAAGTGCAGTAACAAATATCAACAGTATATAGCTTTAAGTAAAAACTGAAATGCTGGATGTGGTGTACACACAATGAAAAAAAACCCTCCAACACTTGACTAAGACAAAAACAAATCTTAATGTGTGAAGTTGCTTTTCTATTCCATATCTCAGGGGTTCAAGACCCCTTGTGCTTTAAACTATCATGTTATTGTTCACAACTTGGAAAGGACACAGGCAATAATAGTTAGAGAACACCAAACAGGTGCATTTAGAATTCAGTCCATGCTGGATATTTCACCAAGTGAGCAATCTTCCTGACATCCATAATTCAGAAAGCTTTTGTGAAATGGCATTGCCACTGTTACAGAAAAATGGCCAGTATGGGGTTTGAACCAATGACCTTGGCGTTATTAGCACTACGCTCTGACCATCTGAGCTAACCGGCCATTTATAGAGTGAGGATAGACTCCATTTTTTATTCCAGTGATCATTTTGCACAGGGAAAACAACAGTAGAAGTGCAGTACGATTAGGTGAATGAGTCATTATGCGTTTTTTGGATATTTAGTACACATACACATTGTTAAAAAAAAAAACTTCAATAAAGTAAGATATTTCATAGAACAATCTTTCGGCCAAGTATTTTAATTCAGAGAAGCTTTTATAAATGATTGGATCTCGATGAGTTCAACCTTACATGAGAGAACTAAGACCACGTGGCCTAATGGACAAGGCGTCTGACTTCGAATCAGAAGATTGAGGGTTCGAGTCCCTTCGTGGTTGAAAGTCCCTCAATTTACAAAAATATCTAAAGTGTAGTGCCTTAAGAAAAAACTGAAATGCTATATGTGCTTTACACACAATGACAAATCCTTCACACCAAAACAAGTCATACTGTATGAAGTGCTTTTCTATTCCATATCTCAGGGGTTCAAGACACCTTTTGCTTTAAACTATCATATTATTGTTGTTCACAACTTGGAGAGGATACAGGCAATAATAGTTAGTGAAGAAACAGGTGCAGTTAGAATTCAGTCCATGCTGGATATTTCACCAAGTGAGCAATCTTCCTGACATCCATTATTTAGAGAAGCTTTCGTGAAATGGCTTTGCATCTGTTACAAACAACTGGCCAGTATGGGGCTTGAACCCATGACCTTGGCGTTATTAGCACCACGCTCTGACCATCTGAGCTAACCGGCCACATATATAGTGAGGATCAACTCCATTTATTTTTCAGTGTTCATCTGCACAGGTTGAACAACAGTGGAAGTGCAGTAACAAATATCAACAGTATAGTGCTTTAAGTAAAAACTGAAATGCTGGATGTGGTGTACACACAATGAAAAAAAAAACTCCAACAATTGACTAAGACAAAAACAAATCTTAATGTATTAAGTTGCTTTTCTATTCCATATCTCAGGGGTTCAAGACCCCTTGTGCTTTAAACTATCATGTTATTGTTCACAACTTGGAAAGGACACAGGCAATAATAGTAAGAGAACACCAAACAGGTGCATTTAGAATTCAGTCCATGCTGGATATTTCACCAAGTGAGCAATCTTCCTGACATCCATAATTCAGAGAAGCTTTTGTGAAATGGCATTGCCACTGTTACAGAAAAATGGCCAGTATGGGGTTTGAACCAATGACCTTGGCGTTATTAGCACTACGCTCTGACCATCTGAGCTAACCGGCCATTTATAGAGTGAGGATAGACTCCATTTTTTATTCCAGTGATCATTTTGCACAGGGAAAACAACAGTAGAAGTGCAGTACGATTAGGTGAATGAGTCATTATGCGTTTTTTGGATATTTAGTACACATACACATTGTTTAAAAAAAAAACTTCAATAAAGTAAGATATTTCATAGAACAATCTTTCGGCCAAGTATTTTAATTCAGAGAAGCTTTTATAAATGATTGGATCTCGATGAGTTCAACCTTACATGAGAGAACTAAGACCACGTGGCCTAATGGACAAGGCGTCTGACTTCGAATCAGAAGATTGAGGGTTCGAGTCCCTTCGTGGTTGAAAGTCCCTCAATTTACAAAAATATCTAAAGTGTAGTGCCTTAAGAAAAAACTGAAATGCTATATGTGGTCTACACACAATGACAAATCCTTCACACCAAAACAAGTCATACTGTACGAAGTGCTTTTCTATTCCATATCTCAGGGGTTCAAGACACCTTTTGCTTTAAACTATCATATTATTGTTGTTCACAACTTGGAGAGGATACAGGCAACAATAGTTAGTGAAGAAACAGGTGCAGTTAGAATTCAGTCCATGCTGGATATTTCACCAAGTGAGCAATCTTCCTGACATCCATTATTTAGAGAAGCTTTCGTGAAATGGCTTTGCATCTGTTACAAACAACTGGCCAGTATGGGGCTTGAACCCATGACCTTGGCGTTATTAGCACCACGCTCTGACCATCTGAGCTAACAGGCCACGTATATAGTGAGGATCAACTCCATTTATTTTCCAGTGTTCATCTGCACAGGGTGAACAACAGTGGAAGTGCAGTAACAAATATCAACAGTATATAGCTTTAAGTAAAAACTGAAATGCTGGATGTGGTGTACACACAATGAAAAAAAAAACTCCAACAATTGACTAAGACAAAAACAAATCTTAATGTATTAAGTTGCTTTTCTATTCCATATCTCAGGGGTTCAAGACCCCTTGTGCTTTAAATTATCATGTTATTGTTCACAACTTGGAAAGGACACAGGCAATAATAGTTAGAGAACACCAAACAGGTGCATTCAGAATTCAATCCATGCTGGATATTTCACCAAGTGAGCAATCTTCCTGACATTCATTATTCAGAGAAGCTTTCGTGAAATGGCTTTGCATCTGTTATAAACAACTGGCCAGTATGGGGCTTGAACCCATGACCTTGGCGTTATTAGCACCACGCTCTGACCATCTGAGCTAACCGGCCACATATATAGTGAGGATCAACTCCATTTATTTTTCAGTGTTCATCTGCACAGGTTGAACAACAGTTGAAGTGCAGTAACAAATATCAACAGTATAGTGCTTTAAGTAAAAACTGAAATGCTGGATGTGGTGTACACACAATGAAAAAAAAAACTCCAACCATTGACTTAGACCAAAACAAATCTTAATGTATTAAGTTGCTTTTCTATTCCATATCTCAGTGGTTCAAGACCCCTTGTGCTTTAAACTATCATATTATTGTTCACAACTTGGAAAGGACACAGGCAATAATAGTTAGAGAACACCAAACAGGTGCATTTAGAATTCAGTCCATGCTGGATATTTCACCAAGTGAGCAATCTTCCTGACATCCATAATTCAGAGAAGCTTTTGTGAAATGGCATTGCCACTGTTACAGAAAAATGGTCAGTATGGGGTTTGAACCCATGACCTTGGCGTTATTAGCACCACGCTCTGACCATCTGAGCTAACCGGCCACGTATATAGTGAGGATCAACTCCATTTATTTTCCAGTGTTCATCTGCACAGGGTGAACAACAGTGGAAGTGCAGTAACAAATATCAACAGTATATAGCTTTAAGTAAAAACTGAAATGCTGGATGTGGTGTACACACAATGAAAAAAAACCCTCCAACAATTGACTAAGACAAAAACAAATCTTAATGTATTAAGTTGCTTTTCTATTCCATATCTCAGGGGTTCAAGACCCCTTGTGCTTTAAATTATCATGTTATTGTTCACAACTTGGAAAGGACACAGGCAATAATAGTTAGAGAACACCAAACAGGTGCATTCAGAATTCAGTCCATGCTGGATATTTCACCAAGTGAGCAATCTTCCTGACATCCATTATTTAGAGAAGCTTTCGTGAAATGGCTTTGCATCTGTTACAAACAACTGGCCAGTATGGGGCTTGTACCCATGACCTTGGCGTTATTAGCACCACGCTCTGACCATCTGAGCTAACCGGCCATGTATATAGTGAGGATCAACTCCATTTATTTTCCAGTGTTCATCTGCACAGGGTGAACAACAGTGGAAGTGCAGTAACAAATATCAACAGTATATAGCTTTAAGTAAAAACTGAAATGCTGGATGTGGTGTACACACAATGAAAAAAAAAACTCCAACAATTGACTAAGACAAAAACAAATCTTAATGTATTAAGTTGCTTTTCTATTCCATATCTCAGGGGTTCAAGACCCCTTGTGCTTTAAATTATCATGTTATTGTTCACAACTTGGAAAGGACACAGGCAATAATAGTTAGAGAACACCAAACAGGTGCATTCAGAATTCAGTCCATGCTGGATATTTCACCAAGTGAGCAATCTTCCTGACATCCATAATTCAGAGAAGCTTTTGTGAAATGGCATTGCCACTGTAACAGAAAAATGGCCAGTATGGGGTTTGATCCCATGACCTTGGCGTTATTAGCACCACGCTCTGACCATCTGAGCTAACCGGCCATTTATAGAGTGAGGATAGACTCCATTTTTTATTCCAGTGATCATTTTGCACAGGGAAAACAACAGTAGAAGTGCAGTACGATTAGGTGAATGAGTCACTATGCGTTTTTTGGATATTTAGTACACATACACATGGTTAAAAAAAAAAACTTCAATAAAGTAAGATATTTCATAGAACAATCTTTCGGCCAAGTATTTTAATTCAGAGAAGCTTTTATAAATGATTGGATCTCGATGAGTTCAACCTTACATGAGAGAACTAAGACCACGTGGCCTAATGGACAAGGCGTCTGACTTCGAATCAGAAGATTGAGGGTTCGAGTCCCTTCGTGGTTGAAAGTCCCTCAATTTACAAAAATATCTAAAGTGTAGTGCCTTAAGAAAAAACTGAAATGCTATATGTGGTCTACACACAATGACAAATCCTTCACACCAAAACAAGTCATACTGTATGAATTGCTTTTCTATTCCATATCTCAGGGGTTCAAGACACCTTTTGCTTTACACTATCATATTATTGTTGTTCACAACTTGGAGAGGATACAGGCAATAATAGTTAGTGAAGAAACAGGTGCAGTTAGAATTCAGTGCATGCTGGATATTTCACCAAGTGAGCAATCTTCCTGACATCCATTATTTAGAGAAGCTTTCGTGAAATGGCTTTGCATCTGTTACAAACAACTGGCCGGTATGGGGCTTGAACCCATGACCTTGGCGTTATTAGCACCACGCTCTGACCATCTGAGCTAACCGGCCACATATATAGTGAGGATCAACTCCATTTATTTTTCAGTGTTCATCTGCACAGGTTGAACAACAGTGGAAGTGCAGTAACAAATATCAACAGTATAGTGCTTTAATTAAAAACTGAAATGCTGGATGTCGTGTACACACAATGAAAAAAAAAACTCCAACAATTGACTAAGACAAAAACAAATCTTAATGTATTAAGTTGCTTTTCTATTCCATATCTCAGGGGTTCAAGACCCCTTGTGCTTTAAACTATCATGTTATTGTTCACAACTTGGAAAGGACACAGGCAATAATAGTTAGAGAACACCAAACAGGTGCATTTAGAATTCAGTCCATGCTGGATATTTCACCAAGTGAGCAATCTTCCTGACATCCATAATTCAGAGAAGCTTTCGTGAAATGGCTTTGCATCTGTTACAAACAACTGGCCAGTATGGGGCTTGAACCCATGACCTTGGCGTTATTAGCACCACGCTCTGACCATCTGAGCTAACCGGCCACATATATAGTGAGGATCAACTCCATTTATTTTTCAGTGTTCATCTGCACAGGTTGAACAACAGTAGAAGTGCAGTACGATTAGGTGAATGAGTCATTATGCGTTTTTTGGATATTTAGTACACATACACATTGTTAAAAAAAAAAACTTCAATAAAGTAACATATTTCATAGAACAATCTTTCGGCCAAGTGTTTTAATTCAGAGAAGCTTTTATAAATGATTGGATCTCGATGAGTCCAACCTTACATGAGAGAACTAAGACCACGTGGCCTAATGGACAAGGCGTCTGACTTCGAATCAGAAGATTCAGGGTTCGAGTCCCTTCGTGGTTGAAAGTCCCTCAATTTACAAAAATATCTAAAGTGTAGTGCCTTAAGAAAAAACTGAAATGCTATATGTGGTCTACACACAATGACAAATCCTTCACACCAAAACAAGTCATACTGTATGAATATAGTGAGGATCAACTCCATTTATTTTCCAGTGTTCATCTGCACAGGGTGAACAACAGTGGAAGTGCAGTAACAAATATCAACAGTATATAGCTTTAAGTAAAAACTGAAATGCTGGATGTGGTGTACACACAATGAAAAAAAAAACTCCAACAATTGACTAAGACAAAAACAAATCTTAATGTATTAAGTTGCTTTTCTATTCCATATCTCAGGGGTTCAAGACCCCTTGTGCTTTAAATTATCATGTTATTGTTCACAACTTGGAAAGGACACAGGCAATAATAGTTAGAGAACACCAAACAGGTGCATTCAGAATTCAGTCCATGCTGGATATTTCACCAAGTGAGCAATCTTCCTGACATCCATTATTTAGAGAAGCTTTCGTGAAATGGCTTTGCATCTGTTACAAACAACTGGCCAGTATGGGGCTTGAACACATGACCTTCGCGTTATTAGCACCACGCTCTGACCATCTGAGCTAACAGGCCACGTATATAGTGAGGATCAACTCCATTTATTTTCCAGTGTTCATCTGCACAGGGTGAACAACAGTGGAAGTGCAGTAACAAATATCAACAGTATATAGCTTTAAGTAAAAACTGAAATGCTGGATGTGGTGAACACACAATGAAAAAAAAAACTCCAACAATTGACTAAGACAAAAACAAATCTTAATGTATTAAGTTGCTTTTCTATTCCATATCTCAGGGGTTCAAGACCCCTTGTGCTTTAAATTATCATGTTATTGTTCACAACTTAGAAAGGACACAGGCAATAATAGTTAGAGAACACCAAACAGGTGCATTCAGAATTCAGTCCATGCTGGATATTTCACCAAGTGAGCAATCTTCCTGACATCCATTATTTAGAGAAGCTTTCGTGAAATGGCTTTGCATCTGTTACAAACAACTGGCCAGTATGGGGCTTGAACCCATGACCTTGGCGTTATTAGCACCACGCTCTGACCATCTGAGCTAACCGGCCATTTATAGAGTGAGGATAGACTCCATTTTTTATTCCAGTGATCATTTTGCACAGGGAAAACAACAGTAGAAGTGCAGTACGATTAGGTGAATGAGTCATTATGCGTTTTTTGGATATTTAGTACACATACACATTGTTAAAAAAAAAAACTTCAATAAAGTAAGATATTTCATAGAACAATCTTTCGGCCAAGTATATTAATTCAGAGAAGCTTTTATAAATGATTGGATCTCGATGAGTTCAACCTTACATGAGAGAACTAAGACCACGTGGCCTAATGGACAAGGCGTCTGACTTCGAATCAGAAGATTGAGGGTTCGAGTCCCTTCGTGGTTGAAAGTCCCTCAATTTACAAAAATATCTAAAGTGTAGTGCCTTAAGAAAAAACTGAAATGCTATATGTGGTCTACACACAATGACAAATCCTTCACACCAAAACAAGTCATACTGTATGAAGTGCTTTTCTATTCCATATCTCAGGGGTTCAAGACACCTTTTGCTTTAAACTATCATATTATTGTTGTTCACAACTTGGAGAGGATACAGGCAATAATAGTTAGTGAAGAAACAGGTGCAGTTAGAATTCAGTCCATGCTGGATATTTCACCAAGTGAGCAATCTTCCTGACATCCATTATTTAGAGAAGCTTTCGTGAAATGGCTTTGCATCTGTTACAAACAACTGGCCAGTATGGGGCTTGAACCCATGACCTTCGCGTTATTAGCACCACGCTCTGACCATCTGAGCTAACAGGCCACGTATATAGTGAAGATCAACTCCATTTATTTTCCAGTGTTCATCTGCACAGGGTGAACAACAGTGGAAGTGCAGTAACAAATATCAACAGTATATAGCTTTAAGTAAAAACTGAAATGCTGGATGTGGTGTACACACAATGAAAAAAAAAACTCCAACAATTGACTAAGACAAAAACAAATCTTAATGTATTAAGTTGCTTTTCTATTCCATATCTCAGGGGTTCAAGACCCCTTGTGCTTTAAATTATCATGTTATTGTTCACAACTTGGAAAGGACACAGGCAATAATAGTTAGAGAACACCAAACAGGTGCATTTATAATTCAGTCCATGCTGGATATTTCACCAAGTGAGCAATCTTCCTGACATCCATAATTCAGGGAAGCTTTGTGAAATGGCATTGCCACTGTTACAGAAAAATGGCCAGTATGGGGTTTGAACCCATGACCTTGGCGTTATTAGCACCACGCTCTGACCATCTGAGCTAACCAGCCACGTATATAGTGAGGATCAACTCCATTTATTTTCCAGTGTTCATCTGCACAGGGTGAACAACAGTGGAAGTGCAGTAACAAATATCAACAGTATATAGCTTTAAGTAAAAACTGAAATGCTGGATGTGGTGTACACACAATGAAAAAAAAAACTCCAACAATTGACTAAGACAAAAACAAATCTTAATGTATTAAGTTGCTTTTCTATTCCATATCTCAGGGGTTCAAGACCCCTTGTGCTTTAAATTATCATGTTATTGTTCACAACTTGGAAAGGACACAGGCAATAATAGTTAGAGAACACCAAACAGGTGCATTCAGAATTCAGTCCATGCTGGATATTTCACCAAGTGAGCAATCTTCCTGACATCCATTATTTAGAGAAGCTTTCGTGAAATGGCTTTGCATCTGTTACAAACAACTGGCCAGTATGGGGCTTGAACCCATGACCTTGGCGTTATTAGCACCACGCTCTGACCATCTGAGCTAACCGGCCATTTATAGAGTGAGGATAGACTCCATTTTTTATTCCAGTGATCATTTTGCACAGGGAAAACAACAGTAGAAGTGCAGTACGATTAGGTGAATGAGTCATTATGCGTTTTTTGGATATTTAGTACACATACACATTGTTAAAAAAAAAAACTTCAATAAAGTAAGATATTTCATAGAACAATCTTTCGGCCAAGTATTTTAATTCAGAGAAGCTTTTATAAATGATTGGATCTCGATGAGTTCAACCTTACATGAGAGAACTAAGACCACGTGGCCTAATGGACAAGGCGTCTGACTTCGAATCAGAAGATTGAGGGTTCGAGTCCCTTCGTGGTTGAAAGTCCCTCAATTTACAAAAATATCTAAAGTGTAGTGCCTTAAGAAAAAACTGAAATGCTATATGTGGTCTACACACAATGACAAATCCTTCACACCAAAACAAGTCATACTGTATGAAGTGCTTTTCTATTCCATATCTCAGGGGTTCAAGACACCTTTTGCTTTAAACTATCATATTATTGTTGTTCACAACTTGGAGAGGATACAGGCAATAATAGTTAGTGAAGAAACAGGTGCAGTTAGAATTCAGTCCATGCTGGATATTTCACCAAGTGAGCAATCTTCCTGACATCCATTATTTAGAGAAGCTTTCGTGAAATGGCTTTGCATCTGTTACAAACAACTGGCCAGTATGGGGCTTGAACCCATGACCTTCGCGTTATTAGCACCACGCTCTGACCATCTGAGCTAACAGGCCACGTATATAGTGAAGATCAACTCCATTTATTTTCCAGTGTTCATCTGCACAGGGTGAACAACAGTGGAAGTGCAGTAACAAATATCAACAGTATATAGCTTTAAGTAAAAACTGAAATGCTGGATGTGGTGTACACACAATGAAAAAAAAAACTCCAACAATTGACTAAGACAAAAACAAATCTTAATGTATTAAGTTGCTTTTCTATTCCATATCTCAGGGGTTCAAGACCCCTTGTGCTTTAAATTATCATGTTATTGTTCACAACTTGGAAAGGACACAGGCAATAATAGTTAGAGAACACCAAACAGGTGCATTTATAATTCAGTCCATGCTGGATATTTCACCAAGTGAGCAATCTTCCTGACATCCATAATTCAGGGAAGCTTTGTGAAATGGCATTGCCACTGTTACAGAAAAATGGCCAGTATGGGGTTTGAACCCATGACCTTGGCGTTATTAGCACCACGCTCTGACCATCTGAGCTAACCAGCCACGTATATAGTGAGGATCAACTCCATTTATTTTCCAGTGTTCATCTGCACAGGGTGAACAACAGTGGAAGTGCAGTAACAAATATCAACAGTATATAGCTTTAAGTAAAAACTGAAATGCTGGATGTGGTGTACACACAATGAAAAAAAAAACTCCAACAATTGACTAAGACAAAAACAAATCTTAATGTATTAAGTTGCTTTTCTATTCCATATCTCAGGGGTTCAAGACCCCTTGTGCTTTAAATTATCATGTTATTGTTCACAACTTGGAAAGGACACAGGCAATAATAGTTAGAGAACACCAAACAGGTGCATTCAGAATTCAGTCCATGCTGGATATTTCACCAAGTGAGCAATCTTCCTGACATCCATTATTTAGAGAAGCTTTCGTGAAATGGCTTTGCATCTGTTACAAACAACTGGCCAGTATGGGGCTTGAACCCATGACCTTGGCGTTATTAGCACCACGCTCTGACCATCTGAGCTAACCGGCCACATATAGAGTGAGGATAGACTCCATTTTTTATTCCAGTGATCATTTTGCACAGGGAAAACAACAGTAGAAGTGCAGTACGATTAGGTGAATGAGTCATTATGCGTTTTTTGGATATTTAGTACACATACACATTGTTAAAAAAAAAAACTTCAATAAAGTAAGATATTTCATAGAACAATCTTTCGGCCAAGTATTTTAATTCAGAGAAGCTTTTATAAATGATTGGATCTCGATGAGTTCAACCTTACATGAGAGAACTAAGACCACGTGGCCTAATGGACAAGGCGTCTGACTTCGAATCAGAAGATTGAGGGTTCGAGTCCCTTCGTGGTTGAAAGTCCCTCAATTTACAAAAATATCTAAAGTGTAGTGCCTTAAGAAAAAACTGAAATGCTATATGTGGTCTACACACAATGACAAATCCTTCACACCAAAACAAGTCATACTGTATGAAGTGCTTTTCTATTCCATATCTCAGGGGTTCAAGACACCTTTTGCTTTAAACTATCATATTATTGTTGTTCACAACTTGGAGAGGATACAGGCAATAATAGTTAGTGAAGAAACAGGTGCAGTTAGAATTCAGTCCATGCTGGATATTTCACCAAGTGAGCAATCTTCCTGACATCCATTATTTAGAGAAGCTTTCGTGAAATGGCTTTGCATCTGTTACAAACAACTGGCCAGTATGGGGCTTGAACCCATGACCTTCGCGTTATTAGCACCACGCTCTGACCATCTGAGCTAACAGGCCACGTATATAGTGAAGATCAACTCCATTTATTTTCCAGTGTTCATCTGCACAGGGTGAACAACAGTGGAAGTGCAGTAACAAATATCAACAGTATATAGCTTTAAGTAAAAACTGAAATGCTGGATGTGGTGTACACACAATGAAAAAAAAAACTCCAACAATTGACTAAGACAAAAACAAATCTTAATGTATTAAGTTGCTTTTCTATTCCATATCTCAGGGGTTCAAGACCCCTTGTGCTTTAAATTATCATGTTATTGTTCACAACTTGGAAAGGACACAGGCAATAATAGTTAGAGAACACCAAACAGGTGCATTTATAATTCAGTCCATGCTGGATATTTCACCAAGTGAGCAATCTTCCTGACATCCATAATTCAGGGAAGCTTTCGTGAAATGGCTTTGCATCTGTTACAAACAACTGGCCAGTATGGGGCTTGAACCCATGACCTTGGCGTTATTAGCACCACTCTCTGACCATCTGAGCTAACCGGCCACATATATAGTGAGGATCAACTCCATTTATTTTCCAGTGTTCATCTGCACAGGGTGAACAACAGTGGAAGTGCAGTAACAAATATCAACAGTATATAGCTTTAAGTAAAAACTGAAATGCTGGATGTGGTGAACACACAATGAAAAAAAAAACTCCAACAATTGACTAAGACAAAAACAAATCTTAATGTATTAAGTTGCTTTTCTATTCCATATCTCAGGGGTTCAAGACCCCTTGTGCTTTAAATTATCATGTTATTGTTCACAACTTAGAAAGGACACAGGCAATAATAGTTAGAGAACACCAAACAGGTGCATTCAGAATTCAGTCCATGCTGGATATTTCACCAAGTGAGCAATCTTCCTGACATCCATTATTTAGAGAAGCTTTCGTGAAATGGCTTTGCATCTGTTACAAACAACTGGCCAGTATGGGGCTTGAACCCATGACCTTGGCGTTATTAGCACCACGCTCTGACCATCTGAGCTAACCGGCCACATATAGAGTGAGGATAGACTCCATTTTTTATTCCAGTGATCATTTTGCACAGGGAAAACAACAGTAGAAGTGCAGTACGATTAGGTGAATGAGTCATTATGCGTTTTTTGGATATTTAGTACACATACACATTGTTAAAAAAAAAAACTTCAATAAAGTAAGATATTTCATAGAACAATCTTTCGGCCAAGTATTTTAATTCAGAGAAGCTTTTATAAATGATTGGATCTCGATGAGTTCAACCTTACATGAGAGAACTAAGACCACGTGGCCTAATGGACAAGGCGTCTGACTTCGAATCAGAAGATTGAGGGTTCGAGTCCCTTCGTGGTTGAAAGTCCCTCAATTTACAAAAATATCTAAAGTGTAGTGCCTTAAGAAAAAACTGAAATGCTATATGTGGTCTACACACAATGACAAATCCTTCACACCAAAACAAGTCATACTGTATGAAGTGCTTTTCTATTCCATATCTCAGGGGTTCAAGACAACTTTTGCTTTAAACTAGCATATTATTGTTGTTCACAACTTGGAGAGGATACAGGCAATAATAGTTAGTGAAGAAACAGGTGCAGTTAGAATTCAGTCCATGCTGGATATTTCACCAAGTGAGCAATCTTCCTGACATCCATTATTTAGAGAAGCTTTCGTGAAATGGCTTTGCATCTGTTACAAACAACTGGCCAGTATGGGGCTTGAACCCATGACCTTGGCTTTATTAGCACCACGCTCTGACCATCTGAGCTAACCGGCCACGTATATAGTGAGGATCAACTCCATTTATTTTCCAGTGTTCATCTGCACAGGGTGAACAACAGTGGAAGTGCAGTAACAAATATCAACAGTATATAGCTTTAAGTAAAAACTGAAATGCTGGATGTGGTGTACACACAATGAAAAAAAAAACTCCAACAATTGACTAAGACAAAAACAAATCTTAATGTATTAAGTTGCTTTTCTATTCCATATCTCAGGGGTTCAAGACCCCTTGTGCTTTAAATTATCATGTTATTGTTCACAACTTGGAAAGGACACAGGCAATAATAGTTAGAGGACACCAAACAGGTGCATTTATAATTCAGTCCATGCTGGATATTTCACCAAGTGAGCAATCTTCCTGACATCCATAATTCAGGGAAGCTTTTGTGAAATGGCATTGCCACTGTTACAGAAAAATGGCCAGTATGGGGTTTGAACCCATGACCTTGGCGTTATTAGCACCACGCTCTGACCATCTGAGCTATCCAGCCACGTATATAGTGAGGATCAACTCCATTTATTTTCCAGTGTTCATCTGCACAGGGTGAACAACAGTGGAAGTGCAGTAACAAATATCAACAGTATATAGCTTTAAGTAAAAACTGAAATGCTGGATGTGGTGTACACACAATGAAAAAAAAAACTCCAACAATTGACTAAGACAAAAACAAATCTTAATGTATTAAGTTGCTTTTCTATTCCATATCTCAGGGGTTCAAGACCCCTTGTGCTTTAAATTATCATGTTATTGTTCACAACTTGGAAAGGACACAGGCAATAATAGTTAGAGAACACCAAACAGGTGCATTCAGAATTCAGTCCATGCTGGATATTTCACCAAGTGAGCAATCTTCCTGACATCCATTATTTAGAGAAGCTTTCGTGAAATGGCTTTGCATCTGTTACAAACAACTGGCCAGTATGGGGCTTGAACCCATGACCTTGGCGTTATTAGCACCACTCTCTGACCATCTGAGCTAACCGGCCACATATATAGTGAGGATCAACTCCATTTATTTTCCAGTGTTCATCTGCACAGGGTGAACAACAGTGGAAGTGCAGTAACAAATATCAACAGTATATAGCTTTAAGTAAAAACTGAAATGCTGGATGTGGTGAACACACAATGAAAAAAAAAACTCCAACAATTGACTAAGACAAAAACAAATCTTAATGTATTAAGTTGCTTTTCTATTCCATATCTCAGGGGTTCAAGACCCCTTGTGCTTTAAATTATCATGTTATTGTTCACAACTTAGAAAGGACACAGGCAATAATAGTTAGAGAACACCAAACAGGTGCATTCAGAATTCAGTCCATGCTGGATATTTCACCAAGTGAGCAATCTTCCTGACATCCATTATTTAGAGAAGCTTTCGTGAAATGGCTTTGCATCTGTTACAAACAACTGGCCAGTATGGGGCTTGAACCCATGACCTTGGCGTTATTAGCACCACGCTCTGACCATCTGAGCTAACCGGCCATTTATAGAGTGAGGATAGACTCCATTTTTTATTCCAGTGATCATTTTGCACAGGGAAAACAACAGTAGAAGTGCAGTACGATTAGGTGAATGAGTCATTATGCGTTTTTTGGATATTTAGTACACATACACATTGTTAAAAAAAAAAACTTCAATAAAGTAAGATATTTCATAGAACAATCTTTCGGCCAAGTATTTTAATTCAGAGAAGCTTTTATAAATGATTGGATCTCGATGAGTTCAACCTTACATGAGAGAACTAAGACCACGTGGCCTAATGGACAAGGCGTCTGACTTCGAATCAGAAGATTGAGGGTTCGAGTCCCTTCGTGGTTGAAAGTCCCTCAATTTACAAAAATATCTAAAGTGTAGTGCCTTAAGAAAAAACTGAAATGCTATATGTGGTCTACACACAATGACAAATCCTTCACACCAAAACAAGTCATACTGTATGAAGTGCTTTTCTATTCCATATCTCAGGGGTTCAAGACACCTTTTGCTTTAAACTATCATATTATTGTTGTTCACAACTTGGAGAGGATACAGGCAATAATAGTTAGTGAAGAAACAGGTGCAGTTAGAATTCAGTCCATGCTGGATATTTCACCAAGTGAGCAATCTTCCTGACATCCATTATTTAGAGAAGCTTTCGTGAAATGGCTTTGCATCTGTTACAAACAACTGGCCAGTATGGGGCTTGAACCCATGACCTTCGCGTTATTAGCACCACGCTCTGACCATCTGAGCTAAAAGGCCACGTATATAGTGAGGATCAACTCCATTTATTTTCCAGTGTTCATCTGCACAGGGTGAACAACAGTGGAAGTGCAGTAACAAATATCAACAGTATATAGCTTTAAGTAAAAACTGAAATGCTGGATGTGGTGTACACACAATGAAAAAAAAAACTCCAACAATTGACTAAGACAAAAACAAATCTTAATGTATTAAGTTGCTTGTCTATTCCATATCTCAGGGGTTCAAGACCCCTTGTGCTTTAAATTATCATGTTATTGTTCACAACTTGGAAAGGACACAGGCAATAATAGTTAGAGGACACCAAACAGGTGCATTTATAATTCAGTCCATGCTGGATATTTCACCAAGTGAGCAATCTTCCTGACATCCATAATTCAGGGAAGCTTTTGTGAAATGGCATTGCCACTGTTACAGAAAAATGGCCAGTATGGGGTTTGAACCCATGACCTTGGCGTTATTAGCACCACGCTCTGACCATCTGAGCTATCCAGCCACGTATATAGTGAGGATCAACTCCATTTATTTTCCAGTGTTCATCTGCACAGGGTGAACAACAGTGGAAGTGCAGTAACAAATATCAACAGTATATAGCTTTAAGTAAAAACTGAAATGCTGGATGTGGTGTACACACAATGAAAAAAAAAACTCCAACAATTGACTAAGACAAAAACAAATCTTAATGTATTAAGTTGCTTTTCTATTCCATATCTCAGGGGTTCAAGACCCCTTGTGCTTTAAATTATCATGTTATTGTTCACAACTTGGAAAGGACACAGGCAATAATAGTTAGAGAACACCAAACAGGTGCATTCAGAATTCAGTCCATGCTGGATATTTCACCAAGTGAGCAATCTTCCTGACATCCATTATTTAGAGAAGCTTTCGTGAAATGGCTTTGCATCTGTTACAAACAACTGGCCAGTATGGGGCTTGAACCCATGACCTTGGCGTTATTAGCACCACTCTCTGACCATCTGAGCTAACCGGCCACATATATAGTGAGGATCAACTCCATTTATTTTCCAGTGTTCATCTGCACAGGGTGAACAACAGTGGAAGTGCAGTAACAAATATCAACAGTATATAGCTTTAAGTAAAAACTGAAATGCTGGATGTGGTGAACACACAATGAAAAAAAAAACTCCAACAATTGACTAAGACAAAAACAAATCTTAATGTATTAAGTTGCTTTTCTATTCCATATCTCAGGGGTTCAAGACCCCTTGTGCTTTAAATTATCATGTTATTGTTCACAACTTAGAAAGGACACAGGCAATAATAGTTAGAGAACACCAAACAGGTGCATTCAGAATTCAGTCCATGCTGGATATTTCACCAAGTGAGCAATCTTCCTGACATCCATTATTTAGAGAAGCTTTCGTGAAATGGCTTTGCATCTGTTACAAACAACTGGCCAGTATGGGGCTTGAACCCATGACCTTGGCGTTATTAGCACCACGCTCTGACCATCTGAGCTAACCGGCCATTTATAGAGTGAGGATAGACTCCATTTTTTATTTCAGTGATCATTTTGCACAGGGAAAACAACAGTAGAAGTGCAGTACGATTAGGTGAATGAGTCATTATGCGTTTTTTGGATATTTAGTACACATACACATTGTTAAAAAAAAAAACTTCAATAAAGTAAGATATTTCATAGAACAATCTTTCGGCCAAGTATTTTAATTCAGAGAAGCTTTTATAAATGATTGGATCTCGATGAGTTCAACCTTACATGAGAGAACTAAGACCACGTGGCCTAATGGACAAGGCGTCTGACTTCGAATCAGAAGATTGAGGGTTCGAGTCCCTTCGTGGTTGAAAGTCCCTCAATTTACAAAAATATCTAAAGTGTAGTGCCTTAAGAAAAAACTGAAATGCTATATGTGGTCTACACACAATGACAAATCCTTCACACCAAAACAAGTCATACTGTATGAAGTGCTTTTCTATTCCATATCTCAGGGGTTCAAGACACCTTTTGCTTTAAACTATCATATTATTGTTGTTCACAACTTGGAGAGGATACAGGCAATAATAGTTAGTGAAGAAACAGGTGCAGTTAGAATTCAGTCCATGCTGGATATTTCACCAAGTGAGCAATCTTCCTGACATCCATTATTTAGAGAAGCTTTCGTGAAATGGCTTTGCATCTGTTACAAACAACTGGCCAGTATGGGGCTTGAACCCATGACCTTCGCGTTATTAGCACCACGCTCTGACCATCTGAGCTAACAGGCCACGTATATAGTGAGGATCAACTCCATTTATTTTCCAGTGTTCATCTGCACAGGGTGAACAACAGTGGAAGTGCAGTAACAAATATCAACAGTATATAGCTTTAAGTAAAAACTGAAATGCTGGATGTGGTGTACACACAATGAAAAAAAAAACTCCAACAATTGACTAAGACAAAAACAAATCTTAATGTATTAAGTTGCTTTTCTATTCCATATCTCAGGGGTTCAAGACCCCTTGTGCTTTAAATTATCATGTTATTGTTCACAACTTGGAAAGGACACAGGCAATAATAGTTAGAGAACACCAAACAGGTGCATTTATAATTCAGTCCATGCTGGATATTTCACCAAGTGAGCAATCTTCCTGACATCCATAATTCAGGGAAGCTTTGTGAAATGGCATTGCCACTGTTACAGAAAAATGGCCAGTATGGGGTTTGAACCCATGACCTTGGCGTTATTAGCACCACGCTCTGACCATCTGAGCTAACCAGCCACGTATATAGTGAGGATCAACTCCATTTATTTTCCAGTGTTCATCTGCACAGGGTGAACAACAGTGGAAGTGCAGTAACAAATATCAACAGTATATAGCTTTAAGTAAAAACTGAAATGCTGGATGTGGTGTACACACAATGAAAAAAAAAACTCCAACAATTGACTAAGACAAAAACAAATCTTAATGTATTAAGTTGCTTTTCTATTCCATATCTCAGGGGTTCAAGACCCCTTGTGCTTTAAATTATCATGTTATTGTTCACAACTTGGAAAGGACACAGGCAATAATAGTTAGAGAACACCAAACAGGTGCATTCAGAATTCAGTCCATGCTGGATATTTCACCAAGTGAGCAATCTTCCTGACATCCATTATTTAGAGAAGCTTTCGTGAAATGGCTTTGCATCTGTTACAAACAACTGGCCAGTATGGGGCTTGAACCCATGACCTTGGCGTTATTAGCACCACGCTCTGACCATCTGAGCTAACCGGCCACATATAGAGTGAGGATAGACTCCATTTTTTATTCCAGTGATCATTTTGCACAGGGAAAACAACAGTAGAAGTGCAGTACGATTAGGTGAATGAGTCATTATGCGTTTTTTGGATATTTAGTACACATACACATTGTTAAAAAAAAAAACTTCAATAAAGTAAGATATTTCATAGAACAATCTTTCGGCCAAGTATTTTAATTCAGAGAAGCTTTTATAAATGATTGGATCTCGATGAGTTCAACCTTACATGAGAGAACTAAGACCACGTGGCCTAATGGACAAGGCGTCTGACTTCGAATCAGAAGATTGAGGGTTCGAGTCCCTTCGTGGTTGAAAGTCCCTCAATTTACAAAAATATCTAAAGTGTAGTGCCTTAAGAAAAAACTGAAATGCTATATGTGGTCTACACACAATGACAAATCCTTCACACCAAAACAAGTCATACTGTATGAAGTGCTTTTCTATTCCATATCTCAGGGGTTCAAGACAACTTTTGCTTTAAACTATCATATTATTGTTGTTCACAACTTGGAGAGGATACAGGCAATAATAGTTAGTGAAGAAACAGGTGCAGTTAGAATTCAGTCCATGCTGGATATTTCACCAAGTGAGCAATCTTCCTGACATCCATTATTTAGAGAAGCTTTCGTGAAATGGCTTTGCATCTGTTACAAACAACTGGCCAGTATGGGGCTTGAACCCATGACCTTGGCTTTATTAGCACCACGCTCTGACCATCTGAGCTAACCGGCCACGTATATAGTGAGGATCAACTCCATTTATTTTCCAGTGTTCATCTGCACAGGGTGAACAACAGTGGAAGTGCAGTAACAAATATCAACAGTATATAGCTTTAAGTAAAAACTGAAATGCTGGATGTGGTGTACACACAATGAAAAAAAAAACTCCAACAATTGACTAAGACAAAAACAAATCTTAATGTATTAAGTTGCTTTTCTATTCCATATCTCAGGGGTTCAAGACCCCTTGTGCTTTAAATTATCATGTTATTGTTCACAACTTGGAAAGGACACAGGCAATAATAGTTAGAGGACACCAAACAGGTGCATTTATAATTCAGTCAATGCTGGATATTTCACCAAGTGAGCAATCTTCCTGACATCCATAATTCAGGGAAGCTTTTGTGAAATGGCATTGCCACTGTTACAGAAAAATGGCCAGTATGGGGTTTGAACCCATGACCTTGGCGTTATTAGCACCACGCTCTGACCATCTGAGCTATCCAGCCACGTATATAGTGAGGATCAACTCCATTTATTTTCCAGTGTTCATCTGCACAGGGTGAACAACAGTGGAAGTGCAGTAACAAATATCAACAGTATATAGCTTTAAGTAAAAACTGAAATGCTGGATGTGGTGTACACACAATGAAAAAAAAAACTCCAACAATTGACTAAGACAAAAACAAATCTTAATGTATTAAGTTGCTTTTCTATTCCATATCTCAGGGGTTCAAGACCCCTTGTGCTTTAAATTATCATGTTATTGTTCACAACTTGGAAAGGACACAGGCAATAATAGTTAGAGAACACCAAACAGGTGCATTCAGAATTCAGTCCATGCTGGATATTTCACCAAGTGAGCAATCTTCCTGACATCCATTATTTAGAGAAGCTTTCGTGAAATGGCTTTGCATCTGTTACAAACAACTGGCCAGTATGGGGCTTGAACCCATGACCTTGGCGTTATTAGCACCACTCTCTGACCATCTGAGCTAACCGGCCACATATATAGTGAGGATCAACTCCATTTATTTTCCAGTGTTCATCTGCACAGGGTGAACAACAGTGGAAGTGCAGTAACAAATATCAACAGTATATAGCTTTAAGTAAAAACTGAAATGCTGGATGTGGTGAACACACAATGAAAAAAAAAACTCCAACAATTGACTAAGACAAAAACAAATCTTAATGTATTAAGTTGCTTTTCTATTCCATATCTCAGGGGTTCAAGACCCCTTGTGCTTTAAATTATCATGTTATTGTTCACAACTTAGAAAGGACACAGGCAATAATAGTTAGAGAACACCAAACAGGTGCATTCAGAATTCAGTCCATGCTGGATATTTCACCAAGTGAGCAATCTTCCTGACATCCATTATTTAGAGAAGCTTTCGTGAAATGGCTTTGCATCTGTTACAAACAACTGGCCAGTATGGGGCTTGAACCCATGACCTTGGCGTTATTAGCACCACGCTCTGACCATCTGAGCTAACCGGCCACATATAGAGTGAGGATAGACTCCATTTTTTATTCCAGTGATCATTTTGCACAGGGAAAACAACAGTAGAAGTGCAGTACGATTAAGTGAATGAGTCATTATGCGTTTTTTGGATATTTAGTACACATACACATTGTTAAAAAAAAAAACTTCAATAAAGTAAGATATTTCATAGAACAATCTTTCGGCCAAGTATTTTAATTCAGAGAAGCTTTTATAAATGATTGGATCTCGATGAGTTCAACCTTACATGAGAGAACTAAGACCACGTGGCCTAATGGACAAGGCGTCTGACTTCGAATCAGAAGATTGAGGGTTCGAGTCCCTTCGTGGTTGAAAGTCCCTCAATTTACAAAAATATCTAAAGTGTAGTGCCTTAAGAAAAAACTGAAATGCTATATGTGGTCTACACACAATGACAAATCCTTCACACCAAAACAAGTCATACTGTATGAAGTGCTTTTCTATTCCATATCTCAGGGGTTCAAGACAACTTTTGCTTTAAACTATCATATTATTGTTGTTCACAACTTGGAGAGGATACAGGCAATAATAGTTAGTGAAGAAACAGGTGCAGTTAGAATTCAGTCCATGCTGGATATTTCACCAAGTGAGCAATCTTCCTGACATCCATTATTTAGAGAAGCTTTCGTGAAATGGCTTTGCATCTGTTACAAACAACTGGCCAGTATGGGGCTTGAACCCATGACCTTGGCTTTATTAGCACCACGCTCTGACCATCTGAGCTAACCGGCCACGTATATAGTGAGGATCAACTCCATTTATTTTCCAGTGTTCATCTGCACAGGGTGAACAACAGTGGAAGTGCAGTAACAAATATCAACAGTATATAGCTTTAAGTAAAAACTGAAATGCTGGATGTGGTGAACACACAATGAAAAAAAAAACTCCAACAATTGACTAAGACAAAAACAAATCTTAATGTATTAAGTTGCTTTTCTATTCCATATCTCAGGGGTTCAAGACCCCTTGTGCTTTAAATTATCATGTTATTGTTCACAACTTAGAAAGGACACAGGCAATAATAGTTAGAGAACACCAAACAGGTGCATTCAGAATTCAGTCCATGCTGGATATTTCACCAAGTGAGCAATCTTCCTGACATCCATTATTTAGAGAAGCTTTCGTGAAATGGCTTTGCATCTGTTACAAACAACTGGCCAGTATGGGGCTTGAACCCATGACCTTGGCGTTATTAGCACCACGCTCTGACCATCTGAGCTAACCGGCCACATATAGAGTGAGGATAGACTCCATTTTTTATTCCAGTGATCATTTTGCACAGGGAAAACAACAGTAGAAGTGCAGTACGATTAAGTGAATGAGTCATTATGCGTTTTTTGGATATTTAGTACACATACACATTGTTAAAAAAAAAAACTTCAATAAAGTAAGATATTTCATAGAACAATCTTTCGGCCAAGTATTTTAATTCAGAGAAGCTTTTATAAATGATTGGATCTCGATGAGTTCAACCTTACATGAGAGAACTAAGACCACGTGGCCTAATGGACAAGGCGTCTGACTTCGAATCAGAAGATTGAGGGTTCGAGTCCCTTCGTGGTTGAAAGTCCCTCAATTTACAAAAATATCTAAAGTGTAGTGCCTTAAGAAAAAACTGAAATGCTATATGTGGTCTACACACAATGACAAATCCTTCACACCAAAACAAGTCATACTGTATGAAGTGCTTTTCTATTCCATATCTCAGGGGTTCAAGACAACTTTTGCTTTAAACTATCATATTATTGTTGTTCACAACTTGGAGAGGATACAGGCAATAATAGTTAGTGAAGAAACAGGTGCAGTTAGAATTCAGTCCATGCTGGATATTTCACCAAGTGAGCAATCTTCCTGACATCCATTATTTAGAGAAGCTTTCGTGAAATGGCTTTGCATCTGTTACAAACAACTGGCCAGTATGGGGCTTGAACCCATGACCTTGGCTTTATTAGCACCACGCTCTGACCATCTGAGCTAACCGGCCACGTATATAGTGAGGATCAACTCCATTTATTTTCCAGTGTTCATCTGCACAGGGTGAACAACAGTGGAAGTGCAGTAACAAATATCAACAGTATATAGCTTTAAGTAAAAACTGAAATGCTGGATGTGGTGTACACACAATGAAAAAAAAAACTCCAACAATTGACTAAGACAAAAACAAATCTTAATGTATTAAGTTGCTTTTCTATTCCATATCTCAGGGGTTCAAGACCCCTTGTGCTTTAAATTATCATGTTATTGTTCACAACTTGGAAAGGACACAGGCAATAATAGTTAGAGGACACCAAACAGGTGCATTTATAATTCAGTCCATGCTGGATATTTCACCAAGTGAGCAATCTTCCTGACATCCATAATTCAGGGAAGCTTTTGTGAAATGGCATTGCCACTGTTACAGAAAAATGGCCAGTATGGGGTTTGAACCCATGACCTTGGCGTTATTAGCACCACGCTCTGACCATCTGAGCTATCCAGCCACGTATATAGTGAGGATCAACTCCATTTATTTTCCAGTGTTCATCTGCACAGGGTGAACAACAGTGGAAGTGCAGTAACAAATATCAACAGTATATAGCTTTAAGTAAAAACTGAAATGCTGGATGTGGTGTACACACAATGAAAAAAAAAACTCCAACAATTGACTAAGACAAAAACAAATCTTAATGTATTAAGTTGCTTTTCTATTCCATATCTCAGGGGTTCAAGACCCCTTGTGCTTTAAATTATCATGTTATTGTTCACAACTTGGAAAGGACACAGGCAATAATAGTTAGAGAACACCAAACAGGTGCATTCAGAATTCAGTCCATGCTGGATATTTCACCAAGTGAGCAATCTTCCTGACATCCATTATTTAGAGAAGCTTTCGTGAAATGGCTTTGCATCTGTTACAAACAACTGGCCAGTATGGGGTTTGAACCCATGACCTTGGCGTTATTAGCACCACTCTCTGACCATCTGAGCTAACCGGCCACATATATAGTGAGGATCAACTCCATTTATTTTCCAGTGTTCATCTGCACAGGGTGAACAACAGTGGAAGTGCAGTAACAAATATCAACAGTATATAGCTTTAGGTAAAAACTGAAATGCTGGATGTGGTGAACACACAATGAAAAAAAAAACTCCAACAATTGACTAAGACAAAAACAAATCTTAATGTATTAAGTTGCTTTTCTATTCCATATCTCAGGGGTTCAAGACCCCTTGTGCTTTAAATTATCATGTTATTGTTCACAACTTAGAAAGGACACAGGCAATAATAGTTAGAGAACACCAAACAGGTGCATTCAGAATTCAGTCCATGCTGGATATTTCACCAAGTGAGCAATCTTCCTGACATCCATTATTTAGAGAAGCTTTCGTGAAATGGCTTTGCATCTGTTACAAACAACTGGCCAGTATGGGGCTTGAACCCATGACCTTGGCGTTATTAGCACCACGCTCTGACCATCTGAGCTAACCGGCCATTTATAGAGTGAGGATAGACTCCATTTTTTATTCCAGTGATCATTTTGCACAGGGAAAACAACAGTAGAAGTGCAGTACGATTAGGTGAATGAGTCATTATGCGTTTTTTGGATATTTAGTACACATACACATTGTTAAAAAAAAAAACTTCAATAAAGTAAGATATTTCATAGAACAATCTTTCGGCCAAGTATTTTAATTCAGAGAAGCTTTTATAAATGATTGGATCTCGATGAGTTCAACCTTACATGAGAGAACTAAGACCACGTGGCCTAATGGACAAGGCGTCTGACTTCGAATCAGAAGATTGAGGGTTCGAGTCCCTTCGTGGTTGAAAGTCCCTCAATTTACAAAAATATCTAAAGTGTAGTGCCTTAAGAAAAAACTGAAATGCTATATGTGGTCTACACACAATGACAAATCCTTCACACCAAAACAAGTCATACTGTATGAAGTGCTTTTCTATTCCATATCTCAGGGGTTCAAGACACCTTTTGCTTTAAACTATCATATTATTGTTGTTCACAACTTGGAGAGGATACAGGCAATAATAGTTAGTGAAGAAACAGGTGCAGTTAGAATTCAGTCCATGCTGGATATTTCACCAAGTGAGCAATCTTCCTGACATCCATTATTTAGAGAAGCTTTCGTGAAATGGCTTTGCATCTGTTACAAACAACTGGCCAGTATGGGGCTTGAACCCATGACCTTCGCGTTATTAGCACAACGCTCTGACCATCTGAGCTAACAGGCCACGTATATAGTGAGGATCAACTCCATTTATTTTCCAGTGTTCATCTGCACAGGGTGAACAACAGTGGAAGTGCAGTAACAAATATCAACAGTATATAGCTTTAAGTAAAAACTGAAATGCTGGATGTGGTGTACACACAATGAAAAAAAAAACTCCAACAATTGACTAAGACAAAAACAAATCTTAATGTATTAAGTTGCTTTTCTATTCCATATCTCAGGGGTTCAAGACCCCTTGTGCTTTAAATTATCATGTTATTGTTCACAACTTGGAAAGGACACAGGCAATAATAGTTAGAGAACACCAAACAGGTGCATTTATAATTCAGTCCATGCTGGATATTTCACCAAGTGAGCAATCTTCCTGACATCCATAATTCAGGGAAGCTTTGTGAAATGGAATTGCCACTGTTACAGAAAAATGGCCAGTATGGGGTTTGAACCCATGACCTTGGCGTTATTAGCACCACGCTCTGACCATCTGAGCTAACCAGCCACGTATATAGTGAGGATCAACTCCATTTATTTTCCAGTGTTCATCTGCACAGGGTGAACAACAGTGGAAGTGCAGTAACAAATATCAACAGTATATAGCTTTAAGTAAAAACTGAAATGCTGGATGTGGTGTACACACAATGAAAAAAAAAACTCCAACAATTGACTAAGACAAAAACAAATCTTAATGTATTAAGTTGCTTTTCTATTCCATATCTCAGGGGTTCAAGACCCCTTGTGCTTTAAATTATCATGTTATTGTTCACAACTTGGAAAGGACACAGGCAATAATAGTTAGAGAACACCAAACAGGTGCATTCAGAATTCAGTCCATGCTGGATATTTCACCAAGTGAGCAATCTTCCTGACATCCATTATTTAGAGAAGCTTTCGTGAAATGGCTTTGCATCTGTTACAAACAACTGGCCAGTATGGGGCTTGAACCCATGACCTTGGCGTTATTAGCACCACGCTCTGACCATCTGAGCTAACCGGCCACATATAGAGTGAGGATAGACTCCATTTTTTATTCCAGTGATCATTTTGCACAGGGAAAACAACAGTAGAAGTGCAGTACGATTAAGTGAATGAGTCATTATGCGTTTTTTGGATATTTAGTACACATACACATTGTTAAAAAAAAAAACTTCAATAAAGTAAGATATTTCATAGAACAATCTTTCGGCCAAGTATTTTAATTCAGAGAAGCTTTTATAAATGATTGGATCTCGATGAGTTCAACCTTACATGAGAGAACTAAGACCACGTGGCCTAATGGACAAGGCGTCTGACTTCGAATCAGAAGATTGAGGGTTCGAGTCCCTTCGTGGTTGAAAGTCCCTCAATTTACAAAAATATCTAAAGTGTAGTGCCTTAAGAAAAAACTGAAATGCTATATGTGGTCTACACACAATGACAAATCCTTCACACCAAAACAAGTCATACTGTATGAAGTGCTTTTCTATTCCATATCTCAGGGGTTCAAGACAACTTTTGCTTTAAACTATCATATTATTGTTGTTCACAACTTGGAGAGGATACAGGCAATAATAGTTAGTGAAGAAACAGGTGCAGTTAGAATTCAGTCCATGCTGGATATTTCACCAAGTGAGCAATCTTCCTGACATCCATTATTTAGAGAAGCTTTCGTGAAATGGCTTTGCATCTGTTACAAACAACTGGCCAGTATGGGGCTTGAACCCATGACCTTGGCGTTATTAGCACCACGCTCTGACCATCTGAGCTAACAGGCCACGTATATAGTGAGGATCAACTCCATTTATTTTCCAGTGTTCATCTGCACAGGGTGAACAACAGTGGAAGTGCAGTAACAAATATCAACAGTATATAGCTTTAAGTAAAAACTGAAATGCTGGATGTGGTGTACACACAATGAAAAAAAAAACTCCAACAATTGACTAAGACAAAAACAAATCTTAATGTATTAAGTTGCTTTTCTATTCCATATCTCAGGGGTTCAAGACCCCTTGTGCTTTAAATTATCATGTTATTGTTCACAACTTGGAAAGGACACAGGCAATAATAGTTAGAGAACACCAAACAGGTGCATTTATAATTCAGTCCATGCTGGATATTTCACCAAGTGAGCAATCTTCCTGACATCCATAATTCAGGGAAGCTTTGTGAAATGGAATTGCCACTGTTACAGAAAAATGGCCAGTATGGGGTTTGAACCCATGACCTTGGCGTTATTAGCACCACGCTCTGACCATCTGAGCTAACCAGCCACGTATATAGTGAGGATCAACTCCATTTATTTTCCAGTGTTCATCTGCACAGGGTGAACAACAGTGGAAGTGCAGTAACAAATATCAACAGTATATAGCTTTAAGTAAAAACTGAAATGCTGGATGTGGTGTACACACAATGAAAAAAAAAACTCCAACAATTGACTAAGACAAAAACAAATCTTAATGTATTAAGTTGCTTTTCTATTCCATATCTCAGGGGTTCAAGACCCCTTGTGCTTTAAATTATCATGTTATTGTTCACAACTTGGAAAGGACACAGGCAATAATAGTTAGAGAACACCAAACAGGTGCATTCAGAATTCAGTCCATGCTGGATATTTCACCAAGTGAGCAATCTTCCTGACATCCATTATTTAGAGAAGCTTTCGTGAAATGGCTTTGCATCTGTTACAAACAACTGGCCAGTATGGGGCTTGAACCCATGACCTTGGCGTTATTAGCACCACGCTCTGACCATCTGAGCTAACCGGCCACATATAGAGTGAGGATAGACTCCATTTTTTATTCCAGTGATCATTTTGCACAGGGAAAACAACAGTAGAAGTGCAGTACGATTAAGTGAATGAGTCATTATGCGTTTTTTGGATATTTAGTACACATACACATTGTTAAAAAAAAAAACTTCAATAAAGTAAGATATTTCATAGAACAATCTTTCGGCCAAGTATTTTAATTCAGAGAAGCTTTTATAAATGATTGGATCTCGATGAGTTCAACCTTACATGAGAGAACTAAGACCACGTGGCCTAATGGACAAGGCGTCTGACTTCGAATCAGAAGATTGAGGGTTCGAGTCCCTTCGTGGTTGAAAGTCCCTCAATTTACAAAAATATCTAAAGTGTAGTGCCTTAAGAAAAAACTGAAATGCTATATGTGGTCTACACACAATGACAAATCCTTCACACCAAAACAAGTCATACTGTATGAAGTGCTTTTCTATTCCATATCTCAGGGGTTCAAGACACCTTTTGCTTTAAACTATCATATTATTGTTGTTCACAACTTGGAGAGGATACAGGCAATAATAGTTAGTGAAGAAACAGGTGCAGTTAGAATTCAGTCCATGCTGGATATTTCACCAAGTGAGCAATCTTCCTGACATCCATTATTTAGAGAAGCTTTCGTGAAATGGCTTTGCATCTGTTACAAACAACTGGCCAGTATGGGGCTTGAACCCATGACCTTGGCTTTATTAGCACCACGCTCTGACCATCTGAGCTAACCGGCCACGTATATAGTGAGGATCAACTCCATTTATTTTCCAGTGTTCATCTGCACAAGGTGAACAACAGTGGAAGTGCAGTAACAAATATCAACAGTATATAGCTTTAAGTAAAAACTGAAATGCTGGATGTGGTGTACACACAATGAAAAAAAAAACTCCAACAACTGACTAAGACAAAAACAAATCTTAATCTATTAAGTTGCTTTTCTATTCCATATCTCAGGGGTTCAAGACCCCTTGTGCTTTAAATTATCATGTTATTGTTCACAACTTGGAAAGGACACAGGCAATAATAGTTAGAGAACACCAAACAGGTGCATTCAGAATTCAGTCCATGCTGGATATTTCACCAAGTGAGCAATCTTCCTGACATCCATTATTTAGAGAAGCTTTCGTGAAATGTCTTTGCATCTGTTACAAACAACTGGCCAGTATGGGGTTTGAACCCATGACCTTGGCGTTATTAGCACCACGCTCTGACCATCTGAGCTAACCGGCCATTTATAGAGTGAGGATAGACTCCATTTTTTATTCCAGTGATCATTTTGCACAGGGAAAACAACAGTAGAAGTGCAGTACGATTAGGTGAATGAGTCATTATGCATTTTTTGGATATTTAGTACACATACACATTGTTAAAAAAAAAAACTTCAATAAAGTAAGATATTTCATAGAACAATCTTTCGGCCAAGTATTTTAATTCAGAGAAGCTTTTATAAATGATTGGATCTCGATGAGTTCAACCTTACATGAGAGAACTAAGACCACGTGGCCTAATGGACAAGGCGTCTGACTTCGAATCAGAAGATTGAGGGTTCGAGTCCCTTCGTGGTTGAAAGTCCCTCAATTTACAAAAATATCTAAAGTGTAGTGCCTTAAGAAAAAACTGAAATGCTATATGTGGTCTACACACAATGACAAATCCTTCACACCAAAACAAGTCATACTGTATGAAGTGCTTTTCTATTCCATATCTCAGGGGTTCAAGACACCTTTTGCTTTAAACTATCATATTATTGTTGTTCACAACTTGGAGAGGATACAGGCAATAATAGTTAGTGAAGAAACAGGTGCAGTTAGAATTCAGTCCATGCTGGATATTTCACCAAGTGAGCAATCTTCCTGACATCCATTATTTAGAGAAGCTTTCGTGAAATGGCTTTGCATCTGTTACAAACAACTGGCCAGTATGGGGCTTGAACCCATGACCTTGGCTTTATTAGCACCACGCTCTGACCATCTGAGCTAATCGGCCACGTATATAGTGAGGATCAACTCCATTTATTTTCCAGTGTTCATCTGCACAGGGTGAACAACAGTGGAAGTGCAGTAACAAATATCAACAGTATATAGCTTTAAGTAAAAACTGAAATGCTGGATGTGGTGTACACACAATGAAAAAAAAAACTCCAACAACTGACTAAGACAAAAACAAATCTTAATCTATTAAGTTGCTTTTCTATTCCATATCTCAGGGGTTCAAGACCCCTTGTGCTTTAAATTATCATGTTATTGTTCACAACTTGGAAAGGACACAGGCAATAATAGTTAGAGAACACCAAACAGGTGCATTCAGAATTCAGTCCATGCTGGATATTTCACCAAGTGAGCAATCTTCCTGACATCCATTATTTAGAGAAGCTTTCGTGAAATGTCTTTGCATCTGTTACAAACAACTGGCCAGTATGGGGTTTGAACCCATGACCTTGGCGTTATTAGCACCACGCTCTGACCATCTGAGCTAACCAGCCAAGGATATAGTGAGGATCAACTCCATTTATTTTCCAGTGTTCATCTGCACAGGGTGAACAACAGTGGAAGTGCAGTAACAAATATCAACAGTATATAGCTTTAAGTAAAAACTGAAATGCTGGATGTGGTGTACACACAATGAAAAAAAAAACTCCAACAATTGACTAAGACAAAAACAAATCTTAATGTATTAAGTTGCTTTTCTATTCCATATCTCAGGGGTTCAAGACCCCTTGTGCTTTAAATTATCATGTTATTGTTCACAACTTGGAAAGGACACAGGCAATAATAGTTAGAGAACACCAAACAGGTGCATTCAGAATTCAGTCCATGCTGGATATTTCACCAAGTGAGCAATCTTCCTGACATCCATTATTTAGAGAAGCTTTCGTGAAATGGCATTGCCACTGTTACAGAAAATTGGCCAGTATGGGGTTTGAACCCATGACCTTGGCGTTATTAGCACCACGCTCTGACCATCTGAGCTAACCGGCCATTTATAGAGTGAGGATAGACTCCATTTTTTATTCCAGTGATCATTTTGCACAGTGAAAACAACAGTAGAAGTGCAGTACGATTAGGTGAATGAGTCACTATGCGTTTTTTGGATATTTAGTACACATACACATGGTTAAAAAAAAAAAACTTCAATAAAGTAAGATATTTCATAGAACAATCTTTCGGCCAAGTATTTTAATTCAGAGAAGCTTTTATAAATGATTGGATCTCGATGAGTTCAACCTTACATGAGAGAACTAAGACCACGTGGCCTAATGGACAAGGCGTCTGACTTCGAATCAGAAGATCGAGGGTTCGAGTCCCTTCGTGGTTGAAAGTCCCTCAATTTACAAAAATATCTAAAGTGTAGTGCCTTAAGAAAAAACTGAAATGCTATATGTGGTCTACACACAATGACAAATCCTTCACACCAAAACAAGTCATACTGTATGAAGTGCTTTTCTATTCCATATCTCAGGGGTTCAAGACACCTTTTGCTTTAAACTATCATATTATTGTTGTTCACAACTTGGAGAGGATACAGGCAATAATAGTTAGTGAAGAAACAGGTGCAGTTAAAATTCAGTCCATGCTGGATATTTCACCAAGTGAGCAATCTTCCTGACATCCATAATTCAGAGAAGCTTTTGTGAAATGGCATTGCCACTGTTACAGAAAAATGGCCAGTATGGGGTTTGAACCAATGACCTTGGCGTTATTAGCACTACGCTCTGACCATCTGAGCTAACCGGCCACATATAGAGTGAGGATAGACTCCATTTTTTATTCCAGTGATCATTTTGCACAGGGAAAACAACAGTAGAAGTGCAGTACGATTAAGTGAATGAGTCATTATGCGTTTTTTGGATATTTAGTACACATACACATTGTTAAAAAAAAAAACTTCAATAAAGTAAGATATTTCATAGAACAATCTTTCGGCCAAGTATTTTAATTCAGAGAAGCTTTTATAAATGATTGGATCTCGATGAGTTCAACCTTACATGAGAGAACTAAGACCACGTGGCCTAATGGACAAGGCGTCTGACTTCGAATCAGAAGATTGAGGGTTCGAGTCCCTTCGTGGTTGAAAGTCCCTCAATTTACAAAAATATCTAAAGTGTAGTGCCTTAAGAAAAAACTGAAATGCTATATGTGGTCTACACACAATGACAAATCCTTCACACCAAAACAAGTCATACTGTATGAAGTGCTTTTCTATTCCATATCTCAGGGGTTCAAGACACCTTTTGCTTTAAACTATCATATTATTGTTGTTCACAACTTGGAGAGGATACAGGCAATAATAGTTAGTGAAGAAACAGGTGCAGTTAGAATTCAGTCCATGCTGGATATTTCACCAAGTGAGCAATCTTCCTGACATCCATTATTTAGAGAAGCTTTCGTGAAATGGCTTTGCATCTGTTACAAACAACTGGCCAGTATGGGGCTTGAACCCATGACCTTGGCTTTATTAGCACCACGCTCTGACCATCTGAGCTAACCGGCCACGTATATAGTGAGGATCAACTCCATTTATTTTCCAGTGTTCATCTGCACAGGGTGAACAACAGTGGAAGTGCAGTAACAAATATCAACAGTATATAGCTTTAAGTAAAAACTGAAATGCTGGATGTGGTGTACACACAATGAAAAAAAAAACTCCAACAACTGACTAAGACAAAAACAAATCTTAATCTATTAAGTTGCTTTTCTATTCCATATCTCAGGGGTTCAAGACCCCTTGTGCTTTAAATTATCATGTTATTGTTCACAACTTGGAAAGGACACAGGCAATAATAGTTAGAGAACACCAAACAGGTGCATTCAGAATTCAGTCCATGCTGGATATTTCACCAAGTGAGCAATCTTCCTGACATCCATTATTTAGAGAAGCTTTCGTGAAATGTCTTTGCATCTGTTACAAACAACTGGCCAGTATGGGGTTTGAACCCATGACCTTGGCGTTATTAGCACCACGCTCTGACCATCTGAGCTAACCGGCCATTTATAGAGTGAGGATAGACTCCATTTTTTATTCCAGTGATCATTTTGCACAGGGAAAACAACAGTAGAAGTGCAGTACGATTAGGTGAATGAGTCATTATGCATTTTTTGGATATTTAGTACACATACACATTGTTAAAAAAAAAAACTTCAATAAAGTAAGATATTTCATAGAACAATCTTTCGGCCAAGTATTTTAATTCAGAGAAGCTTTTATAAATGATTGGATCTCGATGAGTTCAACCTTACATGAGAGAACTAAGACCACGTGGCCTAATGGACAAGGCGTCTGACTTCGAATCAGAAGATTGAGGGTTCGAGTCCCTTCGTGGTTGAAAGTCCCTCAATTTACAAAAATATCTAAAGTGTAGTGCCTTAAGAAAAAACTGAAATGCTATATGTGGTCTACACACAATGACAAATCCTTCACACCAAAACAAGTCATACTGTATGAAGTGCTTTTCTATTCCATATCTCAGGGGTTCAAGACACCTTTTGCTTTAAACTATCATATTATTGTTGTTCACAACTTGGAGAGGATACAGGCAATAATAGTTAGTGAAGAAACAGGTGCAGTTAGAATTCAGTCCATGCTGGATATTTCACCAAGTGAGCAATCTTCCTGACATCCATTATTTAGAGAAGCTTTCGTGAAATGGCTTTGCATCTGTTACAAACAACTGGCCAGTATGGGGCTTGAACCCATGACCTTGGCTTTATTAGCACCACGCTCTGACCATCTGAGCTAACCGGCCACGTATATAGTGAGGATCAACTCCATTTATTTTCCAGTGTTCATCTGCACAGGGTGAACAACAGTGGAAGTGCAGTAACAAATATCAACAGTATATAGCTTTAAGTAAAAACTGAAATGCTGGATGTGGTGTACACACAATGAAAAAAAAAACTCCAACAACTGACTAAGACAAAAACAAATCTTAATCTATTAAGTTGCTTTTCTATTCCATATCTCAGGGGTTCAAGACCCCTTGTGCTTTAAATTATCATGTTATTGTTCACAACTTGGAAAGGACACAGGCAATAATAGTTAGAGAACACCAAACAGGTGCATTCAGAATTCAGTCCATGCTGGATATTTCACCAAGTGAGCAATCTTCCTGACATCCATTATTTAGAGAAGCTTTCGTGAAATGTCTTTGCATCTGTTACAAACAACTGGCCAGTATGGGGTTTGAACCCATGACCTTGGCGTTATTAGCACCACGCTCTGACCATCTGAGCTAACCAGCCAAGGATATAGTGAGGATCAACTCCATTTATTTTCCAGTGTTCATCTGCACAGGGTGAACAACAGTGGAAGTGCAGTAACAAATATCAACAGTATATAGCTTTAAGTAAAAACTGAAATGCTGGATGTGGTGTACACACAATGAAAAAAAAAACTCCAACAATTGACTAAGACAAAAACAAATCTTAATGTATTAAGTTGCTTTTCTATTCCATATCTCAGGGGTTCAAGACCCCTTGTGCTTTAAATTATCATGTTATTGTTCACAACTTGGAAAGGACACAGGCAATAATAGTTAGAGAACACCAAACAGGTGCATTCAGAATTCAGTCCATGCTGGATATTTCACCAAGTGAGCAATCTTCCTGACATCCATTATTTAGAGAAGCTTTCGTGAAATGGCATTGCCACTGTTACAGAAAATTGGCCAGTATGGGGTTTGAACCCATGACCTTGGCGTTATTAGCACCACGCTCTGACCATCTGAGCTAACCGGCCATTTATAGAGTGAGGATAGACTCCATTTTTTATTCCAGTGATCATTTTGCACAGTGAAAACAACAGTAGAAGTGCAGTACGATTAGGTGAATGAGTCACTATGCGTTTTTTGGATATTTAGTACACATACACATGGTTAAAAAAAAAAAACTTCAATAAAGTAAGATATTTCATAGAACAATCTTTCGGCCAAGTATTTTAATTCAGAGAAGCTTTTATAAATGATTGGATCTCGATGAGTTCAACCTTACATGAGAGAACTAAGACCACGTGGCCTAATGGACAAGGCGTCTGACTTCGAATCAGAAGATCGAGGGTTCGAGTCCCTTCGTGGTTGAAAGTCCCTCAATTTACAAAAATATCTAAAGTGTAGTGCCTTAAGAAAAAACTGAAATGCTATATGTGGTCTACACACAATGACAAATCCTTCACACCAAAACAAGTCATACTGTATGAAGTGCTTTTCTATTCCATATCTCAGGGGTTCAAGACACCTTTTGCTTTAAACTATCATATTATTGTTGTTCACAACTTGGAGAGGATACAGGCAATAATAGTTAGTGAAGAAACAGGTGCAGTTAAAATTCAGTCCATGCTGGATATTTCACCAAGTGAGCAATCTTCCTGACATCCATAATTCAGAGAAGCTTTTGTGAAATGGCATTGCCACTGTTACAGAAAAATGGCCAGTATGGGGTTTGAACCAATGACCTTGGCGTTATTAGCACTACGCTCTGACCATCTGAGCTAACCGGCCACATATAGAGTGAGGATAGACTCCATTTTTTATTCCAGTGATCATTTTGCACAGGGAAAACAACAGTAGAAGTGCAGTACGATTAAGTGAATGAGTCATTATGCGTTTTTTGGATATTTAGTACACATACACATTGTTAAAAAAAAAAACTTCAATAAAGTAAGATATTTCATAGAACAATCTTTCGGCCAAGTATTTTAATTCAGAGAAGCTTTTATAAATGATTGGATCTCGATGAGTTCAACCTTACATGAGAGAACTAAGACCACGTGGCCTAATGGACAAGGCGTCTGACTTCGAATCAGAAGATTGAGGGTTCGAGTCCCTTCGTGGTTGAAAGTCCCTCAATTTACAAAAATATCTAAAGTGTAGTGCCTTAAGAAAAAACTGAAATAATATATGTGGTCTACACACAATGACAAATCCTTCACACCAAAACAAGTCATACTGTATGAAGTGCTTTTCTATTCCATATCTCAGGGGTTCAAGACAACTTTTGCTTTAAACTATCATATTATTGTTGTTCACAACTTGGAGAGGATACAGGCAATAATAGTTAGTGAAGAAACAGGTGCAGTTAGAATTCAGTCCATGCTGGATATTTCACCAAGTGAGCAATCTTCCTGACATCCATTATTTAGAGAAGCTTTCGTGAAATGGCTTTGCATCTGTTACAAACAACTGGCCAGTATGGGGCTTGAACCCATGACCTTGGCTTTATTAGCACCACGCTCTGACCATCTGAGCTAACCGGCCACGTATATAGTGAGGATCAACTCCATTTATTTTCCAGTGTTCATCTGCACAGGGTGAACAACAGTGGAAGTGCAGTAACAAATATCAACAGTATATAGCTTTAAGTAAAAACTGAAATGCTGGATGTGGTGTACACACAATGAAAAAAAAAACTCCAACAATTGACTAAGACAAAAACAAATCTTAATGTATTAAGTTGCTTTTCTATTCCATATCTCAGGGGTTCAAGACCCCTTGTGCTTTAAATTATCATGTTATTGTTCACAACTTGGAAAGGACACAGGCAATAATAGTTAGAGAACACCAAACAGGTGCATTCAGAATTCAGTCCATGCTGGATATTTCACCAAGTGAGCAATCTTCCTGACATCCATTATTTAGAGAAGCTTTCGTGAAATGGCTTTGCATCTGTTACAAACAACTGGCCAGTATGGGGTTTGAACCCATGACCTTGGCGTTATTAGCACCACGCTCTGACCATCTGAGCTAACCAGCCAAGGATATAGTGAGGATCAACTCCATTTATTTTCCAGTGTTCATCTGCACAGGGTGAACAACAGTGGAAGTGCACTAACAAATATCAACAGTATATAGCTTTAAGTAAAAACTGAAATGCTGGATGTGGTGTACACACAATGAAAAAAAAAACTCCAACAATTGACTAAGACAAAAACAAATCTTAATGTATTAAGTTGCTTTTCTATTCCATATCTCAGGGGTTCAAGACCCCTTGTGCTTTAAATTATCATGTTATTGTTCACAACTTGGAAAGGACACAGGCAATAATAGTTAGAGAACACCAAACAGGTGCATTCAGAATTCAGTCCATGCTGGATATTTCACCAAGTGAGCAATCTTCCTGACATCCATTATTTAGAGAAGCTTTCGTGAAATGTCTTTGCATCTGTTACAAACAACTGGCCAGTATGGGGTTTGAACCCATGACCTTGGCGTTATTAGCACCACGCTCTGACCATCTGAGCTAACCGGCCATTTATAGAGTGAGGATAGACTCCATTTTTTATTCCAGTGATCATTTTGCACAGGGAAAACAACAGTAGAAGTGCAGTACGATTAGGTGAATGAGTCATTATGCATTTTTTGGATATTTAGTACACATACACATTGTTAAAAAAAAAAACTTCAATAAAGTAAGATATTTCATAGAACAATCTTTCGGCCAAGTATTTTAATTCAGAGAAGCTTTTATAAATGATTGGATCTCGATGAGTTCAACCTTACATGAGAGAACTAAGACCACGTGGCCTAATGGACAAGGCGTCTGACTTCGAATCAGAAGATTGAGGGTTCGAGTCCCTTCGTGGTTGAAAGTCCCTCAATTTACAAAAATATCTAAAGTGTAGTGCCTTAAGAAAAAACTGAAATGCTATATGTGGTCTACACACAATGACAAATCCTTCACACCAAAACAAGTCATACTGTATGAAGTGCTTTTCTATTCCATATCTCAGGGGTTCAAGACAACTTTTGCTTTAAACTATCATATTATTGTTGTTCACAACTTGGAGAGGATACAGGCAATAATAGTTAGTGAAGAAACAGGTGCAGTTAGAATTCAGTCCATGCTGGATATTTCACCAAGTGAGCAATCTTCCTGACATCCATTATTTAGAGAAGCTTTCGTGAAATGGCTTTGCATCTGTTACAAACAACTGGCCAGTATGGGGCTTGAACCCATGACCTTGGCTTTTTTAGCACCACGCTCTGACCATCTGAGCTAACCGGCCACGTATATAGTGAGGATCAACTCCATTTATTTTCCAGTGTTCATCTGCACAGGGTGAACAACAGTGGAAGTGCAGTAACAAATATCAACAGTATATAGCTTTAAGTAAAAACTGAAATGCTGGATGTGGTGTACACACAATGAAAAAAAAAACTCCAACAACTGACTAAGACAAAAACAAATCTTAATCTATTAAGTTGCTTTTCTATTCCATATCTCAGGGGTTCAAGACCCCTTGTGCTTTAAATTATCATGTTATTGTTCACAACTTGGAAAGGACACAGGCAATAATAGTTAGAGAACACCAAACAGGTGCATTCAGAATTCAGTCCATGCTGGATATTTCACCAAGTGAGCAATCTTCCTGACATCCATTATTTAGAGAAGCTTTCGTGAAATGGCTTTGCATCTGTTACAAACAACTGGCCAGTATGGGGTTTGAACCCATGACCTTGGCGTTATTAGCACCACGCTCTGACCATCTGAGCTAACCAGCCAAGGATATAGTGAGGATCAACTCCATTTATTTTCCAGTGTTCATCTGCACAGGGTGAACAACAGTGGAAGTGCAGTAACAAATATCAACAGTATATAGCTTTAAGTAAAAACTGAAATGCTGGATGTGGTGTACACACAATGAAAAAAAAAACTCCAACAATTGACTAAGACAAAAACAAATCTTAATGTATTAAGTTGCTTTTCTATTCCATATCTCAGGGGTTCAAGACCCCTTGTGCTTTAAATTATCATGTTATTGTTCACAACTTGGAAAGGACACAGGCAATAATAGTTAGAGAACACCAAACAGGTGCATTCAGAATTCAGTCCATGCTGGATATTTCACCAAGTGAGCAATCTTCCTGACATCCATTATTTAGAGAAGCTTTCGTGAAATGGCTTTGCATCTGTTACAAACAACTGGCCAGTATGGGGTTTGAACCCATGACCTTGGCGTAATTAGCACCACGCTCTGACCATCTGAGCTAACCAGCCAAGGATATAGTGAGGATCAACTCCATTTATTTTCCAGTGTTCATCTGCACAGGGTGAACAACAGTGGAAGTGCAGTAACAAATATCAACAGTATATAGCTTTAAGTAAAAACTGAAATGCTGGATGTGGTGTACACACAATGAAAAAAAAAACTCCAACAATTGACTAAGACAAAAACAAATCTTAATGTATTAAGTTGCTTTTCTATTCCATATCTCAGGGGTTCAAGACCCCTTGTGCTTTAAATTATCATGTTATTGTTCACAACTTGGAAAGGACACAGGCAATAATAGTTAGAGAACACCAAACAGGTGCATTCAGAATTCAGTCCATGCTGGATATTTCACCAAGTGAGCAATCTTCCTGACATCCATTATTTAGAGAAGCTTTCGTGAAATGTCTTTGCATCTGTTACAAACAACTGGCCAGTATGGGGTTTGAACCCATGACCTTGGCGTTATTAGCACCACGCTCTGACCATCTGAGCTAACCGGCCATTTATAGAGTGAGGATAGACTCCATTTTTTATTCCAGTGATCATTTTGCACAGGGAAAACAACAGTAGAAGTGCAGTACGATTAGGTGAATGAGTCATTATGCATTTTTTGGATATTTAGTACACATACACATTGTTAAAAAAAAAAACTTCAATAAAGTAAGATATTTCATAGAACAATCTTTCGGCCAAGTATTTTAATTCAGAGAAGCTTTTATAAATGATTGGATCTCGATGAGTTCAACCTTACATGAGAGAACTAAGACCACGTGGCCTAATGGAGAAGGCGTCTGACTTCGAATCAGAAGATTGAGGGTTCGAGTCCCTTCGTGGTTGAAAGTCCCTCAATTTACAAAAATATCTAAAGTGTAGTGCCTTAAGAAAAAACTGAAATGCTATATGTGGTCTACACACAATGACAAATCCTTCACACCAAAACAAGTCATACTGTATGAAGTGCTTTTCTATTCCATATCTCAGGGGTTCAAGACACCTTTTGCTTTAAACTATCATATTATTGTTGTTCACAACTTGGAGAGGATACAGGCAATAATAGTTAGTGAAGAAACAGGTGCAGTTAGAATTCAGTCCATGCTGGATATTTCACCAAGTGAGCAATCTTCCTGACATCCATTATTTAGAGAAGCTTTCGTGAAATGGCTTTGCATCTGTTACAAACAACTGGCCAGTATGGGGCTTGAACCCATGACCTTGGCTTTATTAGCACCACGCTCTGACCATCTGAGCTAACCGGCCACGTATATAGTGAGGATCAACTCCATTTATTTTCCAGTGTTCATCTGCACAGGGTGAACAACAGTGGAAGTGCAGTAACAAATATCAACAGTATATAGCTTTAAGTAAAAACTGAAATGCTGGATGTGGTGTACACACAATGAAAAAAAAAACTCCAACAACTGACTAAGACAAAAACAAATCTTAATCTATTAAGTTGCTTTTCTATTCCATATCTCAGGGGTTCAAGACCCCTTGTGCTTTAAATTATCATGTTATTGTTCACAACTTGGAAAGGACACAGGCAATAATAGTTAGAGAACACCAAACAGGTGCATTCAGAATTCAGTCCATGCTGGATATTTCACCAAGTGAGCAATCTTCCTGACATCCATTATTTAGAGAAGCTTTCGTGAAATGTCTTTGCATCTGTTACAAACAACTGGCCAGTATGGGGTTTGAACCCATGACCTTGGCGTTATTAGCACCACGCTCTGACCATCTGAGCTAACCAGCCAAGGATATAGTGAGGATCAACTCCATTTATTTTCCAGTGTTCATCTGCACAGGGTGAACAACAGTGGAAGTGCAGTAACAAATATCAACAGTATATAGCTTTAAGTAAAAACTGAAATGCTGGATGTGGTGTACACACAATGAAAAAAAAAACTCCAACAATTGACTAAGACAAAAACAAATCTTAATGTATTAAGTTGCTTTTCTATTCCATATCTCAGGGGTTCAAGACCCCTTGTGCTTTAAATTATCATGTTATTGTTCACAACTTGGAAAGGACACAGGCAATAATAGTTAGAGAACACCAAACAGGTGCATTCAGAATTCAGTCCATGCTGGATATTTCACCAAGTGAGCAATCTTCCTGACATCCATTATTTAGAGAAGCTTTCGTGAAATGGCATTGCCACTGTTACAGAAAATTGGCCAGTATGGGGTTTGAACCCATGACCTTGGCGTTATTAGCACCACGCTCTGACCATCTGAGCTAACCGGCCATTTATAGAGTGAGGATAGACTCCATTTTTTATTCCAGTGATCATTTTGCACAGTGAAAACAACAGTAGAAGTGCAGTACGATTAGGTGAATGAGTCACTATGCGTTTTTTGGATATTTAGTACACATACACATGGTTAAAAAAAAAAAACTTCAATAAAGTAAGATATTTCATAGAACAATCTTTCGGCCAAGTATTTTAATTCAGAGAAGCTTTTATAAATGATTGGATCTCGATGAGTTCAACCTTACATGAGAGAACTAAGACCACGTGGCCTAATGGACAAGGCGTCTGACTTCGAATCAGAAGATTGAGGGTTCGAGTCCCTTCGTGGTTGAAAGTCCCTCAATTTACAAAAATATCTAAAGTGTAGTGCCTTAAGAAAAAACTGAAATGCTATATGTGGTCTACACACAATGACAAATCCTTCACACCAAAACAAGTCATACTGTATGAAGTGCTTTTCTATTCCATATCTCAGGGGTTCAAGACACCTTTTGCTTTAAACTATCATATTATTGTTGTTCACAACTTGGAGAGGATACAGGCAATAATAGTTAGTGAAGAAACAGGTGCAGTTAAAATTCAGTCCATGCTGGATATTTCACCAAGTGAGCAATCTTCCTGACATCCATAATTCAGAGAAGCTTTTGTGAAATGGCATTGCCACTGTTACAGAAAAATGGCCAGTATGGGGTTTGAACCAATGACCTTGGCGTTATTAGCACTACGCTCTGACCATCTGAGCTAACCGGCCATTTATAGAGTGAGGATAGACTCCATTTTTTATTCCAGTGATCATTTTGCACAGGGAAAACAACAGTAGAAGTGCAGTACGATTAGGTGAATGAGTCATTATGCGTTTTTTGGATATTTAGTACACATACACATTGTTAAAAAAAAAAACTTCAATAAAGTAAGATATTTCATAGAACAATCTTTCGGCCAAGTATTTTAATTCAGAGAAGCTTTTATAAATGATTGGATCTCGATGAGTTCAACCTTACATGAGAGAACTAAGACCACGTGGCCTAATGGACAAGGCGTCTGACTTCGAATCAGAAGATTGAGGGTTCGAGTCCCTTCGTGGTTGAAAGTCCCTCAATTTACAAAAATATCTAAAGTGTAGTGCCTTAAGAAAAAACTGAAATGCTATATGTGGTCTACACACAATGACAAATCCTTCACACCAAAACAAGTCATACTGTATGATGTGCTTTTCTATTCCATATCTCAGGGGTTCAAGACACCTTTTGCTTTAAACTATCATATTATTGTTGTTCACAACTTGGAGAGGATACAGGCACTAATAGTTATTGAAGAAACAGGTGCAGTTAGAATTCAGTCCATGCTGGATATTTCACCAAGTGAGCAATCTTCCTGACATCCATTATTTAGAGAAGCTTTCGTGAAATGGCTTTGCATCTGTTACAAACAACTGGCCAGTATGGGGCTTGAACCCATGACCTTGGCGTTATTAGCACCACGCTCTGACCATCTGAGCTATCCAGCCACGTATATAGTGAGGATCAACTCCATTTATTTTCCAGTGTTCATCTGCACAGGGTGAACAACAGTGGAAGTGCAGTAACAAATATCAACAGTATATAGCTTTAAGTAAAAACTGAAATGCTGGATGTGGTGTACACACAATGAAAAAAAAAACTCCAACAATTGACTAAGACAAAAACAAATCTTAATGTATTAAGTTGCTTTTCTATTCCATATCTCAGGGGTTCAAGACCCCTTGTGCTTTAAATTATCATGTTATTGTTCACAACTTGGAAAGGACACAGGCAATAATAGTTAGAGAACACCAAACAGGTGCATTTATAATTCAGTCCATGCTGGATATTTCACCAAGTGAGCAATCTTCCTGACATCCATAATTCAGGGAAGCTTTGTGAAATGGCATTGCCACTGTTACAGAAAAATGGCCAGTATGGGGTTTGAACCCATGACCTTGGCGTTATTAGCACCACGCTCTGACCATCTGAGCTAACCAGCCACGTATATAGTGAGGATCAACTCCATTTATTTTCCAGTGTTCATCTGCACAGGGTGAACAACAGTGGAAGTGCAGTAACAAATATCAACAGTATATAGCTTTAAGTAAAAACTGAAATGCTGGATGTGGTGTACACACAATGAAAAAAAAAACTCCAACAATTGACTAAGACAAAAACAAATCTTAATGTATTAAGTTGCTTTTCTATTCCATATCTCAGGGGTTCAAGACCCCTTGTGCTTTAAATTATCATGTTATTGTTCACAACTTGGAAAGGACACAGGCAATAATAGTTAGAGAACACCAAACAGGTGCATTCAGAATTCAGTCCATGCTGGATATTTCACCAAGTGAGCAATCTTCCTGACATCCATTATTTAGAGAAGCTTTCGTGAAATGGCTTTGCATCTGTTACAAACAACTGGCCAGTATGGGGCTTGAACCCATGACCTTGGCGTTATTAGCACCACGCTCTGACCATCTGAGCTAACCGGCCACATATAGAGTGAGGATAGACTCCATTTTTTATTCCAGTGATCATTTTGCACAGGGAAAACAACAGTAGAAGTGCAGTACGATTAGGTGAATGAGTCATTATGCGTTTTTTGGATATTTAGTACACATACACATTGTTAAAAAAAAAAACTTCAATAAAGTAAGATATTTCATAGAACAATCTTTCGGCCAAGTATTTTAATTCAGAGAAGCTTTTATAAATGATTGGATCTCGATGAGTTCAACCTTACATGAGAGAACTAAGACCACGTGGCCTAATGGACAAGGCGTCTGACTTCGAATCAGAAGATTGAGGGTTCGAGTCCCTTCATGGTTGAAAGTCCCTCAATTTACAAAAATATCTAAAGTGTAGTGACTTAAGAAAAAACTGAAATGCTATATGTGGTCTACACACAATGACAAATCCTTCACACCAAAACAAGTCATACTGTATGAAGTGCTTTTCTATTCCATATCTCAGGGGTTCAAGACAACTTTTGCTTTAAACTATCATATTATTGTTGTTCACAACTTGGAGAGGATACAGGCAATAATAGTTAGTGAAGAAACAGGTGCAGTTAGAATTCAGTCCATGCTGGATATTTCACCAAGTGAGCAATCTTCCTGACATCCATTATTTAGAGAAGCTTTTGTGAAATGGCTTTGCATCTGTTACAAACAACTGGCCAGTATGGGGCTTGAACCCATGACCTTGGCTTTATTAGCACCACGCTCTGACCATCTGAGCTAACCGGCCACGTATATAGTGAGGATCAACTCCATTTATTTTCCAGTGTTCATCTGCACAGGGTGAACAACAGTGGAAGTGCAGTAACAAATATCAACAGTATATAGCTTTAAGTAAAAACTGAAATGCTGGATGTGGTGTACACACAATGAAAAAAAAAACTCCAACAACTGACTAAGACAAAAACAAATCTTAATGTATTAAGTTGCTTTTCTATTCCATATCTCAGGGGTTCAAGACCCCTTGTGCTTTAAATTATCATGTTATTGTTCACAACTTGGAAAGGACACAGGCAATAATAGTTAGAGAACACCAAACAGGTGCATTCAGAATTCAGTCCATGCTGGATATTTCACCAAGTGAGCAATCTTCCTGACATCCATTATTTAGAGAAGCTTTCGTGAAATGGCTTTGCATCTGTTACAAACAACTGGCCAGTATGGGGTTTGAACCCATGACCTTGGCGTTATTAGCACCACGCTCTGACCATCTGAGCTAACCAGCCAAGGATATAGTGAGGATCAACTCCATTTATTTTCCAGTGTTCATCTGCACAGGGTGAACAACAGTGGAAGTGCAGTAACAAATATCAACAGTATATAGCTTTAAGTAAAAACTGAAATGCTGGATGTGGTGTACACACAATGAAAAAAAAAACTCCAACAATTGACTAAGACAAAAACAAATCTTAATGTATTAAGTTGCTTTTCTATTCCATATCTCAGGGGTTCAAGACCCCTTGTGCTTTAAATTATCATGTTATTGTTCACAACTTGGAAAGGACACAGGCAATAATAGTTAGAGAACACCAAACAGGTGCATTCAGAATTCAGTCCATGCTGGATATTTCACCAAGTGAGCAATCTTCCTGACATCCATTATTTAGAGAAGCTTTCGTGAAATGGCATTGCCACTGTTACAGAAAATTGGCCAGTATGGGGTTTGAACCCATGACCTTGGCGTTATTAGCACCACGCTCTGACCATCTGAGCTAACCGGCCATTTATAGAGTGAGGATAGACTCCATTTTTTATTCCAGTGATCATTTTGCACAGTGAAAACAACAGTAGAAGTGCAGTACGATTAGGTGAATGAGTCACTATGCGTTTTTTGGATATTTAGTACACATACACATGGTTAAAAAAAAAAAACTTCAATAAAGTAAGATATTTCATAGAACAATCTTTCGGCCAAGTATTTTAATTCAGAGAAGCTTTTATAAATGATTGGATCTCGATGAGTTCAACCTTACATGAGAGAACTAAGACCACGTGGCCTAATGGACAAGGCGTCTGACTTCGAATCAGAAGATCGAGGGTTCGAGTCCCTTCGTGGTTGAAAGTCCCTCAATTTACAAAAATATCTAAAGTGTAGTGCCTTAAGAAAAAACTGAAATGCTATATGTGGTCTACACACAATGACAAATCCTTCACACCAAAACAAGTCATACTGTATGAAGTGCTTTTCTATTCCATATCTCAGGGGTTCAAGACACCTTTTGCTTTAAACTATCATATTATTGTTGTTCACAACTTGGAGAGGATACAGGCAATAATAGTTAGTGAAGAAACAGGTGCAGTTAAAATTCAGTCCATGCTGGATATTTCACCAAGTGAGCAATCTTCCTGACATCCATAATTCAGAGAAGCTTTTGTGAAATGGCATTGCCACTGTTACAGAAAAATGGCCAGTATGGGGTTTGAACCAATGACCTTGGCGTTATTAGCACTACGCTCTGACCATCTGAGCTAACCGGCCACATATAGAGTGAGGATAGACTCCATTTTTTATTCCAGTGATCATTTTGCACAGGGAAAACAACAGTAGAAGTGCAGTACGATTAAGTGAATGAGTCATTATGCGTTTTTTGGATATTTAGTACACATACACATTGTTAAAAAAAAAAACTTCAATAAAGTAAGATATTTCATAGAACAATCTTTCGGCCAAGTATTTTAATTCAGAGAAGCTTTTATAAATGATTGGATCTCGATGAGTTCAACCTTACATGAGAGAACTAAGACCACGTGGCCTAATGGACAAGGCGTCTGACTTCGAATCAGAAGATTGAGGGTTCGAGTCCCTTCGTGGTTGAAAGTCCCTCAATTTACAAAAATATCTAAAGTGTAGTGCCTTAAGAAAAAACTGAAATAATATATGTGGTCTACACACAATGACAAATCCTTCACACCAAAACAAGTCATACTGTATGAAGTGCTTTTCTATTCCATATCTCAGGGGTTCAAGACAACTTTTGCTTTAAACTATCATATTATTGTTGTTCACAACTTGGAGAGGATACAGGCAATAATAGTTAGTGAAGAAACAGGTGCAGTTAGAATTCAGTCCATGCTGGATATTTCACCAAGTGAGCAATCTTCCTGACATCCATTATTTAGAGAAGCTTTCGTGAAATGGCTTTGCATCTGTTACAAACAACTGGCCAGTATGGGGCTTGAACCCATGACCTTGGCTTTATTAGCACCACGCTCTGACCATCTGAGCTAACCGGCCACGTATATAGTGAGGATCAACTCCATTTATTTTCCAGTGTTCATCTGCACAGGGTGAACAACAGTGGAAGTGCAGTAACAAATATCAACAGTATATAGCTTTAAGTAAAAACTGAAATGCTGGATGTGGTGTACACACAATGAAAAAAAAAACTCCAACAATTGACTAAGACAAAAACAAATCTTAATGTATTAAGTTGCTTTTCTATTCCATATCTCAGGGGTTCAAGACCCCTTGTGCTTTAAATTATCATGTTATTGTTCACAACTTGGAAAGGACACAGGCAATAATAGTTAGAGAACACCAAACAGGTGCATTCAGAATTCAGTCCATGCTGGATATTTCACCAAGTGAGCAATCTTCCTGACATCCATTATTTAGAGAAGCTTTCGTGAAATGGCTTTGCATCTGTTACAAACAACTGGCCAGTATGGGGTTTGAACCCATGACCTTGGCGTTATTAGCACCACGCTCTGACCATCTGAGCTAACCAGCCAAGGATATAGTGAGGATCAACTCCATTTATTTTCCAGTGTTCATCTGCACAGGGTGAACAACAGTGGAAGTGCACTAACAAATATCAACAGTATATAGCTTTAAGTAAAAACTGAAATGCTGGATGTGGTGTACACACAATGAAAAAAAAAACTCCAACAATTGACTAAGACAAAAACAAATCTTAATGTATTAAGTTGCTTTTCTATTCCATATCTCAGGGGTTCAAGACCCCTTGTGCTTTAAATTATCATGTTATTGTTCACAACTTGGAAAGGACACAGGCAATAATAGTTAGAGAACACCAAACAGGTGCATTCAGAATTCAGTCCATGCTGGATATTTCACCAAGTGAGCAATCTTCCTGACATCCATTATTTAGAGAAGCTTTCGTGAAATGTCTTTGCATCTGTTACAAACAACTGGCCAGTATGGGGTTTGAACCCATGACCTTGGCGTTATTAGCACCACGCTCTGACCATCTGAGCTAACCGGCCATTTATAGAGTGAGGATAGACTCCATTTTTTATTCCAGTGATCATTTTGCACAGGGAAAACAACAGTAGAAGTGCAGTACGATTAGGTGAATGAGTCATTATGCATTTTTTGGATATTTAGTACACATACACATTGTTAAAAAAAAAAACTTCAATAAAGTAAGATATTTCATAGAACAATCTTTCGGCCAAGTATTTTAATTCAGAGAAGCTTTTATAAATGATTGGATCTCGATGAGTTCAACCTTACATGAGAGAACTAAGACCACGTGGCCTAATGGACAAGGCGTCTGACTTCGAATCAGAAGATTGAGGGTTCGAGTCCCTTCGTGGTTGAAAGTCCCTCAATTTACAAAAATATCTAAAGTGTAGTGCCTTAAGAAAAAACTGAAATGCTATATGTGGTCTACACACAATGACAAATCCTTCACACCAAAACAAGTCATACTGTATGAAGTGCTTTTCTATTCCATATCTCAGGGGTTCAAGACAACTTTTGCTTTAAACTATCATATTATTGTTGTTCACAACTTGGAGAGGATACAGGCAATAATAGTTAGTGAAGAAACAGGTGCAGTTAGAATTCAGTCCATGCTGGATATTTCACCAAGTGAGCAATCTTCCTGACATCCATTATTTAGAGAAGCTTTCGTGAAATGGCTTTGCATCTGTTACAAACAACTGGCCAGTATGGGGCTTGAACCCATGACCTTGGCTTTTTTAGCACCACGCTCTGACCATCTGAGCTAACCGGCCACGTATATAGTGAGGATCAACTCCATTTATTTTCCAGTGTTCATCTGCACAGGGTGAACAACAGTGGAAGTGCAGTAACAAATATCAACAGTATATAGCTTTAAGTAAAAACTGAAATGCTGGATGTGGTGTACACACAATGAAAAAAAAAACTCCAACAACTGACTAAGACAAAAACAAATCTTAATCTATTAAGTTGCTTTTCTATTCCATATCTCAGGGGTTCAAGACCCCTTGTGCTTTAAATTATCATGTTATTGTTCACAACTTGGAAAGGACACAGGCAATAATAGTTAGAGAACACCAAACAGGTGCATTCAGAATTCAGTCCATGCTGGATATTTCACCAAGTGAGCAATCTTCCTGACATCCATTATTTAGAGAAGCTTTCGTGAAATGGCTTTGCATCTGTTACAAACAACTGGCCAGTATGGGGTTTGAACCCATGACCTTGGCGTTATTAGCACCACGCTCTGACCATCTGAGCTAACCAGCCAAGGATATAGTGAGGATCAACTCCATTTATTTTCCAGTGTTCATCTGCACAGGGTGAACAACAGTGGAAGTGCAGTAACAAATATCAACAGTATATAGCTTTAAGTAAAAACTGAAATGCTGGATGTGGTGTACACACAATGAAAAAAAAAACTCCAACAATTGACTAAGACAAAAACAAATCTTAATGTATTAAGTTGCTTTTCTATTCCATATCTCAGGGGTTCAAGACCCCTTGTGCTTTAAATTATCATGTTATTGTTCACAACTTGGAAAGGACACAGGCAATAATAGTTAGAGAACACCAAACAGGTGCATTCAGAATTCAGTCCATGCTGGATATTTCACCAAGTGAGCAATCTTCCTGACATCCATTATTTAGAGAAGCTTTCGTGAAATGGCTTTGCATCTGTTACAAACAACTGGCCAGTATGGGGTTTGAACCCATGACCTTGGCGTAATTAGCACCACGCTCTGACCATCTGAGCTAACCAGCCAAGGATATAGTGAGGATCAACTCCATTTATTTTCCAGTGTTCATCTGCACAGGGTGAACAACAGTGGAAGTGCAGTAACAAATATCAACAGTATATAGCTTTAAGTAAAAACTGAAATGCTGGATGTGGTGTACACACAATGAAAAAAAAAACTCCAACAATTGACTAAGACAAAAACAAATCTTAATGTATTAAGTTGCTTTTCTATTCCATATCTCAGGGGTTCAAGACCCCTTGTGCTTTAAATTATCATGTTATTGTTCACAACTTGGAAAGGACACAGGCAATAATAGTTAGAGAACACCAAACAGGTGCATTCAGAATTCAGTCCATGCTGGATATTTCACCAAGTGAGCAATCTTCCTGACATCCATTATTTAGAGAAGCTTTCGTGAAATGTCTTTGCATCTGTTACAAACAACTGGCCAGTATGGGGTTTGAACCCATGACCTTGGCGTTATTAGCACCACGCTCTGACCATCTGAGCTAACCGGCCATTTATAGAGTGAGGATAGACTCCATTTTTTATTCCAGTGATCATTTTGCACAGGGAAAACAACAGTAGAAGTGCAGTACGATTAGGTGAATGAGTCATTATGCATTTTTTGGATATTTAGTACACATACACATTGTTAAAAAAAAAAACTTCAATAAAGTAAGATATTTCATAGAACAATCTTTCGGCCAAGTATTTTAATTCAGAGAAGCTTTTATAAATGATTGGATCTCGATGAGTTCAACCTTACATGAGAGAACTAAGACCACGTGGCCTAATGGAGAAGGCGTCTGACTTCGAATCAGAAGATTGAGGGTTCGAGTCCCTTCGTGGTTGAAAGTCCCTCAATTTACAAAAATATCTAAAGTGTAGTGCCTTAAGAAAAAACTGAAATGCTATATGTGGTCTACACACAATGACAAATCCTTCACACCAAAACAAGTCATACTGTATGAAGTGCTTTTCTATTCCATATCTCAGGGGTTCAAGACACCTTTTGCTTTAAACTATCATATTATTGTTGTTCACAACTTGGAGAGGATACAGGCAATAATAGTTAGTGAAGAAACAGGTGCAGTTAGAATTCAGTCCATGCTGGATATTTCACCAAGTGAGCAATCTTCCTGACATCCATTATTTAGAGAAGCTTTCGTGAAATGGCTTTGCATCTGTTACAAACAACTGGCCAGTATGGGGCTTGAACCCATGACCTTGGCTTTATTAGCACCACGCTCTGACCATCTGAGCTAACCGGCCACGTATATAGTGAGGATCAACTCCATTTATTTTCCAGTGTTCATCTGCACAGGGTGAACAACAGTGGAAGTGCAGTAACAAATATCAACAGTATATAGCTTTAAGTAAAAACTGAAATGCTGGATGTGGTGTACACACAATGAAAAAAAAAACTCCAACAACTGACTAAGACAAAAACAAATCTTAATCTATTAAGTTGCTTTTCTATTCCATATCTCAGGGGTTCAAGACCCCTTGTGCTTTAAATTATCATGTTATTGTTCACAACTTGGAAAGGACACAGGCAATAATAGTTAGAGAACACCAAACAGGTGCATTCAGAATTCAGTCCATGCTGGATATTTCACCAAGTGAGCAATCTTCCTGACATCCATTATTTAGAGAAGCTTTCGTGAAATGTCTTTGCATCTGTTACAAACAACTGGCCAGTATGGGGTTTGAACCCATGACCTTGGCGTTATTAGCACCACGCTCTGACCATCTGAGCTAACCAGCCAAGGATATAGTGAGGATCAACTCCATTTATTTTCCAGTGTTCATCTGCACAGGGTGAACAACAGTGGAAGTGCAGTAACAAATATCAACAGTATATAGCTTTAAGTAAAAACTGAAATGCTGGATGTGGTGTACACACAATGAAAAAAAAAACTCCAACAATTGACTAAGACAAAAACAAATCTTAATGTATTAAGTTGCTTTTCTATTCCATATCTCAGGGGTTCAAGACCCCTTGTGCTTTAAATTATCATGTTATTGTTCACAACTTGGAAAGGACACAGGCAATAATAGTTAGAGAACACCAAACAGGTGCATTCAGAATTCAGTCCATGCTGGATATTTCACCAAGTGAGCAATCTTCCTGACATCCATTATTTAGAGAAGCTTTCGTGAAATGGCATTGCCACTGTTACAGAAAATTGGCCAGTATGGGGTTTGAACCCATGACCTTGGCGTTATTAGCACCACGCTCTGACCATCTGAGCTAACCGGCCATTTATAGAGTGAGGATAGACTCCATTTTTTATTCCAGTGATCATTTTGCACAGTGAAAACAACAGTAGAAGTGCAGTACGATTAGGTGAATGAGTCACTATGCGTTTTTTGGATATTTAGTACACATACACATGGTTAAAAAAAAAAAACTTCAATAAAGTAAGATATTTCATAGAACAATCTTTCGGCCAAGTATTTTAATTCAGAGAAGCTTTTATAAATGATTGGATCTCGATGAGTTCAACCTTACATGAGAGAACTAAGACCACGTGGCCTAATGGACAAGGCGTCTGACTTCGAATCAGAAGATTGAGGGTTCGAGTCCCTTCGTGGTTGAAAGTCCCTCAATTTACAAAAATATCTAAAGTGTAGTGCCTTAAGAAAAAACTGAAATGCTATATGTGGTCTACACACAATGACAAATCCTTCACACCAAAACAAGTCATACTGTATGAAGTGCTTTTCTATTCCATATCTCAGGGGTTCAAGACACCTTTTGCTTTAAACTATCATATTATTGTTGTTCACAACTTGGAGAGGATACAGGCAATAATAGTTAGTGAAGAAACAGGTGCAGTTAAAATTCAGTCCATGCTGGATATTTCACCAAGTGAGCAATCTTCCTGACATCCATAATTCAGAGAAGCTTTTGTGAAATGGCATTGCCACTGTTACAGAAAAATGGCCAGTATGGGGTTTGAACCAATGACCTTGGCGTTATTAGCACTACGCTCTGACCATCTGAGCTAACCGGCCATTTATAGAGTGAGGATAGACTCCATTTTTTATTCCAGTGATCATTTTGCACAGGGAAAACAACAGTAGAAGTGCAGTACGATTAGGTGAATGAGTCATTATGCGTTTTTTGGATATTTAGTACACATACACATTGTTAAAAAAAAAAACTTCAATAAAGTAAGATATTTCATAGAACAATCTTTCGGCCAAGTATTTTAATTCAGAGAAGCTTTTATAAATGATTGGATCTCGATGAGTTCAACCTTACATGAGAGAACTAAGACCACGTGGCCTAATGGACAAGGCGTCTGACTTCGAATCAGAAGATTGAGGGTTCGAGTCCCTTCGTGGTTGAAAGTCCCTCAATTTACAAAAATATCTAAAGTGTAGTGCCTTAAGAAAAAACTGAAATGCTATATGTGGTCTACACACAATGACAAATCCTTCACACCAAAACAAGTCATACTGTATGATGTGCTTTTCTATTCCATATCTCAGGGGTTCAAGACACCTTTTGCTTTAAACTATCATATTATTGTTGTTCACAACTTGGAGAGGATACAGGCACTAATAGTTATTGAAGAAACAGGTGCAGTTAGAATTCAGTCCATGCTGGATATTTCACCAAGTGAGCAATCTTCCTGACATCCATTATTTAGAGAAGCTTTCGTGAAATGGCTTTGCATCTGTTACAAACAACTGGCCAGTATGGGGCTTGAACCCATGACCTTGGCGTTATTAGCACCACGCTCTGACCATCTGAGCTATCCAGCCACGTATATAGTGAGGATCAACTCCATTTATTTTCCAGTGTTCATCTGCACAGGGTGAACAACAGTGGAAGTGCAGTAACAAATATCAACAGTATATAGCTTTAAGTAAAAACTGAAATGCTGGATGTGGTGTACACACAATGAAAAAAAAAACTCCAACAATTGACTAAGACAAAAACAAATCTTAATGTATTAAGTTGCTTTTCTATTCCATATCTCAGGGGTTCAAGACCCCTTGTGCTTTAAATTATCATGTTATTGTTCACAACTTGGAAAGGACACAGGCAATAATAGTTAGAGAACACCAAACAGGTGCATTTATAATTCAGTCCATGCTGGATATTTCACCAAGTGAGCAATCTTCCTGACATCCATAATTCAGGGAAGCTTTGTGAAATGGCATTGCCACTGTTACAGAAAAATGGCCAGTATGGGGTTTGAACCCATGACCTTGGCGTTATTAGCACCACGCTCTGACCATCTGAGCTAACCAGCCACGTATATAGTGAGGATCAACTCCATTTATTTTCCAGTGTTCATCTGCACAGGGTGAACAACAGTGGAAGTGCAGTAACAAATATCAACAGTATATAGCTTTAAGTAAAAACTGAAATGCTGGATGTGGTGTACACACAATGAAAAAAAAAACTCCAACAATTGACTAAGACAAAAACAAATCTTAATGTATTAAGTTGCTTTTCTATTCCATATCTCAGGGGTTCAAGACCCCTTGTGCTTTAAATTATCATGTTATTGTTCACAACTTGGAAAGGACACAGGCAATAATAGTTAGAGAACACCAAACAGGTGCATTCAGAATTCAGTCCATGCTGGATATTTCACCAAGTGAGCAATCTTCCTGACATCCATTATTTAGAGAAGCTTTCGTGAAATGGCTTTGCATCTGTTACAAACAACTGGCCAGTATGGGGCTTGAACCCATGACCTTGGCGTTATTAGCACCACGCTCTGACCATCTGAGCTAACCGGCCACATATAGAGTGAGGATAGACTCCATTTTTTATTCCAGTGATCATTTTGCACAGGGAAAACAACAGTAGAAGTGCAGTACGATTAGGTGAATGAGTCATTATGCGTTTTTTGGATATTTAGTACACATACACATTGTTAAAAAAAAAAACTTCAATAAAGTAAGATATTTCATAGAACAATCTTTCGGCCAAGTATTTTAATTCAGAGAAGCTTTTATAAATGATTGGATCTCGATGAGTTCAACCTTACATGAGAGAACTAAGACCACGTGGCCTAATGGACAAGGCGTCTGACTTCGAATCAGAAGATTGAGGGTTCGAGTCCCTTCGTGGTTGAAAGTCCCTCAATTTACAAAAATATCTAAAGTGTAGTGACTTAAGAAAAAACTGAAATGCTATATGTGGTCTACACACAATGACAAATCCTTCACACCAAAACAAGTCATACTGTATGAAGTGCTTTTCTATTCCATATCTCAGGGGTTCAAGACAACTTTTGCTTTAAACTATCATATTATTGTTGTTCACAACTTGGAGAGGATACAGGCAATAATAGTTAGTGAAGAAACAGGTGCAGTTAGAATTCAGTCCATGCTGGATATTTCACCAAGTGAGCAATCTTCCTGACATCCATTATTTAGAGAAGCTTTTGTGAAATGGCTTTGCATCTGTTACAAACAACTGGCCAGTATGGGGCTTGAACCCATGACCTTGGCTTTATTAGCACCACGCTCTGACCATCTGAGCTAACCGGCCACGTATATAGTGAGGATCAACTCCATTTATTTTCCAGTGTTCATCTGCACAGGGTGAACAACAGTGGAAGTGCAGTAACAAATATCAACAGTATATAGCTTTAAGTAAAAACTGAAATGCTGGATGTGGTGTACACACAATGAAAAAAAAAACTCCAACAACTGACTAAGACAAAAACAAATCTTAATGTATTAAGTTGCTTTTCTATTCCATATCTCAGGGGTTCAAGACCCCTTGTGCTTTAAATTATCATGTTATTGTTCACAACTTGGAAAGGACACAGGCAATAATAGTTAGAGAACACCAAACAGGTGCATTCAGAATTCAGTCCATGCTGGATATTTCACCAAGTGAGCAATCTTCCTGACATCCATTATTTAGAGAAGCTTTCGTGAAATGGCTTTGCATCTGTTACAAACAACTGGCCAGTATGGGGTTTGAACCCATGACCTTGGCGTTATTAGCACCACGCTCTGACCATCTGAGCTAACCAGCCAAGGATATAGTGAGGATCAACTCCATTTATTTTCCAGTGTTCATCTGCACAGGGTGAACAACAGTGGAAGTGCAGTAACAAATATCAACAGTATATAGCTTTAAGTAAAAACTGAAATGCTGGATGTGGTGTACACACAATGAAAAAAAAAACTCCAACAATTGACTAAGACAAAAACAAATCTTAATGTATTAAGTTGCTTTTCTATTCCATATCTCAGGGGTTCAAGACCCCTTGTGCTTTAAATTATCATGTTATTGTTCACAACTTGGAAAGGACACAGGCAATAATAGTTAGAGAACACCAAACAGGTGCATTCAGAATTCAGTCCATGCTGGATATTTCACCAAGTGAGCAATCTTCCTGACATCCATTATTTAGAGAAGCTTTCGTGAAATGGCTTTGCATCTGTTAGAAACAACTGGCCAGTATGGGGTTTGAACCCATGACCTTGGCGTTATTAGCACCACGCTCTGACCATCTGAGCTAACCAGCCAAGGATATAGTGAGGATCAACTCCATTTATTTTCCAGTGTTCATCTGCACAGGGTGAACAACAGTGGAAGTGCAGTAACAAATATCAACAGTATATAGCTTTAAGTAAAAACTGAAATGCTGGATGTGGTGTACACACAATGAAAAAAAAAACTCCAACAATTGACTAAGACAAAAACAAATCTTAATGTATTAAGTTGCTTTTCTATTCCATATCTCAGGGGTTCAAGACCCCTTGTGCTTTAAATTATCATGTTATTGTTCACAACTTGGAAAGGACACAGGCAATAATAGTTAGAGAACACCAAACAGGTGCATTCAGAATTCAGTCCATGCTGGATATTTCACCAAGTGAGCAATCTTCCTGACATCCATTATTTAGAGAAGCTTTCGTGAAATGTCTTTGCATCTGTTACAAACAACTGGCAAGTATGGGGTTTGAACCCATGACCTTGGCGTTATTAGCACCACGCTCTGACCATCTGAGCTAACCAGCCAAGGATATAGTGAGGATCAACTCCATTTATTTTCCAGTGTTCATCTGCACAGGGTGAACAACAGTGGAAGTGCAGTAACAAATATCAACAGTATATAGCTTTAAGTAAAAACTGAAATGCTGGATGTGGTGTACACACAATGAAAAAAAAAACTCCAACAATTGACTAAGACAAAAACAAATCTTAATGTATTAAGTTGCTTTTCTATTCCATATCTCAGGGGTTCAAGACCCCTTGTGCTTTAAATTATCATGTTATTGTTCACAACTTGGAAAGGACACAGGCAATAATAGTTAGAGAACACCAAACAGGTGCATTCAGAATTCAGTCCATGCTGGATATTTCACCAAGTGAGCAATCTTCCTGACATCCATTATTTAGAGAAGCTTTCGTGAAATGTCTTTGCATCTGTTACAAACAACTGGCCAGTATGGGGTTTGAACCCATGACCTTGGCGTTATTAGCACCACGCTCTGACCATCTGAGCTAACCGGCCATTTATAGAGTGAGGATAGACTCCATTTTTTATTCCAGTGATCATTTTGCACAGGGAAAACAACAGTAGAAGTGCAGTACGATTAGGTGAATGAGTCATTATGCATTTTTTGGATATTTAGTACACATACACATTGTTAAAAAAAAAAACTTCAATAAAGTAAGATATTTCATAGAACAATCTTTCGGCCAAGTATTTTAATTCAGAGAAGCTTTTATAAATGATTGGATCTCGATGAGTTCAACCTTACATGAGAGAACTAAGACCACGTGGCCTAATGGACAAGGCGTCTGACTTCGAATCAGAAGATTGAGGGTTCGAGTCCCTTCGTGGTTGAAAGTCCCTCAATTTACAAAAATATCTAAAGTGTAGTGCCTTAAGAAAAAACTGAAATGCTATATGTGGTCTACACACAATGACAAATCCTTCACACCAAAACAAGTCATACTGTATGAAGTGCTTTTCTATTCCATATCTCAGGGGTTCAAGACAACTTTTGCTTTAAACTATCATATTATTGTTGTTCACAACTTGGAGAGGATACAGGCAATAATAGTTAGTGAAGAAACAGGTGCAGTTAGAATTCAGTCCATGCTGGATATTTCACCAAGTGAGCAATCTTCCTGACATCCATTATTTAGAGAAGCTTTCGTGAAATGGCTTTGCATCTGTTACAAACAACTGGCCAGTATGGGGCTTGAACCCATGACCTTGGCTTTTTTAGCACCACGCTCTGACCATCTGAGCTAACCGGCCACGTATATAGTGAGGATCAACTCCATTTATTTTCCAGTGTTCATCTGCACAGGGTGAACAACAGTGGAAGTGCAGTAACAAATATCAACAGTATATAGCTTTAAGTAAAAACTGAAATGCTGGATGTGGTGTACACACAATGAAAAAAAAAACTCCAACAACTGACTAAGACAAAAACAAATCTTAATCTATTAAGTTGCTTTTCTATTCCATATCTCAGGGGTTCAAGACCCCTTGTGCTTTAAATTATCATGTTATTGTTCACAACTTGGAAAGGACACAGGCAATAATAGTTAGAGAACACCAAACAGGTGCATTCAGAATTCAGTCCATGCTGGATATTTCACCAAGTGAGCAATCTTCCTGACATCCATTATTTAGAGAAGCTTTCGTGAAATGGCTTTGCATCTGTTACAAACAACTGGCCAGTATGGGGTTTGAACCCATGACCTTGGCGTTATTAGCACCACGCTCTGACCATCTGAGCTAACCAGCCAAGGATATAGTGAGGATCAACTCCATTTATTTTCCAGTGTTCATCTGCACAGGGTGAACAACAGTGGAAGTGCAGTAACAAATATCAACAGTATATAGCTTTAAGTAAAAACTGAAATGCTGGATGTGGTGTACACACAATGAAAAAAAAAACTCCAACAATTGACTAAGACAAAAACAAATCTTAATGTATTAAGTTGCTTTTCTATTCCATATCTCAGGGGTTCAAGACCCCTTGTGCTTTAAATTATCATGTTATTGTTCACAACTTGGAAAGGACACAGGCAATAATAGTTAGAGAACACCAAACAGGTGCATTCAGAATTCAGTCCATGCTGGATATTTCACCAAGTGAGCAATCTTCCTGACATCCATTATTTAGAGAAGCTTTCGTGAAATGGCTTTGCATCTGTTACAAACAACTGGCCAGTATGGGGTTTGAACCCATGACCTTGGCGTAATTAGCACCACGCTCTGACCATCTGAGCTAACCAGCCAAGGATATAGTGAGGATCAACTCCATTTATTTTCCAGTGTTCATCTGCACAGGGTGAACAACAGTGGAAGTGCAGTAACAAATATCAACAGTATATAGCTTTAAGTAAAAACTGAAATGCTGGATGTGGTGTACACACAATGAAAAAAAAAACTCCAACAATTGACTAAGACAAAAACAAATCTTAATGTATTAAGTTGCTTTTCTATTCCATATCTCAGGGGTTCAAGACCCCTTGTGCTTTAAATTATCATGTTATTGTTCACAACTTGGAAAGGACACAGGCAATAATAGTTAGAGAACACCAAACAGGTGCATTCAGAATTCAGTCCATGCTGGATATTTCACCAAGTGAGCAATCTTCCTGACATCCATTATTTAGAGAAGCTTTCGTGAAATGTCATTGCATCTGTTACAAACAACTGGCCAGTATGGGGTTTGAACCCATGACCTTGGCGTTATTAGCACCACGCTCTGACCATCTGAGCTAACCGGCCATTTATAGAGTGAGGATAGACTCCATTTTTTATTCCAGTGATCATTTTGCACAGGGAAAACAACAGTAGAAGTGCAGTACGATTAGGTGAATGAGTCATTATGCATTTTTTGGATATTTAGTACACATACACATTGTTAAAAAAAAAAACTTCAATAAAGTAAGATATTTCATAGAACAATCTTTCAGCCAAGTATTTTAATTCAGAGAAGCTTTTATAAATGATTGGATCTCGATGAGTTCAACCTTACATGAGAGAACTAAGACCACGTGGCCTAATGGACAAGGCGTCTGACTTCGAATCAGAAGATTGAGGGTTCGAGTCCCTTCGTGGTTGAAAGTCCCTCAATTTACAAAAATATCTAAAGTGTAGTGCCTTAAGAAAAAACTGAAATGCTATATGTGGTCTACACACAATGACAAATCCTTCACACCAAAACAAGTCATACTGTATGAAGTGCTTTTCTATTCCATATCTCAGGGGTTCAAGACACCTTTTGCTTTAAACTATCATATTATTGTTGTTCACAACTTGGAGAGGATACAGGCAATAATAGTTAGTGAAGAAACAGGTGCAGTTAGAATTCAGTCCATGCTGGATATTTCACCAAGTGAGCAATCTTCCTGACATCCATTATTTAGAGAAGCTTTCGTGAAATGGCTTTGCATCTGTTACAAACAACTGGCCAGTATGGGGCTTGAACCCATGACCTTGGCTTTATTAGCACCACGCTCTGACCATCTGAGCTAACCGGCCACGTATATAGTGAGGATCAACTCCATTTATTTTCCAGTGTTCATCTGCACAGGGTGAACAACAGTGGAAGTGCAGTAACAAATATCAACAGTATATAGCTTTAAGTAAAAACTGAAATGCTGGATGTGGTGTACACACAATGAAAAAAAAAACTCCAACAACTGACTAAGACAAAAACAAATCTTAATCTATTAAGTTGCTTTTCTATTCCATATCTCAGGGGTTCAAGACCCCTTGTGCTTTAAATTATCATGTTATTGTTCACAACTTGGAAAGGACACAGGCAATAATAGTTAGAGAACACCAAACAGGTGCATTCAGAATTCAGTCCATGCTGGATATTTCACCAAGTGAGCAATCTTCCTGACATCCATTATTTAGAGAAGCTTTCGTGAAATGTCTTTGCATCTGTTACAAACAACTGGCCAGTATGGGGTTTGAACCCATGACCTTGGCGTTATTAGCACCACGCTCTGACCATCTGAGCTAACCGGCCATTTATAGAGTGAGGATAGACTCCATTTTTTATTCCAGTGATCATTTTGCACAGGGAAAACAACAGTAGAAGTGCAGTACGATTAGGTGAATGAGTCATTATGCATTTTTTGGATATTTAGTACACATACACATTGTTAAAAAAAAAAACTTCAATAAAGTAAGATATTTCATAGAACAATCTTTCGGCCAAGTATTTTAATTCAGAGAAGCTTTTATAAATGATTGGATCTCGATGAGTTCAACCTTACATGAGAGAACTAAGACCACGTGGCCTAATGGACAAGGCGTCTGACTTCGAATCAGAAGATTGAGGGTTCGAGTCCCTTCGTGGTTGAAAGTCCCTCAATTTACAAAAATATCTAAAGTGTAGTGCCTTAAGAAAAAACTGAAATGCTATATGTGGTCTACACACAATGACAAATCCTTCACACCAAAACAAGTCATACTGTATGAAGTGCTTTTCTATTCCATATCTCAGGGGTTCAAGACACCTTTTGCTTTAAACTATCATATTATTGTTGTTCACAACTTGGAGAGGATACAGGCAATAATAGTTAGTGAAGAAACAGGTGCAGTTAGAATTCAGTCCATGCTGGATATTTCACCAAGTGAGCAATCTTCCTGACATCCATTATTTAGAGAAGCTTTCGTGAAATGGCTTTGCATCTGTTACAAACAACTGGCCAGTATGGGGCTTGAACCCATGACCTTGGCTTTATTAGCACCACGCTCTGACCATCTGAGCTAACCGGCCACGTATATAGTGAGGATCAACTCCATTTATTTTCCAGTGTTCATCTGCACAGGGTGAACAACAGTGGAAGTGCAGTAACAAATATCAACAGTATATAGCTTTAAGTAAAAACTGAAATGCTGGATGTGGTGTACACACAATGAAAAAAAAAACTCCAACAACTGACTAAGACAAAAACAAATCTTAATCTATTAAGTTGCTTTTCTATTCCATATCTCAGGGGTTCAAGACCCCTTGTGCTTTAAATTATCATGTTATTGTTCACAACTTGGAAAGGACACAGGCAATAATAGTTAGAGAACACCAAACAGGTGCATTCAGAATTCAGTCCATGCTGGATATTTCACCAAGTGAGCAATCTTCCTGACATCCATTATTTAGAGAAGCTTTCGTGAAATGGCTTTGCATCTGTTACAAACAACTGGCCAGTATGGGGTTTGAACCCATGACCTTGGCGTTATTAGCACCACGCTCTGACCATCTGAGCTAACCAGCCAAGGATATAGTGAGGATCAACTCCATTTATTTTCCAGTGTTCATCTGCACAGGGTGAACAACAGTGGAAGTGCAGTAACAAATATCAACAGTATATAGCTTTAAGTAAAAACTGAAATGCTGGATGTGGTGTACACACAATGAAAAAAAAAACTCCAACAATTGACTAAGACAAAAACAAATCTTAATGTATTAAGTTGCTTTTCTATTCCATATCTCAGGGGTTCAAGACCCCTTGTGCTTTAAATTATCATGTTATTGTTCACAACTTGGAAAGGACACAGGCAATAATAGTTAGAGAACACCAAACAGGTGCATTCAGAATTCAGTCCATGCTGGATATTTCACCAAGTGAGCAATCTTCCTGACATCCATTATTTAGAGAAGCTTTCGTGAAATGGCATTGCCACTGTTACAGAAAAATGGCCAGTATGGGGTTTGAACCCATGACCTTGGCGTTATTAGCACCACGCTCTGACCATCTGAGCTAACCGGCCATTTATAGAGTGAGGATAGACTCCATTTTTTATTCCAGTGATCATTTTGCACAGTGAAAACAACAGTAGAAGTGCAGTACGATTAGGTGAATGAGTCACTATGCGTTTTTTGGATATTTAGTACACATACACATGGTTAAAAAAAAAAAACTTCAATAAAGTAAGATATTTCATAGAACAATCTTTCGGCCAAGTATTTTAATTCAGAGAAGCTTTTATAAATGATTGGATCTCGATGAGTTCAACCTTACATGAGAGAACTAAGACCACGTGGCCTAATGGACAAGGCGTCTGACTTCGAATCAGAAGATCGAGGGTTCGAGTCCCTTCGTGGTTGAAAGTCCCTCAATTTACAAAAATATCTAAAGTGTAGTGCCTTAAGAAAAAACTGAAATGCTATATGTGGTCTACAAACAATGACAAATCCTTCACACCAAAACAAGTCATACTGTATGAAGTGCTTTTCTATTCCATATCTCAGGGGTTCAAGACACCTTTTGCTTTAAACTATCATATTATTGTTGTTCACAACTTGGAGAGGATACAGGCAATAATAGTTAGTGAAGAAACAGGTGCAGTTAAAATTCAGTCCATGCTGGATATTTCACCAAGTGAGCAATCTTCCTGACATCCATAATTCAGAGAAGCTTTTGTGAAATGGCATTGCCACTGTTACAGAAAAATGGCCAGTATGGGGTTTGAACCAATGACCTTGGCGTTATTAGCACTACGCTCTGACCATCTGAGCTAACCGGCCATTTATAGAGTGAGGATAGACTCCATTTTTTATTCCAGTGATCATTTTGCACAGGGAAAACAACAGTAGAAGTGCAGTACGATTAGGTGAATGAGTCATTATGCGTTTTTTGGATATTTAGTACACATACACATTGTTAAAAAAAAAAACTTCAATAAAGTAAGATATTTCATAGAACAATCTTTCGGCCAAGTATTTTAATTCAGAGAAGCTTTTATAAATGATTGGATCTCGATGAGTTCAACCTTACATGAGAGAACTAAGACCACGTGGCCTAATGGACAAGGCGTCTGACTTCGAATCAGAAGATTGAGGGTTCGAGTCCCTTCGTGGTTGAAAGTCCCTCAATTTACAAAAATATCTAAAGTGTAGTGCCTTAAGAAAAAACTGAAATGCTATATGTGGTCTACACACAATGACAAATCCTTCACACCAAAACAAGTCATACTGTATGATGTGCTTTTCTATTCCATATCTCAGGGGTTCAAGACACCTTTTGCTTTAAACTATCATATTATTGTTGTTCACAACTTGGAGAGGATACAGGCACTAATAGTTATTGAAGAAACAGGTGCAGTTAGAATTCAGTCCATGCTGGATATTTCACCAAGTGAGCAATCTTCCTGACATCCATTATTTAGAGAAGCTTTCGTGAAATGGCTTTGCATCTGTTACAAACAACTGGCCAGTATGGGGCTTGAACCCATGACCTTGGCGTTATTAGCACCACGCTCTGACCATCTGAGCTAACCGGCCACATATATAGTGAGGATCAACTCCATTTATTTTTCAGTGTTCATCTGCACAGGTTGAACAACAGTGGAAGTGCAGTAACAAATATCAACAGTATAGTGCTTTAAGTAAAAACTGAAATGCTGGATGTCGTGTACACACAATGAAAAAAAAAACTCCAACAATTGACTAAGACAAAAACAAATCTTAATTTATTAAGTTGCTTTTCTATTCCATATCTCAGGGGTTCAAGACCCCTTGTGCTTTAAACTATCATGTTATTGTTCACAACTTGGAAAGGACACAGGCAATAATAGTTAGAGAACACCAAACAGGTGCATTCAGAATTCAGTCCATGCTGGATATTTCACCAAGTGAGCAATCTTCCTGACATCCATTATTCAGAGAAGCTTTTGTGAAATGGCTTTGCATCTGTTATAAACAACTGGCCAGTATGGGGCTTGAACCCATGACCTTGGCGTTATTAGCACCACGCTCTGACCATCTGAGCTAACCGGCCATTTATAGAGTGAGGATAGACTCCATTTTTTATTCCAGTGATCATTTTGCACAGGGAAAACAACAGTAGAAGTGCAGTACGATTAGGTGAATGAGTCATTATGCGTTTTTTGGATATTTAGTACACATACACATTGTTAAAAAAAAAAACTTCAATAAAGTAAGATATTTCATAGAACAATCTTTCGGCCAAGTATTTTAATTCAGAGAAGCTTTTATAAATGATTGGATCTCGATGAGTTCAACCTTACATGAGAGAACTAAGACCACGTGGCCTAATGGACAAGGCGTCTGACTTCGAATCAGAAGATTGAGGGTTCGAGTCCCTTCGTGGTTGAAAGTCCCTCAATTTACAAAAATATCTAAAGTGTAGTGCCTTAAGAAAAAACTGAAATGCTATATGTGGTCTACACACAATGACAAATCCTTCACACCAAAACAAGTCATACTGTATGAAGTGCTTTTCTATTCCATATCTCAGGGGTTCAAGACACCTTTTGCTTTAAACTATCATATTATTGTTGTTCACAACTTGGAGAGGATACAGGCAATAATAGTTAGTGAAGAAACAGGTGCAGTTAGAATTCAGTCCATGCTGGATATTTCACCAAGTGAGCAATCTTCCTGACATCCATTATTTAGAGAAGCTTTCGTGAAATGGCTTTGCATCTGTTACAAACAACTGGCCAGTATGGGGCTTGAACCCATGACCTTGGCGTTATTAGCACCACGCTCTGACCATCTGAGCTAACCGGCCACGTATATAGTGAGGATCAACTCCATTTATTTTCCAGTGTTCATCTGCACAGGGTGAACAACAGTGGAAGTGCAGTAACAAATATCAACAGTATATAGCTTTAAGTAAAAACTGAAATGCTGGATGTGGTGTACACACAATGAAAAAAAAACTCCAACAATTGACTAAGACAAAAACAAATCTTAATGTATTAAGTTGCTTTTCTATTCCATATCTCAGGGGTTCAAGACCCCTTGTGCTTTAAATTATCATGTTATTGTTCACAACTTGGAAAGGACACAGGCAATAATAGTTAGAGAACACCAAACAGGTGCATTCAGAATTCAGTCCATGCTGGATATTTCACCAAGTGAGCAATCTTCCTGACATCCATTATTTAGAGAAGCTTTCGTGAAATGGCTTTGCATCTGTTACAAACAACTGGCCAGTATGGGGCTTGAACCCATGACCTTGGCGTTATTAGCACCACGGTCTGACCATCTGAGCTAACCGGCCACGTATATAGTGAGGATCAACTCCATTTATTTTCCAGTGTTCATCTGCACAGGTTGAACAACAGTGGAAGTGCAGTAACAAATATCAACAGTATATAGCTTTAAGTAAAAACTGAAATGCTGGATGTGGTGTACACACAATGAAAAAAAAAACTCCAACAATTGACAAAGACAAAAACAAATCTTAATGTATGAAGTTGCTTTTCTATTCCATATCTCAGGGGTTCAAGACCCCTTGTGCTTTAAACTATCATGTTATTGTTCACAACTTGGAAAGGACACAGGCAATAATAGTTAGAGAACACCAAACAGGTGCATTTAGAATTCAGTCCATGCTGGATATTTCACCAAGTGAGCAATCTTCCTGACATCCATAATTCAGAGAAGCTTTTGTGAAATGGCATTGCCACTGTTACAGAAAAATGGCCAGTATGGGGTTTGAACCCATGACCTTGGCGTTATTAGCACCACGCTCTGACCATCTGAGCTAACCGGCCATTTATAGAGTGAGGATAGACTCCATTTTTTATTCCAGTGATCATTTTGCACAGTGAAAACAACAGTAGAAGTGCAGTACGATTAGGTGAATGAGTCACTATGCGTTTTTTGGATATTTAGTACACATACACATGGTTAAAAAAAAAAAACTTCAATAAAGTAAGATATTTCATAGAACAATCTTTCGGCCAAGTATTTTAATTCAGAGAAGCTTTTATAAATGATTGGATCTCGATGAGTTCAACCTTACATGAGAGAACTAAGACCACGTGGCCTAATGGACAAGGCGTCTGACTTCGAATCAGAAGATCGAGGGTTCGAGTCCCTTCGTGGTTGAAAGTCCCTCAATTTACAAAAATATCTAAAGTGTAGTGCCTTAAGAAAAAACTGAAATGCTATATGTGGTCTACACACAATGACAAATCCTTCACACCAAAACAAGTCATACTGTATGAAGTGCTTTTCTATTCCATATCTCAGGGGTTCAAGACACCTTTTGCTTTAAACTATCATATTATTGTTGTTCACAACTTGGAGAGGATACAGGCAATAATAGTTAGTGAAGAAACAGGTGCAGTTAAAATTCAGTCCATGCTGGATATTTCACCAAGTGAGCAATCTTCCTGACATCCATAATTCAGAGAAGCTTTTGTGAAATGGCATTGCCACTGTTACAGAAAAATGGCCAGTATGGGGTTTGAACCAATGACCTTGGCGTTATTAGCACTACGCTCTGACCATCTGAGCTAACCGGCCATTTATAGAGTGAGGATAGACTCCATTTTTTATTCCAGTGATCATTTTGAACAGGGAAAACAACAGTAGAAGTGCAGTACGATTAGGTGAATGAGTCATTATGCGTTTTTTGGATATTTAGTACACATACACATTGTTAAAAAAAAAAACTTCAATAAAGTAAGATATTTCATAGAACAATCTTTCGGCCAAGTATTTTAATTCAGAGAAGCTTTTATAAATGATTGGATCTCGATGAGTTCAACCTTACATGAGAGAACTAAGACCACGTGGCCTAATGGACAAGGCGTCTGACTTCGAATCAGAAGATTGAGGGTTCGAGTCCCTTCGTGGTTGAAAGTCCCTCAATTTACAAAAATATCTAAAGTGTAGTGCCTTAAGAAAAAACTGAAATGCTATATGTGGTCTACACACAATGACAAATCCTTCACACCAAAACAAGTCATACTGTATGATGTGCTTTTCTATTCCATATCTCAGGGGTTCAAGACACCTTTTGCTTTAAACTATCATATTATTGTTGTTCACAACTTGGAGAGGATACAGGCAATAATAGTTATTGAAGAAACAGGTGCAGTTAGAATTCAGTCCATGCTGGATATTTCACCAAGTGAGCAATCTTCCTGACATCCATTATTTAGAGAAGCTTTCGTGAAATGGCTTTGCATCTGTTACAAACAACTGGCCAGTATGGGGCTTGAACCCATGACCTTGGCGTTATTAGCACCACGCTCTGACCATCTGAGCTAACCGGCCACATATATAGTGAGGATCAACTCCATTTATTTTTCAGTGTTCATCTGCACAGGTTGAACAACAGTGGAAGTGCAGTAACAAATATCAACAGTATAGTGCTTTAAGTAAAAACTGAAATGCTGGATGTCGTGTACACACAATGAAAAAAAAAACTCCAACAATTGACTAAGACAAAAACAAATCTTAATGTATTAAGTTGCTTTTCTATTCCATATCTCAGGGGTTCAAGACCCCTTGTGCTTTAAACTATCATGTTATTGTTCACAACTTGGAAAGGACACAGGCAATAATAGTTAGAGAACACCAAACAGGTGCATTTAGAATTCAGTCCATGCTGGATATTTCACCAAGTGAGCAATCTTCATGACATCCATAATTCAGAGAAGCTTTTGTGAAATGGCATTGCCACTGTTACAGAAAAATGGCCAGTATGGGGTTTGAACCCATGACCTTGGCGTTATTAGCACCACGCTCTGACCATCTGAGCTAACCGGCCAACTATATAGTGAGGATCAACTCCATTTATTATCCAGTGTTCAGCTGCACAGGGTGAACAACAGTGGAAGTGCAGTAACAAATATCAACAGTATAGTGCTTTAAGTAAAAACTGAAATGCTGGATGTCGTGTACACACAATGAAAAAAAAAACTCCAACAATTGACTAAGACAAAAACAAATCTTAATTTATTAAGTTGCTTTTCTATTCCATATCTCAGGGGTTCAAGACCCCTTGTGCTTTAAACTATCATGTTATTGTTCACAACTTGGAAAGGACACAGGCAATAATAGTTAGAGAACACCAAACAGGTGCATTCAGAATTCAGTCCATGCTGGATATTTCACCAAGTGAGCAATCTTCCTGACATCCATTATTCAGAGAAGCTTTTGTGAAATGGCTTTGCATCTGTTATAAACAACTGGCCAGTATGGGGCTTGAACCCATGACCTTGGCGTTATTAGCACCACGCTCTGACCATCTGAGCTAACCGGCCATTTATAGAGTGAGGATAGACTCCATTTTTTATTCCAGTGATCATTTTGCACAGGGAAAACAACAGTAGAAGTGCAGTACGATTAGGTGAATGAGTCATTATGCGTTTTTTGGATATTTAGTACACATACACATTGTTAAAAAAAAAAACTTCAATAAAGTAAGATATTTCATAGAACAATCTTTCGGCCAAGTATTTTAATTCAGAGAAGCTTTTATAAATGATTGGATCTCGATGAGTTCAACCTTACATGAGAGAACTAAGACCACGTGGCCTAATGGACAAGGCGTCTGACTTCGAATCAGAAGATTGAGGGTTCGAGTCCCTTCGTGGTTGAAAGTCCCTCAATTTACAAAAATATCTAAAGTGTAGTGCCTTAAGAAAAAACTGAAATGCTATATGTGGTCTACACACAATGACAAATCCTTCACACCAAAACAAGTCATACTGTATGAAGTGCTTTTCTATTCCATATCTCAGGGGTTCAAGACACCTTTTGCTTTAAACTATCATATTATTGTTGTTCACAACTTGGAGAGGATACAGGCAATAATAGTTAGTGAAGAAACAGGTGCAGTTAGAATTCAGTCCATGCTGGATATTTCACCAAGTGAGCAATCTTCCTGACATCCATTATTTAGAGAAGCTTTCGTGAAATGGCTTTGCATCTGTTACAAACAACTGGCCAGTATGGGGCTTGAACCCATGACCTTGGCGTTATTAGCACCACGCTCTGACCATCTGAGCTAACCGGCCACGTATATAGTGAGGATCAACTCCATTTATTTTCCAGTGTTCATCTGCACAGGGTGAACAACAGTGGAAGTGCAGTAACAAATATCAACAGTATATAGCTTTAAGTAAAAACTGAAATGCTGGATGTGGTGTACACACAATGAAAAAAAAACTCCAACAATTGACTAAGACAAAAACAAATCTTAATGTATTAAGTTGCTTTTCTATTCCATATCTCAGGGGTTCAAGACCCCTTGTGCTTTAAATTATCATGTTATTGTTCACAACTTGGAAAGGACACAGGCAATAATAGTTAGAGAACACCAAACAGGTGCATTCAGAATTCAGTCCATGCTGGATATTTCACCAAGTGAGCAATCTTCCTGACATCCATTATTTAGAGAAGCTTTCGTGAAATGGCTTTGCATCTGTTACAAACAACTGGCCAGTATGGGGCTTGAACCCATGACCTTGGCGTTATTAGCACCACGGTCTGAGCATCTGAGCTAACCGGCCACGTATATAGTGAGGATCAACTCCATTTATTTTCCAGTGTTCATCTGCACAGGTTGAACAACAGTGGAAGTGCAGTAACAAATATCAACAGTATATAGCTTTAAGTAAAAACTGAAATGCTGGATGTGGTGTACACACAATGAAAAAAAAAACTCCAACAATTGACAAAGACAAAAACAAATCTTAATGTATGAAGTTGCTTTTCTATTCCATATCTCAGGGGTTCAAGACCCCTTGTGCTTTAAACTATCATGTTATTGTTCACAACTTGGAAAGGACACAGGCAATAATAGTTAGAGAACACCAAACAGGTGCATTTAGAATTCAGTCCATGCTGGATATTTCACCAAGTGAGCAATCTTCCTGACATCCATAATTCAGAGAAGCTTTTGTGAAATGGCATTGCCACTGTTACAGAAAAATGGCCAGTATGGGGTTTGAACCCATGACCTTGGCGTTATTAGCACCACGCTCTGACCATCTGAGCTAACCGGCCATTTATAGAGTGAGGATAGACTCCATTTTTTATTCCAGTGATCATTTTGCACAGTGAAAACAACAGTAGAAGTGCAGTACGATTAGGTGAATGAGTCACTATGCGTTTTTTGGATATTTAGTACACATACACATGGTTAAAAAAAAAAAACTTCAATAAAGTAAGATATTTCATAGAACAATCTTTCGGCCAAGTATTTTAATTCAGAGAAGCTTTTATAAATGATTGGATCTCGATGAGTTCAACCTTACATGAGAGAACTAAGACCACGTGGCCTAATGGACAAGGCGTCTGACTTCGAATCAGAAGATCGAGGGTTCGAGTCCCTTCGTGGTTGAAAGTCCCTCAATTTACAAAAATATCTAAAGTGTAGTGCCTTAAGAAAAAACTGAAATGCTATATGTGGTCTACACACAATGACAAATCCTTCACACCAAAACAAGTCATACTGTATGAAGTGCTTTTCTATTCCATATCTCAGGGGTTCAAGACACCTTTTGCTTTAAACTATCATATTATTGTTGTTCACAACTTGGAGAGGATACAGGCAATAATAGTTAGTGAAGAAACAGGTGCAGTTAAAATTCAGTCCATGCTGGATATTTCACCAAGTGAGCAATCTTCCTGACATCCATAATTCAGAGAAGCTTTTGTGAAATGGCATTGCCACTGTTACAGAAAAATGGCCAGTATGGGGTTTGAACCAATGACCTTGGCGTTATTAGCACTACGCTCTGACCATCTGAGCTAACCGGCCATTTATAGAGTGAGGATAGACTCCATTTTTTATTCCAGTGATCATTTTGAACAGGGAAAACAACAGTAGAAGTGCAGTACGATTAGGTGAATGAGTCATTATGCGTTTTTTGGATATTTAGTACACATACACATTGTTAAAAAAAAAAACTTCAATAAAGTAAGATATTTCATAGAACAATCTTTCGGCCAAGTATTTTAATTCAGAGAAGCTTTTATAAATGATTGGATCTCGATGAGTTCAACCTTACATGAGAGAACTAAGACCACGTGGCCTAATGGACAAGGCGTCTGACTTCGAATCAGAAGATTGAGGGTTCGAGTCCCTTCGTGGTTGAAAGTCCCTCAATTTACAAAAATATCTAAAGTGTAGTGCCTTAAGAAAAAACTGAAATGCTATATGTGGTCTACACACAATGACAAATCCTTCACACCAAAACAAGTCATACTGTATGATGTGCTTTTCTATTCCATATCTCAGGGGTTCAAGACACCTTTTGCTTTAAACTATCATATTATTGTTGTTCACAACTTGGAGAGGATACAGGCAATAATAGTTATTGAAGAAACAGGTGCAGTTAGAATTCAGTCCATGCTGGATATTTCACCAAGTGAGCAATCTTCCTGACATCCATTATTTAGAGAAGCTTTCGTGAAATGGCTTTGCATCTGTTACAAACAACTGGCCAGTATGGGGCTTGAACCCATGACCTTGGCGTTATTAGCACCACGCTCTGACCATCTGAGCTAACCGGCCACATATATAGTGAGGATCAACTCCATTTATTTTTCAGTGTTCATCTGCACAGGTTGAACAACAGTGGAAGTGCAGTAACAAATATCAACAGTATAGTGCTTTAAGTAAAAACTGAAATGCTGGATGTCGTGTACACACAATGAAAAAAAAAACTCCAACAATTGACTAAGACAAAAACAAATCTTAATGTATTAAGTTGCTTTTCTATTCCATATCTCAGGGGTTCAAGACCCCTTGTGCTTTAAACTATCATGTTATTGTTCACAACTTGGAAAGGACACAGGCAATAATAGTTAGAGAACACCAAACAGGTGCATTTAGAATTCAGTCCATGCTGGATATTTCACCAAGTGAGCAATCTTCATGACATCCATAATTCAGAGAAGCTTTTGTGAAATGGCATTGCCACTGTTACAGAAAAATGGCCAGTATGGGGTTTGAACCCATGACCTTGGCATTATTAGCACCACGCTCTGACCATCTGAGCTAACCGGCCAACTATATAGTGAGGATCAACTCCATTTATTTTCCAGTGTTCAGCTGCACAGGGTGAACAACAGTGGAAGTGCAGTAACAAATATCAACAGTATATAGCTTTAAGTAAAAACTGAAATGCTGGATGTGGTGTACACACAATGAAAAAAAAAACTCCAACAATTGACTAAGACAAAAACAAATCTTAATGTATGAAGTTGCTTTTCTATTCCATATCTCAGGGGTTCAAGACCCCTTGTGCTTTAAACTATCATGTTATTGTTCACAACTTGGAAAGGACACAGGCAATAATAGTTAGAGAACACCAAACAGGTGCATTTAGAATTCAGTCCATGCTGGATATTTCACCAAGTGAGCAATCTTCCTGACATCCATAATTCAGAGAAGCTTTCGTGAAATGGCTTTGCATCTGTTACAAACAACTGGCCAGTATGGGGCTTGAACCCATGACCTTGGCGTTATTAGCACCACGCTCTGACCATCTGAGCTAACCGGCCACATATATAGTGAGGATCAACTCCATTTATTTTTCAGTGTTCATCTGCACAGGTTGAACAACAGTGGAAGTGCAGTAACAAATATCAACAATATTTGGATATTTCACCAAGTGAGCAATCTTCCTGACATCCATAATTCAGAGAAGCTTTTGTGAAATGGCATTGCCACTGTTACAGAAAAATGGCCAGTATGGGGTTTGAACCAATGACCTTGGCGTTATTAGCACTACGCTCTGACCATCTGAGCTAACCGGCCATTTATGAGTGAGGATAGACTCCATTTTTTATTCCAGTGATCATTTTGCACAGGGAAAACAACAGTAGAAGTGCAGTACGATTAGGTGAATGAGTCATTATGCGTTTTTTGGATATTTAGTACACATACACATTGTTAAAAAAAAAAACTTCAATAAAGTAAGATATTTCATAGAACAATCTTTCGGCCAAGTATTTTAATTCAGAGAAGCTTTTATAAATGATTGGATCTCGATGAGTTCAACCTTACATGAGAGAACTAAGACCACGTGGCCTAATGGACAAGGCGTCTGACTTCGAATCAGAAGATTGAGGGTTCGAGTCCCTTCGTGGTTGAAAGTCCCTCAATTTACAAAAATATCTAAAGTGTAGTGCCTTAAAAAAAAACTGAAATGCTATATGTGGTCTACACACAATGACAAATCCTTCACACCAAAACAAGTCATACTGTATGATGTGCTTTTCTATTCCATATCTCAGGGGTTCAAGACACCTTTTGCTTTAAACTATCATATTATTGTTGTTCACAACTTGGAGAGGATACAGGCAATAATAGTTAGTGAAGAAACAGGTGCAGTAAGAATTCAGTCCATGCTGGATATTTCACCAAGTGAGCAATCTTCCTGACATCCATTACTTAGAGAAGCTTTCGTGAAATGGCTTTGCATCTGTTACAAACAACTGGCCAGTATGGGGCTTGAACCCATGACCTTGGCGTTATTAGCACCACGCTCTGACCATCTGAGCTAACCGGCCACATATATAGTGAGGATCAACTCCATTTATTTTTCAGTGTTCATCTGCACAGGTTGAACAACAGTGGAAGTGCAGTAACAAATATCAACAGTATAGTGCTTTAAGTAAAAACTGAAATGCTGGATGTCGTGTACACACAATGAAAAAAAAAACTCCAACAATTGACTAAGACAAAAACAAATCTTAATGTATTAAGTTGCTTTTCTATTCCATATCTCAGGGGTTCAAGACCCCTTGTGCTTTAAACTATCATGTTATTGTTCACAACTTGGAAAGGACACAGGCAATAATAGTTAGAGAACACCAAACAGGTGCATTCAGAATTCAGTCCATGCTGGATATTTCACCAAGTGAGCAATCTTCCTGACATCCATAATTCAGAGAAGCTTTCGTGAAATGGCTTTGCATCTGTTACAAACAACTGGCCAGTATGGGGCTTGAACCCATGACCTTGGCGTTATTAGCACCACGGTCTGACCATCTGAGCTAACCGGCCACGTATATAGTGAGGATCAACTCCATTTATTTTCCAGTGTTCATCTGCACAGGGTGAACAACAGTGGAAGTGCAGTAACAAATATCAACAGTATATAGCTTTAAGTAAAAACTGAAATGCTGGATGTGGTGTACACACAATGAAAAAAAAAACTCCAACAATTGACAAAGACAAAAACAAATCTTAATGTATGAAGTTGCTTTTCTATTCCATATCTCAGGGGTTCAAGACCCCTTGTGCTTTAAACTATCATGTTATTGTTCACAACTTGGAAAGGACACAGGCAATAATAGTTAGAGAACACCAAACAGGTGCATTTAGAATTCAGTCCATGCTGGATATTTCACCAAGTGAGCAATCTTCCTGACATCCATAATTCAGAGAAGCTTTTGTGAAATGGCATTGCCACTGTTACAGAAAAATGGCCAGTATGGGGTTTGAACCCATGACCTTGGCGTTATTAGCACCACGCTCTGACCATCTGAGCTAACCGGCCATTTATAGAGTGAGGATAGACTCCATTTTTTATTCCAGTGATCATTTTGCACAGTGAAAACAACAGTAGAAGTGCAGTACGATTAGGTGAATGAGTCACTATGCGTTTTTTGGATATTTAGTACACATACACATGGTTAAAAAAAAAAAACTTCAATAAAGTAAGATATTTCATAGAACAATCTTTCGGCCAAGTATTTTAATTCAGAGAAGCTTTTATAAATGATTGGATCTCGATGAGTTCAACCTTACATGAGAGAACTAAGACCACGTGGCCTAATGGACAAGGCGTCTGACTTCGAATCAGAAGATCGAGGGTTCGAGTCCCTTCGTGGTTGAAAGTCCCTCAATTTACAAAAATATCTAAAGTGTAGTGCCTTAAGAAAAAACTGAAATGCTATATGTGGTCTACACACAATGACAAATCCTTCACACCAAAACAAGTCATACTGTATGAAGTGCTTTTCTATTCCATATCTCAGGGGTTCAAGACACCTTTTGCTTTAAACTATCATATTATTGTTGTTCACAACTTGGAGAGGATACAGGCAATAATAGTTAGTGAAGAAACAGGTGCAGTTAAAATTCAGTCCATGCTGGATATTTCACCAAGTGAGCAATCTTCCTGACATCCATAATTCAGAGAAGCTTTTGTGAAATGGCATTGCCACTGTTACAGAAAAATGGCCAGTATGGGGTTTGAACCAATGACCTTGGCGTTATTAGCACTACGCTCTGACCATCTGAGCTAACCGGCCATTTATAGAGTGAGGATAGACTCCATTTTTTATTCCAGTGATCATTTTGCACAGGGAAAACAACAGTAGAAGTGCAGTACGATTAGGTGAATGAGTCATTATGCGTTTTTTGGATATTTAGTACACATACACATTGTTAAAAAAAAAAACTTCAATAAAGTAAGATATTTCATAGAACAATCTTTCGGCCAAGTATTTTAATTCAGAGAAGCTTTTATAAATGATTGGATCTCGATGAGTTCAACCTTACATGAGAGAACTAAGACCACGTGGCCTAATGGACAAGGCGTCTGACTTCGAATCAGAAGATTGAGGGTTCGAGTCCCTTCGTGGTTGAAAGTCCCTCAATTTACAAAAATATCTAAAGTGTAGTGCCTTAAGAAAAAACTGAAATGCTATATGTGGTCTACACACAATGACAAATCCTTCACACCAAAACAAGTCATACTGTATGATGTGCTTTTCTATTCCATATCTCAGGGGTTCAAGACACCTTTTGCTTTAAACTATCATATTATTGTTGTTCACAACTTGGAGAGGATACAGGCACTAATAGTTATTGAAGAAACAGGTGCAGTTAGAATTCAGTCCATGCTGGATATTTCACCAAGTGAGCAATCTTCCTGACATCCATTATTTAGAGAAGCTTTCGTGAAATGGCTTTGCATCTGTTACAAACAACTGGCCAGTATGGGGCTTGAACCCATGACCTTGGCGTTATTAGCACCACGCTCTGACCATCTGAGCTAACCGGCCACGTATATAGTGAGGATCAACTCCATTTATTTTCCAGTGTTCATCTGCACAGGGTGAACAACAGTGGAAGTGCAGTAACAAATATCAACAGTATAGTGCTTTAAGTAAAAACTGAAATGCTGGATGTGGTGTACATACAATGAAAAAAAAAACTCCAACAATTGACTAAGACAAAAACAAATCTTAATGTATGAAGTTGCTTTTCTATTCCATATCTCAGGGGTTCAAGACCCTTTGTGCTTTAAACTATCATGTTATTGTTCACAACTTGGAAAGGACACAGGCAATAATAGTTAGAGAACACCAAACAGGTGCATTTATAATTCAGTCCATGCTGGATATTTCACCAAGTGAGCAATCTTCCTGACATCCATAATTCAGGGAAGCTTTTGTGAAATGGCATTGCCACTGTTACAGAAAAATGGCCAGTATGGGGTTTGAACCCATGACCTTGGCGTTATTAGCACCACGCTCTGACCATCTGAGCTAACCGGCCATTTATAGAGTGAGGATAGACTCCATTTTTTATTCCAGTGATCATTTTGCACAGTGAAAACAACAGTAGAAGTGCAGTACGATTAGGTGAATGAGTCACTATGCGTTTTTTGGATATTTAGTACACATACACATGGTTAAAAAAAAAAAACTTCAATAAAGTAAGATATTTCATAGAACAATCTTTCGGCCAAGTATTTTAATTCAGAGAAGCTTTTATAAATGATTGGATCTCGATGAGTTCAACCTTACATGAGAGAACTAAGACCACGTGGCCTAATGGACAAGGCGTCTGACTTCGAATCAGAAGATTGAGGGTTCGAGTCCCTTCGTGGTTGAAAGTCCCTCAATTTACAAAAATATCTAAAGTGTAGTGCCTTAAGAAAAAACTGAAATGCTATATGTGGTCTACACACAATGACAAATCCTTCACACCAAAACAAGTCATACTGTATGAAGTGCTTTTCTATTCCATATCTCAGGGGTTCAAGACACCTTTTCCTTTAAACTATCATATTATTGTTGTTCACAACTTGGAGAGGATACAGGCAATAATAGTTAGTGAAGAAACAGGTGCATTCAGAATTCAGTCCATGCTGGATATTTCACCAAGTGAGCAATCTTCCTGACATCCATAATTCAGGGAAGCTTTTGTGAAATGGCATTGCCACTGTTACAGAAAAATGGCCAGTATGGGGTTTGAACCCATGACCTTGGCTTTATTAGCACCACGCTCTGACCATCTGAGCTAACCGGCCATTTATAGAGTGAGGATAGACTCCATTTTTTATTCCAGTGATCATTTTGCACAGGGAAAACAACAGTAGAAGTGCAGTACGATTAGGTGTTGTGCAATAGTAGGGGGACTCGACGTTGGCTAATTATCAATAATCATGGAATATGATTATTGAAACAATAAAGATTATTTATTAAACAAAATAATTAGATTATTAATTGAAGATGATCAGTAATCAAATAACAATAAAACCATTAATGAGTAAATAAGGAAGTTCAACAATTAAGAATTATTAAATCACTAATTTGAGAATGATAAAGTTTATTGATTAAGAATAATTAAATAATTAATGTAAACTTTAAGAATAATCAATCAATGAATAACAACTACTAATGAAAAACAAGTAATTATCAATTTAGAAAGTACAAGCTATCAATTAATAATGATAAGGTTATCAACCAAGAATAATGAAATAATTAGTCACAACAATAAAATCGTCAATTTAAGAATGCTACTATCTATATTAATACTCGAGAAGGGGCACCACCCTGGTTACAGGGGCCAACGAGTCAGTCTATAAGTATCAGTCTCATCTGATAAAGTTAAATTAATAATCTCAATAGTTAATATTAGGGATTATATAATAAACGATGAAGGGTTTGAGTTCAAGCACTGGCTATCGTTATCCAACTGTGTTCACATAAACACGTACCAATAATCACAAGATTCAAATACTTTAAGTATAAAAGGGGTTTATTAAAAAGATATAAAAGTCAAAGTTGTTCCAAATGATTCTTCACTTAACACAATCCGCTATCTCCAATACAGTCGCAGCACATTTAGCACAATTGATCACACTGCAATCCTTCTGATAGGGCTGTGTGTGTGTTTGTGTGTGTGTGTGTGTGTGAGTGGGGGGAAGTGTGTGTGTGTGTGAGAGAGAGAGAGGGAAAGGGGGGTCGATGACTCACGAAGTTTAAGAGGGCCGGCTTAACCCTGGGGGTTTGACTACAAAATTGGTGATGTAATATACACCAGGACTACAACTCAAAATGGCGGAGTCGCCTAAGGAATTTAGAGTCCGAATGGAGGGCGGGCCTCGATGTGTATTGCAATCAATGGTCGAAGGACCACGTAACTTAGAGTCAAGATGGTCAAAGATGGCCGACTTAAACACACGTGGGACAAAGGTCGAGGGAGGACAAAGGGGTTCTTTGTCTTAGCTTAGCTTAGCTTTAGCGCCGAATGGCGTCGAGGTGCGTTCAGGCCCTCCTTGATATCAGAATGACTATATGTAATGCGACTATGTGTGTGTGCGTGGGCGAGGATGTGTATGTCGGCGGATGTGAGAGAATACAATAGAGAGAAAGAGAGAAACATATAGTAACACAGATCGGAGATGATCTTAAAAACGCCGTCAGAGGCGATCACACAGTGAGGCCGGCAATCCAGCTACGTAAGAGGTGTCTTTTAACAGATGCACGTCTTCTGTGAGATCGGCCTGACGGAAACACGAATCAAACAGGAAGCGCCGGATCGTCACCGCGCGCTTTTCACAATAAGATCGACACGGCGGTCTTTCTATAAAAGTACAATCATATACAAAAACACGCTAATTATTAAACTAGACTCTGCCCAGACATATGTCTCTTACTTCGTGTTGCTTCGCGGGGTTTCGTGCACGACCGGAGTAGCGCGAATCCCGGAAGGAGGAAGTGGATGATGTCCTGGCCTCGGGCCGCTGATCGCGGAGCCGCTGGGGGCGACGGCGAGATTGCGCTGGGCCGAATCGGAGAGAATGCTTCTCGTTCTCCTTGGCAAGGTCTTTGCCCGTCTCGGAGAGAATGCTTCTCGTTCTCCTTGGCAAGGTCTTTGCCCGTCTGCAGGAAGGAACAACCGTCGCCGGATTGTCCGTGGATGGCGGGGAAAGTGTCTCTGTTCTCGGCCAGTGAGTGAGGGAGAGCTTCTGCCGCGCGCTATTCAGATTAAAAGCTTTAAGTAAAAATAGGATAAAATAAGCTTACGATGTACTAAAAAAGGATAAGTTAAGCTTAAACTGGATTAGAAAAAGTAGCTTTAAACTAAAAGTGAAACTACGAAAAGATAAGTTTAAAATAAACTTATGAAAAATCAAACAGCTGTTAAGTTTGTTTCCTTTGTGTCCTGTGAATCACTGAGAACTAAACTGGAGATGCTAGCTCTAATGTGAGTGGAACTGGAAAGAAATATTTTCGGTGTGTTTGCCCTTAAATAGCACCTTAGAGGTGACTCCCGCCTTCTAGCAGGACTAAGGGTCTTAGGCCAATAGGAAGGTCAGAGTTCAAAATCTGAGGCGCGGCTAGAGACACAGCAGGGGTCATTGACAGTTTCAACTGTAGCCTGCTCCCCCCCCGTACTTTAGGCTGGAGTGGAATCTTCCACCAGTCCTCATTTTATGGTTCTCTGTGGCTGTAGGTCCCAACATCCCCCCTTTTGTCTGGAGAGTGGGACGTTAGTCGCGGTTTTCAGAGCAAACAAGGGTCAACAGTCCAATTATAATCCATGGGATAATCCTTGAGTGAAGTGGGAAAAGTGAAAAGTCAGTTCATTTTACATGAGGTGTTTGTCCTCGGCAGAGAGAGAGCATATATGTCTGGGCAGACGGAGGCATAATCTTGACAGAGTGAGACATTTATGTCTGGGCAGACAGAGGCAAAATCTAGGCAGAGAGACTATCTACTATTTCTAAAAACACAGCACACGATTTCAGTTTCACACCCTCTTCTCGGCAGTAATTGTAACATACCTATGAATTGATACGAAAGGTGAAATGAAAAGAAAGGAAAGGAAAAGGCGCAAGAGAGACAGACAGAAATTTCTTAAATTAGTGGGATGTCTTGGGTAGCCCGGGGAGCTATCTTAGCCTTTCTTTTGGGAATGAAAAGGAGTGAGTCCAATTTCGCTTGGAGTTTCTGAATGTATCTGTGCAGAAAGAAAGCCACACCTATCGTAATAACCCATCCACTAAGGAGCAGTACCAGCGCGACCATGCTAATGGGATGCTCTGTAATTCCTGCTGTCCGATGAAAGTGTCTACCAAATTCGGTGGTAAGTCCAGTTGATCTAACGTGGAACTTTACCTCCCTTGTTCCTTCAGCTAAAAGCTGTTGTTGGATAGCGGTGTCAATTGTGAGGTTGTGACCCTGAAAGGCGTCCATGATCTCAATCTCTGTGTCGTGTCTGTCGGAGTTGAGATGATGGAGGACAATGTCACCAATATGTACAGTGGCCCCTTGAGGAACCACCAAGAACATCGTCTGGTTTAACAGCTTTAGTTTAGTGGATGAATCATGACGGTCATAGGCCATTATGGCTTCAGTGGCGGGTGTGTTAACCAACCATTTGTCACCAGCTCGCTCTACTCTTGTAGGAGTTTCCTCATTCCTGGTGGACATGCTGCCTTGGCACTTTTGTTCTGGGGCATTGGCTCGCAGACCACAGAGGTAATTAGTAACATCCCTGATAAAGGGTGTGCTGGGACAAATCCAATGTATGTCCTTCGTTTTTGTGCACAAACTTAAATTTGGGATGAGATAGAGCGAGGGGTTTTCGTCATGGTAGGCGAGTAATGGTGGTGTTTTAAGGTTAACATGTGTATTTCCCTGCCAGAATCCTACATTGAGAACGGACTTTAGGTGGTACACGTTCTGTTGTTCAATGATGGGTAGGTTGACTATGAATCCTATTTCGAGGTTCTGTGGATCTACTGATATAGGGATTGCACTGCCAAGACTAAATGCCAGGTGTACCTGAGAGGGCTGCACGATCGCAGTGGTAGCTGACTGCAAGATTTCTTCAACAAGATCTAAAGACACTAGATAGGTGGGGATCCTACCGGCACTTAAGCTGTTGATAGTGGAGCCAACTTCTCTTAAGAGGTCCTGCATTAAGTCTTTCACTACCTGAACATATGTTATATCGTCCCTCACGATAACTGACAGAGTGTCTAAGGCATGTCGGGTATTATTTAGGAGAGCAGAGTGGAGGTTGACAGCCAGTACAGTACCCTGGAGCGTTTTTCCCAGGTCCTGTAACTGGTCTTGTTGGAGGTTAAGTCTCTGTTGGATTTCTGGCATTTCGTCGTCTAGTTCACTCATATGCCTTTGGAGTGCACCGACGCTGATCGAGTTGGCTGCTGATAGGCCAATAGAGAAAAGTGATCCGATCGCGGATGCGGCGAGAACTAGGGCCCCTAGGAACCTTTTTGGTCTCTTTTGGTTACTGAAGTCTTTCTCAGTGACCAACAACTTTTGCAGTTGCTCGAGCATATGCCTAGTGGTCTGCTTGGCATGTCCCACTGTATCATGCGTTTGGATTGAACTTAACCTCCCCTCAGTCGCCTGTGGGGGGTAACGGATGTGAAGTCTATACACATCCCAGGGGTCCAGTCGTACGTAGACTCTTTGAGTATAAAGTCCGCAACGCGTGATGAGGAGTCCAGGTGTGTTTTGGAGAACAATCCCGGTTGGCGGGCCTTGCTCAACCACCTGAACCGGTTGAACCATTTGGGGACTGAGGAATATGCCAAGGATCCAAAGGAGCATCATCCTGAAACAAATAAACCCTAGTTAATACTGAAAATGGAATGAAGATTTATATTAATGCATGCTGGTGGGTTGAATTTTACGCATGCGACTATTGATGCTGTGAGTGGTTCAGTGGTTTTCATCTAGGAGTTGGGCTGCCTCCCCCCTTTCTGACGTGGGGTAGGCCTCTGCTCCTGAGATTGGGGAAGGATGGTATGGCTTAAACTGGTTTGAATGGACCCATTTGTACGTGGGGGGTCTTTTCTGTTTCGGGATCCTGATTCGGTATGCTACCGGTGAGAGTTTCCCCACGACCTCAAAGGGACCTATCCAGCTGGGGAGGAATTTCTTGGAGACCCCCACTGGCCTTTGGTGAGAGCCAGCTTGGCTCCTGCATTGGACAGTTGCTTGAGGACATGTCGGATCTCAGTTATGTGTTCCTCAAAGGTTTGGCTCCTCATGAGGATGTCATCCACATAAATGAGATTTCCACGTGTTGCGGCGTCACTCATGTCTTTGTGGAGAAAGATGTTGAACTCGGATGGAGAGTTTGAATATCCGAAAGGACACCGGTTCCAGGTGTACTGGCTACCTCCGAAAGAGAAAGCTAGTTTATATTGGTCGGCTTGGTCTACCTTCATAGTCCAGAATCCATTTGCCACGTCTACGGTGGAGAAGAACGTGGCTCCTTTTACTTTGGCTAGCTCTTGATCAAGGTGAATCATGGGCCAGCGGGACAGGGGGACTTGTTTGTTCAGAGGACGGTAATCGATGGTGAGACGCCATTTTCCGGTTGGTTTTAGCACTGGCCAAATGGGTGAATTGTAAGTTGAATTACATTCCCTGATTATACGTTTCTCTAACAGGGTGTCGAGGATGTCTTGAATGGACTCGTAGGCTGCCAATGGGATTTTGTACTGACGTACGAAGGTCGGAGGTGCGTTTGGATCCGTGGGGATACGCACCATGTGGAGGTCAGTGACTCCACAATCGGTAGAGTCTTTGGAGAAAATTGACTGGAAGTCAAGGAACAGATCCCGGAGCACTTTTCTCTGTGCGTCTGTTGTCAGGGCATCTGCTTTCTCTAGTTGTTGTCTGATCTCAGCCTCGAACCCGGGATATAGTTCTGCAGCCTGTGCATCCCCTGGGCTGTCCTGCCCTGGTTGAGTTGCTAGAGCATACACCATCATGTCCCCTTCTGTCGTCAGGGAGGCTCCACAAATGGCTTCATCTTGCAGTGACTCATGACGCATAACCGTGATCATGTTGGTTGGGAATGTGTGAAGGACTTGATCCACGGCGTCGTCTTTGGCTAGAGAAGGGGGAAGTTCCCCAATGACTGGTATCGTCAGCTCGAAATCGTTGAATGAGCTGTCAATCAACATTCCTATCACTTGGTGTGCTTTTAATTGAACGGGGCAGTGCGTGAGGTTTTTCACAAGCACATACGTCGTTCGGTGGTTCACTTCCAGCAGTGGCGTGCCACAGACTGCCAGGTTGAGTTCCTGGAAGGAGGGCAGCGGTTGGAAGAAGGCCTGCGGACCCGGTAACCTTTGTCCCTTGAGGATTTCAAGTCGGATCGGGGCCCCGGCGGTTCGTGGAGGAATGACCATGTCAACCTCACTGGCGACCTGGCAGGCTTGGGGAATCGTTTGTCCAGAGAGCATCTGGACTGGGTCGTTGGACAGGCAGTATCTCTCGGCGTTGACTTGTGACCACAAAACTTGGTTTATGGTGTCCACTTGTGTTCCAAGTCTGATGAGGAGATCTGCTCCTACCAAGAATGAGAAGGGAAGTTGGGCTACTACGCTCACGAAATGCCAGATCTGTCGTTTTCCGATTCGCACGGAGATAGCGCACACTCCAGTCGCTTTGATAGGGGTCTGTGGTATCTCTGCTGAGAGAAGTCGGTGGCAGCGTCGCACAAAAAGAGGTGGGGGTTCCAGTCTGCACAGATCAGTGTACGTTTCCATACTGATTGCGGATTTCTCGGACCAGAGTGCTACTAGGGTTTTGGAGGTCAGGATGCCGTTTAGGAAAACGTCTTCTTTGATGCGGGGAACGTACAATGACGGGTTCTCATTGTTTAAGGAACATAGGAATGAATCATGGGTTCTGAAAGTGTTTCCTGAATCATGTGGTGGACCGGGCCCACTTGCCGTGGTCCTGATGGGATTCGGGCTGGAGTCCGTTTCTGGAAGGGGCAGGTACATCGGGGAGATTCTGCTGGGTGTCTGGATGGCAGTGATTTGAATGGGAGGACTGGCGTTAGGCTCGAGAGGTTTTGGGTTATCGACTTGAGCCCAAATGCGTCCCTGATGACAGTCGATGAGCGGGGCCAATCGATCCAGCAGGTCCTGACCGATGAGCAGTGGTTCTGTGTCGATGGAACAGATGTAGATGGGATGTGCCAGACTCATCTCTTGGAAGGTGATATCGATCCAGGCACGTTTTGTGATGGGTGACTGGTCCTGAGTGTAGCTGGTGATATTAATGTTGCAGGTTTCAATTTGCAGGGGTTTTCCAAGGGATAACATGGTTGTTTCGACTTGGGAGAAAGTGTTAGCACACATCAGGCTGATTTCCGAGCCTGAATCAAGTAGGGCCAGGGAGCTGAAGCAGCCTCCTATTACCACTGAGGTATATATGCGCTGTGCGTTGCCTTTCTGGACAAGGTCGCCCAAGAAAGTTAAGAAGGGAGCAGTGTCTGTAGTGAAAATTTCAGGGTGTGGTCTAGTGGTGCTTGAGTTTCCCCAACCGACAAAGTACACTCTGGAGGTGGGGATGGCGGACACCTGTTCTAGTCACATTGATGGGGGACCACAGTCTGGATTCTTTGGGGGGCCAGGCGGTGCAGTGGGGATCTTAGAGGCATCTGGTTTCCCTACTGCCTCTGATACCCATCGGCGTATCAGATCTTCCATTTGTGGATGCATCTGTTGATGCCTTTGTGGAGGGAGCTCCTGTTGATTCCAGCGTTCCTGTTGATTCATGGGTCCCTGTTGATTCATGGGTCCCTGTCTCCTCCCATGTTCTTGTTTCTTCCAATTATCCTGCGGATTCCATGGGTCCTGTTTCTTCCAATTATCCTGCGGATTCCATGGGTCCTGTTTCTTCCCATGTTCTTGTGACCTCCCATGTTTGGGATATTTGTTGTCATACTTCTCGTGGCGTCCTCGCTCAGCCCAATCCCTGCCTCTCTGTTGAGAGGTTGTTAGGTGCTGTGACCTCTGGTTGCGGGGCTGGGTTGACCCCTCCCTTCCTTGGTTCCTTCTAGGATCCTGTTGGACGGGTCGACGTTCACGATCCTCTCTCCTGGGGTGTGTTTTGGCCAGAGGTATCTCGTTACCCTCCAGCGCCAGATCCATGTGGGGTTGAGCTTGGATCCCCAGAACCCTGACGTCCTGTTCTTGTCCTTTGTTTTGGCGTGTTCGCGTCTCCCAGGCTAGTTGAGAGTACCTTCTCATCTCTTGCATCGAGTGGTCACCAGCTCTGCAGTGCATGGTAACATCATATCGCACACTATCGTGGAGATTGTGCAGGAACAAGGATTTGAAAGCTGTGTCGTTTTCCAGCCCGGGGGCGTTACGCCCTTGGAAGTACGCCGTTCTCAGACGTCTGTAATATTCCCTCGGAGATTCATTCTTCCTCTGCAGGACAGCAAAGGCACCGAGGGTTGCGGAGGCCTGGTCGGTGAAGAGTGAGTACTCTTCGCGCAGGGCCTGACATAGGTCGAAATAATTGTCTCTGACCTTATGTGACAGAGTTTCCATGAAGGCGTGGACGTTTCTGGCTGTCGTCTTCCAGACTAGCTTCAGCTTTTCTCTGGATGAGGGGTTGGTTATGTCCAAGAGGCAGCGTTCTACCTCACGAAGATAATCGTCCACGTTGGACCCTCGGACGTCGGGATCGAACCGATCGATGTCTTTAGACAGGGACTCGATCTGTCGGGTGCGAATTCCCTGTACCACTGGTGCTTCATGGTGCTCAGAGTCATCCGAATCCGGTTCTTCCTGGTGCTGGTCATAGAAACCATCTTCTTGGCGTGCCTTCAGATTGGTGGACCAGTTCGGATGTGACCCAGAACCAGATCGTTCAGCCGCCTGCGTGGTAGGTGGAGGATGGTTGTTGGCCGGGTTCCTCCCTGATTGTGAATATCCTTCAGCCATCCAGGGCGGCGTTCTTCCGTCGTCCTGATATGGAGCAGGTAAGTTTCGTACAGGGGGAGCCCTTTCTAGAGTGAGTTGATTTCCAACGTCAGCTGGACGGGCGTTCGGTGTTGCCTGATGGTCAAGAGTCACTGTGCTCCTAGGGGTTTCTGCTGGCTCCGTCCTCGCGTTGGCCGGGGTGGATCTCTGATCAACGTTAGTGATAAGCCAGGGTGAATCAGTTTCGGCCACCTGACGTTGGCGTGGCCGTGCTTGCGGTTGCTCTTCTGGTGTCTCTATTTCACTGGCTCCTCCGGAAAGGGTGTCAATTCTTGACCTTGTTTCCATTCCAGAGGGCCACAGACCGTTTCCTATATATCTTGCCTCTCTTTCACTCTGACGTTTGACCTGCTCGCGCAGGTTTTCGCACTCCTGCAGTGCCTGGTCCCATTCTTCACGGGACCTATCAACTTCCTGTTGTAAAGAGGAATTCCTCCCTTGCAAATGGGACTTTTCATTAAGCTCTGCCTGATGTACTGCTTCCATGGCACTGATCTCGTCAGAGTGTTGTTTGGCTTTCATCTGGGATCGGCGGTCGTACAGGATGGCCAGTTGGCCCAGAAGTTTGGTTACTGAGCGTTGGGGGCCAAAAGGGTCTTCCATGTACGTGACTATTTCCTTTATCTTGTCATCGCAGGCACTGACATCGTAACCACTGAACTCACTCACCTCATCAACCGACAGCTTCACCAGATCTGCGACCAAATGTGGCATGTCGTCTGGCCTTGGAGAGGCCTGCGCCCCACTTTGGTCAGAGTTACTCATTGTCTAAGTATTATAAGACAATCAGTGGATTACTTAAACTCGCTGGGATACCAGCAGGTAACAATCTTAAATTGCACTATACGATCAGAAACACGGGTGAGCTCTACCCTGTGTCTATCACGTAACTTTAGGCAGGATAGCTCGGCGGCTCAATCCTCTAGACCTAGTAAGCAACAATTAATCTCAAAATCAAAACTAACATGCAGAAAATCTCCAATCAAAGTTACTAACAACTGAAAATGCGGTCAGCAACCAACCACGGTTACGCAAAGCCCTAATATACCTGCTTGGCAAAGGTTTAAGGGAATCAAAAATAAAATTTTGAAAAGAAAAATAAATCTCTCGAATATTTTTTCTTAACAATCAATTATGATCAATTTTGAAATTTCGGAAAAAGAAGAAAAAAATAAAAATTATTAATTTTGGAAGAAGAAAAAAAAATTAATAAAATTTAAATTTAATAAAAAAAATTAAGTTTATCGAAAAATAAATCTATCGAAAATTAAATTTATTGAAAAATTTAACTATTGAAAAATTAATTTATTGAAAAATTAACTTATTGAAAAAAAAAAATCAGTTTATCGAAAAATTAAATTTATTGAAAAAAATTTATTTATTGAAAAATCAATTTATCGAAAAAAAAATTAAATTCATTGAAAAGTTAATTTATTGGAAAATCAATTTATCGAAAAATTAAACTTATTGAAAAGTTAATTTATTGAAAAATCTATTTATTGAAACAAATTAATCTCTTGAAAATCAACTTATTGAAAAATCAATTTATTGAAAACTAAGTTGGATTATTGTACATAGATATTATGACACAGTTGGAATAAGATAGCCTCACACGGGGCACCATTTATGTTGTGCAATAGTAGGGGGACTCGACGTTGGCTAATTATCAATAATCATGGAATATGATTATTGAAACAATAAAGATTATTTATTAAACAAAATAATTAGATTATTAATTGAAGATGATCAGTAATCAAATAACAATAAAACCATTAATGAGTAAATAAGGAAGTTCAACAATTAAGAATTATTAAATCACTAATTTGAGAATGATAAAGTTTATTGATTAAGAATAATTAAATAATTAATGTAAACTTTAAGAATAATCAATCAATGAATAACAACTACTAATGAAAAACAAGTAATTATCAATTTAGAAAGTACAAGCTATCAATTAATAATGATAAGGTTATCAACCAAGAATAATGAAATAATTAGTCACAACAATAAAATCGTCAATTTAAGAATGCTACTATCTATATTAATACTCGAGAAGGGGCACCACCCTGGTTACAGGGGCCAACGAGTCAGTCTATAAGTATCAGTCTCATCTGATAAAGTTAAATTAATAATCTCAATAGTTAATATTAGGGATTATATAATAAACGATGAAGGGTTTGAGTTCAAGCACTGGCTATCGTTATCCAACTGTGTTCACATAAACACGTACCAATAATCACAAGATTCAAATACTTTAAGTATAAAAGGGGTTTATTAAAAAGATATAAAAGTCAAAGTTGTTCCAAATGATTCTTCACTTAACACAATCCGCTATCTCCAATACAGTCGCAGCACATTTAGCACAATTGATCACACTGCAATCCTTCTGATAGGGCTGTGTGTGTGTTCGTGTGTGTGTGTGTGTGTGAGTGGGGGGAAGTGTGTGTGTGTGTGAGAGAGAGAGAGGGAAAGGGGGGTCGATGACTCACGAAGTTTAAGAGGGCCGGCTTAACCCTGGGGGTTTGACTACAAAATTGGTGATGTAATATACACCAGGACTACAACTCAAAATGGCGGAGTCGCCTAAGGAATTTAGAGTCCGAATGGAGGGCGGGCCTCGATGTGTATTGCAATCAATGGTCGAAGGACCACGTAACTTAGAGTCAAGATGGTCAAAGATGGCCGACTTAAACACACGTGGGACAAAGGTCGAGGGAGGACAAAGGGGTTCTTTGTCTTAGCTTAGCTTAGCTTTAGCGCCGAATGGCGTCGAGGTGCGTTCAGGCCCTCCTTGATATCAGAATGACTATATGTAATGCGACTATGTGTGTGTGCGTGGGCGAGGATGTGTATGTCGGCGGATGTGAGAGAATACAATAGAGAGAAAGAGAGAAACATATAGTAACACAGATCGGAGATGATCTTAAAAACGCCGTCAGAGGCGATCACACAGTGAGGCCGGCAATCCAGCTACGTAAGAGGTGTCTTTTAACAGATGCACGTCTTCTGTGAGATCGGCCTGACGGAAACACGAATCAAACAGGAAGCACCGGATCGTCACCGCGCGCTTTTCACAATAAGATCGACACGGCGGTCTTTCTATAAAAGTACAATCATATACAAAAACACGCTAATTATTAAACTAGACTCTGCCCAGACATATGTCTCTTACTTCGTGTTGCTTCGCGGGGTTTCGTGCACGACCGGAGTAGCGCGAATCCCGGAAGGAGGAAGTGGATGATGTCCTGGCCTCGGGCCGCTGATCGCGGAGCCGCTGGGGGCGACGGCGAGATTGCGCTGGGCCGAATCGGAGAGAATGCTTCTCGTTCTCCTTGGCAAGGTCTTTGCCCGTCTCGGAGAGAATGCTTCTCGTTCTCCTTGGCAAGGTCTTTGCCCGTCTGCAGGAAGGAACAACCGTCGCCGGATTGTCCGTGGATGGCGGGGAAAGTGTCTCTGTTCTCGGCCAGCGAGTGAGGGAGAGCTTCTGCCGCGCGCTATTCAGATTAAAAGCTTTAAGTAAAAATAGGATAAAATAAGCTTACGATGTACTAAAAAAGGATAAGTTAAGCTTAAACTGGATTAGAAAAAGTAGCTTTAAACTAAAAGTGAAACTACGAAAAGATAAGTTTAAAATAAACTTATGAAAAATCAAACAGCTGTTAAGTTTGTTTCCTTTGTGTCCTGTGAATCACTGAGAACTAAACTGGAGATGCTAGCTCTAATGTGAGTGGAACTGGAAAGAAATATTTTCGGTGTGTTTGCCCTTAAATAGCACCTTAGAGGTGACTCCCGCCTTCTAGCAGGACTAAGGGTCTTAGGCCAATAGGAAGGTCAGAGTTCAAAATCTGAGGCGCGGCTAGAGACACAGCAGGGGTCATTGACAGTTTCAACTGTAGCCTGCTCCCCCCCCGTACTTTAGGCTGGAGTGGAATCTTCCACCAGTCCTCATTTTATGGTTCTCTGTGGCTGTAGGTCCCAACATAGGTGAATGAGTCACTATGCGTTTTTTGGATATTTAGTACACATACACATGGTTAAAAAAAAAAACTTCAATAAAGTAAGATATTTCATAGAACAATCTTTCGGCCAAGTATTTTAATTCAGAGAAGCTTTTATAAATGATTGGATCTCGATGAGTTCAATCTTAGATGAGAGAACTAAGACCACGTGGCCTAATGGACAAGGCGTCTGACTTCGAATCAGAAGATTGAGGGTTCGAGTCCCTTCGTGGTTGAAAGTCCCTCAATTTACAAAAATATCTAAAGTGTAGGGCCTTAAGAAAAAACTGAAATGCTATATGTGGTCTACACACAATGACAAATCCTTCACACCAAAACAAGTCATACTGTATGAAGTGCTTTTCTATTCCATATCTCAGGGGTTCAAGACACCTTGTGCTTTAAACTATCATATTATTGTTCACAACTTGGAGAGGATACAGGCAATAATAGTTAGTGAAGAAACAGGTTGAGTTAGAATTCAGTCCATGCTGGATATTTCACCAAGTGAGCAATCTTCCTGACATCCATTATTCAGAGAAGCTTTCGTGAAATGGCTTTGCATCTGTTACAAACAACTGGCCAGTATGGGGCTTGAACCCATGACCTTGGCGTTATCAGCACCACGCTCTGACCATCTGAGCTAACCGGCCACGTATATAGTGAGGATCAACTCCATTTATTTTCCAGTGTTCATCTGCACAGGGTGAACAACAGTGGAAGTGCAGTAACAAATATCAACACTATAGTGCTTTAAGTAAAAACTGAAATGCTGGATGTGGTGTACACACAATGAAAAAAAAAACTCCAACCATTGACTTAGACCAAAACAAATCTTAATGTATTAAGTTGCTTTTCTATTCCATATCTCAGTGGTTCAAGACCCCTTGTGCTTTAAACTATCATATTATTGTTCACAACTTGGAAAGGACACAGGCAATAATAGTTAGAGAACACCAAACAGGTGCATTCATAATTCAGTCCATGCTGGATATTTCACCAAGTGAGCAATCTTCCTGACATCCATTATTTAGAGAAGCTTTCGTGAAATGGCTTTGCATCTGTTACAAACAACTGGCCAGTATGGGGCTTGAACCCATGACCTTGGCGTTATTAGCACCACGCTCTGACCATCTGAGCTAACCGGCCACGTATATAGTGAGGATCAACTCCATTTATTTTCCAGTGTTCATCGGCACAGGGTGAACAACAGTGGAAGTGCAGTAACAAATATCAACAGTATAGTGCTTTAAGTAAAAACTGAAATGCTGGATGTGGTGTACACACAATGAAAAAAAAAACTCCAACAATTGACTGAGACAAAAACAAATCTTAATGTATTAAGTTGCTTTTCTATTCCATATCTCAGGGGTTCAAGACCCCTTGTGCTTTAAATTATCATGTTATTGTTCACAACTTGGAAAGGACACAGGCAATAATAGTTAGAGAACACCAAACAGGTGCATTCAGAATTCAGTCCATGCTGGATATTTCACCAAGTGAGCAATCTTCCTGACATCCATAATTCAGAGAAGCTTTTGTGAAATGGCATTGCCACTGTTACAGAAAAATGGCCAGTATGGGGCTTGAACCCATGACCTTGGCGTTATTAGCACCACGCTCTGACCATCTGAGCTAACCGGCCATTTATAGAGTGAGGATAGACTCCATTTTTTATTCCAGTGATCATTTTGCACAGGGAAAACAACAGTAGAAGTGCAGTACGATTAGGTGAATGAGTCATTATGCGTTTTTTGGATATTTAGTACACATACACATTGTTAAAAAAAAAAACTTCAATAAAGTAAGATATTTCATAGAACAATCTTTCGGCCAAGTATTTTAATTCAGAGAAGCTCTTATAAATGATTGGATCTCGATGAGTTCAACCTTACATGAGAATCTAAGACCACGTGGCCTAATGGACAAGGCGTCTGACTTCGAATCAGAAGATTGAGGGTTCGAGTCCCTTCATGGTTGAAAGTCCCTCAATTTACAAAAATATCTAAAGTGTAGGGCCTTAAGAAAAAACTGAAATGCTATATGTGGTCTACACACAATGACAAATCCTTCACACCAAAACAAGTCATACTGTATGAAGTGCTTTTCTATTCCATATCTCAGGGGTTCAAGACCCCTTGTGCTTTAAATTATCATGTTATTGTTCACAACTTGGAAAGGACACAGGCAATAATAGTTAGAGAACACCAAACAGGTGCATTTATAATTTAGTCCATGCTGGATATTTCACCAAGTGAGCAATCTTCCTGACATCCATAATTCAGGGAAGCTTTTGTGAAATGGCATTGCCACTGTTACAGAAAAATGGCCAGTATGGGGTTTGAACCCATGACCTTGGCGTTATTAGCACCACGCTCTGACCATCTGAGCTAACCAGCCACGTATATAGTGAGGATCAACTCCATTTATTTTCCAGTGTTCATCTGCACAGGGTGAACAACAGTGGAAGTGCAGTAACAAATATCAACAGTATATAGCTTTAAGTAAAAACTGAAATGCTGGATGTGGTGTACACACAATGAAAAAAAAAACTCCAACAATTGACTAAGACAAAAACAAATCTTAATGTATTAAGTTGCTTTTCTATTCCATATCTCAGGGGTTCAAGACCCCTTGTGCTTTAAATTATCATGTTATTGTTCACAACTTGGAAAGGACACAGGCAATAATAGTTAGAGAACACCAAACAGGTGCATTCAGAATTCAGTCCATGCTGGATATTTCACCAAGTGAGCAATCTTCCTGACATCCATTATTTAGAGAAGCTTTCGTGAAATGGCTTTGCAACTGTTACAAACAACTGGCCAGTATGGGGCTTGAACCCATGACCTTCGCGTTATTAGCACCACGCTCTGACCATCTGAGCTAACAGGCCACGTATATAGTGAGGATCAACTCCATTTATTTTCCAGTGTTCATCTGCACAGGGTGAACAACAGTGGAAGTACAGTAACAAATATCAACAGTATATAGCTTTAAGTAAAAACTGAAATGCTGGATGTGGTGTACACACAATGAAAAAAAAAACTCCAACAATTGACTAAGACAAAAACAAATCTTAATGTATTAAGTTGCTTTTCTATTCCATATCTCAGGGGTTCAAGACCCCTTGTGCTTTAAATTATCATGTTATTGTTCACAACTTGGAAAGGACACAGGCAATAATAGTTAGAGAACACCAAACAGGTGCATTTATAATTCAGTCCATGCTGGATATTTCACCAAGTGAGTAATCTTCCTGTTACAGAAAAATGGCCAGTATGGGGCTTGAACCCATGACCTTCGCGTTATTAGCACCACGCTCTGACCATCTGAGCTAACAGGCCACGTATATAGTGAGGATCAACTCCATTTATTTTCCAGTGTTCATCTGCACAGGGTGAACAACAGTGGAAGTGCAGTAACAAATATCAACAGTATATAGCTTTAAGTAAAAACTGAAATGCTGGATGTGGTGTACACACAATGAAAAAAAAAACTCCAACAATTGACTAAGACAAAAACAAATCTTAATGTATTAAGTTGCTTTTCTATTCCATATCTCAGGGGTTCAAGACCCCTTGTGCTTTAAATTATCATGTTATTGTTCAAAACTTGGAAAGGACACAGGCAATAATAGTTAGAGAACACCAAACAGGTGCATTCAGAATTCAGTCCATGCTGGATATTTCACAAAGTGAGCAATCTTCCTGACATCCATTATTTAGAGAAGCTTTCGTGAAATGGCTTTGCATCTGTTACAAACAACTGGCCAGTATGGGGCTTGAACCCATGACCTTGGCGTTATTAGCACCACGCTCTGACCATCTGAGCTAACCGGCCACATATATAATGAGGATCAACTCCATTTATTTTCCAGTGTTCATCTGCACAGGGTGAACAACAGTGGAAGTGCAGTAACAAATATCAACAGTATATAGCTTTAAGTAAAAACTGAAATTCTGGATGTGGTGTACACACAATGAAAAAAAAAACTCCAACAATTGACTAAGACAAAAACAAATCTTAATGTATTAAGTTGCTTTTCTATTCCATATCTCAGGGGTTCAAGACCCCTTGTGCTTTAAATTATAATGTTATTGTTCACAACTTGGAAAGGACACAGGCAATAATAGTTAGAGAACACCAAACAGGTGCATTCAGAATTCAGTCCATTTCACCAAGTGAGCAATCTTCCTGACATCCATTATTTAGAGAAGCTTTTGTGAAATGGCATTGCCACTGTTACAGAAAAATGGCCAGTATGGGGTTTGAACCCATGACCTTGGCGTTATTAGCACCACGCTCTGACCATCTGAGCTTACCGGCCATTTATAGAGTAAGGATAGACTCCATTTTTTATTCCAGTGATCATTTTGCACAGTGAAAACAACAGTAGAAGTGCAGTACGATTAGGTGAATGAGTCACTATGCGTTTTTTGGATATTTAGTACACATACACATGGTTAAAAAAAAAAAACTTCAATAAAGTAAGATATTTCATAGAACAATCTTTCGGCCAAGTATTTTAATTCAGAGAAGCTTTTATAAATGATTGGATCTCGATGAGTTCAACCTTACATGAGAGAACTAATACCACGTGGCCTAATGGACAAGGCGTCTGACTTCGAATCAGAAGATTGAGGGTTCGAGTCCCTTCGTGGTTGAAAGTCCCTCAATTTACAAAAATATCTAAAGTGTAGTGTCTTAAGAAAAAACTGAAATGCTATATGTGGTCTACACACAATGACAAATCCTTCACACCAAAACAAGTCATACTGTATGAAGTGCTTTTCTATTCCATATCTCAGGGGTTCAAGACACCTTTTGCTTTAAACTATCATATAATTGTTGTTCACAACTTGGAGAGGATACAGGCAATAATAGTTAGTGAAGAAACAGGTGCAGTTAGAATTCAGTCCATGCTGGATATTTCACCAAGTGAGCAATCTTCCTGACATCCATTATTTAGAGAAGCTTTCGTGAAATGGCTTTGCATCTGTTACAAACAACTGGCCAGTATGGGGCTTGAACCCATGACCTTCGCGTTATTAGCACCACGCTCTGACCATCTGAGCTAACAGGCCACGTATATAGTGAGGATCAACTCCATTTATTTTCCAGTGTTCATCTGCACAGGGTGAACAACAGTGGAAGTGCAGTAACAAATATCAACAGTATATAGCTTTAAGTAAAAACTGAAATGCTGGATGTGGTGTACACACAATGAAAAAAAAAACTCCAACAATTGACTAAGACAAAAACAAATCTTAATGTATTAAGTTGCTTTTCTATTCCATATCTCAGGGGTTCAAGACCCCTTGTGCTTTAAATTATCATGTTATTGTTCACAACTTGGAAAGGACACAGGCAATAATAGTTAGAGAACACCAAACAGGTGCATTCAGAATTCAGTCCATGCTGGATATTTCACCAAGTGAGCAATCTTCCTGACATCCATTATTTAGAGAAGCTTTCGTGAAATGGCTTTGCATCTGTTACAAACAACTGGCCAGTATGGGGCTTGAACCCATGACCTTCGCGTTATTAGCACCACGCTCTGACCATCTGAGCTAACAGGCCACGTATATAGTGAGGATCAACTCCATTTATTTTCCAGTGTTCATCTGCACAGGGTGAACAACAGTGGAAGTGCAGTAACAAATATCAACAGTATATAGCTTTAAGTAAAAACTGAAATGCTGGATGTGGTGTACACACAATGAAAAAAAAACTCCAACAATTGACTAAGACAAAAACAAATCTTAATGTATTAAGTTGCTTTTCTATTCCATATCTCAGGGGTTCAAGACCCCTTGTGCTTTAAATTATCATGTTATTGTTCACAACTTGGAAAGGACACAGGCAATAATAGTTAGAGAACACCAAACAGGTGCATTTAGAATTCAGTCCATGCTGGATATTTCACCAAGTGAGTAATCTTCCTGACATCCATAATTCAGAGAAGCTTTTGTGAAATGGCATTGCCACTGTTACAGAAAAATGGCCAGTATGGGGTTTGAACCCATGACCTTGGCGTTATTAGCACCACGCTCTGACCATCTGAGCTTACCGGCCATTTATAGAGTGAGGATAGACTCCATTTTTTATTCCAGTGATCATTTTGCACAGTGAAAACAACAGTAGAAGTGCAGTACGATTAGGTGAATGAGTCACTATGCGTTTTTTGGATATTTAGTACACATACACATGGTTAAAAAAAAAAAACTTCAATAAAGTAAGATATTTCATAGAACAATCTTTCGGCCAAGTATTTTAATTCAGAGAAGCTTTTATAAATGATTGGATCTCGATGAGTTCAACCTTACATGAGAGAACTAATACCACGTGGCCTAATGGACAAGGCGTCTGACTTCGAATCAGAAGATTGAGGGTTCGAGTCCCTTCGTGGTTGAAAGTCCCTCAATTTACAAAAATATCTAAAGTGTAGTGTCTTAAGAAAAAACTGAAATGCTATATGTGGTCTACACACAATGACAAATCCTTCACACCAAAACAAGTCATACTGTATGAAGTGCTTTTCTATTCCATATCTCAGGGGTTCAAGACACCTTTTGCTTTAAACTATCATATTATTGTTGTTCACAACTTGGAGAGGATACAGGCAATAATAGTTAGTGAAGAAACAGGTGCAGTTAGAATTCAGTCCATGCTGGATATTTCACCAAGTGAGCAATCTTCCTGACATCCATAATTCAGAGAAGCTTTTGTGAAATGGCATTGCCACTGTTACAGAAAAATGGCCAGTATGGGGTTTGAACCCATGACCTTGGCGTTATTAGCACCACGCTCTGACCATCTGAGCTAACCGGCCATTTATAGAGTGAGGATAGACTCCATTTTTTATTCCAGTGATCATTTTGCACAGTGAAAACAACAGTAGAAGTGCAGTACGATTAGGTGAATGAGTCACTATGCGTTTTTTGGATATTTAGTACACATACACATGGTTAAAAAAAAAAAACTTCAATAAAGTAAGATATTTCATAGAACAATCTTTCGGCCAAGTATTTTAATTCAGAGAAGCTTTTATAAATGATTGGATCTCGATGAGTTCAATCTTAGATGAGAGAACTAAGACCGCGTGGCCTAATGGACAAGGCGTCTGACTTGGAATCAGAAGATTGAAAGTTCGAGTCCCTTCGTGGTTGAAAGTCCCTCAATTTACAAAAATATATGCAGTGTAGTGCCTTAAGAAAAAACTGAAATGCTATATGTGGTCTACACACAATGACAAATCCTTAACACCAAAACAAGTCATACTGTATGAAGTGCTTTTCTATTCCATATCTCAGGGGTTCAAGACACCTTGGGCTTTACACTATCATATTATTGTTCACAACTTGGAGAGGATACAGGCAATAATAGTTAGTGAAGAAACAGGTTGAGTTAGAATTCAGTCCATGCTGGATATTTCACCAAGTGAGCAATCTTCCTGACATCCATTATTTAGAGAAGCTTTCGTGAAATGGCTTTGCATCTGTTACAAACAACTGGCCAGTATGGGGTTTGAACCCATGACCTTGGCGTTATTAGCACCACGCTCTGACCATCTGAGCTAACCGGCCACATATATAGTGAGGATCAACTCCATTTATTTTTCAGTGTTCATCTGCACAGGTTGAACAACAGTGGAAGTGCAGTAACAAATATCAACAGTATAGTGCTTTAAGTAAAAACTGAAATGCTGGATGTCGTGTACACACAATGAAAAAAAAAACTCCAACAATTGACTAAGACAAAAACAAATCTTAATGTATTAAGTTGCTTTTCTATTCCATATCTCAGGGGTTCAAGACCCCTTGTGCTTTAAACTATCATGTTATTGTTCACAACTTGGAAAGGACACAGGCAATAATAGTTAGAGAACACCAAACAGGTGCATTTAGAATTCAGTCCATGCTGGATATTTCACCAAGTGAGCAATCTTCCTGACATCCATAATTCAGAGAAGCTTTTGTGAAATGGCATTGCCACTGTTACAGAAAAATGGCCAGTAGGGGGTTTGAACCCATGACCTTGGCGTTATTAGCACCACGCTCTGACCATCTGAGCTAACCGGCCATTTATAGAGTGAGGATAGACTCCATTTTTTATTCCAGTGATCATTTTGCACAGTGAAAACAACAGTAGAAGTGCAGTACGATTAGGTGAATGAGTCACTATGCGTTTTTTGGATATTTAGTACACATACACATGGTTAAAAAAAAAAAACTTCAATAAAGTGAGATATTTCATAGAACAATCTTTCGGCCAAGTATTTTAATTCAGAGAAGCTTTTATAAATGATTGGATCTCGATGAGTTCAACCTTACATGAGAGAACTAAGACCACGTGGCCTAATGGACAAGGCGTCTGACTTCGAATCAGAAGATTGAGGGTTCGAGTCCCTTCGTGGTTGAAAGTCCCTCAATTTACAAAAATATCTAAAGTGTAGTGCCTTAAGAAAAAACTGAAATGCTATATGTGGTCTACACACAATGACAAATCCTTCACACCAAAACAAGTCATACTGTATGAAGTGCTTTTCTATTCCATATCTCAGGGGTTCAAGACACCTTTTCCTTTAAACTATCATATTATTGTTGTTCACAACTTGGAGAGGATACAGGCAATAATAGTTAGTGAAGAAACAGGTGCAGTTAGAATTCAGTCCATGCTGGATATTTCACCAAGTGAGCAATCTTCCTGACATCCATTATTTAGAGAAGCTTTCGTGAAATGGCTTTGCATCTGTTACAAACAACTGGCCAGTATGGGGCTTGAACCCATGACCTTGGCGTTATTAGCACCACGCTCTGACCATCTGAGCTAACCGGCCATTTATAGAGTGAGGATCAACTCCATTTATTTTCCAGTGTTCATCTGCACAGGGTGAACAACAGTGGAAGTGCAGTAACAAATATCAACAGTATAGTGCTTTAAGTAAAAACTGAAATGCTGGATGTGGTGTACATACAATGAAAAAAAAAAACTCCAACAATTGACTAAGACAAAAACAAATCTTAATGTATGAAGTTGCTTTTCTATTCCATATCTCAGGGGTTCAAGACCCCTTGTGCTTTAAACTATCATGTTATTGTTCACAACTTGGAAAGGACACAGGCAATAATAGTTAGAGAACACCAAACAGGTGCATTTATAATTCAGTCCATGCTGGATATTTCACCAAGTGAGCAATCTTCCTGACATCCATAATTCAGGGAAGCTTTTGTGAAATGGCATTGCCACTGTTACAGAAAAATGGCCAGTATGGGGTTTGAACCCATGACCTTGGCGTTATTAGCACCACGCTCTGACCATCTGAGCTAACCGGCCATTTATAGAGTGAGGATAGACTCCATTTTTTATTCCAGTGATCATTTTGCACAGTGAAAACAACAGTAGAAGTGCAGTACGATTAGGTGAATGAGTCACTATGCGTTTTTTGGATATTTAGTACACATACACATGGTTAAAAAAAAAAAACTTCAATAAAGTGAGATATTTCATAGAACAATCTTTCGGCCAAGTATTTTAATTCAGAGAAGCTTTTATAAATGATTGGATCTCGATGAGTTCAACCTTACATTAAAGAACTAAGACCACGTGGCCTAATGGACAAGGCGTCTGACTTCGAATCAGAAGATTGAGGGTTCGAGTCCCTTTGTGGTTGAAAGTCCCTCAATTTACAAAAATATCTAAAGTGTAGTGCCTTAAGAAAAAACTGAAATGCTATATGTGGTCTACACACAATGACAAATCCTTCACACCAAAACAAGTCATACTGTATGAAGTGCTTTTCTATTCCATATCTCAGGGGTTCAAGACACCTTTTCCTTTAAACTATCATATTATTGTTGTTCACAACTTGGAGAGGATACAGGCAATAATAGTTAGTGAAGAAACAGGTGCAGTTAGAATTCAGTCCATGCTGGATATTTCACAAAGTGAGCAATCTTCCTGACATCCATAATTCAGAGAAGCTTTTGTGAAATGGCATTGCCACTGTTACAGAAAAATGGCCAGTATGGGGTTTGAACCCATGACCTTGGCGTTATTAGCACCACGCTCTGACCATCTGAGCTAACCGGCCATTTATAGAGTGAGGATAGACTCCATTTTTTATTCCAGTGATCATTTTGCACAGGGAAAACAACAGTAGAAGTGCAGCACGATTAGGTGAATGAGTCACTATGCGTTTTTTGGATATTTAGTACACATACACATGGTTAAAAAAAAAAACTTCAATAAAGTAAGATATTTCATAGAACAATCTTTCGGCCAAGTATTTTAATTCAGAGAAGCTTTTATAAATGATTGGATCTCGATGAGTTCAATCTTAGATGAGAGAACTAAGACCACGTGGCCTAATGGACAAGGCGTCTGACTTCGAATCAGAAGATTGAGAGTTCGAGTCCCTTCGTGGTTGAAAGTCCCTCAGTTTACAAAAATATATGCAGTGTAGTGCCTTAAGAAAAAACTGAAATGCTATATGTGGTCTACACACAATGACAAATCCTTAACACCAAAACAAGTCATACTGTATGAAGTGCTTTTCTATTCCATATCTCAGGGGTTCAAGACACCTTGTGCTTTAAACTATCATATTATTGTTCACAACTTGGAGAGGATACAGGCAATAATAGTTAGTGAAGAAACAGGTTGAGTTAGAATTCAGTCCATGCTGGATATTTCACCAAGTGAGCAATCTTCCTGACATCCATTATTCAGAGAAGCTTTCGTGAAATGGCTTTGCATCTGTTACAAACAACTGGCCAGTATGGGGCTTGAACCCATGACCTTGGCGTTATTAGCACCACGCTCTGACCATCTGAGCTAACCGGCCACGTATATAGTGAGGATCAACTCCATTTATTTTCCAGTGTTCATCTGCACAGGGTGAACAACAGTGGAAGTGCAGTAACAAATATCAACAGTATATAGCTTTAAGTAAAAACTGAAATGCTGGATGTGGTGTACACACAATGAAAAAAAACCCTCCAACAATTGACTAAGACAAAAAACAAATCTTAATGTATGAAGTTGCTTTTCTATTCCATATCTCAGGGGTTCAAGACCCCGTGTGCTTTAAATTATCATGTTATTTTTCACAACTTGGAAAGGACACAGGCAATAATAGTTAGAGAACACCAAACAGGTGCATTCAGAATTCAGTCCATGCTGGATATTTCACCAAGTGAGCAATCTTCCTGACATCCATAATTCAGAGAAGCTTTTGTGAAATGGCATTGCCACTGTTACAGAAAAATGGCCAGTATGGGGTTTGAACCCATGACCTTGGCGTTATTAGCACCACGCTCTGACCATCTGATCTAACCGGCCATTTATAGAGTGAGGATAGACTCCATTTTTTATTCCAGTGATCATTTTGCACAGTGAAAACAACAGTAGAAGTGCAGTACAATTAGGTGAATGAGTCACTATGCGTTTTTTGGATATTTAGTACACATACACATGGTTAAAAAAAAAAAACTTCAATAAAGTAAGATATTTCATAGAACAATCTTTCGGCCAAGTATTTTAATTCAGAGAAGCTTTTATAAATGATTGGATCTCGATGAGTTCAACCTTACATGAGAGAACTAAGACCACGTGGCGTAATGGACAAGGCGTCTGACTTCGAATCAGAAGATTGAGGGTTGGAGTCCCTTCGTGGTTGAAAGTCCCTCAATTTACAAAAATATCTAAAGTGTAGTGCCTTAAGAAAAAACTGAAATGCTATATGTGGTCTACACACAATGACAAATCCTTCACCAAAACAAGTCATACTGTATAAAGTGCTTTTCTATTCCATATCTCAGGGGTTCAAGACACCTTTTCCTTTAAACTATCATATTATTGTTGTTCACAACTTGGAGAGGATACAGGCAATAATAGTTAGTGAAGAAACAGGTGCAGTTAGAATTCAGTCCATGCTGGATATTTCACCAAGTGAGCAATCTTCCTGACATCCATTATTTAGAGAAGCTTTCGTGAAATGGCTTTGCATCTGTTACAAACAACTGGCCAGTATGGGGCTTGAACCCATGACCTTGGCGTTATTAGCACCACGCTCTGACCACTCCATTTATTTTTCAGTGTTCATCTGCACAGGTTGAACAACAGTGGAAGTGCAGTAACAAATATCAACAGTATAGTGCTTTAAGTAAAAACTGAAATGCTGGATGTGGTGTACACACAATGAAAAAAAAAACTCCAACCATTGACTTAGACCAAAACAAATCTTAATGTATTAAGTTGCTTTTCTATTCCATATCTCAGTGGTTCAAGACCCATTGTGCTTTAAACTATCATATTATTGTTCACAACTTGGAAAGGACACAGGCAATAATAGTTAGAGAACACCAAACAGGTGCATTTAGAATTCAGTCCATGCTGGATATTTCACAAAGTGAGCAATCTTCCTGACATCCATAATTCAGAGAAGCTTTTGTGAAATGGCATTGCCACTGTTACAGAAAAATGGCCAGTATGGGGTTTGAACCCATGACCTTGGCGTTATTAGCACCACGCTCTGACCATCTGAGCTAACCGGCCATTTATAGAGTGAGGATAGACTCCATTTTTTATTCCAGTGATCATTTTGCACAGGGAAAACAACAGTAGAAGTGCAGCACGATTAGGTGAATGAGTCACTATGCGTTTTTTGGATATTTAGTACACATACACATGGTTAAAAAAAAAAACTTCAATAAAGTAAGATATTTCATAGAACAATCTTTCGGCCAAGTATTTTAATTCAGAGAAGCTTTTATAAATGATTGGATCTCGATGAGTTCAATCTTAGATGAGAGAACTAAGACCACGTGGCCTAATGGACAAGGCGTCTGACTTCGAATCAGAAGATTGAGAGTTCGAGTCCCTTCGTGGTTGAAAGTCCCTCAGTTTACAAAAATATATGCAGTGTAGTGCCTTAAGAAAAAACTGAAATGCTATATGTGGTCTACACACAATGACAAATCCTTAACACCAAAACAAGTCATACTGTATGAAGTGCTTTTCTATTCCATATCTCAGGGGTTCAAGACACCTTGTGCTTTAAACTATCATATTATTGTTCACAACTTGGAGAGGATACAGGCAATAATAGTTAGTGAAGAAACAGGTTGAGTTAGAATTCAGTCCATGCTGGATATTTCACCAAGTGAGCAATCTTCCTGACATCCATTATTCAGAGAAGCTTTCGTGAAATGGCTTTGCATCTGTTACAAACAACTGGCCAGTATGGGGCTTGAACCCATGACCTTGGCGTTATTAGCACCACGCTCTGACCATCTGAGCTAACCGGCCACGTATATAGTGAGGATCAACTCCATTTATTTTCCAGTGTTCATCTGCACAGGGTGAACAACAGTGGAAGTGCAGTAACAAATATCAACAGTATATAGCTTTAAGTAAAAACTGAAATGCTGGATGTGGTGTACACACAATGAAAAAAAACCCTCCAACAATTGACTAAGACAAAAAACAAATCTTAATGTATGAAGTTGCTTTTCTATTCCATATCTCAGGGGTTCAAGACCCCGTGTGCTTTAAATTATCATGTTATTTTTCACAACTTGGAAAGGACACAGGCAATAATAGTTAGAGAACACCAAACAGGTGCATTCAGAATTCAGTCCATGCTGGATATTTCACCAAGTGAGCAATCTTCCTGACATCCATAATTCAGAGAAGCTTTTGTGAAATGGCATTGCCACTGTTACAGAAAAATGGCCAGTATGGGGTTTGAACCCATGACCTTGGCGTTATTAGCACCACGCTCTGACCATCTGATCTAACCGGCCATTTATAGAGTGAGGATAGACTCCATTTTTTATTCCAGTGATCATTTTGCACAGTGAAAACAACAGTAGAAGTGCAGTACAATTAGGTGAATGAGTCACTATGCGTTTTTTGGATATTTAGTACACATACACATGGTTAAAAAAAAAAAACTTCAATAAAGTAAGATATTTCATAGAACAATCTTTCGGCCAAGTATTTTAATTCAGAGAAGCTTTTATAAATGATTGGATCTCGATGAGTTCAACCTTACATGAGAGAACTAAGACCACGTGGCCTAATGGACAAGGCGTCTGACTTCGAATCAGAAGATTGAGGGTTCGAGTCCCTTCGTGGTTGAAAGTCCCTCAATTTACAAAAATATCTAAAGTGTAGTGCCTTAAGAAAAAACTGAAATGCTATATGTGGTCTACACACAATGACAAATCCTTCACACCAAAACAAGTCATACTGTATAAAGTGCTTTTCTATTCCATATCTCAGGGGTTCAAGACACCTTTTCCTTTAAACTATCATATTATTGTTGTTCACAACTTGGAGAGGATACAGGCAATAATAGTTAGTGAAGAAACAGGTGCAGTTAGAATTCAGTCCATGCTGGATATTTCACCAAGTGAGCAATCTTCCTGACATCCATTATTTAGAGAAGCTTTCGTGAAATGGCTTTGCATCTGTTACAAACAACTGGCCAGTATGGGGCTTGAACCCATGACCTTGGCGTTATTAGCACCACGCTCTGACCACTCCATTTATTTTCCAGTGTTCATCTGCACAGGGTGAACAACAGTGGAAGTGCAGTAACAAATATCAACAGTATAGTGCTTTAAGTAAAAACTGAAATGCTGGATGTGGTGTACACACAATGAAAAAAAACCCTCCAACAATTGACTAAGACAAAAAACAAATCTTAATGTATGAAGTTGCTTTTCTATTCCATATCTCAGGGGTTCAAGACCCCGTGTGCTTTAAATTATCATGTTATTTTTCACAACTTGGAAAGGACACAGGCAATAATAGTTAGAGAACACCAAACAGGTGCATTCAGAATTCAGTCCATGCTGGATATTTCACCAAGTGAGCAATCTTCCTGACATCCATAATTCAGAGAAGCTTTTGTGAAATGGCATTGCCACTGTTACAGAAAAATGGCCAGTATGGGGTTTGAACCCATGACCTTGGCGTTATTAGCACCACGCTCTGACCATCTGATCTAACCGGCCATTTATAGAGTGAGGATAGACTCCATTTTTTATTCCAGTGATCATTTTGCACAGTGAAAACAACAGTAGAAGTGCAGTACAATTAGGTGAATGAGTCACTATGCGTTTTTTGGATATTTAGTACACATACACATGGTTAAAAAAAAAAAACTTCAATAAAGTAAGATATTTCATAGAACAATCTTTCGGCCAAGTATTTTAATTCAGAGAAGCTTTTATAAATGATTGGATCTCGATGAGTTCAACCTTACATGAGAGAACTAAGACCACGTGGCCTAATGGACAAGGCGTCTGACTTCGAATCAGAAGATTGAGGGTTCGAGTCCCTTCGTGGTTGAAAGTCCCTCAATTTACAAAAATATCTAAAGTGTAGTGCCTTAAGAAAAAACTGAAATGCTATATGTGGTCTACACACAATGACAAATCCTTCACACCAAAACAAGTCATACTGTATGAAGTGCTTTTCTATTCCATATCTCAGGGGTTCAAGACACCTTTTGCTTTAAACTATCATATTATTGTTGTTCACAACTTGGAGAGGATACAGGCAATAATAGTTAGTGAAGAAACAGGTGCAGTTAGAATTCAGTCCATGCTGGATATTTCACCAAGTGAGCAATCTTCCTGACATCCATTATTTAGAGAAGCTTTCGTGAAATGGCTTTGCATCTGTTACAAACAACTGGCCAGTATGGGGCTTGAACCCATGACCTTGGCGTTATTAGCACCACGCTCTGACCATCTGAGCTAACCGGCCACGTATACAGTGAGGATCAACTCCATTTATTTTCCAGTGTTCATCTGCACAGGGTGAACAACAGTGGAAGTGCAGTAACAAATATCAACAGTATATAGCTTTAAGTAAAAACTGAAATGCTGGATGTGGTGTACACACAATGAAAAAAAAAACTCCAACAATTGACTAAGACAAAAACAAATCTTAATGTATTAAGTTGCTTTTCTATTCCATATCTCAGGGGTTCAAGACCCCTTGTGCTTTAAATTATCATGTTATTGTTCACAACTTGGAAAGGACACAGGCAATAATAGTTAGAGAACACCAAACAGGTGCATTCAGAATTCAGTCCATGCTGGATATTTCACCAAGTGAGCAATCTTCCTGACATCCATAATTCAGGGAAGCTTTTGTGAAATGGCATTGCCACTGTTACAGAAAAATGGCCAGTATGGGGTTTGAACCCATGACCTTGGCGTTATTAGCACCACGCTCTGACCATCTGAGCTAACCGGCCATTTATAGAGTGAGGATAGACTCCATTTTTTATTCCAGTGATCATTTTGCACAGGGAAAACAACAGTAGAAGTGCAGTACGATTAGGTGTTGTGCAATAGTAGGGGGACTCGACGTTGGCTAATTATCAATAATCATGGAATATGATTATTGAAACAATAAAGATTATTTATTAAACAAAATAATTAGATTATTTATTGAAGATGATCAGTAATCAAATAACAATAAAACCATTAATGAGTAAATAAGGAAGTTCAACAATTAAGAATTATTAAATCACTAATTTGAGAATGATAAAGTTTATTGATTAAGAATAATTAAATAATTAATGTAAACTTTAAGAATAATCAATCAATGAATAACAACTACTAATGAAAAACAAGTAATTATCAATTTAGAAAGTACAAGCTATCAATTAATAATGATAAGGTTATCAACCAAGAATAATGAAATAATTAGTCACAACAATAAAATCGTCAATTTAAGAATGCTACTATCTATATTAATACTCGAGAAGGGGCACCACCCTGGTTACAGGGGCCAACGAGTCAGTCTATAAGTATCAGTCTCATCTGATAAAGTTAAATTAATAATCTCAATAGTTAATATTAGGGATTATATAATAAACGATGAAGGGTTTGAGTTCAAGCACTGGCTATCGTTATCCAACTGTGTTCACATAAACACGTACCAATAATCACAAGATTCAAATACTTTAAGTATAAAAGGGGTTTATTAAAAAGATATAAAAGTCAAAGTTGTTCCAAATGATTCTTCACTTAACACAATCCGCTATCTCCAATACAGTCGCAGCACATTTAGCACAATTGATCACACTGCAATCCTTCTGATAGGGCTGTGTGTGTGTTCGTGTGTGTGTGTGTGTGTGAGTGGGGGGAAGTGTGTGTGTGTGTGAGAGAGAGAGAGGGAAAGGGGGGTCGATGACTCACGAAGTTTAAGAGGGCCGGCTTAACCCTGGGGGTTTGACTACAAAATTGGTGATGTAATATACACCAGGACTACAACTCAAAATGGCGGAGTCGCCTAAGGAATTTAGAGTCCGAATGGAGGGCGGGCCTCGATGTGTATTGCAATCAATGGTCGAAGGACCACGTAACTTAGAGTCAAGATGGTCAAAGATGGCCGACTTAAACACACGTGGGACAAAGGTCGAGGGAGGACAAAGGGGTTCTTTGTCTTAGCTTAGCTTAGCTTTAGCGCCGAATGGCGTCGAGGTGCGTTCAGGCCCTCCTTGATATCAGAATGACTATATGTAATGCGACTATGTGTGTGTGCGTGGGCGAGGATGTGTATGTCGGCGGATGTGAGAGAATACAATAGAGAGAAAGAGAGAAACATATAGTAACACAGATCGGAGATGATCTTAAAAACGCCGTCAGAGGCGATCACACAGTGAGGCCGGCAATCCAGCTACGTAAGAGGTGTCTTTTAACAGATGCACGTCTTCTGTGAGATCGGCCTGACGGAAACACGAATCAAACAGGAAGCGCCGGATCGTCACCGCGCGCTTTTCACAATAAGATCGACACGGCGGTCTTTCTATAAAAGTACAATCATATACAAAAACACGCTAATTATTAAACTAGACTCTGCCCAGACATATGTCTCTTACTTCGTGTTGCTTCGCGGGGTTTCGTGCACGACCGGAGTAGCGCGAATCCCGGAAGGAGGAAGTGGATGATGTCCTGGCCTCGGGCCGCTGATCGCGGAGCCGCTGGGGGCGACGGCGAGATTGCGCTGGGCCGAATCGGAGAGAATGCTTCTCGTTCTCCTTGGCAAGGTCTTTGCCCGTCTCGGAGAGAATGCTTCTCGTTCTCCTTGGCAAGGTCTTTGCCCGTCTGCAGGAAGGAACAACCGTCGCCGGATTGTCCGTGGATGGCGGGGAAAGTGTCTCTGTTCTCGGCCAGCGAGTGAGGGAGAGCTTCTGCCGCGCGCTATTCAGATTAAAAGCTTTAAGTAAAAATAGGATAAAATAAGCTTACGATGTACTAAAAAGGATAAGTTAAGCTTAAACTGGATTAGAAAAAGTAGCTTTAAACTAAAAGTGAAACTACGAAAAGATAAGTTTAAAATAAACTTATGAAAAATCAAACAGCTGTTAAGTTTGTTTCCTTTGTGTCCTGTGAATCACTGAGAACTAAACTGGAGATGCTAGCTCTAATGTGAGTGGAACTGGAAAGAAATATTTTCGGTGTGTTTGCCCTTAAATAGCACCTTAGAGGTGACTCCCGCCTTCTAGCAGGACTAAGGGTCTTAGGCCAATAGGAAGGTCAGAGTTCAAAATCTGAGGCGCGGCTAGAGACACAGCAGGGGTCATTGACAGTTTCAACTGTAGCCTGCTCCCCCCCCGTACTTTAGGCTGGAGTGGAATCTTCCACCAGTCCTCATTTTATGGTTCTCTGTGGCTGTAGGTCCCAACATCCCCCCTTTGGTCTGGAGAGTGGGACGTTAGTCGCGGTTTTCAGAGCAAACAAGGGTCAACAGTCCAATTATAATCCATGGGATAATCCTTGAGTGAAGTGGGAAAAGTGAAAAGTCAGTTCATTTTACATGAGGTGTTTGTCCTCGGCAGAGAGAGAGCATATATGTCTGGGCAGACGGAGGCATAATCTTGACAGAGTAAGACATTTATGTCTGGGCAGACAGAGGCAAAATCTAGGCAGAGAGACTATCTACTATTTCTAAAAACACAGCACACGATTTCAGTTTCACACCCTCTTCTCGGCAGTAATTGTAACATACCTATGAATTGATACGAAAGGTGAAATGAAAAGAAAGGAAAGGAAAAGGCGCAAGAGAGACAGACAGAAATTTCTTAAATTAGTGGGATGTCTTGGGTAGCCCGGGGAGCTATCTTAGCCTTTCTTTTGGGAATGAAAAGGAGTGAGTCCAATTTCGCTTGGAGTTTCTGAATGTATCTGTGCAGAAAGAAAGCCACACCTATCGTAATAACCCATCCACTAAGGAGCAGTACCAGCGCGACCATGCTAATGGGATGCTCTGTAATTCCTGCTGTCCGATGAAAGTGTCTACCAAATTCGGTGGTAAGTCCAGTTGATCTAACGTGGAACTTTACCTCCCTTGTTCCTTCAGCTAAAAGCTGTTGTTGGATAGCGGTGTCAATTGTGAGGTTGTGACCCTGAAAGGTGTCCATGATCTCAATCTCTGTGTCGTGTCTGTCGGAGTTGAGATGATGGAGGACAATGTCACCAATATGTACAGTGGCCCCTTGAGGAACCACCAAGAACATCGTCTGGTTTAACAGCTTTAGTTTAGTGGATGAATCATGACGGTCATAGGCCATTATGGCTTCAGTGGCGGGTGTGTTAACCAACCATTTGTCACCAGCTCGCTCTACTCTTGTAGGAGTTTCCTCATTCCTGGTGGACATGCTGCCTTGGCACTTTTGTTCTGGGGCATTGGCTCGCAGACCACAGAGGTAATTAGTAACATCCCTGATAAAGGGTGTGCTGGGACAAATCCAATGTATGTCCTTCGTTTTTGTGCACAAACTTAAATTTGGGATGAGATAGAGCGAGGGGTTTTCGTCATGGTAGGCGAGTAATGGTGGTGTTTTAAGGTTAACATGTGTATTTCCCTGCCAGAATCCTACATTGAGAACGGACTTTAGGTGGTACACGTTCTGTTGTTCAATGATGGGTAGGTTGACTATGAATCCTATTTCGAGGTTCTGTGGATCTACTGATATAGGGATTGCACTGCCAAGACTAAATGCCAGGTGTACCTGAGAGGGCTGCACGATCGCAGTGGTAGCTGACTGCAAGATTTCTTCAACAAGATCTAAAGACACTAGATAGGTGGGGATCCTTCCGGCACTTAAGCTGTTGATAGTGGAGCCAACTTCTCTTAAGAGGTCCTGCATTAAGTCTTTCACTACCTGAACATATGTTATATCGTCCCTCACGATAACTGACAGAGTGTCTAAGGCATGTCGGGTATTATTTAGGAGAGCAGAGTGGAGGTTGACAGCCAGTACAGTACCCTGGAGCGTTTTTCCCAGGTCCTGTAACTGGTCTTGTTGGAGGTTAAGTCTCTGTTGGATTTCTGGCATTTCGTCGTCTAGTTCACTCATATGCCTTTGGAGTGCACCGACGCTGATCGAGTTGGCTGCTGATAGGCCAATAGAGAAAAGTGATCCGATCGCGGATGCGGCGAGAACTAGGGCCCCTAGGAACCTGTATCACTGTATCATGCGTTTGGATTGAACTTAACCTCCCCTCAGTCGCCTGTGGGGGGTAACGGATGTGAAGTCTATACACATCCCAGGGGTCCAGTCGTACGTAGACTCTTTGAGTATAAAGTCCGCAACGCGTGATGAGGAGTCCAGGTGTGTTTTGGAGAACAATCCCGGTTGGCGGGCCTTGCTCAACCACCTGAACCGGTTGAACCATTTGGGGACTGAGGAATATGCCAAGGATCCAAAGGAGCATCATCCTGAAACAAATAAACCCTAGTTAATACTGAAAATGGAATGAAGATTTATATTAATGCATGCTGGTGGGTTGAATTTTACGCATGCGACTATTGATCCTGTGAGTGGTTCAGTGGTTTTCATCTAGGAGTTGGGCTGCCTCCCCCCTTTCTGACGTGGGGTAGGCCTCTGCTCCTGAGATTGGGGAAGGATGGTATGGCTTAAACTGGTTTGAATGGACCCATTTGTACGTGGGGGGTCTTCTCTGTTTCGGGATCCTGATTCGGTATGCTACCGGTGAGAGTTTCCCCACGACCTCAAAGGGACCTATCCAGCTGGGGAGGAATTTCTTGGAGACCCCCACTGGCCTTTGGTGAGAGCCAGCTTGGCTCCTGCATTGGACAGTTGCTTGAGGACATGTCGGATCTCAGTTATGTGTTCCTCAAAGGTTTGGCTCCTCATGAGGATGTCATCCACATAAATGAGATTTCCACGTGTTGCGGCGTCACTCATGTCTTTGTGGAGAAAGATGTTGAACTCGGATGGAGAGTTTGAATATCCGAAAGGACACCGGTTCCAGGTGTACTGGCTACCTCCGAAAGAGAAAGCTAGTTTATATTGGTCGGCTTGGTCTACCTTCATAGTCCAGAATCCATTTGCCACGTCTACGGTGGAGAAGAACGTGGCTCCTTTTACTTTGGCTAGCTCTTGATCAAGGTGAATCATGGGCCAGCGGGACAGGGGGACTTGTTTGTTCAGAGGACGGTAATCGATGGTGAGACGCCATTTTCCGGTTGGTTTTAGCACTGGCCAAATGGGTGAATTGTAAGTTGAATTACATTCCCTGATTATACGTTTCTCTAACAGGGTGTCGAGGATGTCTTGAATGGACTCGTAGGCTGCCAATGGGATTTTGTACTGACGTACGAAGGTCGGAGGTGCGTTTGGATCCGTGGGGATACGCACCATGTGGAGGTCAGTGACTCCACAATCGGTAGAGTCTTTGGAGAAAATTGACTGGAAGTCAAGGAACAGATCCCGGAGCACTTTTCTCTGTGCGTCTGTTGTCAGGGCATCTGCTTTCTCTAGTTGTTGTCTGATCTCAGCCTCGAACCCGGGATATAGTTCTGCAGCCTGTGCATCCCCTGGGCTGTCCTGCCCTGGTTGAGTTGCTAGAGCATACACCATCATGTCCCCTTCTGTCGTCAGGGAGGCTCCACAAATGGCTTCATCTTGCAGTGACTCATGACGCATAACCGTGATCATGTTGGTTGGGAATGTGTGAAGGACTTGATCCACGGCGTCGTCTTTGGCTAGAGAAGGGGGAAGTTCCCCAATGACTGGTATCGTCAGCTCGAAATCGTTGAATGAGCTGTCAATCAACATTCCTATCACTTGGTGTGCTTTTAATTGAACGGGGCAGTGCGTGAGGTTTTTCACAAGCACATACGTCGTTCGGTGGTTCACTTCCAGCAGTGGCGTGCCACAGACTGCCAGGTTGAGTTCCTGGAAGGAGGGCAGCGGTTGGAAGAAGGCCTGCGGACCCGGTAACCTTTGTCCCTTGAGGATTTCAAGTCGGATCGGGGCCCCGGCGGTTCGTGGAGGAATGACCATGTCAACCTCACTGGCGACCTGGCAGGCTTGGGGAATCGTTTGTCCAGAGAGCATCTGGACTGGGTCGTTGGACAGGCAGTATCTCTCGGCGTTGACTTGTGACCACAAAACTTGGTTTATGGTGTCCACTTGTGTTCCAAGTCTGATGAGGAGATCTGCTCCTACCAAGAATGAGAAGGGAAGTTGGGCTACTACGCTCACGAAATGCCAGATCTGTCGTTTTCCGATTCGCACGGAGATAGCGCACACTCCAGTCGCTTTGATAGGGGTCTGTGGTATCTCTGCTGAGAGAAGTCGGTGGCAGCGTCGCACAAAAAGAGGTGGGGGTTCCAGTCTGCACAGATCAGTGTACGTTTCCATACTGATTGCGGATTTCTCGGACCAGAGTGCTACTAGGGTTTTGGAGGTCAGGATGCCGTTTAGGAAAACGTCTTCTTTGATGCGGGGAACGTACAATGACGGGTTCTCATTGTTTAAGGAACATAGGAATGAATCATGGGTTCTGAAAGTGTTTCCTGAATCATGTGGTGGACCGGGCCCACTTGCCGTGGTCCTGATGGGATTCGGGCTGGAGTCCGTTTCTGGAAGGGGCAGGTACATCGGGGAGATTCTGCTGGGTGTCTGGATGGCAGTGATTTGAATGGGAGGACTGGCGTTAGGCTCGAGAGGTTTTGGGTTATCGACTTGAGCCCAAATGCGTCCCTGATGACAGTCGATGAGCGGGGCCAATCGATCCAGCAGGTCCTGACCGATGAGCAGTGGTTCTGTGTCGATGGAACAGATGTAGATGGGATGTGCCAGACTCGTCTCTTGGAAGGTGATATCGATCCAGGCACGTTTTGTGATGGGTGACTGGTCCTGAGTGTAGCTGGTGATATTAATGTTGCAGGTTTCAATTTGCAGGGGTTTTCCAAGGGATAACATGGTTGTTTCGACTTGGGAGAAAGTGTTAGCACACATCAGGCTGATTTCCGAGCCTGAATCAAGTAGGGCCAGGGAGCTGAAGCAGCCTCCTATTACCACTGAGGTATATATGCGCTGTGCGTTGCCTTTCTGGACAAGGTCGCCCAAGAAAGTTAAGAAGGGAGCAGTGTCTGTAGTGAAAATTTCAGGGTGTGGTCTAGTGGTGCTTGAGTTTCCCCAACCGACAAAGTACACTCTGGAGGTGGGGATGGCGGACACCTGTTCTAGTCACATTGATGGGGGACCACAGTCTGGATTCTTTGGGGGGCCAGGCGGTGCAGTGGGGATCTTAGAGGCATCTGGTTTCCCTACTGCCTCTGATACCCATCGGCGTATCAGATCTTCCATTTGTGGATGCATCTGTTGATGCCTTTGTGGAGGGAGCTCCTGTTGATTCCAGCGTTCCTGTTGATTCATGGGTCCCTGTTGATTCATGGGTCCCTGTCTCCTCCCATGTTCTTGTTTCTTCCAATTATCCTGCGGATTCCATGGGTCCTGTTTCTTCCAATTATCCTGCGGATTCCATGGGTCCTGTTTCTTCCCATGTTCTTGTGACCTCCCTTGTTTGGGATATTTGTTGTCATACTTCTCGTGGCGTCCTCGCTCAGCCCAATCCCTGCCTCTCTGTTGAGAGGTTGTTAGGTGCTGTGACCTCTGGTTGCGGGGCTGGGTTGACCCCTCCCTTCCTTGGTTCCTTCTAGGATCCTGTTGGACGGGTCGACGTTCACGATCCTCTCTCCTGGGGTGTGTTTTGGCCAGAGGTATCTCGTTACCCTCCAGCGCCAGATCCATGTGGGGTTGAGCTTGGATCCCCAGAACCCTGACGTCCTGTTCTTGTCCTTTGTTTTGGCGTGTTCGCGTCTCCCAGGCTAGTTGAGAGTACCTTCTCATCTCTTGCATCGAGTGGTCACCAGCTCTGCAGTGCATGGTAACATCATATCGCACACTATCGTGGAGATTGTGCAGGAACAAGGATTTGAAAGCTGTGTCGTTTTCCAGCCCGGGGGCGTTACGCCCTTGGAAGTACGCCGTTCTCAGACGTCTGTAATATTCCCTCGGAGATTCATTCTTCCTCTGCAGGACAGCAAAGGCACCGAGGGTTGCGGAGGCCTGGTCGGTGAAGAGTGAGTACTCTTCGCGCAGGGCCTGACATAGGTCGAAATAATTGTCTCTGACCTTATGTGACAGAGTTTCCATGAAGGCGTGGACGTTTCTGGCTGTCGTCTTCCAGACTAGCTTCAGCTTTTCTCTGGATGAGGGGTTGGTTATGTCCAAGAGGCAGCGTTCTACCTCACGAAGATAATCGTCCACGTTGGACCCTCGGACGTCGGGATCGAACCGATCGATGTCTTTAGACAGGGACTCGATCTGTCGGGTGCGAATTCCCTGTACCACTGGTGCTTCATGGTGCTCAGAGTCATCCGAATCCGGTTCTTCCTGGTGCTGGTCATAGAAACCATCTTCTTGGCGTGCCTTCAGATTGGTGGACCAGTTCGGATGTGACCCAGAACCAGATCGTTCAGCCGCCTGCGTGGTAGGTGGAGGATGGTTGTTGGCCGGGTTCCTCCCTGATTGTGAATATCCTTCAGCCATCCAGGGCGGCGTTCTTCCGTCGTCCTGATATGGAGCAGGTAAGTTTCGTACAGGGGGAGCCCTTTCTAGAGTGAGTTGATTTCCAACGTCAGCTGGACGGGCGTTCGGTGTTGCCTGATGGTCAAGAGTCACTGTGCTCCTAGGGGTTTCTGCTGGCTCCGTCCTCGCGTTGGCCGGGGTGGATCTCTGATCAACGTTAGTGATAAGCCAGGGTGAATCAGTTTCGGCCACCTGACGTTGGCGTGGCCGTGCTTGCGGTTGCTCTTCTGGTGTCTCTATTTCACTGGCTCCTCCGGAAAGGGTGTCAATTCTTGACCTTGTTTCCATTCCAGAGGGCCACAGACCGTTTCCTATATATCTTGCCTCTCTTTCACTCTGACGTTTGACCTGCTCGCGCAGGTTTTCGCACTCCTGCAGTGCCTGGTCCCATTCTTCACGGGACCTATCAACTTCCTGTTGTAAAGAGGAATTCCTCCCTTGCAAATGGGACTTTTCATTAAGCTCTGCCTGATGTACTGCTTCCATGGCACTGATCTCGTCAGAGTGTTGTTTGGCATTCATCTGGGATCGGCGGTCGTACAGGATGGCCAGTTGGCCCAGAAGTTTGGTTACTGAGCGTTGGGGGCCAAAAGGGTCTTCCATGTACGTGACTATTTCCTTTATCTTGTCATCGCAGGCACTGACATCGTAACCACTGAACTCACTCACCTCATCAACCGACAGCTTCACCAGATCTGCGACCAAATGTGGCATGTCGTCTGGCCTTGGAGAGGCCTGCGCCCCACTTTGGTCAGAGTTACTCATTGTCTAAGTATTATAAGACAATCAGTGGATTACTTAAACTCGCTGGGATACCAGCATGTAACAATCTTAAATTGCACTATACGATCAGAAACACGGGTGAGCTCTACCCTGTGTCTATCACGTAACTTTAGGCAGGATAGCTCGGCGGCTCAATCCTCTAGACCTAGTAAGCAACAATTAATCTCAAAATCAAAACTAACATGCAGAAAATCTCCAATCAAAGTTACTAACAACTGAAAATGCGGTCAGCAACCAACCACGGTTACGCAAAGCCCTAATATACCTGCTTGGCAAAGGTTTAAGGGAATCAAAAATAAAATTTTGAAAAGAAAAATAAATCTCTCGAATATTTTTTTCTTAACAATCAATGAATTTCAATCAATCAATTTTCTATTGAAAAATTAATTTATTGAAAAATTAATTTATTGAAAAATTAACTTATTGAAAAAAAAAAATCAGTTTATCGAAAAATTAAATTTATTGAAAAAAATTTATTTATTGAAAAATCAATTTATCGAAAAAAAAATTAAATTCATTGAAAAGTTAATTTATTGGAAAATCAATTTATCGAAAAATTAAACTTATTGACAAGTTAATTTATTGAAAAATCTATTTATTGAAACAAATTAATCTCTTGAAAATCAACTTATTGAAAAATCAATTTATTGAAAACTAAGTTGGATTATTGTACATAGATATTATGACACAGTTGGAATAAGATAGCCTCACACGGGGCACCATTTATGTTGTGCAATAGTAGGGGGACTCGACGTTGGCTAATTATCAATAATCATGGAATATGATTATTGAAACAATAAAGATTATTTATTAAACAAAATAATTAGATTATTAATTGAAGATGATCAGTAATCAAATAACAATAAAACCATTAATGAGTAAATAAGGAAGTTCAACAATTAAGAATTATTAAATCACTAATTTGAGAATGATAAAGTTTATTGATTAAGAATAATTAAATAATTAATGTAAACTTTAAGAATAATCAATCAATGAATAACAACTACTAATGAAAAACAAGTAATTATCAATTTAGAAAGTACAAGCTATCAATTAATAATGATAAGGTTATCAACCAAGAATAATGAAATAATTAGTCACAACAATAAAATCGTCAATTTAAGAATGCTACTATCTATATTAATACTCGAGAAGGGGCACCACCCTGGTTACAGGGGCCAACGAGTCAGTCTATAAGTATCAGTCTCATCTGATAAAGTTAAATTAATAATCTCAATAGTTAATATTAGGGATTATATAATAAACGATGAAGGGTTTGAGTTCAAGCACTGGCTATCGTTATCCAACTGTGTTCACATAAACACGTACCAATAATCACAAGATTCAAATACTTTAAGTATAAAAGGGGTTTATTAAAAAGATATAAAAGTCAAAGTTGTTCCAAATGATTCTTCACTTAACACAATCCGCTATCTCCAATACAGTCGCAGCACATTTAGCACAATTGATCACACTGCAATCCTTCTGATAGGGCTGTGTGTGTGTTCGTGTGTGTGTGTGTGTGTGAGTGGGGGGAAGTGTGTGTGTGTGTGAGAGAGAGAGAGGGAAAGGGGGGTCGATGACTCACGAAGTTTAAGAGGGCCGGCTTAACCCTGGGGGTTTGACTACAAAATTGGTGATGTAATATACACCAGGACTACAACTCAAAATGGCGGAGTCGCCTAAGGAATTTAGAGTCCGAATGGAGGGCGGGCCTCGATGTGTATTGCAATCAATGGTCGAAGGACCACGTAACTTAGAGTCAAGATGGTCAAAGATGGCCGACTTAAACACACGTGGGACAAAGGTCGAGGGAGGACAAAGGGGTTCTTTGTCTTAGCTTAGCTTAGCTTTAGCGCCGAATGGCGTCGAGGTGCGTTCAGGCCCTCCTTGATATCAGAATGACTATATGTAATGCGACTATGTGTGTGTGCGTGGGCGAGGATGTGTATGTCGGCGGATGTGAGAGAATACAATAGAGAGAAAGAGAGAAACATATAGTAACACAGATCGGAGATGATCTTAAAAACGCTGTCAGAGGCGATCACACAGTGAGGCCGGCAATCCAGCTACGTAAGAGGTGTCTTTTAACAGATGCACGTCTTCTGTGAGATCGGCCTGACGGAAACACGAATCAAACAGGAAGCGCCGGATCGTCACCGCGCGCTTTTCACAATAAGATCGACACGGCGGTCTTTCTATAAAAGTACAATCATATACAAAAACACGCTAATTATTAAACTAGACTCTGCCCAGACATATGTCTCTTACTTCGTGTTGCTTCGCGGGGTTTCGTGCACGACCGGAGTAGCGCGAATCCCGGAAGGAGGAAGTGGATGATGTCCTGGCCTCGGGCCGCTGATCGCGGAGCCGCTGGGGGCGACGGCGAGATTGCGCTGGGCCGAATCGGAGAGAATGCTTCTCGTTCTCCTTGGCAAGGTCTTTGCCCGTCTCGGAGAGAATGCTTCTCGTTCTCCTTGGCAAGGTCTTTGCCCGTCTGCAGGAAGGAACAACCGTCGCCGGATTGTCCGTGGATGGCGGGGAAAGTGTCTCTGTTCTCGGCCAGCGAGTGAGGGAGAGCTTCTGCCGCGCGCTATTCAGATTAAAAGCTTTAAGTAAAAATAGGATAAAATAAGCTTACGATGTACTAAAAAAGGATAAATTAAGCTTAAACTGGATTAGAAAAAGTAGCTTTAAACTAAAAGTGAAACTACGAAAAGATAAGTTTAAAATAAACTTATGAAAAATCAAACAGCTGTTAAGTTTGTTTCCTTTGTGTCCTGTGAATCACTGAGAACTAAACTGGAGATGCTAGCTCTAATGTGAGTGGAACTGGAAAGAAATATTTTCGGTGTGTTTGCCCTTAAATAGCACCTTAGAGGTGACTCCCGCCTTCTAGCAGGACTAAGGGTCTTAGGCCAATAGGAAGGTCAGAGTTCAAAATCTGAGGCGCGGCTAGAGACACAGCAGGGGTCATTGACAGTTTCAACTGTAGCCTGCTCCCCCCCCGTACTTTAGGCTGGAGTGGAATCTTCCACCAGTCCTCATTTTATGGTTCTCTGTGGCTGTAGGTCCCAACATAGGTGAATGAGTCACTATGCGTTTTTTGGACATTTAGTACACATACACATGGTTAAAAAAAAAAACTTCAATAAAGTAAGATATTTCATAGAACAATCTTTCGGCCAAGTATTTTAATTCAGAGAAGCTTTTATAAATGATTGGATCTCGATGAGTTCAATCTTAGATGAGAGAACTAAGACCACGTGGCCTAATGGACAAGGCGTCTGACTTCGAATCAGAAGATTGAGGGTTCGAGTCCCTTCGTGGTTGAAAGTCCCTCAATATACAAAAATATATGCAGTGTAGTGCCTTAAGAAAAAACTGAAATGCTATATGTGGTCTACACACAATGACAAATCCTTAACACCAAAACAAGTCATACTGTATGAAGTGCTTTTCTATTCCATATCTCAGGGGTTCAAGACACCTTGTGCTTTAAACTATCATATTATTGTTCACAACTTGGAGAGGATACAGGCAATAATAGTTAGTGAAGAAACAGGTTGAGTTAGAATTCAGTCCATGCTGGATATTTCACCAAGTGAGCAATCTTCCTGACATCCATTATTCAGAGAAGCTTTCGTGAAATGGCTTTGCATCTGTTACAAACAACTGGCCAGTATGGGGCTTGAACCCATGACCTTGGCGTTATTAGCACCACGCTCTGACCATCTGAGCTAACCGGCCACGTATATAGTGAGGATCAACTCCATTTATTTTCCAGTGTTCATCTGCACAGGGTGAACAACAGTGGAAGTGCAGTAACAAATATCAACAGTATAGTGCTTTAAGTAAAAACTGAAATGCTGGATGTGGTGTACACACAATGAAAAAAAAAACTCCAACCATTGACTTAGACCAAAACAAATCTTAATGTATTAAGTTGCTTTTCTATTCCATATCTCAGTGGTTCAAGACCCCTTGTGCTTTAAATTATCATGTTATTGTTCACAACTTGGAAAGGACACAGGCAATAATAGTTAGAGAACACCAAACAGGTGCATTTAGAATTCAGTCCATGCTGGATATTTCACAAAGTGAGCAATCTTCCTGACATCCATAATTCAGGGAAGCTTTTGTGAAATGGCATTGCCACTGTTACAGAAAAATGGCCAGTATGGGGTTTGAACCCATGACCTTGGCGTTATTAGCACCACGCTCTGACCATCTGAGCTAACCGGCCACGTATATTGTGAGGATCAACTCCATTTATTTTCCAGTGTTCATCTGCACAGGTTGAACAACAGTGGAAGTGCAGTAACAAATATCAACAGTATAGTGCTTTAAGTAAAAACTGAAATGCTGGATGTGGTGTACACACAATGAAAAAAAAAACTCCAACAATTGACTAAGACAAAAACAAATCTTAATGTATTAAGTTGCTTTTCTATTCCATATCTCAGGGGTTCAAGACCCCTTGTGCTTTAAATTATCATGTTATTGTTCACAACTTGGAAAGGACACAGGCAATAATAGTTAGAGAACACCAAACAGGTGCATTTAGAATTCAGTCCATGCTGGATATTTCACAAAGTGAGCAATCTTCCTGACATCCATAATTCAGAGAAGCTTTTGTGAAATGGCATTGCCACTGTTACAGAAAAATGGCCAGTATGGGGTTTGAACCCATGACCTTGGCGTTATTAGCACCACGCTCTGACCATCTGAGCTAACCGGCCATTTATAGAGTGAGGATAGACTCCATTTTTTATTCCAGTGATCATTTTGCACAGGGAAAACAACAGTAGAAGTACAGTACGATTAGGTGAATGAGTCACTATGCGTTTTTTGGATATTTAGTACACATACACATGGTTAAAAAAAAAAACTTCAATAAAGTAAGATATTTCATAGAACAATCTTTCGGCCAAGTATTTTAATTCAGAGAAGCTTTTATACATGATTGGATCTCGATGAGTTCAATCTTAGATGAGAGAACTAAGACCACGTGGCCTAATGGACAAGGCGTCTGACTTCGAATCAGAAGATTGAGGGTTCGAGTCCCTTCGTGGTTGAAAGTCCCTCAATTTACAAAAATATATGCAGTGTAGTGCCTTAAGAAAAAACTGAAATGCTATATGTGGTCTACACACAATGACAAATCCTTCACACCAAAACAAGTCATACTGTATGAAGTGCTTTTCTATTCCATATCTCAGGGGTTCAAGACACCTTTTGCTTTAAACTATCATATTATTGTTGTTCACAACTTGGAGAGGATACAGGCAATAATAGTTAGTGAAGAAACAGGTGCAGTTAGAATTCAGTCCATGCTGGATATTTCACCAAGTGAGCAATCTTCCTGACATCCATTATTTAGAGAAGCTTTCGTGAAATGGCTTTGCATCTGTTACAAACAACTGGCCAGTATGGGGCTTGAACCCATGACCTTGGCGTTATTAGCACCACGCTCTGACCATCTGAGCTAACCGGCCACGTATATAGTGAGGATCAACTCCATTTATTTTCCAGTGTTCATCTGCACAGGTTGAACAACAGTGGAAGTGCAGTAACAAATATCAACAGTATAGTGCTTTAAGTAAAAACTGAAATGCTGGATGTGGTGTACACACAATGAAAAAAAAAACTCCAACAATTGACTAAGACAAAAACAAATCTTAATGTATTAAGTTGCTTTTCTATTCCATATCTCAGGGGTTCAAGACCCCTTGTGCTTTAAATTATCATGTTATTGTTCACAACTTGGAAAGGACACAGGCAATAATAGTTAGAGAACACCAAACAGGTGCATTTAGAATTCAGTCCATGCTGGATATTTCACAAAGTGAGCAATCTTCCTGACATCCATAATTCAGAGAAGCTTTTGTGAAATGGCATTGCCACTGTTACAGAAAAATGGCCAGTATGGGGTTTGAACCCATGACCTTGGCGTTATTAGCACCACGCTCTGACCATCTGAGCTAACCGGCCATTTATAGAGTGTGGATAGACTCCATTTTTTATTCCAGTGATCATTTTGCACAGGGAAAACAACAGTAGAAGTGCAGTACGATTAGGTGAATGAGTCACTATGCGTTTTTTGGATATTTAGTACACATACACATGGTTAAAAAAAAAAACTTCAATAAAGTAAGATATTTCATAGAACAATCTTTCGGCCAAGTATTTTAATTCAGAGAAGCTTTTATACATGATTGGATCTCGATGAGTTCAATCTTAGATGAGAGAACTAAGACCACGTGGCCTAATGGACAAGGCGTCTGACTTCGAATCAGAAGATTGAGGGTTCGAGTCCCTTCGTGGTTGAAAGTCCCTCAATTTACAAAAATATATGCAGTGTAGTGCCTTAAGAAAAAACTGAAATGCTATATGTGGTCTACACACAATGACAAATCCTTAACACCAAAACAAGTCATACTGTATGAAGTGCTTTTCTATTCCATATCTCAGGGGTTCAAGACACCTTGTGCTTTAAACTATCATATTATTGTTCACAACTTGGAGAGGATACAGGCAATAATAGTTAGTGAAGAAACAGGTTGAGTTAGAATTCAGTCCATGCTGGATATTTCACCAAGTGAGCAATCTTCCTGACATCCATTATTCAGAGAAGCTTTCGTGAAATGGCTTTGCATCTGTTACAAACAACTGGCCAGTATGGGGCTTGAACCCATGACCTTGGCGTTATTAGCACCACGCTCTGACCATCTGAGCTAACCGGCCACGTATATAGTGAGGATCAACTCCATTTATTTTCCAGTGTTCATCTGCACAGGGTGAACAACAGTGGAAGTGCAGTAACAAATATCAACAGTATATAGCTTTAAGTAAAAACTGAAATGCTGGATGTGGTGTACACACAATGAAAAAAAAAACTCCAACAATTGACTAAGACAAAAACAAATCTTAATGTATTAAGTTGCTTTTCTATTCCATATCTCAGGGGTTCAAGACCCCTTGTGCTTTAAATTATCATGTTATTGTTCACAACTTGGAAAGGACACAGGCAATAATAGTTAGAGAACACCAAACAGGTGCATTCAGAATTCAGTCCATGCTGGATATTTCACCAAGTGAGCAATCTTCCTGACATCCATAATTCAGGGAAGCTTTTGTGAAATGGCATTGCCACTGTTACAGAAAAATGGCCAGTATGGGGTTTGAACCCATGACCTTGGCGTTATTAGCACCACGCTATGACCATCTGAGCTAACCGGCCACGTATATAGTGAGGATCAACTCCATTTATTTTCCAGTGTTCATCTGCACAGGTTGAACAACAGTGGAAGTGCAGTAACAAATATCAACAGTATAGTGCTTTAAGTAAAAACTGAAATGCTGGATGTGGTGTACACACAATGAAAAAAAAAACTCCAACAATTGACTAAGACAAAAACAAATCTTAATGTATTAAGTTGCTTTTCTATTCCATATCTCAGGGGTTCAAGACCCCTTGTGCTTTAAATTATCATGTTATTGTTCACAACTTGGAAAGGACACAGGCAATAATAGTTAGAGAACACCAAACAGGTGCATTTAGAATTCAGTCCATGCTGGATATTTCACAAAGTGAGCAATCTTCCTGACATCCATAATTCAGAGAAGCTTTTGTGAAATGGCATTGCCACTGTTACAGAAAAATGGCCAGTATGGGGTTTGAACCCATGACCTTGGCGTTATTAGCACCACGCTCTGACCATCTGAGCTAACTGGCCATTTATAGAGTGAGGATAGACTCCATTTTTTATTCCAGTGATCATTTTGCACAGGGAAAACAACAGTCGAAGTACAGTACGATTAGGTGAATGAGTCACTATGCGTTTTTTGGATATTTAGTACACATACACATGGTTAAAAAAAAAAACTTCAATAAAGTAAGATATTTCATAGAACAATCTTTCGGCCAAGTATTTTAATTCAGAGAAGCTTTTATACATGATTGGATCTCGATGAGTTCAATCTTAGATGAGAGAACTAAGACCACGTGGCCTAATGGACAAGGCGTCTGACTTCGAATCAGAAGATTGAGGGTTCGAGTCCCTTTGTGGTTGAAAGTCCCTCAATTTACAAAAATATATGCAGTGTAGTGCCTTAAGAAAAAACTGAAATGCTATATGTGGTCTACACACAATGACAAATCCTTCACACCAAAACAAGTCATACTGTATGAAGTGCTTTTCTATTCCATATCTCAGGGGTTCAAGACACCTTTTGCTTTAAACTATCATATTATTGTTGTTCACAACTTGGAGAGGATACAGGCAATAATAGTTAGTGAAGAAACAGGTGCAGTTAGAATTCAGTCCATGCTGGATATTTCACCAAGTGAGCAATCTTCCTGACATCCATTATTTAGAGAAGCTTTCGTGAAATGGCTTTGCATCTGTTACAAACAACTGGCCAGTATGGGGCTTGAACCCATGACCTTGGCGTTATTAGCACCACGCTCTGACCATCTGAGCTAACCGGCCACGTATATATTGAGGATCAACTCCATTTATTTTCCAGTGTTCATCTGCACAGGGTGAACAACAGTGGAAGTGCAGTAACAAATATCAACAGTATAGTGCTTTAAGTAAAAACTGAAATGCTGGATGTGGTGTACACACAATGAAAAAAAAAACTCCAACAATTGACTAAGACAAAAACAAATCTTAATGTATTAAGTTGCTTTTCTATTCCATATCTCAGGGGTTCAAGACCCCTTGTGCTTTAAATTATCATGTTATTGTTCACAACTTGGAAAGGACACAGGCAATAATAGTTAGAGAACACCAAACAGGTGCATTCAGAATTCAGTCCATGCTGGATATTTCACCAAGTGAGCAATCTTCCTGACATCCATAATTCAGTGAAGCTTTTGTGAAATGGCATTGCCACTGTTACAGAAAAATGGCCAGTATGGGGTTTGAACCCATGACCTTGGCGTTATTAGCACCACGCTCTGACCATCTGAGCTAACCGGCCACGTATATAGTGAGGATCAACTCCATTTATTTTCCAGTGTTCATCTGCACAGGTTGAACAACAGTGGAAGTGCAGTAACAAATATCAACAGTATAGTGCTTTAAGTAAAAACTGAAATGCTGGATGTGGTGTACACACAATGAAAAAAAAAACTCCAACAATTGACTAAGACAAAAACAAATCTTAATGTATTAAGTTGCTTTTCTATTCCATATCTCAGGGGTTCAAGACCCCTTGTGCTTTAAATTATCATGTTATTGTTCACAACTTGGAAAGGACACAGGCAATAATAGTTAGAGAACACCAAACAGGTGCATTTAGAATTCAGTCCATGCTGGATATTTCACAAAGTGAGCAATCTTCCTGACATCCATAATTCAGAGAAGCTTTAGTGAAATGGCATTGCCACTGTTACAGAAAAATGGCCAGTATGGGGTTTGAACCCATGACCTTGGCGTTATTAGCACCACGCTCTGACCATCTGAGCTAACCGGCCATTTATAGAGTGAGGATAGACTCCATTTTTTATTCCAGTGATCATTTTGCACAGGGAAAACAACAGTAGAAGTACAGTACGATTAGGTGAATGAGTCACTATGCGTTTTTTGGATATTTAGTACACATACACATGGTTAAAAAAAAAAACTTCAATAAAGTAAGATATTTCATAGAACAATCTTTCGGCCAAGTATTTTAATTCAGAGAAGCTTTTATACATGATTGGATCTCGATGAGTTCAATCTTAGATGAGAGAACTAAGACCACGTGGCCTAATGGAAAAGGCGTCTGACTTCGAATCAGAAGATTGAGGGTTCGAGTCCCTTCGTGGTTGAAAGTCCCTCAATTTACAAAAATATATGCAGTGTAGTGCCTTAAGAAAAAACTGAAATGCTATATGTGGTCTACACACAATGACAAATCCTTCACACCAAAACAAGTCATACTGTATGAAGTGCTTTTCTATTCCATATCTCAGGGGTTCAAGACCCCTTGTGCTTTAAATTATCATGTTATTGTTCACAACTTGGAAAGGACACAGGCAATAATAGTTAGAGAACACCAAACAGGTGCATTCAGAATTCAGTCCATGCTGGATATTTCACCAAGTGAGCAATCTTCCCGACATCCATAATTCAGGGAAGCTTTTGTGAAATGGCATTGCCACTGTTACAGAAAAATGGCCAGTATGGGGTTTGAACCCATGACCTTGGCGTTATTAGCACCACGCTCTGACCATCTGAGCTAACCGGCCACGTATATAGTGAGGATCAACTCCATTTATTTTCCAGTGTTCATCTGCACAGGTTGAACAACAGTGGAAGTGCAGTAACAAATATCAACAGTATAGTGCTTTAAGTAAAAACTGAAATGCTGGATGTGGTGTACACACAATGAAAAAAAAAACTCCAACAATTGACTAAGACAAAAACAAATCTTAATGTATTAAGTTGCTTTTCTATTCCATATCTCAGGGGTTCAAGACCCCTTGTGCTTTAAATTATCATGTTATTGTTCACAACTTGGAAAGGACACAGGCAATAATAGTTAGAGAACACCAAACAGGTGCATTTAGAATTCAGTCCATGCTGGATATTTCACAAAGTGAGCAATCTTCCTGACATCCATAATTCAGAGAAGCTTTTGTGAAATGGCATTGCCACTGTTACAGAAAAATGGCCAGTATGGGGTTTGAACCCATGACCTTGGCGTTATTAGCACCACGCTCTGACCATCTGAGCTAACCGGCCATTTATAGAGTGAGGATAGACTCCATTTTTTATTCCAGTGATCATTTTGCACAGGGAAAACAACAGTAGAAGTACAGTACGATTAGGTGAATGAGTCACTATGCGTTTTTTGGATATTTAGTACACATACACATGGTTAAAAAAAAAAACTTCAATAAAGTAAGATATTTCATAGAACAATCTTTCGGCCAAGTATTTTAATTCAGAGAGGCTTTTATACATGATTGGATCTCGATGAGTTCAATCTTAGATGAGAGAACTAAGACCACGTGGCCTAATGGACAAGGCGTCTGACTTCGAATCAGAAGATTGAGGGTTCGAGTCCCTTCGTGGTTGAAAGTCCCTCAATTTACAAAAATATATGCAGTGTAGTGCCTTAAGAAAAAACTGAAATGCTATATGTTGTCTACACACAATGACAAATCCTTCACACCAAAACAAGTCATACTGTATGAAGTGCTTTTCTATTCCATATCTCAGGGGTTCAAGACACCTTTTGCTTTAACCTATCATATTATTGTTGTTCACAACTTGGAGAGGATACAGGCAATAATAGTTAGTGAAGAAACAGGTGCAGTTAGAATTCAGTCCATGCTGGATATTTCACCAAGTGAGCAATCTTCCTGACATCCATTATTTAGAGAAGCTTTCGTGAAATGGCTTTGCATCTGTTACAAACAACTGGCCAGTATGGGGCTTGAACCCATGACCTTGGCGTTATTAGCACCACGCTCTGACCATCTGAGCTAACCGGCCACGTATATAGTGAGGATCAACTCCATTTATTTTCCAGTGTTCATCTGCACAGGGTGAACAACAGTGGAAGTGCAGTAACAAATATCAACAGTATAGTGCTTTAAGTAAAAACTGAAATGCTGGATGTGGTGTACACACAATGAAAAAAAAAACTCCAACAATTGACTAAGACAAAAACAAATCTTAATGTATTAAGTTGCTTTTCTATTCCATATCTCAGGGGTTCAAGACCCCTTGTGCTTTAAATTATCATGTTATTGTTCACAACTTGGAAAGGACACAGGCAATAATAGTTAGAGAACACCAAACAGGTGCATTCAGAATTCAGTCCATGCTGGATATTTCACAAAGTGAGCAATCTTCCTCACATCCATAATTCAGAGAAGCTTTTGTGAAATGGCATTGCCACTGTTACAGAAAAATGGCCAGTATGGGGTTTGAACCCATGACCTTGGCGTTATTAGCACCACGCTCTGACCATCTGAGCTAACCGGCCATTTATAGAGTGAGGATAGACTCCATTTTTTATTCCAGTGATCATTTTGCACAGGGAAAACAACAGTAGAAGTGCAGTACGATTAGGTGAATGAGTCACTATGCGTTTTTTGGATATTTAGTACACATACACATGGTTAAAAAAAAAAACTTCAATAAAGTAAGATATTTCATAGAACAATCTTTCGGCCAAGTATTTTAATTCAGAGAAGCTTTTATACATGATTGGATCTCGATGAGTTCAATCTTAGATGAGAGAACTAAGACCACGTGGCCTAATGGACAAGGCGTCTGACTTCGAATCAGAAGATTGAGGGTTCGAGTCCCTTCGTGGTTGAAAGTCCCTCAATTTACAAAAATATATGCAGTGTAGTGCCTTAAGAAAAAACTGAAATGCTATATGTGGTCTACACACAATGACAAATCCTTAACACCAAAACAAGTCATACTGTATGAAGTGCTTTTCTATTCCATATCTCAGGGGTTCAAGACACCTTGTGCTTTAAACTATCATATTATTGTTCACAACTTGGAGAGGATACAGGCAATAATAGTTAGTGAAGAAACAGGTTGAGTTAGAATTCAGTCCATGCTGGATATTTCACCAAGTGAGCAATCTTCCTGACATCCATTATTCAGAGAAGCTTTCGTGAAATGGCTTTGCATCTGTTACAAACAACTGGCCAGTATGGGGCTTGAACCCATGACCTTGGCGTTATTAGCACCACGCTCTGACCATCTGAGCTAACCGGCCACGTATATAGTGAGGATCAACTCCATTTATTTTCCAGTGTTCATCTGCACAGGGTGAACAACAGTGGAAGTGCAGTAACAAATATCAACAGTATAGTGCTTTAAGTAAAAACTGAAATGCTGGATGTGGTGTACACACAATGAAAAAAAAAACTCCAACAATTGACTAAGACAAAAACAAATCTTAATGTATTAAGTTGCTTTTCTATTCCATATCTCAGGGGTTCAAGACCCCTTGTGCTTTAAATTATCATGTTATTGTTCACAACTTGGAAAGGACACAGGCAATAATAGTTAGAGAACACCAAACAGGTGCATTCAGAATTCAGTCCATGCTGGATATTTCACCAAGTGAGCAATCTTCCTGACATCCATAATTCAGAGAAGCTTTTGTGAAATGGCATTGCCACTGTTACAGAAAAATGGCCAGTATGGGGTTTGAACCCATGACCTTGGCGTTATTAGCACCACGCTCTGACCATCTGAGCTAACCGGCCACTCACAGAGTGAGGATAGACTCCATTTTTTATTCCAGTGATCATTTTGCACAGTGAAAACAACAGTAGAAGTGCAGTACAATTAGGTGAATGAGTCACTATGCGTTTTTTGAATATTTAGTACACATACACATGGTTAAAAAAAAAAAACTTCAATAAAGGAAGATATTTCATAGAACAATCTTTCGGCCAAGTATTTTAATTCAGAGAAGCTTTTATAAATGATTGGATCTCGATGAGTTCAACCTTACATGAGAGAACTATGTGATCAAGAAGCTGCTGCGCTGATCTCTGAGCAGCTGAGACCAGAGAAACTCTGTGTTTTCACTGTTTCCATAGTTAAGAAGCAGTCAGTCACTGAGCGGCTACTCCACGAGAACGAGCTCTGCTTTCACTGTGTCTCCCTGAGCAAGTGCGCGGGGCGGGGGGTGGAGCTACGGACCGGTGCGCTATCTGGGAGCGCACAGGCACACACACACACACACACACACACACAGACACACAGACTCACTCGCCCGCTACTGATACTTCATGACGGCCTGATACGATGATGTTTTAAAAATTATTGTGACTTAGTCAACCACCAACATTTTCGTCTCGTCTCGTCTCGTCAACGAAAGTTAAAATAGATTTAGTCATAGTTTTTATTTTCAAAGATCCGTTTTCGTTACGTCTTCGTCATGAGAAAAGGGTCGTTAACGAATATTTTTCGTTATAAATTTCGTCAACGAAATTAACACTGGAAGTGAGCAATCTTCCTGACATCCATAATTCAGAGAAGCTTTCGTGAAATGGCTTTGCATCTGTTACAAACAACTGGCCAGTATGGGGCTTGAACCCATGACCTTGGCGTTATTAGCACCACGCTCTGACCATCTGAGCTAACCGGCCATTCATAGAGTCAGGATAGACTCCATTTTTTATTCCAGTGTTCATTTTGCACAGGGTGAACAACAGTGGAAGTGCAGTTACAAATATCAACAGTATAGTGCTTTTAGTAAAAACTGAAATGCTGGATGTGGTGTACACACAATGAAAAAAAAATCTCCAACCATTGACTTAGACCAAAACTTAATGTATTAAGTTGCATTTCTATTCCATATCTCAGGGGTTCAAGACCCCTTGTGCTTTAAACTATCATATTATTGTTCACAACTTGGAAATGACACAGGCAATAATAGTTAGTGAACAATCAAACAGGTGCAGTTAGAATTCAGTCCATGCTGGAAATTCCATCAAGTGAGCAATCTTCCTGACATCCATAATTCAGAGAAGCTTTCGTGAAATGGCATTGCATCTGTTACAAATAAAATGGCCAGTATGGGGCTTGAACCCCAGGGAAAACAACAGTAGAAGTGCAGTACGATTAGGTGAATGAGTCACTATGCGTTTTTTGGATATTTAGTACACATACACATGGTTAAAAAAAAAAACTTCAATAAAGTAAGATATTTCATAGAACAATCTTTCGGCCAAGTATTTTAATTCAGAGAAGCTTTTATACATGATTGGATCTCGATGAGTTCAATCTTAGATGAGAGAACTAAGACCACGTGGCCTAATGGACAAGGCGTCTGACTTCGAATCAGAAGATTGAGGGTTCGAGTCCCTTCGTGGTTGAAAGTCCCTCAATTTACAAAAATATATGCAGTGTAGTGCCTTAAGAAAAAACTGAAATGCTATATGTGGTCTACACACAATGACAAATCCTTAACACCAAAACAAGTCATACTGTATGAAGTGCTTTTCTATTCCATATCTCAGGGGTTCAAGACACCTTGTGCTTTAAACTATCATATTATTGTTCACAACTTGGAGAGGATACAGGCAATAATAGTTAGTGAAGAAACAGGTTGAGTTAGAATTCAGTCCATGCTGGATATTTCACCAAGTGAGCAATCTTCCTGACATCCATTATTCAGAGAAGCTTTCGTGAAATGGCTTTGCATCTGTTACAAACAACTGGCCAGTATGGGGCTTGAACCCATGACCTTGGCGTTATTAGCACCACGCTCTGACCATCTGAGCTAACCGGCCACGTATATAGTGAGGATCAACTCCATTTATTTTCCAGTGTTCATCTGCACAGGGTGAACAACAGTGGAAGTGCAGTAACAAATATCAACAGTATATAGCTTTAAGTAAAAACTGAAATGCTGGATGTGGTGTACACACAATGAAAAAAAAAACTCCAACAATTGACTAAGACAAAAACAAATGTTAATGTATTAAGTTGCTTTTCTATTCCATATCTCAGGGGTTCAAGACCCCTTGTGCTTTAAATTATCATGTTATTGTTCACAACTTGGAAAGGACACAGGCAATAATAGTTAGAGAACACCAAACAGGTGCATTCACAATTCAGTCCATGCTGGATATTTCACCAAGTGAGCAATCTTCCTGACATCCATAACTCAGGGAAGCTTTTGTGAAATGGCATTGCCACTGTTACAGAAAAATGGCCAGTATGGGGTTTGAACCCATGACCTTGGCGTTATTAGCACCACGCTCTGACCATCTGAGCTAACCGGCCACGTATATAGTGAGGATCAACTCCATTTATTTTCCAGTGTTCATCTGCACAGGTTGAACAACAGTGGAAGTGCAGTAACAAATATCAACAGTATAGTGCTTTAAGTAAAAACTGAAATGCTGGATGTGGTGTACACACAATGAAAAAAAAAACTCCAACAATTGACTAAGACAAAAACAAATCTTAATGTATTAAGTTGCTTTTCTATTCCATATCTCAGGGGTTCAAGACCCCTTGTGCTTTAAATTATCATGTTATTGTTCACAACTTGGAAAGGACACAGGCAATAATAGTTAGAGAACACCAAACAGGTGCATTTAGAATTCAGTCCATGCTGGATATTTCACAAAGTGAGCAATCTTCCTCACATCCATAATTCAGAGAAGCTTTTGTGAAATGGCATTGCCACTGTTACAGAAAAATGGCCAGTATGGGGTTTGAACCCATGACCTTGGCGTTATTAGCACCACGCTCTGACCATCTGAGCTAACCGGCCATTTATAGAGTGAGGATAGACTCCATTTTTTATTCCAGTGATCATTTTGAACAGGGAAAACAACAGTAGAAGTGCAGTACGATTAGGTGAATGAGTCACTATGCGTTTTTTGGATATTTAGTACACATACACATGGTTAAAAAAAAAAACTTCAATAAAGTAAGATATTTCATAGAACAATCTTTCGGCCAAGTATTTTAATTCAGAGAAGCTTTTATACATGATTGGATCTCGATGAGTTCAATCTTAGATGAGAGAACTAAGACCACGTGGCCTAATGGACAAGGCGTCTGACTTCGAATCAGAAGATTGAGGGTTCGAGTCCCTTCGTGGTTGAAAGTCCCTCAATTTACAAAAATATATGCAGTGTAGTGCCTTAAGAAAAAACTGAAATGCTATATGTGGTCTATATATAACAAATATCAACAGTATAGTGCTTTAAGTAAAAACTGAAATGCTGGATGTGGTGTACACACAATGAAAAAAAAAACTCCAACAATTGACTAAGACAAAAACAAATCTTAATGTATTAAGTTGCTTTTCTATTCCATATCTCAGGGGTTCAAGACCCCTTGTGCTTTAAATTATCATGTTATTGTTCACAACTTGGAAAGGACACAGGCAATAATAGTTAGAGAACACCAAACAGGTGCATTCAGAATTCAGTCCATGCTGGATATTTCACAAAGTGAGCAATCTTCCTCACATCCATAATTCAGAGAAGCTTTTGTGAAATGGCATTGCCACTGTTACAGAAAAATGGCCAGTATGGGGTTTGAACCCATGACCTTGGCGTTATTAGCACCACGCTCTGACCATCTGAGCTAACCGGCCACGTATATAGTGAGGATCAACTCCATTTATTTTCCAGTGTTCATCTGCACAGGTTGAACAACAGTGGAAGTGCAGTAACAAATATCAACAGTATAGTGCTTTAAGTAAAAACTGAAATGCTGGATGTGGTGTACACACAATGAAAAAAAAAACTCCAACAATTGACTAAGACAAAAACAAATCTTAATGTATTAAGTTGCTTTTCTATTCCATATCTCAGGGGTTCAAGACCCCTTGTGCTTTAAATTATCATGTTATTGTTCACAACTTGGAAAGGACACAGGCAATAATAGTTAGAGAACACCAAACAGGTGCATTTAGAATTCAGTCCATGCTGGATATTTCACAAAGTGAGCAATCTTCCTCACATCCATAATTCAGAGAAGCTTTTGTGAAATGGCATTGCCACTGTTACAGAAAAATGGCCAGTATGGGGTTTGAACCCATGACCTTGGCGTTATTAGCACCACGCTCTGACCATCTGAGCTAACCGGCCATTTATAGAGTGAGGATAGACTCCATTTTTTATTCCAGTGATCATTTTGAACAGGGAAAACAACAGTAGAAGTGCAGTACGATTAGGTGAATGAGTCACTATGCGTTTTTTGGATATTTAGTACACATACACATGGTTAAAAAAAAAAACTTCAATAAAGTAAGATATTTCATAGAACAATCTTTCGGCCAAGTATTTTAATTCAGAGAAGCTTTTATACATGATTGGATCTCGATGAGTTCAATCTTAGATGAGAGAACTAAGACCACGTGGCCTAATGGACAAGGCGTCTGACTTCGAATCAGAAGATTGAGGGTTCGAGTCCCTTCGTGGTTGAAAGTCCCTCAATTTACAAAAATATATGCAGTGTAGTGCCTTAAGAAAAAACTGAAATGCTATATGTGGTCTATATATAACAAATATCAACAGTATAGTGCTTTAAGTAAAAACTGAAATGCTGGATGTGGTGTACACACAATGAAAAAAAAAACTCCAACAATTGACTAAGACAAAAACAAATCTTAATGTATTAAGTTGCTTTTCTATTCCATATCTCAGGGGTTCAAGACCCCTTGTGCTTTAAATTATCATGTTATTGTTCACAACTTGGAAAGGACACAGGCAATAATAGTTAGAGAACACCAAACAGGTGCATTCAGAATTCAGTCCATGCTGGATATTTCACCAAGTGAGCAATCTTCCTGACATCCATAATTCAGAGAAGCTTTTGTGAAATGGCATTGCCACTGTTACAGAAAAATGGCCAGTATGGGGTTTGAACCCATAACCTTGGCGTTATTAGCACCACGCTCTGACCATCTGAGCTAACCGGCCATTTATAGAGTGAGGATAGACTCCATTTTTTATTCCAGTGATCATTTTGCACAGTGAAAACAACAGAAGAAGTGCAGTACAATTAGGTGAATGAGTCACTATGCGTTTTTTGGATATTTAGTACACATACACATGGTTAAAAAAAAAAAACTTCAATAAAGTAAGATATTTCATAGAACAATCTTTCGGCCAAGTATTTTAATTCAGAGAAGCTTTTATAAATGATTGGATCTCGATGAGTTCAACCTTACATGAGAGAACTAAGACCACGTGGCCTAATGGACAAGGCGTCTGACTTCGAATCAGAAGATTGAGGGTTCGAGTCCCTTCGTGGTTGAAAGTCCCTCAATTTACAAAAATATCTAAAGTGTAGTGCCTTAAGAAAAAACTGAAATGCTATATGTGGTCTACACACAATGACAAATCCTTCACACCAAAACAAGTCATACTGTATGAAGTGCTTTTCTATTCCATATCTCAGGGGTTCAAGACACCTTTTGCTTTAAACTATCATATTATTGTTGTTCACAACTTGGAGAGGATACAGTCAATAATAGTTAGTGAAGAAACAGGTGCAGTTAGAATTCAGTCCATGCTGGATATTTCACCAAGTGAGCAATCTTCCTGACATCCATTATTCAGAGAAGCTTTCGTGAAATGGCTTTGCATCTGTTACAAACAACTCGCCAGTATGGGGCTTGAACCCATGACCTTGGCGTTATTAGCACCACGCTCTGACCATCTGAGCTAACCGGCCATTCATAGAGTCAGGATAGACTCCATTTTTTATTCCAGTGTTCATTTTGCACAGGGTGAACAACAGTGGAAGTGCAGTTACAAATATCAACAGTATAGTGCTTTTAGTAAAAACTGAAATGCTGGATGTGGTGTACACACAATGAAAAAAAAATCTCCAACCATTGACTTAGACCAAAACTTAATGTATTAAGTTGCATTTCTATTCCATATCTCAGGGGTTCAAGACCCCTTGTGCTTTAAACTATCATATTATTGTTCACAACTTGGAAATGACACAGGCAATAATAGTTAGTGAACAATCAAACAGGTGCAGTTAGAATTCAGTCCATGCTGGAAATTCCATCAAGTGAGCAATCTTCCTGACATCCATAATTCAGAGAAGCTTTCGTGAAATGGCATTGCATCTGTTACAAATAAAATGGCCAGTATGGGGCTTGAACCCCAGGGAAAACAACAGTAGAAGTGCAGTACGATTAGGTGAATGAGTCACTATGCGTTTTTTGGATATTTAGTACACATACACATGGTTAAAAAAAAAAACTTCAATAAAGTAAGATTATTCATGGAACAATCTTTCAGACATGTATTTTAATTCAGATAAGCTTTTATAAATGATTGGATCTCGATGAGTTCAACCTTAGACGACAGAACTAAGACCACGTGGCCTAATGGACAAGGCGTCTGACTTCGAATCAGAAGATTGAGGGTTCGAGTCCCTTCGTGGTTGAAAATCCCTCAATTTACAAAAATATCTACAGTGTAGTGCCTTAAGTAAAAACTGAAATGCTATATGTGGTCTACACATAATGACAAATCCTTAACACCAAAACAAGTCTTACTGTATGAAGTTGCTTTTCTATTCCATATCTCAGGGGTTCAAGACCCCTTGTGCTTAAAACTATCATATTATTGTTCACAACTTGGAAAGGACACAGGCAATAATAGTTAGAGAACACCAAACAGGTGCATTCAGAATTCAGTCCATGCTGGATATTTCACCAAGTGAGCAATCTTCCTGACATCCATAATTCAGAGAAGCTTTTGTGAAATGGCATTGCCACTGTTACAGAAAAATGGCCAGTATGGGGTTTGAACCCATGACCTTGGCGTTATTAGCACCACGCTCTGACCATCTGAGCTAACCGGCCATTTATAGAGTGAGGATAGACTCCATTTTTTATTCCAGTGATCATTTTGCACAGTGAAAACAACAGTAGAAGTGCAGTACAATTAGGTGAATGAGTCACTATGCGTTTTTTGGATATTTAGTACACATACACATGGTTAAAAAAAAAAAAACTTCAATAAAGTAAGATATTTCATAGAACAATCTTTCGGCCAAGTATTTTAATTCAGAGAAGCTTTTATAAATGATTGGATCTCGATGAGTTCAACCTTACATGAGAGAACTAAGACCACGTGGCCTAATGGACAAGGCGTCTGACTTCGAATCAGAAGATTGAGGGTTCGAGTCCCTCAACTTACAAAAATATCTAAAGTGTAGTGCCTTAAGAAAAAACTGAAATGCTATATGTGGTCTACACACAATGACAAATCCTTCACACCAAAACAAGTCATACTGTATGAAGTGCTTTCCTATTCCATATCTCAGGGGTTCAAGACACCTTTTGCTTTAAACTATCATATTATTGTTGTTCACAACTTGGAGAGGATACAGTCAATAATAGTTAGTGAAGAAACAGGTGCAGTTAGAATTCAGTCCATGCTGGATATTTCACAAAGTGAGCAATCTTCCTGACATCCATTATTCAGAGAAGCTTTCGTGAAATGGCTTTGCATCTGTTACAAACAACTGGCCAGTATGGGGTTTGAACCCATGACCTTGGCGTTATTAGCACCACGCTCTGACCATCTGAGCTAACCGGCCATTTATAGAGTGAGGATAGACTCCATTTTTTATTCCAGTGATCATTTTGCACAGTGAAAACAACAGTAGAAGTGCAGTACGATTAGGTGAATGAGTCACTATGCGTTTTTTGGATATTTAGTACACATACACATGGTTAAAAACAAAAAACTTCAATAAAGTAAGATATTTCGTAGAACAATCTTTCGGCCAAGTATTTTAATTCAGAGAAGCTTTTATAAATGATTGGATCTCGATGAGTTCAACCTTAGATGAGAGAACTAAGACCACGTGGCCTAATGGACAAGGTGTCTGACTTCGAATCAGAAGATTGAGGGTTCGAGTCCCTTCGTGGTTGAAAGTCCCTCAATTTACAAAAATATCTAAAGTGTAGTGCCTTAAGAAAAAACTGAAATGCTATATGTGGTCTACACACAATGACAAATCCTTCACACCAAAACAAGTCATACTGTATGAAGTGCTTTTCTATTCCATATCTCAGGGGTTCAAGACACCTTTTGCTTTAAACTATCATATTATTGTTGTTCACAACTTGGAGAGGATACAGTCAATAATAGTTAGTGAAGAAACAGGTGCAGTTAGAATTCAGTCCATGCTGGATATTTCACCAAGTGAGCAATCTTCCTGACATCCATTATTCAGAGAAGCTTTCGTGAAATGGCTTTGCATCTGTTACAAACAACTCGCCAGTATGGGGCTTGAACCCATGACCTTGGCGTTATTAGCACCACGCTCTGACCATCTGAGCTAACCGGCCATTCATAGAGTCAGGATAGACTCCATTTTTTATTCCAGTGTTCATTTTGCACAGGGTGAACAACAGTGGAAGTGCAGTTACAAATATCAACAGTATAGTGGTTTTAGTAAAAACTGAAATGCTGGATGTGGTGTACACACAATGAAAAAAAAATCTCCAACCATTGACTTAGACCAAAACTTAATGTATTAAGTTGCATTTCTATTCCATATCTCAGGGGTTCAAGACCCCTTGTGCTTTAAACTATCATATTATTGTTCACAACTTGGAAATGACACAGGCAATAATAGTTAGTGAACAATCAAACAGGTGCAGTTAGAATTCAGTCCATGCTAGAAATTCCATCAAGTGAGCAATCTTCCTGACATCCATTATTCAGAGAAGCTTTCGTGAAATGGCTTTGCATCTGTTACAAACAACTGGCCAGTATGGGGCTTGAACCCATGACCTTGGCGTTATTAGCACCACGCTCTGACCATCTGAGCTAACCGGCCACGTATATAGTGAGGATCAACTCCATTTATTTTCCAGTGTTCATCTGCACAGGGTGAACAACAGTGGAAGTGCAGTAACAAATATCAACAGTATAGTTCTTTAAGTAAAAACTGAAATGCTGGATGTGGTGTACACACAATGAAAAAAAAAACTCCAACAATTGACTAAGACAAAAACAAATCTTAATGTATTAAGTTGCTTTTCTATTCCATATCTCAGGGGTTCAAGACCCCTTGTGCTTTAAATTATCATGTTATTGTTCACAACTTGGAAAGGACACAGGCAATAATAGTTAGAGAACACCAAACAGGTGCATTCAGAATTCAGTCCATGCTGGATATTTCACCAAGTGAGCAATCTTCCTGACATCCATAATTCAGAGAAGCTTTTGTGAAATGGCATTGCCACTGTTACAGAAAAATGGCCAGTATGGGGTTTGAACCCATGACCTTGGCGTTATTAGCACCACGCTCTGACCATCTGAGCTAACCGGCCATTTATAGAGTGAGGATAGACTCCATTTTTTATTCCAGTGATCATTTTGCACAGTGAAAACAACAGTAGAAGTGCAGTACGATTAGGTGAATGAGTCACTATGCGTTTTTTGGATATTTAGTACACATACACATGGTTAAAAAAAAAAAACTTCAATAAAGTAAGATATTTCATAGAACAATCTTTCGGCCAAGTATTTTAATTCAGAGAAGCTTTTATAAATGATTGGATCTCGATGAGTTCAACCTTACATGAGAGAACTAAGACCACGTGGCCTAATGGACAAGGCGTCTGACTTCGAATCAGAAGATTGAGGGTTCGAGTCCCTCAACTTACAAAAATATCTAAAGTGTAGTGCCTTAAGAAAAAACTGAAATGCTATATGTGGTCTACACACAATGACAAATCCTTCACACCAAAACAAGTCATACTGTATGAAGTGCTTTCCTATTCCATATCTCAGGGGTTCAAGACACCTTTTGCTTTAAACTATCATATTATTGTTGTTCACAACTTGGAGAGGATACAGGCAATAATAGTTAGTGAAGAAACAGGTGCAGTTAGAATTCAGTCCATGCTGGATATTTCACAAAGTGAGCAATCTTCCTGACATCCATTATTCAGAGAAGCTTTCGTGAAATGGCTTTGCATCTGTTACAAACAACTGGCCAGTATGGGGCTTGAACCCATGACCTTGGCGTTATTAGCACCACGCTCTGACCATCTGAGCTAACCGGCCATTTATAGAGTGAGGATAGACTCCATTTTTTATTCCAGTGATCATTTTGCACAGTGAAAACAACAGTAGAAGTGCAGTACGATTAGGTGAATGAGTCACTATGCGTTTTTTGGATATTTAGTACACATACACATGGTTAAAAAAAAAAAAACTTCAATAAAGTAAGATATTTCATAGAACAATCTTTCGGCCAAGTATTTTAATTCAGAGAAGCTTTAATAAATGATTGGATCTCGATGAGTTCAACCTTAGATGAGAGAACTAAGACCACGTGGCCTAATGGACAAGGTGTCTGACTTCGAATCAGAAGATTGAGGGTTCGAGTCCCTTCGTGGTTGAAAATCCCTCAATTTACAAAAATATCTACAGTGTAGTGCCTTAAGTAAAAACTGAAATGCTATATGTGGTCTACACATAATGACAAATCCTTAACACCAAAACAAGTCTTACTGTATGAAGTTGCTTTTCTATTCCATATCTCAGGGGTTCAAGACCCCTTGTGCTTAAAACTATCATATTATTGTTCACAACTTGGAAAGGACACAGGCAATAATAGTTAGTGAACAAACAAACAGGTGCAGTCAGAATTCAGTCCATGCTGGAAATTCCACCAAGTGAGCAGTGTTAATTTTGGCAGCTATTTTTGGTTTAGTCTTAGTCTTAGTCTTTTGACGAAAGTGAAAATTTGTTTTAGTCACATTTAGTCATTTTTATCCTTCTTAGTTTTAGTCTAGTTTTAGTCGACGGAAACGAATTACATTTTAGTCTAATTTTAGTCACATTTAGTAGCCACATTAAACCCCTTTTCTATAAAAACATATAGCTGCAGGCTAATAGCTTAAAAAAATATATTTAGTTTTAAATGTGAAAACAAAAAGTGAGAGCAGGTCAGACTGGAGGCGAACACAGAAACTGCAGCTCGGTTCAAACCAACTGCAACTTCTGCTCTGATCAAGAAGCTGCTGCGCTGATCTCTGAGCAGCTGAGACCAGAGAAACTCTGTGTTTTCACTGTTTCCATAGTTAAGAAGCAGTCAGTCACTGAGCGGCTACTCCACGAGAACGAGCTCTGCTTTCACTGTGTCTCCCTGAGCAAGTGCGCGGGGCGGGGGGTGGAGCTACGGACCGGTGCGCTATCTGGGAGCGCACAGGCACACACACACACACACACACACACAGACACACAGACTCACTCGCCCGCTACTGATACTTCATGACGGCCTGATACGATGATGTTTTAAAAATTATTGTGACTTAGTCAACCACCAACATTTTCGTCTCGTCTCGTCTCGTCAACGAAAGTTAAAATAGATTTAGTCATAGTTTTTATTTTCAAAGATCCGTTTTCGTTACGTCTTCGTCATGAGAAAAGGGTCGTTAACGAATATTTTTCGTTATAAATTTCGTCAACGAAATTAACACTGGAAGTGAGCAATCTTCCTGACATCCATAATTCAGAGAAGCTTTCGTGAAATGGCTTTGCATCTGTTACAAACAACTGGCCAGTATGGGGCTTGAACCCATGACCTTGGCGTTATTAGCACCACGCTCTGACCATCTGAGCTAACCGGCCATTCATAGAGTCAGGATAGACTCCATTTTTTATTCCAGTGTTCATTTTGCACAGGGTGAACAACAGTGGAAGTGCAGTTACAAATATCAACAGTATAGTGCTTTTAGTAAAAACTGAAATGCTGGATGTGGTGTACACACAATGAAAAAAAAATCTCCAACCATTGACTTAGACCAAAACTTAATGTATTAAGTTGCATTTCTATTCCATATCTCAGGGGTTCAAGACCCCTTGTGCTTTAAACTATCATATTATTGTTCACAACTTGGAAATGACACAGGCAATAATAGTTAGTGAACAATCAAACAGGTGCAGTTAGAATTCAGTCCATGCTGGAAATTCCATCAAGTGAGCAATCTTCCTGACATCCATAATTCAGAGAAGCTTTCGTGAAATGGCATTGCATCTGTTACAAATAAAATGGCCAGTATGGGGCTTGAACCCCAGGGAAAACAACAGTAGAAGTGCAGTACGATTAGGTGAATGAGTCACTATGCGTTTTTTGGATATTTAGTACACATACACATGGTTAAAAAAAAAAACTTCAATAAAGTAAGATTATTCATGGAACAATCTTTCAGACATGTATTTTAATTCAGATAAGCTTTTATAAATGATTGGATCTCGATGAGTTCAACCTTAGACGACAGAACTAAGACCACGTGGCCTAATGGACAAGGTGTCTGACTTCAAATCAGAAGATTGAGGGTTCAAGTCCCTTCGTGGTTGAAGGTCCCACAATTTACAAAAATTTCTACAGTGCAGTGCCTTAAGTAAAAACAGAAATGCTATATGTGGTCTACACACAATGAGAAATCCTTAACACCAAAACAAGTCTTACTGTATGAAGTTGCTTTTCTATTCCATATCTCAGGGGTTCAAGACCCCTTGTGCTTTAAACTATCATTCTATTGTACACAACTTAGAGAGGATACAGGCAATAATAGTTAGTGAACAGAAAGGGGCAGTTAGAATTCAGTCCATGCTGGATATTTCACCAAGTGAGCAATCTTCCTGACATCCATTATTCAGAGACGCTTTCGTGAAATGGCTTTGCATCTGTTACAAAAAACTGGCCAGTATGGGGCTTGAACCCATGACCTTGGCGTTATTAGCACCACGCTCTGACCATCTGAGCTAACCGGCCACGTATATAGTGAGGATCAACTCCATTTATTTTCCAGTGTTCATCTGCACAGGGTGAACAACAGTGGAAGTGCAGTAACAAATATCAACAGTATAGTGCTTTAAGTAAAAACTGAAATGCTATATGTGGTCTACACACAATGACAAATCCTTAACACCAAAACAAGTCTTACTGTATGAAGTAGCTTTTCTATTCCATATCTCAGGGGTTCAAGACCCCTTGTGCTTTAAACTATAATTTTATTGTTCACAACTTGGAAGGGACACAGGTAATAATAGTTAGTGAACAAACAAACAGGTGCAGTTAGAATTCAGTCCATGCTGGATATTTCACCAAGTGAGCAATCTTCCTGACATCCATTATTCAGAGAAGCTTTTGTGAAATGGCATTGCCACTGTTACAGAAAAATGGCCAGTATGGGGCTTGAACCCATGACCTTGGCGTTATTAGCACCACGCTCTGACCATCTGAGCTAACCGGCCATTCATAGAGTGAGGATAGACTCCATTTTTTATTCCAGTGTTCATTTTGCACAGGGAAAACAACAGTAGAAGTGCAGTACGATTAGGTGAATGAGTCACTATGCGTTTTTTGGATATTTAGTACAAATACACATGGTTAAAAAAAAAAACTTCAATAAAGTAAGATATTTCATGGAACAATCTTTCGGCCATGTATTTTAATTCAGAGAAGCTTTTATAAATGATTGGATCTCGATGAGTTCAACATTAGATGAGAGAACTAAGACCACGTGGCCTAATGGACAAGGCGTCTGACTTCGAATCAGAAGATTGAGGGTTCGAGTTCCTTTGTGGTTGAAAGTGCCTCAATTTACAAAAAAATCTACAGACTAGTGCCTTAAGTAAAAACTGAAATGCTATATGTGGTCTACACACAATGAAAAAAAACACCCACAATTGATTAAGACAAAAATGATTCTTGCTGTATGAAGTAGCTTTTCTATTCCATATCTCAGGGGTTCAAGAATGTTTGTGCTTCAAACTATCATATTATTGTTCACAACTTGGGGAGAATACTGGCAATCAGGCACGTGCACAGACATTTGGGGGGGGGTGGGTGCTCAGACCCCCAAAAAAGGGTACCCATCGCCAAAATTATTTATGAAATTTTAAATAATAATAATAAATAAATAAAAAACACAGTAGGATATTTTCAACTTATATATTTATTTTCGTTAACAAACTAACTCAAATCATCAATTTGAATAAATAAATGAATAACAGGCAAAATCAGACAAAAGAAGGCCATATTTAATAACCAAATAATATGTCAGGGTTAGGGTTAGTGATGTGATTGCGTGCGCCGCGGAGCATGTCGGGGCGAAATTCTCACAAGAACTCAAATTAATGCGGTCAGATATCAAAACACATTTGGGGGGAATTGATGACAAAGAGAATAATTTTTATTCTTAAATATTGATGAATGAAGAAAAAATTGGGCTCCAGCAGAAGGGCACTTTTCTCATCCAGGGCAAAAGGGCCAGTGCTTGAGGGGTTTATCTGTGCACGTGCCTGCTGGCAATAATAGTGAGAGAACAAACACACAGGTGGAGTTAGAAGGTCAAGCCAGCTAGAGCCTGGTCAGCTAACATGTCTGCAAATGAAGCTCCTGCAGACACTGCAACAGGGACACAATGCTACATGATGTTCAGAGCTTCATATACAGTACTCTGAGCACGACACTGAGAATACATCTTGAATAGCTATGTAGTTGTAAAGTATGTAGAGTTTGCCATTTAAATTCCTGAAAATGAAACATAACAGCATTATAGACATCTGCTCAAATATGTAGTCCAGTCTGCGTATGTTTTCATTTCCTGCCAGGTACAGATTGCGGACATGCTCGGTTCCCTTAAACATGTCAGCCGTCACAAGGTGGATCCTGTTCCCCTTCAGAGCCAGCTCCAACAACTGACCCTGGTTCCGGAAGTAGCCAGGCTCCACTGCTGAGATGGTTTGGTTGGAGGAGGAGGATGCTGGTTATTACTCAGAAACATTTTTTATTGCAGGTTTACTGCTTGCAAAGGAATTTGGACCAGCCTTAAATGTGTGCACCATTAGGAGAATAGAGCCTGTCTCATTAAAATCGAATGTGTAGGAAATCAGCTGCTGCCTGAGTTCTCTTCTCTCAGACTTCTTCTGGTTTGGAGAAACACTTAAAGATTAATTTAAGAACTCACAGACTCTATTCGTGTCCTTTGTGTTCTGTGGTGATTACAAATTTGAATTGAAAATGATAACTACATTTAATCTTTAGGGAAAAAGGCTGATACACATTGGTGGTCCTTGAACCAGAAGTTTGGCGGTACTAAACCCTAATTGCCCCTGACTGCTGTTCTGCATGAATGAATGTGAATGAATGAATCAATGTGTGTCTGAATGGGTGAAGGTTACTTGTAAAGTAAAGTTTCACAAGTGTGAAGCAAAAGTGTGCATTGGACTTCTGGGGTTTCATACTACTGGACTACTTGGATTTAGGTTAAGTATATTCTTTAAATAAGCTTCTCTGCTATATTACTATTGAATCTGCTGTCTTAGGTTAACTGATCAGGGGTTCCCAAAGTGGGCGAGGTTATAAAGAAAAAACATTTTCCTAAGGAGCAGGTTTCTTTCACTTGAACCACTCGAATGATTCCCCCCTGATCAACAGCTGACTGTTTGAACAATACACATTCGCACTCGTTCACACAAATACCATAATCTTTCCTCTTTTATCTATCCCACCCGCTCCACACATACCCAACATCTTGTCACAGGGGCCTCTGGAACTGCCAGTCAAATACCCGTAAGATGGAATTCATCTCTGGCTTTGCTACCCAGCAATCGCTTGTGTTGGGAACGAGTGCAGACACTGGGTCAGAGGTTGAGACAAAGCCTCATATAACTTGAGGCCTTGTGGGACATTCCGATCCATCCTAGGAGTTTCCCCTGGTGGTGGAAGATGTCCCTTGTGTCCTTCGGGGACCCCTGCTGAGTTTCTTGCCTCTCCTTGAGATTGAACACTGACAATCTATTGGCTGAGAGCCTGCATCACCCAGAGCCCACACCTCAAGGGGGCTAGCCCTTCCTCAGGTTAATAAATCAGCTGAGCTCACTGCAGATTTTCCTGCTCTGAAGACTTCAACAGACCGTTCCCGGTCTATCTAGATGATGTAGTTGCTAAAGGGGGCGACAACCGCAGACGTTTGTTTTATTTTCATTTTCTTGATCCTTATTTTAAGTCGACGTTTTATTTTGATGGGACTTTTTGTTATTTTACCTTGAAAGGCAGCGCAACAGGAAGTCCGCTCGGCAGGCCGAGCTCACAGACTTTTCTTTTAAACGATCTACAAACAACTCCGCCACAGTTGTTATTCCTGCAGAAGGACGAAGTTTCATTCCTTCGAAGAAGAAAGACAAATTCTCTTCTTTTCCGGCCCAGCACGACGCCCGCTGCCACAGATGAACCAGCGCAACAGAGCTTGAGCGGCCACGGCATCAGTCATTTGTTTCCCGGAATCCGCCGATCACACATGTATCCTGAGGCTCAACAAACAAGTAGGAGGCTTTATTGTATGGGCAGAGACTAGTTTTAACACTTAACGTAAACCTCCATTGTTGAAATTACGTTAACGTAACATCATCTTGAATTCGGCCAGGCTACGTCACCACGTGAACGCGTCATTACTCCCCCCTCTCTCTCTCTCTCACACACACACACCCACACACACACATAGATATGCCCTCAGTATTACATGTGTTTTCTAAATTGTGATAAGTGCTGCTGCTGTTGTCATTTTTGAAATATTGGAGTTTGTTAAATGAAGAATCATTGAATAACATTAACTTTATTTCCCTTTTTAATAAATCCTTTTCTAATTAAAGTATCTGTATCTTGTGATTATTTGTGCATATGTATATGAATACAGCTGGATAACTATAGCCTGTGCTCGAATTTAAAACCCTTCATTGTTTATTATATAATCATTAATATTAAATATTGAGATTATTAATTTAACTTTTATAAACTGAGACTGATCTTTACAGATTGACTTGTTGGTCCCTGTAACCAGGATGTTGCCCCGCGACAATAAGTAATAATTACAGATTGTATTATTCTTAATTGATAATTTTATTGTTTTCATTAATTATTTTACTATTCTTAATTGATAACCGTATCATTTCTAATTAATTATTTTACTATTCTTAATTGATAGCTTTATCATTTATTTGTATTTTTAATAAATATTTATTATTATTTTAATAATCATATTTCATGATTATTAATAATTTTCCAACGTCAAGTCTACTACTATTGCACAAAACTTGACTTCTTTGTCCTCACTCTCACTGACCTACCCACTGGTAGGGGTGGTGGTACAGGTTTACTCATCACCCCAAAATTAAAAATTTTACCCCACTGTCTTTTGACAGTTACTCTTCCAGTACAATAAACAATATTTGTTCTCTACCGTCCATCAGGCCCTTTTGGAGATTTCTTGGAAGAATAAGACGTCCTCCTATCGTACAGCCCAGAAAATGGCCCTTCACTTGTCCTTCTGTGTGTCTTTAATTTCCAGACAGAAGTCGTCTGACCTACTACTTTTACTTTCCTCCTTTGCTCTCTCACTCAGTCCTTACTCTCACTCACAAAGCTGGTAACCACCTTGACTATATTTTCACCAGATACTGTTCTACATCTAACCTCACTGTAACCCCACGTCATGTCTCTGACCACTTCTTTATCTCTTACTCTCTCAAACTAACAACTCTACAACATCCACAAACTCTGTACCTGTCCGTTGCAACTTTCACTCCCTCTCTCCCTCCTCTCTGGCCGATGCTGATTTATCAGCCCTCCCTTCAACTGACTCTCTCACTCATAAATCCTAACTCCGATCATCAGTAGTGAGACAGTTGTACTTTGTCTGAGGGAAAATGTTTTTTTGTAATATATTCAGCTTTCTCTTTCAGTTTCATTTGGGATAACTGCTGTATTTAGAGAAGACTTTGGTTTAGAGGTGGGTTTCATCTGGTTCCAGTTTCTCATCCAAGTGGCAAATACAGTCCAGCCCAGCCTCTTGAAGTTTACATTGTGCTTCAGTCACATAAGAATGATCTGTTTGACAGCAGAAAAACAATCCAGCGACATGCTGGTGCTTCACATATAACTATCTGTATGTTTCCTCACTGAAAAGGTCTGGAAGCACAAGCATCAGAAGTAAATGAAAAGCATACAACAGCTTAAAGTTCTGTAGGTCAACATTGATCACAATTCAGTTTTGATTGTTGCCTGTGTAGTGTATACTACTACTACACCTGCATCTGTGCAATGCCAATTAATAATCATACATTTTGTATTCATATAAGTTGAAAGAGAAACCTTGTAGTAAGTTAATAATCATCAAACTTGACCCATCTTATCATGTTGTTTTTTTCTTAGATCTGAGCTATTAACTTTGTCAACACACTGTTGTTTACTACTGAATGAATTGATGCCATTGAGACACTTCTGTACAAAGCTGGGACTCAGATGCAGAAGGAAGCAAGGGAGACATAAAAAAAAGTTCAAAATAAAACTTTACTTCAATCCAACAATTCAAAGGTCATACACAGGAAAGCAATCAAACAAAGCAAACAAAGTGAACAAGTCCAATTAGGGAAAAAGCACAAAATCCGTAATCCAGGCAGTCAAAAACCAGGCAAGCAAACACAAGGAAATTAAGGCTTGAAAGCAAGTGCACACAAAGGAGTCGACGACAATCTGACAGAGGGTAAGTGTTAACACAGGGTATAAATAGGGCAAGCTTAATTACAAACAAGGTATAGGTGTGTGGGGAAACCTACAGGAACTAAAGCAGACACCATACAAAAGAACAGTGACAACAAAATAAAACAGGGAGTGAATTATACCAGATTATCACAGCCAGAGTTTAAAGGTTCAGTGTGTAGAGTTTAGTGACATCTAGTGGTGAAGTTGCATGTTGCAGCTGAATACCCCTCACTTCACCATCCCCTTACAAACATGAAGGAGAACCTTTGGATCCTAAAAAAACTCAAAAGGTGATTAGTTTGTACAGTTTGGACGACTAAAAACATGTCAGCCTCCATAGAGAGGACCACCAAATTAAATGATTTAATCCAAGTGAATATTTATGCCGAATGTGAACAGATTCCTTAATGGCGTCAAGAACAGCTTTCAATTTACTTTGGGTATTCTTCAGACAGAGGTGAACCTCATTTTGTTGACTGTTTTTCCAAGTTTTAAGTAACACGTCAGAAAAGTAATTTCAACCAAGCTGTGGTATAAAAAAAAATATTTAAGAGGTAGCTATGACTATAAGAATGTTATTATTGTCATCATTGTCATTAAATATCAAAATCTGAAGGGAGCACTAATAACAGGGAAATATTTTTATTTTGACTCTTTCATGCTTTTTGGTAGTGTTGAAGCAAACCACTCGTTTCAGCAAGAAAGACGTTTTTTTCTCTCCACTGTCGCCAAAGTGCTCACTCATTGTGGGAACTATTTGGGTTGCTTTATAATTTTAAAGGTCTTAACCTTCTATGTAAAGTGCTTTAAGATAATTTATATAATGATTTTGCGCTTTAAAAATCAAATTGTGTTCAATTTAAGCTTATTTACACAGTGATACCAAAGATATGTATTTGTGAACCAAATGATCACAATTGAGGCACTATTGGTTGAGCGCTTCTTCTTCGTCTTCTACTTCTTCTTCTTCTTCCACGTCGGTTTATTGGCGGGTGGCAACCCACATCAAGGTGCATTACCGTCACCTACTGTATTCAAGAAAGAAGGGCTGTGTTGAAGGAATTGTCCTGATATGGCCCATTCCTGCCCAGCTCCTGTTGGGATGCTTTGTTCTCAAAGATGGTCTTAGCTCTTTCACTGTTGGAGTCATCATGCAGGACAAAACTGGGTTTCAACGGTTGGCACATGTTCCTGTGTTTTCAACCTGCTGCTCTTGAGAGGCTGACATCTCTGCAGTACACTCGACTCCAGTCCCGGGCTATGTTGATAGAGGTGTCTCGATACAACCAATTCCCGCCAGTCTTTTCTTCCTGATCTTTATCTCACTGTTTTCATCAGCAGATAGAGTTTCTTCTTCTTCTTCTTATATTACATACACTAAATTAAAAATATTAGTGATGTGTCCTTCAGGGTCGAGGCTTCGAAGCATGTCTCTAGTAAGCCAGGAAGATTTTTGTGAAGCGCGTATCGAGCTTGTGTTGATGACGTATGTGGTGACGTTCAAAGCCTCGCAAGCCAGCCGTACCACGTGACTGAGTCAGGAAATGGTTTGTGTGTTTTGTGTGCGAATCGAAATATAAGGGGCAGCGAAACGCAATGGATTCCCCCCCTCACATTTTGTGGACTTGGTACTTTATTGCGCATTTGTTTGCAATATGGACACCATATTAATAAATTCGTAATTTAACATCATTCATTCATTTATTCAATTAATTTATTCAATTCAAAGCCATGGTTTCATTATAATCACTCATATTACTGGGCCCATCCAATTTAGGGTTATGGTTAGACCAATTCAATAAAGACATCAAAGATATTAAAGGCAATTATTAAAATCTAAAGAAACAGATTATAGGAAAAAATTTAAAAAAGGGATTTCAGAAGTTTTAAGGACTGGGTGAGCCTGCTAATAAGAAGAACAGCCAAGAAGAACCCCAAACAGAATATCAAAAAAATAAATATTCAGAAACAAGGAGCTGGAATTACTTTTTGGCAAGAGGAATAAGGTATTTTAAGAAGAAGTGGATATTAAACACCCAGAACTGCTACAAAAAATAAAGCAGAGTCATAGGGGCATCAAGGCAAACATTTCCAAATATTGCTTAAACATGGATAATAGATATAGCAAATAAATATACAAATCTAAGACAAATCAACAATCACCATACTGCAATGAACTTCTATGGCTTCACTTGTGATCATTCCATTACGTCAAAATCATCCCCATATTAGTGAAGTTTGACCAGGGAGGTTTGACTCTACACTGTTTTGCTGTTTTCCAGTGTTCGTGGCCGACCCAAGAAATAGTTCCCAAAACAAGTGAAAAAAATACAGTGAGTTAAGGATGGAGAGAAAGCAGAACAGCAGCCATGAGCACACGCTGCAGGAAGCTGCCATGTTAAAGACTATGCTGTTGAAACAGAGCACGAAGAGCGGCCTGAACCTGTAAGTACCCCTTGTACTGTTGTTAGCTCATGTTTGGTAGAATCTGTGAACTGTACTAGCCCACTAGCAAGATCAAAACACTGTAGAAGTTGTTGTGGCTCCCAAAAACATATATTTCCATACCTGAACAACTGCCAACTATTTAATTCAAATTCGGATGTAGTTAAAAGTTGGTTTCATTTAACAGCCTTTTCAAAGAGGCAGGGTTACTCCCTCCTCTACAGTTATCTGGATAACTGTGTTCAGCATTGACAACAGAGAGCCTCATATTGGAGAAAAAACAGCAAATACCCTATTAAACAATGTAAACATTTAGTCTGTTTTCTTGTCAATTAATCAAGCTACGTAGTTGTACTGCAGTGTTAAAGTTTTTCTCAGTAGAGGTGTCCGGATAAACCAGGAAACTGGAAATTTAAATGAGTGAAAACCTGTGCACTAGCTGAGCTACAGCTATGAATACAAATATGTTTGTTTACTCAGTTTTTACAAAAAACACTAACAGAGAGAGAGTAATGTAAATACAGTAAACATACAGAATACCACTCTCTGAGGAAAAGGTCAATTATATGTGAGAATATAATTGTGGGCTTATTCTCTTTAATGACCAATGGATGATCCAATGCTCAGGAACTGGTGTCGCTCTTTTATGTTCCAGCTATGACCACCTGACCCGGTTACTAATAAAGGTGATGGATGAGCAGCCACAGGATGCGGTGGACGTGATCGAGGATATTAGTCGTGACTTGAAGCGGGCTTTGTTTGAAGACAAGCAAAGCACCCTGCGAGACCTGCCAAACACTACAGCTGCTGAGCTGCTCGCTGAACAGCATCTTCATCTTTTTCGTCAGCCAGAGGACAGTGAGCAGGAGGATGAGCTGGTATTGGCTACATACAATTAAATTGTCCATTTGTCTTAGCAGTATGATGGTGAAATGGAATTTAATTTAATTTGTAACCGTTTTTTAGACATATGACACCATGCTACATACTTTCATTGGTGGCAGGTGGCAGAAACTTTCATTGTCACCTGAAAATATATGAGAAGAATATTTTATTAATCTGACTGATATATATATTAAGCTAAATATTCATATTATGACTGTGGTTATTTGTCTTCACCAGGAGGGTTACCCTCTTCCTAATTTGAATGAGATCGGCTTCTACCTGGAGCAGGCTGGAGCTGGTCTGGGCAGAGAGGAGATGCAGATGATTTTTCTCGCGCTCAAGCAGCTTGTTGAGTCGCAGGAGCTCCTGCGCTGCAGACTGTGGGGGAAGATTCTGGGGTTAGAGAGCAACTATATTGTTGCTGAAACTGAGAGCAGAGAGGGGGAGGAGGAGGAAGAGCAGATCTCTGAGGAAAAGGAGAGAGAGGCAGAGACTCAGGAGCATGACGAGAATGAGGTGAGGAATTAGAACGTAGCCAATCAATGTACCAGAAAATCCTCATTAATTCTCAGAGAGTATCTGCCACAGGTGCCGAGAGGACGAGGACTTTGAGTTTTACTCATACAGAATGTTTTCTGCTTTGTATCTTTACACATATTTTCACCAACAACTTTATTTTGAAGATAAAAAAATGAAATAAATCTTTCTGGTCTTTGATGGTTATATTTTCAGATGGATCCTCTTCCTCAGTCGAAGTATAAACCCCCACGAGTGTTGCCTAAGGAGCCCGTGGGAACAGGCGTTAACAAGTTTGTTTACTATGTTTGTAAAGAGCCTGGTCTTCCTTGGGTGAAGCTGCCGTCAGTCAGTCCTCTCCAGATCGTTGTTGCTCGCCAGATTCCTAAATTCTTCACTGGGAAGCTGGACTCACCAATTAACAGCTACCCACCTTTTCCTGGGAATGAAGCCAACTACCTGAGAGCACAGATTGCTCGGATCTCTGCTACCACACAGGTCAGCCCCCAGGGCTTCTTCCAGACTGTGGAGGAAGAAAGTGATGAGGAAGATGAGGAAACACGAGACAGCTATGAAGTGAATCCTTATTTTAAATGCATTCCAGCTGCTAAGATGGCTCAGTCTCTGTCCAACTGGGTTCATCATGTTAAGCACATCCTGCCGCAGGTACTAGTCTGCTCAAAAGCAAGCTCTTGAAAGCAAGTACCATTCTCTCAGCTGTTGTATGTGTATGCTTATTTAACATGTGAATGTGAACTGTTTCAGGGCCGTTGTACTTGGATGAACATGAACGTGGAACCAGAGGACTCGATTGATGAAGAAGAGGCTGAGGAGAAAGAAGAGGAGGCTGATGAACCTGAGCACGAAGATGGGCCCCCTCTGCTCACTTCCCTTTCTCAAGATGAGGGTCAGTCTTTGTCTTTGATCATTGTTCTGCCAAACTAGGAAGGGGTATGTTAAATGTTTGAAAATACATTGTAAATCCCGAACCACACTCTGTGATAAGTGTCTTCTGACTGTCAAGCTGGTAGGACCCAGAGAGAGGGGTCAGGAGGGTAAAAATTCTGATCTTATGATGAACATTTTAGAATTTAACAACAATCAAAGATAAGGTTGCTATCGTGCTTTCAACTTCGACATACACTTGTGACAACATTTTAACATTGAAACAGTATACTGTTACTGCCCAATCAAAATAAGTGCCTTTTCTTCCTCTAACAAACTTAACCATACACTGCATGCCGCTAACCTCTGCTCTATTCTTATCATGCAGCCAAGTAGATCAGCTTGGCTATTTGAAACTGTTACATGATGTGAAAGGTTTTTTAAACTGTAAAATATCAATGCACATCTTGGACATTATATTCAGATGCAACATGAAACTTTTCCACTAGATGTCACTAAATTCTTCACACTGAACCTTTAAATGAACTGGATGTATTCAAGCTTACACTGTAACATTAACTGTTGTGCTGTCTTCTAAACCAACCTCAGAAATGTTCTTGTCAGTAACATTATCATTGTTGTGCAAAACTTGTAAATATCATAAACTTGTGTTTTATCACAGAGCTTGTTTTCCACAATAATCCAAACACCAACTTTATCTTGTCTCAGATATATTCAGCACCTCTCCCTGGAGCTCAAGGTTGTCCTCCACTCGCATCCCTCAGTATGCAATATCTGTGCTGCATTCTAACCTCTGGCCGGGGGCAATTGCATATGCTTGTGAAAAGTAAGTTAAAGGATTAGGATACTCTGACTTCCTGAATCTGTTTTATCTCAGTATACTGAAAGCAATATTGTAATTTACAAACAACCATCTGCTGTCTCTAAATTTAGGAAGTTTGACAACATCTATATTGGATGGGGCCTGAAGTATGTCGGGGAAGGGTACAGCCCTCCTGTCCCATCACAACCACAGACAGAATATCCTAGCGGTCCAGAAATCGCAGAGGCACTGGACCCAACACCGGAGGAGGAACTGGCGCTGAAAGAGACTTTGGAAGAGGAGCAAGCTGCCCAGGAGGAGTTGGATGACACAGATGGAGAGGATGAAGATGATGACTGAGAAAACAGTTACACATTTAAAAAAAATCTAAGTTTGACCTTTCATGTTTTATTTATTAGGCAATGGCCAGTAAATCACTTTAGTTGGCTTGAACACTCATAGCTTTATGAAACAATGTTTCACATGTGGGTCCTGTCATGACAAGATGGAGAGTTCCCGTTTTTATTGTTTCTATGTTTTTCAGTTTAGCCTTGTTTGAGTCTTTTCTAGATTCCAGTGTTTTCTTTTAAATGACCTTCACCTTAATAAAAGGAGACTTTTTTTATATCTTACTTGTTTCTGCATTTTGGATCCACATGCACACCTTCATTCTGACCGATCTATCTGGTCCCTAGAATGCTCTGGCCTAAAACATACATGGGGTGATGTACTGACACACAATGATTTCAACAAGGCTCCACTGATCTAAATGTGGTGGCATTATACCAAGAAACACTATGTTCCAACAAAGGCAGAAGAAGAAGACTGCTGATTGAATTCAGCTGAAATGAGTTTCCAAACCTTAAAGAAAAAGGAAATGTAGTATTTGATTAATATATAATTTTCTTCCATAGGGACCAACATTTTTAGTAGTGCCACTGATCAGCACTACTGATAACAATTCTCATGAATTAATGCCGAAGCTTGCCAGCTACCCTAGCCTGACGTTGTCATACTCACAATTCTAGTCAGAATGTGAGTCTGATACCGCTCCATTGGGCTGTGATTATGGGGCGTGTTTCAACCGAACCAGGAAATAAAATTCCTCTTCGCTCAATTGGATAGACCTACAACCAATCAGAGCAACGTAGTATGTGACGTATGTAAAGCGACACATAGTTGTTGTCAACAGAACTCAACTGCACGCACGCTGGAAGAAGTAGAAGAAGATCAATAAAAACGATTTTTGCCGGGGTTGTAAAAATTGAGAGAAACAGTTAATGTAACAGCCCCCCCCCCCCCAACATGACGCAGAGTTTCTCTAATGATGGCACACGGCTCTTTATTGTTCACTTCATCGTAGCCGTAAATACACCATAAAACTGGAATGACATTAAGTATACAATATTTTAATCCATAAAACCAAACATAAACGTTAAAATACAATAAACAAACAAATCACCACGAGACAAGTCTGATGCGTTAACGTGACAGCGACTCCCGTTCCGCGCTACCTGCAGCAAAGTAAATGGGACCAGCATCCTTACCTCGTTCCGCTGGCGAGGGGTGTTAAACTATAGTTTTTGAGAAATGCGGCACAGCCCGCGTTCCTGCTCCTATCCTTGTGCCGGCGCTGTACGGCAGGTGTCTTATTGCACTGGTCCGCAAGCGAGGGATCTGGTGCGTCTATTAACATGGTCCGCTCCTTAAACTGCAGGTATTTATGCGAGGGGAGTTGCTACGTGTAAAACAAAATAAGCCCAACACAAAATAACAGAATAAAACAGTATGCATAAAGTGGCAGGTGTAGCAGTCAGTTACAGTAAAGGTGAATGCACGTACGAACAAGTTCTCCGTTTAGGATTACAGCTCCACAACACATCAAACAAATCGTATCGCATTTGTCGGTCCTGTAAGAACTTAATAACACGGTTGAAACGTGACATTCCCGTGTCCCATCTCCTTCGAGACCATCGGGGCCAGCTGATAGATTAAACTTTTTCCGAATCCCGTAGGAAGGATGGCAAAAACATCTTTTCGATCTACAAATGCCTTCTACACATCTCAGCTCTCCAGCGGCAGGCATGTTTGTGGAAAACAAAGTCAACCCAAGCGCTCTTTGATGACGTAGTTGATTACGTTACCGTTGATCATCTGTCAATCATCGTATAAAGCCCGCCCTGACAATCTGATTGGTCCGGTCGATTTCGAACCGGGCATAATTTCTCCCCAACGGAGCGACTCCAGACCGAACTTCCCGACCTCAAATGTTGTGGGCGGGGCTAAGTTCGTCTGGCATCCAGGCTACAGCTACCCCATCCCAATGTAAAAGTGTATGAATGCAATCTTTACCGAAAAGGACAAAAAGTGGCTTGGTAGCATTAGCTTCAAACCACCACCTATGTGTGGGGTTATTAAATGTTAAAATATATTTTTAGAACACTGCATTATATTTAATTTGAAATAGCACTGTTATAATCATTTTCATTTAGTGCTTAACCGTTGTTTTACCTTTGTAAAAGGAACAAAACAAGAAACAAGTATACATGGAGTTATATCTAATAACAATCGAACATACAAGCCAGGGGCTTGCTGGTGAGTCAACTTTTTAATAACGAGGGAGCCCTTCGCAGAATCTCATTCTGAACCCAACTCCCAAATAAAAGTGATTTGTTCTTGAACAGAATGTCTCTATTATTATTAGATAGCTATGTAGCGAGAAGTTGTGCTTGTATATCAGAGACCAGGCGAGAAGAACCTACCTCTGGAAAGTGGATAGCTTTACAGGGAGTTTATTAACATTATAATTACAACTGAAAATAAGGTCCAGGAAACCACGACCAGAGAAAATGTTGTGGGGATTAATATTCCACAATGAAGTAGGATTTTGATGGAAAATGTTTAGCCTAATTAATATTATTAATTAGTATTATTTTTCCAAATAAAATAAAAAAGCATCCAATCAATAGATTTACTAACATTACTATCAAGATGTAAGGCCAGTGCAGTGTAAGTGAACCGAGATAAAAGCATCATCCTTCCTAATTAAGACTGCCTTAAAAATAAGTCTCTTTGCAACCACTGATCCAATTTCTTCTGAGTTTTTTGTATCGATTGATACAAGTTTAAGGAGCATCTTGATTTTGGTCTTTAGCAATGTGGATCCCCAAATAAGGACAGAGTGTGAACCGGTGTGAAAAAGCTCCGGGTTCTTTGTTACGGCTCCGACATCCAGCTGTTCCCCTGCTCTGTCATCGAGCACACCCTGTGGGTGAAGAGGCTGTCTGGCAGCCCCCAACGTCTGCTTGGTATTATTATATCCTGTGATGTCAGCTCAATGTTCATTGTCTCCACCATCACATTTGAACCCTCCATAGCACACAAGGAGTGACGCCTTTATCCTTCCCACGGCACACAAAACGCACACAACATGGAGCAGTTTCACCTGGTCCGTGTCTGATCGTTGCCCCACAGCTGACTCAGACTTGCACAGGTCGGAGGGCCGAGGGGCGAGCACTATAGTGCAAGGACCCCATTGATACTTGCTGATTATTATGGCCCAACCACTACAGGGATTTTAGATTGAAGATTCATGCGATCGACTTCATATTTGGTTTATGTCATGTTAGAGCCTTTCTGATTTAAAGTTATATGAACTATGTTTCATCAGGGGGCGTGGCCGTGCTTTTCTCCTGCCACTCCTTCCTTTGCCCCTTGAAAAGCTAAATCGAAAAAGACACACAGTGCAGCAGTCTCCGCTAAGCTGTTGTGGTTGCTCGGGCTAGCGCTAGGCGCTCAGGCTAGCCTCGAGCAAGCTCCAACGGAAGAATGAAGACCTGGTCCTCCATCAGCGAGATGGACGCCCTCCTCCATGCACGGGTCGAACAGAGACAACTCTCCACAAACTTCAACACCGCCTCTAGGGCTGTCTGCTGTTTTCGCCCTGAGCACATTAGGTAGAGCGCTGCCAATCGATGTCACGACACACAGAATTCTAGGAACTGCAGTTCCTACAACTTCACTGGGGGTCACATTCTTTCCACTCACTGCTGCAGTGTCTCTTCAGCTCGCAATCAAATTCTTGCAGTTATTGCAGAAATGGCCACCCCAGGCCTGTGTGCCCTCGCAGTACACTCTTAAAAGATACGTGACTTATGTATCAGAGCTTGGCAAAGCTCTAAAGAGGAATCCAAATAGTTATTTTGTTAATTATTTAAACACTGGTTTGGCCCAAGGTTTTCTGGATGGTGCAGGTGTTCTCCCAAAATTATCCCTGAATTAATCCCCTATCTGCTTAAAAAAAAAATGTGTCATCCATTTTCCATGTTTTGCCTTACTCCTATCTTACGACATAGTTAAATGAATAAATTGATGATGAATTTAAAAAATAATTCTTATTATAGATCTGTCAGCCCGCCATTGACTATGTTGCTTCCAGCATTAGGTGTCTGACTTCAGATCAGAAGATTGAGGGTTTGAGGCCCTTTGTGGTTGAATATCACTCAATTTACAGAAATATCAACACTGTAATGCTGCCAGAAAAAACTGAAATGCTGGCTGTGGTGTACATTTCTTCCGATATAGGGTTGAAACCATTACAATGGTGCTGTAACTGGTCATGTCCTCTATACCCTTTGATATTCCCAGTCAGCTTGGTAAAAATGTATGTCCATTTTGAGTAACTTTGTAGACACTTGCTGAAAAAAAGCAAGACCAACAATTGACCGACACAGATCTAAGTGTATGATATGAGTAAAGACATTTTCTATTCAATATCTTGGGGGTTCAAGTCCCTTTGTGGTTGAAACTAGAAGCTCAATTGTTCTGAGTTGTCATGGTAGACAATGTTCACTACTTGGCTTGGATACTGGCCATAATAGTGTGTGAACAAACACACTGGTGCAGTTAAAACTCAGTTCATGTTAACTGGCCATGTACCAGATTTCATTATATATATTTTTCCATTGACAATCATTTACATTTTGGTGAGTTTTTTGACTCCATAACACATGAATACTGCAGAAATATGAGACTAGGTGACAAAGTTTGATACATTTTTATAGTATGCTGGGACCCACACACCACTCAGGTACAACACTTTCACGTCTTCCACTGAAGCAAAAATCACTGACAAACAATTGCAACACACAATGATACAAATAATTAAAAAAAAAAAACATCTTAGTATCTGCATAGTATGAGCCATATAAGTAATTGGTTCGTCATCCAATAAAATGTCCTAAACATCTACAGTGCCTTGCATAAGTATTCACCCCCCTTGGACTTTTTCCCATTATGTACTGTTACTAACTGGAATTCAAATAGACTTAAATAAACTTTTTCCCGTTTGATCAACAAAACATGCATAGTACTTTGGAGGTGCAAAATAAATTTTATTGTGACACAAACAATAATGAGAACAAAAAAGTTGACATCTGTTGGGTGCATAAGTATTCACCCCCCTGTGTCAATACTTGGTAGAACCCCCTTTCGCTGCAATTACAGCTGCAAGTCTTTTGGGGTATGTCTCTACCAGCTTTGCACATCTAGAGATGGAAAGGTTTGTCCATTCTTCTTGGCAAAAAAGATGAAGCTCAGTCAGATTGGATGGAGACCGTCTGTGAACCGCAATCTTCAAGTCTTGCCATAGATTCTCTATTGGATTGAGGTCTGGGCTTTGACTGGGCCATTTTAAGACATTAACATTCTTTAATCCAAACCATTCCTTTGTAGCTCTGGCTGTATGTTTAGGGTCATTGTCCTGCTGGAAGATGAACCTCCGCCCCAGTCTCAAGTCTTTTGCAGACTGCATCAGATTTTCTTCAAGGATTTCCCTGTATTTGGCTCCATCCATCTTTCCCTCTATTCTGACCAGTTTCCCTGTACCTGCTGAAGAGAAGCATCCCCACAGCATGATGCTACCACCACCATGTTTCACTGTTGGGATGGTGTGCTCAGGGTGATGGGCAGTGTTGGGTTTTCGCCACACATAGCGTTTTGCATTGAGGCCAAAAAGTTCAATTTTGGTCTCATCTGACCAGAGCACCTTCTTCCACATGTTTGCTGTGTCTCCCACATGGCTTCTGGCAAACTCCAAACGGGATTTTTTATGGATCCCTTTCAACAATGGCTGTCGCCTTCCATTCTTCCATAAAGGCCAGATTTGTGGAGTAGACGACTAATAGTTGTCCTGTGGACAGATTCTCCCACCTCAGCTGTGGATCTCTGCAACTCCTCCAGAGTAACCATGGGCCTCCTGGTTGCTTCTCTGATTCATTTTCTCCTTGTCCGACTCTTCAGTTTGGGTGGACGGCCTCCTCTTGGTAGGTTTGCGGTTGTGCCATATTCTTTCCATTTTCTTATGATGGATTTTATGGTGCTCAGAGAGATGTTCAAAGCTCTGGATATTTTTTTATAACCTAACCCTGCTTCATATTTCTCCACAACTTTATCCCTGACCAGTTTGGTGAGCTCCTTGGTCTTCATGATGCTGTTTGTTCAGTAATGATCTCCAACAAACTCTGAGTCCATCACAGAACAGGTGTATTTATACTGAGATTAAATTGCAGACAGGTGGACCCTATTTACTAATTATGTGACTTGCAAATGTGACTTGTGAATGCAATTGGTCGCACCAGATCTTTGTTAGGGGTTTCACAGTAAAGGGGGTGAATACATATGCGCTCAACACTTTTCAGATTTTTATTTGTAAATAATTGTGAAATCCATGTAATATTTCCCCCCACTTCCAAATGATGCACTATTTTGTGTTGGTCCATTACATAAACTCACGATGAAATAAATTTTAATCTGTGGTTATACCATGACAAAATGTAGAAAAGTCCAAAGGGGGTGAATACTTATGCAAGGCACTGTACACATGCACCATGAGTCTGAACAGATTTCAAACACCATTGTAAATTGTTCTTCTGGTTCAGGGACATTTTTGCTTTTGAGTTCTTCTCATATTAAGTTGTATAAAACGCACAGCTTTTGACCATGACGGCCTCTTTTAGTGAAGCTTTAATTCTGAACACACATCTTGTCTAAATATAATCAGTGCATCACAGATGTGCAACTTCTGATAATGGTGCTGTTATTTCGGGTCGCCCTCAACTGCTCGTTGTGAGTCAGACATTTTCCATGGTGTTCATGTTGACAAACAGGAAGTGAGAACCGCTGCTGAAAGCCCCATTGGGGGCGGCACTACGAGAAGGGGAAGTGTGAACAGCAGCAGCATCAGCAAAGATTGCAACACTGTCAGAACGCAGACAGACTATTCAGATACAGATTATTCTTCAAAGCAGGTAAGACTCTTACTTTATTTCTTCTCCTTTATTTGTCACCCCTTAATGTTTGAACGACAACTTTTAGAACATCAGAAGTGTTATAGATACAATGAATATAACAGATAGTAAATTCTTCTTTTATTTAAATTTAATTGATATAAAATTAGTTGATGTTATATCTCATGAGATTACTTGTGAAAAAAGATTGTAGAAGAGGCTGAAAAGAACAACAACTAATTCAACACAGCTGTCTTTTAATCCTAAATATCAATAGCAAGTATAAGAAAAATTATTTATAGTTGTGATTCTTCTCTATCAAAACAAAAAGCTGATGTTTTTGGATTTAATTAACATCTTAATCCTTTGTGATAACTTATTTAGACATATTCATTCTATTTTTGAGGAAGTTCCGATAATTCCACAGAACACCACACCCCAGTGATGTCATCAGCAACGTCCGTATTAATGTCGTTTATAAATATAGAATGCATATGAAATGTACTTTCTTCCTATAAACTGAGCAGAAACACAGGAAGTGAGATGTTTCAGCATCACTTGTACATACAGTGTGAACATGGTGTTCGGTCAACTTTAAGACACACACACACACACACACACACACACACAGAAACAAAGAGTAAAAGCAGCTTTTGAGTGCGGATCAGTCAGTCAGTAGTTTTGGCTTTGTCTGTTTATGTTTTGTTTTGCAGGTCTGGTCAGAGGGTGTCACATTATGGCTCAACGATGTCTCAAGTTTTTAAAATACACCATGTGTGTCGCCAACTTCCTTTGTTTTGTACGTATCTGCATCTCATTCACAGATGTTACATGTTGTTAGTTTCCATTTATTTTTGCATCAACCAGGGGATTTTTTACGAGGACCAGGTGCTATGGGGAAACACTGTTGTATAGCTCAGCATGTAATATAAAAATTATAATCGAATAATATCTACATGTTTGTCAAATAAAACCTGCTTTATCTGAGCATGTGAAAACGAGTTAGCAAAGTGGCAGAAGAGGCTAAATTAATATATAAATGGTTTACATGTTCAGATTGTTTCACTTTAAGTGATAGTGGTGCACACAGTTCAGAGCTTACTGACTAAAGTCAGTGGCGGAGGAAGGATGTCGATTCTTTAGTTTAATAAAAGTATTATCAGTGAAATGTACCCAAAGTAACAAATGATTGTCATTATAAAGCGCAGGTGATGTTGTGATTGTTATATTATTGTCTATACATTGTATGATTAGATTTTTTAATGCATTCACTTGTAAGAAGCATATCATGTTGCAGCTGCTTGAGTTAAATCAAATACACTGCAGTAAAAAAATTGTTTCATATTTTCTTCTTCTTCTAATTTATTAAATAAATGTAATGGAGTAAAAACTACAATATTTCTTGCTGTAATCAAATTAAGAAGTACTCCATGAGCAAGGCACTGAAGCCGTAGTTGGTGCAGTGGTGCTGCTCAATGAAGACTGTTAGATGGATGTTTCTGTGACGATGTAATGAGGAACCTGTGGTGCACGTTGTTTTGCTTTTAGTTGTGCGGCGTGGCGGTTCTGGGCTTTGGTGTGTACATGTTGATGAAATTCAGGATGGTCGCACTCCTCCCCAGCCTGGCCAGTGTCAACATTGCCAACATGCTGCTGATCAGCGGCATTGTCATCACCTGCGTGTCCTTCCTGGGGTTCCTGGGTGCTCTGAAGGAGAACCGCTGTCTCCTCCTGATGGTGACAAACACACACACAGACAGACAAACTATGTATCCCATGAGTAGTTCAAGTGATTGTGTAGCACTTGTCCTGTTCAGTTATTAAAGCAGCGTTTTTTTCCCCACACATTTTATCTGACATAGCTACAGATATCAATGATCCTGGTGCCAATTATTATTATCACAGATAAGACTAACGGGTAACACCAAGACAATTAGACCCAAGTTGCAATAAACTTTGGTCAATTTTGTGGGAAGGTCAAAGTGACAAATAAAAATGAAAATAGTTTGAAATATACTCTGTTGACAGTATTTCCTGCTGCTGTTCCTTCTGATGCTGGTGGAGCTGACCGCAGCATGTCTGCTACTCTGGTACGGGGAACAGGTAGGGTGCATCCGTCAGTTGTTTCACTGTAGGTTGTTCTTATGACACCCCCTAAAACTCTGCTTTGTTCCTTAAAATTACATATTCACAAGGTTTGTTACAGAAAAATCCCCTCAAGACTTAAAAATGTCTTAAATATAACTTCACATCTTCCTTCCTCATTTCATAAGTGGAATTTATGAATATGCTAATATGGCCCGCCACTGCTCCTGGTCTCTTAACCCACATAGCACCACCTGCAGTTGAGGAGCCTTTTCCAGCTACTGAGACTACAAGTCGACAGGATTGGTTTCTTAGGCCTGTGACATTACAAATCCTAGCTGTTTGAATCTGCTTTTTATAGTCTGCCATTTGTTCACTGCAGTGTCAGGGCCCGGTCACACAAACGCACATTTTTAAGCGGTGAACCTTTGCCTCCTGTTCACTTAGGAGGGGACGATTAAAAAATGCACTTTCTGTGGTGAAGTGAAGTTTCACACGGAGTTCAACTTTGTTAACTTTCACCTACGATATTTGCTTTAAATTTGCATATGTGTGACCTTGCCCTCAAGCTTGAAATACTCAACCATGCTAATATGTCTTTTATCATATAGAAGGTATATGGTTTACATATTAACTTGTTTAAAAAGTGCATTTTTACGGGGAATTTAAAGTCACGTTTTGATGAATGTTTAACCTACAACTCTCACCTCACTTGTTAGCTCTCTGGAGTGATAACAGAAGATCTCAAAAAGAGTTTGGAAGTTGCCAAAGGAAGTACTGGAAATCAAACACTGAGTGAGTGGGATCTGCTTCAGAAAAACGTGAGTATGCCCGAGCAGACATAATGACAGTCCACTCAGTTCAATAACTATAGAGATCTCAGTCTGTTTTTGTCAAATATGTTATTTCTTCTCTGTGGATGATTTGTTTCAGTTTAACTGCTGTGGAGTCACAAATGTGACAGACTGGGAGCCAAAGGTGCCGACATCTTGCTGCCTGGGAGAATGCAGCATCCCAAAGCCTCATTACAAGGAAAAGGTAGAGACAGTAAAGAAGTAGGCTTAAGACCCAGAGGTCAGAGGTCATATTATCACCTTTGACACTGGGTTTAATCTTAAATGCATGTTCTCTGTTTGCAGGGTTGTTTGGTAACAATGACGACCTTGTTCGAGGACAATTTCCTTACCACTGGAATTTCCGTCATCGTCCTCTGCATGATTGAGGTAAGCTAAAGGTGGACATAATGGATGTATTCAAGATAAGATAAGACTTTATTAAGAATTATTAAATAACTGTGCCAGCTTTCTCCAAGATTACAGCAAAGAACAATATAAAGATGAAAAAACTATTTAAAAAGAATTAAGTCTAAAATACAAGTGAAGATTAAAATAGAGTAAATATATAAATATATTGTCAATGAAATAAAACTATGTGTAACGAATACTTTGCCACAGTGGCGGTAAGTAGAAAGGAAAGCTCAAGGAGTTAGTAATATGTCATACTGCAAATTATATTGAAGTTTAAATATTGCACTTTATATTGAAATGTAATGACATAAAATATTGCACGATATTGAGAATATTGCACATGATAATCAATGAATGTGACGATGAACAAAACAGTTTTGTTACACAAATTGCATGTGAATGGGGTTATTCCATATGAGTGATAATATGGCACTATTTTGCATGTTGTAATAAAGTGTCCGATTATAATCCATGGTCCCAAGAGAAGGAGGCATTGTTCACTATACTGAGTAGTTTCCTCAGCATCCTCCTCACTGTCTCCTCCACCAGGGACTCAAATTCCTCTCCCAGGACAGAGCCAGCTTTCCATTAACTTATATATTACGCTTTTATCCAAAGCAACTTAGAATAAGTGCATTCAACCTTGAGGGTACAAACCCAGAACAAGAAGAATCAAGAGAGTAAAAAATGTTCTCCCAATGTGGTTGTTGAGTCTGTCAGGGTCAGCTTCCTAACTTTTAGGAAAGAGTTATTTCTCCACTCAACATCTAAGCACATGAATTGTGCTTTGAGTTTCTACAAAGAAACTTGTGGAGGAATGAGTAGTGCTATTAGCAGATCTGTGTAAAATAGCTCTGATAAACCCAACTGTATATGACCATGGACCTCCCACTGTGCAAAAAAAAAGCCAAAATATCCCAGAGAGTGGCACTGCAATGTTGTGCTGGTGACGTCATTTAGTTCCAGAGTCTGTGCAGTAGTGTTCATGGAGCAGAGCTTGTATTGTCAAAGTCTCGCCAATTCACGACCAGTCAATTCAATCTCAGTTGTCAATCATGATGTCTCACCATTATTTTAAAACTCAAAATGACAGATACCATGGACAAATTTATTTGACGTAAACATCGATATTTTTTAGTTTGGTCCATGTTCTATTTGGACACTAGAATAAAGGGTGGTCGATAAATACAAAATGGCTTTAATAATGTTATAATCATGTTTATTCTAGTGCAGAACCTAACATCAGGTAACAAGTTTATGTCATGTTCCGTATTTGTCTTTTCTTGTTTGTGACAGGTTTTGGGGATGTGTTTCGCCATGACGCTCTTCTGCCACATCAGTCGATCTGGACTGGGCTACAAGATGTAGATCAATGGAAGGCAAACAGTGGCCTATGGACCAAATTAGGCCCCCTCAGAAAAATATTTGGCCGTTCAAAGAGAGCTGAACCTTTTGCTTTATTATTCACAAATCTACTATAGGTAAATGTAAATAACTGTTGATTAAATGATGGCTCTTTTCCGTGGCGACAAAAACAGTCTTTTTTTTAACCATAAAGGGCAACGGTCTCTATGCTAAGTTTTAAAAGGTCATCAGTAACAATTTTCATCTCATTGTGTCAGAAGCATGTTTGAATTTTTTTGACACAGCGGTGACCACTGCATTGTGTTCCATTTTTACTTGACTAACTTTCTCATGTACTCGAAAGTAAAGCTAAAAATATTTCATACGTGATCCAGATCACTGGGTCGGATGAGATAAGGCTGTGTTAAATGCTATTTGTGTCTGTGCAGTCAAACATCTACACTTATATTTCATAAGGAATAATTGTTTTGAACAATATAAATCTACATCTCGTTATTTCACTGACAAATTTGATCAAACCTATAAAATACCAATAAAATATAGTTTACAGTATTAAATGATACCGTAGCCTCCATTTTGAGGCATCTACAGCTTCTCAGCGTTTCCTGTTTAGCTCACGGTTCACTGATCTGTGGTGGAGCTGTATATTTACCCACTTCCTCTTTTGAGAGTCGAGAGTTCAATCAACACTTGTTATCTGTTCAGTTTCCCCTTGTTAATAACGTTTATGATAAAATATGTTAATTTAAAATACAGACACAAACTAAACTGCGAAGCAAGCAGAAAAAGTTACATACAAGCAGGTAACACAGAACAGTTTATTTATTTAAAGAATAAATCCTGCATCAATATTTTAAGACAATAAACTAAAAAAATACTAAGATTTCCTTTACACTTAAAATAATTTTGTTCTTCTGAAACATCACACAAAAAATATAAACAAGTACAATTTTTTTTAATAAAAAAATGTAACTGTACACAGCAGAATATACCATTTATTGCAAACGGAACAACCCTGACACCTCAGTAACTATAAACACAAGTATTGTAATTCGTCTACAGATATGAAAAGACAAAAAAAAAAACTATTCTGATACAGCTCTCATCCTCTTCTCACTCAGACAGACAATCAGCTGTGTTAAGACTACTTTTCTCCTCCAGTGGCTCTACAAGTCTCCAGAGGCAGCACAGTATCTTGAATGAGACAAGACGCCATTCCGGTCCATTTTTACAGGGATTTCCAGTGAGTGAGGCACTCTCTTCCCTCCTCCTTTCGATACCTGATGAAATTGTCTGTGACAGTCTTTTACAGTCCAAACTAACAAAAATTTGAGCCACAATGATTAAATGTCCTTTGTGAACAGGCAAATACAGTCATTGGCTACATCAAGTCCCTCTGAGCTCTGAGCAACGATGCACAGGAAACCTGGTCCAACATTGTTATAAAGTATTCCTGATCTTGCATTCAGATAAAAAAAAAAAAAGACATTCTGTCCTTGCTATTGCTCAAGTTTATACAAAGCGCTTTGTTTAGAAATGATGGGTTTGTTTTCAACGTCTCAGCAGCTTCAGGCCAAACAAATACTTAAAAGCTACACTTAAATATCACAGGACAGGCTCAAGTTGATCACACCACTCACCAAAATAACAAGGTACTTTTACAGTATTCTGAAGTGTTGCCATTAATAAATGCTAACGTAGTGAAACCCTATGAACAAAATGTTGCCAAAACTACGCTGTGCTAAAGATATCTAAAAGAACAGCCATGACAAATGCCCCTGCAGTAAACGGTATCAGAATAAAAGTGATTGGAAGGGACAGACAGTACCGTGCCTAAAAGAACATTCTTGTTGGAGATGCCGTGGAGAAGAAATAAACGTTTCAAAGCGCGATCTGTCTGTGGAAACATTTCATCCACTTCAGAGAGCCATGGTCTTAAATAAATAAGAGTAAGACAAGCACTGCCTTTTCCAACCCCAGTTAATAAATGCCCACCCCCCACACATAACCATGATCCATCAGTATAACTGGAATGAGTAAGAATAGTTTGGGTTCCCAGCCCCTAGTTTCACAACACTAAAGTTTCAAGGTTTAATCGTCAACAACTAACAGACATAAACATCTGTTCCACTTCATGCTCAGTCACATCACATACAGTATTACACAGGAAGCCGGTCAGCAGAGCACCCAACACCACCCAACACTTCTCCCTCACAGCTGCTGAAAGCGTATTTATACTCAAGTGTGACGCTAGAACCAAGACTCATATGAATCATAACGCTAATACAGTGAGCTTTGAATTGATCAAATCCAAACCATAGTAGCAACAAGTGCATAAACAACTAAATCAAAGAGTTACCCTAATTGTTACCTTTAGATCCAGGAAAAAGACCAGTCACACACAGGAGAGTGCTACAGAAATGTAGAACATTTAGAGAAAATATTTCTGCGTAAAAGCTCTGGTAAAGGACACCCTGAAAGAGTGGATACAATATTAAGGAAGGTGCTGCTATTTCTACACTCTGTATTTGTATCCACCCAACGATCACCATGTCTACGTAGGACCGCAGGTGTTTCAGTGGACACCTTGACCAGTAGCACAAACTGGACCAACAATGTGCAACTGCAGTGAACAGAGACATAAACTTAAAACAAGGTCCTTTTAGTGGCTGTTCTGGCTTCTGACCATTTCACTCAACGCAGTCTCCATTTAGCAATGGAGTACACAAGATACTCAATGGATCATGGGCTGAGAGCTGCTGTTTTTGACAAAAATCTACTCCTCAACACATCAAGTCCTTAAAGTGCTTAGAAAAATGGAAAACTGAACATCCACAATTCTATGACCATTGGGCAAACTGTTACAGAAACTATTATTCAAACATCTACTTTTGTATCTTGTTTGCTTTCGAAACAAACAGGAACGTGTTAAAAAGTACTACTTGTACTGTGACTAAAAAGATCAGGTATGTATCTACTGACAGAACCTTTATTCAACCCAAAGTACAACTGCTGCTGATGCTACCGTTTGTCCTCTGTAACCTTATTGGCAGAAGGCCAAAGCTAAAGTTTCTCAAGTAGTGCTTTTATTTTGTCTCTAATAATCTGACCACACCAAGCGTGGTTACTTCTATTCAGAGCAGATCTGAAACCACTAAGCAGACGCCACAATCCTGTTCTGTTGAAGCCCCACTGGAATCATTAACATTGGTAGTGCAGACACTAACAACAGAAATACAGTATCTCCCACTAGTGTCACAGATCAGATAAGCTGAGAGAGCAGCTCTCAGCATGGTTCAGCACAAAGTCCCACCTTCCACCTCCAGATCTCATGGGTCAATATCAGTGTACAATGCTTTCACGTGGGATTATATTTTTAATCCTTGAAATGCTCAGTGTCCCAAACTAAAATTAAATTCCATGATGTATTTTGCTCAGTGGGAGCTGTGTTTCAGTCTGCACCCCGATCAACAAGGCACAGTAAATAATCTCCAACAACTGGAGCAGCCGTCATGTTCGACCAATCCTGAGTTGAATTCAATGTCAACGAGAGCCCGTAATGCAGCAGACACTGACCTCTAAACTACAACCAAAACACCACTTTAGTTTCATCTTTGATTAGGAAGGTCTTAAAGTAGCTGTAGCCTGTATTTTTACCCTGTGCTAGCGTTATGTAAGGCAGGTTGTATTAACCATCTCAGCTTAAGTTACGATACATCCACCTATAGGAAAGTTATTGCATCATGAAGCCTGATACACCTGAGCATTGCCTCATGGGTCATAAAGTAACTGGGGGAAACGAATGGAGGTTTTTGTGTGTGTCCATTTACCATATTGGACAAAAGACATCAGGAACTAGTTCCATGACTAAAGCAGAGATAACACTGTGAGCAACATGGTCAACAAGTCACTGTTTAGCTCGATCATTTTTTTCCAGAGGTGAGAGCAGGAGAAGGAATTTTTATTTAAAGATTGAAAAACTAGTGGAAGAATATGAACATGTTGAATTACTGTCATCATACTTCCATCAAAAGATTCCCATGCTTTCTTGTTTCAATAGAAACCCAATTTAGCTTTTTGCCTGGAAAAAAGCAACAAAACATTCTTACATTAAGTAAGGTCTACAACTGTTATTTTGAGGAACCAATTACCACGTCACTCACAGTGTCAATTATTCCACCGAAGAATCACAGTAGTACTTTAAGTGTTTGCGTGTGGGCATGTATGCATATAATATAGTAGCTAATCCATGATGCAAGGTTTGAGGGCATTAAGAATTTGTTTTAAGACAGGGTAGCAAAATACGTGTTAAGCTGTGTGCGGTCAGGTGGGACAAGTGTCTCTCATGTTCTAGGTGTAGAAAAAAAATGAAAATGTCACAAAATGTAGCAGCAATACAACTTAACATTTACCTATGACTATCTCTTGCTAGGATTTGTCAGTTCCTCGTTAGGCTAAAAATGACAATTTATGATATGACCTCAGTAAAAGCCATCCTATCTCCAATCCTGGAATCCAGAGAGTGATGACATTCTGATTTTAAACTAGTACAAAAGAAATCTGTGGAATAAAACGCAGGAATTTTTCATTGTCACCGTGTTGGGGTAGACCAGCAAACTTTTGATTTTACACAAGATAACCGGTCACACTCACCCATGTCTGAAATGTTGGGAGTTGTTAATAGTGGTCGGTTTACTGAGCCCCAAAGCAGAACATTTAAATATTCTCCTGGGTGATTTAACTGATTTTTTTCAAAGTTTTGTTTTACTGCACTGACATTAGTAAAATGTGTGGTAACGCAAAATTTTGACTTGGAAATGTTGAATATCAGAAATATTCTTCCCTGGAGAATATTGGTCCCAACAAATGAATCCTGCATTCAACCTGAACTTAATGCAAAAACAAAAGTCAGGTAAATAACATCACAACTTGAAATCCTTTTGATCCAGGAATTGATAGCGGATTAAGATGGAGCATGATTCCATTATTATGTTTGTAAAACTCTGAAAAAAATTACTGAATCAAGTTAAATTTGGCCAGTTGTATTGTTCCCAGACAATTTGGTTTTAAGACTAAACAGATTTTAAAGAGAATTAGAATGCACATCTTTATCTAATGCTTATCTCTGGTTTGAATTTACAGCCAATATGACCAGGTCCTGCTTGGACAACTCAACTTCCACACGTAAAAATCCTCTTTTGGTGTTTGAACTGTGACAGTTGACAGGTGGGTCGATTGAAGCTTGGGTTCAAAATTACTTGGTAATTTGAAAGACAAAGGAGTGCCTGCTTAAGGACATCTGTCCAGATAAAGAAATGTTATTCTAAAGAGTTGGTCTTTCACTGCTATGCTTCGATATGCAGACAGTTTCACATAGTTCAATAGTTCTGCATAGCTCAGTGTATGGACAAACTTGTACAAACCTATTCTAAAGGTCTTAGTGTATCTCCCTCTGCCTCTTCAGGCTGCTTTGTTGTTGTGATTAAATATATTGTTTGTGTCTGCAGTAATGACTGGAGGTTCCAAATGAGACAAAATATCCTATCTTTAATAAAAAAAAAACACTCTCAAACAGGCACTTCATCTGCTTTGAAATCACTTGCTTCACATCTCAGCACTTCAACCTCATTTACATTACATTACACCAAAAGAGGCGCATTACCACAGAGTATTTGAAGTATGTAAGCTAATCAGGTGACCTGAACCAACAGGCATCATGGCTGAGTTAAACAGATTAAAATGTTTGACCATGATCACAGTGCTCCTCAAAGGTCTGACTGAGTAAGACTATTTTACTGTTGGAAATGAGCAGTGCAATTTTGCAGTGCACATGTAAAACATAATGATTTTACATTTTTGTCAAAACAAGTCAACATCCTGTCACTCGCATAAGGTCAGTGTCTCATGAAGTCAACCTGTTAGATGAATTTTCTCTGTTGGCCTGATCTCTGTAGGCATTTTAACTTACTTCTAGATACAGTCAACCATTCTTTCATGAGTGACCAGATATTTATCACTTGTATAAAGAAGAACAACATTCACTATCACTCTAAGCAACATTTTAAGGTTATTTCTGCACTTTGTTACTGAGTGGTGAAGCTCCAAGGCTCTGTGGGGGCAGAGAGTGAGCTGGGGGGGTCGTGGTCTGTCAGGAGGTCCAGCTGTGGCCTCTCCGAGGCACAGGAATGACGTGGTGTTGGACTGATTGACAGCCTCTCTGCCCACCGCTGCAGGGAGCTTAGAGGGGCAATAGCCTGGTGGTGTGGAACAGGAGGGGATTCAGTTCCTCTGCATGGACGGCCCGATGGAGCGATGGCTCTGAGCGACTCCGCTCAATTTTTGGCAGCAGGTCTTGTACCTGCTCAATGGCCACTAGGATCTGATGAAGGCAAACCAGATGTAAAGAAAACTTGTATGATGGTATATGATGTTCATATACATGTGGTTGTTACTATTAGGTCTGGATTTAACAAAAACTGAGGAGGTGCTTAATTTAATAATTGCCAATAAGTAAACATTATCAGCATTTACAAATCAATAAGTACATGACAGACGAAATTCCAGTGAGTCATGAAAGCTACAGTACATCCACAGTTACCTATACACCACTCACCTGTGGAAACAGGGGCCTCTCATCACGTTTAAACTTCAGGCAGTCAATAATCAGCCTTTTCATTGACTTTGGAGAGGTACTATACAGCATACTGAGGTCGGGAGACAGGTAACCACGTCCAACCATAAAGATTATCTAAGAAAGAAAAAACAGGAGACCGTTAGTGAAAAGTGACAGTGTTTTTTAGGTGTGGGAATCTCTAGGCACCTCACAATACATCAAAGAATTTTATTTCTATACATGATTCTTTTTTTTTTTATTTATCACTTTAACTACTAGAGATACATCTTCCCTAGCCTTATGATTTGTGCTTTAAAAAAGTATTTTAGTAACAAAATAAGGTTTTCAATAAAAAAAAAAAAAATCAGCCTACAACAGCCTATAACAGTGATCAGTGCTCTCCACATTGATCTGCCCCCCTTGGCGCATTACTCTGCACTGGTCAACAAGAGATTCTTCTATTTTCTAATCACTCACACTTAGAGCTGATCTTTATAAAAACCTGCAGAATTCATATTTATGTTCCAACCACTTCCGGTTTTCAAATTAAAACGTTAACAGACAAAATACATAATATGAAAATAAAATTGGCTTATAAGAATAAAACAGTCACTAAAGCTACACAGCTCCAAACCTTGAAAAATGACAGGGAAGATGTTTATTAAATGGCCTTTTTTTTATGACTGCATTTTCATATTTTGGTTAATTAGTTCAATTTTTTTTAAGCTAAATTTAAGTTTGTTTTGGAAACTGAATGCGTGTGCACACACAATGCAGGCTGCATCAAAGCATTTCCTTGAATCCTAAGATCAAGTTTTATTCTTAAAGCAAACAGTGCTTAAGCTGCCACCAGGAAGAGTGAGGAAGATACAGGTTTAATGTCAGCAGGTGTATTTGAATTGTCATCTATGCGTTCGCTGAACAAAGATCAGTGTTGATGCTCTTTGATGATATAGCATCTAGAGATTATTTCCTGTGTCCTTCCATATAGCATTACATGGACATCTAGCAATGCATCTTAGAACAAAAACTGTCTATGTTGTGTGTCCCTAGTGGAAGTTTGGATTCGTTGTTGTCGTTAAGATGATCGCACCAGCACCAAGTGCCAGGCATGTCCACTGTCAAGCATTAAAGCACACAATGGGATTAAATGGAATAAAATTCACAGTTTCAATCCCTAATAACACACCTCAAAATCAAAAAAAAAACTTTGGCTGTTGCCATTTGCACAGGATCAAGCTATAGGTAGAGGCAATATCATCAAGTAAACCTGGACCTCTGCAAGTTTCTTCTGCACATCCATTTGACCGATTGCTCACTAATTCATTCTTTCCAGGGATGTAGACAACTGTAACACAGTCTAAACGTCAATTGAGTGGCTATAAAAATCAAATGTGTTGTGTAGGTTGTTGGTTTAAGCATGAAACACAAATTAACTAATTTGAAGCATGTTCAATTGCCATGCTCAGCAAAAATGAATAACTGGATGAATCAGATACCCTGCATTAGACTGAGTGGGTGTGATGTGAACACAGAGTGTGATGTAACCTGGTCTCTGTTGTTGATATTGGAGTAAGGCAGGGTCCCTGACATCAGCTCAAACAGCACTACTCCATAGCCGTATACGTCAGACTGGAACGTATATGGGTTGCTGTCCTGCATCCGGATCACCTCAGGAGCCTGAGGAAGAAAAGGACAACATTTATATTATATATAATATAAATGTATATATATATTCATATATAAATTACTACATAATAGGTGCAGGAAATCTAATTGAATCACCATCATATTATCCAAAGTTGGACAGTGATGACCGAACTACATTATGTACAGTGCTGTGAAAAAGTATTTGCACCCTTCCTGGTTTCTTATTTTTGGCATATTAATCACATTTAATGTTTCAGATCATCAAACAAATTTTAATATTAAACAAAGATAACCCAAGTAAATACAAAATGCAGTTTTCATAAATCATGAATGAACTTTGATTAACCACATTTTTGGGAAATCTGAGTTCAATTTCACTAGCCACACCCAGGCCTGATTACTGCCAGACCTGTTGAATAAAGAACTCACTTAAATAGAACCTGTCTGACAAACTGAAGTAGGCTAAAAGATCTAAAAAAAAGCAACACATCATGCCGCGATATAAAGAAATTCAAAAACAGTTGAGAAACAGAGCAATTGACATGTATCAGTCTGGAAAGGGTTACAAAGCCATTTCTAAGGCTTTGGGACTCCAGGGAGCCACGGTGAGAGGCATTATCCACAAATGGATAAGACTTGGAACAGTGGTGAACTTTCCCAGGAGTGGCCGGCCTACCAAAATTACTCCAAGAGTGCATCGACGACTCATCCAGGAGGTCATAAAAGACCCCAGAACAACATCTAAGGAACTGCAGGCCTCACTTGCCTCAGTTAAGGTCAGTGTTCATGATTCAACGATAAGAAAGAGACTGGGCAAAAATGGCATGCATGGGAGAGTTCCAAGGCGAAAGCCACTGCTGATCAAAAAGAACACAAAGGCTCGTCTCACATTTGCCAAAAAACATCTGGATGATCCCCAAGACTTTTAGGCAAATATTCTGTGGACTGACGAAACAAAAGATGAACTTTTGGAAGTTGTGCATTGCGTTTCATCTAGCGTAAAACTAACATAGCATTTCATAAAAACAACGGCATACCAACAGTCAAACATGGTGGTGGTAGTAGTGTGATGGTCTGGGGCTGCTTTGATGGAACAATGAATTCTGCTCTCTACCAGAAAATCCTGAAGGAGAATGTCCGGCCATCAGTTCGTGAACTCGAGCTCAAGCGCACTTTGGTTATGCAGCAGGACAATGATCCGAAACACACCAGCAAGTCCACTACTGAATGGCTGAAAATGAAGGTTTTGGAGTGGCCTAGTCAAAGTCCGGACTTAAATCCCATTGAGATGCTGTGGCATGACCTCAAACAAGCCGCCAAGGGTGGCACAACCAGTTATTAGGCTTAGGGGGCAATTCCTTTTTCACAGAGTAATAATTTAAAAACTGCATTTTGTATTTACTCGGGTTATCTTTGTCTAATATTAAAATGTGTTTGTTGATCTGAATCATTTAAGTGTGACGTATATGCAAAAAAATATGCAAATACTTTTTCACAGCACTGTATGCTACATCATCATCATCATCTTGGAGGCAGATAAAGGTTAATGGACCAAACTAACCATGTCCATGTTTCTGACTGAACTTTGCCACAGATAAAAAACTGCGTCACATCAGATTTTTTGAATCGAATAGTATCATACAAAATTTGGCTTCACACAAACAAAGAGAATGTACCCGGATTGACAAGACTGTTCATATTGCTTAATCTAAAAGAAGGACAAGTTGAATTTGAAAAAAATGTAGATGTAAGATATAATTGAGAGGGGCAAAGGAGGAAAACATGAAAAAGTTAATAAATGCAGATGCTGTTTACAATATAGCAAGAGGAGTTGGCCTTCAATAAATTCAAATAACTGATAATACTCATGAAAAAGTTGGTTCCAGTTTACAATAATTTCTAGAATTATATATGGAATTACCTATGTCTATGGGATGAGACACTAAAAATGAAATATTGGGTGCAACTAAAATATGCAGTGGTGCACCCAAATGAAAAAGTTAAGCGCACCAGTGCAACCAAGGAAAAGGTTAGTCTGAAGTCCTGATATACAGTAAATGAGAAGCTCACCATCCAGAGAATGGATCCACTCGGCTGTTCCACCTGTTGAGAACCGCTCCACCGAGACTTCACTGTGGCCAAGCCAAAGTCACCTATCTTAACAGTCCAGCCCTCATGGAGAAAAATATCTAGCAGCAGAGCTCAGGAATCATCTCAACACACAGCTGGTGCAATAATACCGTCAACAAAAACTGACTAAACCTATCTTCAGATTTTATTATGTCATGTTAATAATAATAATTTTAATAACAATAGCTTGAATTTATATAGCGCCTTTCAAGAGACCTAAGAACGCTTTATATATATATATATATGTCGATGAGGATATTGCTTCTGTTACACATTTAACCCAATATGGATGCTATCACCTTTCCAGTTTATCTTTTTTGACCCTGACAGTTATTGTTACCTCTGCCATAGGTTTTCATCCTAGTTTTTTTGTAAGTTATTTTGCAAGGTTATACAAAAACTACTGAACTCATTCCCATTTAATTTTGAGAAGTGGGGCATAACCCAAAGAACCAACACAATTTTGGAGCGGATCCAAAAAAACAGGTAGATTGAAGAATCTTTTTCACGTTCTTTAACATGACAAGTTAGGGCGCTAAACTTGGCAGAGGTATATGCCAACTGAGCCGCTTTCTAGTTATATTTCAAATACAAATCACCAGGGTAAAGACAAAGAACGACCATCTTGCGGTGCCAATACTACCACTCAATATATATATATCTGCCTATTAAAAGGCTTTGATTCATGTTTGTGGTTAGCTTACTGCATAAGATTGTGTTCAAAATTGCTATCGTGGTGATTGTTCGAGACTACAGCATTGTAAGCACAAACACCTACCTGTCTCACACACTTTACTGGCAGTCAAAAGCATTGGAAAATAAGAAGGATACTATTTGATTTCAGATCTCGGTGAATTATGTTCTTCGCATGAAGGTAACTGAAAGAGAGAAAAATAATTCAATCATTGATTTCATCAAGGGAACAGCCAACACATTTTTAAAAGACTCATCAGTTTTCTTACACGTTCTCCTCCAGCACTATATCTGACACTGTGAAATACCTTGTTGCTTTTGAAATTATATATTGTAAACTAGTTAAATGAGATTTTTTTTAAATCTACATAAGTTTGAAGTTCAACTCAAAGAATTATCCATCTCTACCAAATTGCCATCTATTATTTCAGAATACTATTGTGTGCTAGAAAAAGGTAAAAAAAAACTGACAGTTGTCAAATATTTCAAATAGAAACTAGTGTTAGGTCTTACTCCATGCCCTGTGCCGTCTGTCTGGCCACATCAATGCGCCTCATTGTCTCAAACTTGGTTTCAGAGACATGCAGATGGCGGTACAGGCTGCTGCCTTCACACCACTGTGTGATGATGGCAAAGTTGGGCTTAGTCATGTAGCCCATGAACAGCAGGATGTTGACGTGGCGGGTCTTCCTGCAGAGAACAGCAATGATAACAGAGTTAGAAATTCCATTGTCTCATTCAAGGCCGGATGACGTTGAAGTTATTTAAACGTTATAGTTGTGTCAGAGTAAGTGTGATCATGACATGAAAAGAAAATGATATACATGAAAACCAGTTTCAAGACTAAGAAAAAGCTGCTGTGTTGTTTACCAGTGTACTCCCTCTAAAAAAAAAAAAAAAAAAAAGTATATATATAAAAAAGGGTCAAATATATCACTACTGACCGTAAGACCTGCATTTCATTTTTGAAGGCCTGTAACTGTTCAGGCGTTGGTTCAGTGACCTTGAGGATCTTGATTGCCACGTCTCCATGCCATTTCCCCTTGAAGACTGTCCCGAAGGAGCCAGCACCTATTCTCTTCTGAATGGTCACTTCTCGAGAGTGGACCTCCCAGTAGTAACTCGAGTCTCTGTAGCCACCTCGGTGCTGAAACAACACATGGACTGAGAGTTCGGAACTAATAACTCACAATAAATTAAACTTGTTTATTTTCTGCAGAACGCTTTTTTGAATGGATGTTCAAGGTTTTTCCAGCCACTATTAGATTTCTGAACACCTGTCTAAAGACAATCAGTGATCTGTAAATAAGGTCAAAGACTACCTACCACTTTCTTTTTGTCATCGGATGAGGAGGGCTTGCGCTCCTTGTGCTCTGAGGGAGACTTTGGTGGTCTCCTACCTGGAGAGCCAAGGGAAGAGGGAGGGCTGGTGGAGGGCTTCGGTGAGGGCTCAGGACCTGCAGAATTGTGAGGAAGCACAACAATATGACTGATATACAGTGCCTTGCATAAGTATTCACCCCCTTTGGACTTTTCTACATTTTGTCATGGTATAACCACAGATTAAAATTTATTTCATCGTGAGTTTATGTAATGGACCAACACAAAATAGTGCATCATTTGGAAGTGGGGGGAAATATTACATGGATTTCACAATTATTTACAAATAAAAATCTGAAAAGTGTTGAGTGCATATGTATTCACCCCCTTAACTGTGAAACCCCTAACAAAGATCTGGTGCGACCAATTGCATTCACAAGTCACATTTGCAAGTCACATAATTAGTAAATAGGGTCCACCTGTCTGCAATTTAATCTCAGTATAAATACACCTGTTCTGTGACGGACTCAGAGTTTGTTGGAGATCATTACTGAACATCAGCATCATGAAGACCAAGGAGCTCACCAAACAGGTCAGGGATAAAGTTGTGGAGAAATATGAAGCAGGGTTAGGTTATAAAAAAATATCCAGAGCTTTGAACATCTCTCCCCCCCATAAAATCCATCATAAGAAAATGGAAAGAATATGGCACAACCGCAAACCTACCAAGAGGAGGCCGTCCACCCAAACTGAAGAGTCGGACAAGGAGAAAATTAATCAGAGCAGCAACCAGGAGGCCCATGGTTACTCTGGAGGAGTTGCAGAGATCCACGGCTGAGGTGGGAGAATCTGTCCACAGGACAACTATTAGTCGTCTACTCCACAAATCTGGCCTTTATGGAAGAGTGGCAAGAAGAAAGCCATTGTTGAAAGGGATCCATAAAAAATCCCGTTTGGAGTTTGCCAGAAGCCATGTGGGAGACACAGCAAACATGTGGAAGAAGGTGCTCTGGTCAGATGAGACCAAAATTGAACTTTTTGGCCTCAATGCAAAACGCTATGTGTGGCGAAAACCCAACACTGCCCATCACCCTGAGCACACCATCCCAACAGTGAAACATGGTGGTGGTAGCATCATGCTGTGGGGATGCTTCTCTTCAGCAGGTACAGGGAAACTGGTCAGAATAGAGGGAAAGATGGATGGAGCCAAATACAGGGAAATCCTTGAAGAAAATCTGATGCAGTCTGCAAAAGACTTGAGACTGGGGCGGAGGTTCATCTTCCAGCAGGACAATGACCCTAAACATACAGCCAGAGCTACAAAGGAATGGTTTGGATTAAAGAATGTTAATGTCTTAAAATGGCCCAGTCAAAGCCCAGACCTCAATCCAATAGAGAATCTATGGCAAGACTTGAAGATTGCGGTTCACAGACGGTCTCCATCCAATCTGACTGAGCTTCATCTTTTTTGCCAAGAAGAATGGACAAACCTTTCCATCTCTAGATGTGCAAAGCTGGTAGAGACATACTCCAAAAGACTTGCAGCTGTAATTGCAGCGAAAGGGGGTTCTACCAAGTATTGACACAGGGGGGTGAATACTTATGCACCCAACAGATGTCAACTTTTTTGTTCTCATTATTGTTGGTGTCACAATAAAATTTATTTTGCACCTCCAAAGTACTATGCATGTTTTGTTGATCAAACGGGAAAAAGTTTATTTAAGTCTATTTGAATTCCAGTTAGTAACAGTACATAATGGGAAAAAGTCCAAGGGGGGTGAATACTTATGCAAGGCACTGTATACTGAAATAGACAAAAAACATTTACCCAAAAAATTCAAACCCTACCTGTTGGGATGTTGTATTTCAGTGCTTCCTAAAAGAAGGAAACCACAGCATATTGTTAATTCACATTAGACAACATTCATACATTGGTAATAAAAGAGTTTAAATCAAATCAGAGGTCTGACGAGAATCTGGTTAATGATTTCTAACAAAATACAAAAAACAATATCCAATCTATTAATTTTATTTCAATATGCAGAAAGACTTTTTAGACGTATTAATGTTTTATTCCATGGTACCAAACTTGAACAACATAATTGTTTGTTGTATATTCCCTCTGTTTCAAAATATTTTGGTCAATTGGTTGGAAATATTTCACATGCATAAAGATACTCTTTTTTTTTTTATAGACTGCAAAAATATTCTGTTTCTGTAATAGGCCTAACTAAAGGGAAAGTTATTCTGGGTTTAAAAACTGTATTTAGCTTACTTGTTTACCAAATGTCCTAATTGTTAGCAGATTAAATAGAGACGCTGTATTGACTCTTGTATCGAAAGGTCCAATCAGCTAAGGAGAGCTGATAATGGCTTAACAGTTCAAGTGAACAGCGGTTATTTAGTTAGCCCATTTTTATTATTTCACAATGAAAGACAGTTACAATAATAACCAATCTAATCTAAACATGGTCACTGACCTCGATCATGCTGGCACTAACAGGGCCCACTGTGCTGACCATATGAACATTGGGAGTGGAGGTGGAGCGATGCCTTTGTAGGGACTGGCCATCTCCTCCAGGCATGGGGAAGTGAAAGGCCGAGGTTGGGGACAAGAGGTCCATCCTGTGGGATGAATTGAAATAATCAACTATTTGTATTTACATATCAATTTCACAGACTATGACCTTGCTGTCCTTCTAGTTAAAAATAATTTATTTCATGAGGGAGCTTACCCAGCAGGCTCTGGGGTTAAGGCTAGGTTGCTCTGTGAAGGGGAATTTTCTGGCAATAGTATCTGTGGGTACTCATCTGTGCAAGGATTAGGATCACACCTGGACAAAACATAGGGTAAAAGTGAGGGGACGAGATTCATGAGACAAAATGAAACATGATGAAACAAGGGGAAGACAAAGGACATCCGATTGGTGAGGCTCTGGTTATGTGAAATGTTTGCTTTTTTAATATGGACCTAAAAAAGATAGCCAGCTAACAATAAAACATATTTATCAACAACCTTTTGTTTGATGACAAAGGTATTTCTGATCTCATAGTATAGAAGATGAAAATTAAGGACAGTAAAATATAAATCTGGTGAAATAACGAAAAAGAATGTGATAATCAACTATTTACCGATTTTTAATCTGTGGATGTTGACATTTTTTTTGCTGATGATTTACAACCAAATTCCCTTCACTGTAGCACCAACATTTCAGCTTGCGGCAGAAATGTTTAATCCTTTTTTAACAAGAGGATTGTTGTCTTATATTTGTTGGATTTGTGTTATCCTTATCACTACCTCATGGACTGTTACTGTTAAATCTTGACCCCAGACACAGCACCATTAACTCTAGACAACAGCAAAATATTATTGGAAGCACATGAAAAATCGAGTAAGTAGACTATTAGGGATGTATTTAGTCAAACACCATTTTTTTTTTTATTTTTTTTTTTAAAAATTGCATCTACCATAGCAGGTGCAGTTTGTTTAATTCTGAACAAATATTTGAAGTTCAGGGGACCTATACTATGCGTGGCACACCTGTTACAGAAACAGTGACAAGGTGAAAAATAATTCTTTGACAGGCACAGAATTCTTCTCTAACTCACCGTTTGCTCACAGTATCCATGTCGACGCAAACAGTAGGGACCTTGCTACTACAGTGCTGGTGAAATTTGTAGCCACATGTCTGACATCTGAAGCCATTAAAAAGAAACTTGTGGCAAAAATCACAGTAAGCTAGCTTGAAGAAGGTTTTCCGTACCTGCAAAAACAAAGAAGCCATGGTAAAAAAAGAAATAGGAAAAAAACAAGAAACAAAATATAAGGTGTTTTTTCAAGTTCTGGATAGGCTGGCATTGTGTAAACACAAAGTATTTTAGAGAAGACGTTAAAAAAAAAAGAAAAAACAGGGCACGTGTGTTGGCCAGCTACTTACAAAGTTGTGCATGGTGAGGGGAATATCATCAAGGACCTCGACTAAAAGCTCCTCTCCAACCAGAGGAGTGATGTCTGTGTCCCAGTCTGTCAGTCTCTTACGACTAAAGAAGCAAAGACACAAAAAGGAAAAGAGTTAAATGGCAAAACTCAGGTTGCAGTCTTTATTTTACAGCCGTTTTACAACCTTTCCTTTCCCTTGATTGTTTGTATGGTCTGTTCCGGAGGGGCAACCAACTCAAACATTGTTTTTTGTGACACAACAGCAACTTCAATATAGCTTTTCCCCCCCTACTTTGTGAAAATGAAGTTACAGCAACATGCTAATAAATGTGATTTTTTGTCTTAAAATAAATTTATAAAAAGTCGCCTTGGGTTTACACAAGTAAGTGGCGTAGCTACCAACTCCCGGGCAGTGGACCGGTACCGGGCCGTGGGTAATTTGGTACTGGGCCGCACAGAAAGAATAAACAACTTGCATTATTTCTGTTTATTTATTAACTGATTCTGAACGGTGTTTTATTTTGAAAAATGACAGGATCCTCTCCGTTATGACTCATGCTTTACGCAAGTCAAGATGCTTGTCTTGGTCACGTGACCTATTCGCTAAACACAAACCCACACGATATTTGTCGGACCCATTTGTCAACAAACCAGGTGAATCCAGCATGTCTGTGCAAGAAGAACATCAGCTGCTGGAGATTGCAAATGACGGTGGCCTTAAAAGTATGTTCGAGACAAGAACACTGCCGGTGTTCTGGATTAAAGTCACGGCAGAATACCCTGAGATCGCCACAAGAGCACTAAAAACTCTGTTGCCATTTCCGACATCATATCTGTGCGAAGCAGGGTTTTCTGCTGTGATGGCAACCAAAACGAAATTACGGAGTAGACTGGACAACAGCACCACACTTCGGGTGTCATTGTCACCCATTAGCCCTAGATGGGACCGCCTTGTTGCAGAGAAACAGGCTCAGGGCTCCCACTGATTCAGCATTGTGGTTAGTTATGTTTCATGTACTTTATATTGGTTTTTTATTTGTGATTTATTCATTGTTACTCACTTTGTGTTGTTGGTGCCATGCTACGAGGACGCTGCTAATAAAGTTGCATAAGAATACACATCAGTTTCACATTTATTATTATACTGAGAAAATACCCCAGCTAGTCGTATAACATTTTATCTTGGCAGATTTATCCACCAAATACCTCTAGTGACATCGGTGGAGTTTTTTAATTGTTTTAATTTTAAATAACAAAAAAAACTCTCCAAAGCAATGGCGCTTTGGTATCCGTCCGTCTCAGTCTTTCTGGTTACTTACCACGCAATAATTAATTTGAGGCAGCCTATTAACAATTCGTCAATTTTGTTATATTAAAAATCTTCCAACGTACCAGAGGGCCTCCGTAGCGCAAAAAAGTTGGGGACCGGTGGCGTAGCTGACCTAGAGATCACATCTATGAGGGTGACAGACTGAAATAGTCTATGCACACTAATCTGACCTTGGTTTGTGTCTGTTAAAGAGATATATGATCTCTGGATATGAGATGTGAAGCACTCGAGCAGTGTATAGATTTTTCAGTCCGTGTCAGGCAGATCACTTATATAACACTTATAGTGCAAATTAATTGGACAGCAGTATTTTAGTTTCAATCCAGTCTAAAAGTGACAATTAAAGAGGATTTGCTGAACTTAGTTCAAGCTACTGACAGGCAGTGCATTGTTGCCCAGCTGTTTTGCAAACCTTGGCCTTAAAACTGACACGTGTTATGTTTAAATAATTTTACATCTGTTTTTGTGTGTAGCTTCCTTGGTGAATGTTCTCGAAATTTAAGATCCCATGATAAAGAAATAGCCCTTACATACAATAGGTGTTAGTCTGATGTAGATTAATTGATTCTGCACTTTGTGATAAAAAAAAAATTGTATCAAAAGATCAGTGCCAATGCCTAGTTCAGACAATAATGTGTTTTTAATTGAATAACTTGAAATTTACTATGTGCGTGTTTTTTTGAGTCAATAATTTCAATAGAATATATATTTCAACCAGGTTTCAGTAGTAACCACTGATGGGGCGCGCCACACAGTTTGAGAATCACTGGCATAGAGTGAGATGGCGGTTTGACTTCTTTTTTATTTATTTTTATTTTTTACAATTTTATTTATTTTTATTTTTTTAATTTAGAGCATGCCTTGCGGGCGACTCGCGGGAGCCCAGGTGCCCACGGGCACCGTGTTTGCTACCCCTGCTCTAGAGAGTCAAGTTTGATCGTCTTCTCGGCGCTCCGGAAAATGAAAGGTCCATGTTTAGTGTTTATACTATGGTTTATTAGTGTTCTTAGGCAGACACAAGGGGCACTTGTTTATTCTGTTGTGTTGGTTCTTTGTTGTCCCTAGAAGTTCGGTGCACTGGTCCTATACTATTTGAACCTCAGCAGGTAAGATATCTGTACTTTTACTCAAGTATGGCTTACAAGTACTTTATACACCACTGGAACCAACAAATATCAGAAGAGAGATGATCATGAATTAATGATTTGCATAAACCTGGAAAGTTAACAAAGTAATATCAAAGAGTTTAAACATCAGTTCACAGTTAGTATGGTTGAATTGTTTGGGAACAAGCACCACTATAATTGGTGTGAAAAGGGCACCGTCTGATGATGACAATTATGTAATTTTCCCCATGGTCTGGTGTTAAATAAGTAAAATATTTCAAATACAATTGCAATACAAATCTGAAGCCAGGTATCATAATATTGACTATTGAAACGGGAGCTACAGGCATTGTCCCCACACACAAACTGTATTTATACTTGTTTGTTTTACAAATTAATCAAAACTTAAATACACAAGATAAGCCTGCACAATACTTAATTATCTGCCGTCAGTCTCAAAATGATTTAATGTAGAAACAAAACACATGATACAATTATGTAGCCCTGAGACAAGTGACAATTGTTTGCGGTTGCTTCTACAGATGACTGTATAACTCCTCTCAGACATGGCGAAATGAGAGCGATTAAATGCATTAATCACCAACATCTGTTACTAGGCTGACTGCCACCATTACAGGCTATGTTAGCCATTTTCACATTTGCATGTGTGTCTTTATATATTTTCATATATTCATGTTTATCTGATCTTCATATTTTTATATCTCTAGTATATTATGTATACAAATTTTATTCTTGCACTATTTTTTAATACACTTAACATCTGCTGTACCATATTTTACAGGATATAGTCTAATGCACAACTTTTGTATTGTTTCATTATTTATCTTTAAATCTGTATTTATATTTGGTTTTAATACTCAGGCTCAGTTACTTTTCCTACCTTATACTACTTCTCTCATCTCAAATTTTCAATCATCTTGTACTTAAAATATCTGTATTGTCAATATCTCCATTAGCATATACTTCTTTAGAGTGACAGCTTGGTATTAGTTCTGGTGTCTAGACTATCATTTCACTGCAGATTATGTGTACTTAATACAATTCTTATGCTCTATCTATCTATCTTAATATTTTATGTGGTTGTTACAACCCATTATCCCTGTGTGGTGGATGGGGACATTCAGCAGACAATAATGTAATCTTACCCTTCTAGAAGGCGGAACACAGCACAGCAGTCTTGACTTAGGCCTCTCACTTTGAGTGCTTTGTCTAGACTCTCGTACACAGTCTGTCCTCCACGAACATTCACCTGTTAACAGAAAATTGTATTTGTACAAGTGTGACTTTGGTTTGACATTTACACAGATAACATGGAGGCATACTCAAAGTACTAAGAAGCATAAATGACAGTCACATACAGAATAAATGTTGACACTACAAATGATCTATGTTGTGACAGAGAATTTCCAGACTAAAACTTCAGTCCAGAGCACAGATCCTTTTTTTCACCCCAAACAATGTGACATTCCTGTTCCCACTGCAACAAAGCTGACAGACAACACTGGGATGTCAGTCAACCCCAGCTGCTGCTTCAATGGCATTTACCACACAAGATTTGTCACAACTATTGTATTGTTTATGCTACCAATCAAATACTATGAACCTTTTATAAAAGCAGTGCATCTCTCTAACCATCTGTTTGTTCAGTCCCCAAAGCATATCAGAGCTGAGGGCCTATATAGGTTGTCTGCAATATTTAAAGAAAGGCTGTAAAAAATGTTATCAAATTGTAATCAAGTGTAGAGAGTAGATATGTGGAGACTGAGTTGTCTAGATGCTCTGCACTGTATACGCTAGAACATGTGGTTTGGTGTCTTACAGGGAGATTTGAATAACATGAACACATTGTCGACAACACCACTTGCACTACAACGCACAATCAGCATAATCTCTAACATAACAATATAGCACAATGGCACCAGGAGAGCACAATTTATCAACTATTTTTAAGAATAATTAAATCTATGTCTGATAGGAATAATGAGTCAAATAAGCCACAGATGGCAGCAAGCACCATCTGCGAAACTTGAAACCAACTGCCCACTAGCTTACTCATTTAATTTGTTGTGATTGATGTTAAATTTTGGTGCGAATAATTACACTTACACCCCAAAGTTCGGACCTAAAGGTGGCAACTGGCAACTCTTACTCATTCAACTAGTTACAACCTAGTCATATTTGTATTCATGAATGTTTTGTATGCTACTGCATCATTGTTATAGAGCCATTCATCTTACCACTGTCCTCTGTTTGTTTGGGAGGTAGACTCGGATGGTGCCCCCACCTCGGGGTACATCCTCTGGACTAGTCTCCCCCGAGGAGGAGTACGAGGAAGAGGTGGAGGACATGATGAGATGCAAGAGGAGCTTGGGGATGTAGTACTTGCACTTGCAACACTGCAACCTCAGGACAGCTTCATGCACAGCAGCATGAACCAGGAGTTACCTCTTTACTTACAACCTGCAACAACATAGACATATTTCCGTTAGAGGAAAATATACCTTGTGTAAATAAATGTTCTATCAAATATAACATAATAGATCTACTCAAATCAGAATTCCTATCATCGTAAACAATTAAATTTGAAAGGACAAATACATCAAATTTGCATGTTTGTTGGGGATAAATGCATCTACACTCTTTTAACACTGCTTTTAGTCGTATGGAGACAAATTGATGGCAAACACTAAAGAAACCCTGATTCTCAGATAACAAAATTGGCTCAAATGAAAATCCTGACTTCACAACATCATTGAATTTACACGATACTTCAGACCTACTTTAAACAGTCATGAAGGCTACGTCTTGATTCTCACAGGGGAGGAAAACAATTATCTTAATTATTTAAATGTTTAGTTGGGTCTGGCTTTTAAGTACTTTGCTGCACGAACGACAGTGGTGTTTACAGTCCCAATTACCAAACACAACAGATATTAACTTTCCCTGTTGTGACCAACCACGTTATCAAGCAGGAAGTTACTTTAACAATGAAATAAAGGGCTGACAGTCGAAGTTGTAACGCAGCAAACTTGCAAACAACTCGAATTATGCTAATGCTAGCTGACGTTAGCCAGCTAGCTTAACATGGGATTTGCTGCTATGTAATATGACAGTTTGAGCTTTAGAGGCCACGTTTCTCTAAGGGCGCAAGTTGAATGACTTAAGATAACCGACCCCCTACTTAAGAGTGGTCGTTAGTAGTTGAGAACTGACATAATGGCGAAATAATGCTAGAAAACGATTAGTTATCGAAGCTTTTGTACACTGAAACCGTGTTAGCTAGCTAGCTAGCTTAATGCTCACGGGGGTGGGAGAGGAGATTACCCAGCTAACTTAGTAGCTAGCTCCCTGCAACAGTCACTGTATCGAGCTTTAATGCTTACATCGCTACTTGCCAGCTATCGTTAGCCAACTTGGGGGGCTTTACCAGCGCATCAGTTTGTTAGCTACTTACTAATTTTCTCAAAACACACAACCGTGACTTAAATATATCACATGCGTAAAACAGCACGGCTCAGTGCATATTTGTCATAGTAGCAGCGAAACCACGCTCCGTCAGAGGGTTTTAATACAGTTTGGATACAAAACACACTCTTACCTGTAGCAGCCATCTTGAATTCTTTCAATCTGGAGTCGGATCTGTCAAGAACTTCAGGGGAAGCGGAAAACCTCCGAAACGCTGAGTCGCCATTGGTCAATTCTTGTAGCCGTGTCCAGTCATTTGACAACATCAGCTGTGCGGGTAGGATCTCACTGTGTCCCAGTCCCGTCAATCACACTTCTCAGCCATACCGACCATGATACCGACCAGTACTAACAAGTAAATACATACATCGTTTGTTATTCATGCATCTGAGAATTTAGCAGAGAGAGGTGCAAAAAGTGGGTGACGAATATAAAAATGCTTACAACGACAGGAGGGACACAAAATTATTATTTGCCCATTGTGGAAATTTTACTGGAAACTAAAAATTTGATATTTTAAACCCCCCTTACATTTCTTTCAAATGTTATACAAATATAACAAAAATCTGTTGGAGAGATAGAAATTTAATTCGAGATCCTACACATTTTTTGTTGGTGGCAAGGAAAATTGTGACTTTCTTGTGTTAAACTGCTGTTATCCTCTATAGAGCAATGAAAGGAGAGAATAAAGAATATGTACCTAGTGGAAAAAATAACTGCAAAATTCGATATAACTAAAATTTAAAACCACGATGATAAGAGTTGTACAGAATGAAACGAAATTGGACAACATACAACTTCAGGAAAACTTTATAAGTGTCGTCCTTTTTTCATACAGCATGTGTTTTTTGTCATTGTGCCAGTAGGGCCTTTTTACCTGCCTAATGTAAACAGTTCTTTTGTGTATTTCATTGCACTTTGTTTCAATGATAAAAGCAGCTTATAAAGTAAAATGCGAATTTTACAAATAGTATTAAAAAAATGGTTCAAAAAGGTATATACAATTACTGGTATTATGTGTTAATATATTTTATACATGGACAGGTAAGATTTTCTCTCCCACTATAGATAATACAATATACCATTGAGCCTTTACAGGTTATTACAAAAACCTTTATTACAACAGTTTCAACAAAACAGGCTTATTTAAAAAATACTGACACTCATTGATATGATGCAGTCTGATCACCCATTTACTACAAAGGTGACCATAGTTGGTGACTAAAGCAAAAACTGATGGCAGATAATTCTAATGAAACCTCACGTAAGACTTTTACGAGTCCAAAACGCAGTTAATGACGACAGCTTTGGTGGAGCCTTTTAAATCCTTTATTGCACACTGAGGAACCTCCTTTTCTTTGCTGTGTGGGTATACGCATGGTGACGCCACTCCACGTCTGCTGTGCTCTCATTCTCCAGGGTGCCCAGCTTGATCATGTACACTAAACAACAGAACAGATGTTAACAGTTAAAACATCTCAAAAGAACTGCAACAGAAAAGAGAATTTAGACAGAATTTTGACAAATTTCTCGATAATTCTTTTTTTCCCCTCATTCCTGAATGATTGCCTCAAGTGCAACACATTTTCAGAAGGGTGGTTTATGAACAGTGAATATTTTACATATGATACAGTACTTTCACTAAAAACCTGCTGTTGGCTTCTTCCAGTGGTTTAACACTGATCCTGGATTTTAAAAGAAGCAGTTTGAAACCTCAGGTATCAGACCGTAAATTTAATTCACGTACATCCGGTACAGACAAAGGCCTGGTTAAATAAAACCAACTCAAAGAAATCTCAGGCATGAATTCTTTCATTGGTATTGACCGATTTGTGAAAAGCTTACATTTGGCTTTTCCAGTTTCTAGACATAAAACAACCCCTTCACTAAATAGGATACTCTGGCAAAAAAAATGCAGCATTTTACTCATAAAAAAATAAGCCTGGATTGAGTAGTAAAATGTAGAAACGTTGTTAACATGGTGTATTAAGTCAGTCATCCGTTCATCCCCCTGCATTTTGTTAATTAAAAAGGCAGAACATCCCTGCCAACATTTGACATCTGACTCTGCCTTTCTTCTGTTCTTAGTTACCCTCACCAGGCAAGGACCCATCTCTGTACTGCAAGAATCTTTATCTTTCCATACTTACATTTCATTTCAAACCTGGGTCCTACTTCTGTCAGCTCAACATTTTTGTGGTCTGTTTTCTTGTAGGTGTGATGTCTGCAACAGAAAAGGATTACTGCTCTTATTACTGTAACACAAGATCTGTGAAGCATTTATATAGGGGGAGCACTTTCCCACTGACCTGAACGAGATGAAGTCCTCCTGGTTGGCAAATGTGATAACACGCCTACTGTCCTCCTTCGGCACTGGAAAAAGATACTTGAGGATATTCGATACCTGTGTGAGCAGAATTAATTAGTTTTACGCACAAACAAGTGGTGAAAGAAGATATCAGCATTGTGTTTGTCTGTGTTCGTGTACAGCACAAGGTCCAGCTCTCACTCACCCTCTTGCCGAGCTGTGAGGAGAAGTTATGAAAAATGAGGTGGGGGTAGGCCTCTGACATGGTGCCTATGTCTGGAACATCATGCCTCATTACCACATTGTAAAGTGTGAAATAAGCTGTAGGTCCAAATGGCAAGTGGCACACCACCAGGCCATCTGTAGATATATTAGAACAAACAATTTAATTAGATACACTACAAAGTGCAGTTATAGTATAGGTTTTCCGTAGTGTGGGCGTGAACATGACTGCAGCTCTAGAGGAGGATATCAATGGACTTTTAGGCTGAAAACATGGTGTAAGTGAAGCCGTTTCGAGTCTAATATGAATGTTGGGGCTTGCAGAGCCTTGGATGACACCACACTAGCAGTATGGAGGCATGTTATGTTTTTTCACGTCTAAAGAAGAGGTCACCAGTTACTTCAATTGTAAACGCTGTTTACCCTGAGAATTTAGAAGGGTTTTGTGGTCTCAAATAACTTCCTCTGGATTCATGTTTTGCATGACAAGCCATTCACTATCTGTGAGATATTTCAGTCGAACCAATATACATCAAATGACATCACCCCCGTATCAAGAAGTGATAGCAAATATGTCCAAAGTTCATCAATCAAAGTGGTTCTTGGCTGTTTCATGACATAAAAATATAAAAATTACGAGGCTGCTAATGTGGATATACATTTTCATGAAGTCATAATAAACTGGTGTTGCAGTAGGTTTTAAAGAAATCAGTGCAACTCTTGTATGGTACTGAAATAATGAAACATTATACAATCTCCCCTTCTGTTCCTGAGCTATGTCATTGAAAAATGGCCAGAAATCTGTCCAACATCTATTGTCAGCTTCAAAGTTAAGTTAACAGGCGTGCATACCAGGCTGTCCTCTTGTTTCGTGCATGATGACGAGGTCTGTAACATTGTTGGCTTTGCAGGCTCGCACCAGCGAAGCGATCTCATGGTTTCCTCTGTTCATGCGCTGCGCTCCAGGGAACATCAGCTTTACCTCCTGTAACAAGTTCCACACCGTGCGTCATGTTATTCTCTGTTCAATATTTCCTCCCACTCTTTACCGATCAATTGTTAAGTACAAAATGGACAGTAAAATAGGAAGCTGTATGAGGCTTTATGTTGCTCTTTAGTGACATGTAACTGAGGTATATGTATGGCTCTTAAGCCAGATAAACATGTTTCACCCAAATAACTGTTCTTCTTCTACTTTCAGACAGCAGTTTATAAGCAGCATTACTTCTTGGTTGGTTAACAGTGATGTTAGCTAACAGTGAGCTTACCCACTTCGAGTCCCTGTAGCTGTAATGTCAAATCAATGCAGGATTATGTCTCTGTATAGATATGGAGTGATGAAGGTGTTTCCCTGCCTTTCACCCCTTGTGTTTGCTGGAACAGGCTTCAGGCTGTTTAAGGCCCGTAACAATGGCCAACAATGTAAGAACGGGTTATTATTATTATTATTATGATTGCTGGTGGACTGAATTTAGTGTTATCATCTTGTTCTAAGGTCGGAGAGCTGTATATAATGTAATGTTATGCTTTGTAGTCATATTTCTTAAATATTCTAGATTGAATTTCATCAGATACAAGGCAAATAATTTGGTAGTAAGTGTTATTATATTTGTTCGGTCAATTGATTATTCATGTATGACTCATTGTATACTAGAAACTTTACTCTGAATTGTTACACAAATTTCAGTTTTGCGTATTCAGTGCATCTGCAGCAGTACAGTGACTAAAAGATTGTCCCATATTTGGTGGTGTACCAGTTGAACAATGTTTCCATTTAGAATTTAATCTATACTAAATTACATGGTTGATTTGAGGAATCTTTAACAATATTTTCAGAAATGTGTGAAACTACACAGCACGCCCAAACAACAAAGTGTTCTAGTAAATATTTAACATTCATTGTCAACTACTGCAGATATCACGCCACACAGCTTATACATATGCAGTTAATAATGGGGATCAGAGTGAAAGGTGTCTGCAGCATAACTTTCCCTTCCCTGCTCACAGACACTTAAACAGTGAGCTGTGACAGAAACATGGACCTTTGAGAAGCTAGTTTACATGTGGACTTCATTGTTGCCCCTGTGCCCCTGAATCACACTAACGTCTAGCAATCTCATGATCAGTCTGCTGTCCGAACTGAGCGAGTCACCACAGAGAAACTGGCCTGACCTTAGCAAACATTTTAAGTCTGGAGCTCGGGTCTCTGGACGTAGTGACCATGACTTTCGGATCTTCCACTCCGGCCCATTTATACTCATCATCCATGTGAGAGCTGATGCCTGAACAGACCAAATGACAAATGCATAATTAAAAAAAATCATAAATTAAAACTGATAAGCCTTTTTATTTGTTGAATAGAGTGATGAGATTGAATGATGTTGATAACAGCAAAAAATCGTGACACCAACCTTCTGCCCCTTCATCGTCATACTCCAGTAGATTCTGTAGCTGCAGAGCTTCTCTGCGTACCTCAGTGGGAATAAGCAAATTTTCTGCAGAGAGGGAAAGAAAACAACTTAAGTATTACAAGGATTAGGTTCATCATAAAGTGCAGACAAGGCAAGGAGTAAAAGAGAATCGACTGAACGTGCCATCCTACCTTCAAGTGCTCCCTTCAACTTCTGTTTTTTCTCCTCTATTGTGCGGAGCCTGTCCTCCTGTGCCTTCCTGTACAGGTACTCTCTCCTCTGTCTCACTTCCCGACGAAGCTGTCCACATTACATTAAGATCATTACATCAAAGTTTTTGCGAAAAGATTCAGGCTCTAACTAGACACATGATATTTCAAGAGAAAAAAGTGAGTGATGAGACATGGGATAAGTTCTCAGGTGAGACAGACAGGCTGATACAGGCTGGTTTTTACTGTGAGTACATCTATCTCATCATTCTGTGTAATTGATTACGTGTAGTTTTAAGATGCGAGATTACCAAGATTTACTGATCCTAGATATATTGATCCTAGATTTACTGATCATATTCTATTGATCAAACCAATCTAACAAGATTTAATGTTGAACGGTAGTTAACATTTGAACAAACTACACACTCGTTGGGAGACGGTTTCATCAAAAACAACGTGTATAACTGTGGCAAGGAACATGGACAGTTAAGTTAGTTCGCTGAATTAAAACATAGAGGGGCCAAAGTGTGACGGTGACACCAGTTAGGATATCAACATGAATTAACGATAAAATACGTTTCGCTTCATATATATTTTTCATTTAGTTTTCGACTTACCATGTTTTTCTCTCGCTGGTTGTTGCATGGAAGATAAACTCACATGGAAGGAGGAAGTCGACGAACAAGGGTATCTTTCATTGGCTAACACAGTAGCCAATGAGAACGCTCGATACTGGCCGGTGAGCTTTTCAAAATAAAAGCTCGAGATTCAAGGATTAGGTGCAGAAAATCATCCATCTTGACCAACAGAGTTTAGAGTGTGTATTAATACAGATTTGTGCCATACAGGTTCACCTTTACAGAAGGCAATTGTAACACATTCATATCCACAGGGGAACATTCCTTTTTTAAACTTCCTTTGCAGCACCCAACATCCTGAGCAAATTCCAGATCTATTGATTTTATACACTCACAGGCCACTCTATTAGGCACACCTGTTCAATTGTTGTTAACACAAATAGCTCATCAGCCAATCACATGGCAGCAACTCAATGCAGTAAGGCATCTCGACGCGGTGACGACGACTTGCTGAAGTCCAAACCGTGCATCAGAATGGGGGAGAAAGGGGATTTAAGTGACTTTGAACTTGGCATGGTTGTTGGTGCTAGACGGGCTGGTCTGAGTATTTCAAAACCTGCTGATCTACTGGGATTTTCTCTCACAAACCATCTCTAGGGTTTACAGAGACTGGTACTAAAAGAGAAAGTATCCAGTGAGCGGCAGTTGTGTGGATGAAAGCGCCTTGTTGATGTCAGAGGTCAGAGGAGAATGGGCAGAGTGGGTTGAGATGATAGAAAGGCAACAGTAACTCAAATAACTACTCGTTACAACCAAGGTATACAGAATACCATCTCTAAACTGCACATTGAACCTTGAAGCAGATGAGCTACAGCAGCAGAAGACCACTCCAGTTAGGAAACTGAAGCTACTACAATCCACACAAGTTGACCAAAATTGGACAATAGAAGATTGGAAAAACGTTGCCTGGTCTGATGAGTCTTGATTTCAGCTGCAGCCTTCAGATGGTAGGGTCAGAATTTGGCATAAACAACATGAAAGCATGGATCCATCCTGCCTTGTATCAATGGTTCAGGCTTGTGTTGGTGGTATAATGGTGTGGGGGATATTTTCTTGGCACGCTTTGGGCCCCTTAGTACAAATTGAGCATCGTTTAAATGCAACACCTTGTTTAATCTATGCTACTAAGAATCAAGGCAGTTCTGAAGGTAAAAGGGGGTCCAACACAGTACTAGCAACGTGTACCTAATAAAGTGGCCGGTGACTGTGTGTGTGTGTATATATATATATATATATATATATATATATATATACACACACAATGAGGGATTCAGATGCCATCTCATACTCCATCTTATTCTGTGTTCATCAGAAAACTAACTTAACACCTTGTTTTTCTCCACAGATCTTTCCCCAAATCCTATTGAAGGTGAAACTATTTTTAAAGAATTGACACAAGAACCAGCCTTTATGAAGAAATATTTGCATTTATGGGACAAACCAAACATAAGCAAACTCGCACACAGTGTAAAGATGAGACATGTCATGGAGTGAAAATTAAATGAAGGATTTCATCCCTAAATATGATATATCCATGCAGAAAAAAATTCCCAAATCCAGTATTTCTGATATACACTCAGTTGATTAGGAACACCATGCTAAAACTACATAATACAATGTAGTTCGACAGCATCTCACAAACTGATGACTGACATTATTCTTTAGTTGAATCATCATCTCTTTAACAATATCCACACAAACTGAACATTATGAAGTCCAGTAAGACTGCAAACGTTTTGGCTATATATAAATGTGTAAACTGACAACTGAGTGTATAATATAAGTGCATTATTACTTTAGTTAACATGATTTCTAGTAACCTATCCCATCTGGAAATGTCCTGTTAAAACCATTTGATAAGATTTCAGGGACAATGTTTCTGCATGGTGTAGACAACATTTTGGAACAAAGCTCTTCAAATATATATTTATATATTCATTTATATACTTTATACATTCTCTTTTTACTGTACATTTAAGTCTCATGCTTAGCTTGAAACTGCTATCAGCATTTATCCTCAATCACATGACAGACCAGAAAAGAAAAAAGAAAAAAAAGCGTACAGTATTCAGGATCAATGCTGCATAGTTTCAATTTTGGAATATCAAACATTATTTCTTTGTAAACCAACATAGTAACCATGTGTATGGGAGATGAAAAATTTATGAAATCTGTCACTTGTCAAAACGGGTCTAAAAATACATATTATATTTCTTAGATGCAAGAAGACATTACTCATTTGAAACATTTTGGTGATGCAGTTCATGGAAGATACTGAACGTCATCTCCGTCTCAGCCACGGTTTGAGGCGTCTGGACAAAAGAAGTTACACATGAGAAGAGTGGAAGTTCATATCACTGTATTTTTCCTCCCAAAAGAAGTGGCGACAAACTGTTGGAGAATAGTTTACAGGACAAAGCTCGCAAATGTGAACAAGTATATACCATAAGAAAAGCGACATGATTTTTTGGACTGTTGATGACAGTTTCAGCACAAATCACACAAACAAAACTGACACGTCAGAACAACAACAAAACCAAAGCAATAAATAAAACAAGAATGAAGAGTTTTGGAAATGCTGCACTTACAGAAAAAGAATACTCTGTTTATAGGAATGGTGTTGTTGCTGTCCGCTGAGATTCAGACAAAAATAAACAAAAAGACAAACAAACATGTAGTGATTCACTGCAATCTTACAACAGGATGACAGATTCTGTTCAACAACTAAAAAGGCTTTAGGACATTTTTAAGCCCACAAATTACCAAACCGTTTACATTAAGAACACTTAATAATGGATCATGAGGAGAGCGGCACACCAGTCCTTTGTAGTAACCTCCGTCAAGGCAACCGCAGAAAACATGAAGAGGACTTGTACAGCATCTAGTCTGTGTAGCGTGGCAGAGAGGAGTGCATGGTGCAGGGCAAGAAGATAGTTTGTAGCAGCTAAAGAAACTTCAGGTGGTGACAAAGGCCAACGCTAGCCTGGAGACTGTCATTAGTTTCACTAGATCCACACTAAGCCAGCTAATTTCCAAAAAGGTGTGAAAACAATACCTGTCGTTAGAGCGTTTGTAAAACATTTCCATTCACACTGAGACAAAATGGAAACGTGAGATCCACTAACAGTCTGAGCCTGACCAGCTCCACATGCAGTCTGGCTGATAGAAAACTAGAATGAGACACAGTAGAGCATATACATCCATCAAGGCCCAAAAGTCTCCTTATGAAACCAAATTCAGTACATCCAGACTTTTATTTGGATCTGCACCACATTGCACATACTCATAGAAATCAGTCCCCTAAACATGCCTCATTTTGTCCATTAAAACGCATGAATTATTCTCAACAACAAAAACAACCTCCTTGGCCACAGGAGATACGATATTGGCTTGAATTCCAGCCGTAAATGGAAGTATTAATAGAATCAAGCACTTGACTCACCGCGTTTTTGTGGATTTCTCTTTTGTTAATGTAAACAGTGATTTCATTACGGTTTGTTAAAATAATCTTCTTGTATTTCCTGTTCTGCTCACCCTAAAAGTTAGTGCAATCACTATTACCATGAGAAAGTCGGACCAAGCAGCCTATTGACAATCTGTGTCAATTAAAAAAAGGTCATCAGAGAGATGAAGGCAACTGAAAGGTGTCTTCTTGACTATTTTACCACACAGACACAGCCTGTCAGTCTTCACTCAGATGTCTGAAGATGTATCAACTGTTTGAGAAAGCAACACATTTGGATAAAAATGGGTTTAGTGTGGACAAAGAACCACAGGAGAGAAAATGAAGCCGGCTTAGTGTGAACAAAGAGGAGAAGTCATCAACGAGATTCTCATATCAAATCACTTGGGACTATTCGTCATTGCTCGTATTTAGAGAGACTGAAGAACTGCTTAAACCCATTTCAGCTAACAAACAGGGAATAGAAAAAGAAAAATGAACAGTATGGAGTCTCTAAGGAGTCAGTCATCACATTGAGCATGCTCTCAATTATTACACCAACCACACAAACACTAAGACACAATGATATCCTTATTTACAGCAGCTTAATTTGAAGTGGATCACTTGGAGAATGTATCAAATCAAAGACAAATATTAAACCCAACATATTCAATCATGTCAAAGTACAAAGAACATTTTTTTTTTTTTTTTTTTACACCACAGCTCACTACAGTACATGTGGGCGTCCTTGCCTTTTCTTACTGGTTGGAATGGAAGTGACCGCAGAGGTGCAGATTAGGAAAATCAGTCAGAAGGAACATACAGGTACCAGAGTCCTTGGTTATTTTACCTGGGTGTTGTTGGTAGCCTTGCGTATTGTGTATGGCTTGGAGATGCTGCTTTTTGCACATACAAGTCAAGGAACCAGGAGTTTTTAAACAACCATGTCCCTTGTTGCGGTTCAGTGGCTCCATTTCCTAATTCAAAGGAGCTTTTATAGTTCTTCATAATCCCCATCATCTCTTTTAATCAATCCTGCTCCTCCGCCCAAAAAGTCCTCCAGTTCATCCACTTCTGTTTTCTTGGTCCGGGATTTCTTTTTCTTCTTCTCTTTGTCATCTACTGTAGCAGCATCTTCTTTTTCCTTTTTCTTGTGTTTGTGTTTCTTCTTGGTTTTATCATCCTCCTGAAAGAGGAAGAACAGAATTAGATGGATTGACATTACATTACATTATAGTTTAAAGCATATAATATGAACAAAATCCACCATACCTCTTTGCTTTTCTTCTTCTTTTTCTTTTTTTCTTTTGAGTATTTGCTTTCTTTCTCTGAAAGAGATGCAGACATATCCAGTGTGATGAATAAATGAAGCCATCAATATTGGACTTGGTCCATTTCTAAACAAAATAAATTATTGGGTCTGAAAAGGAATACGTTTTGGACTTCCAAGTAAATTATTCAAAACACAAAATATTAAAAAAAAATTGTTATACAGCAGCATATATATAATAATCAAGGTACCACACAGCCACTGTATTTTTGGATAGGGAATAATGTAACTATAGTTTTATTAATTGTGGATGAGCATCAGATGTCACTTGAACAAATTATTAATTATTAATCAAGAGCCATTAGTTAAGAATCGGAATCGCATAAAACCGTGCCTTTCCCAAAGATTCCTTCTTTTTCCTTTCGTATTTATATAGTGTTTTTCTGCTTTTAACTGCCACTCAAAGTCCACATGACTTGCCTTCCTGTTCCTCGCTGCTGTCTTTGGCTGCTGGAGCCTCCTCTTGGATGCCGAGGCCAAACAGATCGGTATCGTCCTTTTGTTTAAAGGAGATCACAGTGGGCTTCAGAGGTTCAGGCACTTTGGCTATCTGCATGTCATCATCAGAGATATCGGACAGGAGCTCATCCCTGATTGGAAATGCATCCTGGGAAGAACGGGGCAGTCAAAGATGAACTATTACACATAGAAATAAGAGGAAAATAAAACAGCATTTGATGTTGCAGTGTGGCGGTAATGCAATTAAATATTACTAGTCGCTGTGTCTGTGAGCATTCTGTCTGTTTTCTATCATGTTGTGAATTCAACTGACTGGCAGATCACATAATACCTCAATCAAAGCTTAGCAGTAAGAAATAATAATAATAATAATAATAATAATAATAGATTTATCTTGTACAGCACCTTTCATACAAGACATGCAGCTCAAAGAGCTTTACACACAATATAGATAAATAAATATATATTATGAAAATGTAAAAAGAAGCTGTGAATTTGTTCTACTTCACCGTTGCTATTTTTGGTGTGTCTGATGCTTCAGACTCAAAGTCATCCATGACAAAAGAGACTATTTGCTGGGCGACAGGGGCTTCAGGGTCTGTGTCAGAGTCCTCAGCTTTGGGTGTGTTTCCCTTCTTCTTGCCTTGTCGGGCTGACTGCTCTGTTGTTGGGATTAAAGTGAGGGAGATGGGCGCTGTGGTCTGGCCTCTGGGCTCTGGAGCTTTAGATGTCAACTTTGGATTTGTGATATGAACCACAGGCCTGGAAAAGCAGTTGAGTATTTCACATATACAATTTTATACTTTTTCATTCACATATTAATGCTCCTCACTCCACATGTAGTGCACAGAAAGTGTAATGTTACATTGTCCTTTACACATCTTTATGTGGCAGATGTAAATGCAAGTTAAGTCTACACATCGGCATTAAACTCAACTGGGTTAACAGAAGGACTGGGAGATTCTCAATTTGATCCTATCACGATACATGGGTACCAATTCAATGTATATCGCCATGCTAGAAGAATTATGATATGATATTACGATTAATTGCAATTTTTGTATTTTGATGTAACATTAGAACATGGGAAAATGTTTAATCTAATGCTCCACTTGATATAAACCCATAGCCATTATTGACAATCTAGGTTGGTAGGCAATAGGCTAATATAGAAATATTTAACTTATAGTTAAGTACAGTTAAAGATAAATAAACTGTTGTGATTAAGTTACATAATGAATTTAATCAATTACTCAATCAATTATTATTTGAAGTACATATCTTATCTCTGGCAGGAAATGTTCATGCAGTGTTTGTAAACTTAGCAAAGTGTTAATAATTTAAAAGAGTGACAGATTTTATAGATATTTCAAAGATACTTCTTTAATTTCTATTTCTCTCTCTGCTTATCATTTTGCTTTGTCTGTTTTTCTTAGTAAAGAATTGTGTATCATACATCCACCCATTATTACATAACAAGAAGCAATAATCTCCTGGTGGTGTTGGTTTTAATTTAACAGACATGCTCAAAGCCACACATCTTTCCTTTAAATCCCTGCAAGGCTCTGACATTGAAATCCACCCTCAATATCAGAGCATTCACATTGGATTCTGATAAATTCTGGCAGTGAACACCTGTATTGTTCTGAAAAAAGACTTACGCCTTCAGTTCAGGTTCACTGTCCAGGTCTTGGTCCTGTGTGATGGTGAGGGCTGCTGGAACTCCCTCCTCCTCGTCACTGGTTAGAGTAATATCTTTACTGGGAGGCAGGGTCTTAGGCTGAGGAAGACTGGGCTCAGTGTTGTCAGGGTCAAGCTCATCCTGGAAACCAGACACCATGGGGTTTCCTCTGCCTTCACCATCACTGGAACAAAGAAAAAGATAATTGCTCTTTTCAGTAATCTCATATCCAACTGCAAATAACTATTGATTTTTCATCATGATACAAGCTAATTTCAAGGTGTATACAACAAGATGAAATGGACAAATTCTTCCTATCTGAGGATTAACTACTAACAAATAGCTCACCTGTCACTGTCCACAGCTCGAGCGGGTGCAGGTTGAGGAACCCTGTTCTTCAAAGGCAGGCTGTCCTCCAGGAAACTCTTGTCCAGTCTCTCATCTGGCACAAAATCATCCAGACTCTGAACCTTAAGAGGACACATCGGTGCAGCAGGGTCCTCTGAGAAAAACATAGAGGCAAATGAATGTGAATGTGAGTAGCAATCAAATATTTCAAATTAATCAAAAACTGCAATTTAATTAAAAAGCTCTCATCACAACTCCCTACTTTTGTACAACTTTAACAACTTTTTTAAATCTAACAAAAGTGTAGGATAAATCATGTGGTCTTGGATGAGGTGCAATCCCAGTTATTTCTGTATAAGCCAGCATTTTGAAACCACTCTCTTATTTGTGACCACAAAAATTGTCAGGAGGTAGACAAACAAAACCTTAAGAAATAACAAAGATACATGGAGAAAAAGTACCCAACACCAATAAAGCCAACATTCCTTGATATTAACAGCCCTACTTTCTTCCAAAAAGGCTGAGTATATTAACAATGCTATAAAATGTTGGCATCTTATGATACACTTCAGTTATGTCAATCCTCATAGATTTAGGACCTTGAATCTCCTTTAGTGGTCTTGTTAGTACTTATTAAAACCCTGTTTAATCTGCGATTGCTCATTGCTTAGTGAAGTGTGGATCAAAAATTTGCCAATTTAAGACTTTAAAAAGCATCAAAAAGGTACAGCCCCTTAGTCTACTAGTGCTGTCCCACTAAAGAGTATTTGTGTAACTGACTGCTACACCTGCTACTTTATGCATACTGTTTGATTCTGTTATTTTGGGTTGGGCTTATTTTGTTTTACACGTAGCGACTCCCCTCGCATAAAATACCTGCAGTTTAAGGAGCAGACAATGTTAATAGACGCACCAGATCCCTCGCTTGCGGACCAGTTCAATAAGACACCTGCCGTACAGCCCTGGCACAAGGATTGGAGCAGGATCAACGACCGGACGCGGGCTGTGCGGCACTTCTCAAAACCTTACGGACCGAACAACGATAGTTAAACACCCCTCGCCAGCGGAATGAGGTAAGGATGCTGGTCCTATTTACTTTGCTGCAGGTAGCGTGGAATGGGAGTAGCTATGTCACGTTAACGCATCAGACTTGTCTCGTGGAGATTTGTTTGTTTTTTGTATTTTAACGTTTCTGTTTGGTTTTATGGATTAAAATATTGTGTACTTAATGTCATTCCAGTTTTACGGTGTATTTACGGCTACGATGAAGTGAACAATAAAGAGCCGTGTGACATCAGTAGAGAAACTCTGCGTCATGTTTGGGGAAGCGGGGGGGCTGTTACAATTTGTAATATAGTCTTTATACAACAAACCATCTTATAGAATACATACATACTTACAGCATGTACAATTTCCATTTACTTTATTCAAAATTTTGATCGGCTGGAAGAGAGAGACGTGGATGAGTTGCTAAAGAGAGTGACGAGGACCCCGGAACCCAGATTCTTCTCAAACCCTCAACTCATACCTGAATGAGTTGCTCAGTTCTGTGTGATGCAAAAGGTTTTCAAATAATTTATCTGCAAGTCTCTGGAACAGCTCCAGATCCTAGTTGAGGCTGGCAGGGAATCAGATTTTACTCTCTTATGGTATTCAAAAGACTAATGGCTTTTAACATTTCATCTCTGCTTCTAGTTGGATGTTTGACAAATGACTGTTAGTTATGAAAGGAGGAGACTCACCTGACGCAGGAACAGGAGCATCAGCAGCAGCTGATGGACCAAACCAGCGAGAGATGAAGCTGCGTTTCTGGAAAGACAACCCACTAGATGCTGCGGAGGCCTGTTGGTGCTCGGGAGACTGAGCTGATGGTTTTGACTCAGCAGTAGGTGAAGGTGCCCCGCTAACCACCGCCGTGGGAGGTGGCGGAGAGGACACTGACACAGACGGTGACTGTGGGAGCACTTGGAAGGGGATGGGGGGCTGAGGGGTGCTGGGGCTGGAGCTGCCTGTGGAGGCCCCACTGGGAGGGACAATGGGGGACTGGGAGCCTGAGGAGGACCCGTTGGCTGGACCAGGAGAGCCATAGCTTTTACTGCGAGTCTCCAAATTCTCAAGGAAACTGTGGAAATCAAAGCAAGACTGGTTAATAAACTGATTCACCTGCAATAATATCTTAAGTTAGGGATACAAGACAGCATGATCAGAATAATTTGCCATACAAAGAAATACAAAGCAATGGGAATCTAACTCAACATCTGTTAGTCAAGAAGATCTCATTTGCAGTATAATAAATCTGCAAAAACCATCAACTGAAGTGGTCTATTGGTTAAATTATTTGATAGACTCAGCACTGACTAAACAAATAAATGTGGATTTGTACTTACACTGCCACATAAATATGTTTGAAACGCCAAGCCAAAGTAAGCTGAGAGCCAAGAACCATAACTGCACATATGAATTCTTAAGAAAAACATATTTAAAAAAAGGTTTCTCACAACGACAATGAAAACTTACAGGAAACGTGATCTAAACTTTTGGAAGATGGATATGAGCACAGCTATCTATAGTGTTTTCAGCAGTATGGAGCCCTGAGTTCCAACCAGAACAATTTATTAACTGGTGTGCACCACAAACTGCAAGACAAAGATGCTAGTTTCCCTGTAAGGGCTCCATGCAGCAATAAGCTGGCAGAGAAAAAGAAGAAAAGATAGTACATCTCGTAGTTTTGATCCTCAGTTTCCTGCTGGACACAGAGCTCCTCCAGTGTGGCGTCCATGTCCAACTGGTTGGTCTCCAGCTGCCTCAGGAGGGTCTCTCTCTGTAAACACACACACACACATACCATGAATACCTGGGCACAGAGCTCAGATGAAGCCTTTATATTCACATGTATACTCATCTCAGTATCAAATTGTCCCATTTACAGAACTGAATTGTCTGAAATCAAAATGATCATGATACAAATGAGAATTGCAACAAAAAAAAAGTAACCTGTAGCTGCAAGAAGGGGATATTGAAAAATCTGTGCAGGTATTTCAAGCCAAAGCCGTTCTTCATTGACGACTCAGCATAGTGGATGTAAGAGGATCCCATTGGTCTGTAAAACACAAGTATCACCAGTTTATTCACCATCAAAGATTATATAGATTTAAAAACGGTGAAAGTATATCTGTACTGTATGTGGCGTACATGTCCTATTAATCATTTAAGTATATTAAGAATACAATATTTGGCATATTATACCTGCATAAAACTTTTTTGGGACATTTGTTTTCCGGGGGGTTGATTAAAGATATTATCACCCTTAATTGTTATATATCAAATGAACCCAGAACAACAGGCTCATTCATTAGGAATCAACTTTGTACACATCTGATGAATCAAAGAAGACACACATTTACTCTCTTAGCTCAATCTTTGGTCCCTAATTCAAGAGAAATATATCTATAATATATCTAGCTCTTAAGCTGCTAGCTGCTCCACTATGTTTAGCAGCTAGCCGCTACTACTGTGTCTGCCCACAACAGACAATATCCCACATGACATGCACTTTCGTACTTGAGAACTGTCTGATAGATTGTCACTATATACACTATAGGCCCCTTATACTCAGATCTAACCAAATCACCATGCATTACAATAACTGCATATAGGAATTGTATGTATTACAAGTATGGTAAATGGTCTGTATTTATTTCGCTCCTTTATAGTCCTGATGACCACTCAAAGGGCTTTACGGTACAGATTTTAGATTCACCCTTTCACAAACACACATTCATACAGTGAATCACTTTTTCGTCCACATAAGAATTATAATTTGAGGACATCTCAAATAGAGTCATAAATTGTTCTAGTTAGAGTTGGATAAATATGTTCCCTTTTCTCTCATCTCTAATATCAAATACTTTTCTGTGAGTCTCACTCATTTTATCCTTGTTGCTGTCATTTTCTTAAATGTTATATTTTCCTTTGTGCCACCCCTGCTTGTCAATACATCATCACATAGTGAAAAGCAGATGGAGCATTTAGGGACCATATAAAACACTGTGATGGAATTGTTATTTAGTTTATTACAAAAAACGTGGCTTAATTCAACAGCTCCATGAATTTAATCAAACACTGTATCAGGTCGATAAAACTTCCAGATTAACCATCACAGAGAGTTTTTGTTTGAAAATGAGTGAAGAATTAGCCGAGTGCTGATTTCTACCTGTTCAGTCCAGCAATCAGGTCCCTTATATCATCAGGGAGGATGACACGATGCTCGCCCATGTCCCTGTGGTTTCCCAAAACACACACCGGCACATGGGTGGGTACTTTGGGCAGTTCCCTCAGGATGTAGTTAAATGTCCTGCAATTGACAAAATAAATGCATCGATGTGTGCAATGGTTAAGTTAGAGACTTTGATATATTACGTATTTATCAAAGACTGTTTGCTGTTTTCTAAGACACACATATCTCAAATTAAAAAAAGCTGCTATAAACACTAATTTACAGGTTACTACACTTCTGTTGTTACAATAAATACAATACAAGTTGTAAAGTTTAGGAAAAAAATAGTTCACAAGGTATATTTAAGAGAAGCAAGAAAAAGGTTTAAACAGGTTAAATGCCTATTCACTTGCACATATTCCATTGAGAAATAATTTACCAGTTCGGCCAGCGTGCATGTTATCTTACTGCTGCTGAATGTCGCGACGTAAAAATAAATGAGGGCAGAATTTATGGGTCTTAGAGGTGCTATTGTACAAGTACTGTACATGTCAGCACTATTAATACAGAATATCAGGCTGTTGATGCATTTTCCTTGATGTAAACAACTCTTTGTCTTTCAGTACTAGCTGACTTCTCTGCCGACCCAACACCAACGCCGAAGTATTACGAGTCAAAATCAAGTATGTTTGTTTCAATACCGTTACTCATACAGGAGGAAAGAGTTTGATAGGGACTATTTTCAACTGCAGATTAAATCAAATTTGGTGCACTGATGGATATTAAAAGCAGCACTGTGTCTGTGTGTGTGTTCATGGTTATGAAGGAACAACTCACAACAGTGTTTTTGAACAACAATGAAGCTCTGTAATGAATCATGCTTTGTTACACAGAGTACTTGTTAATAGGATTAATTGATGCTTTATTCGGGTTACTGTGGAATTTGCTGAAATAAAAAATATATTTTAACTTTAACTACTGATCAGATAGAATAGCACATAGCAGCTCTGTTTCCGAAGTTCCCACTAACACATTGCACTTGCTGTTTGCTTTATTTTTATTTTGTGTTCAGTTCATCACAAAGCATCCATTAGATTAATTTAATTGATTGTAAATCTGGTAGAAATACACAGCACTATATTTTAGTGCAATATTGTCCTAATTATGTATCAAAGTAACATTCTGTTCCAACACTGTATTTATAAAGAGAAAAGGTGAATTTCAATTCATCATCTTGCATCAATTTTAAAAGTTTTGATTTCCTTACATTTGCTGCAGAAAAAAGTGTAATTTGTTTACTCATAACTTATTGAGGAATTTCTAAACATAACCTTGACATGATTTTCCTGGTTTTTGGTAATCCAATTTTTTTTTTAACCATAGACCTTTGTACTACTTGATTATTCACAACTGCTGAAATCTCTAAAGTAGTTGTTTTAAAACTTTTACAACTACTTAAATGTTGACCAGAGTTGAGTTATTTCAAGTATATACACAGAAAGCACCTAATACTACTTAAACACTATTGGATGTAGACGACAAGTGTTCTGTTGTGTAGTTTATACAACTATGAAGGCTACTTTCCTTCACTTTCCTTCACGAGGGAAAATCCTCTAGTTTCACAGTTATGAGCCCACATGGCAGCCAGGCTGTGTGACTCAGTATCAGTGACCATCCCAGTGTCTATGACTTAGTATCAGTGACCATCCCAGTGTCTGTACCGGCCTTGTTAAATAATTTGGCCAAGCTTATTATCACCAAGTTTTAAAGGTGCATTGTACTAACTGGCCTGACAGTTGCTAAAAAGAAGACTTAACCTCTTCTTTCACCACGAGTCACAGTTTTCACTTTTTGTGGATAATATTTACCAAAAGATGTCAGTGCCGGAAACCTCTTTCTTTTCTTCATCGTATGATTTATTTGTCTCCCCTTTATTTGCTTTCTTATGCAGTTATGCATGTACTTTATGCTATAATTTACATCACGTTATGATATTTGATATATTTATAGGAATACAACTAGTATTTGTATTTATTGTAATTTCTCCAATATTCATTCACTGTTATTCCTAATAAACCAAAAAATGGCATTTCCTTTGCAATAAAACATTTGACTGCAAAGTGTAAATAGCAGAAAACATATATGCTGAATTATTGAAATATTTCTGAATGTGTATATAGTAAGATAGACATGGAAACCAAAATTATTGAATTAACTATTGGTGCATGTCTCTTAAGACATGCAAGTGTTTAAAAAAAAAAAAATAACTCATCCGCTTCCTTAAGGATGCTTAAAATAGTAACGCTGAAATGTCTGTTCAAGTTTTAGCCTTTGAAGCTGAAGAAAGCGCACCACTGGAGGCTCTGAGCTTCACAGCCCCTGAAACCTAATCTCCCCATGCATATTGCAGCATTAGAGCTCCCTGATGAGACAATAGTGGAACAACAGTTCAGACAAGACGAGTCTTACCACTGCTTGGTAATGTCAAACATCATGATGATTCCATTGCAGTTCTTGTATACATCCAGGAACTCAGCATCCAGGGCCACATCATCTGACTACAACACATATATTATTATTAAGCTAACTTGATTAATCACAAAATATATACAAAGGAAACATTATACTTTCGTTTTGAAAACTTATATTATTGTCTAGATCCAATAAGGGCTCTTTGGTTAATTCCATTACTGACCCACATACTTTAAGTGAGCTTTTTTGCCTTAGCACATGACAGTCATGTGATAGTCACCTCTTGGGGCTCATTCTCCAGTTTCAAGTTGTCTCCTCGCTTTTTGCCTTTTCCTGAAAAAAAGAGTTACATTTAATTGAGCTGGTGAGGAAAAGCTCACAATCAATGCTTAGGTTGTTGGTTACTTTATGATGAGTTAAGCAAGCAGAGCAGCACAGGTGCTTTTCTTAAGGAAAAGCAACTTTCAGCTTAATTCCAACAAACTTCATCCTCTAAATACCAGCTGCTGGCTCACACTGTGAAGACACCTATGCTCTCTACATACAAAGCGCAAAAAAAGACAAACTGGAACACATAGCCACACAGCAAACCTAGAAATAGTCAAACCTTCAGAATATTGACTTTCAGATAAGAGAGAAACTAGGCAGGCCCACGGCACACAATCAAGTTTAGTTTCTACACACTATAGTGGCTCTCACCTACACCTTCAGGAAGAGGATATTTTTGGCCTGAGATGAGTGCAAGAGAGGTGCAAAAAACATAAGACAATATCAACACTGAGGGGGGGGTGCATCTATTTGATGTCATGAAATACTGAAACACGTTGACAGGTAAAGGGTGTAACTTCTTAAAGCAAGGTCAGCTTCAGTAGAACGTCAAGTGTCTCCCATTCACCTTTGTCAACCACGTCCCAAACCTCCACCTTGACAACATCATCAGTAGCTGTGAGAAACAGAAAGGGTGAGTTAATTATTCATGTTCTAGGAACACAGAGTAAAAACATTAATACACAGAGGCTGTTAAGTGAGACTAATAAGGATCCAGTAACTATAACTCTACGAGAATAAGTGTTGGAAGAAGGTTTGCTTGGTATGGACGTCCTAACAAAAATACAGACCTACTCTAAAAATAGGTTAACTAAATCTAAATGCAGTCTCTTTTTTACCTTGATATGGAGCCACTGAAATAAATCACCAACGCACAAACAGATGTCAAATACAAACCAGAATAGAAACGTAACCAAAGCAGTTGTGAAGAGATAAAACAAGTCAAATGTTCCAACATGTGCCAACTTACTTTTGTAATTCCAATGGATGCTTGTGGCTTGGATCTCCTGAGTGGGTATGTAGTCCTCCACAAACTTCTTGCCCTGCAGTCGATGCCATAAAGTACTCTTTCCAGTGTTTCTATCACCCCGGATGACTATTTTCACTTTGAGTGGGAAAAAAAGATTATTCATTCATATAGATATTTACAAAGGGGAAAGACATTCTTTATTGCTGAAGCCTGCAACTGCTACTTACTGTTATACTGAACCCCCTTTGCGAAGCGCCTCTGCAGACTTTGGTTCATCGACTGCAGGCCAGCCGGAATATTCTTGTCCCTGAGCTGGCCTGGCTCAGATCCCACCAGCTTCTTTAGCGCTGAAAACATCTTCACGAGGCTTCACAAGCTTGTACAGAAACGAGTGGTAGTACAGTGGAACTCCCCGGACAATTTGTCACACCACAACTGACAGTATAGAGAACCAGTGTGTGCTGATGGCTGAGGAATTCAAGGGTCCATGCTTAGAAGCGAATCTGATGCCAAATTACTGAATATTTTCTCTGAATTAGGCAGTTGTTCTCTTAGACCTCAACGAATGTTCTTGCTTGACAGTCAGTAGTGGAGGGAACTAGCATGTTGATATAAGCATCATCTATAAAGAAAAAAATAACAAAGAAATAGTGATGTTATGTTTAACAGCCATTCCCTTTCAGGGTGAGGGCATGACATAAACAAACACATAAGCAGACACATTATCAAATCTTCAATAAAATGTGACAGAAATTTACTGCCGGATACGATAACGTCTAAGGACATTTTTCTGCAAAAATAATTATACATCTATGATTAAAAACACAAAAATAAGTTTTATACTGATCTTCTGGCTAAAGCCACTTCAAATTTACCATCACCTGGAAACACAATAAACAAATGATTTGTATTATGGTAAAGAGAATACTTGGACTACATTACACTCCTTACAGTTGGACTACATTACACTGAACAAACCAATACAAATAATCTGCATAGTAACTGTTTGATGATTAAAATATTGTTGGTTTGTGCACTACACTGAGGACTTGCATATTCATATATCACACAAAACTGATTTTATTTTTGTCATGTCAATCAAAAAGAGTAAGGACTTATGTTGACCAGCTTTTAGGGGGGAAAGTATCTTACACTGAGGAGTCTGACGAGTCTCGGAGGTACCGGATAAAAACTCCAGAGCAGCTGTAGGTGATATTAAAAGATGTTCTTGCTTTTCAAACGATGAAAATCTGCTATTCAGCTCTATGCCACGCACTTGATGATTAAACATGACTGTCACAAACAGGGGCGGCATTTGAGGATGTGGTCAGGTGGTACTTCTTTCAGTAAGAATCATGTGTGATTGGCTCATATGATGAAAAGTGAAAAGCAGCGTCGTTTAGTGATACGTGTGTAGCAGAGCATGTTACAATATTCACTATGAAGATCAGCTGAGACATGCGTCTGCCGTTACCAGCATCTGTACATTGTGCTTCTCTTAAGCTGAAAGAGAAAGTGGCCGAATGGAACACTGGAATAACAACACTGTGAAATTTCCCTTTAACGTTATCCGGCTAGCATTAGCTGCGCATGCTATCAGCCGCTGACAAGAGAGATTGTTATATATTTTAGAAGCAACAACGAATAAAATGCTGTAGTCATATTAGATAACTGGCATTTCAAGGTCAGCACAGGCTTGTAACAGTGATGAGGCAGCCCGGTAAGTAACCTGCTCTGTCTCAAATGTAACGTTATCCTCTGCCTCTCGTTAGCTAGCTACCCAGCAGATATTAGCTTCGCTTCCTCTCTACGCTCACTGACATTTAGCGGCCGCTCGGCCGGGTCTCTTCCTCCAGCTGACATCATCGTCAGCGACAGATACTCACGGTTATTCAATATGTCAGCAAACTGCCGTCCCGACATCTTTTACTCAAAGCATCTGTCAGACCTCCATCCAGTCTGTGGTCCTGACACACACAAACACAGCAGCGACATTCCTCTGCAAAGGAGAGCAGCACCCGATCCCTGGCGTGTAGCGTCACAGAGAAACCTTTCACTTCCGTAAACACCTTCAAAATAAAGCTACTGTTTCAGCTCCAACAAGACACAATTCCCTCAAACGCACACGCACACGCACGCACACACGCACGCACACACACACACACACAATCGCGGAGTGATCTCAGTTCGGGTTTGCCTTAAGCCATCATTTAAGACATGGTTTTTCGGCATTATCCAGATTCTGAAGGACAACCAGGACCACGGTTTTTAAGTACATCTTGTGAAACTTGGAGAGTTAGGGTGGCCAACCGTCCCTTGAAAAACGGAATCGTCCCGTATTTAGAAACAAAAGCACCAGTCCCGTATTGAGCTGAAAAGGGACGCTCTTTGTCCCATATTACTGTGAGATTAAAAAAATTGTCAGAATTAGGACTAAATTTATTTTAACTTTCGTTGACAAGAAGAGACGAAAATGTTAAAAAAAACTGTGCGCGCACATCCTGCTGCGCACATCTCCTGCGCGCACATCCTGCTGGCACATCCTACGGCACATAAATAAAAAATATATTTTAATCAAATTAATAAAAAAACTGCGCGCGCACATCCTGCTGCGCACACAAATAAAAAATATATTTACAAAAGGGATACAAGAACTGGGGTTAATGAAAATGCAAGAGAATTCAAAACCAACACAAATTAGTCCTCCTTAAGTTTTACTCAACCTGCATCTCTGAAATTCAAGTACGTGTCCCTTTTGTATTTGCACATCCTCTCCTGCCACGCACATCCTGCGGCGCACATCTCCTGCGGCGCACATCTCCTGTGGCGCACATCACCTGCTGCGCACATAAATGAAAAATATATATTTACCAAAAAAAAATACAAAAAAAAAGTCGGTGCACATCTCCTGCGGCGCACATAAATGAAAAATATATTTACCAATTTTTTTTTAATTTAAATTAAATTTATAAAAAACTGCACGTGCACATCCTGCGGCGCGTCCTGCGGGGCACATCATCCTGCGGTGCACTTCATCCTGTGGCGCACATTGTCCACATCCTGCTGCGCACATAAATAAAAAATATATTTACAAAAGGGATATAAGAACTGGGGTTAATGAAAATGCAAGAGAATTAAAAACCAAGACAAATTATTCCTCCTTAAGTTTTACTCAACCTGCATCCCTGAAATTCAAGTACGTGTCCCTTCTGTATTCGCACATCCTCTCCTGCTGCGCACATCTCCGGCGGTGCACATCCTGCGGCACACATTGGCGCACATCTCCTGCGGCGCACATCTCCTGCGCGCACATCCTGCTGGCACATCCTACGGCACATAAATAAAAAATATATTTTAATCAAATTAATAAAAAAACTGCGCGCGCACATCCTGCTGCGCACACAAATAAAAAATATATTTACAAAAGGGATACAAGAACTGGGGTTAATGAAAATGCAAGAGAATTCAAAACCAACACAAATTAGTCCTCCTTAAGTTTTACTCAACCTGCATCTCTGAAATTCAAGTACGTGTCCCTTTTGTATTTGCACATCCTCTCCTGCCACGCACATCCTGCGGCGCACATCTCCTGCGGCGCACATCTCCTGTGGCGCACATCACCTGCTGCGCACATAAATGAAAAATATATATTTACCAAAAAAAAATACAAAAAAAAAGTCGGTGCACATCTCCTGCGGCGCACATAAATGAAAAATATATTTACCAATTTTTTTTTAATTTAAATTAAATTTATAAAAAACTGCACGTGCACATCCTGCGGCGCGTCCTGCGGGGCACATCATCCTGCGGTGCACTTCATCCTGTGGCGCACATTGTCCACATCCTGCTGCGCACATAAATAAAAAATATATTTACAAAAGGGATATAAGAACTGGGGTTAATGAAAATGCAAGAGAATTAAAAACCAAGACAAATTATTCCTCCTTAAGTTTTACTCAACCTGCATCCCTGAAATTCAAGTACGTGTCCCTTCTGTATTCGCACATCCTCTCCTGCTGCGCACATCTCCGGCGGTGCACATCCTGCGGCACACATTGGCGCACATCTCCTGCGGCGCACATCTCCTGCAGCGCACATCCTGGCGCACATCTCCTGCGGCGCACATAAATGAAAAATATATTTACAAAAAAAAATTAAAAAATAAAATCATCGGCGCACATCTCCTGCCACGCACATCCTGCGGCGCACATCAAAGGAGGAGGGTTGGAACTAGAGCTAGAAGTTCCACCCCACATAACAGCCTTTTGATTAAATTTGTTATTCTAACATTTAACAATACAGAACAAAATCAATTTATGTATGTGGGTCTAGATACAGCATTAAAGTCATGAAGTTATTTTGAGAAGTGATGGCCTATTTCAATGGCAAGATAAAAAAAAAAAAGAATCAACAGAAGAATACTAATATTTTTTTTTGGGGGGCATTTGTCTCGGATAATTATCCCAGAAAAGTGTTGAAAGTGTTGAAGTGTGAAAAGAGTTTCCAGGAGATTTATAAAGGGCTCTGATGTGTAGGAAAGCTCATAAAAGTGGAGAAAATGAGATGATCAGGAAATCACCTTTATATTTGCATTGAGTTTTGATGATGATATTTATTTTTGTTTGTTATACTCATATTTATATTTAGGTTTGATGATGATATTTATATTTATTTGTGATACTAATACTTAAATTTAGTTTTGATGATGATGTATATATTTATAATTATCTGTGATGATGATGTTTAGTTTTGATGATATTTATGTTTAGTTTTGATGATGCTATTTCTATTTAGTTGTGAAGATATTTATATTTCTATTTAGTTTTGAAGATATTTATACTTAGTGTTGATGATATTTATATTCATTATTAGTTGTGATGATATTTAGTATTGATGATGATACATATATTTAGTTGTGATGGTTGTGAACTCCAAGTTCAAGCAGCTTGTTGTCCACTGGACAGGGTGCTCTAGCGGCCCCTAGTGGCAGACATAGTAACCTACAGGTGAATGCAGCATCCCCATCCTCAGCTGTCACTTATATCACATCACACAAACGCCTGGTGTGTTTTTAGTCAACTGAACATCAGCCACATGGCATCAGCAGGAAAATCCTGGTAAATTAAATCATACAAACAGCGATGAGTCGTGATCTGTAAACCCACAGTGACCCGTGTTTGCTGGGCGAAACACACCCCACGGAGTACCCCGATATTGTTCAGGGGAAATAATGGCTGCTCAGGAACCGTCTCCACCATCTTCCCTGGAAGGCGTCAGACCGGGCTTCCCAAAGAAAATCCTGGCCAACAGCCTCGAAGACAAGCATCTGTGCAACTCGTGCCACAAGGTCCTGAGAAGACCCCTGCAAGCTCAGTGCGGCCATCGCTTCTGCTCCTTCTGCTTTAACAAGATAGTGAGGTGAGTGTTCGCATGGCTGCTAGCACGCTAGCTAGGTGTGTGTAGCAGCCAGAGCTCGGTTCCAAACAACCTTAAAATATCTGTCAATTTAACGCTGCGCTGCTCATTGCCACAGCTGACGCGGTGTGAAGAGACGATGTGTATTTCGAAGACCTACTGCAACCTTCGGCATTCACCGGCCACCACTTTATCCCAGTAAAATCTCAGTTTGAGTGATGGGTTTTCCTGCTGTCTTCAAAGACAAGTCCCGTTAACCTCTGCTGAAACGGACCGAAGCAAACATCTCTACAAGTGTATCACTGTGTGTGGGTGCATGGTGCACGCGCGTGAGTGTGTATAAATGTCTTCGTTGATGAGGCGAGCCAACATAAAATGTGTTGATGCGAGTTTAGGATGACTTCCATATGGCAGATGAAGTGACCTGGCAATGATCAGTAAATGTAATACGTCTGCTTTCTACAATAGTGTTTTCTGTATGAGGATATATGTCTGAGCATATTTCATTGTTTGTCACTAACAGAAGTGAGGAGATGATTATTGTTTGTGTCTGGACATTAAGGCTCAGTCACAAGACAGGCTTAGAGGTGAGATCAGGGTTTTTTATCCCTTACAGTGTATGTGTGTTGTGTCATTGACTAATATAACAAAGTCTATTTCCCAGTTGTTTTAATTGTATGTTCTTTTTAAAATCTAACCTGAGAACAATAGGCAAATTGCCGCTACACCCTCTTCTGTCATTGGTTTTCTTCATTTATCCTTGAGATGTGACTGTAGTCCACTTGTGACAAACTGAATTGACTTCACATAGTTTAGAAAAGGTCTCATCTGAGTTTGTAATGTCTCCCAATTCACACTACATGTCAGGTCCAAGGAACTCTATCTCAACCTCAGCTGTAGAATTAGTCAATAGAAAAATAGTGAAAAATAGTTGTTATTTAATTGATCGGTTTATCAATTAATCCATTAGTTGATTGAGCTCTAACCCTGTGTGACAAACTGATCAACTAAAGGTTCGCTCACAACTTCAAATGGAGCTTTCACACTTTATCTCATGGTCTCCATTAGCAAATGGAGTTGTGACTTGGTCTGGCACCCAACTGAAGACCATGACATGTGAACTTGAGTTGAGATGGTTCTACTGACTGATCACAGGGCTGTGACTGAACTTAAAGAGTAATTATATTAGCTGTTATTATAATCCCTTTAAATATCCATATTAACTGACACAATGTCTGTGTTTTATCATGGGAGCAGTATCTCTGTTAATGTCAATGTTTGTTTTTCTTCTATTTTAGTTCTGGACCACAGAAATGCAGTGCTTGCATCAAAGAAGATTTATTTGAAGAACCCACCTCTATCCTCAAGCAAGGCGGTGTAAGTATAATTTTACATTATTATTTATTTCAGATTTTCTCAAACTTACATTAAACGCAGAATTGGTTGGTATACACTGAAGTTGTCTCTTTAGTAAAAAGAGATAACGTTTTCCTGAGTGTTAGAACTGTTCTGTCAAAGTTATTATTTTTTTCTGATCTAATGTGAATGAGTCCATAGTTGACATTACAAAAACTGTCCTTGCGCTAAAAAGGTTTGGCAGTTCACAAAGTAGCTGGAACAAATATAGTCATGTAAGACCATATGTGCTTAATTAGAGCCAGGACAGAAAAGTGCGCTCCAAGGATCCTGGGCATCAGTAATCTGAAGCAGAATGTTTGTAACACTACACTTCAGATTGTAACTGAAGACACAAACCAGACAACACTGACAAACAGCTCTGCTTTTCCATCCAGGCTTTCCCTGATAATGCAGCTCGGAGAGAAGTGGAGTCCCTGGCAGCTGTTTGTCCTAATGAGGGATGCACGTGGACGGGAACTATCAAAGAATTTGAGGTATAGATTGATGCTAAAGAGGCAGGGAGATTAATAACTGCTCCCATCATGAATAATTAATTTGTTTATAGTCTATATAGCCTTTATATATATATATATGGCTGGCAGGCAGGCAGGCAGGCAGGCAGGCAATGTGATTTCACGCTCGATCGGAATTGAAAATACTGAAAAAAAAATTTTTTCAGTATTTTTTTAATCAATCACTGGTATTATAGATATATATCCCTGATGTTTAAGTCAAACTTTTGAAGGCCACTTTTGAAAGTGTCAGATTCATCCTTACACTGTGCCTACATTCACCTATGAGAGGATACCCAAGTTTACCGATTAATGTTGAAATGTTGAGCGTTTCTTTCTGTTGGTCAACTGCAGGCGAGTCATGAGGGCAACTGTGACTTCATGATCATCCTGTGTCCTTCCTGTAAAGAGCTGATGAGAGCCAACGAACAGGAACGCCACAACGAGAGAGAATGTCCAGAAAGGACACTCAACTGCAAATACTGCAAAGAACCCTTCCTGTTGAAGAACATCAAGGTCAGACTTCTCTGGGTGACTATATAATCCAATTACGGACTCCTTGAAAATTGAAGGCCCTTTGACAAAAATAAAAACATCAGGCTTAAATAGTAGGCTAGTCCACATCAAATTCAATGAGTCCAAGTGCCCAACGTATTGGAACTGTTGCCGGACTATACAGAATCTTCAGGGCAAATGCTGATTTTGATGAAAATATATGGACAATATATCAGTGGATATACAGTTTTTGACACAATACAAAGTAAAGTTGAATGAAAATTATTTTACTTTATTTGTCCATCTAACTCAGAGTAATATGCTGCTGCAGAAACAAGACAACAAGTGAGAGGGAGGGAAGCTGTAAACTTTACTTAAACATAGAGGGATTATTGGGCCCTAGACGTAGGCTCGCCACAGACCACTACCCAATCACGCAAATAGTATAAATAAAAATAATAAAACTTTATTTATATAGCCCTTTTCAAAACAAGTTTACAAAGTGCTTCACAAAGATAGAGACAGAAAAATTACAGACACAAAGACATGAGAAATCTAGATAAAAGCCATATTATAAAAATGAGTCCTGAACAAGATTTGAAAGAGGAAATGAGGTAGCTTGACTTATTCCCAGTGGAAGGTTATCACATAGTCGTGGAGCCCTTACTGAAAAAGCTATACCGCCTTGCCCTGAGAACCAAGAGCAGCAGTCGATCTGCAGATCTGAGATTAGGAGCAGGTATGTACCCGATTAGAAGATCAGTAAAATAAGAGGGGGCAATGCTGCTAAGAGATTTGAATGTTTTGTTCAAACACAATGTAAATGAAAAACGTTAATTCAGTTTAACTTTGAATGATTTTTTCAAATTTTAAAGGAGGCGGAAAATAGCTAACGTCTGTGAGATAAGTTTGTGAACAAACTCTACTCTTTTATTTTTATAGGCTCATGACGAAATCTGTCCAAAGTACCCGATGATTTGTGAAGGTTGTGCAAAGAAAAAGATCCCCAGAGAAAAGGTATCCCAGATAATCAAGTGGATTTTCATAATTCTGTTGGATAGATGTCATGCACCATTTAGCTAGGGATCCAGTTCTACAACGTATTCTATAGATCATTAGCTTCTTTCTTTTTTTGCTTTGCAGTATGTGGACCATATTAAGTTCTGCAGTAAATTTAAAGCTCCATGCAGATTTCATGTTGTTGGCTGCGATACGTCTGTAAGTAGAGATTTTTGTCATCATTTGCTATATGTAACGCTTGTTAATGTAATAACTACTGAGTCATGTCTTTTAGTTCAGTGTTCAGCAACTTCCATACATCTGTTGTATCATTGTAGCCCATGATTGGTAGAAGAGCTTTCTCTGCCACCCTGTCCCTTTTTCAGAAGGTGAATTGGCTGCTGCCCTGTTACATTCAAGTTATAGCACCTTGCATTTGGTAATGTCCCTGTCACTAATAATATCTGTTGTAACCAGTCAAAAATCTAGATTAAGGAATATTGTGTAAATTAATCAACAATTATGAAATTGTATAAGAAGCCGCAGTGAGTCTATCGTGTGGGGAATACAGGATCGATGTAGTAATGCTGCGTGTGCAGGAAAGGAAAAGGGAGTGGTTCATCTGGTACAGCCAGAGTTTGTTAAGCTACTGGATTTACACTGTTTAAGTATATTGCCACATAGCAGAGTGACATGGCCACTAAGACAGCTGCAGCCTCTAAATTCCTAAATTAATAATGTATGACGAAATTATGACATAAATTATCAAACAGGAAAGATGATCAGCTGTACTCAGAGGGATATACACTACAGTGCCTTGTATATTTTCTTATATCCTTCTCATGACTAGTCAGTTTCATTATCATTAGTGATCTAAATTAGTTTTACGTGGGCTTTAGTCTTCATCCTTCATTTTTTAAATATGGGACTCGTCAGGGTAGTAGAGGGTGTAAATACATATGGTTTATATTTGTAATGAATTAAGTGGATCAGTTTTCCCTTCAACATCAAGTCATTTTTTGTATGGAGTATGTATCCATTATTAGCTTTATTTTTTTGCTGTGTGCTTTTACAGTTTTCTTCTGCTGTGACGTATTTTCACACATCACTTAAATGTCAGCTGTCTGATTGTATGTATGTAAACGATATGACAATTGTTCATTCTTTGTTCTTAATGTTTTTCTGATTTATCTGTCTTTGACTCCAAGGTGGAGAAAGAGAAGATTCATGACCATGAACGGCAGTGTTCCTATGAACATCTCAACCTGCTCCTGCATTTCATCATGGGCATCAAGGTGAGCCTTGAGAGCCTGCAGCCCCAGAGCCTTGATGTGGCCAGCCACAAGCTTCAGGAACTCCACCAGTCCCTGAGGGACCTGGAGCAGAAGATGAGCCAGCTGGGTGGTGGCGGTGGTGCAGCTCCCGTGCTCGGTGCGTGCGCCCCGACTCTAACTACCTCCTTCACCCCACTGCCAAGTGCGGTAGGTGCCGCCCTGGAGCTACAGCTCCAGAGTGAAAAGACCAAGGTGGCGGAGCTGAGCCGGCGCTGCCAGGAACTGGAGCTCAAAGTTGGCACGTTTGAGAACATTGTCTGCGTCCTCAACCGAGAGATGGAGCGCTCCTGCACCACCATGGAGGCCTACAATCGTCAACACCGGCTGGACCAGGACAAGATAGAGATCCTCAACAACAAGGTAACAAAATTACACATGACCTGTGATGAACATCACAGCTTGACTGCAAACTGACACACTGTACCAGGGATGGTTTATGAGTGTAGCTCCTGTAGATTGTGGTCTGTGATGCTCTTGGTATTCAAAATTCTGTCATTATGCTACTTAAAGTGCCATAAATGAATCAATGAACTGTGTTTTACAGCCAATGCTGGTACAGGGCTTTTGGAATAGATCATATTTACAAATAGAGTCAAAGACTGGATAAAAAGTAGAAGATATGACAACTCTATTGGAATAAACGTTAAGTGAAATAAACCACCTTGTTCACGGGCTGCTGTGCTGCAGGTTCGTCAGCTGGAGAGGACTGTGAGTCTTAGAGACCTATCCATCGTGGAGATGGAGGGGAAAATGAGAGAGATGTCTGCTGCTACGTATGATGGCATCTTTGTCTGGAAGATCTCAGATTTCACCAAGAAGAGGCAGGATGCTGTGGCTGGCCGTGCCCCTGCCATGTTCTCTCCTGGTAACAGCTGCACATGACTAACGTATGAGAAATAATCCAGACAATGATGAGACAACTGTCTGATAAGCACTGAATAACAATCATGATTAAACTTTATTGGTGTTTTCCAGCCTTTTATACCAGTAAATACGGCTACAAGATGTGCTTGCGGATATACCTGAACGGTGATGGGACAGGCCGAGGGACCCACTTGTCTCTGTTCTTTGTGGTGATGAGAGGACACAGCGATGCACTCCTGAAGTGGCCTTTTAATCAGAAGGTAATACTCATTAGAATCAGAAAAAGATAATGCTACTCTATAGCTGTAATTATTCTGAGATAGACACAATAATAAACCTAAGTCTTTAAACTAATCAAGACCAATTCTATTAATCAAAGTAGTTTAATATTAAGTCCATGTCATAAAAAATTCACCCTACAGACCCTGAAAACACATTCCTCAACTACAGTTTAACTATTTCGGTTATTACATTTTTCTGAATTTTTCTATTTCTGCCGGAACTCTGTCAATTGAGTTTGGAAAAAGGGTGATGTCATGGATTTCTGTGCACCAATAGAATTTATTGGTATTATGTATATAAATTAGGCAATTATTAAACAACACTGTCAATCTGAAGCAGATTAGCTGGGTTTGAGCTTTAAACTCTCAATTAGACATTCCTAAAACTCTGTGGTTTTTCAATTTTTTGTTCATATAATGATGAGTAGTTGATAATAACACAATTTTGAACCATGTCTTCAGGGACCTAAAAGATTTAAATGATTAATTTATGTCTAATGTGATTGTCCCACAAAAAAGTTCAGTCCCCTTACGAATAATAATGTAGCTTTTATACCACATGGGTCAAAAAACCACAGCCCCCTACTGTCAAACCGGGCACACAGATAATATTTCATGGTGAAACTCAGGCTACATCCATAATACTAAGTTTTCATTTGAAAACGATCTCTGTCCATACTAACACGCCTGAAAAATCGAATCACTCAAGTACACTGGGCGTTCACATGCCGGGAAGCATTTCAGCGTTGCAGATTGCTCGGATCACAACTTTATCTGATTCTTGTGTAAGTAATTGCAACATTGTAAAATACAGAATTTTACTTAACATCAATTTGTCAGCATCTCTTGAAATTGATGATCCATTTTGCGTTTCTAAACTGGTAGCCATGGGTGATGCTGGTTGTCTTCTTCAGGAAGAGGGTTTTTAATAGGAGCCTGACAAATCAGCAAAAGCTATGTTGTGGCCGAAAGACCCAATCAGCATGCTGTTGTGAACATCTACATCGGGGGTGCCCACACTTTATAGGCATGTGACCTACTTTTGAAATGACCAGCTCAACATGATCTACCAACCTAATAAGACGGCCCCCCCCGTTCCCCCCCTCCTCCCTTAGCGATGCAACGCTTTTGAGGCGCTCTGACAATAGTCCGCCCCGGTCGACAGTCGCAACACCGTCCAGGGCGTGGCGGCGGCGGCCAAAAAACCCCAGAGAGGGTAAGTAGCTGGAGACTGAATGTCTGAAAGGGTTCGGGCCTGTAGACGGCACTTGTAACTTAAGTGTGGTTTTAAGGGCGAGTACGTCAATTTGGTCTGAGAGCGCCGGAGCGTCCACGTGTATGCCTCTTGTCCAATCGTGCATGCGTGATGCGATCTACCGACACTACCTTTGCGACCGGTAGATCGCGATCGACGTATTGGGCATCCCTGATCTACATCATCGTTTCCAAACATTTCAGTTTCTGCCCGTCCAGACTAAGACTCTGCCCCGGTGTTTTCAAACTAAAACAGGGCCAGCGGGATCTCCAAACGGCAACAAAACTGCAGAGTAGTGTGGACGCCAGGCATATCAGACGAACAGTTGATGTGTTTTCGAATGAAAATCTTACAGAATGGATGTTGCCTCAAAATCCCAAGACATTTTTCAACTGGCAACAACTTAGAGGCCATTTTCTACGTGTTACGTGTTAAGTTAAATAAATCTTTCTTTCAAAGAGATAGATGAGAAGCCTGATACCACTGTCTGACCTATTCATTAAGAACGGAGCTAGCATCAGTTTTTATTTTAGCCAAGCTTAGCATAAATTCTGCAACAAACGTGAACTATTTTTTACCAAACAACATTTTCAGGCTTCTGTTCATGTAAGGATTAAAATTAGGCTAATGGCCTCTATGCTGAGGTAGGCTAACTACATCCTGATTCCAGCTAGCATTAGCATAAGCAGCCTTAACTTACCAGTTTAGAAGAAATGTTGCAAGTTTAGAATCAAACTTCTTGCTGACAAGAACTAATTTCCAGCAGCAGAGAAATAAAATTGTCCCGTTTTAGTGTCAAGAAATATTGAGATTCTTATCATCTTGACTGATTCTCAATAAGAAGGTAAAGAAGTGTGCAGAATATTTTACGAACATTGGACATATAGACCTATGCTTCATGATGTTATTTTGTGTTTCAATTGAACTTCATAGTGGGTTTCAAACCAATATTATTTAGTTATTTGATTTATCCTATCTATGATCCATTATTATTCATTGTCATCAAAGCTGCTTTTTCAGTTTTTCTGTCAGAGCAGGTTTAAGCTTAGACTTGTAACATTGAGTATTTAACAGTTTTACTAAGGCTGCAATAATGAATAGATTCATTGACTACTAAATTGATCGCCAACTAATTTGATAATGAATTATCAGTTTGAAGGTTATATAAAATTAAAACGATTTCATTTTCTTAAATATCTTTGGTTTGTGGTCAAAACAAGAGATTTGAAAAGGACATCTGGGGGTTCAGGAGACACAGATCAATATCATTTTATGAATCAAACAATGAATCAAGAAAATAATCCACAGATGAATCGATAAAGAAAAGAATCGTTAATTACAGCCATAATCTGTGCCCAGGTCTCCCTAATGCTGCTTGACCAGAACAACAGAGAGCACATAATTGATGCCTTCCGGCCCGACATCTCCTCCTCGTCCTTCCAGAGGCCCGTCAGTGATATGAACATCGCCAGCGGCTGTCCACTCTTCTGTTCGCTCTCCAAACTGGACTCTAAAAACTCCTACATACGCGATGAAACCATCTTCATCAAGGCCATCGTTGACCTCACAGGACTCTAGGCAAAAGATAATGGCATAAGTCCAACCCTGCCTTTTGTTGAACAGGCTTTTGTATCATCATTTACAGGCATTTCTCTGTGAGGTTCTGTCGAGTTCTTTGTGGTTTTGTTAAGGATTTTTGGTGGCAGTATGTGAAAACGGATCAGACAAATCTGAGAGACATACATTCCTGTTAGGGTTTGTGGATGGACCCAGGATGCAGTGGTTGTAACAAAAAGGGTATTTAATATAAAAAGAGTCCTTAAACAAGACAAAAACAAAACATAAACACTACAGGGTGACACTGGAGACAAGAAATACTAGAGAGGAGCAGAAGCTGAATGGCAAGGCGCACAGGGAACACAGAACAAGAACGGGAAAGTTGGCGAGAAAGCGAGACACGAAAACCCATAAATGACCACGAGTAAAACGAGTGCAACAACGAGTACGAACCGACAAAGGGCAAAGGGGAACACAGAGGCTTAAATAGAGACACAGCTATCCACAGGTGCAACACATGAGGACTGGGAAAAACAATCACCAAGACAGGATGTGACACATCCAAGAAGCTGGAACAACACACAAGGAAAGCGAGACTACAAAATAAAACAGGAAACAGAAAACACAGAAATCCACAAAAAAGGAAAATGACAGAACGTCACACATTCCAAGACATAGAAAAAATACTATACTTGTGAAATAAGTAGAAAACATTGTTACAATGGTTACAAACATTGTCTGTAATCTCTATGGCTTTTTGTACCATAGATGAGGTTGTCCATGTTCAGTTCCACTACAAAATGACCTGATTTTACCGAGAGGTTCAAAGTGATTTAACAAGGATTTTATGTCCATTCACCTTTAAATCTTGGTTTTTAATTCATAATATTAATAATATTAATGTTAAATTCTAAAGATTGCACATTTGAAAACTATGGACTTGAAAAGATGATATGGTTAACTTGTTAGCAAATTATTTCTTATGAACACATCCAGCAGACACAGAGTAACATCAGCATTCAACAGGTGTTGCTACTCTGGCAACCAGAGAAATTAAATATGAATTATCCTTTGAGCTCAGTTTTGGTCTCAACTCCTTGCTCTTTTGCTTGCTTGCTACTACGTTCACCAGCTAGCCGCTAGCTTTGTCTGCCGTTTAGTGCTGGACCGGTAGTGTACAATGGGTTTATCAAAGCTTTCATTTAGAATGAAAACAGCTGCCTGATGCTGCTATAGGGTACCAGGTAGATGAAAGTGGTGAGACAAATTAAAAAAAAAAGTAGTTTAAAGATGCTATGAGGGACCGCTTTTGCATTACCTAGGGGTTAGGCTGGAGTTCCTGCAGCAGATGACCCATTGTTAATGTAAAAATATTTGTAGTGCTGCTATCAAAAAAAAAATTGTCTGTCAAACTACTACTACTTGTATTTCTGTTTCCTGATGTTCCCCTGGGGTTTTTGTATTGTATTTTTGTATTTTGAAAGTTTGAAATTTCAAACACGAATATATTTCCTTTTATTGTTTTTTATTATTAAAAACTGAAAACACTGAGCCATGAAAGTACTGGCTTTGTAGATAAGCACAGCGATAGATCAAGCTGGTCTTGAGCTTGTTCTAGCTACCATGCGTGCGTGTGTGTTCCATTCATTTGCTCTGATTTGCAGTTTTATTTTCACGTTGGATTTGTTACTGATTCTCTGTAGATAACAACAGTTTATGGTTTGTTCGTCTAAAAATCTTAAACCGCAAATGTGGTCAAGCGGATTTGCCCAAATGGAAATATAACATATTTTATTATGAATAAAACATATAATTGCACACAAGTTCTATTTGTAAATTTTATAACATGCATGTACAAATATAGAAATGGCCAAAATGGAATTATGGATATAATCATATTTACCAACATGTTAAGCATATCAAAAAAATATTTTCTTCAGTGTCCTCACAAATTGTTATAGAAGCTCATCGATAGCTCAGTTTCTTATAATATTTGCACATGTATTTTATATTAAGTGTACATAGAAAAAGTGGTGCTCTTTTTATGTTTCTAGTTTGTATCGAGACGTGACTCGCTCCTAAGGGCACATCACACATCCCAATCTGTCCATGGCTGTGAGCTATTTGGACTTATAAATCACCTTTAAAGAACATTTAAATGTATTTAACATTAATTTATAAAATGTTCTGCTCAGTGGAGATATCTGTGTCAGATAATGTGAGCAACAATGGGTGATGTGTTTTCCTTGATAATCATGATCAGCTCTGTAAAATGTATAAATATAAGCTCTGTTTCCAACTTGCCCAAATTTACTTTAACGCCTGTAATATTACTAAATGCAGTGTGAGCACACTGAGTTATATTTCCATATGGGTGTAGCCTCTGTTGACGCTTGGACACGTGTGGAGACTAGAGTCGAGATGTGAAGGTCTTAAGATGGAAGGATAGCTGAGGTTTTAAAAGAGGAAAACGGTTAATTTTCTTCTTATATGTTCCTGTTCTGGGTTTTTCTTACAGCTTTGAACTGATATACCTTTTACCAGAAAAAGTGCCTGGCCCTTTTTGGCTTGACCGCAGCAGCAGGGCCAGCCTTAGAAATGATTACGTCAAGTGATGAAGGATACAACATTGGTTGACCAGTTACCCCATTGGTTTATTCCCATCTTTATTAAAGGACGTGGTCTTTCAGTTTGAGGTCAGGACTCATTGATTTTTCATATTTTGCAATGGTCTCACTCAAAACCCTACACTTCCACTCGTATATACCCTGCTTGTGTCATTGTGGGACAATTTCACCAATATTTACCACTAAACTTGGCATCCTATTGGTTGTGGAATTTTGAAAGATTGGTAAAAAATCCAAGAGCAGAGGAGAAACTCGAGAGCAGATATTTAACAAGTGCACAGAAGCAGCTTGAGCATGAAGAGAAGTCCAGCTCTCAAACTGAAAGACCATACTCTTAAATAGAGGAAATAAAACCCATAAGCCTCAACGTTGTCCGATCCTTTTAGCGACTTTTTACACAAAAATCATCTATTGACACATATCTAGCAACTGTTTACTCTAACTTTAGCTACTTCCCATAGAAGTGACACCAGTTTTGCCCAATGAATGAGAGGTCAGGCTTTCCCTCCGCAGACACACAGCTGACAGATGTGGATTTTATCAAATGATATCATGGTCTTAAAATCTGAATTTTTGCAGAGAAGTGACGAACATGGTTAACATGACGTCTTAATGGATTCAGTCCCTGTTTCGTACAATGAATTGTCTGTATTAAAGATACTGTTTATGTGACCACAGAGAAGAGGAGAGAATGGCTCAGACCAGGCAGGATGCTTATGTGTCAGGATGACGCCATGCTTATTAGTGTATAATATCTTTAGCTTAAGCGACTTTCCATTGAAAGTTGTTTCCAGCAATTCGATAACAGTCTTAAATATAAATTCTCAGTTTTCCACACTGATCATGATCAAGCAAGCTTTGGCCTTTTTTGTGCTTCTTCAGCCCACTAAGTTGTTGATGTGCATTCCTGTGTGTTTAAACCTAAACCTTGATTTATCAATTTGCTGCTTTGAGTGTACTAGACACATTGATGTTATGAAATCAAAGGACAAAAGGGACAGAGTTTCCATTGTCCCTTTTTATACAACTAGGGAATAATACAGCATTAGGTTCAGGTCACACATATGTTAATGTAAAGTGAAATTCGCGGGTCAAAGTTCACCAAAGTTGACCTCAACGAAGTGAAGGTTCTTTCGCCATCTCATTCACACTGGTTGGAAATTAAAGGCAGGCGAAGGTTCTCCACTGCTACATTGGCGTATGTGTGACTGTGGCATTCCTTTGTTAACCCTTACACCAAATGAGTTCTGTATCTTTAGCCAAACACATGTTTTTTATACTCAACATATACAGAAACCTCTCTGTGCATGAGATGTCTAATAAGATAATCAGGCACTCTTTTCCATTACAGACCACTATTTCTTATTTTTGTATATAATTTCATCATCAATATATACAAAATGTGAGCAAAATGTGTAGTGTGACTATCAGCAAAAGGGACCTGAGGCATCTGCAGTTTGACTGTGATAGGTTGCAGCTTATGATGTCTTTTTTCTTTCTACAGAAACATAAATCTACCCTTTTCCCCTTTAGAATGTGTTGCTATTGTTGCACAGTACATAGACTACATTGACTTTGGCCATAAATAGAGCTGCTAAAAGATTTGTTCGGCCCTATGTGCAGATTCGTTCGGACAGATGCAGCCTCGCACCACTGATATTTATCCATGCTGTGTCTTGTGAAATGTAATGTGGGTTGGGATTTCAGATTTATTCACAGCTGGCGGACATAACAAAAGGGCTTTGCAGTTCATCCACATCTGCTTCATGTAACAAACTCATTTGTGTGTTTTACGCCTCCTGTGGCTCAAACCTGGAAACGAATTAAGCTGATTTATTGTTGTATGTTATTGACTTGTAGGAAATGCCACACTGTGCCTCATTATTATTCAAACAGAATAAAGAATATGTCAATGTGATGTACAGTTGTATGCAAACATTTGGCCACCCCTGGCCAAATTCCATGTTTTGTGAAAGTGAAAAGAGGGGGAATACAACCCAGCAGCAAACATATTAAAACATGAGACTTCCTTCAAGTGTTAATTTGCTGGTGCTTTTTATTTCATGATATTGAAAACTTAAAAAAAAAAAAAAAAACAGTAATTGTGACCTGTAAAAGAGTTTGGGCAGTCCTTTGTTGCTTTGCATACTCCAAAAGTATATAGTTTGAATCCCACAAGGACAAAGAGAATGTTATATGTTTTTAGAAAGTTATGCAAATTTATTAAAATAGCTAAAATCTCTTATTTACAGTACATTGCAGAGTTTCCTTTGGTAGAGGTTACAGCCTTTTGTCTTCTTGGTTAAGTCTTTATAAGTTTTATACAGCTGGATGTGCAGTGTCTTCCTGACAGATTATCTGTGTCAGACTGGATGAGAAGTGTCAGTGAACTATATGTTCAGTTCTCTGCACAGATGTTCTGTCTGGTTTAAGTTTGGACTTTGTCTGGTTCACTCATGGACAGTCAGCGACTTCTCCTTACGACAATCCCGTGTTGTCTTGGCAGTTTGCTTCAGGTCATTGTCGTAATAAATGGTGAATCCTCTCCTCGGTCTGGAGCAGGTTTTCTTGAAGGACCACTGTATTTAGCTGCATTCGCTCTTTCTCTGTTGTGAACAGTCTCCCTGTCTCTGCTGCTGAGAAGAGCCCTGATAGCACGATGCTGCCTCCACCATTCTTCACCATAGTGATGGTCTTAGCCAGGTGATGGGTAATGTGTGGTTTGTATCAGACATTATTTGGAGTTCAATCTTTTTCCTCATTCTCTCATTGTCCTGCAAACTTCCAGCGTTTTTAAACGTCCCAATGTTGTAACTCAGCATGCACATGACTTTTTTGGCAGGAGAGACATGATCCATCTTGTATCACAGCGGTCTCCAGGGAGTTCCTTGAACTTCATGAGTTATTTTTTTGTCCTGACACGCAGTGTAGGGAGGTGTGGGACCTTTTATACAGAAGCGTGTCTATACTCATTTTGCCACGGGCGGACTCCGGGTACGGTGGCCCTGAGAGCTCAACGAACAGCAACTTCAGAAAACACATGCAAGTTGACAAAACACAAGCAAAGTAAGAAAACATCTGCATCAATTTCACAACACAACACATTACAGAAATGCGCAGTAAATACAAAAGGTTCGCAGCAAATACACAAACGCTCAGCACCGCGCTGCAAATAGAGGAGAAACGAAAACGGAGTGTTTCCAGTGGACAGCTGAAAGTGATGGACACTGCTGCCACAGGAGACACAAAAACGTCCTATACATCATACAAATTCGATTCCACACAGGTGTCTGTCACCCGCGGCTCTGGAGCCGCATGCGGCTCTTCAGCCCCTGTGTGTGTGTGTGTGTGTGTGTGTGTGTGTGTGTGTGTGTGTGTGTGTGTGTGTGTGTGTGTGTGTGTGTGTGTGTGTGTGTGTGTGTGTGTGTGTGTGTGTGTGTGTGTGTGTGTGTGTGTGTGTGTGTGTGTGTGTGTGTGTGGCGACCCCGCCATACCCCTGCACACTATTGACAATACTGGCACACAGCATCACTGTACGTACTGGGACAATAAGTATCTAAGATATTCTGAATAGATTCATTCAGCTTTTCATTTTGTCCAGAGGTGTGAGCGTGAACTGTTGTTTGTGTTTATGTTTTGTTCCTAACCTCTTTATTTAGTTTGTCTTTGGTGCAATTTCTCTTTTAGTAATGGATAATAAAATAGTTTTAGTCTAAACCAGCGGTTCTCAAACTTTTGCAAGCTGGGCCCCCCCAAAGCTGGTTAGCACCCGCCGCCCGCCACCGCCGCCCTCAACTACACCACCATATATGGATAGATAGATAGCATATTGGTACGACTTTGAAGGAAGTTTTCTCCCATTAGTACAAAACGTTTGTGTCGCTTGTACTGTATGCAGTGTAATTCATTTTCATTCTGACACAGTATGCTTGTTGCAGACAGAGCACCAAAGGAGATGTGTTGATAGTAACATTTAAACCAGGATGCTGTGCTCTCAACGCATACTGCATGTGACTATGCAGTATTCTTTCATCAGCAAAGCTCATTCAGGACAACAGCTGGGGTGCAGCTGTTTGGTCACAGCCATGGAAAACTAAGTAATGATACTGATGTGTTATGTATTCTCGTTTCTCAGGTTCGTGCTGCAGAAAGATGGCAATATAGTATGTTGGGCATGGACTGTCTGATAAACCCCTGTAGTGTCCATGTTTAATTCATTTCATTGCCAGTGTTTTGTGTCAAAATGCTAAAAGTGTTTTTGGAAATACGGAAGGGACACGTACTTGAATTTCAGGGACGCAGGTTGAGAAAAACTTAAGGACGACTAATTTGTGTTGGTTTTGAACTCTCTTGCATTTTCATTAACCCCAGTTCTTATATCCCTTTGTGTGTCTAACTGAACAGAGCGTTATTAGTAACTGAAGAGATAGAGTTACCTTCATCGTATGACAGGAAAAATCCAGTAGGTTGTCCTGCTGCTAACGGTGAAATGAAACTCTTCTTTTTTTCTGTTCATGCTAAAATAAAGTTGATTCCCTTGGTCTGACGTTTTCGATCACATCTTTATAAAACACCTCATTAGCTTCACACTTCGAACCCCTTGGGGGGGAAAGGTTTTTTGAGAGAAGATTCCAGATTCATTTACTAGACTGGCACTCAGTAGAGATCAACAGAGCCGTTTAGGTTCATCTCTGATCCATGCAACTTCCTTCTAGCAAGTTTTGTGGTTATTGGTCCAGTAGTTTATTACATAAACCTGTTGACTGACAAATCAGAGATGAAAACATAAACTCCTTAGCAGAGGTAATAAAACCTCCACACATTTATTAAGGAAATGTCACTAACATTAATAATAATTAGAAACACAACAGGAAATTAAAAGTAGAAATGCAGCATGATATGCGTCGCAGGATGATGTTCAGCGCAGGATGGGCGCACATCTGCGCCGCAGGATTTGCGCCACAGGATGTGCACCGCAGGAGATGTGCACAACAGGAGATGTGCGCCGCAGGATGTGCGCCGCAGGATGTGCGCAGCAGGAGATGTGCCGCAGGATGTGCACCGCAGGAGATGTGCGCCACAGGATGTGCGCCACAGGATGTGCGCAGCAGGAGAGGATGTGTGCACATCTGCGCCGGAGAAGTGCGCCGCAGGAGATGTGCGCCGCAGGATGTGCGCTGCAGGATGTGCGCACATCTGCGCTTTTGTAGGATTTGCGCACATGTGCGCCACAGGAGATGTGCGCCAGGTTGTGCAGCAGGAGATGTGCACTGCAGGATGTGCGCACATCTGCGCCACAGGAGATGTGCGCCAGGTTGTGCAGCAGGAGATGTGCACTGCAGGATGTGCGCACATCTGCGCTGCAGGAGAATTGCGCAGCAGGATGTGCGCTGCAGGATATGCGCCGAAGGATGTGCCCGCAGGATGTGCGCCGCAGTATGTGCGGCGCAGGAGCTGTGCGCTGCAGGAGATGTGCACATCTGCGCCGCAGGATGTGCGCAGCAGGAGATGTGCGCCGCAGGAGATGTGCACTGCAGGATGTGCGCACATCTGCGCCGCAGGAGATGTGCGCCGCAGAATGTGCGCACATCTGCGCCGCAGGAGATGTGCGCCGCAGAATGTGCGCACATCTGCGCCGCAGGAGATGTGCGCCGCAGAATGTGCGGCGCAGGAGCTGTGCGCTGCAGGAGATGTGCACATCTGCGCCGCAGGATGTGCGCAGCAGGAGATGTGCGCCGCAGGATGTGCGCAGCAGGAGATGTGCGCCGCAGGAGATGTGCACTGCAGGATGTGCGCACATCTGCGCCGCAGGAGATGTGCGCCGCAGAATGTGCGCACATCTGCGCCGCAGGAGATGTGCGCCGCAGAATGTGCGCACATCTGCGCTGCAGGATGTTCGCAGCAGGAGAGGATGTGTGCACATCTGCGCCGCAGGAGATGTGCGCTGCAGGAGAAGTGCGCCGCAGGAAATGTGCGCCGCAGGATTTGCGCCGCAGGCTGTGCGCAGCAGGAGATGTGCGCCGCAGTAGATGTGCGCTGCAGGATGTGCGCCGCAGGAGATGTGCGCTGCAGGATGTGCGCAGCAGGAGATGTGCGCCAGGATGTGCAGCAGGAGATGTGCGCCGCCGCAGGAGATGTGCGCCGCAGGATGTGCACAGCAGGAGAGGATGTGCGCACATCTGCGCTGCAGGAGAATTGCGCAGCAGGAGCTGTGCGCCACAGGAGATGTCAATTGATTTCTCATGAGCCTTCACAGAATGTCTTGACTGGGTTAGGGACCCATACAGCTCAGCATCAGTTGCTGGAAAGGACATGACTTTACAGGAGCAAGAGGAACTCATTGAACTGAAACAAGATCGTGGTTTAAAGCTAAACTTTGCTGATCTTCCTTTGGACAGTTTTTGGTTATCTTCTGCCAAGGAGTTCCCCAATCTGGCCAACAAACTATTTGGACATTGCTCCTGTTTTCCACAACATATGTGTGAGCTGAGCTTTTCAAGCTTGACTGCGATAAAAACTAAAAACAGAGAGACACTGTGAGCTGTTGAGGAAGAGCTTTGTGTGTGTCTTTCTCCGTTCCTGCCAGGATATCAGTTTTGTGTTCATGTAAACAGGCCCAGGTTTCACACTGAGTGAGTGTAAATACATTTAGAAACTATATTACTAACTATATGTATTATATGTACCGTATTAGGCCATAGAGTATAATTTTGTGTCATTTTGGTTGGTGGTGTGCCCCGGGAAATAAAAAAAATGTGCCGCGGCTCAAAAAAGGTTGAAAATCACTGCATTAGATTAACAGCTAATATTCAGTCAAAGTTGAATTATTTTATGTATTTCTAAATAACTGTGGAAGGGAACCGGATCGCTGGGAGAAAACCCAAACCGCCACAGTAGACAACAGTCACACTTACGATGGCTCGGAACTGGGAGTCAAATATTCCTCTTTTGGGCTGAGTTCCAATTTTTTGTGTGGAGTTTTACCATGAATATTACATGTCACTTCAATAATGTGGACATCTGAAGATGTTGTGGATGGTGGAGAAGAATCTGTAACTGGGGTGTGTCTGTCCTGTCAGGGGCTTTTGAGTGAGGAGGCAATGAATTCCTCCAACTTTGTATCCTTCACATTCACTGACACAGTTGCTCTTACTGTTCATAGCCTATAAAGACTTTGATATTTTGGAGGGGGATGTCGATATGCATTTTCAAACAAATGATGGACTCTGACTGCACATACTGCTCAATGGATGCCTTTTTCAGTAGCTTCAAGACGAGATGCATTGCGAGTAACCAGACAGATGATTTTTTTATTAACTCTGCCTGCTGTCCTCCAACATCTTCCTATCACTTCCTGTAAAATGTGTCCACATCAACCGCCATCCTTAGAATGTGAGTATGAGACGGTGTCTTCACTCACCATTCCATCAGTGCCTGGAATGAAGTAACTCCCATATTTCAACAGCCAAGTTTAAACCACTGAGGTCTTGCCCGAAATCTTAATTTTTGCTCCAACAGATAGTTCAAATCACCCATGACTGACTCTGTCCTCCCCTTGCTTTGCTTTCTGGTTTGCCAGGGGATTACTCACTTTAGGTGGGCCAGTATTTGATGGATTAATACTTTGGCCAAACTCTAACTCAGATCTGCATTGTAAAAGGGGTCAATTTTTTTGTGTCTGATTTAAGCTCCAGAGAGGCTTCCTGTTGCAGCAGCTCATACTCACAGTCTGGCACTAGGTCCAATAGGGGCTCTGTGAGTTGACTCTAGGCAGCAGGCTAACTGAGAATATGACTGTTGTAATGCTGGTGATCAGACTGAGGGGGGCAGCAATACACCGCCATTGCATCTAGACTGTTATATCAAGAATAATATGTGCTGCTCAGCTCTCTTTTGTTAGTGCTTGAGTTTAACACTTCTGTTTATTATAGATACAAACGTGGAAACTCCTTGTAAGAAACCAGCTGTGTCTCTTTGGTCTGTCTGCTCCGTCTCTGAAAGTCCAGGTCGTTGCATTTTTTTTTTTTTGGTCCAGGATTACAGCTTTATTCTGTAGGGTTTCAACCTTGCTTGTCACGTTCTTCACTTGTCTACCAATGAATTAAAAAGCGTCTCTGACACTTTTGGGTTACCTTTAACTGTCTCATTCTACTGCAGCAGAGAGAGTAAAACCAATGAGAAAAGAGTAAAAACAAGTTAAAATAAAACATCAAATTATTAAAATAATAATAATATCAGAACAAGGAGAACAACTATAAAAATGTCATTAGGAGAGATTTAAAATGGGAAGAGGAGTTTACCAGAGGGATCTCCTCAGGGAGATTGTTTCCTAGAGTGAGAAAAGTCCCAGTCACCAAGGCCCTTATCCGAGACAGTGAAATAGTGAGTAGTGCCTTCACTGAGTACTTCAGGTTACATCCGGGCACATGTGGTGTCAAAAGATCTGAAATTTACTTGGACGCACATCCAGATAGATACTGGAAGCGAATGAAGAGTCCTTAATATGTCATCCTGATAGCAGTGGTTCAATACCCTGAAACTGCTATGAGCTAATGTCTTTCACACACACACACACACACACACACACACACACACACACACACACACACACACACATCTGTTAAAGTTCTTTCAGGCTCCCACTGACAGCCTTCCTCCTGTGTGTATGATTGAAGATCAGGCTGCAAATCGTACTCCGTGCCAGTGAGCATGAATGGAAATTACATCCATTGTAAAATATGTTGAATGGTTTATATATTTGGATGTTCTCTTAACATCAAACTTTAAAAAAGCAGCTTATAGTTGCTGTTCAAACGTCAATATCCTAGGTTTTAGTGTTTTAGGAAATGTACATTCAGCATTGTGAAACTTGAAAATCTTTGAGGTAATTTTCTTATCCATGTGATATGGAAAGAAATCTTTACTTACACTGAACCAAGAAAAAGCCTTAACAAAGACTTATTTCTTGGATTCATCCTGGGCAAGTTGGAAACTCTTTTGAATCCAAAGCTTCAAAGACAGAGATCATCTGAAATAGTCAGCACCGTTGGAATCAAGGAAATGACCAGTGACAGCCACTTAGGATTACGATGAGTTGGTCTTAAGGACGAGGAAACATTACCTGCTGTTTTTATGAATGAGGCTATTGTTGTATACACAGGCAGATCTTTGTGAGATGTGCCCTCCAGTTCACCACTGATCCAGGTCTGCGCTGCCTTGAACTACAAGCTGGAAAGAGAATTAAGAGAGGCTTTCCTAGGGTGCAGACCCCATGAAGAGAAGGGTTCAATTGCAAAAATATGATTTATATGCAGTCCAGATCATAGGCATTTTGTACAGTTAAACGTTCTTCTAGTTTCTCAAGGTTTGAGAGCACTTTCAAATTGAAATAAAAATACTACATTAAAGGGCCACATCTCATCTTTATTTAAGTGAATTTACGTTAGTATGGAAAGTATGTTGGAGATAAAGCCTTTTTCACACATGGTGACAACAATGTTGACTCAGGCTGTGTCTGCAATCAGTCTAGTCTACTATATAGTGAATTTGCCATTTTGTGGTGCTGTCCATATTGTCAATTAACGTTTTTCTACCCGATTGCAACTCAGTGTATCTACAGTTCATTGTAAAATGTAGTGTACAACCAATTTACACTAACTGAGCAATATATGGGCCATTCTACCGAATTGGTGCAAAGTCAGGTTGGAAATATTTTGAAATTTTGTATGTTTTATTCCCAAAACTTTTTCCGTATATATATTGTACCATATCTAAGTACACATATCTTGTAAAAAAAACATCAATTTTTTATGTTGTATTTTCAGACTGTGTTGGAATGTTTTTCCTCTCCCAAAAATTGTCACTACCGAAACATAGTAATAAACTATAGTAAAAAAGTATTATTATTAACCTGTTAAGATTGTGTTTCCTTCCTTTCTCTGAAGAGTAATGTCTTGTTGGGGTACCATACTTTGCACCAATTCTGTAGAATGGCCCATATATCATTATGCATTGTAATCCTGTTAAGTGTAAAATAAATGTTTAAAAAGTATTATGAGATTTTCCACAGACCGATGTTTTTGTCATTGTATGTCATGATCCTGTGACAATGACTTAAAATTTACTCTTTATTACTTTATGTATTGTTGAAGTATGGTACAGATGAAAAAACTTAATTTAGATCTCTCAAATAAACTGCAAAGATGTGGCTCTCTGTGTTGCTGATCAGTAGAGGGCAGGCTTGTCTCAGTTTCCAATGACACAGCACTACAACGTGCATTGTGAATTAAGTATAGTTTATTTTCTTGTGTCTTTATGGCCTCATGTATGATTGACAGTGCTGTTGTTTGTCTTTTGTATTTCTATAGGTTGAAACACCCACTGTCTCAATATGTGATTCTGTATGTACCCTGTGTGTACTGCTAGAGCCACAGGGGGGAAGACCTGGTATAATGCTAATGGGTGAGGAGAATGATAAAAGTCATCGCACATGTATTTTGTTCCATCTATCCATCCATCTATCTATCCTCCTCTCCTGGCCTCCCTGTCACCCCCTCAGCATGGTCACCATATACCCTAGTACAAAAGGGCATAGAGGGAGGCAACCTTCAAATTTTTTCCACTCGATGATATACTTTCTTTCCATTTCTCCTCATCCTCTACAGTTTGCAAACCATGGTCTCAGCCCAGTGTTGGTGAGGAGGCCTAGGTGGAGAAATGTTATGTTTCCCCACTTAGAGACAGAAGATCCAATCTCACAGAAAACAGTGGGTGGTCTAAGACATCTCCCTGCTGAGTTCATTTACGCTGCAGCACACTGAATGGAGCGTATCCCCAATGCAGGGGGAGAAATACGGCAACTAGTTCCATCAAGACACCAACTCCTGTCACTATGTACCTTTACCTCGTGCTTTTACCCATCCATCCTTTTCCCAAGTAAGTATTTACTTGGCTACATTTGTATTTAATCAATTCAAGAATACGTGTACATTTTCTAGGTTAAACACATGAAAATGTCATGGTGCGTCAAAAAAAGTATATTTTCAATGATGTCTGGTTAATTAACTGTTAGATATGCAAAAGTTAACAGTTGTTATCAACAAAGGAATAATACAATAATATTTACGATGTACTGGGAACTTAGTTTAGTCATCTGCAAGTTCCCTTTTCCCTTTTGCCATTCTTTTAGCCAGTTGCAAAATAAACATAAATTTAGCAATAATTTCACATTAAATCTGAATGGTACTCAGTAAAGCATATACTTCCACCAAGGCCAAACAGTCCTCATACATCGCCACATTAACACTAAACTAGATGCAGACTTTTGATCTGGATGTGCACAGAAATGCACACACTCATGAATCAGTCCCCTGAACATGCCAGATTATTTTCATCAAGATGCATAAATCATCCTGCAAAGTTAAAGAAAGTGAAAGAAATGGGATCTGCCCCCTGATCTGGATCTGCACTAAACTTCTTAAATAATAATAACAATGCTTTCTTCCCTGAACAATACTGCCTCATGTCCCCAAGTTTTGTGGTAATCCATCCTGTAGATTTCTCCTAATCTTTTCTCAAAAACAAACAAACCAACCAATCAACAAACAAATGGACAGTAAAAACATACCTGTCTTGGTGGAGATGCCTAAATGTTCAGGCTATAACTGGACTGGTTGAATAATATATTTTTTCAACATCTAAATGACATATAATTATCGATGCACGACCTATTCCATATACTGGCACCAGCGAAACACAACCCAATCTCAAGGTAATGAGGTGTAGGTTTTGACAAGGAAGAAATACGTGCCAAATAAAAAATATACTATCTCTGGCATTGCTGTATTGATTTCGATCCTTTTCTTTATCCTCTCTGTTGCTTTGGCATGTTATAGCAGTGCCATGCAAAATCAATATAGTTCGCTATAGTTCGATATTTTTTTTACCTTGAATTTTTATTTTTCTTAGAAAGGAAATCAATAGACTGAGTTCCCAATGGGAAAAATAGTTGCACTCTCACTTATCATTGGACAAGCAATAATAATAATAAATAGACCTAGTATACAATGTCTTCCAACTAATTTGATATGCTTTGAGAGGTTTGCTATTACCTCTTTGAAAAATTGTCTTCTAAAGTTTTTTGGGGTAGAAGTTGTCTTTTCAAAGGCTACAAATATTGAGTTTTACGATTTCATTCCCCTTGCTATATGTCTTGGAAGAGATATACTGGACTATGCTCAGTTCTTATGTTCGTCTTACATCACTCTGCACACAATCACGTATTGTTATTTATTTTATTGGTGCTTGAAAAGACACAACGCACTGTGTGTTCTATGGTCCATTCGTCCCAGGGCCAGCAGATGCTTTACTACTTGGATGAATTAGTGAATGGCGTTCAGAGGATGCCTCTGGGCTCTACGACTCTCTACCTGCTGTGTTGCTCAGTGCTTGGGCTGCTTCTGAACTGTCTCCTTTGGCCCACACTTGGAATTGGACCTTAATATTTCCAGCTGACGTATGAAGTGGTATTTCAAATTTCAAAGAGCATGTCCTCCTCACCTTGCACTTTTCTTACAATTATTCAATTAGCTTTTCATTGTGGTCATTGTAAGGTCTACAGAAATGCAGTACGTCAGCATACAAGGATTTTAACATGCTCTGTGAAATGGGTCGTGTTCATGAATCACCCGTCAGTGTTCTCTAACCCATCATTAACATTAGGCCCATGAATGGACAGCTCCTGCAGTTGAGGTTTGTGGGTGGCTGTGGCAGGGGAGCTGTTATGTTCCGTATTTATTTAGGTTTTCCTCATGTTTCCATGACATCTTTCCCTCTTGGACATAGTTTGGCTCAGTGTGGTACAGCATCACCTAACCACTGCAGAATTTCCTGTTTGGGCCACCCTGATACCAAAAAATGTCACTTCAGATAGAGAAAACCCCCTCAGATGTCAATGGTCTGTGCTATGCACGTGAGTCACCATGTGATCACCTCAAGATGGAAGCATGTAGCTGGTCTGTTGAACCAGATGGTGAAGAGGACCAGGGTCATGTTAGGGTTCACCTCCATTGACATGGAGAAGCTGTGAAATATCCCTGCCAGGACTTGTTGATTCCCCAGAGATCCCAGCTATAACATCACACCCCAGACCAGATTACTGCAAAGATGAGTAAGACACTATGGTGGTCTTGCAGCTTTCCAACAGTCATTGTTTCTGTGGGCTGGACTGCATCGGGCAACACTGTGATGGTGATGGGTTTCAGAGAGGGAGGTCAGCTAGAGTTGGATGTAGGCAGCACATCTCCTGGGTACTGGAATGATGAAGCAGCTGTCTGAAGACGCTCAGTGGGACCAATTTTTCATTTATAACAAGGAGGCTCATCCACAGAGTTGGCCCTGATAGCTTCATGCTTGACACCATTTAGTTGGAAATTCAATGATGTTCCTCATGTATTACACCGGTTTTGAACATTAACCTAAGCATATCTAGTCCTTTTTTACCTCTGCATACTAAGATGGATAAATTAAAAGAAGAGATTTACAGTGGTAATGGCTAAAGAGAACAAACTCCGGATAATGTCTGAAGGAGCTGATGTGTAGGGATTATTCAAAAAGGGATTCACAGCAGAGTGGGCCCTTTGATGATGTTTCTAACACATCATAGACAAACCCCCAAAAAACAATATCCGAGAATGAAAAATTGGTGCCATATACATACAAAGCACCAATGAAGATGTCAAAAGAGATATCGGTGATAAGGGCCAATGTTGGTGTTCATGTGCTGCAAAGAAAAACACGTGATCTCTGCAGTGGAACTATTATGTTAATGCACCAACCCTCACCTAAACGCTCCAGAGCTCTTATTGACCAGATAAACTCTGGACCCAACTGTACGAACACTCTCCGGAGTTTTACAGTCATAGAAAACAAATGGAAAAGTAGAAATGTGTTATTTGAAGTAAACATAAAGAAGGTATAAAGGAAATCCTGGATCTGCCCTTCAATCCGCATCTGCACCAAAATTCAGTAGGTTGTTTCCAGGCCTAGCCCCCTTACCTCCACCAGGTAGAAATCAGTTGATAGATAAACCAACAAACAAACTTGCGATGCAACCTTCTTAGCGGAGTCAATTATTATATAATGACAAAATCCCTCCTGTTGAAATCTGCCTACCTTATTCGTTAGCACACAACTTTAATTTTACTTTAGATAGTGATGATATAAGTTTGAAGAACTTATTCATCTGTAACTGCTATTTATGCCAACAAATATTTGTAGAACATTTTACAGTTTAGAATATACAAACAACTTTTTACAACAAGTCAATTAAAAATAGGTAATTGATTGGTTTATTATACTGTTGCTTATATTTTTATTAAAATTTCCCTTAACTCTACCTTTAACTTTAAAAATAAATCAGAAACTAACAGCAGCTGAATTTCAGTCAATGTGATTCAGAGGAGAGAGGTTCAGGTTAGCCCTCTGTTCAGAACTTGTTGTCCTCCACAGATCCAGCACAGACGTTTTCCACAGAGAGGAACCTCTGGCGTGATCCCAATCTGACTCACAGGCCCAAAGTCCAGAGAGTGGCATGTGAAATGTATCTCTTAAAAATTGTGTGATCCCTTATGTGATGATATGCTTCAGTATATACTCAAAAATGTGCGAGGAATGATGTAAAATACCTCAGTAGACAGTAGAATTTCTATCCAAAAGCTTACATCATGACTTTCATATGTTCTTCATATAAAATGTTTGTTATTGTTTCTTTAGGATGAAAAAAAACTGGAACATTCAATATAAATGATATTGACATAATTTCCTCCCACTTTTTATGATAAACCATAATGGATCTTCAGCCTAAAGATCTAATATTCCATCGATGAAATATCCCACCCACTCTCAGCTGTGCTCATAAATGGTTATGCTCAGCTCTTGACACTGAGGACATGATTGAGTTTGACAGACAGAAGCCAGCCTCATCCTCCTTGGACACAGAACAGCTTTGCTGTGCAACACCAAAAAATATCTTAGAGCAGAATATTTATGTGAATAGAAACAGACTCTACAGTCTGAACTGTGAGCTTCTGCAGATCCAAAATGAAACACTGTGTAAGCTTTTCACTCGCAATCAACCGACAGTTTGGCATTGCCGACTTGCCAAAGGGTGGCAAGCTTGGCCAAAAAAAGTATTTTGATGCACAAATCAATTTGCAGCTCAAAACGAAAAAGTGTATGATTGTTAGCCATGCTTGCCACAATCATTTTTTCTGATTCAGAGAGATTGGGCGGCATACGCCGATCTTAAGTCACAAATATTTTGATAATAATGATAGTCTTATTCGGATTTAATGACTTTATTCATATCTCCGCCAAGGCCTAATGGTCCCCTTGCTGTGGTTGGTGCACTGTACAAACAACAATATAAAAACAACAACAATAGAACAACAATATATACAGTAAGAGAGTTATGGGCACGTGCGGTTCTAAGGTGCAGAGATTGGTGATAGTGCCAATAATATATAGTTATAAATTATGTGCAGGGGGGGGGGGGGGGGGGGGGTCAGCAGAGTCAGTGTGATGCAGGGGGCTTGTTTGTGAGCCCCACTGCCATAGGGAAAAAACTGTTCAGATGACGCAAGGTTTTAGTTCTGATAGCCCGGAACCTTTTGCCGGATGGGAGTCTCTGGAAAAGGTGGTGACCGGGATTGGAAGGATCAGCAATGATCTTGCCAGCTCTCTTACTGGTCCTGGAGTGGAACAGGTCTAGGAGAGCCGGCAGGTCACAGCCGATGACCTTCTCGGCTGACCGAATGATCCGCTGCAGTCTGCCCTTGTCCTTGGCAGTGGAGGCAGCAAACCAGATGGTGATAGATGCGGTGAGGATGGACACCTCAGGTCCTGTGCAATTATAGTCCCCAGGAATCTGAAAGACTCCACTGTTTTAACTGGGGAGTCGCACATGGTGAGGGGGGTGGTTTGGGCTGGGCTCCTCCTGAAGTCTGCTACCATCTCTACAGTTTTTAAAGCGTTCAGCTCCAGGTGGTTCTGGCTGCACCAGGAAGCCAGGCTGTTAACTTCCTCTCTGTAGGCGGCCTCGTCCCCATTGGAGATTAATCCAATAAGGGTTGTGTCGTCAGCAAACTTCAGGAGTTATACAGTAGATGTATTTATATATTTATATATATACAAAATGTATAATTAATATTAAAAGGATCTATACCAATGTCTCCACTGTAGGGATTGGTATTGTGTAGTACTAAATCTAATATTTGATAAAACCAAGATGATTTACCTTTTTATTCATTTAATCATTAATAAAGTCACATAAGAGATTTCTCACGACAGTGTGTAAATTGCTGACCCCTGCAGCCACAAACATTTCCCTGGCACAAGACTATCTAGTTTTCTCAAGCTATATTCACATTGTATCATTATAAGCAACAAGTGGGCAGTACAGAGACTTGGGCAATATATCCATGTCAAAGAGTCACCAAAGCTTTGTGGATGTCCGTCTTGCAGTTTGTGAGTAATCTTGCTTACAAACAAATAAATAAACAAACAAACCAACCAACCAACAAACTGCCTAACACTGCACCACCTAACCAGCATAAACATAAACACAGTTTCATTCCTCTGGCTCCTCCCACATGAAACAAACTAGTTTGTATAGTGCTAGAAAATAACATGCAGAGAAGAAGAGAATAACATCTTCACTATAGCTCCGTACATATGCACATATGCTCCTAAAACCATAATGTACAGTACATTCCTCTGCATGCTGGTGGCAGCGATGTTCCCACAAAGTCTGTATTCTTTGGACGGTTGTGTAACCCTCACAACATTCATCCCTTTCAGATCCAGAGAGTTTGGGTCCGTCTCTGGATGGTCTGGACTTACAGGAGGCTTTCTTTCATTGCTGGAGGCAGTATCCTGTGTTTCACCGGGGCCTCTCACTGGGGCTGTGTTTTCCTTGTCAACGGATAGAGCTGCTCTAAGTGTTTCCCTCACGGACTGACATTTGTGGAGCAATACAAAATAAGCCTTATCAAAGAAGAAAATCTCTATATGTTTCTCATTATCACACCTTCTATACTGAACCTTCAATTTATGAGCCAAGCTTAGCGCCGAAGGGACTCCCGCACAGATGTTTCTGTTTTGTGAGATGAATGCTTATTGCATTTCACGTTTAGGGATGTAAATCACGTTCAGTGGCTTAAGTCATCTAATTTAAACTTGGCCTTCTGACTGTGGTTCCCTGGTGGCACGGCTGTGTGTTTAATAACCTGCAGATGTGTGAAGCCTATCTTTAAAATTAAGATCCTATATGTCTCTATTTAAGCAGAAAAATGAGTCACAAACCTTTCCGACCCTGTCTGCATGTTTTTTTTTGCTCCTGTTCAGGCTGTTACTGCCTTTGTATATGGGATGAGATAACCCCCATGTTTCTCTAAGAAAAAGAAGAGAAAAAGTCTCTCTTCAGCTTTAGTAATGTGTTTCTCTGGACCCTTCATTTGTCTCCCAAAAAAGACTGACACACATTTCAAATATATGTATATGAAAAAACTAGTACAGCTTACTGTACAATTTAAGATGCTAAATGTAACACTTCAGATTAATATCTGGTTAATGGAAGCATCATGAAACATGGTGGAAGGATGTGGTATGAGTCAGTAAAGAATTCATTATTTTGGTGCAGACCTGAATCATGTGTGTAGATGGTATCGATGAGTGTGTGCAATTTCAAGATCCAAATAAAAATCTGGATTTGAATGATTTAAATGTGGTTTGATAAGGGGTATTGGCTTTTTTTAGGTAAAACCTGTAACTATTACTGATGTGTTGCTGAGAAACTCAATATGGCCTTACCTATACGACTTGGGCCATTGACGGAGGTATGCACTTTACTGAGTGCAATTCTAGTTTTCACTTTTCTGAGGTGAAATAGTTGATTCCAAAATATATGACAAACATAATTAAACTGTGCATTAATTCTTGATGCTCTCTGTTTTAAGTTAGAGCGTGACTGTTTGGCCGAGAACACACAATGATATTTACATATTAGTCTTGCCTTTTCCACCAATAAACTGGCTATTACACTGACAGCTCATGGGTGGATAGAGAAGTATGGTGCCTTTACCTTTAGCTCCTGGTTTGTTGGAAGATGAAATTGAAGAAGGTACCTGCTGTGTGAGCGGTGATTATAATTAGACACTGGAGACTACAACTGCAATTCCTGCTGCTCATATTTGATCAAATAATTAAGGTAAATGGCTGCATTTATACACAGCGTATATCTAAAAACAGTTTACTTTTCATTCACCCAGTATTTCAGTTTCTTCAGAGCCCGTTGCTCTTGAATCATTCAACCTATGCAGACTGTTTCCACACATCATCAGGGGTTTTCATGGCAGTGGTGGCACTTAGCACCATTATCATTACATTTACTGACCTGTCAGACCCCTTCAGCAATTTCATTTATTTTAAAGGCCCCAGTCCAAGACAAATCTTAGCTACATTCTTTTTCTATATTTCTAATTTAAAGTGACAGCTATTTTGCATCGGGTTGGTTTACATCTATTTCACCGAAAAGTTTTTTTGCTACATTGTCAGTTTTCACCTCTGACCTTAGCCAGTCCTTAAACTAGGTTTGAATGTTCTCCTGTTGCTTTAGTTAGGAGGTAGCTACCAGGCTCCTCAGGCTTACCTGCTTCCTGTGGAACCAGCACCAATCCTGTTTGGGAGGGAGACATGATCTTTACATTTAAGGTTACACTTAACACATTCCTTTTTTGATAAAGCCTATAGTTACATCTGGATCATGTGAGTCTTGAACCTTCCCTTAGCAATGCTGCTATCAGTGTAGACTGCTGGGGTAACTCTCATCATCCACTGAGCACTTCTCATCTTCTTTCTGTCTCTCTACCTCTGGCCTTTCATGTATTTTCCTCACATTACAACACATCTTTTTTTTGTCTTCCATAGTTTGTGGCTCTCTCTCTCTCTCTCTCTCTCTCTCTCTCTCTCTCTCTCTCTCTCTCTCTCTCTCTCTCTCTCTCTCTCTCTCTCTCCAGGTATCTAAATTTTCAGTTATTACCATAAACACACAGCACTGAGCTTCATTACATTAAATTTAATTTAGCTTTTATCCAAAGTGACTTACAATTAGTGCATTAAACTATAAGGGTACAAACCCAGAACAACAATCCGATTGGCAGATGCAGAGCAGAGTGAACAGATTGGGGTGTAGCGCTTTACCATGTCCTGGATGTAGACTGGACCTGATCCGTTCGCAGCACGGTACCCTAGTACTAACCTTTTGAAACGGATGCGGGCAGCCACTTGTAACCAGTGAAGGTCACGGAGGAGCGGAGTGGAAAAATGTTTTGGTTTTGTATTTATATAGCGCTTTTCTAGTCTCGATGACAACTCCAAGCACAAGCACAGTACAGTTTTACATTCACCCATTCACACACACATTCATACAGTGCATCTATTCGCAGCACTTTGTTGTTCTATGGGGGGGCATTCGGGGTTCAGCATCTTGCCCAGGGACACTTCGGCATGCAGATGGTCAGACTGGGGATCGAACGGCCGACCTTCAGGTTGGAGGACGACCACTCTAATGTGGGTGAGGTTGGTTAAAGACCAGCCAAGCAGCTGCATTCTGGATGAGCTGCAGAGGCCGGATGGCACTAGCAGGTAGAACAGCCAGGAGGGAGTTACAATAGTCTAGGCGTTAGATGACCAGGGCCTGGACCAGAACCTGCGCCGTGAGAAGGGGGCATATTCTCCTGATGTTGTGCAGCATGAATCTACATGAACGAATTGCTGAAGTAATGTTGGCAGTAAGGGAAAGTTGGCTGTCGAGCGTCACACCCAGGTTCCTAGCAGTCTGGGTGGGGGTTAAATAATAGTGAGAGAAAAAACCCACTGGTACAGTTAGAAGTCAGTTCATGCTGGATATTTTTTATAATTATTGCATCTGTTACAAAGAACTGGCCAGTATGGGGCTTGAACCCATGACCTTGGTGTTATTAGCACCCCGCTCTGACCATCTGCATTAACCGGCCAGAAGTGTGGTGCAATGAGTCCTTTGTGGAATTCTGGCTTCCTTCTGAGTGTAAGCCAAGAGCTTGTGGGTTAGTCTGAGGAAATGTAAGTAAACGTAATACAATGAATCCAGAGTCCGACACATAACCCTCTGTAAAATGGCACATTTTTGTTTTTTACCAGGTGTCTGGAACACACATGATTCTTACACGTGAACTCATGAGCTTTAGTGGTGCTTTTGGACTGTTACCTTTGCATAGAGACCCCCCTTCTCCCCTATATCCTGTCCACCCCCTTATTATACATCTAAAGGGACTGATTCAGCCTTTTCTTACGACGCGGGGGAGTGACCGGTTTGTGGAAAGAATGACAAGCATTTTTCTTACTGTCCCTGACAGGTGTTGAGTGGAGAAGGAGAGCAGTGTGCTTATGAAAGGTTTCTTGACATAGGTGAGATTGCCAGACAAATGATTGGAGACAAGAAGCACACTGGGATATGTAGTTAAAAGAGGTGAATGATAGAGTTTACAGCTATAAAATTGAAAAGTCTCCTTCACTTTCATCACCATACCTCTAAATCATCGTCCTGCCCCTTACACCTTCTCTAAAAATGCCTGGATGAGCTGAGGCTATACAGTTAGCTTTAATGAGCCATTCATTAGACATGCCACTGCTACAATTACCGCCTACTTTTACTTCTGTGTCACAGGCGCTGCTTGTAATAATGCAGAGAACCAAATGTTCAGCCTTTACTGCTGCTGCTTACAATCTGAAGGACTGTGTATGTGCAGTTCAAGCCCTCCCCACAGGCTTTGATCACTCAAGTTCAAAGACTGGTGCACTACAAGCACCTGGATCTTCTTCATAGTTTGCAAGGTACAACTGTGTAGTAGAAATGATAATGATAGTCATTATTTCTATTTACTGCTGTTTGAAAGGTGGGTTTTAACGTGGAATGAGGCGTCTGAACTTATATGACCAATATTTGCAATAGCTAAAACAGTGGAGAGGATTTCCGTTGTGTGAGAAATAATTTGGTAGTTGTTTATTTGCAAAGCATTGTAGATATCAAATAATTGTTTGCAGTGCACCAGGCTGTTGATGTCAGTGTTATTAGGGACCTGTCCAAGCTAAAATCTCAATAACTGCAAGGCAGTTCTCTGCTTCACTCCGTAACTGTACAGCTGTTGGCTCGAGCTGATGGCAATTATCTGTGTAACCAGGGTATAGAGAAACATATATCCATCACGGAAAACACCACAATTCTACAGATGTTTATTACAGTATTTAAAACATTTTGGGGATTGACCCCTGTAAATAGCGGCCATTATTGAGATCCCCAGGGGAACAGTAGTGTCCACTAAGGTCGGTGGTTAAATTCCCGGCTCCATCAGTCCATATAGCTGAGCTGATTTGGGGGATTTTACTCTGTGGGTTAATCAAACTCTTAAAGAAAAGAACCAAAAGTGATTCTCCGCTGCAATGCCATAGGGGAACCTTTTTAGGTTCTGCAAAGAACATTTTACCTTTTAGTTCTTCAAAGAACTATTTTTCAACGAGTTCTTCAAAAGTTATTTCAAGAACCTGATGGGTTAAAAGAAAAACAATTGTTAAGCTTTTTCAAATTAAAATGTATCCACACTAAGACAAATATAACTGAAATAGATTGGCACCAAATAGAGCCATCAAGGCGACCAAGGCCCAACAGTCCTCATCTCCATCAAGCTGCCCTAAATTTCATACACTCATGGAAATAAGTTCCCTAAATGTTTTTTTTTTCATCAAGAGCCCCTAATTAATCCCTTGGAAAAAAAGGGAAGATGTAAAAAATCTTACATTGTTAAAAGACGGTGATTAAAAAAAAAATCTTCCCCTGTTCTGGAAGTGATGCAGCATGTAAAATGTGGCAGAAAATGGTTGACATTCACCATGTCACTCAAATAGTGATGTTATAAGTTTTAAATGTACAAAGTCAAATACTGGTGTGTAGAGGATTTATGGGTAGACGGGAACTAAACAGTGGTGAGATGGGACACTGCTTTCCATAAACATAAAGTGATGGGCAGTGGTGGTGATCTCACCTCATTTTAATGCTACATGACTTCTTTCACTCCTGTGGCTCACCACAGAACAAACAGTTCAGCGGCTTGGCCTGAGCCACAAAGGCTTCTCTATTCTGTGAGATCTTCTCTCCTGTCAGGCAACAATGACCTCCACAGACCTCCAAGACTCTGACTGCTGGCTGGACAGGGACCCTCTGCTACAGCCCATGCTTGGGGCCTCGTATCATTCACTTCTATTGAGATAGTTCTCTAGACATCACATTGGGTAAATTGAACCTTTAAACAACATAACACTGTGTAACCTCCCCTCAGGGACACATAACCGCCCTGACAAAATGGCCCTTTTGAGAACTGGAGGGCAAAACTCAGGGGTGACTGCTACAAATTAAGTGTGGGAAGCAGTCACAATAATAAACTGTCCAAGGAGAGGCATGCAGTTTAGAGGGGTAGCATTGACATGTAGATGGGGGAGTTTATGTGAGTCACCAGACTGGTTATAGGTGATTAACATTTTCTCCACTCTTCAGCAACTGGTGTTGAGGTGCTCTTGAATATGTAACCTCAAGTGCTACCAGCTGCTTCTTGGTCAAGAGTAGAAGTCTCGTTGCGATGGAAAGATGAGTTGTGTTTGTGAATAGGAAGCATGGAATCTAGAAATGACTTTCTATCCAAACTTTTTATGAGCTCATTGCCACAGTGTTTTTCCATTACACCATTACAAGTCTGTTCTGATGACATCATGAGATCTAATTTCCTTTTGATGAAGTCTTCGTTTCCTTTGTCTCGTTAAACAGTGTTTTGCCTATGTTCACAATCCTGATTAATTTACTCCACACAAAGGAAAAACCTACACGGCCATTGAAGTTCTGAATGGTAAAATGTCATATCTTGTTCACTCAAGATAAATTGTATTATGAACACAAGATAAATAAGTTGTGAGCACAAGCATTTTCATATTCACATATCTGTAAATTTATAAATTCACCAGCTTATTTATAGCTTAGTGATTGGCCTTGCAGAAACAGTAAATACACTTTTCTCACAGCTCTTGCTGCACCTTTTTCTTTTATACACTTGTAAAATCGACAAAGTGGTTGGAACATGTTTGGTCATAAATTGTAGCAGGATGTGTGTCTGGAACTTTTATAAATTGAGGTTTAGTAACCAGAGCGGCAAGAGTTGGAATCAATGCTACCCTGGCTAGATTACTTTCTCAGATCTGATCTTGGTGTCATAAATCTCAGCCTCTGAATTGGACCAAGTATGTACGTAAGTGAGTATACCTGAAGTTTTGTGGACATGAATGCTGTTTGAATGTAAATGTCTGAAAGCACGTTTCCTGCCAACAAACAAATACAATATGGAGCAGCAGCTTGGAAAACATAGCAAGTGAGTGCTGGTTAATAACATGTTATCTTCATGTTTCAGTCAATGTTTCATACTTGTTCCATTGCTTGTCAACAGAAAAAGTTTTACACATTTACAAGGACAGTGTGAAAAGGGTGTTTTCCCCCCTTTTTTTATAGGCCTACATTAAACATTTGGTCATTTAAATATTATTTCACCTTTTTTGAGTTGAGTTGTGTGTTGTTTTGTTTTACAGCAAGTAATGTTGCTCTGTTTGATTGTTGTTTTGCTAGTAGTGTGGGGTCAGATTAGCAGGTCGATTAGGGAGAGTGACAACAGGTTTGCACTATTAGGTCTCTGAGAAAGGAGGGCCTGGGCAGACTCAAGGTGACAGAGAATGGGTAAAGTGTGCTGCATTAGATTACATTTTAGTCAACCTATTGCATTTATCTGCTCTGTTCTTGCAGATAGATTGGATTGTGAGGTCAGCAGTAACCCAGAGTCTAAACTTGGTCTTGAGTGTGGTTTCTCTTTGTCTTTCTGTTTAGCTCACCTTATACTTACCAGCACAGGTCGTAGGTGTTGTTATGAGATGAACTGAATTGTACCTGGCTCACTATTAAATGACAGGCCTATTCTCATTGCTAGCTCCTTCACATTCCAAAACCTTTCCATGAAATCCCTGTGGTTTTTGCACTTTTCTTACATCATATGGTTCACTTACCTATATACAGGCAGACTATCTGGGAGGTTATGGATTACTCACGCTTTTTAGCTGATCTTCTTGATGTCTTCCACTATCGAGCCCGTGGTCTTTTCGGCGTCAACTCGCTCCATTCATAATGCATAATGAAGGAGTGTCCTGTCTTGACCACAGGTCTGTTGGATCCCCACTCTCTGTCAGCTAAGTGTGTCAGGTTGTCCTCTGAAAGGGGAGTTGACCCCAAGCCTCTTTATGGCGTGTCAGTTGTCCCCTACCACCTCGCTCTACATGTCACGCTATACTCCAACCCAAAAATAAATACATGAACGAAACTCCTAATGGGTTATAACACCCTTAAGTAGTGACTACGCTACTGAGCTTGCAGGACCGTGTATTTCACAAGGAGACAGAAACAAATTTGTTACTGAACACTAACCTGGGCTAAAGTGTGCAGTAATTGCACAGGCATGTTATAAAATGGATAGCAAAAGCAAGGAACATCAGGAGATTATTTACGTAGTTTAACAATTTGTGTCTTACGTTGGATTGAAATGACATGGAATATAACATTTGTTTAACGTGTACTTGCTGTTCAACTGACATCACTGTTAAACTATGCTGATGACCCCAATGAGGTGTTCCTTGTGGGCTCATTCAGCAGGAGGTGAGGTCACTTCTGGCCCTGTGTGGTGACCTGTGGCTGGCATAGTCTGTGTGGGGAGGAAAGCACATGCAGTAGACATGGCTGATTTGTATCTGTGACAGTCTTCTTAAACATAGAGCGGTTTTCCCATTGCATCAAGAGCCCCTGGGGTAAGGGTTAATCCTCTCTGATGATTGATAGGACTCTGGATCTCTCTGCTTCCTCTGCTTTTCAGTTTAAAGAGCTGCTGACGTATTGCCAATGACGTTTTGTTAAGCATTGAATCTACTGTGCACCTTTATTGTCAGCTGTTAAAACCAATTATTTTTTGCACAAAAACCGATTTTTCATCAGGTTCAATTAAGTCAACATATGGCAATTATTACCAATTAGTATCTCCCACTGACCGTGCTAATTTGGGAGGTCTGATAACATTCTGTGTTGGGCATTAGTGCTGAATAGGGTGATGAACAGAATGAAATCCTAACATAGGTCTTGGCAGTGGTAGTGTTGTTAGCGAGCGCTGATAGATTCATTAGGCATCTGTTTTTTTCAGCTGTTTAATTGCCATCATTAATCAAAATTAAATTTCCCCTGAGTGAATGTCCTGTCTGGTGCCTGCAGTCCGATCCCACAACCCTTTCTCCCTCCACATCTACGACTGAGAGCATTAGAGTACTGTGAAACTGAGATGACGACGGTTCCAGCATGTGAGTGGAATTTATTTTAGTCTGGAAGCCGTAAAATGTTAAGACGTAATAATTATGTGGTGGTAGACTGAAAAAGTATGAAGCTAATTGTCTCAGAGTCATGCTGCGTGTCAGAGGCAAGGCTATGCTTCTATGAAGCAGAACCAATGCTGGGGCGGCTGTGGCTGAGAGGTAGAGCGGCCGTTCTCCAACCTGAAGGTCGGTAGTTCGATCACCAGTCTTCCCCATATACATGCCGAAGTTTCCTTGTTCAAGATGCTGAACCCTGTTTTGGCTCTCATAGAACAACAAAAGTGCTGCTAATAGATGCACTGTATGAATGGGTGAATTTAAAACTGTACTGTAAAGCGCTTTGAGTGGTCATCAAGACTAGAAAAGCGCTATATAAAAACAAAACCATTTACCATTTATGATATCCGATATGGTCTATCTGTTGACAAACATTTTCCTACTAATCCTCCCACTGAAATGACCCATACAAGCAGTTATGTTGATATGCCACCTATCTTGTTGAGTGTATTTTTTTGTTTACAGAAAAAATATCCAAGTAATGGTCAAAAGAAATAAACATTGGCTGTTATTATTTTTGATGCATAGAGAAGAATCAGTTCAGTAAAACCAAGATAATGTCTGATGCCATTTTTTAATGTCCAGTGTCCAGCTAATGCTACTTAAAACAGTGTAAAAAAATAGAGATAAATAAATATCCACAGTTCCCAAAGCCCAGTGTGATCTAGGCCTTTATGTATCAGCGATTATCGGCGCAACAGGGCACAGAAAACAAACAGGGAAATCTCAGTGAATTGTGTAAATAAAAATTCCAGATATGCTTGTTTTTTTCTGTCCCTGTGCTCAAACAAGTCTCTGAAACACCTTTGACAGATGTGAAAAATGCCGCAAATTTAACCTGTTCAATAAACTGAGATGGACAAAGGTTAAGAGTTGTTGTGTGAATGTAACTGACACGTGAGATCTTATACATTTTTCTTTACTGCAACAATTTTGGATGAAAGTTACAGACTTTTATAAAGACCTTTGTGATTAAAACAATTATTTGAGTCATTTTTTGCTTTATTGGATCATTTATTAGTTCATGTTGAATTTACATATGATCCCTGATGTAATTTCCTACTCCTGCCTTAGAGAAATTAGTTTTGAGGGTATTGGAAAAGTCAGTCTGGTTGTCCTGAAATAAAAAACTATATTTCATAAGTTTTTCTTGCCATCACTTATGGATGTCAATATTTAGATTGATGGCGTTTGATTTAAACAGTCATGTGTGACCGCTAGGCTCAATCCGATAAATCTATTGGGCTTGACAGGATATCATATATGTCCATATAAAATGGACGTGGATGACTAGTGACTGAGAATGAAGTTGTTGGAAATCCCAGGATAGATCCTTAGAGTACCTGTTCGTTGTGCTTCTCTAACTGCTGCCAGAAGTAGTATATAAGATTTATCGATTAGACTACTCCTCACTTCCCTTTGGTGAGGTAATTTAGAATCTGCAGAACTGCTCCTCTGCCAGCCTCATACTCAACCCTCATATGCTGCATTTTAGGGAGGGATGAATATCTCCCGACGCATATTTTTTTTTACAATTTCTCAAATCTGGAGCACACACAACCCTGCAGCTGGCTCAGTTTATTGTATGTCATCCGGCCTCGCATCAAAACCCCTGAGTATAACCTCAGGGAACTGGGCCACCCAACCTCATTCAGCTGTCTGAAAGGGAGAAGTGGAATAACCAGTCTTCAAATGTGTGTGTGGTTATGATGAGACAGACTTCTTGGTATGTATGAAGTGATGGAGATAACAGAGATGCAGAGATGTGTTATTACACACCTAGAATACTTTAACAAAGGAAACAACGAAACATGTAACCTGCTCTAACCCCATGGCAAAGTATTAGGGCCATTTCAAGGCAAAAAAAGGGGTTTGTAGTTTCTCTAGAAAAAGTGAGATTGGTTTTGGATCCAGAAGAGAATGGAGCTCCAGCAAGCACAGGATCTCCTTGCTGTTTATTTCTTAAAAATGTTTTATTACCACTATATTTATATAATATTAGGACTTTCTTCTCAATTTTGACTTTATCTGATAATATGACCTTATTATACTAGAAATCTTAGATTGTTTGTCGCCCCTAAGAATACTCCCCTCACCTTTCATTGATTTCTCTGCAAGAGCGCTCATGAACAGCTCAGTTTCATTCTGTGTCAATACAGGATGAGTTCAGGTACAATATTGAAGTTGGGTCACCTGTGTTTTGCCAGTGCTCAGCACCTGAGGCTCAACAAGGAAACGTATATCAAGTGTTAAAATATATTCCAGGTCCTTGGTCAGATTATTTTAGATAGATCTGAGATGTTGTGAACAATAACACTCAAACTAAAGGCCTCACAATAAAAATATGTCCTCTAGAAAAGTCAATAAAAATACACAAAACCGTCACTGTCATAGAGACGTGAGAGAGTGAAATTGGTTCAAACCTTCACATGTGAGCTTCTTTTTCTTCTTTTCAATCATTCAACAGGTACAATGTGTTGATTCCAACACTTTGCCAGTTCTCAGCGCCCGACCATTTCACTGAAGATGCTTTATTGAGGAATGAAGGCTTCAAGCAGCTGGGTCCCATTTATGATGGAGCAAATGAAATGCAAACCGTTGCAAACCCTGTGTCGACAGCTGAATTGATTGAGAAAGAAGCATGTATGTTTGGTCATGTGTGCGTGAGACAAATGACAAAAGCATCACTGTAACCCCTCCTGTGTAGACTCAGTGTAGGAGTGTACAGTACAGCTAAACACAATGAAAATGGAGGAGGTATAATGTTAAACAGGAGTACCACTTAAGTTTGAGGTTTTTATCAAACTAACATTGGTTAATTTTCATTAACAACAGGGTGCAGCTGAATGTGAATGTCATTATATTTGCAGCTATTTGCTCATGAAGCAAAGGATTATTTCAAATAAAAGTTGGACCTAATCTTGGCATCAGATGAAAACTAAAATGACAACAACCACAATTCATCTAATGGGGAACATGATGTGTCAATACATCAATTAGATGTTGCCATGAATAAAGATAACTTTTAGTGGATGGTGTTAAAGAAAGATCAAGGGATCGTCAAGGTCAATAAGATTCGTCCTCAGGGAGCTATAAATATTCTGACCTGTGTTCGGGGATCTATTGATAATTTGTTGGCATGTTCAAACCTTGTCTTGTGAATTTAATTGGAAATGTGTGTTCTTTTTTCAAAGACATGTCCTTGTCTTATTCCTCGGGTTACATGCGTTTTTCCTCCACAGCTCACCTCAAAGTGCATTACAGATAAATGTTCTGAAAAACCAAATCTATTGTACTCCAGTAAAATATTTAAGTAAGTCTCTGGACTTCACACTGATGCATGTGTAAGCATGTGTCCATGTAAAGAGTTTACCTCAGATGTTTTCAATATGAGTTTCCCTTTGGAGATCAACAAAGCCTTTTTGGGCATTTATTTTGCCCCTTTTTTATGTTTTGCAGTTCAGTGTTTGGCCTGAAGGTCCAGCACAAACGACCAAGGCAGAGGCAGTTGTAGCACCGTGCTCATTCATGGATTATAAATAGAAGGCATCCTTTTTTTGCAGGATCCTTTGTGCTTCCTATCAGCTGGGCAGTGATGTCAGAGGGTTTGGGGAAGCCCTGGGTCTACCACTGACTAAGCTGGTGGAACAAAGCCACTTCGGTGGGGGCTGGCGAGGGGGAGGAGAGAGAGGGGGGAGGGGGAGGAGAGAGAGGGGGATGTAAACCCAGCTGTCTGTCTCACAGTGCCACTATTGTCTACTCGCCACTGTTTCCAGACCTGCTCTCAATTCCCCGCAGCTAGCATGAACAGGATTACCGAGTGTTTGGTCTGTCCCTGTCTTCAGACTGTCTGCCATAACAATGTCGCATCCTGTTGAACCTCTTGTAAAAAAAAGTAATGCGAAAATACAGGAAACTAACTTACTTCTCTTTGGCCTGGAGTCAACTTTTAGATTTCCGTGCATTCTTTTAAGACTAGTCATCATGAGCATAAAAGTATAGCGTGCAAGGATTTAAACAACAGCTCACATCTTTGGGATTAAATGAGATTCTAGGTCATTTTAATATTGTGTGAAATACAGAAAAACCCTGATACCTCACCCACACTCGGATTTCAACTCTGTTACAAAAAACTTTTGCATACAGTAGATATACCTAAATCTAAATCTTTCAACAAGATCTAAGGTTGCAAACTGGACGATAAATTATGTGATGTCACAAATCTCATAGGACTGAGATTTTACCACTAACACAAACTTTCAAAAGATTTGGAAAACAGCCTTCTAGATTTATCTAGATGAGGGTTCTCCAACCTTTTTTACTTTGAGAGTGAAAAAAAATGAAAGCGGCCGAGAGCTACTCATCTTTTATATTATTAGTAACATTTATTAACATGGCTATTCTCCAGCTGAATGAGCTTCTTTTGTGTGAACATTACATTTTTTTGGATATCAAACACTCATTTTTTTTCTAAACGTCTTAAATTTAGCACTATGTATGTATTTTTTCTGTATGCATTTCATTACATTTACTGTGTCAAGCTCACACTACTAAATTCAAATAAATGTCATAGTAAAACACAACAGTGTCATTAGTTGTTTTACTTACCCTTAATTTCACATCACTTCCCTATCATCCATAGTTCACATGCCTGTGGTATGTATTCAGTCTTTTCTACGGTTAGTGAGATGATTGCGACTGCATGGAGTCAACAAGAGAGGTGTATGCCGGAGTATATCTACCTAGGTTCATTCTTATGGAGTAATTTAAATATCCATCTGTCAGTTTTGTTCTGAACTTAGATTTAATCACATTAATGTCAGAAAAAGCTGCTTCAGAAAGGTTAGTACACCCGAACAAAACCAGAAATGTGAATGCCAGTAAATGCTGTGTAGAGTTTAGCTGGATATCATTTTGGAGATGTATCACCTCCATCTCCACAGGATTTACACAGAATAGTTCAGCCATCTGTCTTGAAATCTCACTTATGTCCAAATTTATGAAGTGGTTGGCAGTAAAGGTCAGACAGGGCTCAAGTTTCTCAAAGTCAATGAATCTGTCTGCGAATTCCTGCCCAAGCTTGGACAGGAGGTCACAATACTTGTGAAAGCGGTGTAGTATCTTTTCAGTGGAAGTAAGGTCAAAGACTCTTCTTTTGTGGAAAAGTCCATCTGAACATAGACTGCTAGCTGGTCCGTTTTCGCTGGGGTCAACAGTCTTGTCACACTGAATCAAAAACGAGTGGCCAGGATGCTGGAAAAACAATGCTACCATGCGGACAAATCCCAGCTCTTGCGGTCTGCGTCGCCTCAAAGGTGCACTTCAGGGTACGGCGTAGGGCTCTGTGTAGGGTACATTTCTACACGTAGGCAACGGCGTAGCTTCGATGCAGAATTGTTTGTATTTGCTTTGTAAACATATATGATATGACAAGACTGGGGATGACCCTCTCAGAGAAAGCAACGGCATGAAGCAACTCAGCAGGCAAAAGCAGCACTCCAGCATGCTCACATTCAGCAGGGAAGAGGAGTTTTGGGCCTAGGTCAGAGTAGATCCTGTGGAACAATGCAACTCCTGCAGAGCGGCAAAAGTTGGTAGCTCTGGAAATCCGGCGTCAGGAAGAGGCAGACAGGGGCAGTGGATGAAATAGGAGAGCATTGAGAAAAGCTTGGAGCAAACTATGACATCCTTCCCTCACTCAAAAACCTACAGCAGTGGCTGAATGAAGATCCATCCTGCCCACTGTTCCCATTCCAACTACGGTCATGCATATCCTTACTGGTTGTAAAATAAGTCTCTCCCAAGGTAGGTATACGTGGAGATAGTTACTCAAATGCCTTGCAGCAACAATAGAAACAGAGAACTGCTACTAATGCCTTGCCATCCAAAACATTGAGCGTAGTTCAAGTGATTCAACCTTTGTCCATGAGGGGGGACAGAGAGGGCCTCCTCCACTGACCAGTTGGTCAGTCTCAATCTTTGAATTGTGTTTTGTTTAGGTCAGTGGTGTCAAACTCAATTATAGAGAGGGCCAAAATAAAAAACTGGGAGTACATATTTAGGTAGACTACATTCTTATATTATGTACATGTGCCAGAGCCAGATGTTTGGCATCTTTTCTTGGCCCTCAAGATGGAGTGAAGGTGTGCATCATTAAGACGACTCCTGTGTGGGTTTTTGTTCCTCTTCATCACAGAGAAAAGCCTGTGGGTGAACTTGACGGGGCAGGCACTGGGATCTCTGGAATGCTGGAAATATAATTAATAACACCAAATACTCGGCAGGTGAGGAGGGGCGCTCGCTCCGTGTGCTTCTTGCCTGTCATTGGGCACCCTGGCTCGTTCGGTGGAGCCTGTGCCCGTCGGTATGGGCAATAAGGTATAACATGTCTATATTGACAAAACTTTATTTCATATGTTACCTCATGGGTGTCTGTAATCGCGACCCGGTGGGTTTCAAAGGGTTAAAAACTCAAGATATGAATCTTCTTGAACTCAACTTTGATCTAGCTCTTTGTGAAGTGTGAACTTACTGTCACGGTTTGTGGAAGGAGATGGACCCAGATGCAGAGATGTTTAACAAAAAACGTATTTAATATAAAAGGAACTAAACTAAACTCTAACTAACCAAAAACACAAGGAAGCTTACGAGAGGGGTTCAAAGTGAAGAGGCTCAGGGGATCAGGATCAGGACAAGGCAGATATAGATATAGATAGATAGATTACTTTATTCATCCCCGAGGGGAAATTAAGTCGTCATAGCAGCCGGTACATTTGAATACAATTAAATACAATACAATAGAATAAAATATAAAATATAAAATATAAAATATTGCGGTAGAAAGAATAAAAACAGAAACCAAAGATAAAATAGGTAGATAAGGTGCAGTGGCAGATGATGGTAATAGTACTGATGATATGATGGTAATGTTATTGTTAGACAGTATATAAAAGATAGTACAGTATATATAGTATATAATATATAATATATATTTATATGTGATAGTAATTATACCAATATAATAGCAGTATATAGTAATAATAGCAGCAACAGTATATATAATAATAATAATAGTAAAATATAATAATAATAACATGTACACATGTATAAATAAAATATGTGTATATAGACTTATATATACAAAGAATATACAAAGAGTATGATATAATATATGATATATAGTACGGGTATCAATATAAGTATTTGGCGATACAATAGATAATATAATATACTGTGAGTTTAAGAATATGTAGACAGAGTGTGCAAAAGACAATATTATTGTATGAAATGATGAATTGAGACAGGTATATTTAGATCAGTTCTGTGATGGTGGCTCTGACAGAGGTAGAGGAGTTGTATAGTCTTATTGCGGTTGGGAGGAACGACTTCCTGTATCGTTCCTTAGAGCAGCGGGGTTGAATGAGTCTGTGGCTGAAGCTGCTCCTTAGCTTGTCCAGTGTTTTGTGGAGGGGGTGAGAGGGATTTTCCATGATTGCCAGCAGTTTTGCCAGCATCCTGTCCTCCACCACCTCCTCCAGGGTGACAAGCTTAGAGCCGACCACAGACTCTGCCTTCCTAATCAGTTTTTTCAGTTTGTTGGCGTCCTTAGCCTTGATGCCCGTACCCCAGGACACCACAGCAAAGAAGATGGTGCTCGCCACAACAGACTTATAAAACATCTGCAGCATCTTGTTGCAGACGTTGAAGGACCTGAGCCTCCTCAGGAAATAAAGCCGGCTCAGGCCCTTCTTGTAGACGGCCTCTGTGTTGGTGGACCAGTCCAGTTTATTGTCTAGTGTGACACCCAGGTACTTGTAAGCAGGGACCACCTACACACCCGTCCCACCGATGCAGACAGGAGAGGGCAGGGGCTTGGTACTCCTGAAATCCACCACCATCTCCCTCGTCTTCTTCACGTTGAGCTGCATGCGGTTCTCCCCACACCACTTCACAAAGCGGTCAACCAGGTCCCTGTACTCAGCCTCCCCTCCGCCCTCAACACACCCCACAATGGCCGTGTCATCAGAGAACTTCTGCAGATGACACGTCTCTGTGCAGTGCTTAAAGTCAGCAGTGTATGTGGTGAAGAGGAAGGGGGACAGCACAGTTCCCTGGGGGGCCCCGATGTTACTGATCAGACGATCAGACACACAGTTCTGTAATCTCACAAACTGTGGTCTGCCCGTCAGATAGTCATCGACCCAAGCAATGGGGGGAGCACTCACCTGCGTGCCCTCCAGTTTGGCCTTCAGCAGTCTGGGCTGGATGGTGTTGAAGGCGCTGGAGAAGTCGAAAAACATGATCCGGACTGAGGTGTTGGGTCTGTCCAGGGAGGAGTAAGCCTTCTGCAGCAGGTAGATGATTGCATCATCAACCCCAACATGGGGCTGATATGCAAACTGAAGGGGGTCTTGTGATGGGCCCACCAGCGGTCTGAGGTGGGCCAGGACCAGTCTTTCCATGACCTTCATGATGTGAGAGGTCAGTGCCACCGGCCTGTAGTCCTCCAGTGCAGCAGGACGTCCTTTTTTGGGCACTGGGACCAGGCAGGATGTTTTCCAGAGCACTGGCACTCTCTGAAGGTGTAGGCTCAGGTTGAAGAGGTGCTGGAGAACTCCACAGAGCTGGCTGGAACATGCCTTCAGCACACGAGGGCTGATGCGGTCCGGCCCCGCAGCTTTCCTCGGTTTGAGCCTCTCCAGCTCTCTCCTCACCTGGCTGGCTGTGATGTGGAGTCCAGACAGGGGGGTGGGGGATGTCAGTGGTGGGTTTGAGGGTGGTGCAGAGATGTTTGTGTTGCAGGAGGTGGTGGGGGGCTGTGGGGGATGTGAGGATGTCCTGGGGGTGGGAGGTGTGAGAAGGTCTGTGGTAAAGGCCAGCGGGGGGGTGTGGGGAGATGGTGACTGGGGTGGTGGGGGGCAGGGGGTGATGGGGGGAGGTGGGGGGTTGTTGCTCAGAGACGCAGTCGTAGAGTCAGCGGAGGGTCCGCTGGGGGTGGGGGGGTTGGGGTTGAACCTATTGAAGAACGTGTTCAGCTTGTTCGCACGTCGTTCATCCCCAGCTGCTCCCCCATCTCTCCTCTTGAAACCAGTGATCTCCTTCATCCCACTCCAGACGTCCCTGCTGTTGTTGTCCTCCAGTTTGTGCTCCAGTTTTCTTCTGAAGTTGTCCTTGCTCTCCCTGATGCTGCGCTTGAGCTCCCTTTGAACCCGTTTGAGTTCTGCTCTGTCCCGTGATCTAAAGGCCCTCTTCTTCTCGTTGAGAAGGGCCTTCAGGTCGCTTGTAACCCACGGCTTGTTATTTGGGTAACAGCGGACCTCTTTAGTGGGGATGGTGTTATCGATGCAGAACCCAATGTACTCAGAGACACAGTCAGTCAGGCCATCAATGTCCTCACCATGTGGCTCATACAGAGCATCCCAGTCTGTGGCCTCCAGCGCTCCACGCAGTGTTTCCATGGCCTCATGAGACCATTTCCTCACTGTCCTCACTGTGACTGGGTGCTGCTGAATCACAGGCTTGTATGATGGTGAGAGCAGGACTAGGTTGTGGTCTGACCTGCCCAGTGGTGGCAGGGCAGTGGAGCTGTATGCATCCTTAACATTTGCATACAGCAGGTCTTATTTTCCCGGGTGGCACATTTTACAAACTGGAAGAAGGTTGGGAGTGTGGATGAGAGGGAAGCATGATTAAAGTCCCCTGTGATGATGATGAAGGCCCCGGGGTGTTGTGTCTGTAATCCTGCAGTCACAGTGTGGATGACGTCACACGCTGCTTCTGCGTTCCCAGATGGAGGAATGTAAACATTGATGGCGAAAACACTGGTAAACTCCCTCGGCAAATAATATGGACGAAGTCCGACGGCGACGAGCTCGATGTCCGGGCTGCAGACACGCTGTTTAACGTGACGTGCCCGGGGTGACACCACCTGTTGTTCACGAGCACCGCGAGTCCCCCTCCTTTCTTCTTGCCGGTCGCGATGGTGTCTCTGTCGGCTCGAACCGTCTGGAAGCCGGGAATGGTGACGTTGGAGTCCGGTGGCTCTCGGCTGACGTCCCCTGTGTTACGGAGTCGGAGGTCCTCGCGGTGCCAGCTCCGGCCCCTTCTCCAGCCCCTTCTCCAGCGCCTGCTCCAGCGCCTGCTCCAGCGCCTGCTCCAGCGCCTGCTCCAGCGCCGGATACTCTCGGCTGACGTCCCATGTGTTTCGGTGTCGGAGATCCTCACACCGGCGTTGGCTCCAGTCCCTGCTCCAGTCCCTGCTCTAGTGCCTGCTCCAGTGCCTGCTCCGCGCCGGAGGCTCTCGGCTGACGTCCCGTGTGTTTCGGCGTTGGAGATCCTCACAGCGGCGTTGGCTCCAGTCCCTGCTCCAGTCCTTACTCCAGTGCCTGCTCCGCGCCGGAGGCTCTCGGCTGACGTCCCCTGTATTCCGACGTCGGAGGTCCTCACGGTGCCTGCTCCAGTGCCTGCTCCAGTGTCTGCTCCGCGCCGGAGGCTCTCGGCTGACGTCCCCTGTATTCCGGCGTCGGAGGTCCTCACGGTGCCTGCTCCAGTGCCTGCTCCAGTGTCTGCTCCGCGCCGGAGGCTCTCGGCTGACGTCCCCTGTTTTCCGGCATCGGAGGTCCTCGCGATGCGCGCTCCAGCCCTTCCTCCAGTCCTTGCTCCAGTGCCTGCTCCAGTGCCTGCTCCAGTGCCTGCTCCGCGCTGGAGGCTCTCGGCTGACGTCCCCTGTGTTTCGGCGTCGGAGGTCCTCCCGGTGCCAGCTCCAGTCCCTGGTCCAGTCCCTGGTCCAGTTCACGCTCCAGTCCCTGTTCCATGCCAGAGGGTCCCGGCAGACGACACTCCTGTCGAGGTGTCAGAGGCCCCTGCGGAGTCTGCTCCAGTCCTTGTCCCGCGCCGGAGGGTCCTGACTGGCGTCGCTCAGGTTCCAGCGTTAGCAGTCCTCACAGCGCCTATTCTGGTCCCGGTTCCGGCTGCGACTCCGGTTCCTGCCCCACGTACAGGGCTGAGGCCGGATCTCTTGGCCTCTGCCCCAGACCAGTCTTCGGGCTGGCCGCCTGAGGAGCTCCCGTGCTTGGCTTCTGACCGGCCTCCGGGCCGTCCACCGGAGCCTCAGAACTCTGTCACGGTTTGTGGAAGGAGATGGACCCAGATGCAGAGATGTTTAACAAAAAACGTATTTAATATAAAAGGAACTAAACTAAACTCTAACTAACCAAAAACACAAGGAAGCTTACGAGAGGGGTTCAAAGTGAAGAGTCTCAGGGGATCAGGATCAGGACAAGGCAGGACAGGAACACAGAACAGCACCATGGATGACAGAGGGTAGATGAACAAACAATCCGACAAGGACAAAGGGAAAGACAGAGGCTTATATACACAGGGAAGGCAGGGGTAATTGCCCACAGGTGCAACACATGAGGAGTTAGACAGACAATCACCAAGACAGGAAGTGAAGACAGAAACAACCCACAAGGAACAGAGAATACAAAATAAAACAGGAAACAGAAACAGAGTGGCAGAAATACACAAACTAAACTGACAGAACCTGACACTTACGAAAAACGTAGGTAGGTTTGTTGGTGTCTCTTGCTGTAAAACTACAGTCTTAGGAGACAGCAGCACATAGCCAGGCTTTACCAGGCCGTTGTGGCACTTGCCACAACAGCCTGGTAAATCATCATAATGTTTCCTCCCTGTAGACAGTCTCATACCACATTGAAGTGTCATCTGAATACTTCTGCAGAGTCAGAAGTGCTGACCACCCGTCAGATATACAGATCTATTTGACTGTTGCCAAACCTGAATACTGGTGATATGTCTGAAGAAGAAAAAACGAAAATAGTTGCTATGTTACCTATTGTCTCTTTTGTGCACTTTACCTTGTCGGCTTTTGAGGTTAACCGGGGACAGCTATAATGGAAGAAACAGTCAAAAATCAAAAAAGAAATCTCTATAGCCTCTTGCAACTTTTCGTCTCATATTTGGATTTCTAATATATTACTGTCCTTGTATATGTACAGCGTTACTGCTCCCAGTCAGATATGTTACTACTTTATTTCTGTGAACCAACTGAACTTTATCTGGCCCTACTGTTTGTGTACCAGTGCACATCAGAATCCAGCCTTCCGGCTCTAGTCCTGGTCTAGTGGGATACGTTTTTGGCTTTTGTCCTGCCAGAAGTCTGGTCAGGTTATTATCCCACTGTAAGTATGGTAAATCATTTTCCCTGCCTTGCTATACATCCAGTTCTCTATGGATGTGTGGGTTGCAGAAGAGGCAAAAGTGTGGGACAGCTGTCAAGAGAGTCGCCACTGTTATGTAACACCTTATCTAAGAGTACTGAATGTGGGGGAATTGTGAATCCACATGGAACAGACATTTGTACCTGCAGACACAGAAATGGTAACACTCTGCCCTGCACAGATGGAAAAGTGTGTACAACAACACAATTAGATGTGATGCAATTTCAGAGAGCCAATTGTCCAGCTGTATACCTTACAAACAATTAAACTGCTCCATTAGCATGTGGAAATACATAATATGTTATGATGCAAGGTTTTAATATCAGATTAGTTAATAGTTTCATGGTATGTCAGAGGATTACAAGAATGTAAAACAAATATTCTAACAAATAGTAGACGTCTCGCCACTTCCTCCCACTGTGCACAAATGAAGCAGAAATAGTTGAGAAGCATTATTGTGGTTATGGTGATACATGCACAATCTCAGCTGTTAATAATGATGTCTCACCCCATTTTAAATAATTAAAACCAAACTTGATCATAAAGTCAATACAAATACACTCTCTCAATTTTGGGGTTATATATCTTGCTCAATGACACTTCGTCATACACAATGAGGAACAATGGGATTGAACCCCCAACCTTCTGGTTAGAGGAAGACTGCTACACCCCTGAAGCCACCCTTCAGTGTGTTTAGAACCCCCTAAAATTACAAAAATCATCTTTGACTAAATGTATTTGGTGTGCACTTTGAGTTTATGATCTACACTGTATTGTAAAGATCGACATGGCTACCAGCCTTCAGGGCGTGAAGGTGACTTCACAGTAGCGTTGTCCATCTTCACACACATTCATTGGTCCAAGATATGTCATTAGAAACATATACTAAAACAAAGTATTTCAATATAAAGGGCCCATTTTTGTCAAGTCTCGTCCGGTCCGATAAGTTGTTTCACCTGGGTGGTCATGATTTATGTTCTGTGTTGTGTGTCCCTACTCATCTCTCCTCTCGTTTCAGACTCCTCACTCCCTCCCTCGTGTGTGTGTTCCACCCTGGTGATTGTCAGCTCCTCCCCGATTGGTTGCACCTGTTCCTAATCAACCGGTGTATTTAGTCTCTGTGTTCCTGTGTCGTGTTGCCAGTTCGTCTTTGTATCTTCATGTTCTTAGCGTCCCAGCATTTCTCTTTGATAGCGCTCTTGTTGCCGACCACTGCCTGTTTAACGTTTCTCGTCTCTGCCTTTTCCCTGCCGGATACTCTGCACCTTCGCCGACTGCCTGCCTGTGTACCGACCTTGGACCTTAACGATTACCAACTCTGCTTCTGCCTGCTCCCTATAGGATTCACGTTCTCGTGTTTGGACTGCCTTTACGTGTACCATATACAAGAAGTAAAGTTTGTTAACTGCTCCTACCTGTGCCTCCGTGTTCTGCTATTGGATCCTCACACCATACTGCATCCTTCACAATTTTAGGGTAAAGAAAACAACAATCTGTACAATTTAGATGAAACACTCCAGTGAAAAACATCACTAGGATTATTTTATTTTCAATTCTTGCCAATAGATCCCTTACACCTAAATCTTACACACTGGACCTTTAAATATATTTAGAATAGTCTATTTATATATATAAATTAAAGAAGTCATTCTACATCCCCAACAATTGTATAGAACTTTATGTAGTTCATGTAAAAAGTGTATTTAAAATATCTGTAAAAAGCACTATAAATACAGATATAATCGATAAATCTGGACTAACTGTATATTTCTGACCACTATATTTCCACACTTGGACATAGAGTCCAATATTCACTCTCTTTTAGCTCTTTTTTCACTTTTGTCATTTGATACTCTGTGTATCAAATGACCAAGCCCCATGTATAACAACATATGGCCTATTCATGTGCTAATAACTGCTCCTAGACAGTATTGCACTATGGTGCTGCTGCTGTGAAAACAAACCCATATATAAAATCACATATGAAGGATAATGTGAATGTGACACAACAATAGAAATGTCACAGATGTGTATCCTCACCATTTGGCTGTCTGATATGTTATCCTCTCATTTCTTATCTTTGAGGACTATTGTACATTAAGTCTTGTTTTGAAATTTCTACGAATAAATCATATATATAAAAAAAAAGAAATGTCAGAGACAAAAACAAATCCTACCTCCAGTTTATGTAGAATAGTTTCCAGTACAATAAACATGAGTTTCTCAAGGACAGTTCAAATGAGGAAGTATACAGTGGTGCATGATGGACGTGTGTAATATGTAACATCAGCTGTATTCATTGTTGTTGGCCCTTTCATCAACCAGCTGTGGTGCTCCGTCCTCGCCATCACAGATAAAGATCTTTATCGTGCGCTTGTTGATCAGAGCTTATTGGAGATTTCAACACTGACGCAGTTCGTGCTGCAGAAGCCGGCGAGATCAGTGTGGTGTCAACAGTTTATGAAGCTGGATCGCAGCAATAATCTGACCCTTCTTTATTGTAAGTCACAGACCCATAGCTAATGGGATCCTGGCTATCAGATGATTATGATGATCTAGCTCCCTTTGCACACCAGCACTGCCATTTCCTAGACATTCTTTATCAATTTGACAAACACGTTGTCAGCATCAGTTGATAATGTGCCTCCAAAACCCCCCTTGAAAAAAATCTGAACTACAGTATAAGGAACATAATATGATTAATAGTGAGAAAAGTAAGGGGATTTGAGATGTCAGAGTTTTTCTTCTCTTGGAAGATAGTCTCATCACTGAGAGTATTGCTTTGTGGAACGCTTCAGAGGATTGCCGTCCATTACACTTTCCCCGACGATGACAGGGGATTAGTCCAAATGACAGGCAGTGCGACAGGCAGGGGGTCGCCTGCAGTCTGGACAATTTATTCCTTGATTACCCATCCAGTCGTGAGTTGAAGAATAACAGGGTGCTTCATCGGCAACATTGCTATATGACTGAGGAATGATGAGGATTTTGAACAAAGAAACAAGCTTATACACTTCACTTGTATGAGGTCGTCATCTTCAGTCAATCATCTCATATCATAGTTAATGATACGCCAGTGTTGGATATGATGACAACGGACGGGTGTGTAAGGACGTACTCAGAGATGGAGCTCACTCAATCACACGGTGTCCTTTAAGATACCGTAGAAGAAGGTCATGCCTCCTGCCCTGTTGAATTCGATTTTCACAACGCATCCCTTACAGTTGGTCAGAGCTATGAAGATGAAGCCAGGCGTGAGGGACGGAACTGACCTCTCTCTCACGTGAGTCCTCTCGCTCCATTATCAAGCTGATGGTTCGTCTTGCTCGCTTACGTGTTTGAATCTTTTTTAAGTCAATGAATGCAGCGATGAGTGAAGGGAAGCAGGAGGCAGCGGTTGGAGACGGAGGCACAGTGGCACACTGGGATGCTCAATGAGAATTAGGTCATTACCCGGGGCCAGTTCAATAGATGACTAGAAGACAGTGCCAAAAACTGGGCCGGCCCCCTTCTTCTCCGATGCCACTGCTGCAAACCCTCAGTCTATATTGAAATTTCCTTGAGGGTCCCTACTGAGTGTGCACCAGAGACACTTTACAGGGTCACATTTTACTCAGCAATTTTCTTTGGGAGAATGTTCAGCTATCAGCTCACAGGTCAGAGCCCAAAGGAAATTACAACTCTTTTGTGGTGTATTTATTGTAATTATCTAGCTTTTTTCACTTTTACTACTTCAACTTTTGGGAGTCATCTACACATTCATCACCATGGCAGCAGTCTCTTTATGCCAGACATTCCAGGAAGTCAAATGTCAGCTTCCGAAGAGACCAACAACCATTTTCTTCTTCCCACCAGATGAACAGTTTAGTTTAAAGAGCAGTGAACAGTGTGTTTAGGTGACTGAAGCAATTTTTCTTGCCTCCATCCACTCATTAAGTCAATTTAGAGAAACATGTCTCTTGATTCTCCATGTTCCTTTTCTCTAACACTACATCTGTGATGTATTTTTCTTGAACATAGGTTTGAGGAGAAAAGTAGCAGATCCTAGTAGTGTCTGTGTTGTGCTCCATCCTGCCGTCATCACTATTCTATGCACGGCCCCTCTCTTTACATGCTGACCTTGTGTCGTAATAGATTTTTCATGAAATCTCAAAGAGTTTCAGCACAGCAAGTATATTCTGCAGGTAACAGATGACCTAGCATACTGATATTTTCTAAGAATACACAGTTGGCATTCTGTGCATTTCAGGCTGAACTGGACTGTTGTTTCTTGCCACACCAGAATGCAGACACTTAGCAAATAACATTTTAATACTTAAGTTGAATTTAGTTTGAGTTGGTTTACTGATTAACTTTTTTTCGTTACATGATAGTCTCTTGTTACTCTTGATTATTGTTAGGTTGATTGGTTCAAAGCCTTTTTCAGAACACAGACACAGCTGTTGCTGATGACATTAGCTGTGTCTTATCCTGGGTCTGCTGGGTCTTCATCCTTCTGAGGCTGCATTTGAAGACAACTTGCGTCACAGTGGCATGGCTGTCCCATCTAGAAGGCTCCTTCCAAAGCAGCCGACATATGCGTCTGTCCATCCCCGAGAAACAATGGCTCCAACCGGTGGATCCTTCTCGGGCCAACCTATCAACAAGACGGTCAAGTATCAGGGTTCAATTTAACAGAGAACACATGTTAAAAAACCAAGGAGCATTAAAACGTTCTCATCGTGTCCAACTGCAGCTCTGTTGCTAGGCGACAGCAGTAAGGGCGTGAGAAGGTGGTGACGCTGATCATGGAGACCCGCTGTAGACCAGACCATCCAGTCTAAGTGATCAATGAAGAGAGCCTTCTTTTCGAGCCACTTAAACTGCATCCTTCGTAGGAGGCGGCCGCTAAATTGGGACAAAACTATTAGGAAGGACTTCATTCTAATCATGTGTCCCAGTAAGACATGACAGTGTGATGTCGCCTCATCATATGATGTGATCATCATTTTAGTTAAAACATGTTTTGGCCGAGGGTGAAATTAATGTAATCTATTGCTTTAGTGTTAATAACATCACATTAACCCTTAGAGAATGTAAAAACCTTGTCTTGTATACATTATAAATGGCTTTCTCAGAGATGCAGGACAAGTCAGTAATCGGGTTACGCTAATCCATGCCTTCACCAGTGTATCAGAATACTAAATGAAAGCTTAGTTGAACGTCAAAGCTTTGAAATTCACCAATCTGAAGGATTAGATGACTTTCAAGAATCCGACATTTTGAGCGCAGGGATACAGCATCTGCAAATGTGGACATCATCTAAGTCTCATGAAGAATATTATATATGAAACACTGACACCAGGCAAATGTGGATGGAAAAACCTAACAGAGAGAAAAAGACTGAAAAGATGTGCCTTTTGCTGACTTTGTTGTTCCAAAAATAAGCAGTGAGGTGAAGTATCCATGGGACGGTTTCTTCTAATGACTCGCAGCACTGCTTGTTAGCTGGTCTGAAACACTGTTTAATTTCTATCTTTCCCTAGAGAATGAAAACTCAAATTGCTTTCCAGAGGGACATCATATACGCCCACAATGTTTACTTTGTTATATTAAAATGCAGTTTAGCAACAAGACCATGAAATCCAAGAGAGGTAAAAATTGTCATGTGTGCACTGACACACGTTTCTTTCATATTCAGCCAACCATCAGACATCTTTTCTGGCTGTAGATATCATGCCCAAAGTGTTCCAGAATTTACAGAATGAGTTTTACTATCACTCATCTCACTGTTATCATTTAAGACATTCAGGTGGTGGCTTTGTACAGGGCACAGATTTTGCAAGTATAGCCCTGGGTTGATAAGATGTGATTTTTGTCCTGATTTTCATTTTTGGGATGGTTGGCTATGGAAGTAGAGAGAGTCGTCCATTAAAGGGGTTGGTGGTTCGATCGTCCTGTCCACATTCCAAGGTGTACTTGAGCAAGATACTGAACCACAAAATGTCCCTGCAGGCTGTGCCAGCAGTGTGTAACAGAAGAAGCGAAGATTATGGTAGCATTATATGAATGTGCGTGTCTGAATTTGGCTTGTGCTGTAATGTGCTTTAAATGTTCAATATGACTCGAAACGCAACATATAAATGCCTTTAATTTACATTTCACTATTATATGTCAAGAACGCGGGGGCTTATAAAAGGTTCTGAAAAACTGAACATGTCATATCCAAGCTACATTATTATCTGTTTGTTTAAAGCAGTATTTTTTCCCATGATTTGCAGTGTCCATTTATTTTACTCTTGAGTGATGGATCTGCTTTTTCAGATTCTATATCTAAAGTCAGAAAAAAGAGGGGAGAAATTTATATAAGGTAAAAATCCTCTAGATATAGATTACGAACTATTTACCCATGAACAAAGTAAGCTTTACAATGATCTAAACAATGATTATGGTTAGATAGTGTTTGTTTGAATTTGTGATTAATAATAACATGGGGATGTAGACATATAAACAGATAAAACGTTTTATGTACCATAATGTTTTTAAAGCTTATTGCTATGTGCTACATTATTTTTAAGATACAAAACTTGATATAGAAAAAAATTCTATATTATCTATCATTATATAATCTTTTCGCTTATGTGGAGAAAAATAAGACACTATATGTGATATCATCCGTATGTACCTGACATCTTCACGCAAGAACCAGAACATTTTCATTTCAGCCAAGAGGTGCTAAGGAGGATCAAGGAAGTCGAGACACCTATCAATCAAGAGAGTGTCCTTCAAAACACACTTACTACATGTCCCCTTCAAATATTGACCCACACCCATAGCCTGCCTCCCCCACACCCGCTCTGTGAGACTGTGGAGCCCCTGTGTCCCTCGATCTTCCTCCCTGCAACCAGACATGTTGCAGCGAGATTTTTCACCCGTCTGTCTCGTAGGCTTCGACTTGAATCAATAAAGCCATCTATCCCAGTGTCTTCCATTTCACTCCCGTGTGACTAAAACCCAAAGAGCCACACTTCACAGGGGTGGAGTTGATAACAGTGCGATGGAAGTGAACTGTTGTCATCGAACACTGTCGATGAGGATCTGAATCTATGACTTAACATCACAAGAACATGCATATAAATTACTAACTGATAAAGTAATTAAAGGGATAGTTCACCGAAAAATGAAAATTCACTCATTATCCACTCACCACTATGCCAATGGAGGGGTGGGGGAAGTGTTTGAATCAACAAAAGCGTTTCAGGAGCTACAGGGGTTAACATGTTTTTTTTTTTTATGTCAGGGCTTCCAGACACTTGGATGACACCACACGAGCACTATGGAGGGATGTAAGGTTTTTTTTTCTGTTGTTTTATTACGTTTAAAAAATGTTTCACAAGTAACTTCCATTGTATTGGATTTGGCAGCAATGCCGTTTACCCCTGAAACTTCAAACAATTTTTTTTAGACAAACACTTCACCCACCCCTTCATCGGCATAGTGGTGAGTAGCTAATGAGTCCATTTAAAGTTTTCGTTGAACTATCCCTTGAAAGGTAGAACCACATTTGATCTTGTTTGTTGAAATCCTCTTCACATCCCGAAAGCCATGCATAAATAAAGTTGTCTGGGGTCCTCACAGGATTTTAATAAACATGACCAATTCTTGATTCGGACTGGCATTCCTGTCTGTCACTGATTGACCTGCCTGTGCTCTCACTACCCATGACTGGAGACTTCCGCCATATAGGCACACAGACATGATAGTCTGAAGTTTGAGAGCGAGTCACGGAAAGGTCGGCTTCTTGTAGTTGTCATTTTGCGTTCATGTGCTTTAGGGGCTGAGCTTTGATGAGAGGGCTGATGGGAGGGGCATGTATCGGTCGCATTTAGCTTCCATAATTACCAATGCTAGTTTTATGTGACTCATTAAAAAGACCGATTGTTATTGTCCACCTCTTCCTTTAACTTCTTCATCAAGTTGTATAAGAAGTTAAATGTTTTCACTTTAACTCAGTAGGTGTAGTAGTAGGTGCAGTAACAGTTTCTGTTATGGCACTGTCTTATGGCCATTAAAGGAACCACAGCTTAATTTTGTTCCACATTCACATTTACATCGTCATGACTGAGGAGGAAGCAGGGAATCAGACTCCAGAGTCGGTTCAGGAGAAATCACTTCCAACCTGCTATATTATGGTCATTTGATCGATGTTTTATTCAGCTAGGACATACTTGTTGATTTTACCATGTGTGAAATACTATATACGTGCAAGAAATATTTCTAACAGTGTGTGTGTGCTTGCCTGTCGTTGACTGACAACTTACCTACTACTGTCTGAGCTGAAGCAAAGCCCAACCATCTGGCGGCAAATGCAGATTAAAACAAACACGATGATTTGCAGCTACTACTTGACCCAGTTCTTCCAGGTCTCCCACAGTTTCTTGTCCTCCTGCCAGATGTTAAACACACCGCCTGTCATTTATCACACAATGGTGAAACACTCAGTTCTTTAAGGCACAAATACCTCATCTACCTACTCCCTTAATTTAGAAAAATGCCTGAGGTCACAAATTAGCTCCAGTCGCACATGTTAGAATAATGGTGAAGCAAGGTTAGAGACGAGTCATAAATGCATGGTCTCCGGGGAGCAGGGTCACGGGTCTGCAAACTTGGAATTGAAACCACCGTTATATTTTCTCTGGGCAGAAAAACATACAAGTTAAACGGAGAGTTGAGACAGAGAGAGAAGAAATGACTAAGACCGGGTCAGAAAGTTTCTGTTCCATAAGGCATCATGCAAGGGTGACGACACATACTGTAACCCTGGCTGCGGTACACGCTGTACCATGTATTTAATAAAGTCTCAGAAACATCGTATAACTTGACAAAACTTTGATTAAGGCAGGAAAATATTTTTTTCTTGGTCAAATATATATAATGAAATTTGGTCTTAGGACATTGTGATCTATTTGTGTTGCGTACACATAACCATGTTTGAAACCAGCCATTACCTATATTTGAAAATCAAATATTTGGTCATATTTTCAGTCCAACTGATACTAGACTTTTGGTATTTAAATTCTAATGAAGTCCAATATTCACTTTCCCTTTAACTCTGTTTCGAGCCACCACCAAGACTCATGTGGCTCTGCAGTTGATTAAATACTAGACTTTGTTCACTAGCCAGCCTCTAACTTTGTGTGTCTGTGTTTGAGGACTGGGCAGGTAGTATGCAGGGGGGTTATTTGCTGGAAACAGTGGCCCATTGTTTCTGTCTGTTTTTCCTCTGATCAGTGCCTGGTTTTGGGATGTCTCCCTGGAGACTTAACATCTTTTGATGCTTTGCAATAAATGGGAAACACTGCTTTGGTGATTTTGATGCTTGTTTTCGTCCTACAACTGTACACGGCCATAAAAATGATGACATGATTGGCCAGTGTCAGCTTCTCAGTAGGCTTTATCTGAAGCTGTGTTTCCTTTTTGGTAATGTATAATCTAATTGTTTTTTTCTTGTGGTAGAATACTGTAAAATACATGACAGATTTTTTTAAAGTTTAGTTTATGGGAAGCTCAAGGTTACAGGTCGTTAAGCTCCCGTTGTGGAAAGGAACCAAAGGAACCAGGAGGCTTCCTCTGTCTCTGGCTTTAATCACATTCCCTGTGTCCAAACTGAGAGTTATGTTCAGCCTGGTAACCTGAGGATGATGGCCTCCCTGGGGCCTCACGACTCCTTCCTTGGGCTTTCCGCTCAGGCTTGATGGCTGAAGTCTTCTTTTTGCACTCTCTGGCAGGTGGGGGCAGTGAATGAGAAAACCATCTGCCACGGAGACAGACAAGGTAAAACAAAAAAAATCGGAGGTGATTATTTCCACTATGACATTAACAATTGACCAACACATGCTGCTTGCTTAATTTTTTGGGGGACTGCTTACTGTTAAGTCAATGTTGAACAAAGGCAACATGACTAAACCAGATGTTGTGTTTGTTGGATGGTTCAATCTGTTGAGTAGGTTAATACAAAGAGGAAGACATAAATTGAAAGCAGAGAGAAACACGTCATGCAGTCTTTATAGGTTTATGACATGATATTTTGAAACAAAGGCATACTATTAAGTGAGTGAGAGGAAAGTTTCAATGTTCATGGTCTCTGCTAGGAGAGGAATGAATGAGTTGGTAGATATGAGCTGTGGTTGGTGGTTAGACGTGTCTACTCTGTGTGACTCAGACTGTGCAGTGACATCACCATCTATATGGACTGAGTTAGAACAGAGCGGCTGAGGCCGGTGTACCAAGCAACTTAGACCGAGCAGACGAGGAGCCTGAGCATCGTATTACCTGATGAAAGATTGAATACAGGAGAGAGAAAGCCAGACAGGTTTATCATTTCCAAAGGTTGACCTAATTCCCCAGTCTGATGCCGTCACCACGACAACACTTTTGTTTTTCTGTGTTTTGATGGACTCGCTGGAGGTCGTCTCACACAGTTCAATCTCTTTGAGTGACTCAGTTTTCACAGCACAATTCAACACCATTGACTGTACACACAGTAGCACAGTGTGAATGATAGGTCTGTGATCTTCTGTGTAAATGTGGGCTAGTTGGGAACAGAAGAGAATATATGATATGAATTTTATATGATTCTCATGCTTTACTATTTAACTGTTTGACTTTTGAACTTTTACTACTAATTAACCATATAATAAATTATATTATGAATTATATAGTATTCAGTAAAAATGTTTGGCCACGCGGTCCAATGTAAAGAGTGCAATGCTAGCTACATTTTTACCCTGTGTGCCAGCATAGCTCTGGTAACAGGGTATCGTTTTCCACCTTGTCTTTATATGCTTGTGTTTGTTTGTACAAAATAACAACAAAAAAACTTCTGTTTGGTTCTTGTTTTGGACGTTTGCATGCCTGTATCTGCTTGTCATTATTCTGAATAATGTTCCTGTCGGTATGATGGCACAGTTACACATACTTGCACATACAAAGTTTACCAAAGTTGAACTCCACGTGATTCCATGATGCAGATTTGCTTCACCACAGAGACCAAGTTTTTCGCCCTCTCACTCATTACAGAGGGAGGTGAAAGTTCGCTGCTGTATTGGGCCCTGCCGCCGACACTACTGCACATGTGGTCTGAATCAATCAATCAAACCTATGGACTCTCCAATGAAGAACAGCTCAAACACCACCTCAAATTATTGTGTAATCTTTGTGTTAGTTAGGCCTCGGCCGATTTTAAAACCAGAGTTGGTTAGTTTTGTATATACCTTTTGTTACCTGCCTGTCTGCCTCAATGAAACCTGTTGCTTCTTGTGCTCAAGATCTTCTACTGCTCTCCATCTGCCAGCCACTCTCGCATACAAGCACTCACTGCCCAGAGCAGTTCAGCCACTCAGCCTCACTCTGCCCTAAACTCATAGTACTGCAGGAACGGACTCTTTGTACCTTTTAATATCTGAGTAAACACAGTTTGTCAGCAGCCTGAGTTTGCACATATGCTTTGTCAGCACACTGCCCTTTTGTGAATAAATTCTTATTTTCCTCAACTTTTTGTGCACATTGTATTCAGCCATTGGGCCATAAAAGGGCTACAGAAACAATTTGAAGCATATGTCAGAAAATAACGTCTTTCAGAAATCTCTGAATTGTATGGGCCTATAGACCTGAGGCTTATATAGATTGAAAATAACTTATGGTCATACGGCAGGAATAATTTATTCATGACATCACTATCAAGTCAGAAAAATTACATAATTTAGTGTTGTAATGCATTAACTTTTGCAACCAACACAATCTACAATCTATCTTATTAACCAGTTGTTCCTCACTATATGGTAAAATCCGGTCATGATGACATGATTTGAAAATTCATTAAAACAATATTAAAAGGTTAGCATTGTCTGATAGGGGAGTGTAAAGTGTGCACGCTGATTATGCATCACCCTTTAATGCTTTTCATTTCAACTATGACTTCAAACAATATTCACATCCTGTATATAATATTCAATTTTTTGGTCACTGTAATCAATTACACTATGAGTCACACCCTATCCTGGCTATCTGTGTGTACTAAATACCAACATGTCAAAAAACAATCAAACAATGTATTTAAACATAAGCTGAAGCTAATACATCAGTACTCTGAATTAAACTCATCAGGTTTATTTGTTCTGTCACATGAAGGTTTTTGCAGGTTTTGTGTCATCCAGCTCTCAATATGTATCCCTCGACTATGTTCCAGCAGGAATATCTGTTCTCAGACAGAAGCTTTCATTATATATACAATAACTTTGAAAAGTAATTACTTTGCTTTTGTAAAAGATGGGCTCTATCTGGATTTCAATGTCAAAACAGAAATATCTCAACAAGTATTGGACAGATTGTCACAGAATGTCAATGCTGCAGAGAGGATGACTCAGTAAGTCAAACAATTTCAATCTACAAGATGAATTGACAGAGACATTTTTTTTTTCTCAAAATAAATCATGAATAATTCATATACATGTGATCCCCCTATATAGGGCCACTGTAACGATAACTTGACGACTGTTAAACCACTTCTTTCATGGTGTGTTATAGTTATAGTTGCTAGCATGCCTAAAGGCTGTGGCTATACCTTCTGATTTTTAAAGTGCATCTGCATTTGGGAGAGCTCACTTCATGTCTAGTACGTAAAAGAAACAAGGACTGAAATAATTGCAGGGACATGGAACACTTTTAAATTATAAATTGCATTTGAATATTACTAAATCTAATCTAAACTATCAACACATCTTTTGGGATCATAGTGGCTAAAGCATCCAGCACCACACTTTCTATCAATTATAATTGGTTGCTGGAAACATCTACCATGAAAATGAAGCCAAGTGTGTGTTTAAGAAAACTGTGCTTATTCTTCTCAAGCTCCAACCAGCAGAGCTTTGATGTTGAGAATACAAACCTCAGGGGACTACAGCTTAAGACGAGACAGTTTCCTCTGTCCCACTAACCTAAATTTGCAACAAAAAAAAAAAAGAAAACTTATTTTCTATATTTAGACAAAATTCCCTTTCATTTGCAATGTTAATGAACAGATCAACCCCCCACATCACATCAATTCCTTTCAGGTATATGCTTTTCTTTGTTGTGCATCGTATATATCTCTTTGACTTCTAGATATACTGTGATATTTGCTTTATTTTTAGTAAATCAGAAAAGCAGACAGTTAATGGTGAATGGCATACTCTCAAATCCAATCATTGAGTGATGAAGTGTAGGTGGTCTAATGGAACAAAAAATAATTACCTTAAGCTGTCTTTCATTCGGGATCACTTAGAATTAGTCATATTTAATGGAAGTGATTGAGTACAGCTATTAATCTAACAAGGACATGAGTATAGCTTTTCAGAACCTGACAGGTATGGACAAAGGTTATCCACTACATGCATGGATGGATATCTGAATGGGCACACCAGGCACATGCCCCTGGGCTGGAAGGGTTAAAGGACCCATGGACCTGAGCCTCTGTTTGCAGATAGTGTTCCTTTTGTTGGAAAGTCCAACAAAAAAATGGTTGACAAAAATGATGAAAGTCAAAAAAGGACAACAGAGACACAAAATGAATAATACTGGATACAAAACAACTTCACAGACAAAACACAAATAGACCATGATTGAATTCTGACCTTATGTTTTTTTTCATAAAAAACAAAAGTGTTATCTATGAATGACAATGATATCTCTTAAGTCAGCAAAGACAGCAGAGAAGTGAAGAAACAAAATGTCAATAATCTTCATTTTAACTTCCTGTTATTTGAGCCTGTTCAGGCTGAAATTCCAATCGGCAACAGATATACATATGATACAATCTATTGTCCTTCATTCATTTTAATCAGTTTGTGAAATCATTGTCCTCTGTGAGCATCTGCCAACTCTCATTTCTTTTTTCTAAACAGTGATAACTTATAGTAGCTTCTTCTCAGTAAATTCTATCTTAACTGGAAATGGAGAAAACTATACGAAAAAATACATTAAATGTGTATTGCAATGTTTCTGTTAGCTGGTTGAATAGCTCCACTACAGGTCATTACCACACATATAATTGACATTCATGCAGGGTAACGAGATGCATTTCCTAATGGGCCTCAGCAGCACACCACATAGTCGACAGGGTAAGAACTGCTACTGTTCATTAGTGGCAACAACTGGCTACCCCCCAACATCTAAGCCATAAAACTGTAATTGTTTCCCAAACTTTTAACTGAAGAGCTGCTTTAATCAATATTTTTAAATCAACACTGAGTCCTGACTCGGGTGGGAGGGTTCACTATAACTGATAAATCCAGAGTGACTTGGCATCTCTCCAGTGCCCAGTAGAGTTTTTGAGTGGTTAAAGGGATAGTTCACCGAAAAATAAAAATTCCCTCTATTCATATTCGATAAAGCCGAATTCCAATACAATTTAAGTCAAAGGAAGTCCTTGTGTAGATGTAATACAATTTTGACTCGAAATGGCGTCATTTACACTGTGTTTTAAGCCTAATGTTAACCAGAAGTGGCTAAGCTAGCTGACGTTAGCATGTCCGACGGTCCCTAAACAAACCTCTACGGTACAAATCAGGGGACATTTACGCTACAAACACGGTGTAAATGCCGCGTTTCGAGTCGAATATGAATGTCAGGGCTTGCGGACACTAGGATAACCTCACACATGTAGTATGGAGGCTTGTTATGTTTTTTTCTGCTGCTTTATAATGTCTAAAGCAGGGATTTTCAATTTCATTGAATGTGAGCCTCCCCTTGGAAAAGGTAAGGAGGACCAAGCCCCCCCCCCCCAACCTACCCCACACAGGTATTTTGTGTTCCTGGAATGCTGTTTCAAAAACAACTGATAGCCCAATAGGCCTACATGTTTTTTTTAATTGTATTTCTTTTAACAAAGTACATTCACAAAAAAGGGCCTATTCATAAAATGTCCATCCAATATTTCAATGTCAGAGGCTACTTTTATTGAAACATCACGAACAGAGGGCCTATGCCTACTTTTAAAATTGAACTGTCATTGCAAATTCATAAACGATCGTTTTCAACAGCAGACAACTTAACAGACGCCAGTGTCAAACTGAACTCGCGTCAACACGAGACGTCAACTGAAATAATAATAATAATAATAAAGATATCCTGAATTTAACAGACGTCAACACATTCCATATTCCGATTTAGGCCTACTTTTAGGCTAATTATACACTTGTCGCTATTCTCAATGCGAACAGTGCGGGCGCTCCTTTGATGCGCACAGCTGTTCAATGCGAGGTTGCACAGAAGAAAGAAACAGCCTCAAGTCATCCTGTACTTGTAGCCTTGACCGGTATTTGTTTTTGATCAGGGTCAGAGCGGAAAACCCACATTCACATAGGTAAGTGGAGGTGAAGGGGATCAGGACTCTCATGGCTTTGGCGGACACATGGGGAAACTCGCTCTCGATACTCAACCAGAATTGCGTAATCGGCATTTCCACCAGTCTCTGTTTCAAGTCCACATTTGAGCTGAGCTCGACAAGAGCCTCCTCCTCGTGTATGCTCAGATCATCTCGGACTGTGGGTGGGAAGGAGAAGGGGTTCCGGACCCACTGGTTTCCCAGTGGCTCCTCTCCAAAATACTCTCCGAACTGGTCACGCAGCCCGCTCAGATGCGCGCTGAGCGGCTGCAATGTCTTCTCCAGCGTATCCTCCAATGTCGGGAACATTTCAACAGAGCCCCTTCCAATACGGGCACACCACACATCCAGCTTCTTCATGAAGCCAGACACTTGGTCGTGTGCCGTATACACATTGCACTCTTTGCCCTGGAGAGAAGTATTCAGGGTGTTGATCCGCTCGAAAATGTCAGACAGATAAGCCAACAGCGCGAGCCAGTTCATGTCTTCCAGATGTTTTGCGAGTGGGGAGTTTATCTCGGTGAGGAAGAGGAAGGCTTCTTCTCGCAACTCGCAGAGCCTGGTGAGGACTTTACCCCGAGAGAGCCACCTCACCTCGGAATGCAGGAGCAATTGCTTGAATTGAGCGCCCATTTCATCGCACATGATTCTAAACATGCGTGCGTTTAAGGCACGTGATTTAATTATGTTCACAATTTTCACTGCCTCATCCAGAACCGCACGCAATTCTTTGGGCATCTTTTTTGCTGCTAAAGCCTGGCAATGAATGATGCAGTGTCTCCAGACAGCGGCCGGGGCAACGGTCTGCACTTGTTTCACAAGACCGCTGTGACGGCCGGTCATGGCCCTTGCTCCATCCTAGTATGCCACAACACCGGCTCCACTCAAGGCCTTCGGCCTGGTAAAAATCATTCAGAGCCTTGAAAAGTTCATCTGCTGTTGTGCGGGCAGGGAGGGGAATGCAAAACAAAAAATCCTTGCGCACATTTAGCTCTTCAATAAACCTGACGTACACCATCAATTGAGCGCAGTGTGCAACGTCAGTGGACTCATCCAGTTGAATGGCGTGTATGGGGCTTTTGCGAACACTGTTCACCACCTGTTCTTTGACGTCGTAAGCCATGTCGGATATTCATCGCTGGATGGTGTTGTCAGATACTGGGATCGTGTCAAGTTTAGCTGCAGCTGCTTCTCCCAGCATCACTGAACACATTTCTCTAGCTGCAGGGAGCAGATATGTTTCTCCATCAGTATGGGGCTTGCCTGCCTTCGCTATACGGAGAGCAGCTCGATAAGATGCCTCAGTTGCCTTGACGTTAGTGGTGCCAAACGAACGAATTACTGCTTTTTGTGACCGCAATTCATCACGTTTCCTCTCAAAAAACTCCAGTGGCTTGTTAACTAAAGTCGTGTGCTTTGTTTCCATATGACGGCGCAGTTTGCATAGCCGCATACTATCGTTAGCCAAAACCTCTTTGCACACCACACATTGTGGCAGAGGTGCGCTCTCGGAACCCGTCCATGTAAACCCTATTTTTAAGTAATCGGGATCATATTTCCTACGTTTTTTTGTGGGCTCCTCCCTTTCTGCTGACTTCGGTGGTTGTATCAGAAAGCGATGCATTTTTCAATGGGCCAACTTGTTCACACACGCAAGCACGAACAATGAGTTAACTGCTATTGTAACTGCTAACTGCTAATATTTCTTCGCTTGTTTCGCGCCTCCCCTGCGACTCTTTGGCGCCCCCCAGGGGAGGCGCGCCTCACCTATTGAAAACCACTGGTCTAAAGCTTTGGTCACCAGCTACTTCAGTTGTATTGCATTCTGCTCTAACACTGTTTACCCCAGAAACTCCAGAATTGTATAGTGGAACAATTCACCCACCCCTCCATCAGTATAGCTGTGAGTAGATAATGAGTGAACTTCACCTTTGACCCTCTTTTTAAATAGCAAATGGCCCCAAAGTCTTGTCCTTAACTAATAGATTCTGTATAGTCACATGCAGAATCTTTTTATAAACATTACTCACATGACCAGCAGCCAAGTGAACATGTTGACACATTACATGGCCAAGACTGCAATCACATTCTGTAACTGTCTTGATTTGTGTGATGATGTAAATACTTTCATTTCATAGATTTCCGACTCCATCTTCTGTTTCAGACACTTTTCCTTTTCACAAAAAGTGGTCAAATGAGTAAATACTTAACACTGGGACAACGTAGAATAGGCCGAAGAACATTTGTGTCAGTCTTAAAAAAAAAAAAACCTTCCTTGTATGTGTAAGACTGCTTGCCAATAAAACCCATTTCTGATTCTTTCTCCTCATTTCCTGTCTGTCTTTATACAATCACCTTTCCGATTGAATAGTACATTAATTAATTATCTTGAGTCGATCTGTAATGCTGCTAGCAATGTGTCCCCTGAGATCTTAGTTATTACTTTGGTGAAAACAATAACCAACACAATCAATGGTTTGAGCCATGATAAAACTGAGATTAAAAACTAAACTGCAATAGACCATAGTTTCGGGGAACGAAATACAGTTCGGGCATAAAGTGACAGGATGTCGGCACTTTATATACAGACATACTGGTGTCAGTCTTCAAAGTCTCTTATAATCTGAACCACACTCTTTGTAAAACCTTTATAGATGCTTTGTGCAGTTTCTTTTAAGTTTACATTTGTGCTTCAAATGTTTTCACACATGGTATTGATGAACTATTGCCTTGTTCACACTTGGCAGCTAAGTGTGAATGGGGTATATATAGGCGTGAATGCGCCCATTCCACAACTAGGACACATCTGCATCACATGTCTCTAATTCACAGATATAGTATACAGAATTCTAATTTGATGCAAATGTATTATTTACTACATTAAAGCACCAGCTTGTTGTTGAGTGCTGCGTGGAAAACCAAAGTAAACGGACTGATCTTCAGATGTCAAATAAGTAGGACAGGTTTCTGAGGATGGTTCTCGACAGTCATTTCTTTTAGCACAGAGGTATATTATTTATGTTTAGCAGTGGTTGCAGAAATAGAGGATGTACTGTAATTTATGTCAAATGTTGGAGATAAATCAGAGTACATAACATAGATTGTAAGTCTTTTTGTCAAATTTATATATAATCAAAACTGTAATTTAAGACACATGTTGCATGTTGAAACCTTAACCTAACTACCTTTAGTAGTGTTACAGTTTAAAACTGTGGTTGTGTTTTAGAAACATCTTTTTTTGTGAATGATGAAAACGTATTGATGTGCACAATGTCTGCAATAAAATTATTTTTATTGGAGCTCAGCTGACACTAGCCCTTTGAAACAGTTGCATCACACACGCACTGATACAGCAGAAGGTTATGACTGATGTATTTCCCAAAATTTTGTTGAGGTGCCACAAATCCTCTCTATTAAAAGTTCTAAAGTAGTGTATCTGAAATACCACAAATCTCTGTCTCTGTCTGTGGCTCGCATATCTTGGGAACTGTTCATCTTAGCGCCCCATGAATTGCAGTGTCGAATTGCAGTGTCGAATTTGGTTTGATGAGGACAGACGATTTCTTTAATGTTAATAAAATCGGAATAAACAGGCGGCCAGTGCTCTGTAGCAGCTGCGGTTGGGACTCATCAACGTAAGTGACATTGTCGATCATGACAATGGTTCATTCATGTTAACAACAATGTCAAAGAGAGCTGATTCTCCACTTTGAGTCCAGCTTCACAGAACTTTGCTAAACAGGTGATCAGCTCTTTGTGTAGCAACGGTGGTGAAGCTTCAAGGTTCAGTGTATTGAGTCCAGCAGCAGTTCTGAACTACAAATCTTTTTGTTTAGGGTTTCAGATGAGAGCTGCAACCAGCATTACCACAAGACAAGCAAACAGCCCATTCCATACAGGCAGGTTTAGAATGGACACTGCACTATAGTTTTAACAAATGACCTTCTGTTTGATTAATTTGGGCGAGGATATCAATACAGTACTAGGGTTAGAGGCAAAGCCTGCTGGCCCTTAGACATTTTCTGCATAGTGGATGACCTATCAGGACGGATTTCTCGTCTTCGTGCTGCCCACGGATATTCTGAGGTCCTACATTTGTTTTTTATAAATTCAATCTTGTTACAGGCTGTACACACAGAGGACTTTATTTATGAACTAATGGTGCGTAGCTCGATTCCAGTCAAAGGCGCCGAACAAGGACGCAGAGTCTGACTTTTAAATTTATCGCCAGGGGCGTGTGGTGTATTTGTGCTGCGGATGGAAATGTGAAAAAATGCATTTTCACTAGGTGTTGTATGCCCTGACATCAGTCATGATTGATAAAATCATATTTATTCCCTTCCATTAAAAGCAGCGCGTGAAAACCACAGTGATCTGACAACTTCAAAATGCAAGAGAAAAGCAGACAGGACACCATAGAATTTTTTTCCCAGGGTAAATAGTGTCCTTGTGTGGCAGGTGCAAAACTGCCATAAGACAATATAGGATACCTTTGAAAAACTGAGGTTTAAATAATTTGGGCTGTTAAGAAACCTATGCCATATATGGACCAGTTCAAATGGAAAATATCCAAGCAGAAGTCATAGGCAAACCACAGGGAGAGTCTGATTGAGAAGGTGCCATCCCGCATTCAACCTCTGACACACAGTATTTGGCTGTGTCAACAATCCCCAGCATGTTGACAGTTGATGCTGGATGGATCATTTAACCCACAGCCACATGTGTATACACTATACTGTAATTAAAATGACGAATGTTGGATGGTTTTATTTCCCCCAGAGGGAACGTGTATGTGTCAGACTGACATTCTGAAGGAATTTATAAGCTCTTGAATATGATCCGTTCATGTGTGCATTGCTCCGTAAAGCTACTGAAACTGGATATGCCTTTGTGCCTCGTTTCTGCTTGAATGTTACTGACACATTTAATGCACTTTTCTTTGTAGCTATAGGCGCTGTAATCTCTTCTAAACTCAACCCTGTCTCCCAAGAATTATATTTATTTTCAACTAAAACGCTACAATACTCAATACAACACTGAAGATTTCACCGTTAATCTATATCATTTTTCATGCTATATCCTCCACAGTTAACTGCTCACATTCTACTGTACCTATCTCTATGCCTGTTCTAAACCTGCCTGTTTGGAACGGGTATGTTCTCTTTCCTTGTATTATTCCTCCAGTGCTACTTCAGAATTATTCGTTGTCATTAGTAAGTCCTCCAGTTCTACAATATACTGTCACTTTGTATTGCTTGTGTGCTAGATGTTGTGTGCAGAGCTTTTTATATTGTCTATGGTACAAAGTGAAGTTAACAAACTTTGTATTTATCCTACCTGGTTAATCTGCAATGAAGATTTCATTGTCATTGATTTTCATAACATGAAACTCAATTCACTTGATTAATGTTCACGTATGTGGTTTATATAAGTTTTAATGATTTATCTAACTGCTGTTGTTTTTTCATACATTACATCAGACCTAAGTTTACAACTTTTCAAAATAAGAGGTCAGTAATTCATCTCGGTTTAAAGCATTGCAGCAAAACAAATGATATGTCTTACCTTTGAAAACAATTTGCCAAGCAGGAAGTGATTCTGTGAATGTTGTTGCCATAATGAAGTTTTGCAGCCGTTGTGGGTCAGTCCGAAATGAAAAATAATCAAATTATCATAAATTAACTGATGGGGATTTTTGACCCGTGGTGTGACAATTTCTGACCGCTTCTGCAGTTTACCAGAGACTAAAATAACACAACACATCTCCACTGGCTCCCACTATCCAGAAATCAAATCAAGTTCCTGAGAGCTGCTTCATTGTGCCGATGGCGTCAGTGCGCAGTCCTGATTGGGATGGAGCTGCGGTTTTGGGGTCCTGCCGATAGATTTATTTTAACCTAACTCACTGGAAACACATATAATTAAACATCAGCTGTACCTAAAATGACAGAAGCCAGCGTTGAAAAAATATAATTTAAAGGTTCAGTGTGTAGAATTTAGTGACGTCTAGTGATGAAGTTGCATGTTGCAGCTGAATAACCCTCACCTCACCCTTCCTTTCCAAACAAGAAAAATAACCTGTGGTAGCCTTTAGTTGTCATAAAACCTCAATTTTGTCCAGTTTGGACGACTGTGACAACATGGCAGTCTCCAAAGAGAGGACCAGCCCGATGTAAATATAAAGTATTTATATATAAGGGACTCATTTTAAGGTAAAGAAAACCACAATTTGTTCAATTAAACTCAATTTTTTTCAATTTAGATGATTACACACTAGTTAAAACATCACTGGATTATTTATATTGAATTTCTGCATAGATCCCTTTCACCTAAATCTTACACACTGAACCTTTAATTATTGATCATTATCAATAATTATTTTGGCAATTTAATTAAGCTCATGTCCCATTGACTAACACAGAGGATACAGTAATTTTATCCATCTAAATATATAGTGTAAGGTTCACAGTGACATTTTCAACATGCTAGGACATATAATGTCTCTTAATTGAATTCAGTGTATGTAAGCGATTTGATTATAGATGGACTAGTGAAAATGAACTTTAGCAGAAGATGAGACTAGATTACTTTTTTTCACTTGCAATAACCAATGTTGGCCACATAACATTGAAATATCAGCGTTTAAGTTGATTGGGCAAACTTTTATACAGAGCACCAAAGTTGACATGGGCAAATTGAAGTTTCTGGTGCTCACCAGAAAGTATTGTGTGTGCACGGGACATCTGTCTGACCATAGTGCATTTCGGCTAGTTATGTTTCTGTGTGGAAATGACAGGAGGTAGTTGTCTGTGTAAAGTTGGAAAGATATTCACAGAATTGGACAGATCAATAACTAATAAACAGCCTCCTCCCAGTCAGAGTAATGTGCATAATCAGCTACAGCTTTATTTTCATAAAAATAAGCAGAGATCCGATCAGGAGGAAAAACCCTTGGTCCCTATGCACAGCCGGCAGTGAGTAGACAGGGACCATCTACAAAGTGGAACACGAAAACACATACTGCTAAAAGAATTAATAGCATAACAGCTGTACAGTGTAGAGTCACCCAAATCAAAACACTATTAAACAGTCTCCTCCAGGTCAATTCTCATCGAGCAAGCTATTGGGCTCCAATTTCAAAGTTAATATTAAATCATTGTGTGTCTGTGTATGTACACCAGAGCGAAATCTGACCTTCATGGTGAAGAACAGAACAGGTGTGTAAAGTGACAGTATACCCATAAATTATAGGCTTTTTGAACTTTTGAAGATTTACATTGTAATAGCTCTGGACATAAAATGAACCAGTTTAGTCACTTGTCACATCAAAGAGAAAAAAAGCTCTATGAACTTTATCATGTTCCACGTGTCAGAAAGGACGGTAGAGGTGATAGGCTTAGGGGAAACAAGATATGGGCGTCCAACTTGCAAAGGCTACCTTTCAGGATCTTTTTTCGAACAATGCAACCAGTGACTCAGGAAGCTGGCACGTTTTCAAGAAAAATGTCCGTAGACACTGTAAAGTCCACCCAGGTTGTATAACAGGTTCAGTTTGACCAGTTTGTCCTGTCAACACATGGTAGAAGCAAAGTTAGATGGGCCCACATACAGCTATGTGATAGGACCCCAGTGCAGACACACAAGCAGTCTTGGAAAGGGACTTTAATAGAATAAATGATGAACAGCAGGCAGGCAGCATGAA